>NC_044406.1:93422237-94722083 GCF_006542625.1 Nomascus leucogenys
GTATGGGTTCCCTGCTGCTATTCTTATTCCCTCCAATCTATTATCCACAGAGAAGGATCTCTAAACTTCAGATCTGATTCTATTACTCCCTGATTAAACCCTTTTTATATTACTCCTTGTTTTTGGATAAAGTCTAAACTCCCTATCTTTACCCAAAGGACTCTCAAGAACTGGCCCCCATGTACCTCTCCAACATGATCTGTTACCACCCTCCCTGTTACTTTAGGTTCCAACCATTTTGCATTTACTGGGCCTGTAGTAATTGTAGCTTCCTAACATTTCTTTTTCATATTTCAATGCCTTTCCTTGTGTTGTTTTTTGTCTAGAAAAGTTAACTCTCTCAAACTCAGCCCAGGTCTAACCTCCTCTGGGAAGCTTTTCCTTACTTCCCAGTCTGGGTTAGGTGCTTCTCTGTCATCCACTACTACCCTGTCATATCTCCATCATAGTGCTTACACTATATACATATATCACTCTATACTGCACTTATCATTTTACTTGTCCTTCTCATCAAAACTAATTTATGAGCTTCTTGATAGGAGAGTTGATATCTTATTTGATTTTGTACCACAATGCTCAGCCCATGGCTTATGGCAGATGTATAACAAATATTTAAGAAAATAATGAATGGACAAACATTAATAAATATCTCTCTGAATTTCATTTTTGTAGCTATAAAATACCTTCTTTCTTCTGAACACATTGTTTCTTCAAAGTACAATATAGTTGGCTGTCATTCAGGTAATATCGATTGAATTTTGAACGTTCTTCACCAGCAAAATCAGACAATTTCTGGAATTGTACCATTTCTTAGACGTGGTTGGTCCTACCAATTTTTCCCGTAGGTAATTTTTATCTCAGCGATTACCATCAGTATTTGGGGGTACCATGCTATTGGTCTCACATACCCACTTTGACCTCTAAAGTCCCTTTCAATACCTAAGAGTATATGTTTCACAAAATTGCCCATTTATTTATGTTCTAGGTGTTGTTTGGTATGTGATGTTAATTTTCCTCTAGGTTTCTCTCAAGCCATAAGAGTATCAAGTACAGAATTGTTCCATTCTTAATCTTTGTAAATAACATTGATTAAGTAAATGCTGGGCCAGGGATTGAGGGGAGTAATTGATCAGAAATTTAACAAATGTTGAGCTGCATAAAGTAGATTGTATTTCTTTGAACTGAAAAAGTGGCTAAGACTGAACATCTTGAACATCACTTTCTCTGATATTACCTCAAATTAATAACTTTAATATTATTTTAGAATTGTGTCTCTGAACCTGTTTAATAATTTTAATATTTAACATGTATTTTTATATATTGCTAAGCATTGTTCTAAGTGCTTTATTACATGTATTAACTCATTTAATCATCTGAAAACTCTGTGAGGTAGGTGCTATTATTATCCCCCTTTTACAGATGATGAGGAAACTGAGGCACAGGGAAGTTCCCCAAGGTCAAAAGTTATTCATAACTGTCAGACACCAGGTGTATTAATTCAGCTTAATTCAAGGCTCATTTGTTAACCATCTAGTAAATATAATAGTTGACAGGGTAGACAAAAATTGTATACTTAAGCAAGGATAAATCATAATATAATAATGCCATGAGTGAATCGCCTAGGCGAGTCAGGCTCCTTTCAGTTAGTGGGAAATGGAGAAAGATTATGTAGTTAAGGTCATGAATAGCGCAGGAACATCCGCTTGGGTAAGTCAGGTTTGTGAAAAATGGAGAAAAAAGGCTTGGTTCTGAGGTGTGTGAAAACAGTCATTCTTTTGTGAGGACTAAGATTAGTTTTAGAAGAGGCATCTGATGCGGTACATTAAACCTAGGGTAACGGTAAGGAAATACACATGTATGAGGCTTCTTAGAAGCAGGAAAGAGAAAGGTGCCATTTGAAGTCAGTAAGAAAGGGTAACAACGCGCTTTTCCTGCCCTTCCCCCCTCTAGAGAATCAGTAAATAGCCTGATTCTACTCAAATTCCTTCCCTACCCAAATTCCCCTGACTACAACTCAGACCCTTTGGATCTGCCCTTTTTAGAAGTACTGTATTTCACATTCTGGCACCGTAAGCCCGAAATGTCCTTTAGGCAAATGTTAGGAGGGAAAAATGTATTCTTGCAATTCAAAACCGACTCGAATCCTGCCAGAAAGCTTTATGTTTGCGGACTTTATCGTTCCTCGCCTGTCCGTTTTTTATAAAACGACGCGACACACCTGGCCACAGAGCCTTAGATCCTATTCTAACATCATTCCATCCTGTTACCCTTTTAAGAGGCGGATCCCGCAGTGTCCTTTCCTCCCTCCCAGCCACCTCTACCCCCAGTCGGCTGGGCGGAGCTTCACGCTAAAGCCCCAGAGCCCGACGCGGCAGCCGCGGTAGCGGAGAAGACTGAAGCTCCGAGGAGCTGCATCTGCGGCAACCTGTGTGCTGAGCTACGTGTCTCCTGGCTCCGACCTAGCTCGCAGCTCCCCCCAGTCTCACTCCATTCCTTCCCCACCTGGTGCGCACCTGCTCAAGACCTGGGTCCTGCCAAGCGCTAGGAGGGCGCGTGCCAGGGGCAGTAGGGAACTGCGGAGCGCGCGCGCCATGGGGCCGCCGCCTGGGGCCGGGGTCTCCTGCCGCGGTGGCTGCGGCTCTTCCAGATTGCTGGCATGGTGCTTCCTGCTGACCCTGAGTCCGCAGGCACCCGGTTCCCGGGGGGCCGAAGCAGTGTGGACCGCGTACCTCAACGTGTCCTGGCGGGTTCCGCACACCGGAGTGAACCGTACGGTGTGGGAGCTGAGCGAGGAGGGCGTGTACGGCCAGGACTCACCGCTGGAGCCTGTGGCTGGGGTCCTGGTACCGCCCGACGGGCCCGGGGCGCTCAACGCCTGTAACCCGCACACGAATTTCACGGTGCCCACGGTTTGGGGAAGCACCGTGCAAGTCTCTTGGTTGGCCCTCATCCAACGCGGCGGGGGCTGCACCTTCGCAGACAAGATCCATCTGGCTTATGAGAGAGGGGCGTCTGGAGCCGTCATCTTCAACTTCCCCGGGACCCGCAATGAGGTCATCCCCATGTCTCACCCGGGTGAGTGCAGCTACTAGATTGCACCCCTCCAGACCTCTGCCAGGGCCAGTTTCTCTTATTTTCCTCATTGCCCTCCTTGCCCTATCCCCTTGCTCCCAAGGAAAGTGGGTGCTCTTTCTGTCCCCACGGAGTGGGGCAGGGTCCTCCCCGAGATTCACCAGGCCTGGGGGTTGGGCAAAAAAAATCCTTCATTTGCCTCTCTGGTGGAAAAGGGTAAAACAAACCGGGTGCAGAGGCTGGCAAATCAAGGACTGTTTGAGCTCTTTGCTTTCCCTTTTCCTGGTTTTTCACAAGGGTGTCTAGCCTTGGATTAAGTGGTGGTGGGCATCGGGTCTTAAATGACCGAGGAGAAGATCACCTGGAAATCTCCTCCTCACTCTGCTTTTTAACAACCTCAGACTGGCAGCAGATTTTCCCCTCCTCTCCCTGTTTTTCTCTCCATGTTTCCTGGGTATCAAATACTAGATTGTGCTACTGTGCCCTGTTAACCTCATTGCAATTTTGGTGGAAACTTTGCTTAGTTCTTGGGTTCTTCTCTGCCCAGTGGTCTCAAGTCCCAAGTGACTGTTGGTATCAGTGCTTTTGTTTGCTTCTGAAAAATCTGATTTAGGTTATTGAGTTGCAAAACAGATGACTAACGTTCTTGAAAAAGAAGAGGTTTCTGCATGAGGACAGCAAAGGCCTAGACTTTGGAGAAAAAAATAGTCCAGGTAGTTCTTAAATTCTTGGAGATGGTGTGAGGTTACTATTTTTCCCCCGTCGGTTATCCTTCCAGAAACCTCCCTATTTGTGATTAGGTATCCATACCTTATGTATATAGTTATCCTACACCCTAAAGGACAAAGGGGAAAAAAACGGAGAAAAAGAAACAGACACGTGTAATAGCAGTGTATCATAGTTTTTAAGAGCTGGGCCTCAAGTCAGAGCTTGGTTTAAATTCCTACTCTGTTGCTTACTAGTCCTGTGACCTTGGGCAACTTATTTGAAGTCTTAGAGTCTGGTTCTCTCATCAGTCAAATGAGAATGAATAATAAGAAAACTTATCCACAAGTTTGCCTTCAGGATAAAATGAAATAATGCCTTAAAGAGTTTAGTGCAGTAAAGCAAATCATCCACTCTCAGTAAGGGTTAGCTGATAGGATTAGCCTTCTGGGAGTCACTGGAAGGATGAAGCTGCTTATTTGACTACTGGAGGTTTTCTGTTTTTCTTAAAATCTTATGACTGAACCTGCCTAGAGAGCACTTGTATTGAGTGGCTGGATGGCGTAATGGAAAGAACACTGAATTGGAACTCAGGAGATTTGAGTTCTTTTAGCCCCTTCTTTGCCTCTACTAACTTTGTAACCTTGTACAAGTTACTCACATGTCAAATGATTGTATAGGCAGTGGCGGCCAAGTTAGAAGCGTGTACTGAAACAAAACAAAACTAGATGAACTCTAAGATCCCTTTCAGATCTAAAATGCTATGATTTTTAGATTTTATGTTGATTAAAGGAGAAACTGTATCTCTCTTGGCCGATAATTCATTGATTAGAATGAATCAGTAGCTTTTAGAAGTTACTGAAAATCAAGAATAAAGACCTAATAAAGTTTATAGTCTTTATATTTCAGTTGACTGTCTAATAGCAAGGGTTTGACTTTGTCTTCTAATGAGATTCATTTGCATGAATGATTTGTAATTGAAGAGTATTTAATTACAGAGTCCTGCTTAGACCATTTGCCTTTTACTTCTGTTAAGGGTATTTATCTGATAGTTTTAGGAGACAATAAAATTAACTTTTGCTGGGCTCCCACTATATGCCAGGCACTCTACATACATATTACTTATACTTTATTGAGGGGCAATATGGTGTACTAAGAAAAACACAGGCATTTTAGTCAAGATTGGGAATAAAATTCTGGATTTACCACACAATAGCTTTGTGTCCTTGCTAGGATTATTTAACTTTACTGAGCCTTGGATACCCCATCTGTAAGATGGAGATAATATTTATGTTGCTGTGATTATTGGGGATTATATATATATATATATATATATAACTACCCAGCTGATAATAGTCACTGAATGTTATAATAGGTTAATGCTAACAGGATGAAAAAAAATAATGTACAAATGTATGATTGTGCAACTGTCGATTTGAAGACATGAATATACTGGGAATCTAATTATGGCTGTTGTGTTTCGGGATACCATATAGGAATAAAGCCCTGAATATTGATCACTAAATTACACTACATTCAGAAAAGCATTTTGATACTTTAAAAACAATATTATCTGAGATAAAGGCTATACCAAAGTTTGCCATCAAGCTAACTAGACAAAACTAGCAAATTACTTGAGGTAAGGAATCACATTTCTCCTTGAACTCCTGGAAAAACTATTTTTCAATATAGGGGGAAAATCACTTTGCATATATCCACATGTGCTATTGAATATTTGTTTGCAAAGTGTTATATTGTTTGCTTTACTCATTCCTCAGAGTAAGCCTAGGGTTTCCTTTTAATCTCTGGTAGAAAACTTACCTTGGATCATAGTAGCAGAGAGATAGGACTGAGATTTAAGTATGGATTAATTCATTATATATTGCTGTGAATTACAAAGGGGCCACCAAATGTGGAAAAGCCTTCTGTATCTTCTTTGTTTACAAAATCTCTCTTCACTCACTCTCATAGGGGCCTGCACTTGAATTGTTTGCCCTTGGTTAGAGTTTGTGCTGAGTGTCTATACTCTCACCTAACTGATTTAGAACAGTTGCTTTAAAATTTTTGTTTAGGAGAAAGAAACTCCACTATATAAGAGCAATCAATTAGGAAAATGAGACTTTTATGTATACCAAAATTTTACAAAAGTTAATTGTAGCCTAGCATCAACTCATGCAGTTTACTTCTGTATTTTGTTTGCAGAGTATTCAGAAAATTCTGATTCACGCAGGTAAATAATTGCAAATGACAGATGCTTATTGGCAGTTTGGCTTGCAATCTCTGGATGTATTTCAATCAAATCAGTGCAGAAACCTGAAAGGAAATTAGGAGAAATTTTTTATTCCAAAGTATAATTACTATTCAAATTTCTTATCTTAAAAATGAAAGTCAGATAAGAAATGGCCAAATCTTAAAGTAAGCATTAAAACCATCTAAAATGTAAGATTGTCACGAGACACGTTAAGCATGTTCTCACTATTGCGCAACAAACTGTTCTGCTTTCGCCAGGCAGATGAGCCTGAGCTTTGCCTGGTGTCTAATTGAGCACAACCCACAGATTGAAGAGATATGTATATTTGCTTGTACAATTTTCCTTGAGTCAACATTGTAGGCATGAATTTATTGAAAGACCGGTGCAGAACTACAACCTTCATAATTCATGAAACGTTTACAAGAGCTTGAAACATATGCAAAGGGATGTCAGGAGAAGCATTATTCCTGAGGGCTGTAAAAAAAAAGTGAATGAACCAAGCAGTTTAATTAATGATTTGGGGGTCTCCAATGGGATACAGTTTGATATATAACATAGTTGCTCGTGTACATTGTTGAAAGATAGTGGAACAGATTAGTTAAGAGGTTGTGCTCTGCCAATTAGTATTTTTTAAATCTTAGGCCGGTTATTTTACTTCTCTAAGTCTCAGTTTTCTCCTATGTAAGGTAGGCATAATAATAAATTTGCCTCCTAAGTTTGCTGGGATTCAATGAGATAATGCAGATAAAGTGTTTAGCACAGCGTCTCACATATAGGAAGCTACTATTATGTTTTAATCACAGTTAAGATAAATATGTTTTAGAAAATGAAAGTTGAATCCTGTGTTTGTAGAACATAATTGGAAATGAACAGTCTAGAGTACTTCAAAGTCCACATTACCTGAAATTCTAATTTGATCCCTTTAGGTATGGAGGGTAGACTGAATTTTAACAGGAAAAAGATCTTTTGGTCCTCCTATGTTTGTTGTACTTTTCTCAAATAACTGCTTCTCCCTCCTGCTACCAATCTTTTTCCGTTCACAGAGGACCTTGGAATAGTATGTTTGTACTACTTAATACCACCCAATCCCTTCTCAATCCTTTTATATTTAAGTTTTATTCTACTTTTTCTAGAATGTTGACTTTGAAAATAAATCTTTTTTTTAATAGAGAAGTTCAAAAGGGATTGGCCAGTGATGATTAACCAATGTAAAATACTATTCCCAAAGCCATTTTCAGATGTAGCCTTCTTGGTATCTCTGCAGGACTGTATTTGACACTGTTGACTACCTCTTTAAAACTATCCCAAGTAGCCTCTTCCTTCCTTGCCTCTCTTTTGTTTCATTACCATTTTATTAATTCATGCATCTGACACTTCTCACTTGCATCCCAGACTCCTAGTACTCCTCCTCCAGTAAATAGCTGCCACATCCTGTTGATTCTGGCACTTCAAACATTCTCACATATGTCTCCTTCTTCCTTGCTTTCAATACCCTGCTTTCAGTTCCTGTGTCTTCTCAGGGGAAAAAATACTTAGCCTCTTGATTGGTCTCCTTGACTTCAGTAGTTTTTTTCCTAGTATGCAGTTCTTCCTCCATGCCATCAGAACACAGCTCTGATCACATATATGCTATTACTTATAAATTTTAGACTACATTTCTCAGCATGTCATATAAAACTCCTAGTAATTTGATCCCAAACTACATTCAAAGCTTTATATGCCTCTTCTTTCATGTTGGTCCCTAAACATTCTCTATTCTTTTCCACTAACATTCCTTTGCTTCTGCTATTGCCAAAAGACCTGTTTTTCTTAGCTCTGCTGGTCAAAAATTTACACATCCTTCAAAATACAACACAAATGCCTCCTCATCTTTGAAGCCTTTCTTAATTCTTTCTTTTCCTCTTCCCAGCACAGCCCACATCCAAAACAAAGTATAGTAATCTCTTTTTGTTCCAATAGCACTTCCTCTCTTATAGTACGTTCTGCATTTTGCTGGTAATTATTTGTTTACATATTTTACCTTATACTGGATTATAATCATTTTAATGTTTTGTTAATCTTTGTAATCTCTATAGAAACCTTTGTACTATACATGCTCTAGAAATGCTTGCAAAATTGCCTTAAACACCCAAGAATTCTAATGCCAGAAGGGTCACAAGATTCACTAGAAAAGTATCTAGTGGATTGATCGAGCATCAATCAATTCATCGAGCATTTATCAAAGGTCTGCTGTCTGATAGATACTGTGCTTCTTGCCTGAGTATACAAAATAATTAAGGTAAAGTCCCTGCCCTCTTAAGCAATGTAGAGTCTGGTAGAAGGAAGAAGAGCATACAGGAATAGAGTGTACACATACTTCAAGATTGTTGGCTAACTTCTATGGTGATTAGCCTGGTTTTATGGATTTTTAATGGCAAAATGCCCTAGGTAACAAGAAAATAATGACAAATGAGTTTTCATATTGAGCTTTCCCTGTGCTGGGTTTTTTTTTTATTTTTTAAAAACTACACCAGCATTATATTTATGTCCTCAATTAAAATGCTTCCATTGAACATGTTGGTGAATGTGAAATTTCATAAAGTAAAAATCTTTTTTAAAAAAAGGAAAATAGAGTCAGCCCCCTGTATCTATATCCACATCTATGGATTCAACCAACTGAGGAGCAACAATATTTGGGGGAAAAGAAGCATCTGCACTGAATATGTACAGGCCTCATTTTCTTGTCATTATCCCCTAAATGATGCAGTATAACAACTATTTACATAGCATTTACATCATATTAGGTATTATAAACAATCTAGAGATTATTTAAAATATACAGGAAGATGTGCACTGGTTATATGCACACACTGAACCATTTTATATAAGGAAATTGAGCATCTGTGGATTTTGGTGTCATTGGGAGGTCCTGAAACCAATCCCCCATGGATAGTGAGGGATGACTATATAGCTTGATCAGTGAATTGTTTTCTAAGCACATAAATAACTTTTCCCCCCTCAGTCCCTGGAAGATATGTGTTTTCAATACAGAATGCCACATTTTAACTCTGTTCACACTCAAATGGACAGAAAAGAGGAGAGTACTAAAGACATTTTCTAAGTAATTTTCTGATTATAAAATTAACTGTTATAGAAAACTTGAAAAATACAGAAAAGTATAAAACTAAAATACCCGTAATTCTACAACACAGATGACACCATTAATATTCCTTCTTACCTTGATTTCTGTACATAGGCATAACTTTGTATTCTACTTTTATAATAGTTAATTTTTTATAAATATTAATGTAGTATTAATAAAATACAGAAAAAAATGAAAAAAGATATACAAATCTGTTTTAGCATTTTTTTTGGGGGGGTTAGTCATTTTATTCTTTTTTATTTATTTATTTTTTTGAGACAGAGTCTCGCTTTGTCACCCGGGCTGGAGTACCATGGCATGATCTCAGCTCACTGAAACCTCCTCTTCCCAAGTTCAAGTGATTCTCATGCCTCAACCTCTCGAGTAGCTGGGATTACAGGTCTGTGCTAACACACCTAGCTAATGTTGTAGTTTTAGCAGAGACAGGGTTTCACCATGTTGGCCAGGCTGGTCTCTAACACCTGACCTCAAGTGATCTGCCTGCTTTAGCCTCCCAAAGTGCTGGAATTACAGGCGTGAGCCACTGCACCCAGCTTATCATTTTATTCTTTTGCTCTGTATATAGATATATTATTTAAAGAATTATATACTGTATATACTAGTTTTGTATACTGCTTTCTATTGTAAGAATTTCTCCATGTATCTAGAAATAGAAGATGGTCCTCTTGTAGTTGAAGGTTGTGGTCATTCACTGAGAGTTGGAGATTGACCCTCTTTCTTTAGCTACCAGAAAGGAAGTGCAAAAATGGAGATGGGGAGCGTTGTGAATTGGGGCATTTAAATAAAAAATATGCTCCACCAAGGTTTACATTGAAATATACTTACTAGCCATAAACATGGTCTGATCTAACCCATATGCATTGCCTATTGTGGCCTTGGTATTTCTAAGGATTTGATCACCATTTGTGCTTCAGTTCCTTTTCTACCCCAATATTCGCATAGGTAATGCCTTTTTCTTTTTCTTTTTTTTATGTGTTCTTCACAACTGAGGTTTGCACCTGGTTTCCCCTGTTGCTTTTAAGTAGCTTTTCTATTATAATGATGGCTACTGAACTATAAACTATTGTTGGTGTTTACCTCAAAGTTTATTTGATAAGGCACCATAGGTATTTCCTGGGGATAAATAATTTTTGTATATGTAAGTTCTATCGAAGTATAATATACATCCCAAAAGGTAATAAATCATTGATTTATAGCTCAGCGAAATTTCACAATTGAGCACAGCTGGGTGACCAGCGCCCCGCTCAAGAAATAAAATAGTACCAAACTCCAGAAGAGCACCTCACACTCCAATATGAAGAATTTTTGATGTAGCACAATTATCAACTTTGTCTCCTGAGGGAATGACCTCTTGCAGCATGTGGTAGGAGCCCAATCACCCACAGAAATATTCTCCTCTTCACTGCATTGGAGTTATTTTATGGTGGTGATCCTCAGCTACATACCGTAGGGAGTTATTACCAAGCACAGAGTACATGCACCTTTCCAAGCCAGTTCAGAATTGCCACACTTTGCTGTACACCACCTTGGAGCCCTGTGGGCAAAGTGGAACACAAGGGCTGTTTGTTATGTTATTTCCTGTTCTGTCCTTTTCTTTTTCAGCTTTGTGTATGTCCTATGCATCATGGCATGTAGTTACTCCTTGAATTTACCGATAGTCTTAGTGCAATATTGATTTCTTTCTTAAGGAAAGTTTGGTGATTCATGCTGACCTCTGGGAAACTGGAGTTAGCTCCAGAGTCTGCTCATGAATAACTTGCTTTTAATATTTGAATGACCAAGTTAGGTACAAATCAGTAATTCTGAGTTAACCCTATTCATTTTGACCTTTTTTGAAAGAAGATAGTCCTTGAACTCAGTAGTTGATATATGTTTCTCTTTAGATGTTAACTTGTCATTTCAGACAAAATGTTGAAATAGCTTAGTTAAATACTGCCTGCAACTAAAAGCATCTTAGCTTTTAAAAAGAAAATACATTAATGATAATGTTAATATTGTTGGTGAAATTATGGGAGAAAGTATTTGTTCTCTTCTTTATTATTTTTCTATATTTTCTGGCTTTCTTATAACGAATGTTTTACTTTTATAATCAGAAAAATTCGTAATTTTAAAGAACCCAAAATACTCCAAAATTATTGATAGATCCTAAAGAAAGCATTACTAATGTGACTATAGTGACAACAGGAACAAAGCACATCTGCTCATAGAAATGATTTACGAACTATTATGAGAATTTAAGAATTGCTTTGGCCTTTTGAATATGCTATCTAATCCATATGATAGTTGGTGTTACCTTTTATTGTTAACACTGGTTTCTTCATGTGCCTTGATGACTAAAAGAATTTTCAGGACTGAGTTTTCCTATTTTAATATGGAATCTTTCTCTTCTCTTTACCCGTTGTATCACTAGCTTTTTTTAACTCCCCCACCAACACACACACACATAAAAAATGCACATTCCATGCCTTTCTTTGCATTTTTGTTTTTTTTCCCGTAAGAGGCCTGCTTACCCTCATTAGCCCCCTTCAGTATCCATTCTACTCAATACTGTTAAGATTAGTGCTAATAGCTCAATATGAAGAATTCAATATATTGGTAATTTTCATCCATGAGACACTGACTTCATCTGATGGTGATAGATTTTGTCATTCTAGAAAATAGGAGGAAATTGTATTAGATTAAGGGCAGAAGGGAATCATGATATTCTTATTTTACACTTTATTAATGATAGAACACACAAGCTCATTTAAATTGAGTTACTTGTTTTTAAAATGAGTATTTCCCTTGGGATTTTATTCAGCTATATAAAATTCCACTAGTTGGTGGTTTATACAAGAAACTGTCAAATTCCAAGGTTGCTTTGGTACCACTCATTTTCCTCTTAGAATGTATTTTGTGTCATACTTTTCTACCCTCTTCCTCTGTCTTTCATAACATGATTAATTTTACCTTAAGGTAATCTTACACATACATACACACCCCTCTTAGAGCTTCTTTTTCCTTTTCAAAAATTTTGTGCTTCCTTCTATGTGATTCCGCTTCTTTTGATGTAGTAGTAAACATTATAGCAAACCAGTACTCTCAAAATCTAATGACCTTGAAGATGTCCATAACTTACTCCCATAAAATCTATAAAAACCACCCATTAACCATGTAATCCTCCTGATTAAATATACATTTCCTTCATGTACCAGTATTCAAGATAAATTTGATGTGCTTTTGTTTGTTTTACTTTAGATATTGCAGTGATACTGTTTTCTGAAAAGTTTTATTACAAATATGGGTTAAACAATAATTTATATTTGCTTTGCAGTTTTTTGTCCTCAAAGCACTTTCACATGTAATAATCTTTGAGCTCATTTGAGAACCCAGTGTTTAGCAACATTACTATGGGAAAATATGTTGTCTCTACTTCCAAAGAACTGGTTTACAAATGAACGTTTAAAACATAACCTATTAGTGTTTCTATTGTGGCTGTTCATTATGATAGCCCCATCGAGTATGGATTATTATATTATTCCCAACCATGCTGGTTTAGGGAGTTTTAATTCAGTTTCTTTGTCATGTTGACCAAAGTTCTGTCTCACCTTTTCCATGTACTTTACCTTAAAGACTACATTTTGTTTTCTTAATCTTTGAGGATCTCAGATGTTGGCTTAAGAGCATTTGTAATGTCCCTAAAAGTCTTAAGAATGTATCTGAACTTGATTTGTGGCTTAGTTAGCCATCAGTAGATTTTCAAGTACAGTTGTCCATTGGTATCTGTGGAGGATTGGTTCCATGACCTCCCGCATATACTAAAATCCACAGATGCTCAAGTCCCTGATATAAAATGGCATAGTATTTGTATATAATATATGCACCTCCTCCTATGTGCTTTAAATCATCTCTAAAATACTTATAATACCTAATATAATGTAAATGCTATGTAAATAGTTGTTAATAGCATTGCTTAGGGAATAATGACAAGAGAAGAAAGTCTGTACATGTTCAGTACAGGCACTTTTTTTCCCAAATATTTTTGATCCTTGGTTAGTTGACTCCATGGATGCAGAACTTATGGATATGGAGGGCTGACTATACATCTCTTATCTTCGAAGATTTCAACAGTCACTTGGATGAAATCTAGAAAAAATGTGATTATATTGAGTGAGGGTTTCATTCATAGAACCATGGGCAATCTATATTGAACACAATCCCAAAATACTTTTATAGGTGTGTTTCCATCAAATTCTTTCATCACCAGTTCATTTTGGCAAAAGGGCAGGATATGCAAGAAAGACTGAAACTGGATGGTGTGAAATCACCAATTACCTGCCTTGGCACAAACCATAACTGCCATTATTTTTGCCGCTCCTCTATGGCTGATGCTTTTTGGTTGAACTGGCTAGTAAGACAAAAGAATTGACTTACTTTGAGTAATGTAATTAAAGGCCAACAGATCATCATTTGATGGTAGGGAAAACTATTTGATTGCTCTGTTTTTATTTCAACCTATTGTACCAAGGTGAATGTGTTCCATTTGAAATTGCGAGACAGCATATTGCAATGGAAGCAGGTGTCCTTGAGTCAGACATCTTGATTTGAATTCCAGCTCTACCAATTAATAAATATGTGATCTTGGGCAAGTTGTTAACCTAGACCTTATTTATCTTGTTCATCAAAAGGGAGATAATAATACCTACTTATTCTATGATATTATAAATCAAGTGTTTGGCAGGTAGTGAGCATTTAGTAAATGCTAGTTCTCTTGAACCTTTGCTAACAATTTCATTACTACTAAACATAATACTTCTCCATTGGTTATTATAGATATTTACTGCCACATTTTGAAATATGTAATTGTTTCATATATAGAAGCAGAAAAAACGTAACATCCATATTGCAATTTTTCTGGGCAGTTCCTGAAAAATGCAGGAAGAAATCACATAATCAAGAAACTGAAACGACTATATTATCTTCCTTCTCCCTGGTGTATTTCCATTTTAAGCAAAAGCAAAACCTTAAAATCAAGATATTAAGCTCTAACAATGGAAATGGCTATGACCCTTTTGCTGGCACAGTGGTTAAGAAGAGGGGACTTAGGAATCAAATGGATTTGGTATGAGTCCCAACTCTATCATGTAAAACTTTGTGACCTTAACCAAATTAATCTAAGACTCAGTTTCTTCTCCCATAGAATGGGTAATGTAATTGTCTTTATGTCATAGGGTTATTGTGAGGTGTAAATTAAATAATATATGTACAGTGCTTAGTGCACATCCTGGTTTATTAAAGGATAGCTTAACCATCTCCTTACCCTCATCTATAGCCCAGCTTTGGAGATTGGCAGTGTATATCACTGCAGGGCTTCTTAGAGCCTCTGATATGCAAAAGAAACCCTGTTTGACTTTGTTCGATGCATTATTTTCTGAATTTATCTGCAGAGCCCTTTTTGTCTTTCTAAATACTTACTTAACATCCGAAATACGATTTGGGTAGCACTGATTATCAGACACTTAACAATTTTTCTCTTCTCTTCTCTTCTCTTCTCTTCTCTTCTCTTCTCTTCCTTCCTTCCTTTTTTCCTTCCTTCCTTCTTTCTTTCTTTCTTTTTTTCTGACCTTTTTTTTGAGACAGAGTCTTGCTCTGTCACCCAGGCTGGAGTGCAGTGGTGTGATATGGGCTCACTTCAACCTCCGCCTTCCAGGTTCAAGCGATTCTCCTGCCTCAGCCTCCTGAGTAGCTGGGATTACAGGAGTGTGCTACCACGTCCGGCTAATTTTTGGATTTTAGTAGAGGCGGGGTTTCACCATGTTGGCCAGGCTCATCTCAAACTCCTGACCTCAAGTAATCCACCTGCCTTGGCCTCCCAAAGTGGTGGGATTACAGGCATGAGCCACCATGCCTGGCCTTCATATTTTAACTGTATCAAAGTTTTGTCAATGTCAGAGACTAACCAATAAAGTTAACCTCAGTATGATAGGAACAGAATATATTCAACTGTAATAACAAATATTCTTTTTTTTTGTACTAATATGGTAGCTTTTATATCAGGTTTGTGTGGCTTTAAAGTGCAGTTCTACATGCTAGGTTTATTCTCTTTACTGACTTTCAGAAACAATTTATAGTGAAAAGATAAGGACATAAGTGAGACAGATTCATGTTTGGTTTTATAATTCGTGTGTGGGCCTTAATGTAGAAGCTAGCTTTTGTAATATGTCATGCAGGAGGAAATTTAATATACTCAAGTACTAGAATGTTCTTTTTTATAGATTTTTTGGTACCTATAGGATACCGAAAGTCATGCAGAGGCATCCCAAATTCTCCTTTTCTCTAATTTGAATACATAATGGAATAACTAATTGGACTACTGGAACTCTTGCACCCTTGGATTTTGTGGCCAGGTCAAAATGAATACCTAATCTCTCAACATAATACTTTTCCTAACTTTAATGACAAATGCAATTTCCAACCCAATCCCCATATTAAAAACTATACCTGAAGAGAATGCATATAAGAAGAAGCACCAATTTCAATAAAAGTTTGAATGCCCCTTTATGACAAGCATTATGCTGAATGTTGTAGTAGGAGAAGGGGAGTGAGTAAGCAGCATGCTCAAAACAACGATAGTGTTTTTTCCTTCCAGGGACCTCACATTTTTAGCCTCTGTTGTTGTTGTTGTTTTGTTTGTTTGTTTGTTTTGCCTAATAATATTTTAGTCTGGCAGTTAAATGTCAGTTTAGGTAGGGCTTTCAGATCTACACAAAAAATTGCATTGACTAGAGTTTGGCAACATTTAAGGTACAGAGTACAGGTACCTTTCATGCATTGTTTTACTAGTTCCACCTGGTCTGAAAGGTTCAAGATAAAGTGGTGAAGGTCATGTCCCAGTTTCATTGTAAGTCTAGGCTATGACCTATGTCTGTACCCATATGTTTGCTCCTAAATAAACAATTGAATAAACAGTGGAATTCTCCTTTACAAGGGCTCACATTATAGGAAAATACAACCAACAAATATTTTTTACTTTTTACTTTTAGAGACAGGGTCTTGCCCTGTCATCCAGGCTGGAGTGCAGTGGTGCAATCATAGTTCACTGCAGCCTTGAACTCCTGGGCTCAAGCAATCCTCCCGTCTCGGCTTCTCAAAGTGCTAGGATTACAGACATGAGCAACCACACCTGGCTAGAACCGAAAAATAAAGGACAAAAGGAGCACCATAATTTCTAATGATCATTTGTATAAATTTTCTCTCCCTAAAACCTCAAAGTCTCCTGTTTGCTCCTTTTTTTAAACTGCCCAACAAATAATCTAATTATTTTTAACCACTTGTATGTATCGTTAGTCATAGTTGTTTCACCTTTTCTCATCAAATAGTCCTATCAGATTCTGAACAGCTTTTTATGGTTCATAGTTTATAATCCCAAGGGATTGAAAATGTTGATGGCATAGAGTTTACTGACTAGCATTCCTCCAGAAAACATAAATAAATAGCAACTGCAAATGTTAAATCTGGTTTCTAGAAACCTTACCACCCCGAAACAAAAACAATGACAATAGAAAACATTGGCATAAAAATTTTAATATAATTACAGAATACCCTATTTATTAATATAATAACATATACACTATAATTTCTCCCTGGCCTTGCAATAGTATATCTTATTTTTTCCTCAGTATCAGCAGAAATTTAAGGTGTTATAGAGATTCAACCTGTTCTGGATGCTTCAATGCTTCTCTTTTATGCCCTCTGAAATTCCTCATAACCGTCCAAGCCATCAGCCTACTAGTGAACCAGGATGATTGTGTTTTAACTTGAGCTTTGGGCTAAAATGGCATGTGTACCAGCATCTGAATGGAAGTTTGAAACTGAGGTGTACCAAAGCCCCATGTTGGAAGGGGATTATTTGTCACCATTAGTGCAGCTCCAGAAGTATGGTAATTTCAACAGAATCAGCACTGTGGCAATAAGCATTCCACTAAACCCAAGGTCTATAGGATAGAATTAGTATTTAATTTTTTATCTGTTTTTGTGATAGGTCTTTGCTGTAGGCAGACTTGTCTTGTCTAGATATGCCATCTTTATATAGAGGACGCACACCTTAGACTGTTAACCACAGTTATCTTTAAAAGATGAATTTGTTTTCAGATTAAATCAAAATTCAAATTATCACTAAATATATTATACTTAAAATTGCATTCATCAGAAATTTATTTGACATGTGTTATGTGGTAGGAACTCTGCTAGTTGCTATAGATACAGTGATGAAAGGCCTCGTCCCTAACATGAACTTCATAGTTTATGAAGGACAAATAAACCAGGTAACTTTAAGGGAAGTCTGTAGTAGATAGTGTAAAAGCCGGACATCTAATGCAGTCAGGTCAGAATCTTATAAAAGGAGGTTTAATTTTATTCCATAGGCGAAATGGAGCTCTTTAAGGGTCTTTTGAAAAAGAATAATGTACTTTTTCCTTTTAGAAATGTTTCATTAGTAGCCATGAGGAGAATGCATTAGAAGTCTAAGACTGGTAGCTTGGAGACCAGCTAAGGGGTTGTTAATGGTGATTTAAGTGAAAGATAATGGTGACAATGGAGATACACTATAATAAGAAAGGAATGGGACTATTTCTGATATAGCAAATTTTTAAAATTCTATGTGAAGTACATTACATACCGAGGAAAACAAAATAATTCTATTGGCAGAGTTTTTCTCTGCATGGTAAAGGATTGGCATTGATCTGGACAGAGGGAATAGACTGCTATCTTGAAACTCTTTGACCTTAATGTTGGAAAAGCTATAAACAAACTCCAGTCCAGTATTTCTCAATGTATTTTCCACAGACCACATGCAGCAAAATAACCCACAGAACTTGTTAAACCTGCAGATTCCCAAGCCCCACCCCAGACATACTGAATGAAGGAATGGGGCCCAGAGAGCTCAGTGTTTTAACAAGTTTTCCAGGTAATTCTTCTGCCTATTAACGTTTGAGGATCATCGATCCAGCACAATGGTTCTGAAATTATGATCTGGGGACTACTAGTCTCTGAGATTCTTTCAGGGGTCCATGAGATCAAAACTATTTTTATAATAATACTTACACATTATTTGCCTTATTCACTGTGTTAGTATTTACACAGACGATATAAAAGCAATGGTGGGTAAAACTGCTGGCACCTTAACACAAATTAAGACTGTGGCACCAAACTGAATTAATTGTATTCTCTACCTCCATGCACTTCAGGAAACAGAAAATGCTAGTTTCACTTAAGAATGCCCTTGATAAATCAAAAAGAATAATTAATTTTATTAAATCTCTACCCTGCACAACTATGTATATAGTGTATGTACATATTGATATATGTATATGTATATGCACATATATACATGTGTGTATATACACATATATATGTATTTCTGTGTCATGAAATGGGAAGTAGGCATAAAGCACTTCTACAGCATACCAAAGTATGATGGTTATCTGAAGGAAAAGCACTTGTATGACTGAGTCATGAGATGAAATAGCCACTTCAAACAACTCTTTAACTTGAAGATCCACTGACAAACAACAGTTATTCAGACTTCAGTCCTATTTGGAAGACATTTTCTCAAAAGTTAACTGGGTGAGCCTGTCATTTCAGGAAAACAAATGACAATATTTGTTGCCAATGATAAGATTTAAGTTTTTAAGCAAAAATCAGAATTTTGAAAAACTTTTATCTACTATGTAAGCATAACTTCCCAATACTTAGACTTTTCTAATGGGATCAATGGTGATATTAACAACTGACGTTTTTGTTATTGTTTTATCTTGAAATGAGTCACCATATAACTGCATAACTCAGTGAATCTGCATAACTGAGTCTGCCTAACTGGGATCTATGTAACACAGTGAGCCAATATTTTCCAAATGACCAATGCATGATATTACAAAACCCCATATAAATAAAAGATCCATTCAATGTGTGAGATAGACCAATGGATTTTCATTTAACCAAGTAGAAATAATTCATTGATATTGTTTAAAATTCTACCTTGCACATAGTATTTAAGAAACTACCATTTGTTGAGTTTTGGTGTAGTATCAAAGGATAATATCTACAGTTATCTGAAAATGCTATTAAGACATCCGTCAATTTTCCAATTGCATATCTGAATATAGATTTCCTTCTTTTGCTTATTTGACCCAGCCATCCCATTACTGGGTATATACCCAAAGGATTATAAATCATGCTGCTATAAAGACACATGCACACGTATGTTTATTGTGGCACTATTCACAATAGCAAAGACTTGGAACCAACCCAAATGTCCAACAATGATAGACTGGATTAAGAAAATGTGGCACATATACACCATGGAATACTATGCAGCCATAAAAAATGATGAGCTCATGTCCTTTGTAGGGACATGGATGAAGCTGGAAACCATCATTCTCAGCAAACTATCACAAGGACAAAAAACCAAACATCACATGTCCTCACTCATAGGTGGGAATTGAACAATGAGAACACTTGGACACAGGAAGGGGGACATCACACACTGGGGCCTGTTTTGGGGCGGGGGAGGGGGAAGGGATAACATTAGGAGATATACCTAATATAAATGACGAGTTAGTGGGTGCAGCACACCAACATGGCACATGTATACATATGTAACAAACCTGCACGTTGTGCACATGTGCCCTAGAACTTAAAGTATAAAAAAAAGATTTCCTTCTTGTGCTTTAACCAAAACAACATATTACTATAGATCTCATGCAGAAACAGCTATGAAGATTCAGCTATCTTTTATTAAATCTGATATTAGAGGTTGGCACAAATGAAAAACAATGCCATTCTTCCTTGTTACATTTTTTTGGGGAAATATAGTTATTTTTAATACGATTAGGTTAATTACTTTAACATGAACTTATGATTATTTTAAATGAATATATATATATTGAGATGGAGTCTCACTCTGTCACCCAGGCTGGAGTGCAGTGGCACGAATCTCAGCCACTGCAACCTCTGCCTCCCAGGTTCAAATGATTCTCCTGTCTCAGCCTCCCAAGTAGCTGGGACAACAGGCACATGCCACCATGCCCGGCTAATTTTTTGTGTTTTTAGTAGAGACGGGGTTTCACCGTGTTAACCAGGATGGTCTCGATCTCCTGACCTCGTGATCCACCCACCTTAGCCTCCCAAAGTGCTCGGATTACAGGCGTGAGCCACCAAGCCCAGCCGAATAAATAAATAAATATTTTTTAAATTCCTCGGTGTTAATTTCTAATGTGGTAAATATCAGTAGAAATAATCGACATAAACAAAAGTTCTTTGGAGTTCTCAGTAACTTTAAAGAGTGTAAAGGGGTCCTGAGACCAAAAAATTGGAGAATTGCTGATCTAGCCCTTGGGTTCTATGTGATACGTTAAACATAACCACTAGTGGAAGTCAGAATAGTTCAAGCAGGATCAGGTGTTTTATATAATATTTCTAAGAATTGTTTACCTAGGAGTGTGACATGTCATCCACAAATTATTCATCTGTGACCTTTTGAACAGTGTCATTTCTAATTCCCTAATGTCTTTAATATACTGTTTCCTGAGGACTCCATCTGCCAGAGAATTTTTGTGCTATATCAAGTATGTGACCCATTCCCTAATGTATTATTGCCTCCAAAACCACAGCAAAATTATCTAGAGGTGTAGGGCAGAAAGGCAACTTGCTGTACTCTGCATTAGCTGTGTGCCTTTGTTGATTTTGAAAAAATGGTAATAAAGGTGATTTGGGTCACATTCCCTGCGATACACCCTCCCTCCAAAAGATGATCTGTGATAATCCAGAATATTAAGAACCATTGCTTTAATCAACAGCTAATCTGTACTAATGCCTATTCTGCAACAGACTAGATTTTAACAAAAGGCTAGATAGGAGGTGTCTTAGTTCATTTGTGTGGCTATAAAGAAATACCTGAGGCCAGGTAAAGAAAGAAAAGAAATCTATTCGGGGGCCAAATAAACCATATTCAAACCATAGCAGGAGGATAATCACTTTATACAGGGGTATGCACTACTGATTTTGTCTGGTTCCTAGTGAAACACCGATATATAGTCCAGATACTTTTAAGAAATCACTTGTGTATTTGTTTCTTTGATGAGGTACACTGATAGTAAATATATATATATTGCAAGAACTGCTATGAAGGAATCAAGAAACGCAAATTTGGTTCATCTGTGGCTGAGACCAATCAAAAGGAAACAAAAAAAGTTGCCACTAAACAGGACTTTGAAGAAAGAGAGGCTAGTTTGGCTTAAAAGTTTAGACTTTTTTTTTCTGTTTTGAAAAAGCACTACTTAGGATTCTTGGTCTGATGAGGTTTGGTATCACCCTTTGAAATAGTTGTCCTTCCCCAGTTGCCGGAAGAGTTTGGGATATAGGAGGAAAAGCCAAGCTTTGAAAAGCTACTGTGGACAAAATGAATATTTAGAAGTCCACTTGAATTGGTTCCAGATTTTATAATGGAGGAAATGTTTGTTATGTTGGAACTCCTTACACCTAGATCTTGCTCATACTGGATATCAGCAAATTCAGAAGTGCTGACCCTATTGTATTATCAGGATGTTTGGACAGTATTAAATGTAGTTTTAGAAGAACTACTTTGCCCTTCAGTTGCCCTTATTATTCTCATTGTGAATAACCTCTCTTTTCTAATATGTTAATATTAGAAAATGTTGGTTGAAAGAGATACTAGAACAGCTTCCTTCACCTTGTATTTTGTGTTTCAATGCCAAGGTGCTGTATGTTATCACTATGCTTAGAATATTTAATATTTAATATATTGTAAAAATATTTTAGAATTTATTTTACATTTTAGCACGTTAATATTAAATGTGGGGGGAAAAGGTCCAGAGGCACAGAACTTATTACATAGTTGGTGCTTAATAAATATTTTTTCAGTGAATCTGTGTTTACAAATAAGATTAGACAAAAACTAAAAATATTAAATATATATTAAAAAAATATCATTAGCTTTTTGAAAGAAATGAAAGAAGTTGGCCACCAGCAGGATCCTACATCGGATTTCTATACGTTGTGAATAATAATTTTTCCCCAATAATGCCCAAGATAGACATTCTTTGTATTAACATTTTAATTGAATGATATTCAACAACAATAGGTAAGAGTTGCTACAGCTTATTTCATTACCTTTGTTCCCAAGATAGGTACATGCCAAAACTTTTTTTCACTGTTAAACATTTGAAATGGAATCTCTATTTCTTTTTCTACTTAATTGCTACCTATTTCTAATCTGTCCCTTCTCCTAAGATACTTTAGATAGCAGAATGAAAATGTATAAAACTCTAGCCATGTCTTGTTATTATTAATGACTATTAAGCTTGAGAACTTCTCATAGAATTGGAATCTATAACTACTATATACATTTGTTGTATCAAGATAAGTGTTCTTTAAGTTATAATGGACTCAGGAATCTGTATTTAAGTAATAAGGGTCCAGATTAACTACTCCTGATGACTAAATTGTCAAATACAAAGTGGTATAAATACACTGGAATTATAAAAATGACAGCTTTTTCTGCTATTCAACTCTGAAAATGTAATTATTACATATAAGATTTATGAGTAAATCCTTGATTGATCTCTACAAATCAGATAGGCATTTAACAAATAAATTTTATAGTTTGTGTTAATAATTTTTGCCTAACAGTCCACGAAAGAAAAGGGTGTGAATGATCTCACAGTTACCTTTGAAACAAAGTACAGATTTAGAAAGATTGAAATCTTGAAAAGACAGCTGTTCTGTGATTGGGGTTTAGACTATTAGTTTGTTGTCCAATTATCAGTTTTTCTCATCAGATACTTTTAGCAAATTAAGGACTTTTTTCTTTTCTTTGGGATGAGTGCTATGTTTGTTTAGAAAAATAGGATGAAATTAATAAATGATTTGGAGATTCTCTAAGGGTAGAAGAAGAAGTGTAGTGATCTTCCTTTGCCAGACTTGATTATAGAACCTTAGAAACCTAGCACAGCCTGACCTCCTTCATGCAGAAGATGCAACCCAATCTTCTGATCCCATTTGAGTTACTTTGGCTACATTATACTGTTTCTCTCTCCCAGACTGTAGACTGTTTCAGGTTACCAGTTTTTAAATAAAGAACACTATCAAGTTGAGAAATATCAAAACCAATACAAAACAATTTGTTATTTTACAAATCATTGGACATTGAAGGAAAATAAATTTTCCTTTTTATTCTACTTGTATCAGTTTGAAATGTGATTTGGGAATTATTCTTTTCTACTACTGGCCATAATAGTAGATATATACAATTCATTTCACTGGCTTGGATCATATTCTTCCTAGTGATGAATATCTAATGTACGGAAGATATTTGCAAGTGCGTAGAGGGCAGGGACTGCACTTTATTACTCTCTATAGCCCCACAGGCTAGCATAGGTGCCAGGCATGTGTGTAGATATTCAGAAAAACACTTAATGAATGAAATTAAGAGTAAATGACGAGTTAATGGGTGCAGCACACCAACATGGCACGTGGATACATATGTAACAAACCTGCACATTGTGCACATGTACCCTAAAACTTAAAGTATAATAATAATAATAATAATAAGAGTACTGTCTGTCTTCTGTATAACCGGTCCACAAGAAAGTTAATGGAAACATAGCTTTGATCTTATTAGTGCTACGTTTTAATCAACTGAGCTATGTGACCCATTTTTGGCTTCTTAAGCCTGGTACTTTCCAAAGGAAATAGTTGTTACAGTGAAATTTTGGACAGAAAAGTGGAAAACTCTATAACTTGTACAGGAATCTACATATTAGCATATCAACATTGGCTTTAAAGATCAGCTGTCAACGTTTTGAGGAAAAAAAATAATTTTACAGACTGTGGTAAAACTGATTCCATTTATATAATATGGTGTTGTTTTATTATGAGAGAATAACAAAATTTGCTGATAAGCAAAACTCAGCAACATAAACAACATAGATTCAGTGATATGGTATGTGTTCATTGGACTTGTGTTCTTGAGGGCCTGAACTCTTGTTTTCAAAGATCAATTTTTATGAGCACTTAAAGAATGCTTTGATATTGCAACACTATTTACAATAGCCAAGATATGGAATCAGTCATCAAAAGATGAGTGGATAAAGAAAATGTGGTGTGTATACACAATGGAATACTATACAGCCTTAAAAATGAAATCCTGTCATTTGTAGCAACATGAATGAAACTAGAGGATATTGTGTCAAATGAAATAAGCCAGGCACAGAAAGACAAATATCACATGTTCTCACTCATGTGGGAGCTAAAAAAGTGAATCTCATGAAGATAGAGAGTAGATTGGTGGTTATCGGAGGCCAGGAAGGGGAGGGATGAAGAGAAGTTGTATAAGGGGTACAAAAATACAATTAGAAGAAATAAGTTCTAGTATACAATAATACAGTAGTGAATAACTTATAGCTAAAAGAATTGTAATTTTCTCAACACAAAGAAAAATAAATATTTGAGATGACAAATATCCTGATTACCCTGATGTAATCATTACATATTATATACAGTTATCAAAATATCATGTTTATCACAAAAATATGTACAACTACGATACATCAATTTTTAAAAAAGGAAGTGAATTTTTTTCTCAGGCAAAAGATGATATTTTAATCTGTCTTTGAAAAAAATGCCGTCCTTCATATTTTCCGAATCTTGTTTGATATGAGAAAAGCTTCTGGTCCTGTGTACGTTTTAAATATTCCCTTCACTTTCTATTCCCTAACACACTGAAAATCAGGGAGATTAAATATCTATGATAAATTCTGAACATGACCACATCTATATTGCTTATAATAAATGGCTAACTTTACATACTGAATGTTTTGTGATCCTTTAAAAAGATAACTTACAAAGTCACTACTTTTAATTTGAGAGGTTTGGAATTCGCTGGTGCATTATAAGAGCCCCTTTCCAGTATTTTAAGGATAGAAAAAAGCTAAAGGGAAAAAGAGGCTCAACAAGGTCTGCTGTAGCAACAGAAACACACAACACCACACAAAAAAGCACACACACTAAAAGGGTTTTTTTCTTGTTCCACAAAGGAAGTTTGATTCTTCTTCCTTGGAGTTTCAGGGTACATATTTTGTGGTTTTCAACAGAGTAGCAAGTAGAGACAATTTGGGAATGTGCTTGGGTTTTCACTAGTTTTTAAACATAAGTATGAGGCCAGCCATGGTAGTTCACACCTGTAATCCAAGCTCTTTAGGAGGCCATGGTGGGAGGATAGCTTGAAGCCAGAAGTTTGAAGCCAGCCTGGGCAACATAGTGAGACCCCTGTTTCTACAAAATAAAAAAATTACCCAGGTGTGGTGGTGTACACCTGTATTCCCAACTACTCAGGAAGCTGAGACGGGAGTATCACTTGAACCTGGGAGGTGGAGACTGCAGTGAGCCATGATCATGCCACTGCACTCCAGCCTGGGCAACAGAGCAAGACCTTGTTTCAGAAAAAAAAAAGAAATTAGGTATGCACAAGTGAAAAGAATAGCAAAGTAAAATAGTTACAAATTTTGAATTGTATTTAGTTGTAGTTAAGCTTTTTTAAGACTAGGTAAGTTCAGTAGTGAGAAGTGGGGAAAGAGTAGAATAAGCAGTTCAATCTGTAACTGACTGAAAAATCGATTGTACTTAAGTTTTGAATCTGTAATGTCCAGTGGTGAGCTTGTTCAGTCAATTGTACACATTTCATCCCAAGTCCACATTCATGTGGCTATGGTGGGAGTATTTACACCATGGAAACTGGCACACACTACAAATTAGGGCTTTCTCCAATCCTGAGAGCAGATTTCTAAACATTTACTACTGCACCCATGAATGTGCCTATTTAATTTTCACTTTTACAGTTAAATAACAGCTTTAGGTTTCACTGAAGATAACTAGTGTAGAATGGTGAAGAGCAGAGATACCAGAGCCAAACTATCTGGGTACAAATACCATTTCTTCACTTACTAGCTTGTGTTATCCTAGGCAATTAGTCAATCTTATCATTAATGGGGATAGTAGCAATGCCTACCTTATAGGGTTGACATGAGGATTAAATATGTTAAGGGTCTGTTTTATAGATAAATCTTATCTGGCAACTTCAAATCCAGCGCATAGCCAGGATTCAGGAAATAAACAAAAACATCACTGAGCCACCAATATAAATGTCAGACAGAGGGTACTTGCCCTGAAGCCCCCAAGCTTTCTCTAGAAGCTTATTTTACTCTTTCTGTAGAACCAAGCTTGATTGTCTTTTCTGAGCCAAAGGTATATTAGCAGCATGACATCACAAAAAAAAAAAGAGAGAGGAGAGATGCTGCTAGAAGCCACAACTGAAGTGAGCACCTTCCTCCCTCAAAGAAAATTATCCAATGTGAGAACTCAAAAATGAGTCAGACTGCTTGATTGCTAAGATCTGTTCCATTTCCAAAAATTTATGACAAGAGTGAAAAATTGCAACAGTTTAGAAACAAATAATCTTACTACTATGTTAAATAATGGCATACAAAGATAATCCAGTGTCAATAATAAATCATAATCAGTATCTCTTAGTTAAGAAAATAGGACAGGGAGCAAGATGGCCAAATAAAACCCACCAGTGATCATCCCCTCCATAGGAACACCAAATTGAACAACTCCCCACACAAGAAAGCATCTTTGTAAGAATCAAAAATCAGGTGAGCAGTAACAGTACCTTGTTTTAACATCATATCAAGGAAAGAGGCACTGGATAGAATAGGAAAGATAGTCATTAATTTCTTACACCACCCCTCCCTCATCCCCTGGTGGTGCAGCATGGCACAGAGAGAAAATCTGTGTGTTTAGGGGAAGGAGAACACAGTGATTGTGGGACTTTGCATTGGAACTCAGTGCTACCCTGTCACAGAGGAAAGCAACATGGGGCATAATTGCGCCAATACCCATGGAGGGAGCCTTTAGACCAGCCCTAGCCAGAGGAGAATTGTCCATCCCTCTGGCAAGCCTCACCACTGTGAGCTAAAGTGCCCTGGGGTCCTAGATAAATATGAAAGGCAGTCTAGACCAAAAGGACTGCAATTTTGAGGCAAGTCCTGGTGGTGCTGTGCTGGGCTCAGAACCAGAGGACTTGCGGTGCATATGGCCAGGAAAGCGTTTGCATCACCCCTCCCCCAACTCCAGGCAGTACAGCTCACAGCTCTGGGAGGAGAGGAAAGATTAAAGTGGACTTTGTCTTAACTTTTGGATACCAGCTCAGCCACAGTAAAATAAAGCACCAAGCAGAGTCCTGAAGCCCACATTCCAGGCCCTAGATCCTGGATGACATTTCTAGACACACCATGGGCCAGAAGGGAACCCACTGATTTGAAGGAAAGGACCCACTTCTGGCAGGATTCATCACCTGCTGACTATAGAGCCCTTGGACCTTGAATAAACATTAATAGTAGCTAAGCAGTACTCACCATGGGCCTTGGGCAAGGCTTCAGGTGTGATCCAGCACATTCCCAGCTATAGTGGCCAAGGAGAGAGACTCCTTTTCTCTGCTTGAGGAAAGGAGAGTGAAAAGTAAAAAGGACTTCACCTTGCAATTTGGGTACCAGTTCAGCCACAGTAAAATAAAGCACCGAATAGATTCCTAAAGTTCCTGACTCTGGGCCCTATCTCCCAGACAGCATTTCTAGACCCACCCTGGGCCAGAAGGGACACCACCACCCTGAAGGGAAAGACACAAGCCTGGCTGGATTCACCATCTGCTGATTAAAGAGCCCTTGGGCCTTGAACAAACAGCAATACTCACCATAAGCCTTGGGCAAAACCCAGAACTATGCTGGTTTCTGGTCTAATGCAGCTCAGTCCCAGCAGTGGTGGCCACAGGGGTGCTTGCATCACCTCTCCTACAACTCCAGGCAGCACAGCATGGTGAGAGAGATTCCTTTTGTTTGAGAGAAAGTAAGGGAAGAGAACAACACATTCTGCCTGGTAATCCAGGGAATTCTCCTAGATATTACCCAAGACCACCAAGGCAGTATCTCTACTAGTCTACAAGAGCCACAGTGTTACTGGGCTTGGGGTGCCCCCTAATGCATATATGGCTATAGTGACCAAAAACTTAGATCGCAACACTCAATTCCCTTTGAATGCTTGAAAAGCATTCTCAAGAAGGACAGGTATAAACAAGCCCAGACTGTGAATATTATAACACCTATATCTTCAGTGCACAAGCACGAAGAAATATCCACAAGCATCCAGACCATCCAGGAAAACATTACCTCAGAAAATGAACTAAAGAAGGAACCAGTGACTAATCCCAGAGTAACAGAGATATGTGACCTTTTAGACAGAATTCAAAATAGCTGTTCTGAGGAAGCTCAGTGAAATTCCAGATAACACAGAGAAGGAATTCAGAATTCTATCAGATAAATTGAACAAAGAGATTGAAATACTTTTAAAAAATCAAGCATAACTTTTGGAGCTGAAAAATGCAATTGGTATACCGAAGAATGCATCAGAGTCTTTCAGCAGCAGAACTGATCAAGCAGAAGAAAAAAGTATTGGGCTTCAAGAGGGGCTGTTTGAAAATACACAGTCAGAGGAGACAAAAAAAAGAATAAAATAGAATGAAGCACACCTACAGCATCTAGAAAATAGCTTCAAAAGTACAGATAAGAGTTATTTGCCTTAAAGAGGAGGTAGAGAGATGGAGATAGAAAGCATATTCAAAGGAATAATATTATAACACTGTAGTTGTGGTGTGTGAACTACTCATACCTTGAGTAGGAAGACTAAGAGATGAACCTATCAAAAATAATAACTGCAAGTTTTGAAGACATAGACAGTATAATAAGATATGAATAGAAACAATAAAAATGTAAAAAGCCATGGAGGGGATAAAGTTATAGAGTTTCAATTAGTTTTCTCTTTGTTTGTTTGTTTGTTTGTTTTAGCAATCACTGTTGTCATCAGTTTGAAATAATGCAATGTAAGATGTTATCTATAACATTCATGGTAGCCTCAAATCAACGAACCTACAACAGATACACCAAAAAATAAAAAGCAAGAAATTAAAACATACCACCAGAGAAAATCACCTTCACAAAAAAGAGAGGGAAAAAAGGAAAAGATCACAAAACAACCAGAAAACAAATAACAAAATGGCAAGGGAGTAAGAACTTACTTAGCAATAATAACATTGAATTTAAATAGAATAAACTTTTCAATCAAAAGACATAGAACGGCTGAATGCATTAAAAAGCCCCAACTAGCTGCTGTCTATAAGAAACACACTTCACCTATAAGGACACACATAGACTGAATATAAAAGGATGGAAAAAGATATTCCATGCAAATAGAAAACAAGAAAGAGGAGTAGCTATACTTATATCACACAAAATAGATTTCAAGACAAAAACTATAAAAAGAGATAAAGAAGGTCATTATATAATGATAAGAGGATCAATTCAGCAAGAAGATCAACAAGTTTATATATGCACCCAAAGCTGGAGCACCTAGGTGTATAAAGCAAATATTATTCAAACTAAAAAGTGGGATATAGACCCTGATATAATAATAGCTGGAGACTTCAACACCCTGCTTTCAGCATTGGACAGATCATCCGGACAGAAAATCCACAAAGAAATATCACACTTAATGTGTAGTATAGAACAAATGGACCTAATAGATATTTACAGAACATTTCATCCAACAGCTGCAGAAGACACAATTGTCTCTTTGGCACATGGATCATTCTCAAGGATAAACTGTATGTTAAGTCATAAAACAAATAAGTTTTTTCTTTTTTCTTTTTTTTCAGACAAGGTCTCACTCTGTTGCCCAGGCTGGAGTGTAGTGGCATGATTTCAGGTCACTGCAGCCTAAACCTACCAGGCTTGAAGGGAACCTTCCACCTCAGCCTTCCAAGTAGCTGGGACTACAGTGGGACTACAGGCACATGCCACCACACCTGGCAATGTTTTCTTTTTTCTTTTTTTTTTTTTTGTAGAGACAGGGTCTCACCATATTACCCAAGCTGTTTTCAAACTCCTTGGCTCAAATGATCTGCCACCATGGCTTCCCAAAGTGCTGGGATTACAGGTGTGAGCCAGCATGCCCAGCCAAAATTTTTTTTAAATTGAAATATCAAGCATCTTCTCTAACCACAATGGAATAAAACTAAGTCAATAACAACAGGAACTTTGGAAACTATACAAATACATGGAGATAAAACAGTATTCTCCTGAATGACCAGTGGGTTAATGAAGAAATTAAGAAGAAAATTTAAAAATTTCTTGAAACAAATGGAAATGAAAACAAAACGTAACAAAACCTATGAGATATAGCAAAAACAGTACTAATAGGAAAGTTTTTAAAAATGAGTGCCTACATCAAAAAAGTAGAAAACCTTCAAATTAACAACCTAATAATAGAACTAGAAAAGCAAGAGCAAACCAAATGGAAAATTAGTAGAAGAAAAGAATTAATAAAGATCGGAGCAGAAATAAATTGAAATTAAAAAAACACAAAACATCAATGACACGAAAAGTTGGTTTTTTAAAAAAATAAATAAAATCAACAAACCTTTAGCCAGAATAAAGAAAAAGAGAAAACCCAAATAGATAAAGATGAAAAATGGGACATACAACCAATACCACAGAAATTCAAAGAATCCCTGGAGACTACTGAGAGCAGCTATAGGCCAATAAATTGGAAAACCTACAAGAAATGGATAAATTCCTAGACACATAGTACCTTCCATGATTGGATCAGGAAGAAAACCAAAACCTGAATAGACCAATTACAAGTAATGAGAAGAAAGCAATGACAAATAGTCCCCCAGTAAAGAAAAACCTGGAACCCAATGACTTCACTGCTGATTTTTGCCAAACGTTTAAAGAAGAACTAATGCCAACCCTACTGAAACTATTCTGAAAAAATAGAACAGGAAGAAATACTTCCAGACTCATTCTATGAGGCCAATATTACCCTGATACCAAAACCAGACAAAGACATATTGGGAAAAAAAAAAAAAGGAAACTGCTACAGCAAGTCTCTCTGATGAACATCAATGCAAAACCTCAACCAAATATTAACAAACCAAATTCAGCAACACATTAATAGGGTAATTGATCACGATCAAGTGGGATTTATCCTAGGGATGCAAGGATAGTTATACATAAATCAATCAATGTCCTACATCCTATCAACAGAATGAAGGACAGAAAGCATATAATTCCAATTGATGCTGAAAATCATTTGATAAAATTCAACATCCTTTCACGATTAAAAACCCTTAATATGTGTATGCAAGGAACATACCTCATTGCAATAAAAGCTATATGTGACAGATCCACAGCTTAGTATCATATTGAATAGGGAAAAACTGAAAGCCTTTCCTCTAATACCTGGAACAGGACAGAGATATCCACTTTTACCACTTTTATGCAACATAGTACTGGAGGTCCTAGCTAGAGACATCAGACAAGAGAAAGAATGGCAACAAAATTGGAAAGGAAAAAGTCAAATTATCCTTGTTTGCAGATAATATGATCTTATAGTTTGAAAAACCTAAAGGCTCCACAAGAAACTATTAGAACTGATAAATTCAGTAAAGCTGCAGGATACAAAATCAACATATATAAATCAGTAGTATTTCTATATGCCAATGGCACACAATCTGAAAAAGAAATCAAGAAAGTATTCCCATTTACAATAACAACAAATAAAATAAAGCACCTAGGAGGAAACCTAACCAAAGAAGAGAGCTCTACAATGAAAACTGTAAAACAATGATGTAAAAAATTGAAGATGGCACAAAAAGATGGAAAGATATTCCATGTTCATGGATTGGAAGTTTCAATTTTATTAAAAGGTTCATACTACCCAATGCAATCTACAGATTTAATGCAATCCCTATTAAAATATAATACCAATGACATCATTAACATAAATAGAAAAAATAATTATAGAATTTATATGAAACCACAGAAGACCCAGAATAGCCAAATCCATCCTGAGCAAAAAGAACAAAACTAGAGGAAACATATTACCTGACTTTAAATTATGCTACACAGTTATAGTAACCAAAGAAGCATGGTACTGGCATAAATACAGACATATAGACCAAAAGAAAATAATAGAGAATTCAGAAATAAATCTATGCATTCACAGTGATCTTATTTTCAACAAAGTGCCAAGAACATACATTGGGAAAAAGATAGGCTCTCCGATTAATGCTGCTGGCAAAACTGCATATCCATGTGCAGAAGAATGAAACTAGACCCTTATCTCCTGCCATATACAAAAATCAAATCAAAATGGAATGAAGACTTAAATCTAAGACCTCAAAATATGAAACTACTAAAAGAAAACATTGGGGAAACTCTCCAGGACATTGGACTGAGCACAGATTACCTGAGCAATACCCCACCACAAGTACAGGTAACCAAAGCAAACGTGAAGAAAGGAGATCACATCAAGCTAAAAAGCTACCAGCAAAGAAAACAATGAGCAAATAGAAGAGACTACCCATAGAATGGGAGAAAATATTTGCAAACTATTCATCTGACAAGGGATTAATAACCAGAATACGTAAGGAGCTGAAATCACTAAATAGGAAAATATCTAATAATCTGATTAAAAATGGACAAAAGATCTGAATAGACATTTCTCAAAAGAAGACATACAAAAGGCAAGCAGGTATATGAAAAGATGCTCAAAATAATTGATCATCAGAGAAATGCAAATAAAAACTACAATGAGATATTATCTCATCCCAGTTAAAATGGCTTTTGTTCAAAAGTCAGGCAATAATGAATGCTGGCGAGGATGTGGAGGAAAGGGAACCCTTGTACACTGTTGGTGGGAATGTAAATTATGACAGCCACTATGTAGAACAATATGGAGGTTCCTCAGAAAACTAAAAATAGAATTACCATATAATCCAGCAATCCCATTGCTAGGTATGTACCCAAAAGAAAGGAAATCAGGATATCAAAGAGATGTCTACACCCCCGTGCTTATTGCAGCACTATTCTACAATAAGCATGATTTGGAAGCAACCTAAGTGTCCATCAAGAGACAAATGGATAAAGAAAATGTGGTACTTACACACAATGGAGTACTACTCAGCCATAAAGAAGAATGAGATCCTGTCATTTGCAACAACACATATGGAACTGGAGAATTATTATGTTAAGTGAAATAAGCCAGACACAGAAAGACAAACTTTGCATGTTTTCCACTCATTTATGAGAGCTAAAATTTTAAACGGTTGGAGATAGATATTAGAAGAATGGTAACCAGAGGCTGGGAAAGGTAGAGGTGGGTAGAAAGAAATTGAGGATTATTACTGGGCACAAAAATATAGTTAGATAGAATGAGTAAGACCTAGCATTTTATAGCACAAAAGGGTGACTGTAGTCAACAATAACTTAATGTACATTTTAAAATAACTAAAAGCATAACTGGAATGTTTGTAACACAAAGAAAGTAAAAATGCTTGAAGTGATGGATACCCCATTTACCCTGATGTGATTATTACAGATTGTATGTCTGTATCAAAATATCTCATGTAACCTAGAAATATATACACCTGATATGCACCCATAAAAACTAAAAATTTTATAAAAAGAATAAAAAACAAATTTTGGACAATATAGATTACTTTTTCGAGTGTTCATTCAAAATTGTTAAAACTAAGTATTTGTGTAAAACCTTTTGTTACCTGTAAATTTTACTTTTATGGAACATCTAATTCCTAAAAATAGCAGATAAAGGCATTACTGTCATTAAGAGACTGTTAACTCAAACAATTAAGTAGCAAAACAGCAAATAATCTGATTTCAAAATGGGCAAAAGACCTGAATAGACAGTTCTCAAAAGAAGCATACAAATAGCCAACAGTTACATGAAAAAATATTCAACATCACCAATCATCAGGAAAATGCAAATCAAAACTGCAATGTGATATCACTTCACTCCAGTTAGGATGGCTATTATAAAAGAGACAAAAAGCAAACAAATACTGGCAAAGATGTGGAGAAAAGGGAACTCTTATATACTTACTGTTGGTAGGAATGCAAATTAGTCCAGCCATAATGGAAAACAGTATGGAGAGTTTTTAAAAATGTTAAAAATACAATTACCATATAACCCGGCAATTCAATTACTGGGTATCTATCCAAAGGAATGAAAGTCAGTTTGTCCAAGAGATATCTGCCCTCCCATGTTTATTTCAGCACTATTCACAACAGCAAAGATACGGAATCAAGCTAAGTATCCATCAATGGATGAATGGATATAGAAAAAGTCATACGTATATACAATGGAATACTATTCAGCCTTTAAAAAGCAGCAAATCGTGTCATTTGCAGCAGTGTGGATGAACCTGGAGGAAATTAAGTGCCAAAAGCAATTGCAACAAAAGCAAAAACAAAAGCTGGCAAATGCAACCTAATTAAATTAAAAAGCTTTTGCATAGCAAAAGAAACTATCAACAGAGTAAACAGACAACCTACAGAATGGGAGAAAATATTTGCAAACTATGCATCCAGCAAAGGTCTAATATCCGAAATCTTTAAGGAACTTAAATAAACAAGCAAAAATCCAACAACCCCATTAAAAACTGGACAAAGGACATGAACAGACACTTTTCAAAAGAAGACATACATGCAGCCAACAAATGAAACATATGAAAAATTGCTGAACATCACTAATCAGATTACTAGAGAAATACCAATCCAAATCACAATGCAATACCATCTCCTACCAGTCAGTATGGCTATTATTAAAAAGTCAAAATGACAGCATCTCTCAATATCCACTTCCACACCTTTTTTTAATGATGCTGCACTAAGGCAAGTGCCTCCTCTGGGATAATTTCTGTTCTGTTCACTGCTATAACTGCACAGAGGCCTGCAGTTTGAATGAAGATACACACAGAGATAACTGAAGTTTCAACTAGGAAAGGACAACTGGGGCATGTAGGGGCAAGTGTCAACTAGGAAAGGGCAACTGGGTCACCTTACCATGATGACTTCTTCATGGTTTCAGCCTGGACAGCAACCTTGCAGAGTCAGAATCCTGATCAGCAGTTTTGGCCAGCACATCAAGAGTGGCTTTACCTCCCATTAGTCAAGCTACAAGACACTGATGTAGAAAACCATAATGTCAGTTTACTAATGTACAATGAGAAATAAAATCTCAGGAGACCTGAGCTCTCCTGTCAGCATGAAAAAAAAAGTAAAAAAATAACAGATGTTAACAAGGTTTTAGAGAAAAAGGAACGCTTATACACTGCTCGTGGGAATGTAAATGAGTTCAGCCATTGTGGAAAGCAGTTTGCTGATTTCTCAAAAAACTCAAAGCAGAATTGCAATTTGACACAGCAATCCCATTATTGGGTATATACCCAAAGGAATATAAATCATTCTACCATAAAGACACATGCACGTGTATGTTCATCACAGCACTATTTACAATAGCAAAGTCATGGAATCCACCTAAATGCCCATCAATGGTAGATTGAATAAAGAAAATGTGGTGCAAATACACCATGGAATATTATACAGCCATAAAAAAGAATGAGATCATGTATGATCTCATGAGTACTCAGATACAGCCACATGGGACTATTGTCATTCACTTTTCTTAACTGTTCATTCTGATCCTTCTTCCTAAAATACCCATATTTGCTCTGACACTCCCTGTCCTCTGCTTATCTATGTATTACTTAAGTCCCAGCTCAAATGATGCTTCTATACAGGTTCCCCAAGCTCCAAGTGAGAGAATAAATGTTTCCTCTTTGGTCCCCTGTCACTTGGTTTCTAACCCCTATCTAGTATTTCATTTTACTTTGCATCTCAATTGGCATGCCTCTCTAAATTAAGAACTTTTTTATTTTGGGCAGACGCTGTCTTTTTTTTTTTAAGATGCTTAATTTAAAAAATTTATAATTGACACATAACTGTATATATTTATGGGGTACAATGGGATTGTCAATGTAAGTATACTATATAGTATAATGATCAAATGGGGGCAATTACCATATCCATCTCATTGAACATTTTTCATTTGTTTGTGGTGACATCATTCAAAATCTTCTCTTCTAGTTATCTTAAAACATACACCACATTGCTGTTTGCTATAGTCACCCTACTGTGTAAAAAAACACCAAACTTATTCTTCCTGCCTAACTGTAAGTTTGTACACATTGACCAACCTCTCTCCATCCTTCCCTACCCTGTACGCTCCCCAGCCTCTGGTAATCACTGTTCTATTCTCCACTTTTGATTTTTTTTTTTTTGAGATGGAGTTTTGCTCTTGTTGCCCAGGCTGGAGTGCAGTGGCACCATCTCGGCTCACCGCAACCTCCACCTCAGGTTCAAGCGATTCTCCTGCCTCAGCCTCCCGAGTAGCTGGTATTACAGGCATGCACTGCCATGCCTGGCTAATTTTGTACTTTTAGTAGAGACAGGGTTTTTCCATGTTGGTCAAGCTGGCCTTAAACTCTTGACCTCAGGTGATCCGCCCCCCCATCGGCCTCCCAAAGTGCTGGGATTACAGGTGCGAGCCACCGAGCCCAGTCTTGAAATTTTTTAAACTTTTATTTTAGGCTCAAGGGCACATGTGTTGGTTTGTTATGTAGGCAAATTGTGTGTCACAGGGGTTTGTGTACAGATTATGATCTTTGCAGCAACATGGATGGAGCTGGAGGCCATTATCCTGAGTGAACAAACACAGAAACAGAAAACCAAATACCACATGTTCTCATGTATAAGTGGGAGCTAAACTCTGAGTACATATGGACACAAAGAAGGGAACAGCGGACACCGGGGCCTACTTGAGGGTGGAGGAAGGGAAGAGGATGAATACCTATTGGGCACTATGCTTATTACATGGATGATGAAATAATCTGTACACAAACCCCTGTGACACACAATTTGCTTATATAACATACCAACACATGTGCAAGATCAGTTGAGATCAGATCATATATGGCTTTACATGTTAGGCCAAGGAGTCAGATTGTAATGAGTAATTAGGAGCCACTAAAGACTCCTGGGCAGAAAAAGAGGCATGATTCAACCATGTTATGGCAAAAGTCAAGCAGAAAGGTCAACTCCAATGAAACTTTAAGGGAGGGACTGGATATAGGATGACCAGCTAGGAGGTTACTGTAATAGTTTCAGTACCCTATTTCAAAGAAATTATGAGGGTCTATATTAAGACAGCAGGAATAAAAAGATCTGATAATGGAGACACCAAGAAAGTAAGTAGCATCTCCATGACTGACTAGGTGAGCAGTGAGGATTCAAACATGATTCTGAGGTTACTAAACTAGGTGACCAGAGGGGTTGTTACACTGTTAACTGCAATTGAGAACAGTGGAGGGGGAGCAGTTTACAGATATTTTCAAGTGTGTGGGAAGTATCAAAATGCTTAGAAATAGGTCTTTTACATGATTAGGAAGCTAATTCAGGGTTTTTTATTTTTTGTTTTTTGTTTTCGTTGAGACGGAGTCTCGCTCTGTCGTCCAGGCTGGAGTGCACTTGCACGATCTTGGCTCACTGCAAGCTCTGCCTCCCAGGTTCACGTCATACTCCTGCCTCAGCCTCCTGAGTAGCTGGGACTACAGGCGCCTGCCACCACGCCCGGCTAATTTTTTGTATTTTTAGTAGAGATGGGGTTTCACCGTGTTAGCCAGGATGGTCTCGATCTCCTGATCTCATGATCTGCCTGCCTCCTCGGCCTCCCAAAGTGCTGGAATTACATGCGTGGGCCACAGTGCCCGGCCAATTCAGGTTTTTTAATAGTTGGACTGTATGTAGCATGTATGAATATAGATTGTGAGGACTGAAGTACAGCATTGTTGCTAAGATGTACACAATGTACATTTCTTGCCTATCCTTGTTTTTTGTTTTTGTTTTGTTTTGTTTTTGTTTTTGTTTTTTGAGACGGAGTCTCGCTGTGTCACCCAGGCTGGAGTGCAGTGGCACAATATCAGCTCACTGCAAGCTCCGCCTCCTGAGTTCATGCCATTCTCCTGCCTCAGCCTCCCCAGTAGCTGGGACTACAGGCGCCCGCCACCACACCTGACTAATTTTTTTTTGTATTTTTAGAAGAGATGGGATTTCACCGTGTTAGCCACGATAGTCTTGATCTCCTGACCTCGTGATCCACCCACCTCAGCCTCCCAAAGTGCTGAGATTACAGGCGTGAGCCACTGCACCTGGCCTTGTTTTGTTTTTTAACCTTCATCTGACCACAATGGCCCATATATTCCTGAGTATCCACCCCTGCCACCCCCATATGTTCTAAAAGAACAAAACTTATTTCTATTAGTTAAAAACTTACGGTCAGGTGCAGTGGCTCATGCCTCTAATCCCTGCACTTTGGGAGGCCAAGGCGGGTGGATCACCTGAGGTTAGGGGTTTGAAACCAGCCTGGCCAACATGGTGAAACCCCATCTCTACTAAAAATACAAAAATTAGCTGGGTGTGGTGGCATGCACCTGTAATGCCAGCTACTTGGGAGGCTGAAGCAGGAGAATCACTTGAACCCAGGAGGCAGAGGTTGCAGTGAGCCAAGATTGCGCCACTACACTCCACTCTGGGTGACAAGAGCGAAACTCCATCTCAAAAAAAACAAAACAACAGCAACAACAAAACCCAACTTATTAGCAGTATACATCTGTGATTCAAAAGAAATATTTAAAAATATATTCCAAAGCCTAACTTTTAGAATTCTCTATGCTTTCAAAGATTATACAGTTTATAATATTGGAAATGAATGCTACATTATATAATTAATCACAACTTTATTAGTATACATTTTCCTGAGAGACGGCTCTTAGAGAAAAGACAAATAATGTCTGTGATTTTAGTGCCATAGCTAAAAATTTAAAGCCCCTAAATAAATAGAAAAAAGGGCCACTCTTTGGTAAAATTATCTCCAGACCCATAAGGGATATTTGGGTCATATACTGATATTGGAAGAAAATATAACAGAGGGTCTCTACATTTCAGACTCCTTCACTCCCCATTGTTTATGAGATTTTCCTGTTCTAAATGAGAACAAGGTGAGTCATTAATCTCTATCAAACTGAATGATCACACATGAGTCAGTAGAGTTATAAAAAGGGCTTAACTAAATGGCTATCATGTAAAAATAGTGTCTTTTGGAATGTTAAGGATCTATAATAAAATCCTTTGAATAAAATTTTTAAATTAATAACTTCAAATAAAGAGAGAATCTTAGCATACTATGAGATATTTCTTTTTGGCTTCATCTTTTGAAAACTTTGGCTACTGAGGACCATAAATTTAAGAGATTGCTTGATTAACAATTTTACTGTGTACATTGCCATTTAAGGTTTGTACCCTTAATTTGAAAATTAAAACTGTGAATACTATTTTAATATTTTCCTGAGACATGGCTTTTAGAGAAAAAACAAATAATGTCTGTGATTTTAGTGTCATAGCTAAAAACTTAATGCCCCCAAATAAATAGAAAAAAGGGGCACTCTCTGGCAAAACTACCTCCAGACCCATAAGGGATATTTGGGTCATATACTCATATTGGAATAAGATACAACAGAGGGTGTCTACATTTCAGACATTCAGTATTTTTGTATTTAAATTCTAGTCTTAAAGTCCTTTTATTTTATTTTATATTTTGTTGGTTTTTTTATTATTATACTTTAAGTTCTAGGGTACGTGTGCACAACGTGCAGGTTTGTTACATATGTTTTCATGTGCCATGTTGGTGTGCTGCACCCATTAACTCATCATTTACATTAGGTATATCTCCTAATGCTATCCCCCCCAGCCCCCCACCCCATGACAGGCTCCAGTGTGTGATGTTCCCCACCCTGTGTCCAAGTGTTCTCATTGTTCAATTCCCACCTATGAGTGAGAACATGCGGTGTTTGGCTTTCTGTCCTGGTGATAGTTTGCTCAGAATGATGGTTTCTAGCTTCATCCATGTCCCTACAAAGGACATGAACTCATCCTTTTTTATGGCTGCATAGTATTCCATGGTATATATGTGCCAAATTTTCTTAATCCAGTCTATTATTGATGGACATTTGGGTTGCTTCCAAGTCTATGCTATTGTGAATAGTGCTGCAATAAACATACGTGTGCATGTGTCTTTATAGCAGCATGATTTATAATCCTTTGGGTATATGCTCAGTAATGGGATGGCTGGGTCAAATGGTATTTCTAGTTCTAGATCCTTGAGGAATTGCCATACTGTCTTCCACAATGGTTGAACTAGTTTACACTCCCACCAACAGTGTAAAGGCATTCCTATTTCTCCACATCCTCTCCAGCACCTGTTGTTTCCTAGCTTTTTAATGATCACCATTCTAACTGGTGTGAGATGGTATCTCATTGTGGTTTTGATTTGCATTTCTCTGATGGTCAGTGATGATGAACATTTTTTCATGTGTCTGTTGGCTGCATAAATGTCTTCTTTTGAGAAGTGTCTGTTCATATCCTTTCCCACTTTTTGATGGGGTTGTTTGATTTTTTTCTTGTAAATTTGTTTAAGTTCATTGTAGATTCTGGATATTAGCCCTTTGTCAGATGGGTAAATTGTAAAAATTTTCTCCCATTCTGTAGGTTGCCTGTTCACTCTGATGGTAGTTTCTTTTGCTGTGCAGAAGCTCTTTAGTTTAATTAGATCCCAATTACCAATTTTGGCTTTTGTTGCCATTGCTTTTGGTGTTTTAGACATGAAGTCCTTGCCCATGCCTATGTCCTGAATGGTAATACCTAGGTTTTCTTCTAGGATTTTTATGGTTTTAGGTCTAACATGTAAGTCTTTAATCCATCTTGAATTAATTTTTGTATAAGGTGTAAGGAAGGGATCCAGTTTCAGCTTTCTATATATGGCTAGCCAGTTTTCCCAGCACCATTTATTAAATAGGGAATCCTTTCCCCATTGCTTGTTTTTGTCACGTTTGTCAAAGATCAGATAGTTGTAGATTTGCGACATTATTTCTGAGGGCTCTGTTCTGTACCATTGATCTATATCTCTGTTTTGGTACCAGTACCATGCTGTCTTGGTTACTGTAGCCTTGTAGTATAGTTTGAAGGCAGGTAGCGTGATGCCTCCAGTTTTGTTCTTTTGGCTTAGGATTGTCTTGGCAATGCGGGCTCTTTTTTGGTTCCATGTGAACTTTAAAGTAGTTTTTTCCAATTCTGTGAAGAAAGTCATTGGTAGCTTGATGGGGATGGCATTGAATCTATAAATTACCTTGGGCAGAATGGCCATTTTCACGATATTGATTCTTCCTATCCATGAACACGGAATGTTCTTCCATTTGTTTGTGTCCTCTTTTATTTCATTGAGCAGTGGTTTGTAGTTCTCTTTGAAGAGTTCCTTCACATCCTTTTTAAGTTAGATTCCTAGGTATTTTATTCTCTTTGAAGCAATTGTGAATGGGAGTTCACTCGTGATTTGGCTTTCTGTCTGTCTGTTATTGGTGTATAGGAATGCTTGTGATTTTTGTACATTGATTTTGTATCCTGAGACTTTGCTGAAGTTGCTGATCAGCTTAAGGAGATTTTGGGCTGAGATGATGGAGTTTTCTAATATACAATCATGTCATCTGCAAACAGGGACAATTTGACTTCCTCTTTTCCTAATTGAATACTCTTTATTTCTTTCTCCTGCCTGATTGCCCTGGCCAGAACTTCCAACACTATGTTGAATATGAGCAGTGAGAGAGGGCATACCTGTCTTGTGCCAGTTTTCAAAGGGAATGCTTCCAGTTTTTGCCCATTCAGTATGATATTGGCTGTGGGTTTGTCATAAATAGCTCCTATTATTTTGAGATATGTCCCATCAATACCTAGTTTATTGAGAGTTTTTAGCATGAAGCGCTGTTGAATTTTGTCGAAGTCCTTTTCTGCATCTATTGAGATAATCATGTGGTTTTTATCTTTGATTCTGTTTATATGATGGATTACATTTATTGATTTGCGTATGTTGAACCAGCCTTGCATCCCAGGGATGATGCCAAATTGATTGTGGTGGATAAGCTTTTTGATGTGCTACTGGATTCGGTTTGCCAGTATCTTATTGAGGATTTTTGCATCAATGTTCATCAGGGATATTGGTCTAAAATTTTCTTTTTTTGTTGTGTCTCTGCCAGGCTTTGGTATCAGGATGATGCTGGCCTCATAAAATTGGTTAGGGAGGATTTTCTCTTTTTCTGTTGATTGGAATAGTTTCAGAAGGAATGGTACCAGCTTCTCTTTGTACCTCTGGTAGAATTCAGCTGTGAATCCGTCTGGTCCTGGACTTTTTTTGGTTGGTAGGCTATTAATTATTGCCTCAATTTCAGAACCTGTTATTGGTCTATTCAGGGATTCAACTTCTTCCTGCTTTAGTCTTGGGAGGGTTTATGTGTCCACTAATTTATCCATTTCTTCTAGATTTTCTAGGTTACTTGCATAGAGGTGTTTATAGTATTCTCTGATGGTAGTTTGTATTTCTGTGGGATCGGTGGTGATATCCCCTTTATCATTTTTTATTGCGTCTATTTGATTCTTCTCTCTTTTCTTCTTTATTAGTCTTGCTAGCGGTCTATCAATTTTGTTGATCATTTCAAAAAACCAGTTCCTGGATTCATTGATTTTTTGAAGGGTTTTTTGTGTCTCTATCTCCTTCTCTTCTGCTCTGATCTTAGTTATTTCTTGCCTTCTGCCAGCTTTTGAATGTGTTTGCTCTTGCTTCTCTAGTTCTTTTCATTGTGATGTTAGGCTGTCAATTTTAGATCTTTCCTGCTTTAAATGTGTCCCAGAGATTCTGGTATGTTGTGTCTTTGTTCTCATTGGTTTCAAAGAACATCTTTATTTCTGCCTTCATTTCGTTATGTACCCAGTAGTCATTCAGGAGTAGGTTGTTCAGTTTCCATGTAGTTGTGTGGTTTTGAGTGAGTTTCTTAATCCTGAGTTCTAGGTTGATTGCACTGTGGTCTGAGAGACAGTTTGTTATAATTTCTGTTCTTTTACATTTGCTGAGGAGTGCTTTACTTCCAAGTATGTGGTCAATTTTGGAATATGTGTGATGTGGTGCTGAGAAGAATGTATATTCTGTTGATTTGGGGTGGAGGGTTCTGTAGATGTCTATTAGGTCTGCTTGGTGCAGAGCTGAGTTCAATTCCTGGATATCCTTGTTAACTGACTGTCTCGTTGATCTGTCTAATGTTGACAGTGGGGTTTTAAAGTCTCCCATTATTATTGTGTGCATGTCTAAGTCTCTTTGTAGGTCTCTAAGGACTTGCTTTATAAATCTGGGTGCTTCTATATTGGGTGCATATATATTTAGGATAGTCAGCTTTTCTTGTTGAATTGATCCCTTTACCATTATGTAATGGCCTTCTTTGTCTCTTTTGATCTTTGTTGGTTTAAAGTCTGTTTGATCAGAGACTAGGATTGCTACCCCTGCTTTTTTTTTTTTTTTTTTTTTTGCTTTCCATTTGCTTGGTAGATCTTCCTCCATCCCTTTATTTTAAGCCTAAGTGTGTCTCTGCATGTGAGATGGGTCTCCTGAATACAGCACACTGATGGGTCTTGATTCTTTATCCAATTTGCCAGTCTGTGTCTTTTTTTTTTCAGCCTGTGTCTTTTAATTGGAGCATTTAGCCCATTTACATTTAAGGTTAATATTGTTATGTGTGAATTTGATCCTGTCATTATGATGTTAGCTGGTTATTTTGCTCGTTAGTTGATGCATTTTCTTCCTAGCCTCGATGGTCTTTACAATGTGGCATGTTTTTGCAGTGGCTGGTACCAGTTGTTCCTTTCCATGTTTAGTGCTTCCTTCAGGAGCTCTTGTAAGGCAGGTCTGGTGGTGACAAAATCTCTCAGCATTTGTTTGTCTGTAAAGAATTTTATTTCTCCTTCACTTATGAAGCTTAGTTTGGCTGGATATGAAATTCTGGGTTGAAAATTCTTTAAAAATGTTGAATATTGGCCCCGACTCTCTTCTGGCTTGTAGAGTTTCTGCCGAGAGATCAGCTGTTAGTCTGATGGGCTTCCCTTTGTGGGTAACCCGACCTTTCTCTCTGGCTACCCTTAACATTTTTTCCTTCAACTTTGGTGAATCTGACAATTATGTGTCTTGGAGTTGCCCTTCTCAAGGAGTATCTTTGTGGCATTCACTGTATTTCCTGAATCTGAATGTTGGCCTGCCTTGCTAGGTTGGGGAAGTTCTCCTGGATAATATCCTGAAGAGTATTTTCCAACGTGGTTCCATTCTCCCCGTCACTTTCAGATACACCAATCAGACGTAGATTTGGTCTTTTCACATAGTCCCATATTTCTTGGAGGCTTTGTTCATTTCTTTTTACTCTTTTTTTCTCTAAACTTCTCTTCTTGCTTCATTTCATTCATTTGATCTTCCATCACTGATACCCTTTCTTCCACTTGATAAAATCGGCTACTGAAGCTTGTGCATGTGCCACGTAGTTCTCATGCCATGGTTTTCAGCTCCATCAGGTCATTTAAGGACTTCTCTACACTGTTTATTCTAGTTAGCCATTCATCTAATCTTTTTTCAGGTTTTTAGCTTCTTTGCAGTGGGTTCAAACATCCTCCTTTAGCTCAGAGAAGTTTGTTATTACTGATCGTCTGAAGCCTTCTTCTCTCAACTCGTCAAAGTCATTTTCCATCCAGCTTTGTTCTGTTGCTGGCGAGGAGCTGCGTTCCTTTGGAGGAGAACAGGGGTTCTGATTTTTAGAATTTTCAGCTTTTCTGCTCTGGTTTCTCCCCATTTTTGTGGTTTTATCTACCTTTGGTCTTTGATGATGGTGATGTACAGATGGGGTTTTGGTGTGGATGTCCTTTATGTTTGTTAGTTTTCCTTCTAACAGTCAGGACTCTCAGCTGCAGGTCTGTTGGAGTTTGCTGGAGGTCTACTCCAGACACTGTTTCCCTGGGTATCACCAGCGGAGGCTGCAGAACAGCAAATATTGCAGAACGGCAGATGTGACTGCCTGATCCTTCCTCTGGAAGCTTCGTCTCAGAGGGGCACCCCGCTGTATGAGGTGTCAGTTGGCCCCTACTGGGAAGTGTCCCTCAGGGGTCAGGGACCCACTTGAGGAGGCAGTCTGTCGGTTCTCAGATCTCAAACTCTGTGCTGGGAGAACCACTACTCTCTTCAAAGCTGTCAGACAGGGATGTTTAAGTCTGGAGAAGTTTCTGCTGCCTTTTGTTCAGCTATGCCCTGCCCCCAGAGGTGGAGTCTACAGAGTCAGGCAGGCCTCCTTGAGCTGCAGTGGGCTCCTGCCAGTTTGAGTTTCCACGCTGCTTTGTTTACCTACTCAAGCCTCAGCAATGGCGTACGCCCCTCCCCCAGCCCCACTGCTGCCTTGCAGTTCGATCTCAGACTGCTGTGTTAGCAGTGAGCGAGGCTCCATGGGCCTGGGACCCTCTGAGCCAGGCGTGGGTTATAATCTCCTGGTGTGCCATTTGCTAAGGCCATTGGAAAAGCACAGTATTAGGGTGGGAGTGTCCCAATATTCCAGGTACCGTCTGTCATGGCTTCCCTTTGCTAGGAAAGGGAATTCCCTGACCCCTTGCACTTCCTGGGTGAGGCGATGCCCTGCCCTGCTCAGTGGGCTGCACCCACTTGTCTGGCAAGCCCCAGTGAGATGAACCCAGTACCTCAGTTGGAAATGCAGAAATCACCCGTCTTCTGCATTGCACACACTGGGAGCTGCAGACTGGAGCTGTTCCTATTCCGCCATCTTGGAACCTCCTCTAAAAGTCCTTTTAGAGTTGTATGTGTGTATTTGTGTTTATTCCAGATTGGAGTTGGATCATTAACCCAGATTAGCACCTTAACTTAATATCAGTGGGAGGTTTCTCTGGTTGGTTATACCTTAACATTCAATAAGTGCTCTTCTTTTGCTTAAGATTATTGGTCTCAGGTCATATAAACTACAGGGAATATAAACCTTGATAAGCATTGGAATGGCATGAGCAATCTGACATTCTTACAACATTGGGAAAGATAACGTTTGTACTTTATTTTTTTCCACAAAACTTATATAATTGGTGGTAGAGAGGTAAGTATTATAGATAATTAGACCTTTAGTAATAAGATTAGACTTATTTTAGGCTTGTCTTTAATAGGTAGTGAATAGAAATGTGCATTTCTGTATGTTATCTTCATTGCTAACCTGATCATGTCCATGTAAAACCTTAGAACACCTTGAGCAAGTTTTATATTGCTTTTGAGGATACAGAAAAATGGTACATCATGGACATATGTATAGTTTGTACATTTGGGTTTGTAAACATTGTTTGGCTCAAATTACTATCCCAATATGTAAATCCTTAAGCATGCTAGTAGTGAGCTCTTGAGATAATTTATCATCTTATAAATTGGGAAATATTTCTGTATTCCCCAAATCTTAGATTCCTTATAATAGAAGCCCTATTTTCTACAATTTGGGGGACAATTTGTCTTTAAGCAAGCCTTCATATAAGATGCAAATTGGGTCTCAAAGGCAATACTGTTGAATTATAGATAGTTAATCTGAGGAGGGGGAGGTGTTTGTTGTGTATAATAGCTTCCTAAGTTATGAGTTCCCTAAAATCAGTAACCAAATCTCATGCGTGTTTATATAGCCTACAACTTTCATATAGATAGTAGATGCTCAAAAATGTTAATTGAATGAATGAGTATCCTTCCTTTGTCTCATTGAGACCCATTTAAAATCATTTTAGCAATTGGGTTATTATACTAAGAATGTTTCACCAAACTAAAACTGAATTTGTTTTATTTTACAGGTGCAGGAGACATTGTTGCAATCATGATCGGCAATCTGAAAGGCACAAAAATTCTACAATCTATTCAAAGAGGCATACAAGTGACAATGGTCATAGAAGTAGGGAAAAAACATGGCCCTTGGGTGAATCACTATTCAATTTTTTTCGTTTCTGTGTCCTTTTTTATTATTACGGCAGCAACTGTGGGCTATTTTATCTTTTATTCTGCTCGAAGGCTACGGAATGCAAGAGCTCAAAGCAGGAAGCAGGTTTGTGATGGTCCTTTCTTCCAATATTAAAAAAAATTTACTGTTCTAATTGTAGTTTCAGGGTCCTGCATTTTAATACATTTTACTTGCTAGACAATGATCTCCCCATATGTTTTACAAAATCTGGTAGTTTTTAAAAGTATGTCAGCTCTTCTCAAAGGTTTTATTTTCTATATTTGTCAAAGAACTTAATCTCTAATGAGGTATTAAATCTTCTAACACCTCATTAGAGAACACATCTAGCATTTAATTATATATGGGTGTAAATACATATGTTCTTTTAAATAAACATTTTTTTCTAAATTACAAAAACATTTCATACTCAATATAGAAAACTTAGAAATTAGAAAGTACACAGGAAAAAAACTCACCTAAAACCTGATATAGCAATATAACTATAGTCATCGCCCAAAGGTAACCACTATTATTTTATGTGTATGTCTGTATTTGCATGTGGGGACAGGGCTGAGAAGAGGGACTAGGCTGAGAAGGCAGGTTAGAAGATCTAATTGTGCATGATATATTGTTAGGCTTCAAGTGGAGTCAAATATTAATAGTTTCTATCATATTATAACAGTGTATAAAAAGGTACAAGGTATAGAAACAACAGAGCAAAAATACCAAAGCATTATTGAACAGTAAAATACCTATGGTTGTATGGCATTGATCCTACTACCATTAAATTGTCCCCCTCAGCCCCCTGATATGCTCACATTTCTCCTTACCCAGCTTAAATTCCATGGTCACTCCCATGCTTACATCTTCAGTTCCCTTGGCCCTTCTTTCTCTTTGTTACAGTTGCTGGAAAAACAAATCCAACCCTGGTTAAATCTACTTCCCACCTACTCTATGTCTGCACCTTGCACAACTGAAGTATCAGAAAGGCATTTACAGCTGTACTGACTGATCTCACTTTGAATTTGTGACTGTAAAATGAGAGTGGGCCCTTAATGCTACCAAGGAATCACACTGTTTTCTTGGCCATTTAGTCTCCTACTGTTGGCTAACCATATGTGTTCCTTTCCCTTTCTCCAACACCTCCTCCAACTTTACTCTCAATTTGTATTTTATTTTACTGAGAAAATTGAAGCAATCAATAATACTTCCACATCTTCTCATCTATCTTCATCTGCGTCTATCCTATTCCCCTGCTTTGTCTTCTATTTTTACGGATGAACTGTTCCTTTGCAAAAGCTAACTCTTTCACTCAGGTATAAGATTATTTTTGTCTTTTGTATACTCAAGGACATCACTCCAGAAATTGTCCTCTCTCACTCTCCTACTTTAACAATTTCTCCCTCTCCTCTGGATCTTTTCCACCAACATGCAAACATAGTATTATTGCTCCCATTTTCAAAAGATTTTCTCTTGGCCCCAGGCCAAAAACCTTGAAGTTGTTCTTTATTCCTTTTTTTCTCTCACCTCCCATGTAAACTCTATCAGCAAATCCTGTTATTTCTACCTTCATTATATATCCAGAATTTGATTATTTCTTATTACCTCCATTGCTTCTGCCCCAGTCAAAGCCACCATGATTTCTTACCTCCTCCTCCCTTCAGGTATTCTCAGTATAACAGCAGAATGGTGTGCCACTTCTTTAGAAAGCTCAGTAGGGATTTAATGCTTTCAGATGAAAATACATTTTTATATGTACTGGGAAGTTTCTCTAAAGGCAATTGATTTCTGGTCACTTCATGTACTCTTCCTCCAATAAGTGAAAAGGAACTCAATTTATTTAGGGGGCGGAAGGAGCAGTGAGGATTTTTATATAGCAAGAAAGTTAATTTAATTTAGGAATAGATGAGAAATTGAAATTTTATTATAAAACTTCATAAAGATTAGATACCAGCATGTGGTAATAAGTGATGGTTATCTCAGTGTTTAAAGTTAATTGGCTTCTATCCTTCTCCGTAGAGAAGCAGCTTATCACATTGGTGGCAGGTTCAGCCTGATACTAGCTGCGGTCAAAAAGATGTTTAAAATTCCTGTACCAGGCCACTCAGTAGTTTCACACTGTGTTAATATTTGACATTTGTATATTGTGCTGTTTTTTATCAGCGAGGCTGGAAGGAAATTGGTGTCCAGTGTGACTAACTATTCAAAGGTTATAGTTACAATGACAAGAGTGTTTGGTTTGCATATGTTCATGGTGGGGTATGTGTTTCAGTATTCTCAGTGCTATAATAAATTTATTGACATGGCATTAAACCCTATCAGAAAATAACAAGGTTTATAAGGAACTTTGTCTGGTGTTACAGAGCTTCATTGGACATTTAGCTCTGGTCTACACATTTAATTTTCATAGTTTATAATACATCTTATGAAAAGTAACCTCTGTAGAAATGGTCAAGAATAGCATTAAAACTTCTCATCTATTTGGAGAAGGCTTTTGAAGGGGCTTTTAAAAATTACTTAATGGACTATATCTGTTTATCCTTTGGGGACTAAAAGATTAAATATATGGCTGATAATCCTTTTTGCTTGTAAATATTTGAGAGTGCTAGAATGTCATTTATATATTTAATTTTCATGACTTAGTATTAATTTTTAAAAGGAAGAGCATAATGCATATGCTGATTATAATTATCACTAAACATTTAACTATATTATCTCCATTTTACTAGTAGAAATGGTGATGAAGCTGAGTTATGGAAATTTGGCTTCATTAGAATGTTAGGAAAATTTAATATATTTAAGAATTTCTTCCTTCTGAAGGTTATGATACATGATATATAATGTCAGGAAACGGATAACTGTAACCATAAATTCTGATGACTGAATGCTCAGATGAGCCCCCAGACAGAATAGCCTCATATGTTGTAGTGTGATGTGTAAGAACACGTATCATCCCTGTTTTGTAGATACAAAGCTTTTAAACAGAACAAAAAAGTATCAATGGATTATACATGAAAATAACATATTAGGCCTTATAAGTTAGTTTCATGTCCCTTCCGGGAACAACCCTAACTTGAGACAAGAAAGATTATGGGAAACCTTATGGCATACACAAATTAAACTACATTTAGGAGTGACCACTATACACCAAACATTTTTGGGTACAGTAAATATACCTAACTGTATTCAAGCAGTTAATACTCAATAGCCACAACGCATGTGTTGGATTAAACATTGACCAGTGAAACAAAAGAGGGATGTAGGTGAAATAGGAGCTGGCCTAGATATAATGTGAAAAGCTAAATTTACTTTTAATGAAGAGTGACTTTCAGAAGAAAAGGATTTACTAACTAAAATAGACAGATTAGGAAATCATCTTCCAAGAGGAGGGAAAAGAATGGGAATCCACTTGGAAAGGTCATAAAGCTTTGATAAACTCATTACACAGACCCAGCACATAATGCTAGAGAATGCTAGGAATCAATATTGGGAAAGAGAATATACTCTAACACAACAGAATCTATTAACTATTTTACTTAAAAGTGATCCCCAAGTAGCCATGGGGGTAATGACCTTCCATTTTTAGCTGTAGAAGCTCAGGCAGAGAATCTTTGAGACACTTGCAGATCCCCAAATTTATGGAATTTTTTTTTGTAAAATTGCAATTTGCACTGCTGATCTCTGACTGATCTTGACCAAAGGATGGGCCAAAATAAGGCTAGTAGGAATAGAACTAATACTGAATGATACCCATGTACTCCCATGGGAGGGAAATGGCCTTGCTGTACAAAGTTAACAGGAACCTATAACTTTACAATAATCTAAGTTGAGACAAATGATTGGCTTTGTCCCCAGCTAACATGGGAAATGACAGAATCATTGCCACTGGTGACAGCATTTGTTCCTCATCATATCTGGCATATGGGCAAAGGCTAATTCTTCTAGGAAGGTTTAATAAATATTTCTGTGACATTTCCAGATTTTTTTGTAACCAAACCAAACTGTATCATAGCCATACTCTGATGTGGTGTAATACTGGTATTGTTAATAAAATTCAACTATCTTATATAAATAAATCATATGGTAATCAAATGTATTTGAGACATTGAACTAAAAACTCCTCACAGTGTGATACCAAGGGAGAGTGACTGGCATGAAGAAGAATTAGAATGATTTAGTTCATTACTATATTAAATAGCTCTGTGCAAGTTTATCACAAAGTTCAAGTGGCCATAGATCAAGGGAATAAATGGATAATTAAATTGGTATAATAATGTAAAGATGTTTGTGATGGTCTTATAAACTGGATGAATTGTTCCTTTGAACCTGTTTCCACTCCTTGTTGGCTTCTGCAAGTATTAGATAGACTTATGTTGCTCTTATGGCACCTTATATATAAATACTGTGCTAACTGAACAGTATATACAGTTGACCCTTAAACAACTTGGGTTTCAACCACATGAATCCACTTATACACGGATATTCTTCCACTTCTGCCACACCTGAGGCAGCAAGGCCAATATATCCTTTTCCTCCTCCCCAGCCTAGTGAATGTGAAGAAAGAAGGATGGAGGCCTTCATGATAATCCACAGCCTCTTAATTAAGATAAAATTTATTTTCTCTCAGGCCTGTCGTACCAGCATTTTGGGAGGCCGAGGCGGGTGGATTGCTTGAGCCCAGGAGTTTGAGACCAACCTGTGCAACATGGCAAAACCCTGTCCCTACAAATAATAGAAAAATTAGCCAGGCATGGTGGCGTGTGCCTGTAGTCCCAGCTACTTGGGAGGCTGAGGTGGGAGAATCACTTGAGCCCGGGAGGCAGAGGTTGCAGTGAGCCGAGATCATGCCACTGCTCTCCAGCCTGGGTGACAGTGAGACCCTGTCTTTAAATATATATTCTTTTCTTCCTTATGATTTTCTTAATAACATTTTCTTTTCTCTAATTTACTTTATTGTACAAACACAGCATATAATTTATATAACATACATGTTTATTAACTGTTTATGTTATCAGTAAGGCTTCCAGTCAACAGTAGACTATTAGTAGTTAAGTTTTGGGAGTGTCAAAAGCTGTATGTGGAGTCTTGGCTGTGTGAATGTCAGTGCCCATAACTGCCATGTTGTTCAAGGGTCAACTGTATACTCTATGTAGTACACTGTTTATAAATATTATGCTAACTGTACAGTTACTGTATAGTAACTATACTGACTACTGTACTAACTGAAGTGATAATATATAAATACTGTACAAACAGTTACTGTACTGAAAGTTTTATTATAAAAAGGCTTTGACCAACAGGATGGATTGTGAGGAAAAAGGTAACACAACAGATGTAGTTGCTTACTCCTTCCATGTCCCCAAGGGAACCATGATTGGCCCCTGGCCAACCCTGGGAATGTGGCTCTCAAAGTGGTCTTTATGTTAGTGATTGATAATTTTGTTATATACACCTGGAACAATGGACCATGTTGTACCAGCCTGTCAGAGTTGCCTTTCACAACAATCAAGATTGATGATATCCTAGTTTCTTTGTTGGGGTCCTCAGCTTCTGGCAACATGGCCAGTTGCTAGCAGGATGCACCTAGTAAGTAGTCCCTTCATCTGAGTCTTGGACCCCAACACTTAAATTGGTTCCCTGGGCAGAGATATGCCACACATTTCTGTAGTTTGCTGCCAGACAGAAAGAGCACTCCTGCGTGCTCTCAGATGAGGAAGGACTAGGCTACATTAATATCTTAAAATCTGTCCTTCAACTTAAAGCATTACTAAAAATTACCTAAACTATTTCTGGTTACATTAAGTTTTTTTCTACTCCACTAGTACACGAAATTACCTGGAAGATTCATTAATTACCTACACACTGTACCACTATTAACATATATACGTTTGCAGTTGGTGTGTTCACATATATGTATCTATTTCTGCCTACATTTGAGAGTAGTTCAGGGTCTTTTACAGAAACCATGAGAATTTTGACTCTTGTATAAGAAGAGCAGATTAAATCCTTGTCTAAATAGTACTTAGTTTTACAATCTTTCTTCTGACTTTCTCACTGAACAAAAGAAAGCTCTTATAATGGGTCTCAGAATTTTTGTATATTCACATACTCTAATTTTAAATTTATATCACTAATTCTTTTTCCAGCTTTATTGAAGTATGATTGACAAATAAAATTTGTATATATTCAAGGTGTACAACATTTATGGTTTGATATACATATAAATTGTAAAATGATTAACATAAATTAACACATCTATCCCTATACATAGTTACGTGTCTGGGTGTGTGTGCGTGTGTGTGTGTGTGTGTGTTGAGGATATTTAAGATCTACTTTCTTAGCAAATTTCAAGTAAACCATGCTATATATCAGATCCTCAGGATTTATTCATCTAAAAAATTTGAACTCATAGATGCAGAGAACAGAGAAGTGGTTGCCAGGGTGTTGGGGAAATGGGGAGATGTTGGTCAAAGGATACAAACTTGCAGTTATACCACAAATTCTAAAGGGTGTTAATCACATTTCTTTGAAAAAAATGCTATAATCTGAGCTATAACCTATCTACTGAGTCAAATTCACCCTTACTTCACGGTTCTTCCTTATAGTGTATTTCCTTACACTGCTCACAGTTATGTTCTTCATGGGAGTGGTCTGCACTCTTATTTATCCCCTCATCTGTAATTCCATAGATTTATGTGAAGCTGTTTTATAGCCTGCACCTCCTCTTACCTGTAGGAATATTTTCACTCAAATATTATGGATAGGTTTTTATTGAATAAAATGGATTTCTTTCAGTTTTCAGATACCTAAACAGCTACATGGCTCAGACTTTCATTTTGTCCTAGGAATATGTCTGAGGAAAAGAATCCTCTTACTATAATTCTTGATTTTAAATGTCTTGTGTTAAAACTCTTAGCCAAATTTTTAGGAAAATATTTATTTTTAAAATATGGTGACTTAAGTACATAAAAATCTAGTTTGCTTATATCTCTCTCCTTTCTTGCTTTTTGCACACCCTGTCCTCCATCAAGTAATTAGGTTTGACTACATACTTAATATATTCATGTGAGTTTCAGTTAAGCTAAAAGCTGAACGCCCTGGGACCAAAAATCAGGCTGACAAATCACCAGACTGAAACATATATTTTACCTAATTGGATACAAATACACCAATGAACTAAGTAGAATATCTTTGCATTCACCATAATTTCAAAATTGAACATTGTAATAAAGAATGATCATTGGTTTGACATTTTATCATCAACCCCAATATATTCTCATTCAGAATTAAAAAAAACCATATCGTGGAGATTCTTCGCTAACTAAAGCGAATGCAGCTTTTGATTAGTCAGAATAGTCACATTAAGCTTCTGTTAAGAAAATTGGCCAACAACCAGCTTCTTTGAATCAGTCTTCAGTTCTATTGCCAAATATTCTTAGACCAGGTATCTCTTAGGATTAGAGAGGAGGAGGGGAAAGGCAAAAGGCGTTTGACATAATGTACTTGCTTTTTAAAATTCCCCAAATCACAGTAAATAGCCAGTTTGGGAAGAATTTTAAGATTGGATAATTGCTGGCTTTGAAGGTGTTTTTAAATTTCCTTCGTTTGTCTTCTTCACAAGGAATGTGAAGCCTTTTAAAGGCTTCTTTGCCATTACACAATGGAGGCAGTGTACAATAGTGGAGAGATCATGGGCTTCAAAGCCAGATAGAACCTGGGCTTGAATTGAATCACAGCTCTGAAACTAACCAGCTGTCTGGACTTTAGTCAAACTTCTGAACCTTACTTTTCTTGTATAAAACTTGGATATTAAAATAGCTATTTCACAATGTTTTTAATGATTAAACAAGATGACACATGTAAAAAGCTTACAACCTGACACATGGTAAAGTCTCAATTAATGTGTAAACCTTTCTTTCCCCAAACTTAATGGAGTAGAGACTTTTAATAATTGAAATGAGAAGTGTCTTGCATGAGAAAATCAAGAAAGTCTGTTTTATTTTCTAAATTCAGAAAATAATTTTGGAGCAAACTCTAGCCACTGGGGAATTTTTTTCTAAGTGACTAAGGCCCAATCCTCCAGCTACTCAAGAGAGAAAGGCACATTAATAATACAATTACTGAACAAGATAAGAGGTAGAAACAATGTGTTACTGGAACTCATAGACTAAGGAAACTCTGATCTGGTAGCAAGGCATTGGAAAAGTATCTCATATTTTTTAAGGAGTAAGGTACAAATTACAGTTCACATGGGGCATATTGTCTTTAAATGTTGAGGTGTATTTGGGCACTCAAAAGTTGACATAATGTTGTTCAAACACGTGTTGAATATAATCTACTGGGCCCTAATGGTGTTCTCATATTTCAGTTTTTTTAAGAGGGAGGCTTGCATCTTGGAACTCTTGCTATCAGTGTCACAGTGAAATATCTTGAGTACTATCTTGAATATCTTGAGGCAGTTTTTTTGTGAGTGACTTTCCTTTAAGCTCTAAAAATACAGTTTGTGCTTTTTATTAAAATCACTTGTCTTGCATCCATATTTAAAGAAAATAGCTTTTCTTTATATAAGCCCAGTAGGAGCTACTGAAAATATTCAAATTTTCTTTTAAACACATTTTTATTCTAAGGCTGCTTTGTTGAACATTAGTTTATGCTATGCTGCAAATCTTTTAGAGATCCTTTATAATCAAATCTCTTGTCTAGTGTCTTCTGGCATTTTAGATTTGGCCCTTTTTTTTTTATTTTTTGTATTCTCCCCCACCATCATTTTCTAGCATCAGCCTTAATGAAAGTTCTACTGTTCTCCTGGGCATAGACTCAGACATTACATACAAAGTTTCCCTTTGATCCCACACTTCAAATTAATTTGCATTATAGTCTTGGCTATAATTAAGAAAGTTATATATTTGGCATTAATGCCTAATAAATTGATAAACACTAGCACTGGAGATTCAGACATTTATATTGTATTGAATCAAATATTTTGCAATGAGAAATCAGACTGTATAGACTGAATCAAGTAAATACCCTAGGAGAGGTATCACTTCCTTATGAGAGCTTTCCCCAACTGTGTGATACAGCTTGTTGCCTAAACCTAAATTAGAATTGCTTTAAGGACAAAGAGCAAAGTGATTGTGAAAGACATTGTCAACTACATTACATTTTTTCCCCTTTCTTCTTACTGGCTCTATTTTTTTCTCATTTGCATTTTTCTCATCTCGATGTCCAACTGACTCATGATCTATGTGAAAAGAAAGTAGTGAAGTGCAGGTGTGTGGGCCAGGGCCAGGACCCTGTAGGCATACAGGTGGAAGGATTGCCACAGCTTGACAGACTCTAGAATCCAGGAGCTAGAAAAACATCAAAAGACAGCTGAGTTATGGATGGTTATATTGTAATGGACTCTTGGAATATGAAGAGCAGAGTTCCAGTACCAGCTTTATTATTTAGATGCTGCATTCCCTTTTGAATAAGTTATTTTACTTTTTCAACCCTCCACTTGAACATCTCTAAAATGAGGATATTACCTTCTTCTGGGGGTTGTTGTCAGGATTAAATGAGGTAATAGATATAAAAAATATATTTTAAACTGTATAACAACTGTATATTGTAAGAAAATGGTAGGAGTAGCTTCCTACTCCATGCTACAGTCAAAACAGATAGCTACTTTGATATAACTCTGGACTTCAGTGGGGCTGACACTAGCTCTGATATTTCGAGCAAGACATTCTTCCTCTTTGAGCATCAGTTTTCTTCTCTGTCTGATTAGATGTCGGGCTCAGTAATCTAAAGATCCTAGGTGTACCTTTGTTCACTTTCACTCTATTATTATCTTACAAGTAACAAAATAGAAGGGAAGATATTTGTGCTGAAATTAAGTCCCATCATAGAATTTTTTTTAGTTCACAATTATGCCCCAAAATGGGAGTGAAAGTGCCTTGATTGTCACCTCTTTTCCTTCTTAGGATCTAGGCTTTCCTATTCACTGTTTCTGTTAGGATTATTTGCTGGTCAGGTAATAATCTGAGAGGTTTCTGCTTTTCCTGTGACAGCAAAGAAATACTTTGGCTAATATTATCCTTGGCCTTAAGCTAAATATCTTCCACAAAATGATATCTTACATAGGAGACAGGTTTGGGCATCAAGGAGATTCCTCACATACTGATGCTTATAGATTCTTACCTTCCAAAATACATTTGCTACAATTATTTGTAGCATTTGTAGCAAATATATATTGGCAAGTACCTGTTATGCTTATTGATGAATGGTAGTTTACATTTTATGTAATAAACATTTTATTGAGTATCTGCTATATGCCAGACATTATACTAAATACTTATATTATCTCTAATTTTCATGTGACATAAATGTCAGCTGGTGATGGGGGTATATATAGGAAGGAAGCTGCTTACATTCTCACAATGATCTCTAGTTCTGGGGGCCTACTTTTTGCCGAATTTCTAAGTTTGTTCATTTTACAGTTCAAAATAGAAAGATCACTTATCTTGCCATGCTGCACATGCTACCATTATATTCCACACATGTAGTAGTTGGGTTTGTGTTGCTGTAAAGGAATACCTGAGGCTGGGTAATTTATAAAGAAAAGAGGTTGATTTGCCTCATGGTTCTGCAGGCTATACAAGAAGCTTGGTGCCAACCTCTGCTTCTGGTGAAAGCTTCAGGAAGCTACCTATCATGGCAGAAAGGAAAGGGGGAGCACGCGTGTCACAGGGTGAGAGGCAGCGAGAGAGAGGGAGTAGGTGCCAGGCTCTTTTAAACAACCAGCGTGAACTGAGAACTCACTCATTACCATAAGGACGGCACTAAGCCCTTCATGAGGGATCCTCCTCCATGACCCAAATACCTCCCACCACACCCCACCTCCAACATTGGGGGTCGCACTTCAATGAGATTTGGAGAGGACAAATATTCACCATTTCAACACAGCATCTACCAAGTGTCATACTTAGCCTCTACTTCAATTCATATGTATATTATATTCACTTGAGGCATTCGTGGTGTAGTACACTTTAGTGAAGGGGAATGAAGTATTTGCAGCATCACCAGTAACTTCAAATTGACAACTATCTTAACAAATATCACCTGGGATTTTTTCCTCTGGCTGGTTCACCATACATAGAGGGACAATGTGTTATTGAACTATGTAGACTCTCTTTATAGTCTTTCCCTCGCCTGGTAGATTCTTCCCACACCCCAACTTCACTTCTGACTCAATTATGCATCATGTTTTAGTTCTTATTCCATAAATGAGCCTGTGGCTTACTTTTGCATATCCAGACACATCTAGATATATGCTCAGTGAAACAATAAAAGGCGACCACTCTCAGAATCAGTCTTCTTCATTAAGCAATTGTGGTTATAAGCACCAATATTTTTCTTAATACCAAACAGTATAAAGATTGGTACTACCCTCATTTTATAGATAAGTAAACAAGCTCAAAGAATTAAATGACTCATGCAGGGTTATTCATTAAGTAAATGACAAAGTCAGATTTCGAACCATTGGAATCCAAATCCTATGCACTTTCCACCAAACAAGACATGATTCAAAAAGGAAATTGGAAAAAAATGCATGTTAATGTCCTCTGAGCTTGCAAATAGGAAGATTGCTTTGAAAATTCATAGTATTTGAATCCATTAGGGGTGGGAGGAAATGTATTTTTACCATGATGGTCCCAACAGTATTGTTTAAGAAAGTAGGGAAACATAAGTGAAAAGTCTCAGTAACTTGGAAAATCCTGCCTTATATCAGGTAAATGGGACATTTATTATGGCTAATTAAGTTTTATCTTTTAAAATTCATTTGTACATTGACTTTTACCTGATAAATATTTATTGATCCTCTCTATAATTTTCATCATACTTCTTTTAAAAAATAGTTTTTTCTAATACCTGCTGTTTTTTTTTTTACAGAGGCAATTAAAGGCAGATGCTAAAAAAGCTATTGGAAGGCTTCAACTACGCACACTGAAACAAGGAGACAAGGTGCATTCATGACTTTTAAATGCTATTTGTTTTAAAGCAGTGCTACCAAGCCATTGTTCAGGCTAAATGTTCTTCCTAAGTATGCTTTTATTGGCATTTATGAACCTTATTGACTTTTTATATGTATTTTATTCTAGAGGTTGGCTGAATAATGGCCTCCCAAAGATATCTAAGATATCTATTCCCTTGAACCTGTGAATATTACCTTATATGGCAAAACGGACTTTGCAGATATGATTAAGTTAAGGGTCATGAGATGGGGAGATTATCCTGTTTTATCCAGGTAGATTCAAAATATAATTGCGGTGTCCTTATAAGAGGGAGAGAGAGGGAGATTTGACCACAGTACAGTAAGGGATGTGACAATGGAAGCAAGAGGTTGGGGTGATACAAGGAAGAGGCTAGGAGCTAAGGGATGCAGACAGCCTCTAGAAGCTGGGAAAGGTAAGGAGAGGGATTCTCCCCTGGTGCCTCCAGAAGGAGCACAGTATTGCCAATGCCTTGGTTATAGACTTCTGATTTCCAGAACAGTAAGAGAATAAACTTGTGTTGTTTTAAGCCACTGAATTATGATAATTTGTTACAGCAACTACAGGAAACTAATACAATGCTTTAGTGTTACTTTCGTTGAATATGCATTTTCAGATTTAGGACAGTTGAAAACTACCATTGATGCGTAAAACATGTATTTCAAAAAATAGCTATAGAACTTATAGAAATAATACACCATTTTATATCTTACCAAAGCCATGAAACTGTAAAACACTAATGAAAGAGAGAAATCAAAGAAGATCTAAATAAATGGAAACATATACCATGTTCATGGGTCAGAAGACTTGCTGTTGTTAAGATGTCGGTTCCCCACCAAACTAATTTATGGATTTGATGCAGTTTCAATAAAAATCCTAGTGTAAATCCTTTATAGAAATTGACAGGCTGATTCTAAGCTTAGATGAAAATGCAAAATAACTAGAATAAACAAAACAATTTTGATAAAGAACAACTTTGGATGATTCATGCTACCTGATTTGCAGAATTATTTTAAAGTCACAGCAGTCAAGATAGTGTCGTATTGGAAAAAGGATAGATTTATAGATCAATGAAACAGAAGAGAGAGTACAGAAATAAACCCATACATATATGGTCGATTGATTTTCCATAAAAGTGCAAAAGCAATTCAATGAAGAAAGGATAGCCTTTTCAGGAGGATAGCCTGTTGTTGGCTATCCATATGCAGTGATTGGATATCCTTAAGCAAAAAACAAGCAAACAGACAAAAAAGAACTTAAATCCATTCTTCTTACCCTATGTAAACATTATTTCAATAGATCATAGACCTTAACATAAAACCTAGAACTATGAAATTTTTAGAAGAAAACTTTAAAGAAAAATATTTTCATGACTTGGGTGACAAATATTTCTTAGCTATAACTCCAAAAACAAGTCCAAAAAAGAAGAAAAAGATACATTTGGCCTTGTCAAAATTAAGAATTTCTGTTCTTTGAAAGGCACTGTTAAAAGAAGGAAAAGATAAGGTACAGACTGGGAGAAAATATTTGCAAATTATATGTCTGTTAAAGGGCTGTACCCAGAATATAAAGAACTCTTAAAACTTAACAGTAAGAATACAAACAACCTAATAGAAAACTGGCAAGCAAAACAGACAAGTCACCAAAAAAAAAAAAAGAATGACAAATAAGCACATAAAAGATATTCAACATCATTAATAATTAAAGAAATACAAATTAAAGCCACAATGAAATACAATTACACATTCATTAGAATGGCTAAAATGCATACAACTGAAAATACATTTTTCAGTTGTATGCATTTGAAATGTATAGCCAATTTGAAAATGTTTAGCAGTTCCTTATGAAGTTAAAAATACAGTTACCATAGCACCTAGCAATCTCACTATTAGATATTTACCCTAAAGGGAGAAAAAATCTATGTTCATATAAAAACACAACTGTTCATAGCAGCTTTATTCATAATTGTCAAATACTTGAAAAAAGCCAAATATTATTCAACTGGTGAATGGATAAACTGTGATACATACATATCATGGAATACTATTTAGCAATAAAAGTGTGATGGGAAACACACTGATACATACCGCAGTATGGATGAATCTCAAATGCATTATACTAAGTTTAAAAAGCCAGACTCAAAAGCTAGATAATGCATGATTCCATTTATATGACATTCTTGGAAAGCCAAAACTATAAAAACAGATCAGTGGTTGCCAGGAGGTGGGGATGAGAGGAAAGGTTAACTACAAAGAGTTTGGAGGAGTTTGTTGGGAGTAATAGCACTATTCTATATCTTGATTGTGATAAGGATTAAGTGATGATATATTTCTCAAAACGTGCAGAACTGTACACTAAAAGGGTGAATTTTACTGTATGTGAATTATACCTTACTTTTTTTTAAATGAGAAAAGTTATAGAACTTATACAAATGGTATTTTATGAATTCTAAAATCAGGAAAAATAAATCAGTGCTACATGTTTCTCTTTGTTCTGTTCCCCTTTTCTTTCACTTTATTCTTTTACCTTTTTAAAGTCTGGATACTTTTAAATCACCTTTGGGAACTTTACAGTTACATAAACATTCAGTGATATAATGCTCCTCCTTTTATAGGAATTTAGGCTGGTTAAGTACATGTATGTTCTGATCTTGTTCTGTAGTTTAATGTATTTTTTCTTGTCTGTCAGAGTAACAATAACTACTTGCTTGTAGGAAATTGGCCCTGATGGAGATAGTTGTGCTGTGTGCATTGAATTGTATAAACCAAATGATTTGGTACGCATCTTAACCTGCAAGTAAGTTCGATTTTCTTCTATATCTTCCATAAAAATAGCTGACCCACAAAAATGACTGTGATGGAAGAAAACTATTTTGAATATTTCCAAATTAATGTAAAAAATGTTTATTTTTAACTTATCTTCATTTAAATATAGAATGGTTTATTTTTACTTTTATTCATTTCTTAATACCACTGAAATTGGTATAAGTCTAATTGTAATCTGGTTGAATTTGTTTTAAACTAATTCCATAGAAAACTGAGAACCGAGCCAGCACAATTTATATATATGTATTATATATATAATATATATAGTATATATAAACTATATATATTATATATATAATACATATATATAAATTGTGCTATATATATTATATATATGATATAGTATATATATACTATATATATGATATAGTATACATATACTATATCATAATATATATGATATAGTATACATATAGTATATGTATACTATATCATATATATTATGATATAGTATATGTATACTATATCATATATTATATATAGTATATGTATACTGTATCATATATTATATATAGTATATGTATACTATATCATATATATTATATATAGTGTGTGTATACTATATCATATATATTGTTTATACTATGTACTATATATAACATATACTATATAAAATATATAATATATTATATAGTATATAAATTATATACTATATGTTATATAGTATACGTAATATATATTATATATTATATGTATATTATATAGTATATTATGTATATTACATATACTATATATGTAATATAATATATAATTAAATGTATATAAGTATATAAGATACAATTATATAATATATAATTAAGTATATAATATAATTAAGTATATAATAAGTATATAATATATATAAGTATATAATATGTAATTAAATATAAATATATTTTATATATAGTACATTTTAAATATAATATATACAATATGCGTAATATACTATATAATATATATACTATATAATATAATATATAATTATATATACTACATATAATGTATATTATATATGATATATAATATATAATAATACATTATATAATACATTATATATTATATCTTATATAATATATAATACATTATATATTATATCTTATATAATACATTATATATAATATATGATATATAATACATTATATATTATATCATATATAATACATTATATATAATATATATGATATATAATACATTATATATTATATCATATATAATACATAATATATAATATATATTATATTATATATAATATAATACATTATATATAATATATATTATATTATATAATATAATACATTATATTATATATAATATATAATATGATACATTATATATTATACATTATATAATAACACATTGTATATTATATATTATATAGTATATATACTACATATTATATATCATATTATATATACTCTATTATAAATTATATAGTATATACTATATATTATATATAGTATATAGTATATATGCACTATATATAGTATATATACTATATATAGTATATATACTATATATAGTGCATATATACTATATACTATATATAATAGTATATATTATATAATATATATAATGTAATATATAATATATAATATATAATATATATTATACTATATATATAATATATATAATAGTATATACTATATACTATATATAATAGTATATACTATATAATAGTATATATATTATATACTATATACTGTATATACTATATACTGTATATTATATATAATACATATATAAATTGTGTATATATTATACATATATGTAAATTGTATATATATATAATACATATATATAAATTCCAACTAAGGAATGAACACTTCCATATAGATGCTCATAACTTCATTTCATTTTATTTTTTTCTCGATGGATTAGAATAAATTTAAAATTAATCCAGTACTATCCTTATATTTATAGGTTTATTTATATTATATTATGTATATATGTATATTATATATTTATGTGTATATATGTACATTATACACTATATATAATATATAGTATATATTATATACATTATACATTATATATAATAAATACTATAGATATTATAATAAATAATATTATAAATAGTTACACATATATAATATATAATATTATATATAATTACACATATAAATATAAGGATAGTACTGGATTAATTTTAAATTTATTCTAATCCATCGAGAAAAAAATAAAATGAAGTCAACTTATGAGCATCTATTTGGAAGTGTTCATTCCTTAGTTTTTTAAATTATCCCTCTCCTGAAGGTTGTTCTTAACACTACTTCTCTTAGCTGTTTAATACAATGGTGATGCTCTTGTGAAGACTGCCTAAAGCATCTTTACGGTAAATCTTGTAAAGATTACCTAAAGCATCTTTATGGTATTGTTGTACTCAATACTATATATAATATTATAATGTATAATATTATAATATATAATACAATATATAATTTTATATATTATATATTATATATAATGTATATAATGTATAATGTATATAATATATACTATATATTATATATAGTATATACTGTATGTAATATATACTATATATTATATATATTATATAATGTATATAATATATACTATATATTATATAGTATATAATGTATATAATATATGCTATATATTATATACTATATAATGTATATAATGTATATAATATATAGTATATAATATATAGTATATAGTATATAATATATAGTATATAGTATATAATATTTAGTATATAGTATATAATATATACTGTATACTATATATTATATATTATATAGTATATACTATATATTATATATTATATATAATATATAGTATGTATATTTATATTATATTATGTATATATGTATATTATAAATTTATGTGTATATAGGTACATTATATATAATGTATAGTATATATTATATACAGTATATATGATGCATAGTATATATTATATATAGTATATATAATGTATAATTTATATGATATATAGTATATATTATATACTATATTATGTATATAATGTCTATAACGTATAGTATATAGTATATAATATATATTATATACTGTATAGTATACAGTATATAATATATATTATATAAATATATCGTATATATTTATATATTATATAATTTATATATATTATTATTATATTATATAGATAATATTTATTATATAATATATATTATATAATTATATAATAATATATATTATATAATATATATTATATAATTATATAATAATATATATTATATAAATATATAGTATATATTATATACAATATATAATATATAGTATACAGTATATATTATATATTATATACTATATACTATACGTTATAGACATTATATACATTATATAGTATATAATATATACTATATATCATATAAATTATACATTATATATACTATATATAATATATACTATGCATCATATATACTGTATATAATATATACTATACATTATATATAATGTACCTATATACACATAAATTTATAATATACATATATACATAATATAATATAAATATACATATAAATATAAGGTTAGTACTGGATTAATTTTAAATTTATTCTAATCCTTTGAGAAAATAATAAAGTTAAATCAACTTATGAGCATCTATTTGGAAGTGTTCATTCCTTAGTTTTTTAAATTATCCCTCTCCTGAATGTTGTTCTTAAGACTACTTCTCTTAGCTATTTAATACAATAGTGATGCTCTTGGAACATATCACATTGCCTAAAGCATCAGTACAGTGTTGTTGTACTCAATACTATATTGGACTATATTATTGAGAATGACTGTACCATTTATCAGTTAGGGAATTACAACTGTTTAAGATTTGAAATAATGAACAAAGTCTTAGGTCAGGTAGCATCCTAGCCATTTTCAAATGAGTACTGAAAATATTTTTTTTTGGAGCTAGAGTAATGACGCTTTTACATTTAAAAGTACCGTATTATGGAATTTCCAAATTTTGTTTCTGTGACTCCTTCATTGTATGAATAGTGTGTTTAAAAGAAAAGGCATCCGTTCAAAGACTAAATAAAGTTACACTAAGTAATCTGTTAATATATATTAGGCAAAATGTTGCTACTTTACAACTGATAGTTATGTTTTTTTCCTGTACTAGCCATATTTTCCATAAGACATGTGTTGACCCATGGCTGTTAGAACACAGGACTTGCCCCATGTGCAAATGTGACATACTCAAAGCTTTGGGAATTGAGGTAAACATTAATATGTTATTTATATGAAGAATATATGCCTGGGCTTTGGGGAAAATAACAAAACAACATCCTTATTTTTTCGCTATGTAATATGCCATACTTATAGTTTATACCTAAAACCAGACATATTTATATCATATAGACAATGAGGTGCCATCTTGGGCCATCTCCATTTTCCTTCTTCCTCCCTCTTTCCAAATAGACTCATTATTTGGTCAGAATTTGAAATGATAACCATATAAACCACCAACTTGGCATCCCTCTTTCTATTTTTGTAATCTTTTACTATTGCATAGTGACCAAACTTGTAGTTAAATAAGCAGACCTAATTTGAGAAAGCATAATAAATATTAAATTATAATTTTATATTTGGTAAATGAAAAAAAGGCCTATTTTCAAGATACAGCATAAAATCAAGCTCAAATCTTGACTTGGGAAGATACATAGATGACAATGATTCTCAAGTTCCATAGGGGACAGCATGATTTTTTGTTAGGGCCTAAATTGTACCCAGCATTATTTTATGAAGTGCTGGTATCACCCAAATGAACATACCAGATGAGAGTGCACTCTGCCTATAGCATCTTTCACCCCATTGGTGGACCCAGTTACTCTCTTTTGACTGGGGCTAACAAGAGACTTGTGATAATCAAAAGGGATCATAGATTTAAAAGGTTAAGAAATATTGCTCCAATAAGTCACCTATAAAGAAACTTTGAAGTGATATGTAGAGGAAAAGCATGTACACTGAGAGGCTTTTAATTTGTTAAAATGTTCTTTAAAGGTGGATGTTGAAGATGGATCGGTGTCTTTACAAGTCCCTGTATCCAATGAAATATCTAATAGTGCCTCCTCCCATGAAGAGGATAATCGCAGCGAAACCGCATCATCTGGATATGCTTCAGTACAGGGAGCAGATGAACCGCCTCTGGAGGAACACGTGCAGTCAACAAGTAAGCATCATACTAAAGGTTAATGAGTGCCCTACGATCCATTGTAGATCATATGCCTGTATAGTACTCTTGCTTTTTAGCGTTTGTTCCATTCAGCCATTATCATGATCCAGATTTTCTCTACTTAAAATAATGCTATGTAGGATGCACCCCTACCTTAACATACATATATTCAAATGTATTTGAAATAGATAAAATGCATCAGAGTGGGGATTATTTACAAAAGAAAGATTTATTGGAAAGCTTCTCTCTGATGCATTTAAATCTTGGCTTATTAACTACTTACAGAGGGTAAGGAGAAACTTTAGAAGCCATTGTTTATTGCAGATAAAGCAGAAATTAAAATAAAGGAGTTCTGAAATGATAAAACAGAATTCAACTTACAAAAGGTTGATTTATACCCAGCTTCTCCGGAACCCATGTTTTGCAAATAGGAAACTGTTTAAGAATGGTATGTGCTGCCACCTGTTGAGTATTTACCGTGAAATGAACAAACTGTTAGAAACTAAAATTGAATATATCATTTTCAAAATTCATGTGAATTTGTATTGCAACTTAGTAATTTTATGCCAAATGAGAAATTTTAGGGAGTTCTGTTTTTCCCTATAAAGATAAAACCCCTATAAAAATTATTTTCCCTTTCTTTAACCTCAATCTTTTCCATGTTTTTATTGGTTTGAAAGTCTTCTCTCAATCCTCATTTTGAGATAATTTAATTCTAGTATAAAAGTAAAACAAAAACTGATTGTCAAGATGACTTATGAAACTTTCAGCTTCCTATGATATAAACCTTTGTCCTCTATAGGCTTAACAGTGCCATAGATACCACTTCTGAAGATATCACAATGAATATAACCACACAAAGGCAAACTTTGTATTTCTTGCATCTAATCTTCAGACATTCCCTTGAATATAAACTAGTTATAAGTATCTTAATAATCTGTGGATTATTCTACCTGTAATAGAGAATCATTGTCTGATTGCCCTGGATGATCTTGTACTCTCATAATTGTGTGGTAATAGAATTCAGTAAAGATAAAAGAGAGTGTATGAGATAATTTATTTCTAGTCTTTTAAAAAACAACATTCCAATCTACTCTTTTTGTATTCTGCTCCTCTGTGGGTAGAGGTGGGGTGGGGGAAAAAGGTAAGCACAACAGATTTTGCAGAGATTTGAAAAGCAAATGAAATAATGATCCATGTTTCTCCTCCTGTATTCTTAATTTGGATGATAGTAATACTCACCCAAGCACCCCAAACCAGAAACTAGGGACATCCCAAATTCTTCCCACTTCCCCTTCTGTGTTCTCAACTCTGTCGCCTAATTTCCAACCTTAACTCCACAGTCATAGTTTGAGCCACTATCTTCTCTTTGCCTATGCCTTCCATTCTTCCTTACCCAAGAAATTAGGGGAGCCCAGTATAACTCCTGTTTCTCCTTTAAAACTAACACCTCTTTGAGAAGCCTCTCTTGACTAGATGTGATGGCCCTACTGTTGGCTTCCATAGAACTTCGATCATGGCACTTACTACACTGAATTGTATTAAAACTTTTAAAGTTCCTTTGGGTAAGAACAGTGTCTTATATTCACTGTTGTCTATCCAGCACCCAGCACATAGTAGATACTCAAATTTGTGTTGAATGAATTACCACTTAAACCAGATTTAATTTTGTTTGGGATTACATATTACTAGTTTAAGAATCTTGCATATTAGCCATTGATTCTTATGGTGATAGTTGATTTGCATAACTTTGTAAATACACATAGTTCATCTTGTGTGTCACATCATTGGGCTAAGTTCTATTAGAGCACTGGTTTTCAAACTTAAGTATTCATTGAGTCACTTGGAGGGCTTATTAAAATAGAGAGGTCACCACCACAGTTTCTGACTCAGTGAGTCTTGGGTGATGCCTAGGAATTTTCATTTCTAACAGGTTCACAGGTGATACTGATGCTACTAGTCCAGGGACCACATTTTGAGAACCACTGAATAAGAGCCCTACTGCCAATCCTGGCTGCACGTAAAAATCACCTGGAGAGATTTTAAACTTTGCTGATGTTTGGGCTGTACCTCAGAGCAACTGTGATTTAACATGAGGTGCAGGGCCCGGGCACAGGTATTTTTTATTTTAATTTGAAATGATTTCAGACTGACAAAAGCGTTTCAAAAATAATACAAAGAATGCCTATATACTGTTCACCCAGCTTCTCCAGATGTTAACATATAACCATATACAATTATCAAAACCAGGAAATTTGCTGATAAAATGTTATTATCAAAACTATAAACTTGACTCAAATTTCAACAACTGGCCCACTAATGTCCTTTTTCTGTCCCAGGATCCCACATTGCATTTAATTGTCACGCATCCTTAGTCTCCAATCTGTGACACTTCTTCAGTCTTTGTCTTTCATGACCTTGACACTTCTGAAGATTACTGGTCAGTTATTTTCTAGAGTGTCCCTCAATTTGAGCTAGTCTGCTGTTTCTGAGTGATTAAATTTATTGTCCATTTTTGTCAAGAATACTACAGAAGTGATGTTGTGCCCCTTTCAGTGCCCCCATATCATACCAGGAAGCACGTGATGTTGGTGTCTTATTACTGATGATTCAAACTTTGCCCACTTGGTTGAGGTGGTGTCTGCCAGGTTTCTCCCTTTAAAGTTACTATTTTTCCCTTTATAATTATTAAATATAGAGAGATACTTGGAGACTACACAAATGTCCTGGTACTCATCATACTTCTACCCACTACTTTTAGCAATCACTGCTGCTTCTTGCTTGCAGTAATTATTGCTGAAGTATTTACCAAATGGTGATTTTCTGTTTGCATCATTCTTTGTACATTTATTGATTAAACTTCTAATATAAGGAAGAGCTCTTCCTTCTCCTCCATTTATTTATTTATTATACTATAGGATCCTAGATGTTTCTTTCATTCTATAGTATCATTCTCATCCTTTATCATGTATCATTCTCATCATTCTCATCGTTTATCCCTTGCTCATATCATCCTAGATTTGGTATCATTGTATCATTCTCATCGTTTATCCCTTGCCCATATCATCCTAGATTTGGTCATTGGGAACTTGTTCAAGTTGGTTTCTGTGTTCTTTCAACTTTCTTACTTTCTGGTAACACAAAGTGTTCTAGGTCTGGGATTAGCCAACTTTTTCTGTAAGGGGCCACATAGTAAGTATGTTAGGCTTTGAAGGCCTTAAGTCTCCATTTTCATACTCTTATTTTTTTTGTTTTTGTTGGTTTGTTTTACAACCTTTTACAACCATGATAAGCACTTTTAGCTATGGTTTGTAGGCTGGAGTTTGCTGGCCCCTAGGCTAAAATCTAGCTTAACCTTGTATTTTCCCTCTCCTAGCCCTAGAATCAGCCACTTCTTCAGGAGGCCTTTTACTGGAGAATGGTATTTCAAAACCAGGATCTGAGCAACAGGCATGTTTATTGCTACCAGGGTGTCATTGCTATTAGCCCTTTTAGTGAACAAGACTAGAAAATATATGTATTTACTCTCACAAATATACACATACATATATGTTATTTCTCTAGCTGTCATTTTATCTATCTATCTGAAAAACAATGACTCTACTAATACATCTGATTCCAATCCAACACCACAGGGTTCATTCTAGCCTCCTCCTTTATTTATTTGTAACTCCTTTCTCTGACAGTGAAAGGAGAAAGACTCTTTTTATCCACAGTATTTTTACCTATTTGTTCAATTATAGAATATACATAAAATAGTTTCAGCATTGCTAACACATACGCCTGTGTAAAACAATGTCAGTAACTAGTGTACAGTTCTTTTTGTTTTTAACCTTACAGGTTAGAGTCAAAATACTGTTTTCCAAAGTTATTTAAGTTTAGTTGTTTTCTTCCCCATTCTCTTCACATAGTTATGTATTTCATTTATAATACAATTAAGTTCATTTATTACTGTTTGTATTCAATTTTGGGCATCCTTCCAACTTCCTGGTTGATTTTTTTAATTTATCTATCTATATTTATGTGTATGAAGAAGCATTGGTAATTTTTTAAGTGCCCAGGTGATTGAAATGTATAGCCAGATTTAACAGCTTGTTATATTTAAGGTAAGGAAGAAGTAGAAGACATAATTTTTGCTCTTAAGGAGGCTATAATCTAGGTAGAAATAAGCACATGTACGTGAATCAAAAAAGGAGCAATTATAAATCAATATAATAATGCCATATGTGCTTTATGTAAGATATAGCATAAATCATATAATTATTAAAGGTGCAGGGAATGAGTATGATAATCAGTGTATGTTGAAATTAAATAAGAAAGACTTCTTGGAAGTAAATGATGAATTTTGTCTTAAAAGAAGAGAGGAGCAAAATCATCCTAAAATTGCTATTTCTTTTTAAAGATGAAAATCTACAGCTGGTAAACCATGAAGCAAATTCTGTGGCAGTGGATGTTATTCCTCATGTTGACAACCCAACCTTTGAAGAAGACGAAACTCCTGATCAAGAGACTGCTGTTCGAGAAATTAAATCTTAAAATCTGTGTCAATAGAAAACTTGAACCATTAGTAATAACAGAACTGCCAATCAGGGCCTAGTTTCTATTAATAAACTGGATAAATTTAATAAAATAAGAGTGATACTGAAAGTGCTCAGATGACTAATACTATGCTATAGTTAAATGGCTTAAAATATTTAACCTGTTAACTTTTTTCCACAAACTCATTATAATATTTTTCATAGGCAAGTTTCCTCTCAGTAGGTGATAGCAACATTTTTAGACATTCAAAACTGTCTTCAAGAAGTCACGTTTTTCATTTATAACAATTTTCTTATAAAAACATGTTGCTTTTAAAATGTGGAGTAGCTGTAATCACTTTATTTTATGATATATCTTAATGAAAAATACTACTACTTTAGCTTGGGCTATATGTGTCAGGGTTTTTCTCCAGGTGCTTATATTGATCTGGAATTGTAATGTTAAAAGCAATGCAAACTTAGACTAGTACTTCTTGAAATGTCTATTTAAGCTGCTTTAAGTTAATAGAAAAGATTAAAGCAAAATATTCATTTTAACTTTTTCTTGTTTTTAAATTAGGCTAAATGTACTTCATGTGAGTGTCAACCATAGTTTATCAGAGATTATGGACTTAATTGATTGGTATATTAGTGACATCAACTTGACACAAGATTAGACAAAAAATTCCTTACAAAAATACTGTGTAACTATTTCTCAAACTTGTGGGATTTTTCAAAAGCTCAGTATATGAATCATCATACTGTTTGAAAATGGTAATGACAGAGTAAGTAACACTAATATTGGTCATTGATCTTCGTGCATGAATTAGTCTACAGAAAAAAAAGTTCTGTAAAATTAGTCTGTTGAAAATGTTTTCCAAACAATGTTACTTTGAAAATTGAATTTATGTTTGACCTAAATGGGCTGAAATTACATTAGATAAACTAAAATTCTGTCCATGTAACTATAAATTTTGTGAATGCATTTTCCTGGTGTTTGAAAAAGAAGGGGGGGAGAATTCCAGGTGCCTTAATATAAAGTTTGAAGCTTCATCCACCAAAGTTAAATAGAGCTATTTAAAAATGCACTTTATTTGTACTCCGTGTGGCTTATCTTTTGTTTTAGAATTTTGTTCAACTTATAGCAGAATTTAGGCAAAAATAAAACAGACATGTATTTTTGTTTGCTGAATGGATGAAACCATTGCATTCTTGTACGCTGATTTGAAATGCTGTAAATATGTCCCAATTTGTATTGATTCTCTTTAAATATAAAATGTAAATAAAATATTCCAATAAAAGTTTGTGTCTGGTGTTAGTTTAACTATCTGTATTAGGATGTTTCTTGTGTCACTATAAAGGAATACCTGAGACTGGGTAATATATAAAGAAAACAGGATTAATTGGCTCATGGTTTTATAAGCTGTATAGTAAGCATGGGGCCAACATCTGCTTCACTTCCGGTAAGGGCCTCAGGAAGTTTACAATCATGATGGAAGGCTAAGTGGAAACACATCACATGGCAAGAGCAGGAGGAAGAGAGAGAGAAGCAAGAGGTCCCAGACTCTAAAACAAGCATATCTTGCATGAACTGAGTGAGAACTCACTTATCACCAAGGGGATGATGCTAAATCATTCATGAGGGATCCACCCTCATGATCCAATCACCCCCACCAGGCCTCACCCCCAACATTGAGAATCACATTTCAACATGAGATTTGGAAGGGACAAATATCCAAACCTTATCACTGTCCATACACTAATTTTTCTCATATAATATGTCTGGATTTGGGAGATAAGAAAATGGTTGGATATAAATGGTCATTTATATAGTTGATCAATAAACACTAAAACATTAGTATGATATATTTACATATTACATAGAGAGGAATGGATGCCATTGTAGTATCATTCAACTTACCATGAATTATTGTTAAATGTCAGCAAGGTAAAAGGGGTTTGACCAGTAATAATATAACATTAAAATAGACCTTGATGCCAGTCCATCTTCATGCTATACATGACATAGGAACTTTTATTACTTTAAAGCTTTTCTTCAGCCTTCTGTTTGTCAGTGTGATTGTCAGGATGCTGTTAATAAGTTAAGTGCATCTTTCTTTTGTCAAGCATGTTAAGAATACACAGATGGTTGGAATGCCTCAGCACTGTGATTATCAAACCAGGTACATGTGTCTTATGTGACGATATGCTTGGGATGGGGGTGGATGTGTGATGCCTATATTCTTAGATAGTTAACCTTTTTTCAAGTTTTGTGGGACTTCTTTGGGGGCATTTTTAAGTGTTTTTTAATTTTTAACGGCTGTACTGAAGTATAACTTACCCATTGTAAATATATCATTGGAATATGTTTAGCAAATGTGTAAATATGTACAACTATTACCACAATCCAGTTTTAAAACACTCCGTCACCCCAAAACATTCCCTCATGCCCATTAACAGTCAGTTCCCCCTCCCATTCCCAGCCCCACACCATCACCAATCTGCTTTCTGTTTCTATAGATTTGTCTATTGTGGACATTTCATATAAATGGAATCATATATTATAGGCCTTTTGTGACTGGCTTCTTCCCCTTAGCATAATGTTTTCAAGGTTCCTCCATGTTGTAGCATATAACAGTATTTCATTCATTTTCCTTGCTGAGCAATATTCTATTGTATGGATATACCACGTGTGGCTATCCATTCAACAGTTAATGAACCTTTGGACTATTCTAACTTTTTGGCCATTATGGATAATTCTGCTATGCACATTCACATATAAGTATTTGTGTAGATATATGTTTTAGATTCTTTTGGTTATAAACCAGGGAGAGAAATTCCGTAACACTTGTGAATTTTCTTCCTGCTATTATCGTTTGACATTCTTTAGCTTGAGCATCAGACTATGCTACATTCTCACATCGTAGTAAAAATATAAGCTGGTGTTTTTTAACAGTGGCAGTAATATTTATATGTCTATGGAGTCTCCAACTTAAGAAGGGTTTTCACAGTTTATTTGTAAGTTTAATGGAATCCAGCTTGGGTTATCTTATAAATAAGAATATACATGATTCCCAAGTCAATCAGTAAAAATATATTTAGAGATACAATTGGAATGCTAGGAAGATTCCTTCCCCCATCTACATCTAGTTTCTGTTCACTTATGAAACATTTTATTTAAGTTCTATAATGTCTGGAAAAATGTTATCACCTTAGGCTGTAACAAATTTTGAGTTATTTACCTTGTTCATTGCTTTTGTTTGGAGTTAATTTTTTATTTTTAAACATTGGACAACATAAAATTTAAACAAATATACTACACGAGACTTAAATTCATTATTATGATGGGCACTTTGACTTCCAGAGATAAATGTTCATTATCCTCTACCATCAGAGCTAATGTGAAATGTTTGAGAAACACTATCCACTAGTTCTCAACCTTTTTCTACATGAACAGTCTCATGAATGTGGGACGCTAATAGGCATACCTAGACATTGATGGTTAAGAGAATAGTATAGATAAATAGGATTTAGCATGGAAGGTTAGTGGCAATTTCCCCTTCTAGTTATAATACCAACTGATATCCCACATCTAAACCACGACCTTAGAAAACTAAATGGTCATGTGCTGTTATAAACATTTTTTTTTTAGGGGGGGGACAGCGTCTCACTCTGTCACCCAGGCTGGAGTGCAGTGGCACAATCTCGGCTCACTGCAACCTCTGCCTCCCAGGCTCAAGTAATCCTTCCACCTCAGCCTAGCGAGTAGCTGGGACTACAAGCACACACCACCATGTCAGGCTAATTTTTGTACTTTTTGTAGAGACAGGCATGTTCCCTTGGCATGTTCCCCTGGCATGTTCCCCAGATTGGTCTCAAACTCCTGAGCTCAAGCAATCCACCCACTTTTCAGCCTCCCAAAATGCTGGGATTACAGGCGTGAGCCACCGCACCCGGCCCCTGTTATAAACCTTTTCAAAAAGCAATTCAGTGATCTAAAACTCATTAATAGCCTATTTTTTAAGAAGATATCTATGTGGGTCTTAATGGAAACATGAGTACCCCAATTTGTTGTAGAGTTTGATTTTCAAATATCTAATTTGCTTTAACTCAGTGCAACTAAAACGTTAATGTGCCTACAAGTTACTTGGGGATCTTGTTAAAATGCACATTCCAGTTCAGCAGGTGTAGAAGGAAGTATGAGATTCGGAATTTCTAGCAAGCTCCAGGGTGATGCAAATGTTGATGGTCTGGGGTCCACACTTTCAGTAGCAAAGCTTTAAATGGCTCTCCTCCGGCAGTAGTCCACCTGTTTTGAATCTTACTGCTTCTAAACTAGCTGCAGACTGCAAAAAAGTATAACCTAAGCAAGTGACATTCCTTTCAAAAAAGCTAGTAAAATCCTGAGTGACAGCCTCAGTCTTTCCATAGCACAGGGTTTGGAATTGATATTTGGGGTTTCCAAATACCTTTTCTTATAGGTGTTTGAGGCTCTTAGAAGGCTGAGTCAGCTGGAAGACTGACCTTCAGAAAAATGAGGTATTATTTATCTCTACGTGGTGTATTATTGGGTCTGTCAATATGTGGCTTGGATAAGTCAGAAAACAAGAATGGAAGCAGACAGATGAGTTGGGAAGCTGTATTATCATATGGAAGGAAAGTGTTGTGAGGCTAATCTAAAGCCATAATAGGCAGATGGGGTGGACTTTTGAAAAAGAAGTAGAGGAGTGTGTGTGTGTGTGTGTGTGTGTGTGTGTGTGTGTCACAGACAGAGAGAGAGAGAGACTGATCAACCAATGGACTGACAGACCAAGTTCTTACCTTCAGTGTCTTGTAAACAGTGGCCTTTGAACTAGGAAAGCTAGTAGGAGAAACATCAACCGGGGGAATATTGGAAAAATAAGTTTGGCTTTGAACATATTGTATTTGAGGTAACTATGGACCATATGCATAAGCAGTATAGTGTCATGGTTTGTAATCAGACAAATCTGGGTTCAAATTCCAGCTTTGCTGTTTATTTAGCTATATGACCTTAAGCAAGTTACTTCTCTGAGCCTCCTTTCCTTCACTCATAAAGTAAGCATGTAAAAATGTGCAAGCTTATTAATGAAAATTAAATGACATAATACATATACAGTACCAGTACAGCACCAGTACAGTACCAGCAATGCAGACAGTGTGCAATCCCAGTCCTTCCCCAAGCAATTTATACTGAAATTGAATAGAGTGGCACGCTCTATTTTTTTAAGGTGCTTCTAGGAAAATACTTTTATTTGCAAAGGTGCGAAATAAGTTATGATCAAGCCAAAAATTTAGATCACATAAGTAATTTAATTAGAAAAAATATTTACATAATCGGTGAAATGTTTATTTACTAAAGCAGGAGCTCTCTAAATGCCCTGCTGTAAGCCAAAAGTGGCCCTGATCCTGTAACAGGGAGCATGTGGGTATACCTGGATGAAATTGCAGAGTAAACAGGTAGAAAAGCCATCCAGTTCTGGATAGCCTTTGCCACACTGTAACCTTTAAGGGTATTGGAAAATAATGTGGTTTGATGGGGAAGGAATTAAAAAGGGGAAGGAAAGGTAAAAAGAAAGGAAGATATCTCTCAACGTTTGCTACATTTACTGATCTTTCTGCAGGAAGAGAAGAAGAAATTACCTCCCTTAGTACACATTCAAATTGCGATGGCTTTTCCCAAAGATACATTGCAGTCTGGACTCTGAAAGGATTATCTCTTTCCAAACTGTCCAGCTAGCTGCCTTGGGACTACTTACTGCCATTTAGTAGAAGAGAATCCCAGATTGCCCCTTTTCTCATTCACAAGAAAAATCCCTGCTTGGAGCACACGCCTGCCTCACTCGAGATGGCTCACATCTTGGAAGGTAACCCCAGAGACGCTCCTCTAGGGCAGAGTTCCTTGGCTTGGCATCTGCGTGTGCCCCACCCCATTTTTTTTTTAATCCACATGGCTTTGAGGCACTATTCTCAAAACAGCTTGCCAAGAGCCCTTTGCTCATACATGGCCTCCCAACTCCTTCCTCCCTCTAAACTTGTTTTCACTTTTAATGCACTCTTTAATTCCGGTGGACTTAGTTATTGTAATAAATAAAAACGTCTCTCAAATATTTCCTCACAGCGATATGCAAATTACTGACCTCATTCACCTTAGTGTTCAAACCGCTGGCGCATCATTGCCAAGATACAAAGAGGTAAAGTCTACTCCCAAAGGGTTTTTTTCTTAAGAGTTTAAGAAAGAAAAAAAATGCACATAAATTGTTTAGATTCCAAAATAGGAAGCTGGACAAGAGATTTTCTGTGGTTCATTACAGTAGTTTAATAAACAGATAGGGGCGACAGTGAAGGAAAGGAGGGGTGCACGGAGTGAAGAAAATGCATGGCTTCTGGAAATTTTATATTCTTCCTATATAACCAAAAAGAGCTTAATCTAGGCGTGAATTTTGGATTTAGAGAAGGAATCGTATCACTGACTGTGTGACCTTGGATAAGTCGCCTCACCCGACAGCGCTTTCCTTTATTAATGTGCAAAGCGGGGACGAATGTCCACTTCGCAAGACTGCTGTGAGGATTACGTGAGATCGCCTGAGTTTATAGTGAGAGCTCATTAAATGTTAGTTGTTGCTACTGCTGCTTCCTGGAATGAACCGATATTCCAAAATTCCAGAAACTTTGTTTTCTACAGTTTAATGCCTTCGGCTGTAAAACAGTAAAAAGAAGCAACACCTTTACACCTGGGACTCACTTATTTGAACCAAAAAAAAAATGCTTTAAACTTCAGATAGGCAAAACACACTTAACTGAAGGCTGAGACCCGCTTTGAAAGCACCCCCACCCATTTTCACCCCAGTGTATTGTGGGAAGCGTAGTCCCACGTTCCAGTCGCGTGAGCGCAGAAAAGCGCGTAGGAAACTACAACTCCCAAGAGGTAAAGAAGCGGGACTATTTCCCAGTCTGGCGGTAGCGCTGTGGGAGGGAATTGGCAATCTCTCTGCCTACGTGGGAGAGAAGGGAGGGTTGGGGGAAGTGTGGAAAACCTGAACCTGAGCTGCTGTCGCCTGAGGAAGATTTGGTGGGAGGAGAAGCAGAGGGGAAGAGACGGGTTGAGGGTGAGGTGAGGAGGGCATCTAGGTCACTGCTCCCTGGGGGCACAAAGTTCGCGATGTGGCTGAAGCCTGAGGAAGTGCTTCTGAAAAATGCGCTGAAGCTGTGGCTGATGGAAAGGTCCAACGACTACTTCGTGCTGCAGCGGCGTCGGGGCTACGGGGAGGAAGGCGGAGGGGGGCTCACAGGTAAGCTGTGGCCACCCTACCTGACTCTGGGCTGTGTTCGCTGTTACTTAAAAGGTGGTGAGGACAACAGTTACTCGTCGTTACCAGTTTCCCAATCCTAAATCGTGGGCGGAGGGACTGGGGTTCTTCTCCCGACACCACCTTTCCGCCACCACCTCCAAGTCCTGAGAATGTCTCACTGGACCACGAGTTGCTCTTTGGTTGGGACAGGTGAAGGGAGGAGCGCGGTTATTTCTGAGGCCAAGGAAGAAACGGGTACCTACCTTGTCGCTTCCCATGGGGGGAGGGAGGCTGATGATGAGTGTTAGACCTAGACAGGTCGCATTTAGGCTGGTGACAGGGGCCAGTTCGCAGTTGTGAACTTAACTTTTTTCACAGAACCCATACCGATCATCAGCACCCTGGGGAGATTAAGTGTATGGGGGATGGGATGGAGTGGGTACGCGGGGATGGTGAGGAGAAAGGGAGGCGCCCCAATCACATCCTGAGAAATAGACTTCAAAAGAAATATTAGGGAGGAGGGAGAACTGAAGTCAGGAGAGGTGGAAGGGTAGGCTCAGAATTGCTGATCTCTCCCAATTTAGCATCTTTTACTTTGTCTCCAAGTTTTCAATCTTTGGGATCCCCTCTCAAAGGCTATTAACAACGTCGTAATAAATTAATCTCTTGAGTGACTGGTGCTGCCCCTTCATTCAAAGCTGTGGTTGTAAGCCAGACGGTAAGAGTTTAACTCTTCCTGTCTAACCCACCCTGACCCCAATTCTTAAAAACTGTTTTTGGCCAAATGTTTAAAGTTTCCAGAGAACGTTATTTTGAGACCACTCATCTTGGGTAGGGACATTTAAAGTTTTGGACGTTGGAAAAACAAGAGCTCTTTTTCTAATCAATCTCTAATTTGGTATTGTGACCTTGAAGTGGTAGACCAGGCAGCGTGATGTAATGGAAAGAGGGAAGAGTCCCGAAAACCTTCATTTTAGTCCCATCCTACTGTTACTTGTTGGATGACATTCCTCAAATTCTTTCATTTACTCAACCTTAAGCACCTACTGTGTGCCACAAGGTTCACAAGATTCAGTTTCTTGGCTATGTAGTGCTTATAATCTGGATAAGAAGGGTGGGAAGGGCTAAGGGAAAAAGAAGACCAACTGGTAAACTAGGCAAGTTATAATTCATGGAGGAGATGACCTTGCTTTTTCTCTCTTGGAAAATGGTGCCTACCTCACAGAGTTGAGAGCATAAAACGAAAGATAATAGCACCAAATCAATGTATGTCGTTAAGATGGTGATAAACATATGCTGTTATTTCGTTTTCAAGCCACTCCCAGGGTACAAAGAATTCTGAGGTTCTACAGGACATTTTTAAAAAATTTTGCTAGACCTATTAATCTTATCCAGCTTCTAAAAAGGCCCTCTTGAAAATATGGCAACAAAAATTGCCCTGTTAAATGTGACATTTTGTCATTTTCTAATTTTTAAAAATTACAAATGCTATTTTGCAGAAGAGTCTTTCCATTTAATAGATGCAGATATTTTCCAGATCAACATTTTAGAATCGATGTTCATAATTACCCAGTGACATAAATTATCCACTTGAGTCCATTGAGAATAGTTCAGGATATATTTAAAATAGATTTCAGGCCGGGCACGGTGGTTTATGCCTGTAATTCCAGCACTTTGGGAGGCCGAGGCAGGTGGATTGCTTGAGACCAGGAGTTCAAGACCAGCCTGGACAACATGGCGAAACCCCATCTCTACAAAAAATACTAAAATTAGCCAGCCATGTGGCCCCAGCTACTTGAGAGGCTGAAATGGGAGGATGGCTTGAGCCTGGGAGGTCAAGGCTACAGTGAGCCATAATAGGGCCACTGCACTCCAGCCTGGGCAACAGAGGGAGATTCTGTCTCAAAAAGAAAAAAAAAATTAAAATAGATTTTATAGTCCTGTGTTACAGCCTCAGGAATAGTCTCATAATTTATTTTGGTTCCTCATACTAAAACTGTGTTCCTTTAAGTAGGTAAATCAAATTCTTGAAAATATAATCACTGTAATGTAGTATTACATGGTTTTTTAACTTGTTGCAAATTTCCTTTCTTTTTTTTTTTTTTTTTTTGAGACAGGGTCTCTCACTCTGTCGCCCAGGCTGGAGGGCAGTGATAGTGGTGTGATTATAGCTCACAGCAGCCTGGAACTCCTGGGCTCAAGTGATCTTCCCACCTCAGCCTCTGGAGTAGCTAGGACTTCAGGTACAAGCCACTAAGCCTGGCTAATTTCATTTTTTTTTTAAGAGACAGGCTGTGTTGCCCAGGCATGGTCTTGAACTCCTGGCCTTAGGATCCTCCCACCTTGGTCTCCCAAAGGACTGGGATTGGGATTAAAGGAATGAGCCACCTCACCCAGCCTGACATGCTTTCTTCTTAAAGCATGGACCAACTGCACTAGTTTACCTCTATCCTGCCCACTCCATTTACTAGTCCCCATAGTCTAGAATAAGAGAAATTTGTCTGAAGAAATAAACTAAGATTTCTACTGCATATATATGTTGTGACTAGTGATATCCACATTCATTTAAGTGGTCAGTTTATATCTCTTCATGATTATTTTATCTGTGGTATTGACAAGATGCTTGAAATTACCACATGAGAGCTACCACTGTAATTCCATGTAAATTAAACAAAATGGATAAGAAAGGAACAAAGAGGTGCTTTTAAGGTTCATTTGGTTCTTTTTGGTCCAGAGCATAAGTGTGTGCTGATTTTCCTGGCTGCTCAATTACTGTATTCTTACTTAAAATCATGAAGCCAAAAGCTTTGTTGTGCTTTACCACAAATCCACATTTGGATTAGCTCTCACAGGAGCTTGACTGTGTGCCAGCATAAGTTTGCCTCTGTTCATTTTGTTTGCTAAAATCCAGTGTTATGTGCTATCCCTTTAAAAGATTAGTTTATGCATTTTGTTTAATGAAGAAATGATAATGATCATCTAGAAACGTTAGTGGTTATACTTTAAGATTTCATTTCTTTGCCATATGATAATTGGTGGTAATCACCAGCAATGTAATGACTCTTAAGTGTGGACTTGGTAAAGTTAGTTGACTCCATGTTTTTTCTAATAATGGAATAGCAGCAACAGAGAACTCAAGGATTATTAAAACAAGAGATGAGTTTGTAAGTTAGAATTCTGAGGTACCTCTTTTAAATTGTTGAAACACTACTAGTGGATATCTGATAGATTACTGACCATTTGCCTAACTTTATCTTACTTAATTGTTCTGGCTCACAGCAGGATGGCATGTCTTGTGGAAATTTTTGGTATACATAAGCTGTTTTATAGATAAAGTGATTTTCCGTCATTTAGAGAAATAATTCACCCTTCTGGATTTTACAGTCCCCTTATGTTATCTCTTGCTTCTCCTAGCTAATAATGACTTTTCTATGGCACCTACATTTAGCACCTGGTTTTATAGAGTTAAAACTAATTTATGCATATTTGTCTTATTAAGCACAAATCAATTTGCTTTGCTTGGCAGATGGGAACTACTACATGAATAGAGCTATAGGGCTACATTCTACGAAGTACTCTAGTATATGGGATTTAGGAAGGTCTGCCAATCAGGAAGCCTTCATATAGGTAGTTTTTAAAGAGTATTTTACTCTTGAATTTTTCATATATGAATAGTGTAAGCAGGTTCTTGGGTGTTAGATTGATAAGCTCCCTCAGTAGACCTTTTTTGTATGGTGTAGAACAAAGCTAGGAAGTAAAACTTATTAAAATGGAGAATTTTTAGACATTCTGTTTCTGATTTCCTTTTTCATCTTGGTACCATTACTTTGAAACTAAATTATCTGTAAAAGCCAGAATATGATAACATTTGAAATAAGCTTTTCATTTTATGATATTTATATAGACTGAGCAAATCACTGTGTAAACAATTTGTCATAAACACATACATAATAAACAATAAGGTAGCCTTTTTAAAACCTCTTAGTGACCATCCCTTGAAAATATAAATCTTCTTTCCCCTATTTCCTCACCCCAGACTCAAGGAGTCCAACTCTGAAAATGTTCGCCTTAGATAGTTATTAGCAAAATATCCCTGCATTTCATGCTTACAAAGGACGTATCTGATAAAATATTTTGGCCTTCTAAGTACCTGTCTACTGAGATGAGGGTGCCCAAGTGGCAAGCATGACATTTCATTTAAGGTAAGGAAAGATCTACCCCCCCCATACACACACACACACACACACACACACCCACACACACACACAAAATTAATAAGTTAACATTTTGGCTTATTAAAAAGCAAATCCCATGGGGCAACCCCTAGAGAGGGCAGATCACGCTTTGTGCTCCCATCCCTCTCTGGAACATCTTGGTCCCTGTGAAATCAAGTTAAAGATTACTTTTAAAGATCTCTGAATGAGAAAAAGCAACTTTGTAGGAGGTTTTGAGTAATGAAGGATGATCAATATTACCCCCCACCTTTTTTTTTTGGAATAGTGGAAAGATTATTGACTGCATACCTAAGTAGAAAACTAATATTTGCTTTCAAGTAGATTTAATTCGAATGAAAAAAAAAAAAGACTGAAAAGTCATGACATTGACCATCCTTTATTTCTCAAAATCTCCTACAAGGCTGCCCTTTCTTATTCAAAGAGATCTTTAAAGGTAATTTTTTACTTGATTTCAGAGAACAAAATGTTCCAGGGAGGGAGAGGAATACAGTGTGATTTGCCCTCCCTAGGTATTGCCCTATGGGATTTTAAAAAAATAAAAAATAAATAAACCAGGCTGGGCACAGTGGCTCACTCCTGTAATCCCAGTACTTTGGGAGGCCAAGGCAGGCAGATCATTTGAGGTCAGGAGTTTGAGACCACCCTGGCCAACATGTTGAAACCCCGTCTCTACTAAAAATACAAAAATTAGCCGGGCTTGGTGGCGGGTGCCTGTAGTCCCAGCTACTGATGGGCAGGAGAATCAGTTGAACCCAGGAGGTGGAGGCTGCACTGAGCCGAGATCGTACTGTTGTACTCCAGCCTGGGTGACACAGGGAGACTCCATCTCTAGTAATAATAATAATAATAATAATAATAATAATAATAAATAAACCAACTACAAGCCAACATCCACAAATATATGAATATAACACCAAGTTCAGTGATTCCACTTGCCCCATTAACCCTGCTTCTTTTATCTTCCTTGATTTTTTGATAGTTTTATGTCTCTATTCAGCTATAATTATTTTATAAAGGCTTAGTTTCCTCATCTGTAAAATGGGGATAAAACTTATCTTTCCTACCTCACATTTTTTATGTGGGTCAAATGAGTTTTGAAACTTGTGAGCAACTATGCAAATACTTGACATTTATCTATTAATGAAAGAGAAAGACGTTAAAATGCCATTTTCTGGGCCTGAAGACCAAAGGGGGTTATATATTTATGCCATTTTCCCTAGTAATTACTTTCCCCATGTTGTATATAGAAATTGATTTGGAGTGGTAACAGATTATATCTGATATGCAATGATATCACTACAAAAACAAAACACTGATGGTTACTAATTGAAGAATTTGGGCATGATAGTGATTATGCATTTATGGTTTATAATCAGAATAATGTACAAGAATTAGAATAACTTATCATGACATCATTTCATTTTGATCTGTCATCGCCCAAAACCTAGAAGTTCTCAAACAGTGCGTCCACAGATATCAGCATCACTTGTCTTGCTGAGTGGTGATAAAGAGTGCATATAACATTGGTTACCTTAGTAGTATTTTTCAAAACAATACTTAAAAAAGAAATAATTATTCAACTGGTGAAAACTCATGCTGTTTGTGAACATTTGTGGAAGGCTTATGGCTACAAGGTAAGCTAAAAATAAAAAGCAGTCAGGCGTGGTGGTGCACACCTGTAGTCCCAGCTACTTAGGAGGCTGGGGCGGGAGGATTGCTTGAGCCCAGGAGTTCGAGGCCAGCCTAGGCAATATAGTGAGATAAAAAATATTTTAAAAAGTAAAAGGCATTATAATGTTTGCCACATTGCTGTACAGCTATGACAGATTTTATATTGCCTTTATGTTAGAACATTTGCCCAGTTTTCCACCTTTTGCTACTGCTTTGTAAGCACAAAAGGTAAGATTAAATCCTAAATGTGATGGTATACAATACTTTAATTCAACAGATACTTACTGAGTGCCTTTTAAAAACCAAGCACTGTTTTAAGTGCTGGAGATAAAGCAATGAAAAAAAAACAAAGTCCCTACTCTCATGGAGCTAATACCGTAGTTGGGGGAGGCAAATAAACAAATAGTATATGATATGACTGATGCTGATAAGCAATATGAAGAAAAATAAAGTAAGGTATCATGATAGAGAGGGGAGGGGATTGATATATTAGAGAAACTGGTCTGGGAAGGCCTCTTAGGGTGAGCTGTGAACAGAGACTTGTGGTACTAGAGTATATGAGCCAAGCAAATATTTGGGAACAGAGTGAATACATATAATTTTTTCTAGGAGTTTTTCTGTGAAGGGAAACAGAGAAATAGGGTGGTAGCTGGCCCTTGTCCTGGGTGTTGAGTATACAGTGGTGAATAAGACAGGAATAGTTCTGGCCGGGCACAGTGGCTCACGCCCGTAATCCCAGTGCTTTGGGAGGCCGAGGCAGGTGGATCACCTGAGGTGAGGAGTTTGAGACCAGCCTGGTCAACATGGTGAAACCCCATCTCTACAAAAAATACAAAAATTAGCTGGGCATGGTGGCATGCACCTGTAATCCCAGCTACTTGGGAGGCTGAGGCAGGAGAACCACTGGAACCCATGAGGCGGAGGTTGCAGTGAGCCGAGATCACGCCACCTCACTCCAGCCTGGGTAACAAGAGTGAGACTCCGTCTCAAAAAAAAAAAAAAAAAGAAATAGTTCCAACCCTTACGGAGTTTATAATGTGATGGGTCAGACAGTTGATAAATAAGTAAGCAAACCAGTACAATTGCTAGTGTAGTCAATAATAATAGCAGCCTTGTTCTGTTGGCTTAGAAATCTCCATAATGCAGGGAAACCCTCAAAGCAATTTTCCAAGGCCAGCTGTCTTGTAAAGTATGCTTATCCGAAGTCCTGTTAAAGATACAAGTATTTCCTAAAAGCAGTGATTAATAATAGGTGGTGTACTGGTGGCAAAGTTCCAGTGTGGCATCTGTGAAGCATCTTGCCAAAAACCAGTTTGGGGTGTTTTCAAATTAAATCATCCATCTATGAGCACTAACAATATCTGAGAGGTGGTTTGGTAGAAGTGGCGGGGGGAGGGGGGGACGTTCTAAGTAGGAGGAATAATGTGATAGTACAAAAGCAAAAGATAACAGTTGTTGGGGACACAGCAAATATTCTAGATTCATTTATGTGGAGTTGAAAATATGAGACTCAATATATAATGCACTTAGCAACTAGAAAAAGGTTATTAAAGAGCAATGTCTTAATCTATACCAGAGGAAAACCTGAGATAGAGAATTAAAGGGACCTAAGAATTAAACCTTTGTTTTTTGTGTCCACTGTTCTTTCAGTGGACATAAAACAACCTATGTATAACAAAAATTTCCACAAGATATTCTATCCTGCTATGAGCCAGAACAATTAAGTAAGATAAAATTAGGCAAATAGTCAGTAATCTATCAGATATCCACTAGAAATGTTTCAACTCATAAGCCAAATAAATTAACATTTTGGCTTATTAAAAACAAAATCACAAAAGGCAACCCCTAGAGAGAGCAGATCACACTGTGTGCTCCCCTCCCTCCCTGGAACATCTTGGTCCCTGTGAAATCAAGTAAAAAATTACCTTTAAACATCTCTGAATGAGAAAGGACAACCTTGTAGGAGGTTTTGAAAAATGAAGGATGATTAGTGTTACCCCCCCCTTTTTTTGGTAGCAGTGGAAAGAATATTGACTGCATACCTAAGTAGAAAACTAATATTTCCTGTCAAGTAGATTTCATTCTAATGGAAAAAAGAAGAAAGAAAAAAAAAAAAACAAGACTGAAAAGTCATGACATTGGCCATGCTTTATTTCTCAAAATCTCCTATAAGGCTACCCTTTCTTATGCAAAGAGATCTTTAAAGGTAATTTTTTACTTGATTTCAGAGAATAAAATGTTCCAGGGAGGGAGAGGAATACACATTGTGATATGCCCCTTTTTTCCCCTCCCTTACTACACTATAAAGAAGTGAAGTTTTAAAACAAGGTATAGGGCTGGGCACAGTGACCCATGCCTGTAATCTCAGCACTTTGGGAGGCCAAGGCAGGAGAATTGCTTGAGCCCAGGAGTGGGAGACCAGCCTCGGCCACATAGTAAGACCTTGTGTCTACAAAAAATAAACAAAATTAGCAGGACGTGGTGGTATGCGCCTGTAGTCCCAGCTACAGGGAAGGCTGGGGTGGGTGGGAGATCGTTTGAGCCAGGGATGTGGAGGCTCCAGCGAGCTGGGATTGCGTCACTACACTCCAGGCAGGGCGACAGAGTGAGACCTTGTCTCAAAATAAATAAATAAAACGGTGTAATCACATTTTCTGATTATTATTATAACATTAGTTGCTCTCTTGTTTTCAACTAACCAAAATGATGGACGTGGTTTAGTTCTTCTAAATAATGTTTAAAAGTACTACACTGTATACCAGTTTATTCATTTGCTATTGTACTTGCTTTCTGCTTTGTACCTAGAAATTCAGGTGTTGCAATTTCTTTGCTTTTCTGAGGGTTACTCTTTTTGTGCATTGGTGTATAGGTCTTGAAGAGTAAGAAGTGGCTGTAAATATAGTACCAATTCTCATATTTTCCTGTGTCTCTATCTTTAGAAATGTAGCTGGGTTTGATTAATAATTCATCTATTCTTTTTTTCCCACAAGACATTGTAATTTGTTGTTTGTTATATCAATTGCTTCCCTAAAAAATTCTAAATCCTTTAATGAAGAAAAGATTTCAGTTAGGGAAGGAAATGAGTGTATATATATATATATTCAGTTTTTAAGTAAGTGCCTTTAAAAGAATGCAGGGAGAGGGAAAACAGGACCAAAGAAGAATTATTTTTATTAACTGTTTTCCAAAGCTGTTAATATAAAGTTGGCAGCTTTCAAAATGCCAACTGTGGCTATTGAATTATTCCAAAATAAGCATTCATAGTGTCATTTTAAGGACTTAGATCTGGTTAGCAAAGTAATAGAATCAGGAAAATCCACAAACTTTATTGAGCACACTACCTTCTCTTATTTGAATATATTTCCTGCTAAGTGTATTGGCAGTTTACTAATTAGTTTGTTTATTAACATATAATGAAGCTAAGTTCAGTAAAGGTGTACTTGTTTGACTTTGTAAGCATGACAACTTATGACAAGATACAGAATCCACTGTAAGTTTCCAGTAATCATTACCATGGAAAAAATTATAATTGAACATTTTACTTAGAATGGAAATAAATCTTGTTTGTAATTAGGAAGTTCATTACATGGCTCTTCTGCAGGTAGAGCAGTATTCACTTACACAGTGCCCTCAATCCAGTTTACAAACAGAAAGAGCCACTTGTCAAACTAAAGGACACTTTAGTTTGTGTACTAAACTAGCACATTGATAATGAGTACCATTTTCAAGCTGTGGCTGTTTTACTGGTCTTTCCTCTAGCACTCAGCCCACTGCCCTACCTGTTCATCGTTACCATTGACCTAATACAAAAAAAGAAATGTTTATAAAATTTGCAGGTGTCTAAATATTGGAAGGGGCAATTAATACCATAGATCAGTGTGCTCAATATTGGCCACAGGTTAGATTCAAATGAAGACCTTTTATTTTTGTTTATTTATTTATTTATTTATTTAATTTATTTATTTTTGAGATGAGTCTCACTCTGTTGCCCAGGCGGGAGTGCAGTGGCACAATCTCAGCTCACTCCGAGTGGTGCAACCTCCGCCTCCCGAGTTCGAGAGACTCTCCTAACTCAGCCTTCTGAGTAGCTGGGATTACAGGCACCTGCCACCATGCCCAGCTAATTTTTGTATTTTTAATAGAGACAGGGCTTCACCATATTGGTCAGGCTGGTCTCAAACTCCTGACCTCAGGTGATTCACCCGCCTCGGCCTCCCTGGGATTACAGGCGTGAGTCACCAAGCCCAGCCTCTGAGGACCTTTTATTTTAAAAGATACTGGATTATTCATGGATGAAATGATACCATGTCTAGAATTTACTTTAAAATACTCCAGGAGGGAGTATTTAGAACCCAGAAACTGGTACATATTACTTTCTGAATGACTTGCAGGGACTTGATGATGATTACAGCTTAATGAGCTGGAAGAGTTCCCCAAGTGACTACAAATGTAGTCTATCACTAGCTTCCAAATTATTTGTTGTGTAGTTTTATAGTAACTGCCTGATTTCACACTTAACAAAACTGAGCAATTTTCTTTCTACATAGTACAAGGCGCTTATAATCTTGTGAACATTTCTGCTGCCAAAAAGTGACCTTTCTTGCCAGTGATTTTGACTACTACTCTCACATCCACATAGCCACCGTTAATCTTTAAACAGTATCTTCAAAAAGATAGTTATCTTTTATCTTTATCTGTTATCTGCTAAAGCTATCCTGTATTCAATAAAGTGCCTTCATTTGAAATTATAATTCCTTTATTTTGACAAATTTGACAAGTTATGTTTATTTATATACACACACATTTATGTACTGAATTCTGTTTTTCAACGTAGTGATAGCTCTTTTGGTTGTCTTTTGCGACTACTCTTTTATCCCTTTTTTGAGTATTTTCACATTCCTATCTTCAAATTGAAAACATTCTCCTCTTCTCCATTTCCTCAGTAATTTTAATCACATAGTTCTGAAGACACTATCTGCATATTTTGGCTCCTACTTTTCTTTCTTTTTACTTTACCAAATCTCCAATTTCTCATAGTCACTATTTCAATGCTAAAAGTGATAGAATTATTTTTCCTTTTATCTCCAAACCCATCAGTAATTCCCTCCTCATTAGTTGAAGTATAATTATTTTCTGCTTCCCTCATCCTCATTCCCATTGTCTTTTCCCCAATACTTTCTCTTTCATAATATTTGTCAGTTTTCTCATTTCCATTTTTTAAAAACTTCAATTCATACTCAAACTTTTTTTTCATATCAGATAACTTCTTACCTCTATAATCTGCACATACTGCCATTGCCAAAATCTTCTTTCTGGAACTTTGCCCTATCAAAATCCTCAGAAAATTGCTAATTGATTCTATGCTGCATTTGTGACTCCTGTTTTTACTTTTTATCAATTCCTGTATCTACTGTCCTGCCCTTTCCTTTCAGCTAAGCCAAATTTCTCTTTATGTCTTTGTCTTATCTCCTACTCTTCTAATTTACCTCCTTCCATGCATATAACTTCCTAATGTGATAGGAAGTGATGTGAGGCAGATGTGAGCATCTGCCAACCTATCTATATTCTCATTTAAACCTTGCTTAAAATCTTAATTCTTTTTAAGTGGGTCAAAATAGGAAGAGAGCCAAAAGCCTGGTTTATAATTGATTTAAATTTTTCTTAAAAATCTGTATTCTAAATTAAAGGGAAATGCCTCATAAAGCAAAACCAACACTCAACCAATCAGAGCTTCCAGAAAAGGAAGGTAAATTTATATATTTCAGCCATCCCATTGATATAGTTAAATTAACAAACTATATCCTTATTGTGCAACAATATGTTGAAAGTTATGGATATAAACACAGAGATAGAAGACATGGTTATTGTCCTCAGAGGACAAATAATCTAGATAAAGAGACAAAAATTATATACATGAAGCTCTTAGAAAGTGGTTATAATAACCAGCCTAATATATGCTAGGTTGTGTAGTACAGGTTGAACATCACTAATCTAAAAATGAAAAATCTGAAATGTTCCAAAAATCCGAAACATTGATTGCTGACATGATGCCGCAAATGGAAAATTTCCACACCTGACTTCATGTGACAGGTTGCAGTCAAAACTCATGCATAAAATTATTTAAAATATTTATAAAATTATCTTCGGGCTATATGTATAAGATATATATGAAACAAATAAGTTTCATGTTCAGACCTGGGTCCCATCCCCAAGATATCTCAGTATGTGTATGCACTTAATCCAAAACCTGAAAAAATCTGAAATCTGAAGCACTTCTGGTCCCAAGCATTTCATATAAGGGATACTCAACCTGTATAGACTCTAAGTCCTAAGAATATTCAGAGAAAAGGGAAAGTATTATTGCTTGGGATAGCCAGTGAGGATTTCATAGGGGAAGTGGGTCTTGAAGAAAATGTAGAATTCAGATTAGCTGGACTGGGCTAGAAGACTTTCATTAGGATTTCTTTTTTTTCATTAGCATTTCTTTTTTTTTTCATTAGCATTTCTAGGTAAAATGATAATTGCTTAGCAAAGACCCTGTGGGAGAAATTAGCTGGTTGTTTAAGAAAACAGTGAACTTTGTTCTAGGAAATAGTAGGAAATATAATTAGATTATTAAACTGGAACTAATTGATCAAGAGCCTTGAATTCCTAATTGAGGAATTAAGAATTGTTGAAAAGAAAATCCCTGTACAGAAGCATTTTATTTAATCAAGGTTTTATCTTGTTTAAATATCTAAGATTTTCTTAAATAATAATAGTATTAACTAATATTGGGTGTTTTACTGTGTGCTAAGCATTGCTCTAAGTGGGTTAAATGTAACAACTCATTTAATCTTTACAACAGCCCTTTGTAGTAGGATCTGTTTTAACCTTATTTTACAAATGAGGATGCAGAAAGGGTAAGTACTTTAACTTGCTCAAGTTGACACAAGCAAGTGACAGAGCCAGAATTTAAACCCAGTTAGTCTATAGTACTAGATTCTACATTCTTATCTAATATACATACAACCTTATGAACGAGATACATAAGTGCTGCAGATACATTTTGAGATTTGGACAATTGAAGCTGACTTAACTCTTTTATTGAAAGATAGTTTTCTCAGATACTACTCACATTGGCATACTATAATCTTTCTTTATCCCAAATATATTTTTTCTTTAAGAAAAATCTCTGTAAGGACTCTTTGGGCTAGAAAAGTTTTAAAATAAATTTATTGGTTTGTTATATGAAGTGATACAGATTTGATTTATCTCTTGTAAAGTCCTTATTTCAACAATCTTTCTATTATGACAGGGCTTCTGGTTGGGACTCTTGATTCAGTCTTAGACTCTACTGCTAAAGTAGCTCCATTTCGCATCCTACACCAGACACCAGACTCTCAAGTTTACTTGTCAATTGCATGTGGTGAGTATGATTTTTAAAACATAATTCAAATTAAATAAGGGTACTACTAAGCTGAGTATTCATATTTATTTATATTCTGTAGTTGCTTTGAGATTTAAAAACAAATTAAATGTGCAACTTTACTTTGAGAGAATAGCAAGACCTCTGTTTATTTTTAAAGGATATGGGTTATTAAGATTTTTTTTTTAAATCCATTGGTGTGAGGGACCTGAAGCATGTGGTCTAGCAGGGCTGATTCTGCACAGATTTTGGTCAGTGCTACTGCTATGTAACTCCTTTCTTCAACTTCTGCTTTATCCAACTGCTGGGAAGATGGGAACTTCTCCATGAAATAAATTGTTTCATTACTAATAACTCAAATGAGAAGAATCTGAAGTTATCTGTGAACCCAAAACATAATGACTCCTAAGGAAGTATAAGCCTGGAAAATTAAACCTTTTTTATTCACTCCCACCTTCTCAGAAAAAGCATCATATCCTTGAAATATGAAGGAATGTCTTACAGTTAATGTTACATATTCATTCATGCCAGGGTGGTTCAGATGCTTTGACATATATATTATGGGTAGAAAAGGAATTAGGATAATTCTTTCTAATAAAGCAAGTCAAAATAAATTTTTAAAAAGCTGCATTGACAGTTTCTTACTTACTTTTGTGATGCCGTTATAATGTTGATCTAAATTAGAATCCCAGATTTCTAGACTTTTTGATATTGAAAAACTGCCTTTCTTCTTATCCCCCTCTCTTCTAAAGTAGATATATTATACTTTTTTAAAAAGAACAAAAGCACATGAGTTTCTGGAACATTCATATGTGTGAACATATAGCATACAATTAATTTTTTAGGATGTGTGGCTTTTTTTTTATATTTCCCCCTAAATTTCTTTTAGTGTTGCCAGTGAGTCTTTCCTCCTGGCTCTCTTAAATTGAATGCCATTTAACCTAAATGAGGTTGACATTATGCCTGCTGATATCACAAGAATTCTGTAATCTCAACTCTAAATCTGGTTAGTAAAAATTATTTTTTTTAAAAGAAAAAAAAGGCCTTTCTACTTAAAAAAAAGATGATTGTATAACTTATTTCCCCCAAATTAACCTGATGCAGAAATAGTGGAGTTACCTACTGATGAAGCTTCCTTATACCAAAAGAATCAAACTTAAGGCCTTAACATTTCCCCCATGGCTTTTATTTGTGGTCCATTAAAGACAGTTATTACTCTTGGCATGGTGACTTAGTAACATGAATAAAATTCTGATTGAATTGTAGGAAATAGGCCATTTGCAATGTCAACAAATTTTTTAATATGCCAGTCTCCATATATTATAAAATATACTAAAAAGTCAGCATATTTCTTTTGAATATTTATATAATCCATAGTACTGAGAGGACTTTAATGGTATGTGGGTGATAGGAGGAGATTGATAGATACTGAAATATTCTTCAAGCCAAAGCGACTAGGGCTAATAATGTTTAATCTCACCCTCAGCAAACCTCCTAACGCTGATTCAGCGGGTCACATGGATTTAACCTTGCTACAGAATTTCTAACCTCCTGTATGAAATTTCTGTAAGTTTACTAGGTCTTTTGATGAATGGGGTTGCTCTGAGCAAAGATTTCATGGCTTCTGAAATAAGTAGAGTGGCCACAGTTGAAATCCACATTTACTTAGCATGCATAGGATTGTCACATACATGCTGTTTTCAGCCACACATATTATAGACACAGTACTACCTGCATTATTTGGAGACCAAGGATTGAATTATGCATTATGTATTTCTGGTACTCTACATAATTTCTTAAAAGATACTGGTTATTCTTTAGGCACCAGTTACTAGCATCTTGTTTTCAGAATTTTATATATTTTCTCATGAGCTGGATTTCCTTTACTCCCCTTTCATTAAATGTTTTATTCTTTCTATTTGTGAGAAATACTGTTCATGCCCACATAGAGGGATAAAGTAGAGAATAAATGTAAATATTTTACTCCTTTATGACCGTCATTTTTTAAAGTGAAAATGTTATTTCTTTTTAAACTATGCTTTTAAATAACAAGAGCAATTTTGTTGTGGAGTTTTCCTTGAGTGTTTTATTTTCTTGTATTGTTAATCAGGAGCCAACAGAGAAGAAATAACCAAGCATTGGGATTGGTTGGAACAAAATATTATGAAGACCTTATCTGTATTTGATTCAAATGAAGATATTACTAATTTTGTACAAGGAAAAATAAGAGTAAGTGACACGGATATATCTTGTAGATAGAGTGCCAAAATCTTTGACTCTCGTGTATGAGGATCAAAGTTTGCATGGAAGGTCATTGTTTCACTGGCACCTTTCAGGATTGGTAGAAACAAACATGAATTTCAGAATCAGTGTGCTAAAGAAAACTGTAAAGTCTTTAGCACAGGGGGAGATTGATAGATATTGAAATATTCTCTTAAAACATACTGGTTATTCTTTAGGTACCAATTACTGACATATTGTTTTCAGAATTGTATATATTTTCTCATGAGCTGGATTTACTTTTTTCCCCTTTCATTAAATGTTTGTCTTTGGTGCCCTCGTGAGTGCTCTTAGGGGCATTTTTATTTCAATATCTCTTGAGTTTTGAATTGAATAAACCATTTGTTCATTCAAAAAAGTATATTTAGCACTTGTATTTGTAGTAGTTCCTTATGAGGCATTCAGAAAAGAACCTAAGCACAAAACTGAAGAAAATCTGCTTACCTCTGTCCTAAGAGAATTATCTATGTACACACATATGATATATGTACCTGTATAGATATATACAGTCGTCCCTAGGTATCTATGGGGATTGGTTCTTGTCGCCACTGTAGATACCAAAATTCACAGATGCTCAAGTCTCCTAATATAAAATGGCATAGTATTTACATATAACCTATGCACATCTGCCTATATACCTAAAGTCATCTCTAGACTACTCATTCCTAATACAATGCCTGTGCATCACTTCATTTGAGTGGACTCTGCGTAGTCCTCGGTGCATGGCAAATTCAAGTTTTGCTTTTTGGAACTTTGTAGAATTTTTTTCCCATACATTTTCAATCCCTGGTTGGTTGAATCCATGGATGAGGAACCCATGGATATGGAGGGCTGACTGTACAATTGTATTCAATCAACTGTTTGAATGTATGAAATATATTTTTGTTGGTAGGTGATGATGAATTTTCAGAAAATATTTTGTCTCCTTTAGGGATTAATTGCTGAAGAGGGAAAACATTGTTTTGCAAAAGAAGATGATCCTGAGAAATTTCGAGAAGCCCTTTTGAAATTTGAAAAATGTTTTGGTTTACCAGAGAAGGAGAAGTTAGTGACCTATTATTCATGCAGTTATTGGAAAGGACGGGTTCCTTGTCAGGGTTGGCTTTATCTTAGCACCAACTTTCTGAGCTTCTATTCTTTTTTGTTGGGATCAGAAAGTAAGTGGTTTCTATTGCTTACTATGGCCTTGAATTTACTGTCTCACCTATCAACTCTAATGATGTTAGGTTGTAAATAAAATAATAGGATTGATATTAAAGGTAATTAAACTGTACAATAAAAAGTTTATTTCATCTAGGGAAAGAACTCTTTTAAGACTGGTTGCTTAACATAAAACCATTAGAAGTGTATATAGAATGCCTTGCATATCGTGGGAATTGAGTCAGTATTAAATGATGATGATGATCTGGCATATGACTGCTTTCAATTCCTTGTTATGAACTACCTACATGCTTTAGTCTGTGTTTTAATCTGTTTTAAACATACAATTTGAATATAGTGGCCATAGTACCTAATGGCCCACATCTCACTTTGTAGCCACAAAGAAGAATCAAACAGTGCTATTTATAGCATACATACAAACAGTTTTTACATTGGTAGTTATATAATTATGTAATTATATAAAGAAATAGATTTAAATATGAAATCAGAATCATTTTTTAAAAAAATTATCTAAAATTAAATTGGGCACAGTGGCTCACATCTATAATCCTAGCACTTTGGGAGGCCAAGGCAGGAGGATCACTTGAGCCCAGGATTTCAAGATGAACCTGAGCAATATAGTGAGACCCTGTCTCTACAAAAAAAAAATTAAATTAGCTGGGCATGGTGTCACATGCCTGTAGTCCCAGCTACTTGGGGGGACTACTTGGGATGTGAGGATCACTTGAGCCTGGGAGGTCTAGGCTGTAATGAGCCATGATCACGTCACCTCACTCCAGTCTGAGCAACAGAGCGAGACTCTTATCTCAAAAGAAATTATTTAAAATTAGATCTCTTCCTGGAATCACCAATTATTGCACGTTCATGTTGATGCTTCAGATTTTTAACTAATCTTGAACTCTAAACTATTTTAGCTGTTTACAGTATTTTTCAAGGGATTATTGTTTCAGAAGACCTGATTAATAAACATAATCACTATGAGAATTTAATCATACCTGCTTATACCTCTTATTTGCAGTAAAACTCATTATCTCCTGGGATGAAGTCTCAAAACTTGAAAAGACTTCAAATGTCATACTGACAGAGAGTATTCACGTGTGTTCCCAAGGAGAGAATCACTACTTTTCAATGTTTTTGCACATTAACCAAACGTACCTTCTTATGGAACAGCTGGCAAACTATGCCATTAGAAGACTTTTTGATAAGGAAACATTTGATAATGACCCAGTCCTTTATAATCCTCTACAGATCACCAAAAGGTATTCAAAGCTTAATTTTTACTTTTCAAAGTATTGTTTGACCATAAGAATGATAGTATTGCTTACCATTAAAAGTTAACTCTTCTATATTATATGATGGGGTTTTTTTGGAGTTGATTGTGGGTGTGTGTGTGTTTTGTGAGTTTATTCATATGCATTACATAAATAGTACCCTTCTCTCCAGGAAATTTAATTGTAAGAAATAATAGAAGTTAGATTTGAAAATTATTTCTTGAGATTCAGTTAGGACTTGCCCTGGAATGCTTTTGGAAATGCAGAGATTTTTATGTGTGGTTAGTCTAACTCTAAATTTCTCTATGAATAGTCTAGACAGTTTGGGTCTGAAATTGTTAAACATATTGTTTATTTTTTAAAATAACTTATAGAAAACATTTTTTAATGAAGAGGCAAGTTCGTGGAGTCAGTGGAGCATGGACTTTAGAATGAAAGTAGAACAACCCTTAGACAGGTCATATCTCTCAGGACCTCAGTTTCCTCATCTGTCATTTCTACCTCAGAGGGCACTTATGAGGAATGGGCATGATATGTGTGAAAGCACTTTGTAAAATATAAAATATGAGGCAAATATTAATCATTATTAGTGCCTCCTTCAGAAGTATGTGTCTGATAGCTGTTTGCCATTATATTTGGTTTGTTGAAACTGACCAGATATCTTTTATCCTGCTGAACATTCTGAACAGTTGACTAAAATGAGCATGCCAAAGGGGAAAAGGAGAGGAGATGATCCAGAAATAGCTAGTGAAAGCAGCTTCTGGCAAGGAGGATGACGGTATAGACTATATGGGAAAGTATAAGAGGAACCTAAGCCGAAGTCCTATGGATAGACCAGAACAAGTGACCTAGAAGGTTGTATGATCACTACACAGCCCTCATTGGGTACAGTTGTTCCTCTTACCTGTTCCTAAACTATTCCTAACATTCATATACATAAGGATTTGTTTGTGAGCCTCCATGCTTTTCTGGAAATTAGATCAGCAAGGTAAATTTTTTACACTTCAGTACCAAAACTAGGTCTCCATATGCATGATTTATAAATAGAATTCTATAAGGATTAAGAATCCTGTTTGTATTATATTATAGGTGGGCATTTGTTTTTGTATTGCATTCCTTGATTGGCAACCATAAACATAAACTGTTTTGCCATTTTATTTCCCTTAAAATATAGTCTAAAAGGCTATCAATGAGTTATTCATCAACAAATCTGTATTTAATTAAGATATAATAAATCCATTTTTGTCTGTGTGCATTCTTAGGAGAGCCCATTGAAAATCGTATATATCTACATCTTTTTTTCTAGTAAGTTAAAAAGAACAGTAATTTATTGGGACTTACTCTCCAAATGGCTTTCTTATAAAATGGAATATCTTTATTGCTCTGCTTATTGTTTTTACAAATATGTATTACTTTTATAGTTTAAACAATACAGAAGCACAGTAATGATAGTTAAGTTTAGCATATATCCTTCTAGGCTTTTTAATGCATGAATTTATAAATATTTGCAAAATAGGTCTGGACATCACACATTGTTCTACAATCTGCTTTTTTTCTCCTCTTATATCATGGACATCTTTCTATTCACATAAATGGACTTTATTTAAATAATAGTGAACCCACCAAATTGCAATTTATTTGTTTTTTCAGCTTTCCCAGGTTGAAAAAAATACCATTTAACTGAGGTAAAAATTAACATGGTTGTGGTTTTCTGTTCATGTTTATCAGAAGTATTTTGAAAGACATGATGCACTACCACATATTTAAATGGTATATGCAGGAAGAATGAATTTCGTTTTAGCTTTGTTGGATTTGAGTTAGAACTTGCATTATTTACTTATTATCCCAGATGGCATTGCTGCTTAATGCAATTGTTTCGTGTCCCTAGAAAAAGTTATACTATTTAAAGCAATTGCTTTTTACACAAAGGCTACATTTATCTATCAGTTAATAAGCCCTCTGTATTTATTGACACCTGTCCTGTGCCCAACATAGTACAAGCAGTATTATTTTATCATACTTCTACTTTAGATTTTTTAAAACATTCATTTAAAATTTTACTTCACTTAATTTTTAATACTGTCTTTAATAGACTACTCTTTCCCTCTAAATTTTTATGCCACAAATTTTCATTATTTTATTTTACTTGAACTGGGTAACTCGCTTGATTTTCTGGTAATCAGATAGGAACATTGTTGTCTTCCAGGATTGGTTTTAACCATAGTCACATATTATGCCTGTATGATAATATAATAGTCTTCTAGGAAATCATCCCTTAGAGATAGTTTGAAGACCTACATGATCTCTAACTTTTGTGCATTTTAATCTACTAATAAAATGAAATTGGAAGAAAAGAACAAACAAAAGGAGTTTGCAAGGAATCAGTGTATTTTTTTCTATTTCCGAATTTGTTGAAAAATATAGCATTTTTAGTGTTTAATCTGTGTGCTTCACAGTGTATGTAGATTAGTCAATATAGGCATATGTATACCTTAGAATTCATTTCTAAGAATTCATTTGTGCCTCATCCCACTTTTTCTTTCCTACAGAGGTCTGGAAAATAGAGCCCACAGTGAGCAATTTAATGCCTTTTTTAGGCTACCCAAAGGAGAGAGTTTGAAAGAAGTACATGAATGTTTCTTATGGGTACCATTCAGCCACTTCAATACTCATGGGAAAATGTGCATCTCAGAAAATTATATCTGCTTTGCTAGCCAAGATGGCAATCAGTGTAGTATAATCATTCCACTACGAGAGGTAATGTAAATTTGGTTACATATCAGTTTTTAGTTTGAAAATGTTATCCTTCACAGAGTAAAATGTCCTTTAATTCTATAAATTATTAAAACCTCAAGATGCAATATCCTTTTAGTAATTTAAAATAATTATTCTTCAGAATAAGTGTACAACCTTCCGAGATATTCTCAGTTCCATTTAGTAAAGTCTTTTTTATTATTATTATACTTTAAGTTTTAGGGTACATATGTACAATGTGCAGGTTAGTTACATATGTATACATGTGCCATGTTGGTGTGCTGCACCCATTAACTCGTCATTTAACATTAGGTATATCTCCTAATGCCATCCCTGCCCCCCCCCACAAACAGGCCCCGGTGTGTGATGTTCCCCTTCCTGTGTCCATGTGTTCTCATTGTTCAATTCCCACCTATGAGTGGCAACATGCAGTGTTTGGTTTTTTGTCCTTGCGATAGTTTGCTGAGAATGTCATACATTTTTGAATGATCAAGCTCCATTTTGCATTAACCTAAATGCTTATCTTGTTTTTAAATTTTAAAGTTTTAAAATTTTCACTTTCAGTAAGAGCTGTAAGACTTTACTAAATGGTAAAGTTAGACTATCACTTTTGATGTACTCTGTCAGAAAAAAATAACATTGACATCTTTTATGTAAGTCAGAAATAAATTGTTGGTATTTGATACGGAATTTTTACATTTGTATTGTCATTTTTAAAGGATACATGTTAGACCTTTTTCTTGAGAAGTGAAATAACTCGCACTGAGGTTACTTGTATGATTGGTGCAACTAGTACCCAAAGTATATTTCTTAATAAGTCATACTATAGACCAAAACTTTTGGCCACAAAAGAGTAAGCCAAACACATTTTACTTGAAGGTGTCAACAATAAAGGAAAATTTAATTTACCTCTATGTTTTTCACCCCCTAGGTCTTAGCTATAGATAAGACAAATGATTCCAGCAAATCTGTCATCATTAGCATCAAAGGAAAAACAGCTTTTCGCTTCCATGAACTTAAAGACTTTGAACAACTGGTAACAAAACTCAGGCTCAGATGTGGAGCAGCTTCAACTCAATATCATGATATTAGCACAGAGGTAATTAATTATACAGCAATCAAATCCTTTGGAAAAAAAAGGTGTCTGTTTAGTGTAGTCCATTCTTCAAGAGGAATTTATAGTACCTTTCCTATTTATGCCCAGGGTTTTTTTTTTAAAGACAGAATCTAAGAAATTATATTGTCTAACTCACATCCTAAAGCAGAAGTCAGAATTAAGGACTTTATTCATTTTTAGGAACTCATACGTTATAAAATTATTATAATTTGATCTTTCTTTTACTCTATTTGCTGTATACTATATAAATATACCTTGTACTTTCACATAGTTTGGTTTTTAAGAAGTCAAAATATATTTGAGAATTCAGTGAGGCCTCGAAAAAGGACTCCTCTTACTGTTGCAAAGAGATAGCAATTTTAAACCTGTCTGAATATCTTTTATTTAATATCTTGTAGGTCAGCCTTATTTACATAATCTGCCAAAAGCAAAATGGTGGTATATCTGTTTACTAGTAAAATATTAGAGAGGACAAGGAGGATTTTGATGTTTAATATGTCTCTCATGGAAATGCACACAGGTCAAATTCAAATGAATTTTCTTTTACAATGTCCAGGAACCCCCAAGTTTTAATAGATTGATAAAACTTATCAAATTATAGCTATTTGTGTTTTAATTAAAATTCAAAGAAAAACTAAATGTGTCTTTATTGGCTATATTATTTTATTTGAATTGGAGTATAGAGCCTTTTACTGCTATCTCCAGAGTAGAGTTTGAAAATAATATGCTAAGTCAATTACAATGCAGTATTGATAAAACTAATTTTCCCTTTGATAATTAAAAAGCACAATGAAAACATATAATTAAATTTTTTTTTCCATCTCAATTCCAGACACAGAATTTCTGCATTGGCCATCAAGAGTTTTCCTTGCCCCAACTTTATTATCTCTCATTCTCTTTTAGTCTGTACCCAGGATATTCCTTAGTTTGATGTGGGAATACAAGTAAAATCTGACCAGCCTTAGTAGTTTTCTCTCCCAATGCTCCCAAATTCTTACTTATATCATGTTTTCCTTGTTCTGTTCTATTTCACATTCAGTCCATGTGTTAGCTTCAAAGCTCAACATATCTTTCTTTTTCCTTTAATTAATTTGCTTTTCCAAAACCTGGAGAGCTATAACTGTTCCCCTTAAAACTTTCATGTGCTTTTAGTAGCTGAGTATGCTCAGTTGTCAAGAAAGGATTTTGTTTCAAAATGAGTTTACCATCTTTCCAAATATACATCAGAATTCTACAGTTTTCTAGTTTCTCGCTCATTTTTAGAGGTTTTAATAAATATATGTACAAATATTCTGTTTTCACTTAAGATTTTTATCTTATCAATGATGAAGAATATTGACCCATTTTAGTATCTATATATATATATCTAGCTTTAATAATAGTACACGTAAAAAATTAGTAAAGAGAAAGCTTTTTAAACAAGAGCTAGTTCCATTTGATTTCTAAGTAACAGAAATTATAGCTATATTTTATAACTACACTTATACTGAAACGAAGAGGAAAATTGCATTCTATGATTTTAATAAACCTGGTGACTTTTGTACAAACAGCAAGACTTTTTAATTTAAATCTCCAAGAGTCTAAATCAACAAGTCTAAATATGAATACAGGAAGTACTTTAGGAAATTTTTCCTGTGAGAATGTCAAAGACATGATACAAAGAACAAATCCTACCAGAAGTAATTGAAATTATGCATGAGTACCAGTTCTATCCAAGTTTTTATATGGGTATATATTTAAATGTTCCACATTTTAATAAGTTATACTAAAATCTGGGCATATAAAGAGATTTAGTAAAATTCTAATAAATTGCTTGGAAAAATACATGAATCTTTTACTTTCATTGACACATATAATCAAGAACTATTACTAGATAAGGTAATTTTTCAAAACTACTCAATGAAAGAAAAATAGGCCCTCTTAGGTTAGTTTTAAGCAAAGTGGCCTAAGAATGGAAAGCACTACTGAAGATCCATTGCCTGATGCTTTTAAACTACATTATGAATGAATTGTAGAAACTATGGAATGTTAAGAAAGGTAGTAATTGAGTTCATGCCTTAAAGTTTTTAGATAGGCAAATAAGTATCTTCTACAGATTATCACAGAAAATGTAAACATAACTTGTTTCATATAGTTAGTAAGATAGTTACTAACTATATGTAATATAGTTATTATCTTAATAAGGTAGTTTCATAACCAGGACTATCTTACTAAGTTTTTAAATAGAAGTAATGAGTTTCCTACATGATAATGTAGATCAAAATAGTAGTTTAACCAACATAACTGATTTTTCCTTGCCTTGATAAGAATAAAGTGCTTCCTATGACTATAATATAAATTTGGAAAATGATTTTTAGCTGTGGGGGTAGATGTATTTCTAAGTTGGGAAACCAGAAACTATTAAAAATGAAATTCACACCCTTTAAATTGTGGACTATAAACAGGATCCTATTTAAGATAAGCTTCTGATATTTGAGAAAAGCATTTGTTCATATTTTTTTTGTTTTAATTATTGGTTTTACAGGTCAACTCTGGCCCCCAAACCACCATTTATTATACTGAGTTTATGAAGTATTCTAATTTATGTATAGTATTTTATAGAAATTTACACATAAAGAAATGTTCATCTTTGCTTTGTCTTTCCTTCACTTGTACAGCGATATGATAATTGTAAAATCAATGTCAGATAATAAAAATGAAACAGATTAAGAATACCTGCTATAGAGTTAACAATCTATGTTGCTTTCTAGATGTGATTGGATTTTGCTCAGGCACTAAAAGTCTGATGAGTGCCAAGTTTATTTGCCATAAGTGTGAACACCCAAATAAATGGAGAGAAATGTAGATATATATCCAAGTATATACATAAAACACCATGGTAAAACTTTCCATTCAAAAGAGCCAGAGCAAAAATGTTCAAAAAATTTAAGTTTAGTTCCTTGAATAACCTACTTTATTATACTCTTCAAAATTTTAAATATTAAACTACCATCTTTGAAGGTACATGTTTTTTATTTTATTTCTTTTGTCATTTTTTTAAATTTTCTAACCACCACTGCCTGCTGATGAAGGTGAAGGTTTTAACGTGACTATGAATACTTAAGAGGTAATAATGGATAGAACTGACATACTTGTCATCACTCTTATAAATTTATGTTTAGGGTTTCATTGCTTAAGAGGTTATTTTTTTCTCTCTGGGATACTTTTCCTGTAGTTTAGAACAATAGATAAACTGATGATTCAGCCATTGAAATTAAAGGAGTGTGCTGTGCTTGAGATTCAGACTACAACCGTGAATTTTCCAACCTGTATTTGCAAAAATGTAACTCCTCGTTCAAACAGCTAAACTTAATATTAAGTTGTCAAGTATGCGACTTGTCAAAATAAGCATTTTTTTTAAAAAAAGGGAATTGTTGCAACTTGAGACCTATACTCTCTAATCATTAATTTTTCCTTTATTGGCTTCTTCTACCTTACCCTTTTATTTACACATTGATTTGAATATTCCTCCTTAACTTTCCTTGAATTCTATCTATATTCATCTGTTCTCACGCTGCTATGATGAAATACCCGAGACTGGGTAATTTATAAAGAAAAGAGGTTTAATTGACTCACAGCTCTGCGTGGCTGGGAAGGCCTCAGGAAACTTACAGTCATGGTGGAAGGCACCTCTTCACAGGTGGCAGGAGAGAAAATGAGTGCTGAGTGAAGGGGGAAGCCCCTTATAAAACCATCAGATCTCATGAGAACTCACTCACTATCATGAGAACAGCATGGGAGAAACTGCCCATGGTTCAATTATCTCCACCTAGTCCTGCCCTTGACATGTGGGGATTATTACAATTCAAGGTGAGATTTGGGTGGTGACACAGAGCCAAACCATATCATTCCACCCCTGGCCCCTCCCAAATCTCATGTCCTCACATTTCAAAACACAGTCATGCCCTCCCAACAGCCTCCTAAAGTCTTAACTCATTCCAGCATTAACCCAAAGTCTGGGTCCAAAGGCTCATCTGAGATGAAGCAAGTCCCATCTGCCTATAAGCCTGTAAAATCAAAAGCAGGTTAGTTACTTCCTAGAGACAATGGGGGTACAGGCATTGGGTAAATACACCATTCCAAATGGGAGAAATTGGCCAAAACAAAGGGGCTACAGGCCCCATACAAGTCTGAAATCCAGCGGGGCAGCCAAATCATAAAGCCCTGAAATGGTCTCCTTTGACTCCATGTCTCATATCCAGGTCACACTGATGTGAGAGGTGGGCTGCCACAGCCTTGGGCAGTTCCACCCCTATAGCTTTGCAGGGTACAGCCCCCCTCCTGGCTGCTTTCACAGGCTAATGTTGAATGCCTGCAGCTTTTCCAAGTGCAAGGTGCAAGCTGTCAGTGGATCTACCATTCTGGGGTCCGAAGGATGGTGGCCCTCTTCTCATAGCTCCACTAGGCAATGCTCCAATGGGGACTCTATGTGGGGGCTCCGACCCCACATTTTCCTTCCATACTGCTCTAGCAGAGGTTCCCCCATGAGGACTCCACCCCTGCAGCAAACTTCTGCCTGGACATTCAGGCATTTCCATACATCCTCCGAAATTTAGGCAAAGGTTTCCAAACCTCAGTACTTGACTTCTGTGCACCTGTGACTTCTGTGCATCTGTAGCCCAACACCACGTGTAAGCCACTAAGGCTTGGGGTTTGCACCCTCTGAAGCAATGGCCCGAACTGAACCTTGGCATCTTTTAGCCACAGCTGGAGCTGAAGCAGCTGGGATGCAGGGGACCATGTCCTGAGGCTGCATAGAGTAGGGGGGCCCTGGGCCAGGCTCATGAAATCATTTTTCCCTCCTAGGCTTCCAGGCCTGTGATGGGAGGGGCTGACGTGAAGATCCCTGACATGCCCTGGAGACATCCAAATTTGGTGATTAACATTCGGCTCCTGTTGCTTACACAAATTTCTGTGGTCAGCTTGAATTTCTCCCCAGAAAATGAGTTTTTCTTTTCCATCACATCATCAGGCTGCAGATTTTCCAAATTTTTTGCTCTGCTTCCTCTTGAACACTTTGCTGTTTAGAAATTTCCTCCACCAGATATCCTAAATCATCTCTCTCAAGTTCAAAGTTCCACAGATCTCTAGGGCAGGAGCAAAATGCCACCAGTCTCTTTGCTAAAGCTCCATTTCCCAAGAAGTTCCTCATCTCCATCTGAGACCACCTCAACCTGGACTTCATTGTCCATATTACTATCAGCATTATGGTCAAAGCCATTCAACAAGTCTATAGGAAGTCCATTGTCCATATTACTATCAGCATTATGGTCAAAGCCATTCAACAAGTCTATAGGAAGTCCATTGTCCATATTACTATCAGCATTTTGGTCAAAGCCATTCAACAAGTCTATAGGAATTTCCAAACTTTCCCACATCTTTCTGTCTTCTTTTGAGCCCTCCAAACTGTTCCAACCTCTGCCTGTTACCCAGTTCCAAAATTGCTTCCACATTTTTGGGTATCTTTAGAGCAGCACCCCACTACCTGGTACCAATTTACTATATTAGTCCATTCTCACACTGGTATGAAGAAATACCCAAGACTAGGTAATAAAGCAAAGAGGTTTAATTGACTCACAATTCCACATGGCTGGGAAGGCCTCAGGAAACTTACTATCATGGCAGAGGGCACCTCTTCACAGGGTGGAAGGAGAGAGAATGAGTACTGAGCGAAGGGGGAAGCCCCTTATAAAACCGTCAGATCTCTTGAGAACTCACTATCATGAGAACAGCATGAGGTAGACCGTCCCCATGATTCAGTTGTCTCCATCTGGTCCCACACTTGACACCTGGGGATTATTACAATTCAAGGTGAGATTTGGGTGGGGACTCAGAGCCAATCTTAATGCCCAGCCCTGCCAGGGCTTGTACTGGCTTCTTGGATTTCAAACTAAAATACCACTGGATTGATCCACCCTAAGCTGCTACTTTTCCTCTGCCTCAGTCATGGGCATTCTTTATCTTACTTGAGCTACTAAGGTTTACTAAAGTTTAAGGGATGAACTTAGTGAGTCTTTTTTTTTTTTAGCACTCCTAGTAATAACTTGCAATAGCTGGTGTAGTTATAATCCATAGAAGCTGGGTAACTGATATATTTTAAAAGTAAAACTTAGATCGAGACCACGGTGAAACCCCGCCTCTACTAAAAATACAAAAAGAAATTAGCCGGGCGTGGTGGCGGGCGCCTGTAGTCCCAGCTACTCGGAGAGGCTGAGGCAGGAGAATGGCGTGAACCCGGGAGGCGGAGCTTGCAGTGAGCCGAGATTGCGCCACTGCACTCCATCCAGCCTGGGTGACAGAGCGAGACTCCGTCTCAAAAAAAAAAAAAAAAAAAAAAAGTAAAACTTTGGAGTTCATAAAATTTTATGTGGAAATACAAAAGACTCAGAGTAACTAAAACAGTATTGACCAGGAAAAACAAAGTTGGAAGACTCATGCTTTCCAATTTCAAAACTTATTATACAGCTATAGTAAACAAGACATTGTGATACTGGCATAAGGGGAGACATGTAGATCAATGTAATATAGTTGAGACTCTAGAAATACATTCTTACATTTATGGTCAGTTAATTTTCAACAAGAAAGCCAAGCTAACTCAATGGGGGAGAGAACTATTTTCAACAAATGATGCTGAAACAATGGACAGCAACATACTCCCCACCTCCAAAAAGATGTTTTACTCTTTTCTTAAAACATACACAAAAATTAACTTAAAATGGATCAAAGACCAAAATGTAAGAGCTGAAACTATGAAACTCTCAGAGAACACATAGGAGTTAATCTTCATGATCTTGAATTAGGCAATTTTTTATAGATATGACAACAAAAGCATGTGACCCTGAAGAAAAAATAAGTAAATTGGATTACATCAAAATTAAAAACTTTTGTGCTACAAATGATATCATCAAGAAAGTGAAAAGACAACCCACAGAATGGAGGAAATATTTGCCAATTATATGTCTGGTAAGGGACTGCTATCTAGAATGTATGAAGAACTCTTACAACTAAGTAATAAAAGGCAAACAACCCAATTTTAAAAATGGTTAAAGGATTTGAATAGACTTTTCTCCAAAGAAAATAAAGAAATGGCCAATAAGCACATTAAAAGATTTTTCGTATCATTAGTCAATAGAGAAACGCAAATCAAAAGCATAATGAGATACCATTTCATACCCACTAGGGTGGCTATAATTAAAAAGACAGATAATACTGTTGAGGAGAATGTGAAGAATTGAAACTCTCATATATTGCTGTTGGGAATGTAAAATGGTACAACCCTCCCACCCCATACTTTCTGTCCTCTAATAACCATCATTCCACTCTATACTTTTATGAGCTCAACTTTTTACCTCCTTCATATGAGTGAGAACATATGGTATTTATCTTTCTGTGCCTGACTTATTTCACTTAACATAATGTTCTCCATGTTCATCCATGTTGCTGCAAATGAAAATGTTTCATTCTTTTTTGGGCTGAATAGTATTCCATTGTAAAAATTTATCACATTCTCTGTATCCATCCATCTGTTGGTGGACATTTAGGTTGATTTCATATCTTGGCTATTTTGAGTAGTGCTGCAAGAAACATAGGGGTATAGTTTATGTATTTGTGCTTATGTAACATTGCATGCCTGTATCAACACATCCTCATAAGCAATTGGTATTTTCAATGTTTTGGGTTTTAATAGGTGTGTAATGTTGTTTTAATTTGCAATTACCCAGTGACATCTGATGTTGAACCTCTTTCATATGATTATTTGCTATTTATATCTTCCTTGGTTAGGTATCTATTTAGATCTTTTGCCCACTTTTTAATGGGTCTTTTATTTTTTTAAACATAGTTTTCTTTAATTCTTTGAATATATTTATAATAGCTACTTTACAGTCTTTATTTACAAAATCCAACAAGTGGACCCCCTCAAGACACTTTCTATTGGTTGCTTTTGTAAGTTCTTGTTTCTATTTTTAAGCCTGACTTCCTTGGATCACCCCCTGAATCAGTGTAATTTAGTGGTTATTCAGTGATGGGTTAGATTTCCTTAAATGCCTTATGCTATCAAATATTCCACCTTTTTCTCAAGGATATCTGTGTGAAGGTATACGTCAAACTTCAGGCAATTTTCACTCAGCTTTAGCTTTTATTCCCTGCTGTCAAAGATAGCCAGAGTTGAGTGACTGGGGCCTTCTTCTGTCCCATTTCTTTCCTAGGCATGTTCACAGCCCTGTACATGTATTCATTCTTCTAGATCCCCAAGAATATGTTGCAGCCCTTCAAAGTTCTGTATCATCATCTGGTTTTTCAGGTCTTCCTTTTAAATCTTTAGCCAGGCTCTTGTTTGCTCTAGCTGGAATCACAGCCTTGGACACTAGGTTGTTACCAACCAATTGCTATTGTTTTCTATAATACCCTGGGAACAGAGTTTTTTCACCAAGCTGAGCTGTGAATAAAATCAAATGATAACAACACCCTGGGAATAGAGATTTTCCAGGGAGTTGCAAGTTTGGTCAAATATTGTCTATGCCCTAAGGATAGGGCTTTTAATGAAACTCCAGAAGATCCACTGGCTGCCATACTGCTGGCTTTCATTTCTGAGCTTGGGCAGGTGGTTAGAGTTAAAAGCCCCACAGACTCTTCTGGTCTTATTCAGGCTCATTAGTTTTTCTCGAATAGATGCTTTTCAGTTTATTGCATGCCTTTGGTTAATTCCAGTGTTCTGAAATGGTTTATTTTGAATGTTTTGCCACTATTTTGTTGCTTTTGTTGGGGAGTGTGTTCACAGAGGTTCTGAGCTTGCCATTCTAGAAGTCAGGTTGTTGACATATCTAATTTTGATAGGTATGTCTCTGAGATATTGCTTTAATATTTGTTATGTATATAGATTGTGGCTTTTAAATGACAGTAAACGTTAGAACTTTTTTTCTTGTAGAAACTTAAGCATGCATCTGGGACAATTACATTCTTTCTTTTTCAGCTTGCTATTAGTTCTGAGTCTACAGAGCCATCTGATAATTTTGAGGTGCAATCTTTGACAAGTCAGAGGGAATGCAGTAAAACTGTGAACACTGAAGCCTTAATGACAGTATTTCACCCTCAGAATTTGGAGACTCTTAATTCTAAAATGGTAGGAAAACAAAATATTTAAACCTATGGGCTGAAACATTTGGTGAAAAGTAAAAATCTTAAAAGCAGACTAGAAGGTACCACAACTGAAAATTCTTTTGGGACTTGAAAAGTTTTCCAGCAGGTACTACTGTGTAACTTATTTAGTTCCGCTATACACAAGGACTATTATCAGGAATGAAGATAAAAGATAAAAGTTGAACATTGGGGATTTTTACAGATACATAATAGTTGTACATATTTATTGACATTGGGTTTTATTTGCATGGATTTCTAATCCTGACATAGACGTGATTAGGGGAGAATGATGGTTTAAAGCTTTGCCTCCCAAGTATAACACTTTTACCATTTTTATATGAGTTTAGCTAAGAATTAAAACAGTAAATTAAGCTGCTATGCTCACATGAGTTTAAAAGATTTTCATGATGACAAGGATTCAGTGTTTCACCCCTGGGTGAATACTGATATTGGTTTTCTATGTTCTTAATTTTTATAGATGTTGTTTCAAGGTAAAGAGAGTGGGAAAGTTATTTTACAGAAGTTAATTTCTCACTAGATTTAGTTGTTTTGATTTTTCTGTCATTACAGTTGAAAGAAAAAATGAAGGAACAGTCATGGAAAATACTGTTTGCAGAATGTGGGCGTGGTGTTAGTATGTTTCGAACCAAAAAGACTCGAGATCTTGTTGTAAGAGGGATTCCAGAAACCTTAAGAGGAGAACTCTGGATGCTTTTTTCAGGTATTACATTTATTCATTTTATTTATTTAATAGACATTAACTATGCCTTTCTAGGAGTTATGCCCTAAGCTAAAGCAAAAGAATTACAAAGATGGTTAGTACAAAGTCTTACTCATCTTGAGTTCAGACTAGTCAAAGAAAGAAAGGTAAGTAGTTATCTATACCTTACCTATCTATCCACACATCCAGCATCTGAGCAGATTAGTTTATTAGGCAAGATATGTATAGTGGGGGAATCTTTATCTCTAGTGTCAACAGTCAGTTAAGGGGGAAAAAGCACATGAAAATGGTATTCTGTTGGATAAAATTAGTAGCTTGACATAGATTCTAGTGTAAAGCTATTTTCTGTTTGTGCTCAGAAATCACTTAAGCATAAGGCTAAATATCAAGGTAATGAAATCCAATTCTTTATGTATATATGGAAATAGTAGCTTCATTATATCCCTCTTCTGTTGTATGTTAATGTAATAATCTTCACAGGTGCTGTTAATGACATGGCTACTAATCCTGGCTATTACGCTGAAGTGGTTGAGCAGTCCTTAGGGACCTGCAACTTGGCTACTGAAGAAATTGAACGTGATTTACGTCGCTCTCTTCCTGAGCACCCAGCCTTTCAGAGTGACACTGGCATATCTGCTCTGAGAAGGGTACTCACTGCTTATGCATACAGGAATCCCAAAATTGGATACTGCCAGGTATGACTTAACTATGAGCCCAACTGTGTGTATGTTCCAAATAAAATCACATAAAATCCAATTCCACTAATTTGGAAGTGGTGATTATAAGGAAAGAGATGGGGGTGAGATAGATAGAGGATAGTATTAATGTAAGTAGGATGGTGGTGGGAATACTTAGGAGAATTGATATTTCATTATTTTTCTTTTTCACTTAACAAATGTTTATTGAACTTCTGCTCTATAAAAGATACTCTGCTAGGTACTTAAGGCTATGTAAAGATGTATCAGATAAGGGTCCTCCCTTAAAAGTATGTAGACCAGGAGACGTTAAAGCATATTCATTAAGAAACAAAAATCAAGTGAGAAAAACTGTTAGAGAAATATAAAGTCCTGTCATGATTTATAATAAGGAGAAACTATTTTCCATCTGGAGGAGTCAGAGAAGGCTTCGTGGAAAAGGTAGCATTTGCAAGTCTTAAAAATTGGTGAATTTTGGACATATGGAAATGGAATGAAAAGAACATGCCAGATGATGGAATCCATGTAACCGAACACAGGTAGAGGTAAACGTAAAGTATATATAGGACCGTGTTTGTTTAGTTTGGTAGAAACATAGGGTGGATGAAGTGAAGTAGTTGGAGAAAAAAAAATCAATAAGGTAGATTGGGATAGAGCTGGAGTTTGAATTTTATTTTATAGGCAGTGGAGGAATCATTGGAAAAGAATTATTTATGAGCACACAATCAATTAGGATAGGCTAGACTGCTAACAGAAACACAGATAATAGATGAAACAGTATAATTTTATTTCTTGAAGGAATAAACAAAGGAGATTGACTCTTCAGGTCAGTAGGCAGCTCTTCTCCATGAGATTATTCAGGAACTTAGACTGTAGGCTGACAGCAGACTGTCATTTTCAAAACAAAGCTTCCCGAGTACACTTTCATCACCGTTAGCACTCACAGGAACAGGGAAACAGCATGGAGAAACAACTGTAAAAGATTTTATGGGCTAGGCTTGAAAGGGGCAAATATCACTTCACGCACATTCTATTGGATGATCTTAGTCACGTGGATACACCTATTCACAAGGAAGTCTGTGGAGTATAGTGTGGCTGAGCAGACATGTGCAGCTACTATGGAAGAAGAGGAGACTGGAATGTCATGGATAGGTAGCACTCTGCGCCATACATTTATTTATAATGGGTTGAATACCTGTAATTGTTACATGTCAATACTACCTATCCAGTTAACTTGTCAATAGAGATATTTAAAAAAAAAACTGTTTAAGTGAATGGAACATCTAAATGGCAAGGATTTTTAGCATATTTTAGGATCTCTGAAAGGTACAAAAGAAGCATAATGCTTCTTTTCTCAAAGAGCTTATACTCACAGACCCTGTGATATTGTCTATAAGCAGTAGTTTAGAGATAGCTTCAAAATAGGCAGCACTTAATATTGACTTCTAAAAGATGAGAGCAAAGTTAGAAACATGGAGGGCAGGAGGAAAGTTATTTGGGGTTAAAGTATGAGTGATACCATTCAGGTGAGAATAAGCCTGCCTTGGGAGATAAGATTGGCTAGGTTCACATTGGAATAAAAAAGTAAATTTGTATGGGACAAGATCATGAAGAATCTTTAAAGCCTGGGAAAAGAGTTTAAACTTAATATGGTAAACAGATTTTGTTGGTTTTGATCAAAAACCCACGTGAGACACATGGCTGGTTAGCTTGCTCTATCTGTCTGTCTATCTATCTATCTATCTATCTATCTATCTATCTATCTATCATCTATCTATCTATTCTGTCTATCTAATCTTATCTATCATCTGTCTCCATCTATCTATCTAATGTTGATATATAATTGATTTACCACAAACATCACCCCTTTAGTGGTCTCTCATATATTCACAAAGTTGTGCAAACCTTCACCATTATCTAATTCCAGAACATTTTCATCACCCTAAAAAGAAGCCCTATATCCATTAGCAGTTACTCCCCATTTCTCCTACCACCAACTCAAGCAATCACTAATCTACTTTCTAGCTCTATGAATATGCCTATTGTGCACATTTTATATAAATTGAGTGATATAATATGTGATCTTTTGTGCCTGCCTTCTTTTACTTAGCATATCATTTTCAAAGTTCATCCATGTTGTAGCATGTATCAGGACTTCTCAGGACTTCTTTCTTATGATTTAATAATATTCCATTATATGGCTATATACCACATTTTGTTTATTCAATGTTGATAGTTATTTGAGATGTTTTCTTGTTTCGGCTGTTGTGAATAATGCTGCTATGAATATTCATGTACAAGTTTTTGTATGGACATTGTTTTTTATTCTTGTGGGTAAATACCTTGAAGTGAAATTTCTGGGTTATATGATAACTGTCTGTTTAACATTTTGGTGCACTGTCAAACTATTTTCCAAAGAGACTGCACCATTTTATATTCCCTCCAGCAATGTATGAGGGTTCTATTTTTTCTTTGTCTTTATTTTATTTTATTTTTTTACCAAATCTCCCCTTCATTCTATGTACAAGGATTCTAATTTCTGCACATCCTTGACAACACTTCTTAATTGTCTTTCTTTTTGATTGCAGCCATTCCAGTGAGCGTGAAGTGGTGCCTTGGCACTCTTGTTGAAAATCAGTTGACCATAAATGTTAGAGTTTATTTCTGGACTCTCAATTCTATTCCATTGATTTATACTTCTACCCTTATACCAGTGCCACATTGTCTTGATTACTGCATCTGTGTAGTAAGTTTTGCAATCAGGAAGTGTGAGTTCTTTAACTTTGTTCTTTTCTAAGATTGTTTTGGCTCTTTTAGTTCCTTGTATTTCCATACAAATTTTACGATCAACTTGTCAATCTCTGCAAACAAGAAAAAAAAGGCAGCTGGGATTTTGATAGTCATCATATTGAATCTGTAGATCAATTTCAGGAGTATTTCATATTAACAATATTAACTCTTCCAACCCATAAACACAAGATGTCTTTCCTTTTCATTTATTTAATCGTTCTTTAATTTGTCTCATCCAAACATGTTTTATAGTTTTCAGTGTTCAAGGCTTGTACTTCCTTTGTTAATTTTATTTCTAAGTATTTTAATTTTTTGTTGTTATAGTAAATTGTTTTCTTGATTTCATGTTTTGATTGTTTGTTGCCAGCATATAGAAATACAACTGATAGCTGATCTTGTGTCTTGTAAGTTTGCTGAGCTTATTTATTAGTTCTAGTAGATTTTTTTGTGGATTCATTAGGATTTTCTATATACAAAATCATGGCATCTGAATAGTGTTACTTTTACTTCCCCTATTCCAGTATGGATGTCTTTTTTTCCCTTATTCTTGCCTAATTGACCTGGCTAGAACCTTCAGTACAATGTTGAATAGAAGTGGTAAGAATGCATGTCCCTGTCTTGTTATGTATCTTAAGGGGAGTAATCAGTCTTTCACTGTAAAGTATAATGTTAACTGTGGGTTTTTTGTAGATCATCTTTATCAGGTTGCAGAAGTTCTCTTATATTGCTAGTTTGTTGAGTGTTTTTATCATGAAAGAGTATTGATTTTGTCAAATGATTTTTCTGTGTCAATTGAGATGATCATGTGATTTTTTCCATATATATATATATATAAACATTGATGGATTGTTATATGTTGAATCACTTTTGTATTCCCAGAATAAATCCCACTTGGCCTTTTGGGATCCTTTTTATGTGTTCTTAAGTTCAGTTTGCTAGCATGTTGTTGAGGATTTTTATGTTTATATTTGTAAGATATATTCACATATAGTTTTCTTGTGATATCTTCGTCTAGTTTGGGTGTTTAGGTTTCTTAGAATAAGTTGGATAGTGTTTCCTCCTCTCCTATTTTTTGAAGAGTTTATGAAGAATTGGTGGTAATTATTCTCTAAATGTTTGGTAGAATTTGCCAGTGAAGCCATCTGCTCTTAGAGTTTGCTTTGTGGAAAGTTTTTTCGTTACTAAGTCAATCTCTTTATTTATTATAGGTCTATTTCACTTTTCCCATTTTAGTTTCAGTAGTTTGTGTTTTTTTTTTTTAGAAATTTGTCCATTTTATCTAGATTATCTAATTTGTTGGCATATAATTTTTCATCATAATCACTTATAATCTTTTTTACTTCTATAAGGTTGGTAGTTCTGTATTTCCTGACTATAATAATTTGAGTCCCCCTTCTCACTCACACTCTTGCTCTTGGACACTCTCACTTTCGCACTCTTGATCTCTCACTCGCACTATCTCGTTCTTGCTTTTTTTTTTTTTTTTGACAATTTTTTTAGTTAGGCTACCTAAAGATATTTCTATGTTTTTTATCTTTTTTGTCTTTTTTAATCTTTTCAAAGAACCAGCTTTTGCTTTTGTTAATTTTTCTCTATTTCTAGTCTTTATCACTTTCTGCTCACACAAAGCTGGAAGATAAGCTGGAGATAAGAGCTTAGGTCCTTTCTGTTCTTTCCTAAGCATACATACAGCTGTGAGTATACATAAAGCCATATGCGTGTAGTTGGGCTTCTGGGTTCCCAGGAATATGTCACAGTTTTTCAAAGCCCCCACTTTTCTTTTAACACTTTGTTAGCATATTGTTTGGCCCAAATGCTATCCACTGCCTTGGATAGCCACATGTTCAACAACTGCCTCTGATTGTTTTCAACAAACACCACTGGGGAAAAGGCTGTTTACACCAAAGGAGCTCTGTGTCAAGTCAAATAAAGACAGCCTTGTGAGAGGAGTCTTCCAGGGAACCACTAGACAAGTCAAATAACAACAGTTATTTGGGAATGGGGCTTTGCTGGAGTTCCAACCCCATTCTGTTCCATTCAGTAGCTACTAGGTACTGGTTTCCACTGTAATTGCTAGATGTTTGTTTCTTTCTTTTTTTTTCTCTCTCTCTCTTTTTTTTTTTTTTAATGATAGAGTCTCGCTCTGTTGCCCAGGCTGAAGTGCAGTGGCATGATCTTGGCTCACTGCAACCTCCACCTCCCGGGTTCAAGCAATTCTCCTGTCTCAGCCTCACGAGTAGCTGGGATTACAGGTGTGCACCACCACGCCCTGCTATTTTTTTGTGTGTGTATTTTTAGTAGATACAGGGTTTCACCATTTCGGCCAGGCTGGTTAAGAACTCCTGACCTCAAGTGATCCGCCCACTTCAGCCTCCCAAAGTGCTAGGATTACAGGCATGAGCCACCGCACCCGGCCTAGATGTTGGTTTTTAAGGCTACTGTGAAACTGGGGAGGGGGGTGGGAATAGGGCAATTTAAAATGCCACAGAGCTTACTGGTTTTACTGAGATTCAGCCATTTTATTAAATAAATGCTACCTGAATTGCTGTAAGCTATTGGTTAATTTCCAGAGTTCTAAAGTTGATTCTGATGACTTTAGTCAGTGTTCCTGTTGCTTTTATAGAGGAGAGCATTTTTAGAAGTTCTTACTCTGCCATTTTTACTACATCCCCTCCCAGTATGGCTTCTTGCATGGGAAAATGATTCAGTAAAAACTAAGCTTGACATCAAACAGTGTACTAGATTTGGCAAGAAATTGACATAGTTAATATACAAATCCATATGAAAGGTATGAAAGTATAAAAATGAGCAATGGACATGAAAGGATTAATCACCGAAGAGAAAATACAGGTTGATGTTAAAGTCTGAAAAAGAAGGTTCAACCTCAAAGAAATTAAAATTAAAACAATGAGATACCATTTTTCACTGTCAAATCAATAAAGATGATTATACTTATTATGATTCACAATATTGGCAAAGATGCAGTGAAATAAACATTTAAACACTATTGGTCAGAAATATAAATTGGTGTTTTCTTTCAGGAATTTAATTTGGCAATAATATGAAGTCTTTTAAAAATACCATGTGACCAAACAATTTCATTTCTAGGTATCTGTCCTGAGAAAAAAGTATAGTTGGATGAAAATTTATATAAAAAAGATAACCATTGCAGCATTATATGTAATAGTAAAAAATTGGAATTAAACTAAATGTCCAACAATAGTAGAATGGTTAAATAATTTATATTATATCCACCTTAGCTTTTTTAGTCATTAAAAATACTGTTTTAGAAGAATATTTAGTGGCATTGAATATTACTATATAGTGCTAAGCAAAAAAATAAAGATTTAGTACACAGTGTGATACAAATTTTAGGAGAAAAAGGAAGAAAAAACTGCAGAAGAATTTATCAACTTGTTAACAGTTTATTTCTGGGTACGTAGGATACAAGAGGTTTTATTTTCTCATTCATACTTTTCCATTCTCTCCAAATTATATCCATTAAGGATTTATTACTTTATAATAAGGGATGTGGCAATGTATATAAAAGTAATGATCTGACATTTGTATGCAAGATAGGTAAGAAGCAGCAGCAAGTTAGAGTGGTAGTGGGAATGGGAGGGAAAAAGCAAATCCGAAAGACGTTTTATAAGAAGAAACTCTAGGATACGAAACAGATGCAGCAGATAGAGGATTTTCAGCATAATGAAAACTAGGATAGATAAGAAGAATCCTACTTGATAGGGGAAAGAAGATGTTCAGTTTTGGACAAAATTGAGGATGATTCATATCTGAGGGCTATTTCTTTATAGGTAGTTGGAAATACAGATGAAGTTCGTTTTCTTTCATTTTAGTATGTCTTTGAAAATTATGTAGGCTTTTTTCAGATTAGTGATAATTAAGGTTTTTCACTCTTCGAAATTAGAGAGGTTTTGCTTATTATGTTCTGTATTTATTATATTACTGCTTAACTTTTCTTGAATGTTACCTTATAAAATAACTGATTATCAAATGTTAGCCTGACTTCATCTTGTTTTGCCTTGGACTGGCTCAGAGATCTCATGTTTCCACTGTTATTACACTATTATTACTCTCAGTTGTTCTTGTTGCTGTCAAAAACTATTATGTTTGAAGAAGTGTAATTACTACCTGACCAATATTTGCTTTTTAATACTGTTTTCTATGAATTTTAGGCAATGAATATTTTGACTTCAGTGCTGCTTCTATATGCAAAAGAGGAAGAAGCTTTTTGGCTTCTGGTTGCTGTATGTGAACGAATGTTGCCTGATTATTTTAATCGTCGAATTATTGGTAAAAGAAAAACCACACACACACATATGCATACACACACAAAGATGTATATTTCTTTTCTAAACAATTTCAATGTCTCTTGTCTAATTAGTAATAAATTAGAAGGACTGATGAATTATGTTGTGGTATAAAATACAAGCAATATCAAAATGTCACATTCACTAACATTCTCAAAAGAAGAGCTTTTTGTACTGAATGTATAGTTGGAAAGATTGTTTAATATGTTGCTTTTAAAAATAAAATACCTGGTCTGTTTCTTAACAAAAATAGAAGCATTAAGTTTATAAACTCTGTTGCTAAAACAATGGTGATCTCAAGTATCCACAGCTACTGGTGATTTTTTGTAGTTTCTTGATGGGAGGGAGATTTCAATCAGCTTAAAATCTCCTCATTTGTATGAATTATATAGATATTTGCAAGATTTCAAAGAAGGATCGAGTTCTTAGTTTGTTAATTGTATAATTTTTATTTTATTTTATTTTATTGAGACGGAGTCTCGCTCTGTCGCCCAGGCTGGAGTGCGGCCACGGCTCACTGCAAGCTCCGCCTCCTGGGTTCACGCCATTCTCCTTCCTCAGCCTCCCGAGTAGCTGGGACTACAGGCGCCCGCCACCACGCCCGGCTAATTTTTTTTTTTTTTTTTGTATTTTTAGTAGAGACGGGGTTTCACTGTGTTAGCCAGGATGGTCTCAATCTCCTGACCTCGTGATCCACCCGCCTCGGCCTCCCAAAGTGCTGGGATTACAGGCGTGAGCCACCGCGCCTGGCCAATATTTTCTTTAGTGATCAAATATTTACAGATCTGTGACCCCTTACCTTAAAACTTATGAATGGTCTCTTCTTTGTACTGTAATAGGCTTTCAGGATTGTGGTTAGGTCATTGATTGTACTGTCTTTCATTATAATTATTTGTGTATTTATCTTGAGTTGTGCTAGATATTAAACTCCCTGAACATGAGACTATTTCATTAATTGGTATAGCTCTTATAATACCTAGTACAGGTCTCTGCATATAATAAAGACTCAATAAATAACTCTTCAAATGAATTTGAATTGCGTTTCTGAAGTACATGACACTACTAGCAGTTATACAAAATACAGAAGAGGTTCTGAAAGAGTTCATAATTTAAGGAAGAAGAATGAGATACATAGCATGCTAATAGAAGTGGGGAGGTATAGAAACAAGTCCTTTTGAAAAATGTTTATTTTTAAACTTCTTTTGATATTCTCTAGGTGCCTTGGTGGATCAGGCAGTCTTTGAAGAACTTATCAGGGATCACCTTCCTCAGCTGACAGAACACATGACTGATATGACATTCTTTTCCTCAGTTTCTCTCTCTTGGTTTCTCACGCTTTTTATTAGTGTGCTACCTATTGAAAGTGCAGTGAATGTGGTGGACTGTTTCTTCTATGATGGAATAAAGGCCATTTTGCAACTGGGATTGGCAATACTTGACTATAATTTAGACAAACTGCTGACTTGTAAAGATGATGCTGAAGCTGTGACAGCTTTAAACAGGTATTGTAAGAACCATAACATTTAAATCTGGAGGAGATTTGAGAGATGATGTTGTTCAATCCCCTATTTTACAGAGGAAACTGAGCCCTAGAAATTTCAGTTTGTCTGAGATTACAAAACCACTTGAATGAAAGAGCTACACCTAAAGTCCAGTCCTCTATCTCCAGAAAAAATATAGCAAGAATAAATCACTTTGAAGTGAACCACTAAATTATGTACACATTTACACTAATATTGTTGATTCAGTATGCTAGGACTTTCATATTCCCAGTTTGAGCTATAAAGTGTCTATGTAGAATTAGTTCAAGCAGGAAAAGGGTAGTTGATAATGTTAAATATCCAGTGGCCGGGAAGTTATTCTGGTTTCTATGTGGTTTCAGGTGGGCCGAACTTTATTTTCCTAGTAGCTTCTGTGTGAATGCTATTTTGTATTGGAGCACATGTGTTGTATGTATGTGTATGTGTGTATGCACACATTTGTATATGCTAAATGAATAAATTTGAATGGGCAACTATCATAATGCCACATGAAATACCATTATGTACAGAATAAAATACAAACATCTTACTCTGGCATTCAGAGCTCTGTGGTATGGGCTCAGTGTACCTTTCTTCACTTATTTCCCCCTATCTGCTTCTACATACCCTATAATCCACTCTTACTGGGCTGTGTGGTATTTGCCAAGTACTCTCTCAGTCTGTTTGCTTCCTTCAAAACCCCAAAATGATTCCTTCACTATCCCATTTCCCTCACCCATGCCCTCCTAATGCTTCAACCATCTTCTTCAAACTCCACTTCTTGACCGGGTGCGGTGGCTCATGCCTGTAATCCCAGCACTTTGGGAGGCCGAGGCAGGCGGATCACCTGAGGTCAGGAGTTCAAGACCAGCCTGGCCAACATGGCAAAACCTCGTCTCAACTAAAAATACAAAAATTAGCCAGACATGGTGGTGGGCACCTGTAATCCCAGCTACTTGGGAGGCCAAGGCAGGAGAATTGTTTGAAATCAGGAGGCGGAGGTTGTAGTGAGCCAAGATTGCGCCATTGCATTCCAGCCTGGATGACAGAGCAAGACTCCATCTCAAAAACAAAAAACAAGTTTCACTTCTTCATAAGACCTTCCCTTGTCCTCTCAGTTGAAAGTAACCTCTAACTAACTAGGGAGAAATTAGGTGTCATTTCTCTGCTTTAATAATGGTAGTTCCACTAATTCTTGTATTACTATCACTTTTCAATAGGTTCTTTGACAATGTCACTAATAAGGATAGTCCATTGCCTTCAAATGTTCAGCAGGGTTCAAATGTGAGTGATGAAAAAACCAGTCATACTAGAGTGGATATTACAGATTTGATTAGAGAATCAAATGAGGTAAGTTTTTTCATGCCATAAATATATTACCTAGCATATTTAAAATGATTGAACTATGGTATATCTCTAGTGGTATATTAAGTGTAAGATAATAATGCAAGTAGACATACAACTTAAAATCCAACTTAACTTTTAAAATGAGTTCTGTGAACTGTTCCTAGGTTGTGTAACCTCCTGTGCCTCAATTTGGTTTTCATTAAGTGAAATTAAATCCACTTGCTTTCACAAATAATGACCACTTTAAACATCTATTGCTGTATTAAAAGGTGAATTATTCTCATTATTATTATTCACTTCTTAGAGATTAAGAATTTTACCCATATTTTTGTACTTAGTCTATTCACATAGTAGATGGAATTCTCTCCAGTGAATATATTTAAAAACCAAAACGTGGGAGGTAAAAATTTGCAAAATCATTGAACAAGTCAGGAAATTACCTAGAAATAGAATCAAGGCCTCCAAGAATTGAGTCTGATAAAACTGAATTGTAAAAGAAGAAGTAGATGTTTATTATGAGTGAGTATCCACTGAAATCATATCTCTTGCAGAAATATGGTAATATTCGCTATGAAGATATACACAGTATGCGCTGTCGAAATAGGTTGTATGTGATACAGACCCTAGAGGAAACAACAAAACAGAATGTGGTAAGTATGCAACCAATGGGGAAAAACCAGTTGGAGTAAATTTTTTTCTTTAACTTTCTTTAGAAATTATCTTCTGGGCAAATGAAATGAAAAGGACTAAACTTTTGAGCTAGATCCTTGCCAAGGTTTAGCCTATGGTAAATTTTTTTTTAGAGAAAATAAATTATTTTCTTCTGGTTGAATTATGTTCCTTTCTCCAACATGTTTTGTACTATTTGACCTTCAAGACCACTGAGACAGAGTCTCGCTCTGTTGCCCAGGCTGGAGCGCAGTGGCGTGATCGCAGCTCACTGTAGCCGCTACCTCCTGGGCTCAAGACGTCCTTCTTCCCCAGCCTACCGAGGAGCTGGGACTACATGCACACACCACCATGCCTGGCTAATGTTTTTAATTTTTTTTTTAGAGATAGGGTCTCAGTATGTTTCCCAGGCTGTCTCAAACCCATGGGCTCAAGAGATCCTCCTTGCCTAGGCCTCCCAAAAGGTTGGGATTACTGGCGTGAGCTACCACACCTAGCCTGCAGCTCAGTGTTGAATGCTATCATGTTGGCATTTAAGCATAACATATTTGTGATATGCTGCATCAGTAAGAACAGCTGATCTACATAGTAGTCAGTGCTCCAATGAATATTATTATCCTTGGATACCTAAAGTAAATACTGTGTTTTAAATGCTTGTCTTTTTAATATTTGGATGGCTCCATAAGCAGCTGTTAATATTGGTTGCCTCTGGTTAATTGGATTAATAGATTGCTGGTCAGAAGGAGGAGAGTTTTACTTTGCTGTTTATATTCTTCTGTACTGTTTGAGCTTTTATCATGACCATGTGTTATTTTTGTAAACCTACTTGCTTAAAGGCCAAGGTCCCCAGAGATACAAATCTGGGAAGATTAACATTTCTGAAGATTCCAGGTTTAGATTTCAATTGAATAATTCAGTGAGGTTACTGTGACATAGTTAGCATAGGGCCCCTTGTTTTAGTTTTTATATGTTAGCATTTTTAAAAATTTACTGAAGTAATACATGCTCACTGTAAATAATTTAAGCATTACATAAATGTAAAAAGTAGATTCCCCACCCCAGAAGTAACCATCTTAAAATAATTTGGCATATATCCTTTCAGATCTTTTATGTAGGTGTCTGCACACATGCATATGTATTGGAAGGATATAGTTTTTGAAATGAGATCATACCAGTCACTTTGCTCTGCAACTTTTTTCATTCAGAAATAGATCATGGTTATTGAATATCAGTAAATATAGATCTACCTCACTCTTCCTAATGCATTGAATAGTATACCATAATATGGATATGCTATAATTTATTCACTGCTGATGTACATTTAATATGTCTCCCTTTTTTGCTCTTACAAATAATACTTTATGTAAACATTCTTGTATATATATTCTTTGCAAGATAGATATCTGGAAGTGGAAGCTGGGTAAAAGGGTATGCCCATTTAAAATTTGACAGGTCCCTGCCAAATTATGCTTCAAAAGATTTTGCCAAATTGTAATCCCACCAGCAGCCTGTAAGAATGCCCCTTTCCCCACATTCTCACTAACACCAGATATTTAAAATCTTGAATCTGTTGGCCAGGCATGGTGGCACACACTCGTAGTCCCAGCTGCTCAGGAAGCTGAGACGGAGGATCACCTTGAGCCTGGGAGTTCCAGGCTGTAGTAAGCTATAATCATGCCACTGCACTCCAGCCTAGGCAACAGAGCCAGACCTTGTCTCTAAAACAAACAAAACAAAACAAAATCTTCAATTTGTGCCAGTGTGATAGATCAAATATCACTTTTCATTTAAGGTTTCAATTCACTGATCACATATGTTTATTAGCCTTTTTAATTTCTTCTCTTAATTGCCTATTCATAGCCTTTGCCTATTTTTCCATGAGATTGTTCTTAAGTATTGATTAGTAGGAGCTCTTTTGACTATTAGTAGTACTAGTTCTTTGTCAGCTATATTTGTGGCCTAGTATTTCCTCCTAGTCTTATTATTTCTTTCATTATCTTTATAATGTCTTTCAGATTATACAAGTTACAAATTTTCATGAAGTCTTTCTCTTTTTTATTACATATTATCTGGGTTTCATATCAAACTTAGCAGGCTTTCCCTATTTAAAATTATACAAATTATAAAAATATTTTTTCATATTGGCCTATAGTACTGGTACTGCTTTTTTAACATTTAGAACTTTAATACACCTAGAGTATATTTTTGTTTATTATGTAATATTATGTTTTTCCAACCGAAATCACTCATTTTCTAAAAACCAATTATTAAATAGTTTATCCTCACAGTACTCTACTTTTTTCATATGCTAAATTCTTACATACATACATGGGCTTTATTTTTGGACTCTCTTTATTTGTTACTACAACAGTACCACACTCTTTCAATTACTGTAGTTTGTCTACTTTGAAATCTGGTAAGGCTTTTATTCATTTTAACAATCTGTCTTTTTAAATGTTCTTTAGTAAGCATTTTTAGTTTTCATCATGTAGGTCTTACACATTTCTTATTGGGTTTATTCTACCCCTATATATTTTATGGTTTTGCTGCTAATATGAATGAGATCATTTTTCCTTTACATTGCCTAATTGTTTATTGGCTGTGTGTGTAAAAGTTACTGATTTGGCGATGTTGCTTTTCTAAGTGGTCGCATTATTGACTTTCATTAATCGTACTATTTTTTTTTAGTTGACCTCGAATTTGCTGAATAGACAAGCATGTCATTTCCAGTCTTAGAATGTTGACCTTTCCTAACATTTATACCTCTTTTCTTTTTTCTGTGTTATTGCATTAGGTAGGATTTTCAGAGAATTATTGAATAATAGCAGTAGAACCAGGCTTCCTTGTCTTATTCTTTTTTTTTTTTTTTTTTTTTTTGAGACTGAGTCTCACCCGGTCACCCAGGCTGGAGTGCAGTGGCACAATCTTGGCTCACTGCAACTTCCACTTCCTGGGTTCAAGCAATTCTCCTGCCTCAGCCTCCCGAGTAGCTGGAATTACAGGTGCCTGCCACCATGCCCAGCTAATTTTTTTTTATTAAAAAAGTGATTTATTATACACACACACATACATGCACATATATACATATGAAATTTCTATCATAGTCTTAGATATCAGAAACATTTTTTAATGCACTGTATGACTTGACTTTTTTTTTCTTTTTTTTTCTTTTTTTTATTATTATACTTTAGGTTTTAGGGTACATGTGCACAATGTGCAGGTTTGTTACATATGTATCCATGTGCCACGTTGTTTTGCTGCACCCATTAACTCGTCATTTAACATTAGGTATATCTCCTAATGCTGTCCCTCCCGCCTCCCCCAACCCCACAACAGTCCCCGGAGTGTGATGTTCCCCTTCCTGTGTCCATGAGTTCTCACTGTTCAATTCCCACCTATGAGTGAGAACATGCGGTGTTTGGTTTTTTGTCCTTGCGATAGTTTACTGAGAATGATGTTTTCCAGTTTCATCCATGTCCCTACAAAGGACATGAACTCATCATTTTTTATGGCTGCATAGTATTCCATGGTGTATATGTGCCACATTTTCTTAATCCAGTCTATCGTTGTTGGACATTTGGGTTGGTTCCAAGTCTTTGCTATCATGAATAGTGCCGCAATAAATATACGTGTGCATGTGTCTTTATAGCAGCATGATTTATAGTCCTTTGGGTATATACCCAGTAATGGGATGGCTGGGTCAAATGGTATTTCTAGTTCTAGATCCCTGAGGAATCGCCACACTGACTTCCACAATGGTTGAACTAGTTTACAGTCCCACCAACAGTGTAAAAGTGTTCCTATTTCTCCACATCCTCTCCAGCACCTGTTGTTTCCTGACTTTTTAATGATGGCCATTCTAACTGGTGTGAGATGGTATCTCACTGTGGTTTTGATTTGCATTTCTCTGATGGCCAGTGATGATGAGCATTTTTTCATGTGTTTTTTGGCTACATAAATGTCTTCTTTTGAGAAGTGTCTGTTCATGTCCTTTGCCCACTTTTTGATGGGGTTGTTTGTTTTTTTCTTGTAAATTTGTTTGAATTCATTGTAGATTCTGGATATTAGCCCTTTGTCAGATGAGTAGGTTGCAAAAATTTTCTCCCATTCTGTAGGTTGCCTGTTCACTCTGATGGTAGTTTATTTTGCTGTGCAGAAGCTCTTTAGTTTAATTAGATCCCATTTGTCAATTTTGGCTTTTGTTGCCATTGCTTTTGGTGTTTTAGACATGAAGTCCTTGCCCACGCCTATGTCCTGAATGGTATTGCCTAGGTTTTCTTGTAGGATTTTAATGGTTTTGGGTCTAACATATAAGTCTTTAATCCATCTTGAATTAATTTTTGTATAAGGTGTAAGGAAGGGATCCAGTTTCAACTTTCTCCATATGGCTAGCCAGTTTTCCCAGCACCATTTATTAAATAGGGAATCCTTTCCCCATTGCTTGTTTTTGTCAGGTTTGTCAAAGATTAGATAGTTGTAGATATGCAGCATCATTTCTGAGGGCTCTGTTCTGTTCCATTGATCTATGTCTCTGTTGTGGTACCAGTATCATGCTGTTTTGGTTACTGGAGCCTTGTAGTATAGTTTGAAGTCAGGTAGCATGATGCCTCCAGCTTTGTTCTTTTGGCTTAGGATTGACTTGGTGATGCGGGCTCTTTTTTGGTTCCATATGAACTTTAAAGTAGTTTTTTCCAATTCTGTGAAGAAAGTCATGGTAGCTTGATGGGGATGGCATTGAATCTATAAATTACCTTGGGCAGTATGGCCATTTTCACAATATTGATTCTTCCAACCCATGAGCATGGAATGTTCTTCCATTTGTTTGTATCCTCTTTTATTTCATTGAGCAGTGGTTTGTAGTTCTCCTTGAAGAGGTCCTTCACATCCCTTGTAAGTTGGATTCCTAGGTATTTTATTCTCTTTGAAGCAATTGTGAAAGGGAGTTCACTCATGATTTGGCTCTCTGTTTGTCTGTGATTGGTGTACAAGAATGCTTGTGATTTTTGTACATTGATTTTGTATCCTGAGACTTTGCTGAAGTTGCTAATCAGCTTAAGGAGATTTGGGGCTGAGACGATGGGGTTTTCTAGATATACAATCATGTCATCTGCAAAGAGGGACAATTTGACTTCCTCTTTTCCTAATTGAATACCCTTTATTTCCTTCTCCTGCCTGATTGCTCTGGCCAGAACTTCCAGCACTATGTTGAATAGGAGTGGTGAGAGAGGGCATCCCTGTCTTGTGCCAGTTTTCAAAGGGAATGCTTCCAGTTTTTGCCCATTCAGTATGATATTGGCTGTGGGTTTGTCATAGATAGCTCTTTATTATTTTGAGATACGTCCCATCAATACCTAATTTATTGAGAGTTTTTAGCATGAAGTGTTGTTGAATTTTGTCAAAGGCCTTTTCTGCATCTATTGAGATAATCATGTGGTTTTTGTCTTTGGTTCTGTTTATATGCTGGATTACATTTATTGATTTGCGTATGTTGAACCAGCCTTGCATCCCAGGGATGAAGCCCACTTGGTCATGGTGTATAAGCTTTTTGATGTGCTGCTGGATTCGGTTTGCCAGTATTTTATTGAGGATTTTTGCATCAATGTTCATCAAGGATATTGGTCTCAAATTCTCTTTTTTGGTTATGTCTCTGCCAGGCTTTGGTATCAGGACGATGCTGGCCTCATAAAATGTGTTAGGGAGGATTCCCTCTTTTTCTATCGATTGGAATAGTTTCAGAAGGAATGGTACCAGTTCCTCCTTGTACCTCTGGTAGAATTTGGCTGTGAATCCATCAGGTCCTGGACTCTTTTTGGTTGGTAAGCTATTGATTATTGCCACAATTTCAGAGCCTGTTATTGGTCTATTCAGAGATTCAACTTCTTCCTGGTTGAGTCTTGGGAGGGTGTATTTGTCGAGGAATTTATCCATTTCTTCTAGATTTTCTAGTTTATTTGCGTAGAGGTGTTTGTAGTATTCTCTGATGGTAGATTGTATTTCTGTGGGATTGGTGGTGATATCCCCTTTTTCATTTTTTATTGCATCTATTTGATTCTTCTCTCTTTTCTTCTTTATTAGTCTTGCTAGCGGTCTATCAATTTTGTTGATCTTTTCAAAAAACCAGCTCCTGGATTCATTCATTTTTTGAAGGGTTTTTTGTGTCTCTATTTCCTTCAGTTCTGCTCTGATTTTAGTTATTTCTTGCCTTCTGCTAGCTTTTGAATGTGTTTGCTCTTGCTTTTCTAGTTCTTTTAATTGTGATGCTAGGGTGTCAATTTTGGATCTTTCCTGCTTTCTCTTGTGGGCATTTAGTGCTATAAATTTCCCTCTACACACTGCTTTGAATGTGTCCCAGAGTTGTGTCTTTGTTCTCGTTGGTTTCAAAGAACATCTTTATTTCTGCCTTCATTTCATTATGTACCCAGTAGTCATTCAGGAGCAGGTTGTTCAGTTTCCATGTAGTTGAGTGGTGTTGAGTGGTTTTGAGTGAGTTTCTTAATCTTGAGTTCTAGTTTGATTGCACTGTGGTCTGAGAGACAGTTTGTTATAATTTCTGTTCTTTTACATTTGCTGAGGAGAGCTTTACTTCCAACTATGTGGTCAATTTTGGAATAGGTGTGGTGTGGTGCTGAAAAAAATGTATATTCTGTTGATTTGGGGTGGAGAGTTCTGTAGATGTCTATTAGGTCCACTTTGTGCAGAGCTGAGTTCAATTCCTGGACATCCTTGTTAACTTTCTGTCTCGTTGATCTGTCTAATGTTGACAGTGGGGTGTTAAAATCTCCCTTTATTATTGTGTGGGAGTTTAAGTCCCTTTGTAGGTCACTCAGGACTTGCTTTATGAATCTGGGTGCTCCTGTGTTGGGTGCATACATATTTAGGATAGTTAGCTCTTCTTGTTGAATTGATCCCTTTACCATTATGTAATGGCCTTCTTTGTCTCTTTTGATCTTTGTTGGCTTAAAGTCTATTTTATCAGAGACTAGGATTGCAACCCCTGCCTTTTTTTGTTTTCCATTTGCTGGATAGATCTTCCTCCATCCCTTTATTTTGAGTCTATGTGTGTCTCTGCACATGAGATGGGTTTCCTGAATACAGCACACTGATGGGTCTTGACTCCTTATCCAGTTTGCCAGTCTGTGTCTTTTAATTGGAGCATTTAGCCCATTTACATTTAAAATTAATATTGTTATGTGTGAATTTGATCCTGTCATTATGATGTTAGTTTGTTATTTTGCTCGTTAGTTGATGCAGTTTCTTCCTAGCCTTAATGGTCTTTACAATTTGGCATGTTTTTGCAGTGGCTGGTACTGGTTGTTCCTTTCCATGTTTAGTGCTTCCTTCAGGAGCTCTTTTAGGGCAGGCCTGGTGGTGACAAAATTACTCAGCATTTGCTTGTCTGTAAAGTATTTTATTTCTCTTTCACTTATGAAGCTTAGTTTGGCTGGATATGAAATTCTGGGTTGAAAATTCTTTTCCTTAAGAATGTTGAATATTGGCCCCCTCTCTCTTCTGGCTTGTAGAGTTTCTGCCGAGATATCAGCTGTTAGTCTGATGGGCTTCCCTTTGTGGGTAACCCGACCTTTCTCTCTGGCTGCCCTTAACATTTTTTCCTTCATTTCAACTTTGTTGAATCTGACAATTATGTGTCTTGGAGTTGCTCTTCTCGAGGAGTATCTTTGTGGTGTTCTCTGTATTTCCTGAATCTGAATGTTGGCCTGCCTTGCTAGATTGGGGAAGTTCTCCTGGATAATATCTTGCAGAGTGTTTTCCAACTTGGTTCCATTCTCCCCATCATTTTCAGGTACACCAATCAGACGTAGGTTTGGTCTTTTCACATAGTCCCAAATTTCTTGGAGGCTTTGTTCGTTTCTTTTTATTCTTTTTTCCCTAAACTTCCCTTCTCACTTCATTTCATTCATTTTATCTTCCATCACTGATACCCTTTCTTCCAGTTGATCGCATTGGCTACCGAGGCTTCTGCAATCTTCGCGTAGTTCTCGAAACTTGGCTTTCAGCTCCATCAGCTCCTTTAAGCCCTTCTCTTCATTGGTTATTCTAGTTATCCATTCGTCTAATTTTTTTTCAAAGTTTTTAACTTCTTTGCTATTGTTTTGAATTTTCTCCCATAGCTCAGAGTAGTTTGATCGTCTGAAGCCTTCTTCTCTCAACTCGTCAAAGTCATTCTCCGTCCAGCTTTGTTCCATTGCTGGTGAGGAACTGCATTCCTTTGGAGGAGGAGAGGTGCTCTGCTTTTTAGAGTTTCCAGTTTTTCTGCTCTGTTTTTTCCCCATGTTTGTGGTTTTATCTACTTTTGGTCTTTGATGATGGTGATGTACAGATGGGTTTTTGGTATGGATGTCCTTTCTGTTTGTTAGTTTTCCTTCTACCAGACAGGACCCTCAGCTGCAGGTCTGTTGGAGTTTGCTAGAGGTCCACTCCAGACCCTGTTTGGCTGGGTGTCAGCAGCGGTGGCCGTCTTCTGTGTCGCTCACGCTGGAAGCTGTAGACTGGAGCTGTTCCTATTCGGCCATCTTGGCTCCCCACATTTTCTTTATCCAGTCTACTGTTGATGGGCATCTAAGTTGATTCCATGTCTTTGCTATTGTGAATAATGCTGTGACATACATACACATACATGTGTCTTTATGGTAGAATAATTTATATTCCTTTAGGTATATGCCCTGCCCAGTAATGGGATTTCTGAGTTGAATGGTAGTTCTCTGTTAAGTTCTTTGTGATATCTTCAAACTGCTTTCCACAGTGGCTGACTTAATTTACATTTCCACCAGCAGTGTATTAGCATTCCCTTTACTCCAAAACCTCACCAGCATCTTGTTATTTTTTGATTTTTTAATAATCACCATTCTGATTGTGTGAGATGGTATATCATTGTGATTTTGATTTGCATTTCTCTAATGATTAGTGATGTTGATCATGTGCTTGTTGGCTGCATGTAGGTCTTCTTTTGAAAAGTGTCTGTTCATGGAGTTTTTTGATTTTTTTTTTTGTGGAGTTGTTTGTTTTTTTTATGGAGTTGTTTGATTTTGGGGTTTTTTTTTTTTTTTTTTTGAGACAGAGTCTTACTCTGTCTCCCAGGCTGGAGTGCAGTGGTGCAATCTTGGCTCACTGCAAGCTCCGCCTCCCAGGTTCACGCCATTCTCCTGCCTCAGCCTTCTGAGTAGCTGGGACTACAGGCATCTGCCACCACGCCCAGCTAATTTTTTGTGTTTTTAGTAGAGACAGGGTTTCACCGCGTTAGCCAGGATGGTCTCAATCTCCTGACCTCGTGATCCACCCACCTCAGCCTCCCAAAATGCTGGGATTACAGGCATGAGCCACCGCACCCAGCCTGGTTTTTAATTTTTTAAGTTCCTGTGGATTCTGGATATTAGACCTTTGTCAGATGCATAGTTTGCAAATATTTTCTCCCATTCTGTAGTTTGTCTGTTTACTCTGTTGATAGTTTCTTTTACTGTGCAGAAGCTCCTTAGTTTAATTAGTCCCATTTGTCAAATTTTATTTTTGTTGCAATTACTTTTGGCATCTTTGTCATGAAATCTTTGCCACCGCCTATATCTAGAATGGTACTCCCTAGGTTTTCTTCAAGGCTTTTTATAGTTGTAGGTTTTACATTTAAGTCTTTAATCCATCTTGAGTTGATTTTTGTGTATGGTGAAAGGTAGGGATCTAGTTTCAATCTTCTACATCTGGTTAGCCAGTTATCCCAGCACCATTTATTGAATAGGGTGTCCTTTCCCCATTGCTTGTTATCGTTGACTTTGTTAAAGATCAGATGGTTAGAGGTGTGCAGCTTTATTTCCGGGCACTCCATTCTGTTCCGTTAGACTATGTGTGTTTTTGTACCTGTACCATGTTGTTTTGGTTACTATAGCCTTGTAGTATAGTTTGAAGGTGAAAAACGTGATGCCTCTAGCTTTGTTCATTTTGCTTAGTATTGCTTTGGCTATTTGGCCTCCTTTCTGGTTCCATATGGATTTTCTAGAATAGTTTTTTCTAATTCTGTGAAGAATGTCATTGGTAGTTTGATAGGAATAGCACTGAATCTGTAAATTGCTTTGGTTGGTATGGCCTTTTTAACAATATTGATTCTTCCTATCCATGAGCATGGAATGTTTTTCATTTGCTTGTGTCACCTCTGATTTCTTTGAGAAATGTTTTGTAATTCCCATTGTAGAGATCTTTCACCTCCATAGTTAGCTGTATTCCTAGGTATTTTACTCTTTTTTTGGCTATTGTGAGTAGGATTGAGTTCTTGATTTGGCTCTCAGCTTGGACTTTGTTGGTACATAGAAATGCTACTGATTTTTGTATATTGATTTTTGTATTCTGAAACTTTCCCAAAGTTGTTTACTAAATCTAGGAGCTTTTGGGCTGAGACTGTGGGGTTTTCTACATATAGAATCATATCATCTGCAAATAGAAATAGTTTGACTCCCTCTCTTCCTATTTGGATGCCTTTCATTTCTTTCCCTTGCCTGATTGTTCGGGCTAGGACTGTCCATACTATGTTGAACCAGAGTGGTGAGAGTGGGCATCCTTGTCTTCTGGTTCTCAAAGGGAATGCTTCCAGCTTTTACCCATTCAGTATGATTTTGGTTGTGGATTTGTCATAAATGGCTCTTATTATTTTGAGATACAGTTCTTCAATGCCTAGTTTGTTGAGGCTTTTTAACACGAAGGGATGTTGAATCTTATTGAAAGCTTTTTCTGCACCTATTGAGATGATCGTGTGGTTTTTGTTTTAGTTCTGTTTTTGTGATGAATTGTATTAATTGATTTGTGTATGTTGAACCAACCTTGTATCCCAGGGATAAAGCATACTTGCTCGTGGTGTGTTAGCGTTTTGATGTGCTGCTAGATTTGGTTTGCTAGTAGTTTGTTGAGGATTTTTGCATCTGTTCTCCTCAAGGATATTGGCCTGAAGTTTTCTCTTTTTTTGTTGTGTCTCTGCCAGTTATTGGTAGCAGAATGACACTGGCCTAAAAGATTGCGTTAATGAGGAGTCGTTTCTCCTCAATTTTTTGGAATACTTTCAGTAGGAATGGTACCAGCTCTTCTTTATATGTCTGGTAGAATTTGGCTGTGAATCCATCTGGTCCTGGGCTTTTTATGATTGATGGATGTGTGTGTGTGTATGTGTGTGTGTGTGTGTGTGTGTGTGTTTCTGATTCAATTTTAGAACTTGTTTTTGGTTTCAATTTCTTCCTGGTCCAATCTTGGCAGGTTGTGTGTTTCCAGGAATTTATCATTTCTTCTAGGTTTTCTAGTTTGTGTGCATAGAGGTGTTCATAGTAGTCTCTGAGGGTATTTTTTGTATTTCTGTGGGGTCGGTGGTAATGTCTCTTTGTCATTTCTGATTGTGTCTATTTGTATCATCTCTTTTTTTGTTTATTAGTTTAGCTAGTGGTCTATCAGTCTTATTTATTCTTTTAAATAGCCAACTAATGGATTCATTGATCTTTTGTATGGGTTTTCATGTCTTGATTTCATTCAGATCAGCTCTGATTTTGGTAATTTCTTGTCTTCTGCTAGCTTTGGGGTTGGTTTGTTCTTGTTTTCCTAGTTCCTCTAGGTGTGATGTTAGGTTGTTAATTTCAGATCTTTCTAACTTTTTATGTGAGCATTTATGCTGTAAACTTCCTTCTTAACACTGCTTTAACTGTGTACCAGAGATTCTGATATGTTATATCTTTATTCTCATTAGTTTTAAATAATTTCTTGATTTCTTCCTTAGTTTCATTGCTTACCCAAAAGACATTCAGGAGCAGATTGTTTATTTTTATGTGATTATATAGTTTTGAGCAATCTTCTTAGTATTTATTTTCATTTTTATTTTGCTATGGTCCAAGAGTATAGTTGTTATGATTTTGGGTTTTTTGAATTTGCTGAGGATTGTTTTATGTCTGATTGTGTGGTTAATTTTAGAGTATGTGCCATGTGCAGATGAGAAGAATATATTCTGTTGTTTCGGGGGGAAAAGTTCTGTAGATATCTGCTAGGTCCATTTGGTCAAGTGTTGAGTTCAGGTCCCGAATATCTTTGTTAGTTTTCTGCCTTGATGATATGTCTAATACTGTCAGTGGGGTGTTGAAGTCCCACACTATTATTGTGTAGTTATCTAAGTCTCTTTATAGGCCTCTAAGAACCTGTTTCATGAATCTGAGTGCTCCTGTGTTGTCTGCATATATATTTAAGATAGCTGTCTTCTTGTTGACTTGCACGCTTTACCATTATATAATTCCTTTTTCGTTTTGTTTTGTTGTTGTTGTTGTTGTTGGCCTAAAGTCTGTTTTGTCTGAAATCAGAATAGCAAGCCCTGCTTTTTCCTGTTTTCCATTTGCTTGGTAGATTCTTCCTCAACCTTTTACTTTGAGCCTTTGGATGTCATTGCATGTGAGACAGGTCTCTTGAAGACATCATACAGTTGCATCTCACTATCTTATCCGACTTGCCACTCTGTGCCTTTTAATTAGAGCAGTCTGGTTACATTCTGGTTAGCCTGTCTACATTCAAGGTTAATATTAATATGTGTAGATTTGATCCTGTCATCATTGTTAGCTGATTATTATGCAAAATTGATTGTGTAGTTGCTTTATTGTGTCAATAGTCTATGTACTTGTGTTTTTGTAGTGGCTGATAATCATCTTTCCTTTCCATATTTAGCACTCCTTTCAAGACCTCTTGTAAGGCAGATCTAATGAACCTGAATTACCTTAGCATTTGCTTGTCTGAGAAGGATCTTATTTCTCCTTTGCTTATGAAGCTTAGTTTGGCTGAATACGAAATTCTTGGCTGGAGTTTCTTTTCTTTAAGAATGCTGAATATAGGCCCTCAATCTTTTTTGGCTTGTAGCATTTCTGCTGATTAGTGCACTGTTAGGCTAATGGGATTTCCTTCTTAGGTGACCTGCTGCTTATCTCTAGCTGCCTTTAATATTTTTTCTTTCATGTTGACCTTGGAGAATCTGATGACTGCGTGGCTTGGGGATGGTCATCTTATATAGTATCTTGCAGGGGTTCTCTGCATTTCCAGAATTTAATGTTGTCCTGTCTAGCAAAGTTGGAGAAATGTTCATTTATTTTTGTCTAAGTTAATTCAGAGAACCAGTCTTCGAGTTCTGAGATTCTTTCCTCAGCTTGGTCTATTCTGTTGATAATGCTTGTGATAGTATTATGAAATTCTTATAGTAAGTTTTTCAGCCCTATCAGATCAGTTTGATTCTTTCTTAAAATGGTCATTTTGTCTTTCACCTCCTGTATCATTTTACTGTATTCCGTAGATTCCTTGGATTGGGTTTCAACATTCTCCTGAATCTCAATGATCTTCATTTCTATGTATATTCTGAATTATATGTCTGTCATTTCAGCCATTTCAGCCTGGCTAAGAACCACTGCTGGGGAACTAGTGCAGTTGTTTGGAGGTAAGGTGACACTCTGGTTTTTTGAGTTGCCAGCGTTCTTGTGCTGGTTCTTTCTCATCTGTGTGAGCTGATATTCCTTTAATCTCTGAAGTTGTTTTCCTTTGGATGGGTTTTTTTTTTTGCTTTTATCTTCTTTGATGCCCTTGGGGGTTTGATTGTGGTATAAGGTGGGTTCAGTTGACTGGCTTTGATTTTGAAGATTTCAGATGGCCAAGGCTCACTTGAGCTCTCCTGAGATGAGTGTGCTACCTCTGCGGGGCTGGTACCAGACCCCCAGCTTTGTTCTCTGGGCCCTCGGGACTAGGCACCTGCTCTGCCAGAGAGATCAAGGTGTTCCCAGTCCACTGGCCTCAACACTGCAATGGAGGTGCTAGCCAAAACACTTAGCCGGGGTGGTGGCGGTAGAATCCATGCTTGCTCATGCATGCTAGCATCCGTGGCAGTGTGGCAGCGTACACATGCATTGGCTCAGGCTGGGTGCTGGTAGGAGCCTTTACCTTAGTTTTCACAGGTGGTGTGTACTGGCAGAATATTTTAGTGTTGTCTTTTGGGCTTCAATCCAGTAGGTGGTGCTTAAGAATGTTAGCCAGAAGATAGCTTCTTGCTCTGCTGCATGGCTCCGGAGTAGTGGTCTGTGATTGGGGACAGGGAGATGGCCCATTCACCAAGTCCACCCCTGGGCCTTGGAGGAACCCCCTCTGATTACTGGCTTCATGCCCGCATTTCTTTTGTTGGGTGCTCTGGTCCACAGGGCTCCCTCAGTTAGGAGCCACAGTTGGAAAACAGGTCTTACCCTTACTGGGTCGGCCCTGTGGAGGGAGGCACACACCACCCGTCTATCAACCTGCGAACCTGGGTGTCTCATCTCTCAGTGATGCTTGGGCACCACCTAAGCCAGGAAGTCCCGCCCAGCTAGGAGCTGCAGGGGTGAGTAGTGTCACCTAATCTGCTGTCCAAGTGCATCCTGAGGGTACCAGGGGTTGCAACTGCCAGCAGAGTTTAGGCAGAAGCTGGACCACTGGACTGGAAGCTCTAACAGGCATTGCCCACCTGGCTACCAGTGGCGGAGTGTGGTGGGGTCACCTGTCCTGCCTGTTGGGTGTTTCCAGTGACAACAGGATGTTGCAGCAACTGGCTGAGTTCAGGCAGAAGCGGGACATCTGGGCTGGAAGCTCCAGCAGGTGTTGCTCGCCTGGCTACCAGTGACAGGAGTGGGTGGGGTCGTCTGCCGTGCCGTGTAGGTGTTTCATGGGACAACAGGAGGCTGCAGCCTCTGGCTGATTTCAGGCAGAAGCGGGAGTGCTGGGCTGGAAGCTGGCACCAAGCCTTGTCTGGTGAGGAGGGTGGACCAATCCTACTGCTCCCAGGCACCGTGACTGTGGCCTCTACTGAGGCTGTGGCGCTGGTGTTGGTCTGTTCTGGGATCCGAGGCTTGTAGAGGTCTCCTTGGACTTAAGAGTTGCCTCCGCAAACCGTCTGGGTGGCTCTCTATCTCAGTTTAGAGGTGAGGTGGGAGGATGAGAGAGGCGAGTAGGGGGTTAGGGCAGGGGAATTCTCCCACTTCCAGCCTTACACAGATCCCCATGGAGAGTGTGAATTACCCTCTCCCGTATTGGGGAGCTTCTCCTGACTCCACATTGATGCCAGATAGGCTGCTGCCCAGCTTCACTCCTCTCTGCTGTCTGTGTTCTCATGCTGCTTTGATGGTTCCCAGTGTGGTTTCTTAGATGATCGGCTTTTAGGGTCAGTTTTCACTAAACTCTTTGTTTCCCCTCCATAAGAGAGCAGCACCCATGATCTGCTTCTAGTTTGCCATATTGGCCCCTCCCGTGCTGGGCACCTTTTTTGGAGGGGGGCGGGGGGGACAGTCTCACTCTGTTGCCCAGCCTGGAATATAGTGGCATGATCTTGGCTCACTGCAACCTCTGCCTCCCGGGTTCAAGTGATTCTTGTGCCTCAGTCTCCCGAGTAGCTGCGATTATAGGCATACGACACCACACCTGGCTAATTTTTGTATTTTTAGTAGAGACAGGGTTTCACCAAGTTGGCCAGGCTGGTCTTGAACTCCTGGCCTCAAGTGATCTGCCTGCCTTGGCCTCCCAAGTGCTGGGATTACAGGCATGAGCCACCATGCCTCTGCTGGGCACTTTAAATGACCTCTGTATCCATGCTTAAATTATCCACTTCTCAGTGATTGTCATTTGTGATTTCTTTCATCTCACTTGCCAGAAATTTGTCTATCTTATTGATTTTTTCAGTAAACCAGCTCTTAATTTTATTTACTGAGTCTACTGTTTTTTTTAATTTTCCCTATTTCATCAATTCTAGCTTTTTTCTTTACCTTTGCTTTCAAATTTCTTAGATACCATAATGATTGTACCATTAGTCCTTCTTCTTCATGGAATAGGATAAAAGTACGTATTTTCTAAGCTTATTACTTCTTGGATTATGTTTTTTGGCATAGAGAGGGAATGTACATCTCCCAATGCCTTTGAAGTATTTAATGGCAACCTCACATGATGACTAGATATGCTGCTTATGTGGCAAGAGAGGAATATATGGAATAAGACTTAGAATACTGTTACTTATATTTATAGACATTAAGTGGCTGTTCTTTGGCAGTGATTTCTGAGTATGAAGAGATGAATATCAAAGTACATATTACAGTAGAATTGAACTAGTCTACTACTACTTTTTAAAAAGGATAAAATAGATAATAACTTTATAATATAATAACTTATGATAACTTTTTATTATTCATTTAAGAAGTTAAAAGACAAATATTTTCTTCTAGCAGAGAGAGACTCTAAGTAAATTCAAAGAGAATTTCTTTACTGCAATGTTAAACTCTGTGTACTAAATTGCTTTTAATCTTTTTAAAGTTGCGTGTTGTATCACAAGATGTGAAATTGAGCCTTCATGAATTGGATGAACTTTATGTCATCTTTAAGGTACTGTTGTTCTTCTTTAAATGAAAAATTATCCTTTTTTTAGCAGAATTGTATCACAGCCATTCTAATTATTTTTATCTTTATTTTAGCAGACATGATTTTTTAAATCTTCCAAAATTACTTTTTCTAATTAGTAACTTTCCTTTTTTATTTATTTTTAATAGAAAGAGCTGTTTTTATCTTGTTATTGGTGTTTGGGTTGTCCAGTATTGAAGCATCATGACCCCAGTCTGCCATATTTGGAACAGTATCAGATTGACTGCCAGCAGTTCAGAGCGTTGTATCACTTGTTGAGTCCCTGGGCTCATTCTGCAAATAGAGACTCACTAGCTTTATGGACATTCAGATTGTTGGATGAAAACTCTGATTGCCTTATAAACTTCAAAGAATTCTCCTCTGCAATTGGTAAGATGATTTTTTTAAGCAAGAAAAAAGGTGCTCCTAGAAATACTTAGTACTGCATATTATTGCCAATTTAGTCAGATTATATCACCACGGGTTACAGTGTGTTTAGCTTTAGTAATAAATGGACCCTTTTCTGCATTTGTTGCTAAATCTAAGTATTTTGATATTATATTCCCCAACCCTTTCAGAAAAGCAAGCTGTTAGATGTGAGTGTTTTAAGGGTTAACATAAGGAAGATAACGTCCCATTTTCCCACACTCAGATGCATGGGTACTACTGAAGGACTTCCCCACCCCACCAACCTCCCCGTAAAAATTCAACCACATAGCCTAGAAGAGTGGTAGATAAATACCCAGCAAACATGTTGTACCTACAGATAGTCAAGATGTTGCACCTGTATATATTGTTCCTTTGCTTTACCAGATACCCCAGCATGCTTTCTTATCAGGGATCGCCCCTTGAAGAACAGTTCTCTCCTGCACAGGCCTCATTCAAAAGAAAAGAGAAATCTGAGATTGGGGGAAAGGACCTAGGAAAGAGAGCATTTTACTTTTTTGATAAAGAGTATTTTGCTTATACAGTTATATACTTGAAGGAGAGCATCTGACTGACTAGGTGGTTATTTAATTGTTAGCTTAAGTAACAAGTTTCTAAATCCTAATTTTTGACTAATATCTATATCTTAATTAATCTTTGTTGCTGAAATTGATTGAATGTTCTTTAGATACATGATTATTTACAATTGAATTTTATTGAACAGACATAATGTACAATGGAAGTTTTACTGAGAAGCTTAAGCTGCTTTTTAAGCTACATATTCCTCCAGGTAAGAGTTTACCAGTCTTTAATGATGTACAGCAGGAATTTATTCCATTTTAGCAAGTATAATTACAGATTTTTTTAACCACTAAACTAATTTTCAACATGATATAAGATCGTTGCTTCATTGTGGCCCTCAAATTATATTATGACTACTTTTGCTGATATAGATACAGTGATCTTCTATGGAAGAGATTCTGTGTAACATAGGGCCTACAAGTTTCCTTCCTGTTAGTAGTCAATTTAATGATAAGTAGTTTGTATATAAGAATTACGTATCATTTGATTGTTGGTATAATGTTGAATTGTTGTTGTTGTCATTAGAGTGGAAATTAACTTTAGACAAACTGCTAAACTTGTGAAATACTACAAATTATTCAGAAAAATGGGACAAGGCAGCAGGGATATTAAATATTTTAAAAAGAAAGCACAATAAACGCTATCATTTATTAAGCAGTTGCTCTGTCAAGATATTAACTTTACATGCATTTTTTAAATTCAATTCTCACAATATCCCTGATAGGTGGTATTATCCTTCCAATTTTGATGATAAGGAAACTGAGAGCTGGAAAGATAAAAATTTGCCAAAGATCACATCGCTAATAAATTGCATAGCAAACTGAAGTCTGACTCCAAAGCTCACATTTCTTTATATTCTTCCGTACTACCTCAAAATTACAACACCATTCAGTTTACTTGTTTTTCCCACTGACCTGAAGAGGATGCCTGGCCAAGGCCTGATCCCTACTTTGTGAAAACAGTCTTAGGCTTTAAACTGAAGGAGCATTGCAAAAGGTACCTTTTAGCCGAGATTGGGTAATTTACAAAAACAAACAGCACCTCATAATTTGTTTAAAGCTACACCTGGGATCCCTTTTCAGCTTTTCTCAGGATAGCCAGGAAACATTCTTTACCAGACCAACAAGGTAAAGGCCATCTTTAACCCTTCACACGCTCAAATCAGAAACACAGCATTAAAACCAAAAGACAAATCACCTAAAAATTTAATTATAAAAGGAGTTTCCATTGTCAAATCAGGCTACTGTTAGAATGTTTAATATTGCCATCAACTATGCTTTTAACAGAGGGATAAAAAATAGGAAAAACATTATGTACCTGTTAAAGCACAAGTAGGAAGTAAACCAAAGCACCCAACTTTCTGTTTTCCTTATTATTGAGGATGTTTTTTAAATGGCTGAGGTCACATTTTCAGAGATTTCTAAATGCCAGATTTAAACAATTTCAACTTTTAATAGCTCTTGGAAAGTCATTAAAACAAGTAGGAAAAATAATAGAACTCAAAATGATCAACTACTTCTTGTATTTACTATATTTTATATATATTACATATATTACAGTATAATTACTATATATTACAGTAGAGTAGAACCACTTCTGTATTTCTTCACTTACATCTTTCTTATACAGAAACTCTTTAACACCCAGTTCCCACACTTACCTGACCCATTATGAACCTCATCTCTGCCCCTGGTTGTTAATAAATGTAATTTGGGTTATTTATATGTTTTCAGCTTATACTGAAGTGAAATCTAAGGATGCTTCAAAAGGAGATGAACTTTCCAAGGAAGAATTACTTTATTTCAGTCAGCTCCACGGTAAATACCTGTTTAAAATTTTAACTGTTTTGATGATTAGTCACCCATAAAGATCTTGCTGACTTAGATATACTTTACCCAGCTAAAATTGGGCTTCATTTTACCTTATACTTCTTTTGTATTACCACAGCACTTAGCATGGTCCATAAATGTTTGACCGGTTAACCAAATTGCATTTTGGTGCTTTGATTTGTGGAATTTCTTGCTTATTGGAGACTCAATAAAGTATTTTGTTTCTACTTACGTTGCAGAAATTTCTAAAATGTATTAGACCATTTTCATGCCTTGATAAAATACAATAGAATCTTTGATGATTAAAGGCCATAGCTATTTTTCAAACAGTGAATACTTATTATAAATCACTGTAGGAGACAGGGATGAGTCTGTCTCCAAGACAAAATTTAAAGTGATATGAGTTTATTTTTGTGTCCTTTATTTTCATAAATATTCAATGTCCTATAGAGGGATGAACCCTGATTAATGTATATTTGTGGTTATTATATGTTAAAGTGTTTGAACATTAAGTTTGAAGGGACCTTACAAATCATCTAGTCAAGTCTCTTCCTTTTATAGATAAAGGAACTAAGGCCCAGAGAGAAGTGACTTGTGCAAGGTTTCACAGTGAGTTATTGCCACAGTCAGGGCTTTGTAGCACACTCTTCTGACGTCCAGTATGTGCTTTTTTCCCCCTGATAATAAAAGTAATATAACTTTCTTTAAAGAAAGTCACAAAGAAGAAAATACCACCCAGAAGTAAATACTTAATATTTGGTATGCTTCCTTCTAAGATTTTTTAAAATACGGATTTTTCCCCCAATGTTCTTTTTACTGTGAAAGTTTTGGAATATTTTGTCTTCTGATGATAGGTCAAGTCAGCTAAAATTTGTTTGCAGAATTGAATAAAGTAATGTGCTTTTACGTCTATATGAAACGTTATTTTGCTTTCAAAGAGTATTTGTTAAACATCTTACAGAATGCAATTACATCTTTTCTTCTAGTTTCCAAGCCTGCAAATGAGAAGGAAGCAGAATCAGCAAAACACAGCCCTGAAAAAGGTACTATGATCTAGAAGTTATCATTTAATTTATTTAGTTATTTTTTATATAAATAAGGATAGCTACAAAGGGGGAAAAGGTGGATTCCTTTTAAAGGCTATTGATGTCTCAGAAATTATAGAAAATATGATAGTAAATGACCCATATTCATTTAATTTTATTATTTTTAAAAGATTTATTTTTAATTACAAAAGTAATAGATAATTCTTGGAAAAGAAATTCAGACAGTACATAAGTCCTTTTGCCTTCACTCAACCCTACCCAAAAACATTTTTGTCTATATCCTTTTCAGATCTATTTCTATGTATACACAATGTATGCAGACATCTCTCTTTTTTAAGAAAATATTCCATAAGTACTGTTTTATAATTTCCTTTTTTGATTTTGCAATATATCATGGACATCTTTTAATGTCAGTACATTTGTATATTAAACTCTTTGAATGAATAAGTAGTGTTTCAAATTTTTGAAAAAGAGCTACTACAGACCACTTTATTTTGTTTGTTTTGAGATGGAGTCTTGCTCTGTCGCCCAGGCTGGAGTGCAGTGTCATGATCTCAGCTCACTGCAACCTCCGCCTCCCGGATTCAAGCCATTCTCCTGCCTCAGCATCCCGAGTAGCTGGGACTACAGGCGCCCGCCACCACACCCGGCTAATTTTCATATTTTTAGTAGAGACAGGGTTTCACCATGTTGGCCAGGCTGGTCTCGAACTCCTGGCCTCAGGTGATCTGCCCACCTCGGCCTCCCAAAGCGCTGGGATTACAAGTGTGAGCCACCACACCCAGCCCACTTTGGAACAATATATGCATATTAAGAACATAATATAGAAGCTGTTTTAAACTTAATAGTATACATGAGAATGACTACATAAAATTTGCATTATTAAGTCAGGGTGTATTGTTTTAATCTAAATATGTCCTTTCTCCCTCTCTCACCACATATTCCCTAGTTCCCAACCTTCCTAAAGTAAATGTTTTAGTCTAAACAGAAATGGGAAAAGTATTCTGAGAGCCAATGGGTGAAATGAAAGGTAATTTCAGATCATTTCCTGGATTTAAAAAAAAATGGAATCTTATATCTCAGTGAAATACCTTTTAATCATAATTATTATTTTTGAAATTTGGGAAAGTATAGTGGGCTGTTCCTTATGAAATGGTTTTACTCCCTTTCTTCAGGCAAAGGGAAAATTGATATTCAAGCATATCTAAGTCAATGGCAAGATGAGCTTTTCAAAAAAGAAGAAAACATTAAGGATTTACCAAGAATGAATCAGGTATAGCATTTTTAAAAAGAAAATTCTAAATTCTTGCTTTTTTGTATGGATGTGGGTGTAAACTCTAAAATAGCTAACATGCTATTCCCAAAATAGTTAAATAATCTATGTATTATCTCTAAGTTTCAGATGAGCATGGAAGAGTGGGAAGAAATTTTTTAGTGATTTTTTTATTTTTAACACTAAAATATGTCCAGTGTTTCAGAGAATTCTTCTGCTGTGACATGTACCTATAGAAAAAAAAAAGTAAGTGTAGTATATTTCCAACTTTATTGGAAATGTTCATTTATTCAGTAAACATTTGTTTACTGTATACCAGATACCAAACCCAATGCTAGGTACTGGGAATGATAAATTACTGAGATGGGTCACACCCTGGTTCCTACTGATCTTATATCTGAACATAATTTTAAGTTCATCTCTTTCTTATACACTGCCTAATCAAAATATGTTCTTCTTCTTTTAATTAAAATCTGGTTAGTACAGCTACTGAGGATCCCGAGAACTTTACCAAATGAAAACTATCAAATAACTTCATATTTTTCAGTGGACTATATCATTTGACAATTGAATAAGTAGTTTCTAAAATGAGTCTGTATGATATATTTATTCTAGAATTACTATAAATGAACAGTACTATTGTTTAGGGAAAAATTCTCTCAAACTGCCTTTTTTCCTCTACTCTCACACCACAACAATAACAATCATCAACATAGAAGAAAATGTCTGTGGCCAAATGTGTGGGGGTTTTCCCCGCCACCAAGCAGCAGATACCAGCTGAGTGTCCTCCAATTAAATTCCAACACTATCTACCTAGAAATAGTATGAGATCCCACAGGTTGAGTGTTCAGTCCCCAAGACTGCTCCCTCCTTTCCCCCAGTAACAAGTCTGAGCCTCCTGAACTTCTGGCTGACCAACTTCAAGTTGGGGTTCCCACTATCCCTTCTTTGAGTTCGATTAATTTGCTACAGAGAGACTTACAGAACTCAGAGAAATAGTTATATTTACTGGTTTACTAAGAAGGATATTTTAAAGAATACAAATAAACAGCCAGAAGAAGAGATACATAGGGCGAGGTCTGGAAGGGTCCCAAGCACAGGAGCTTCTGTCCCCATGGAGTTGGAGTGCACCACCCTCCCGGCATGCGGATAAGTTCTTCTTTACCTTCCTCCTGTCAGCCTCCATGCATTCAGCTATCAGAAGCTCCCTGAACCCAGTTATCTTGGGTTTTTATGGAAGCTTCATGATGTCAGCATTCCTTCCCCCAAGGGACTGAGGTAGGACCCCTTCTAGGGAGGGTTTTAAGACCAACTATCAGAAAGCTACTCTGGAGGATGAGGCAGGAGAATCACTTGAACTTGGGAGGTGGTGGTTGCAGTGAGCCGAGATTGCACCACTGCACTCCAGCCTGGGCGAGCTGAGATTTCACATTTGCACTCCAGCCTGGGCGAGCTGAGATTTCACCACTGCACTCCAGCCTGGGTGACAAGAGCAAAACTCTGTCAAAAAGAAAGAAGGAAGGGGAGGGGAGGGGAGGGGGAGGAGGAAGGAAGGGGAAGGGGAGGGAAAGGGGAGAGAAGGGAAGGGAAGGGGGAGGGAGGGAGCGAGCAAGGAAGGGAGGAAGGAAAGGGGAAGGGAGGGAGGAAGGAAGAAAGGAAAGGGAAGGGGAGGGGAGGGGAAGGGAAGGGAAGGGAAGAGAAGAGAAGGGAAGGGAAGGGAAAGGAAAGAAAAGGAGGAAGGAAAGAAGGAAGGAAGAAAGGAAGGTTGGAAGAAGATTAGAGTGGGGAGAAGATTCTGTTTTCTGAGGCCTGCCCCTGTGGCCTAATACACCCAACATTATAAGAAAAGACTGTAACAAAGGACTATGGGAGTTGTGAACTAGGAACCCAGAAAAATATAAAATATTTTATATATATATATATATATATATATATATATATTTGAAATACAGGAACACTAGAACTGTAGATTAATGAAGAAAGAAAAATGTTTGTTATAACATATTATCATGAAGTATATCTTTTGTATTTGCTTTTTGTTTACAGATAAACTTTTCTGGTAGGATGATTGACTTGTAGAATTCTTATGTTGGGATTGTTTTGTAAATTGACAGGTATCTTCTAGGAATATCTATGGATATCAAGGTGCAATTAGCAGGCAAACCAGTTTATCTATCAACTTAGGCCCTACTTCAGCCTTTAAAGAGAAACATGTCCAGATGTGTTCCTTGGACTGGGCACGGTGGCTTATGTTTGCAATCCCAGCACTTTTAGATGCCAAGGTGGAAGGTTTGCTTGAGTCCAGGAGGGCGAGGTTGCAGTCAGCTGTGGTCGTGCTACTGCACTACAGTCTGGGTGACAGAGAAAGACTCTGTCTCAAAAAGAAAAAAAAAATGTGTTCCTTGGAGTCACCTTACACTACTAGATAGTCCCAAAACTCATTCTTCCTTAAATTTAAGTCATTGTGGCTGAGATACCCACACCAGCCATTTCAGATTAAGTGGAACTCATTTTTAACTGTTAGGATTGGTTAATGAATGAATGATTTATGTGTAGGGAAATATGGTGTAACCATAATAGGTCCTTTACCTGATGTACACAGCAAGTCAGTACACTGAGACATCAGGTTGCAGCAGAGAAAGAGGTTTGATTGTAGGGCTGCTGAATAAGATAGGAGGAGGCCTCAAATCCCTCTCCTCGAGGAGTTTGAGACTAGGATGTTTAAGGGGCTTGGAGTGGGCCAAAGTATGGAGATCATTGGTCGAAGAATGCAGGGTGTAGTCATTGGGCAGGGAGATGAAGAAACTATTCTCATGCTGGTTTTGTTCTTCTGTTGGGGTCTTCAAACTCTTTTGCATCAGCTATTTTGCTGGAATTCAGGATTAAACATCTTAATTCTTAAACAAAAGCCTTATGATTCTAATGTCAGTGACTTTTCATTACATGGAAGCAGGTCGAAGTGCAGCCTAATTTATGCATAATTATAACTATATTTCTGTCCAGAATTCTTGTTCACCCTCTGAGAACAGCTTCAAAGGGACTTTGCCTAATTAGAAGTACCACCTGGCCAGGCGCAGTGGCTCATGCCTGTAATCTGAGTGCTTTGGGAGGCCAAAGTGGGAGAGGATCACTTGAGGCTAGGAGTTTGAGATCAGCCCAGGCAACATAGTAAGATCCTGTCTCTACAAAAAATGTGAAAATTAGCCAGGCATGGTGGCTTGTGCCTATAGTCCTAGCTACTTGGGAAGCTGAGGTGTGAGGATCACTTGAGCCCAGGAGTTGGAAGCTGCAGTGAGTTATGATTGCACCACTGTATTCAAGCCTGGACAACACAGCAAGACCTTGTCTAAGGAAAAAAATAATAGCACCTAACATTTAAGTAATGCTGGCAAGCAAACAGTCCAGGAATTAGTCTGGATAAAATGTACTATTAGGCAATAAGTGAGAGCACCTAAATGAAATTTTCTTCCATGGTTCATACTCATCTTTTTTTTAAGATGGAGTTTCTCTCTTGTTGCCCAGGCTGGAGTGCAATGGCACGATCTCGGCTCACTGCAACCTCCGCCTCCATGGTTCAGGCGATTCTCCTGCCTCATCAGCCTCCCAAGTAGCTGGGATTACAGGTGCCTGCCACCACGCCCAGCCAATTTTTTGTATTTTTAGTAGAGGTTTCACCATGTTGGCCAGGCTGGTCTCAAACTCCTGACCTCAGATGATCCACCCGCCTCGGCCTTCCAAAGTGCTGGGATTACAGGCATGTGCCACCGCGCCTGGCCCATACTCACCTTTCTAGAACCAATATTTATTTTGGGATTAATCACCAGTTCTTGTAACTTCTAGGGTGAAGCTTCTATGGTACAAATCCTATATAGGAGACTATTCACTTCTAAGTTCTCTTTATATTTGCTAAGTCTAATATTCAAACGTGATATTTTCAACTTGTGTCTTCTAGTCTCAGTTTATTCAGTTTTCAAAGACCCTCTATAACTTATTTCATGAAGACCCTGAAGAAGAATCATTATATCAAGCCATTGCTGTTGTAACCAGCCTTTTACTCAGGATGGAAGAAGTTGGAAGGAAACTACATAGCCCTACATCATCAGCCAAAGGATTCTCTGGTACTGTCTGTGGTTCTGGAGGACCCAGTGAGGAAAAAATAGGGAGCCACTTGGAGAAAGATCCTTGTTCCTTTAGGGAGGAACCTCAGTGGTCATTTGCATTTGAACAGATCCTTGCATCGCTGTTGAATGAACCAGCATTGGTGAGGTTTTTTGAGAAACCCATAGATGTAAAAGCCAAGCTGGAAAATGCAAAAATTTCTCAGTTAAGGTCTAGAACCAAGATGTAAATCCCTAGGAATTGCCTATCATAGACAAGTTTACCAACATTCCTGTAGCTGTCAGCTTGATTCCTGTGAGTAGGGCTCAGGGATTTATCTTGTTACCAATGTGTCTGAAGGCCAAAATATATATCCAGAAGCACAATGCATCATTCCTTTGTTGTTGATAATGGACTTTGTTAGCACTTTTTTAAAAAACAAACAAACAAAAACAAACAAACAAAAAAACAAGCAAACCACATTTGTTATCTCAAATTTTGATGATATTCTCAAATACAAATATACTTTTTTATATTTCACAATATATGTGATATCAGGGGAATATGCTAAATGTTACCACCGGAGGGCACAAGCATATCACTTTTAGTAAGGAAATTACTAGTAAGGAAATTACTAGCTTGTGTTGCTATTTACATACGAATTACTGATTATTTTGAAAAGACGGTGTTATGCTTGGGTGTTAGTGAGGCTGATAGTCATGTCAATCGATAAACCCTACTTTCCAAATTATCTAAAAGATTACCATTTGGGGCCCTTGTTTTCAAGTTATCTAACTGAAATATTATTAATTTTTTAAAGTTAATCTCATTCAGTCTTCTAGTAATAAATGCTTTTTTAAGTACCTTCTATAGTCTTCCTACCTGAGGGGTTCAGAGGCTGCTGACTCACACTGCTAACTCTGTTACGGATAAAAGCAAATCAATAACTGTAAATTCTGGGCGGATATAAAGAAAAAAACAATATTGGATTTGGATCTAAGCTGGGTAAAATCAGCCTTCTGAGAAGGGCTAAGAAACAGTTCAATTAACTGTATAGGTCTTTCATTAGACCAAGAAATCACTAGAAATTCTGGGCACTGCCGTTTGTGGCATTTGTCTCAGAGTAGCTTATGACTGCTTTGGTTCTAGCTTTAGATTTTGGATTTTCACCAGTCATGTTTTAATTTACATTAGATAGTAAAGAATGGCTACACTAAGACTGAATTATCTTATTAGTCTGGCAAGCACATAAAGTATACTTGTATGTAATGATTGCCAAGGTAATAGAATTGCTGACATCTGTCTGAAAAGTTTTGACTATCCAATTTAGATGTGTAATTTCTATATACTTTATGCTGTTTTTATTTCAATCATTACAGACAGTCTATTTAGAGATCATGGGCTTTGTTAGCACTTTAAAAATAAATAAACCACACTTGTCCACTGTCCTGTGCTATTCCTACCAACGACAATTTATTAATCAATTGACTTAAAAAATTGGGGGAGAAATCATTCATTGGAGCTTCTTTCTTTACAAAAGACTTTGGTTATAAGCCCTTTGACTTTTCTAGATGTGAAACCATGAAAGGGCGGACCTCCTTCAGAGTGACTCAAGAGGTCTCCCTTTCTTGGAGGGAGTTGGTACAGTCAGCCTTTGGAAAGAATCCAGTGTGAACAAAGCTTAACACATGGGGCTTCATCGCCCATAGAATATGTTATTTTCAAAGAAGTTCAAGAATTTTCAAGTTGAGCCTTTGAAAATCCCATAAATTGGTTTTAGCTAAACACTTACTAGTAGTGTCTTTAAATTATTTAATCAGGCTTGTCTTTTCAAGGAAATTACCACTTAAAGAGATAGTTGGTAAATAAACATCTATACCTTTTCTCAGAAATGATTTGCTGAACTATGTCCATATTTTAGAGCTTAGTTAATAGTTTAAATGGAACTATTATACATCTGCTATTATGCAATGATTGTTAAATTATACTGAAGTAGCTCTAGAAAGACACACGTATACAAGGCACTATTGTGCACACTTTGCTGAATATTTTGTCAGTTGTATTTACAAAGAAAGGTGCTTTCTTAAGAGCATATATGTTATTAACATTTGATATGATTTTAAAGTCAGAATAGTACAAATTACTGAGTATTATATTTTAGCCTAGATTAATTAAAATTGAATACTGAAAGATTTTTTGAGTTGCAAAAAGTTTATAAATGCAAAGCAAAAAGAAAACATTTATTTTCTGAGTCTGCAGGAGAAACAAACTAAACATTATAGTTTTATAGCTGCTATCTTGTTAACCAAACAGGTTGTTCATAATATTAAAAATCTTATGTAGTTGTGTTAAACTGAACCAATTCATTATACCTTATGCATTAAATTAAATATGTTATAAGGTGGCTTTACTTGTCTTTATAAAAATAAATACATCTACTAAACATGAAAAATGTTTTACTTAAAAAGATTAATATTATTTATTATTATGTCTTTTTTTCCTTTTTCTTTTCTTTTCCTTCTTTTTCTTTTTTTTTTTTATTGAAACAGGTCTCAATCTGTCACCCAGACAGACAGGTCTCATTCTGTCACCCAGATTGGAGTGCATTACAGCCTTGATCTCCCAGGCTCATGCAATCCTCATGTCAGCCTCCCAAGTAGCTGAGACCACAGATACACACCACCATGCCTGGCTAATTTATTTATTTATTCATTCATTCATTTATTTATTTATTGGTAGAGATGTGGTCTCCCTATGTAGCCCAGGCTGTTCTCAAATTCCTAGGCTCAAGCAATCCTTCCGCCCCAGCCTCCCAAAGTGTGGATTACAGGTATGAGTCACCATGTTCAGGCTTTTTTTTTCTTTTTCTAAAATTCAGTTCACACAGAACTATGATGTATTTTTACTTACACTTCACTCGGATATCACTTGAGGACTTCCCTCTTGTATCAGAATTCAATTGCAGAGAGCTAATTCACTCTAGTTAGTTTAATCAGGAAAGGATTTATTACTGGATATCAAGTGGCTTACATAATTATCAGGAGGATGGACTAAATTGAGCTTTTAAGAACAACTTAAAAAGACACACCACTATCAGGCCACCAAGGGAATTGTTAACTCTTCAGTGATAAGGACACTGCTACTTCCTACTGCTGTCATAAAAAGCCATCACTACTGCTGCTACCTCAGGAACCATGCTTCAACTGCTGTGATTTACACTAGCAAAATAGAAGCCAGGCACCCTGCCTCTCATCACCCACAAACTGATGACTAAATTGCAATAGAACAGCCAAACATCTTCACAACTATGTTTACCAGCAGAAATGGCAGAAACATAGCCAACACCTCACTTCTGTCATTCAAATCTCACATGTGTGCATCTGATTGGCCTCTAATAAATCCAGAATCCTAGTTGCAGAGGAATCTGGGAAATTTACTTTTAGCTTTTTAGCCTCTACGGTATAGAAAGGCAAACTAAGAGGGTGGAAAGCAAATTGAACAGTGTGTTTGTTTTCTATTGTTGCATAACTAATTCCAGCACACGTTTATTATCTCACCACTTCAGTGGGTCAAGATTCTGGGCTCAACTTAGCTTGACCTTCTGCTTAGGATCTCACAAGGCTACAACCAAAGTGTCAGCCAGGATGGTTCTCATGTAAAGGATCATCTAAGGAATAATCCACTTCCAGGTTCACTCAGGCTGTTGGCAGAATTCATTTCCTTATGGTTTCCAGTCTGGGATGCCAGCTTCTTGCTGGTAGTCACTTGGCAGCCACCGTCAGCTTCTAGAGGCTTCAGTCAGTTGCTAACAGCTGCCCTCACCTTCTGAGGACAGTTCTTTGTCACATTGGCTTCCCCCAAAATGGCCACTTACTTTATCAAGCCAGCAAGAAAAGTCTCTAGAGCAAATCTGCTAGCAAGACAGTGTCTTATATAATGTAACATAATTACAGCCATGGCATCCCATCCCCTTCACCATGTTCTGTTGGTTAAAGGCAAATCACAGGTCATGCGCACACTCAAAGGGAGAAGAGTAACAACAGTGATGCATGTGACGCTGGGGCCCTGTAGCTTCGGATCCCTAAAGGCAAGGCAAATTATTCCAGTAACTACATTCATAGGCATATAATCATCAAAAGAAGCACATTTGTCCTATCTCACATTATGCTGCAGTTTCCATTTCTGTCATCAGAACTACATATTTCTCCCATCCCAGAAGCATCAAGCGATGTATTTCCTAGCTTCTAATTCTACTTGTCTTCCTTTTGCAGGTAATGCCATTTCTTTATGACTACCTTTAAGATCTTGATCTTTCAGTGTTCTACAGTTTCCTATGATTTATCCAGCCTATAAAAAATCCTGTTTGAGATAAATGATTAAATGTTGATAATTGACTATCATTTTCTAAGTCCTCTCTACCTTCGGCATAGTCCAAACAGGCAAGTTAAAGGAGGGTAGGATAGAAATCACCCCACCTCCCATACACACTCATGTTCTTCAAATCTTTGGTACACACTCATCTCTGTGATTTCCCTAGGGATGTGTTATTGACAGACCCAACTAATTCTACTTGGCCCTTTCTACCATAAAAAGTTCTTACTACACTGATCAGGGAGCAAATGTGGTATATCTGTCAGTTGCTGATTGTGGCTATTTCAAGTTATGCGTTCACGAACTGAGAAATAGCTATACGATATATTTGCAAATACACTAGATCCATTGTAGACGGATTCAAGATAAAACTGTATCTCTTGACTCCATAAGCCCTGCCTCTGGCCACTAGATGACCACTGTGTTCTAACCCCCTCTAATCTCTCCCAGGAATGAATGTGAACTCAAAGTCAGTGTCAAATAATCTCTGAAAGTCCAAGTCGTTTGCCCAGTGCAAATGCCCAGTGTAAATGGCCACAGGCTCCTCTTCCTAAAAGAAGATTTACAACACATGCTCATGGTATTGCAAAATCCTTCTTCACGGGTACCTGGTTTTCCTTCAGGAGCCTCTGAGTGTGTAAACTGACTCAGGTCTGCAAATTGGGTGAAAGACCTTAAATCTCCGTCATGATTACTCAAATTAGGTCTTTGTTCACCAGACTGGAAATATTTTGGCTATACAAATCAAGTAGGAATTAGTAGGCTACCATTTATTTTAATCTAAGAGACCTGAAGAAAAATTAGCCACTACCAAACATCTCTGCAAGTCAAAACATTTAGATGACTTCCCTGGCCATGCTGCTATCATACTCACCATGCTCACCCCATCTCTAGTCATTAAGTTCTCCCACTTGGTCTCTGCCATTCTAGGTTCCCATTATTCTCATTGGAATTAGCAAGTTCCTGACAATGGCAGCGTGAACTAAGAAATTAAGGAGACCTACAAATAATATTGTTAAAATGTTCATACTACCTAAAGTGATCTACAGATTCAATGCAATTTCTATGAAAAAAATGACACTCTTCCCAGAAATAGGAAAAAAATTCTTAAAGTTCATATGTAACCACAAAAGACCACGAATAGCCAAAGTAATCCTGAGCAAAAGGAACAAAGCTGAAGGTGTCATACTACCTGACTTCAAAGTATACTACAAAGCTATAGTAACCAAAACAGAATGTTACTGGCACAGAAACAGACACATAGACCAATAAAACAGAATAGAGAACACAGAAATAAATTCATGTATTTATAGCCAACTGATTTTCAACAAAGACACCAAGAACGTACATTGAGGAAAGGACAGTCTTCAATAAATGGTACTGGAAAAACTAGATAGCCATGTGCAGAAGATTGAAACTAGACCTCTATCTCTCACTATATACAAAAGCCGAGTCAAAATGGATTAAACACTTGAATATAAGCCCAGAAATGATAAAATGACTAGAGGAAAACATAAGGGAAATATTTCATGACATTGGTTTGGGCAAGGTTTTTTTTTTTTGATAAGACCTCAAAAGCACAGATGACAAAATTAAAAATAGACAAATGGGATTACATCAAATTAAAAAGCTTCTGCTTGGGAAAGGAAACAACAGAGTAAGGAGACAACCTACAGACTGGGAGAAAATATTTGCAAACTATGCATCTGACATGGAGTTAATAATCGAGAATATACAAGGAAGTCAAACAACTCAACAGCAAAAAGGAGGAACCCAAATGAAAAATGGGCAAACCACCTGAATAGACATTTTTCAGAAGAAGACATTGCCACCAGATATATGAAAAAGTGCTCACCGTTTTCATCAGGGAAATGCAAATCAAAACCACAATCAGATATCACCTCACCACAGTTAGAATGACTGCTATCAAAATGACAAAAAATAACAAATACTGGTGTGAATGTGGAGAAAGGGGAACACTTACACAGTGTTGGTGGGAATGTAAATTAATATAGCCATTACAGAGAACAGTGGGGAGGTTCCTCAATTAAAAATAGAACTACCATATGATCCAGCAATCCCTCTTCTAGGAATAGATCCGAAGGAAAGGAAATCAGTACATCTAATAGATAGCTGCACTCCGATGTTTGTTGCAGCACTATTTACATAACCAAGATATGGAATCAGCCTAAGTAATCATCAATGAATGAATGGATTTTTTTAATGTGGTGTATTTTCACAATAGAATACTATTCAGCCATAAAACAGAATGAAGTTTTGTCATTCATGGCAACATGGATGAACCTAGAAGACATTATGTTAAGTGAAATAAGCCAGACACAGAGAGACACATACTGCATGATCTCACTCATATGTGAAATCTAGAAAAAGTTGATCTCATAGAAGAAAGTAGAAACCATGGTTACCAGAAGGTTGGAAGGGTAGTGGGGAGGAAAGGATGGAGAGAGATGGGTTAGGGAGTACAAAGTTACAGTTAGGAAGAAGACATTCTGGTATTAGAATAGTAGGGTGACTATGATTAACAATATTGTATTATATATTTCAAAATAGCTGGGAGAGAAGATTTTGAATGTCCTCACCACAAAGAAATGATAAATATATTAGGTGATGGATATGCTAAAAACCCTGATTTGATCATTGCATAATGTATACATGTATTGAAACATCACATTTCACCCCATAAATATGTACAGTTATTATGTGTCAAAAATTAATTTTAAAAAAGAAGTTAAGGAGACAATTTCACCATAAATCATAGCCTACAAAAGACAGCCACTGTAGCATGTTTTAAGGATACTGAGACTCCTCTCATTAAGGTAATTTTCAATGCCTTGAGTAAGACAGCATCCTCTGGTCCCTGTTGGAAGAGGGACATGGTTAAAATGTAGGTGACTGAATCATATAAATGTACTCCAATGTTTCTATCTCCTTAAGTCTTTGGAGTACTTCCTCTTCATCATACCAAGGAATATCTGCCATATCAACTTCATTTAATATGGGCTAGTTTTGAGCCTTGGCTTCCTTCAATCAACTGATCAGAGCCACTTCCAATTAGGTAAGCTAGTAATTGAATTTAGACTCTCTGGTAAATGCAGATGTTGGTCTATTTGGCCTGATCAAAAATTATTTTTTCCTCCATAGTATACCATTCTAAGACACATTCCTACACATATTCTCCAGATTTCTGTCGTTATAAATTAGCAAAATTTTGCAATTCTTATCTCCTTCCAGGTCAGACTTCATATTTGTACTCTTGGAGCATATGCTTATCTGACTCTAGTTATAAGTCTGGAAGCAATGAGAGGGGGTAGGGGTGCTTTATGAAGAAAGTTGACATTCCCCTAAAAGTAAATTCAGAGTGTTCAAGGAAGGCAGGACCAGCCTTATCAAACTGGGGCTGCTCCTGCTGGCAAAGCACACTTGTTGGTAAACACTTAGAGTTGTCTGAATCTACCTAAATGTACCCATTTCTTTTTAAAGAAAATTATTATACTTTAAGTTCTGAGATACACATGCAGAACATGCAATTTTGTTACATAGGTGTACATGTGCCATGGTGGTTTGCTGCACCCATCAACGCATCATCTACACTAGATATTTCTCCTCATGCTACCCCTCCCCTCGCCCCCACCCCCCGACAGGCCCTCGTGTGTGATGTTCCCCTCCCTGTGCCCATATGTTCTCATTGTTCAACTCTCAGTTATGAGTGAGAACATGCAGTGTTTGGTTTTCTGTTCCTGTGTTAGTTTGCTGAGAATGATGGTTTCCAGCTTCATCCATGTCCCTGCAAAGGACATGAACTCATTCGTTTTCGTGGCTGCATAATATTCCATGGTGTATATGTGCCACATTTTCTTTATCCAGTCTATCATTGATGAGCACCAAATGTCCCCATTTCTATTCTTGGGTGGTCTCACTCTATCCCGATAAGTATCCTTACTTTCACAAAAATGAACCGGTAAGGCTGTGAGTTCAATGTGTACTATAATTTAATGACCCATTATATCAGACTCTGTGGCCAATTTTCAACTATGTCAGTTCTGCATCAACAAGAAATAAGAGAATAGAAACTCGTAGTTGTCTGTTTCTTGTGCTGACCATGTAAATCCCAATGTAGCCATTTTCTTTCTTTAAACTCTAGAGTACAGTTAGAAAAAGTTAGCCCACTTCACAATTCTTGGGTTCACTATTAATACTAAAATAATCTGTAGTGGCAGTTACCTGGTCCATCTAGCCTTGCCTTCAATAGGCACATGGGCTACCAACATCCCGTATTATAATACTAAAAGAATTATCACTGCTTTCAAACTCAACCAGATTGTGTAATCTCCAGTTTCCTATTTCCTTGAAATGTTATCACCTGCAAGCACTCCAGGTACTACATTCTTTATTTATCATCTCAATAGATGCAGAAAAAGCATTTCATAAATTTTAACATCTTTTCATAATGAAAACTCTCAACAAATTAGGTATAGAAGGAATGTGTCTCAACACAAAAACACATACAACAAACCCACAGCCAACATCATACTGAACAAGGAAAAGGTGAGAGCTTTTCCTCTAAGAACTGGAAGAGGACAAAGATGCCCACTTTCACCACTCTTAATCAACATAGTACCAGAAGTTCTAGCCAGAAAAATAGGCAATAGAAAGAAATAAAGGGCATTCAAATTGAAAAGGAGGAAGTCAAATTTTCTTGTTTTCAAATGACATGATCTTATATATAGAAAAAACCTGAAGACTCTACCCAAAAACTCTTAGAACTGATAAATTCAATAAATTTGCAGGATACAACATCAACATACAAAAATCAGTAGCATTTTCATACACCAATAATGAACTAGCTGAAAAAGAAATCAAGAAATCAATCTCATTAACAATAGCTATTAAAAATATAATATCTAGGAATAAATTTAACAAGGTAAAGGAAAGATCTCTATAATGAAAACTATAAAAGACAGATGAAAGAAATTGAAGAGAATATAAAAAATGGAAAGACGTCTCATGCTCATGGATTAGAAGAATTAATATTGCTAAAAGGACCGTATATTACACAAAGTGATCTACAGATTCAATGCGATCCCCATCAAAATACCAATGACAGTCTTCACAAAAATAGAAAAAATAATCCCAAAATTTGTATGGGACCAATAAAGACCCTGAATAGCCAAAGTAATCCTGAGCAAAAAGAATAAAGCTGGAGGCATCACACTATCTGACTTCAAAATATACACTACAAAGCTATAGTGGACAAAGCAGCATAGTACTGGCACAAAAACAGACATGGACCAATAGAACAAAATAGAGAACACAGAAATAAATCCACACACCTACAGCGGAGTTCACTTTCGACAAAGGTACCAAGAACATACATTGGGGAAAAGATAGTCTCCTCAATTAATGGTGCTGGGAAAACTGGATATCCATATGCAGAAAAATGAAACTAGACCCCTCCCACCATATACAAAAATTAACTCACATGGATTAGAGGCTTAAATGTCAGACACAAAAAATATGAAACTACTATAAGAAAACAGGGAAAACACTTCAGGACTTTGGCCAGTGATTTTACGGATAAGACCTCAAAAGCACAAGCAACAAAATCAAAAATAGACCCAATGCGACTATACCAAACTAAAAATCTTCTGCACGGCAAAGGAAATGATCAACAAAGTGAAAAGATAGCCTGCAGAATGGGAGGAAATATTTGCAAACTATTCATCCAGCAAGGCATCGATATCCAGAATACACAAGGAACTTAAGCACATCAATAACAACAAAAAAAAAACCCTCAAATGATGCAATTTAAAAATGGGCAGATAAGGTGAATAGACATTTCTCAAAATAAGACATACAGAATGGCCAACAGGTACATGGAAATATGCTCAACATCACTAATCAGGGAAATGCCAATCAAAACCACAGTGAGGTATCATCTTACCCCAGTCCAAATAGCTATTATTAAAAGGACAAAAAAATGACGAATTGCTGGCAAGGGTGTGGAGAAAAAGGGAACTCTTTTTTGTTTTGAAACAGGATTTCCGTCTGTTGCCTGCCCAAGCTGGAGTGCAGTGGCATGACCACTCACTGCAACCTCTACTTCCCGGGCTCAAGTGTTCCTTTCGCCTCAGTCTCCCAAATAGCTGGGGCTATAGGTGCATGCCACCACGCCCAGCTAATTTTGTATTTTTAGTAGAGACGGGGTTTCGCCATGTTGCCCAGGCTGATCTTAAACTCCTGGACTCAAGCGATCAGCTCGCCTCAGCCTCCCAAATAGCTGGGGCTATAGGTGCATGCCACCACGCCCAGCTAATTTTGTATTTTTAGTAGAGACGGGGTTTCGCCATGTTGCCCAGGCTGATCTTAAACTCCTGGACTCAAGCGATCAGCTCGCCTCAGCCTCCCAAATAGCTGGGGCTATAGGTGCACGCCACCACGCCCAGCTAGTTTTGTATTTTTAGTAGAGATGGGGTTTCGCCATGTTGCCCAGGCTGATCTTAAACTCCTGGACTCAAGCAGTAAGCTCGCCTCAGCCTCCCAAAGTGCTGGGATTACAGGTATCAGCCACCGTGCCTGGCCAAAAAGGGAACTCATATACTGTTGGTGGGAATGTAAATTAACAAATTAGCCAACATGGAAATCAGTATTTACATTCCTCAAAAAAAAAAAAAACTAAAAATAGAAAACCATATGATCCAGCAATACCACTACTGAGTATATATTCAAAGGAAAGGAAATCAGTATGTCCAAGAGATACCTGCACTACCATGTTTATTTCAGTACTATTCACAATAGTGAAGATGTGGAATCTACCTAAGTGTCCATCAACAGACAAACGGATACAGAAAATGTGGTACATATACCCAGTGGAACACTATTCAGCATAAAAAGAATGAAATCCTGTCATTTGTGGCAACATGGATGAGCCTAAAGCATATTATGTTAAGTGAAATAAGCCAGGCACAAAAAGTGAAATATTGTATATTCTCACTCATGTAGAAGCTAAAAATGTTGAGACAGAAATAGTGGTTTCTAGAGGCTGGAAAGTGTAGGGGGAGGGGAGGATAATAACAGATATTGAAATTATAGCTAGATGGAGAATAAGTTCTAGTGTTCTATATCACCGTAGACTGACTATATTTAATAATTTATTGTATATTTTCAAATAACTAGAAGAGAGAATTTTTAATGTTCTCAGCACATGAGAAAAAATAAATGTTTGAAGTGAAGAATACATTAATACCTTGATTTAATCATTACACATTGTATACATGTATCAAAATATCACACTGTATTCCATAAATATGTACAATTATGTGTTCATTAAAAATAACATGAAAAACTATATAAATTGAATCTTATGGCTATGATACAACATGCATTTTTTTAGTTGGCTTCTTTCACTCAACATTATGTTTTTGTAATTCATTTATGTGACATATCAGCAGTTCATTCCCTTTTATTGTGTGTGATAATTCATTGTATGGCTATATTATGGTTTTTAAAATCCATTCTACTGTTAATGGAAATTTGGACTGTTTCCAGTTTGGGGATATAAAAATAATGTGGCTGTAAACATTCTTATATTTGTCTTTTGATGCCCATATTTATGCATTTCTTTTGGGTATATAAATATCTGGAAGTGAAATTGCTACATCAATAGAGTATGTATATGTTCAGCTTTGATAGATGCTTCTAAATAATGTTCCAAGTGGCTGTGCCAATTAGTACTCCAATCAGTCATAAGTAAGAGTTCTGATATCTGTATATCCTCACCAACACTTGGTATTGTCTATCTTTTTTCATCTTAGCCAGTCTGGTGGGTGTAAAATAGTATCTCATTGCAGTTTTAATTTGTATTTTCCTAATTATTTTTTAAAGCAAACTTTACTGAAGTATAATTTACACAGAGTTAAGGCACTCATTTAAAGTAAACATTTTGACAAAATGTATAATGTATGATTTTTACAAAATGTACACACCCGTGTAACCAACCACATTGCAATCAAGATATAGAATATTTCCATCACCCTGAAAGTTCCCTTGTTCCCCAACCAGGTCAACCTCCCCTACCCTCATGAGGTTCCAGGTAACCTCTCATCTGCTTTCTGTCATTATAGATTTATCTTTTCTAGAGTTTTATAAAAACTGAGTCATACACTAAGTTTTTCTGCCTGCCATTTCTGGCATAATGTTTGTGAGAATCATCCATGCCCATATCAGAAGTTTATTCCTTTTAGTGTTCCATTAGTATCAATATACCACAATTTGTATATCCATTCACCCTTTGATTGTCATTTGGGTTGTACCCAGTTTTGGGCAATTATGAATAATGTTGTTAGGAACAGTTTCTTACAAGTCTTTGTATAAACATATTTTCATTTCTGTAGGGTAAATATGCAGGAATGAAAATGATGGAACATATTTTTTAACTTCCTAGGGAACGTCCAAACTGTTTTTCAGATTAATGTACCATTTTGCATTCCTACCAGCGGTATATGTGAGCTCCAGCTGTTCCACATTCTCACCAGCACTTGGCATTTTAAAAAGTTTGTCTTTTTAAATTTTGGCCGTTCTAGAGGGTATGTAGAGTATTTCATATTGTAGTGTTAATTTGCATTTCACTGGTGGCTAATGAAGTCCAATGTCACTTAATGTACTTATGGACGTTTCTTTTATCATCTTTTGTGAAGTCTGTTAAAATCTTTCACTGATTAAAAATACTTAAATCAATTTTATTGAGAGATAATGCATAGATAATGAAATTTTACCAATTTTAAACAGTTTGAGGAGTTTGGAAAAAAATATACACTCATACAACCACCACTCCAATCAAGATATAGAACATTTCCATCAGTTTAAAAAGTTCCCTCGGGCTCCTTTGAGGCAACCTCCTCCTTCCACTGCTCGCCCTTGGCAACATTGAACTGCTTCCTATCACTGTAGTTTTGGCTTTTCTGTACTTTCATATAAATGGAGTCATACAGTATGTAGCATTGTTGTATTTTATAAGATGTTATTTTTATTGTTCATATACTTGTAAAAATAGCTTTTTTGAGATACAATTTATGTACCACAAAATTCGTCCTTTTTTGTTTTTGTTTTTTGTTTGTTTGTTTTTTATTTTTGAAACAGTGTCTCACTCTCTCACCCAGGCTGGAGTTCAGTGGCATGTTCATGGCTTACTTCAGCCTTGAACTCCTAGGCTTAAGCAACCCTCCTGCCTCAGCCTCCCAAGTAGCTGGGACTCTGGGTGCATGCCACCATGCCCAGCTAATTTTTAAATCTTTTGTGGAGATGGGGTCTTGTTCTGTTGCCCTGGCTGGTCTCAAACTCCTGAACTCATATGCTCCTCCTGTGTCAGATCCCAAAGTGCTGAGATTACAGATGTTAGCCACTGGTCCCAATGCAAACCCACCCACTTTTAAATGTAAAATTCAATGACCTTTAAGTAAATTTACAGTTTTACAACCATCACCAAAATCCAAATTTAGAACATTTCCATCACTCCAAAGAGAGCTCCCAATCCTCATTCCCATTCCTGGCCCAGGTAACCACTAATCTACTGTCTACCTTTTGTAATTTGCTTTTTCTGTACAGTGAATATAAATGGAATCGTAAAACATTTGGTCTTTGCATGTGGCCACGTTTAAGTATAATGTTTTTGAGGCTATTCATGTTGTAGCCAAGTATCAGCAGTTAGTTATTTTCGTTGCTGAGTTGTTTTCCATTGTATGTGTATATTGTGATCTATATATTCATTCAACAATTGATGAACATTTGGATTGTTTTTCACCTTTTTGCTATTATCAATAATGCTGCTGTGAACATTCATGAAATGTTTTTGTGTGGACATGATTTAATTTCTCTTGGATATATACCTAGGAGTGAGATTGCTGCGTCATATGGTAACTCTATGTCTAACATTTTAAAGACCTGCCAAATTGTTTTCCAAAGTGAATGAACCATTTTACATTCCCACCAGCAGTGTATGAGGTTTCCATTTTCTCCACATCCTTGCCAACACTTGTTATTGTCTGTCTTTTTATGTAACTATCCTAGTAGGTATCTAGTGGTATCTCATTGCAGTTTTAATTTGTATTTCCCCAATGTGAGCATCTTTTTATGTTCTTATTACATATTATTGGATGAATTGTGTCCCCTCCAAATTTATATGTTGAAGTCCCAACCCCCAGTAACTCAGAATGTGACCATATTTGAGATAGGGCCTTTAAAATTGTTATTAAGTTAAAATGAGACCATTAGATTAGGGCGTTAATCCAATATAAGTGGTGTCCTTATAAGAAGAGATGGATATACCAGGGGCACGTTTGTACAGAAAGACAATCATAAGAAAAGGCAGCAAGAATGGCCATCTACAAGCCATCTACAAGAGAGGGCTCACAATGAAACCAACACTACTGACACCTTGATCTTGGACTTCTAGTCTCCAGAACTGTAAGCAAATTAATTTCTGCTGTTTAAGCCACACAGTCTGTGGTATTTTGTTATGGCAGCCCTAGCAAATGAATACAGCTAATGATGTTGAACATCTTTTCACATGCTTATTCACTATGGATATATCCTCTCTGGAAAAATATTTGTTCATGTCTTTGGCCAATTTTCTAATTGAATTGTTTGGGTTCTTTATTGTTGAGTTTTAAAAGTTGTTTTCTATTCTAGATGTGAGTCCTTTGTCAGTTATATGGTTTGCAAATATTTTCTCCTAGTCTCTAGCTTGTCTTTCTGTCTAATTCACAGGACATTTCACAGAGCACAGGTTTTTAATTTTAATGAGGTCTAATTTATCAATTTTTCTTATGTAGTATCATGATATTGGTATCAAGTCTAGAAATCTTTGCCTAGTTGTAGATACCACAGATTTTCTGTTATAGCTTTCTCTAAAAGTTTCATAATTTCACATTTTACATTTGTTTATAATCCATTTTGAGTTAATTTTTGTATAAGATGTGAGGTTTAGATCAAGGTTCATTTTTTATTTTTGCCTCTGCCTGTCCAATTGTTCCAGCACCATTTTTTGAAATGGTTGCTTTTAGGTCTTTGATAAAAATCAATTTTGCATATGTGTGTGAGGATATTCACCTTAATTTTACAAAGATATTTTTACTTGATATCAAGTTCTAGATTACTTTTTTGCTTTTAATTTTTTTTAATTTTCCAGCACTTTGATGAGCTCATTCTATTGTCTTTGGCTTTTATTGATTCTCTTAGCTGTCAGTTTTATTGTTGCACTTTTGAAGTTAATATGTCTTCTTTTTTTCCTCCAACTGTCTTAACCCTTAACTTAAAAGTCTAAAAACAATGAAAGCCCTTTAAGGAACATTTGGAAAAAAAGAGGAAATAAAGTAAAATCACATCTAATGTCATCAGCCTAGCACAACCACAGATGTGCGCTTCTGGATACTAAATATTTTAAAGAGGGTTCATTATTCAATCCCTTGCCTATTTCTTTCTTTTTAATCCTACTGTCATTTTTACCCCCTTCTGAGATGGGATCTCACTCTGTTGCCCAGGCTGGAGTGCAGTGATGTGATCTTGGCTCACTGCAACCTCCGCCTTCTGGGTTCAAGCCATTTTCCTGCCTCAGCCTCCCAAGTAGCTGGGATTACAGGCTCCTGCCACCATGCCCTGCTAATTTTTGTATTTTTAGTAGAGAGGGGGTTTTGCTATGTTGGCCAGGCTGGTCTTGAACTCCTGACCTCAAGTGATCCGTGGCCTCCCAAAGTGTTGGGATTACAGGCATGAGCCACCATGCCCAGTCTAATCCTACTGCCTTTTATTTGGTTAAAGTTGTGGAGTCTCCAGCTGCATGCAATTTTATTGGACTCATAAAAATAGATATAAGGAAGCATTGCAAACATCTACATTTATGATTCTTACCTTCTATTCAGATAGGAAGAGCAAAATTTTCATTTCTACTAACTCCTCATGAGCCTATGTATGGTTTTCTATATATCTAATAGGGGAAGAGTCCACAAAAAGTGTATAATATTTACATAAAAACTAGTATCTTCACCCTTCCTTTTCTTAAAAAGAAACTCTCCTACCTTTGATAATTTTATTTGTATTCCCATGACTCTATCTTCATTTTACTTTTTATGTTTCAGCAAACATTTTGGTCAGTTGGAATTTTGCCTACCATTTTTGGTGGTGTTCTTGTGCCTGGAATTATTCTCTTATGGATTATTTGTAAGTTTTTCCACTATTTTAGAGAAAAAAAAACTGAAAATTTCCCTCTACCTTTTTGGAGTTTAAATAGTATGAATCCTTAAAGTTGTTTGTAGAAAAAAAAAAAAGTCCATTTTCCTAACATGCTGAGTGCCTTCAGAGTGAAATAATATGTAGCCGGGTGCCGTGGCTCACGCCTGTAATCCCAGCGCTTTGGGAGGCCGAGGCAGGCAGATGACTTGAGGTCAGGAGTTCAAGACCAGCCTGGCCAACATGAAACCCCGTCTCTACTAAAAATACAAAAATTAGCTGGGCATGGTGGCACTCACCTGGAGATTTTCTGGAGTTACATAAGACATAAGAATTGCTTGCCCCCTTGAGATGGAGGTTGCAGTGAGTCGAGATCACGCCACTGCACTCCAGCCTGGGAGACAGAGTGAGACTGTCTCAAAAAAAGAAAAAAAAAAGAATGAAATAACACGTTCATGTTACTCAAATGCACAAGCAGCCTAGCTTCGGAGAAATGATGTGAACTTCAGATTTTGTAAGCTATTGCCAATGGCAACCACCAGATGTCACCACTCCCAGTAATTCAGGCAAAGTTACTGCTCCCACATTTACAGTTTCACATACAGGGCCTCTTGGAAAACTTCTCCAAGTTGATTAGGAAATGGGGTATCCAGGAAAGGTGGGCAGACAAAAACTATTTCTACTACCTTTTTAAGTGAAGCCATGAGGTTTAGCTTCTCTAGCAATTTACATGAATGACTTATGCAAGATCGCCAAGGGTTTCTCCCAGAAATTTATAGGGCTTGTGTCTGCATTTTGAAAGGCAGACTATTATCCTGAAGTTCTTTTCACAGTGCTTATTAAAATACAACTTTATATACCATTTTACAGTTGTCTGAGTGGTTTAATCATATAACTATATACTGGAACCTCATTCCCAAAAACCTGCGAGGTTGATAGGCTAAAGGTTGTCCCCATTTTAGATGAGAAAATTAAATCACTTGTCTAACGTATTAGAGGACTGAACAAGTAATAAATGACAGAACTAAACAAGTACCCGAGTCAGTCTCCTGATGTTTGGTGCCCTTTCCTTCCCAGCACACTGCCCCCATCTCAGAAGATATTAAATATCCATTCATAAAAATCTGCTAAGTTTACAAAGAATGGCTTTTTATTTCAGGGCTTTCTTACACGTGGAAATTGTCAACAGTTTTCCAAGAATGCTTTGGTACTCAAGTTTCTATGGTTGTGTTTGAGCAGGGGGAAATTTGACTGTTAGTCCAAGGCAAAGCTCCTACTCCCAGGCTAACAATTTCATTACATGGGCAGGTCACTTCTTGGTATTTGTGAAAGAGTTACATACTACTGAAAGCTCAATATAAAATTTGATTTTCAATTGGATGTACTCCCAAAATCCTCAGAAATCAGTGGAAGGTGAGGAAATTGAACATGTGCATCCTTTCTGCCCAGTGTAGACATAGGCTGGGACAAGACTTTGACTTTGGGCAAACCTTCCTAGATGTTGTGGGTTCAAGTTGGAGTTTTTATTCCTGAATTCCTGAATCTCACCCTTCTCCTCAACCCTTCCCACCAAGAAAATTATATGCATAAGGAGCAATAGTAGAATAGTAAGCAAAGTATTTATTAATAAACGCTTGATCTGAGAATTCAGCATAGGCTTGGTAACCTTGTTCTCCTCTGTCTGTTGCAGGGTTCTTTGGTTTAAAAAAATTGATTGGAAAGTGCAGCTTAAGCTACTCCCTTCATTCTGAATCTGAGAAGCTAAAGTCTTCAGAACAAATTTGGCCTGACCTAATCATCCAGCAGCAAGTGGAACCGGCTATCTAGTCACAGATGTGTATGATTCTTTTCACTGTAATGACCTGGGTCACTGGTGAGCTGTGGCCCAATGATTGGCCTCAGACCAATGAGATTAGAAACTCCCATGCAGGAAGAGCAAAGGTGCCTGAAATTGCAGGTGAAAGTATTTTCTCTCACCATGGACCAAGGCTGAAGCACGGAGAGAGGGTTAAAAATGTTTTGCTTCCCTAATATTATTAGAGAGGGAGTACACTTGCTGTTCCACATATGTCTATTGGGGAGAGATTGATTTCAATGTTGGCTCCTGCTCTCGAGTTGCCATGGTGATGAGCAAGTGAAAAACAAGTGATAGCAGAAAGAAAGATTCAGTGCCACCCAGAGATCCAACACTCCAGAAGGAAGTAACAAGCTTCCCCTCTGAGCAGAACCAAGCTTGCCAGTGTCGCATGGGGGCTAGGGAGAGGGTGTTTAGGCTCTATGATTTGTTATCTCAGCAGTGCTCATTTTGTGACCAGTGTGTTAGAATGAGAAAACACGGCCACTCCTACTGACAGTCAAGCCTGCATCCTCTGCCCCCAAAGTCATATCAAATGACACTGAGAACTTTGAGTTATTATTGTACTGCTTCTCTCAGTGCCTACAAACAGATGCTACCATCAGGACCCATGCTGATAACACGCATCAACACCTCCCAATCTTTGTGCTGACTAGGGACAAGGCTGCCCTTCTGAGACCCTGATAGTTATGTCCAACACAAAAAGAGTGGCTAAGTCAAGCTGGCTGTGAGTACAGGACAGCAGCTAATTCTTTAGAAGTGCATGCAGCTTGGCTGAGAAGTAAATGTTCACCTCTCTGCAAACTCATCATCTAACATTTAATTGTATTCTTGGCATGTTTTGGAGATGTAGCTGTCTTGGGTCACCAGTCCTGGCAACATGGCTCCACTTCTTTTAGGTGAAGAATCATAGTTTGATAGTTTCCTGGAGATACAACCTTGGCCTCAGTAGAAGCAGGAAATTGGTGTCAAAGTGTAGTGGTGTGGCCTTCAAAAGTAAGCTCTGTCCTGGATTACAAGTGCTTCATATTTAGTCAGAGCTTAAGGCCCTGGACGATTGCAACGGTTGGTAGAAAGCACTGGACTCAACATGGAGATTCTGGAGGTTAGTCCTGACTCCTGCACTGACTTGCTATGCAACCTTGAGCAAGTCATTTCCCCTGTCATCATCTTCAATATCCTCATTTAAAAATGTTACCAGGTACAGTGGCTCATGCCTGTAATCCAGTTTGGAAGGCTGAAGTAGAAGGATTGCTTGAGCCCAGGAGTTCAAGACAACAAAATGAGACCACTGTCTCTATTAAAAAAAAAAAAAAAAAAAAAAAAAGCAGTGCGTGATGGCACACGCCTGCAGTCCTAGTTACTCAGGAGGCTGAGGTGGAAGTATTGTTTGAGCCCAGGAGTTTGAGGCTGCAGTGAGCTATGATTGAGCCACTACTCTCCAGCCTGGATGACAGTGAGACCCCTTATCTAAAACAAAATGAAAAAAAAATGAAAGTACTGGGAGTATTAAGAGATTCAAATGAGATCACGGAGGTAAAGTTGCTTTGAAACACAGAAAGAGCCTAGCACCTGTGTAAAGCAAGCTTATTAACATACCCAGAATATTGAAGGACAAAGATGTGCAGTCCAAGATTCTTGAAAGTGTACATGGAGAAAAGCAAGTATCTTAGCCCATGTCTTTCCCATAAACTTCAGGGGAGTGTGTTGACAGTACTTGGGGCACCGGGGCTTAGTAGAGCTAGATAGTGTATTAGTCTGTTCTCATGTTGCTAATAGAGACATACCCAAGACTGGGTAATTTATAGGAAAGAGGTTTAATTGACTCACAGTTCCCCAGGGATGGGGAGGCCTCAGGAAACTTAGGATCATGATGGAAAGAGAAGCAAACACGTCTTTGTTCACATGGCAGCAGCAAGGAGAAGTGCCAAGCAAATTGGGGAAAAGCCCCTTATAAAACCATTAGCTCTTCTGAGAACTCACTATCAGGAGAACAGCAGCATGAGGTAACCGCCCCCATGATTCAGTTACCTCCCACCAGGTCCCTCCCCTTGACATGTGGGGATTATGGGAACTACAATTCAACTTGAGATTTGGGGGCGGGGACACAGCCAAACCATATCAGATGGGAAAGGCAAGGGAAGTCAAAATGATGACGACTATTATGATAGCATGTGTCAAAAAAGAACAATTATTAGATGGGTATACATTCATATATACACCTATGCACTATATATAGTAGTGTGTGTACATGTATATATAAATATATATGCATGTCTCTATCACATCTGTAATGTGCCAAGTACTCTGCCAGCCCCTTACATATGCTGTCTCATTTCATTCTTACATTAACCCTGTTAAAATGGTACTATTATCATTCCTATTTTATAGATGAAGAAACTAAGGCTTAGAGACATTTTCTCATGGTCACTTAGCTAACAAGGAGTCGAGCCAGTATTTGAACCCAGGTTTAGTTTTAAGTCCAGAGTCTGTCCCTATAACCACCAGGCACAAAACAGTGCTGGCCATAGAATCCTCTGGATGGATAAGCCCCGTCATCCTGGGCCTTGTGCTGTAGGTTTAGAGCTCAGCCACTAGAGGGGGCTGCCTGTCTTGCTGTTAGTGAACACGAGTTGAATCGCTAGGGACTTGGAGGCCGCTGTTCTCTCCCTTGGATGGAAGACTTCTAGAAGAATCCAGAGCCTGACTCCAGCTGGTTCCTGGTCTCACCCTCAACCTCTTTTAATTCACATTTGGTTCCAGGCCTCAAGGTGTCCCCAGTGATGGGGATAGCAATGCCTTTTTGAGACAGTTTACACACTTCTTTCCCCGTAGGCTGCAGGAGGCCAGGGTGAGCTGCCTGCCCTAAGGGACTTTCAGGGCTTCTCTGGGGGAATAAGGAGGAGGGAAGGAGGAGCCTAGTAGTTAAGAGCCAGGATTCTGTAGTCGCACTGTCCTGTTCTACCCCAGCTTCCCACTCACTGCCTGTGCTACTAACAGGTCACTTCACTTCTCTGAGTCCCAGTTTCTTATCTGTAAACATTAGGATGCCCCACCACCACCACCCAGTTCAGGATAAAGTGTGTGTGGTGCCAAGCACAGTGCCTGGGATAGAACAGGAGAGCTCAGCAATTGGTAGTTCCTCCCACTTTTCAGCCAGAGTGAGACATGCCCAGCCAGGGCCCATTCCACTCTGAGGCAGCACAGCACCGAGGGGCAGGAACAGAATTCCCTCATTCCCCTCTCACCTCTGGTAGCCCTGTGCCCACAGCCAAGGTGCTGTGAGAGCCTGCCACTGCAGGGCAGGAGGTCCCCAAACATTCCTCCCTCAGTGACACCTTTCAGAGTCCCTCAGTTTTTCCTGGCCCCTGGCCCAGAGTTCTTCATATCCTCTGACTCACTTCCCTGCAGCCAGAACTTAAATCTTTTCTCCCTTGCCCTCCCACAGATTTAATCCTTCAGCAAACCCTGTTGATTCCACCTCCTGAAAGCATAGGGCTCTGGAATCAGCGGCCCTGAACCCTGGTTCTGCCACTTACCATGAATGTAACCTGGAGCAATTGCTGTCATCTCTCAAATCTTGGGTCGGTCATTTATTAATTACGCGACCTTAAGATTCCTTAACTGCTCTGAATCTCAGTTTCCTCATACATAAAACAAGGAAAATAATAGTGCTTGAGTTTTAGGGTTGCCATAAGGATTAAATGAGGTAAAATATGTAAAAAGCCTGACCCATAGAAGGTGCCACAATTTACCAACTGTGTGATTTGGGGCAAGTTTTAAAAACCACTCTAAGCCTCAGTTTTCCCAACTGTACCTATCCTTCAAAGTTGTTGTATTAAAGGAGTTAATCCACATAAGGTTCGTAACAAGAATTCCAGAATTATCAGCTGTTCTAACTCTTATCCTCCTAGGTATCCTATTGTCTAGTCTTCTCTGGACAGGGAAAGCCCCACTCCCACACCTGTGGGTGTCACCACCTCCTACTCCCCCCGTCCCCCGCCCCGCACTATGCCTGTATGGCTCTCTAGTGGACTGACAGTTCGTCTCCTCTCTTCTCCAGTCTCCTGTTGTAAACTGGTGACCTGACTTCACTGTTTTACCTGTCATGGCCTGGTGTTGGTTCCTGTATTTTTTACTTAATCACCGCTGACAAGGCTTGTAGCATCTTCCATGCAGGCACACAAACCCAGACACAGAAACCCAGCTAACTCTTAGTTTTCTCATTAATAAATGGGGATAATAATAAGACCTATCTCTAGGACTGTTGCGATTACAAGTACCACACAAGATGATGGGTGTAACGTCAGTAGCAAGTGCTGTGGCACCCGCTGTCAGAGCACTCATTCCTTGTTGGCTTTCTGTATCTGGGTTTCTGTGTTTCCATAGAGGTTGTCACGAGCCTTGCCAGCCAGGGGATAAACCAAAAACACAGGAACCAACACATATTCCTGATAGGCCAAAACAGTGGATTCAGGTCTGCTAACAACCTTGTTTGGGATGGGGTTGGCCACCATTTGGCAAAAGGGAAGTGGGGAGGAAAGGAGACAATGTATCTACCCACTAGATGGGTCACACAGGCACAGTTTTGAGGAGGGGGTGATAGGTGAGGGTTTGTAACACCCACTGGGTAGGCAGAGGGCTTTCCGTGCTGAGGTAAAGGAGAATAGGCGACTATTTTAATGAGCATGTGCTGTGTGGGGAAGAGGTGTGATACAATAAAGAACTACAGTCAGGAGTTCAAGACCAGCCTGGCCAACATAATGAAACCCCATCTCTACTAAAAATACAAAAATTAACTGGGAAAAATTAATTGGGAAAAAATTAAATTTTGTAAAAATACAAAAATTAACTGGGAAAAAAAAATTCCAGCTGCTCGGGAGGCTAAGGCAGGAGAATTGCTTGAGCCTGGGAGGCAGAGGTTGCAGTGTTGCGCCACTGCACTCCACTCTGGGCAACAGAGTGAGACCCTGTCTCAAAAAACAAACAAACAAAAAAAACTACAGAGGTTGTAGTGAAAGGGTTAAGAGCAGAGGGCTGACCTTGACACTTGAGGGGAGTGGGCCTATGAATTGAGCCAGCATGCGGCAGAAAAGGCATTTGAACCCAGGTACATCTGCTTCCAAAGCCCATGCTCTTAATCGTTACAACATTAAGGGCTGGCACATAGTAAGTGCTCAATAAGTATTGTTTAATGAAGGCATTCATAGTGTTGCCTCTTTCTGAAAAGTTTTCTCCCTCCATTACTACTCATGCCTATCCTTCAAAGCCCAGCTCAAATGCAGCCTCATCCCAACAGATGTGTCCTCTCACTGCTGCAACAAGGTGGGAGAAACAGGAGGAAATCAGTGCTAGGATGGGGAAGTGCTGGGACACTAGGATGGGCCAGCCAGGTGGACCTGGAGGAAGGACTCTTGAGTTTTGCACAGAGATTTTTTTCCTGAGTTTGTGCACTGGAGTTGAAGTTGGTACAAGGATTGGAAACGCCCATAACAAAGTAACTCATACTGAGCTCTGATTAGTAAGAACAGTGAATTCCAATTACTTAGCAACCACGTATGGGGAAGAGGATTGGAAGCCATTTCAGGACAGGGGACGGAGAGGACAGTGAGACAAAATGTCTGCCCAATAAACAACAGCACGTGTGCAGTAAGGAAGGCGGGGTTGGGAAATGAGAAGAGCCCATTCTGAGTTAAGAATTACTGCTTCAAGGGTTTTAGGGTCTTTAAATCCCTGAGGATTTAGGGATTTGTAATACTATGCTATATAATACCTTAAAACCAAGGATATTGGGATTCCAAGGATTTTAAATCCCTATAACCTATGGTATAAAGATTCGAGCAATTTTTGAGCTATGAAATGCTGGGTGCTTAGGACCCAAAACAAGGATTTTAAGCAGAACACTGGACATTTTGAAGTACTAATTAATCTCCCTTTTACTTCAAATCAATCCTGGTTTAACCCTTGGAAGAGTGGTTTCCAAATTGTGTTTTCCACAGTCTGGGGATCCTTGAAGGTGCCTCACAGAAAGGGGTGGAGACAGCTACTTTACCAGAGAGAAGACACCAGCATAAGAATTCTGGGCCCCCCATTATGGCTTCCACCAGGGTAGCTCCATTTTTATTTGATTTATATATTGGGCTTCTGCATTCAATTCAAAAGAAAGGTTTTCCTGCTGAAGCACAAAAAATACGTTTACAAACCTCTGGCCTTGGAAAAAGGGAGCTGAAACCTGTGGGTTACCATTTGAATGTAGACAGTGGTCCAGGGAGCCACACTTCGCCTCTGTTTTTTTTTTTTGTTTTTTGGGGGGGCGGGGGGGTTTCTTTCTTTCTTTTTTTTTTCATTTTGGAATAAACACTGAAAAGATGCTTTTACCAGTAAACCATCAAATGGTGCCAGGAAGATCAAGTGGTGATAACTGACAAATCAGTTATTAGTTGAGTAAATCGTCATTAGCTGACTCTGGCCTATAAGATCATTTCCTTTATAAAATCAGTAATAGCAGCTACTAAGACTACTATTATTATGACTACTACCATTTATTGAGGTTTTGTACTATGTGCCGGGGGCATGCTAAGTACTTTACATATATCATTTAATCCTCACAATAACTCTGAAAGGAAGTATTATTAGCTCCATTTTACAGATGAGGAGACTGAGACTCAGAGTGGATAAGTAACTGGCCCAAGGTCATACTGCTAGCACATGGTAGATTCCACTTACAAACAGAAGCAGAGGACTAAAAGAATTAATGTAGTCAAAGGTCAATTGCCTGGAAGCCTTAATTAAAGAACAAGGTTAAACTTTGACCAATAGATGGCACCAGTGTGTGAGTTTGGTGGCCTGCTCAAGGTTGTGTCCAATGCAGGGAAGTCCCAGCTAGGGCTCAGAACTGAAGCAGCCTGTCTCATGTTGAGGGAGGAGGAAAAGAAAGATGGTCATCGTTTTGCTCCTGAATGAAATGACATTACCGTTTCCCCTTTGTAGCTAAACCAGGAAGCTAGCAAGTTGGGGAACAATGGTGGTTCCACCAAGAGCTACTTTCAGAAGACTTGAGAATCTTTTCTCTTTCAACATTTCCTGAGCACCTCCTCTGTGCCAGGCAGTGTTCTGTACAATGAAGTCATATGGGAATATCAAATACAGCCCCAGGTTACTGTATAGGAAAGGAGGCAAATGCTCTGGTAGGGGAGGCTCTGAATGAGTGGGGGCACCCAACCTGGTGCCTGGGATGTCTGGGGAGGCTTCCTACAGCAGGGGTGTCTGAGCTGGTTCTGTTGGAAGAATGAGAGTTTCCTAGGCATGCGAAAGTGGAAAGGCATTCCAGACAGGGTTAAGGTGTTAGAAAGCATGCCACATTCAAGGAGAGGCAGTGTAAACTTCAAGAGTTGAGAGATGAGTCTCAAGAGACAGGCAAAACCCAGACAATTGAAAGGCTTAGAATATCAAGTTAAGTACTTGATTTGTGAAGATATAGCACTGTGTGTGTGTGTGTGTGTGTGTGTGTGTGTGTGTGTGGTGTGAACACATGTATTTTTCTGAGTAGAGAAGACATAGGTTCTCAAGGGGATCTGTGACAAAAAAAAAAAAAGTATAAGCCCAAAAGTGTTGGCAAAGGCATGATGTGGTCTAATCTGGTGGTCAGTGTGGAAGATGAATCACAAAGGGACAACTGGAGGCCAAAAAAAAAAAAATTAGTCGAAGAGTAATTGGAGCAAGGGTAAGCATGAGGGTCTGAGCTGTGGTAAATACAAAGGGAATTGAGGAAAAAAATTGCTAGGTCCTAGTAGCCCTCCTCCCCACATGCACACAGCCCTCTCTGAGGCTCAAATGAGGCTGCACCTGTCACATTTCCCCTCTAACCTGCATCCCTACTCCCAACTTACAAGCTGCCCTTTGGGGGCCTTTTTGTTTCCTTTCCAAGCCGTCCTTGAAGTTTAATCAAGTCTGATTTCACAAATTGATGGAGAGGGCCTGGCCCCATGCTGGGTCCCCAGCCCTACAACCCCATGAAGAAAAACTTGTCAACTGACCTCAGGTAGGAAAAGCAATGAATTGGCCTTGAGCTGGTCTCTGACCCTCTGCCCATGGTTTCACAATATGGGCAGAGTTCAGTTAAGAAATCAGCACAGTTCCAAGAAAAAGGAAAACACCATCCAGTTTATTTTTCTCCTGATTCATCTCATGCCAACACACAGACTTCAATGGACAGCAGGCAAAATGGGGGGGGGGGCATCCCCAGAGCAAGCCGATTCTCTACACAGCCCCTTCCGTTCCTGTAAGACTCATCAAAAAGGCACCCCAACCTTGCATGGATCTGCTGTTGGTATTCCTTGGGGTGAAGCCAGAAGTCAGGCTTTCCACAGAGAGACAGGACTACATGGCCACCTGGGAAGGCTGGGGAGTCAAAGGGTCTGAGGAGTGACTACTTCCCTCCACAAGGGCATTCCCTGCCCTGCTCTGCTTCCTGGGGGCTTCAGCAAGCCTTCCTTCTTCTAGAGCTCCTAGAACCCTCCCATGGTCAACACAACAGCAGCCCAGACAATGAGATGCCAGAGGCCTGAGCTCACAGGCCAGTCAGGTAAGCCACGGTGAGCTGGGCAGCTAGAGGACCCAATTTTCAGTCCAGAAAGCTCTATCTGCTGGACTAATACTCCTGGCTAATTGATGTCTGTGAAAACTTGCCAGACAAACTGAACCCCAATCAGACTCTGGCTGCCTCCATTTGGATAGGTTGGGATGGGGAAGGGGGATGAGCTGTGGCGCTGTAGGGTATGGACCCTGGTACCCTCACACACCCTTCTGGCCCCTTTTCATTGGCCTCCTACTTCTCTTCTTCATCCTCCTCCTCTTCATCTTCCTCTTCTTCTTCGCTGTCTGAGTCCTCATATAGGTTGATGGTTGCCTGGACAGGAAAGTTCTGCAGTAAAATCTCCCCAGCACTGTACAGATAGTCGAAGGAGCGGGATTTAGGCCAGAAGAGCCTGTGGACAGAGAAGAAACATGGCCCCTAACAGGTCTCATATGTGCAGAGGGGCCAGTAGGGCCAAGAAAGAAGCTGGCCCCTAAACCCCTTCTCTTGGCTGCAACAATGAGGTCAGAGGGAAAGGAAGCAAGAAAGTTTTGTAACAGAACCTTCTGCATTGTTACAAAGTGGCCCCACCCAGGAAGGCAACCCCTTATGGACCTACAGTGGTGGGGGGGGAGGCAGCCCCAGCATCTGTCAATTACGGCTCTGACTCCACCTGCTACCTACCCCAGAAAGCTTCTAGCCAAGAATTCTCCAGCCCTATGGCCCCATCTCCTTCCACTGAGGATTATTTCACTGACCCATCCATGGGGGATCATTCTTGGGCATCATTAACAATGCCTCCAGAAAAGACAGCCTTGGCAAAGTCCCTTAACCTCTCTGGGCTCCAGTTTTCTCTTCTATGAAACAGCGATCATAGATAGCAATTCCTCCCCTCTCCTGCTTCACAAGACCTTTGTGAAGATTAAAAGAGCTAATGGATCTATGTCAAGTTTGGAGTTTCATGCCAGAAGCTTACCTGACAGGGTGATGGAACCTGGATTCAGCCTTGGTGACCTCAGCAGCCGTTGCCCCACCAGCAGCCTGTCCAAAGCAAAAGCTAGCATGTGGCTCAAAGTACATGGCTAGATAACTTCCTCCTCTGTACTAGAGGTCAGAAAGCTGCAGGTAAAATGATCTTGAAGAGACCTTAGACATCTCTGGGACCCAGCAACCCCCAATACCCGTCCCTCAACAAGGAGTCTCTCTTGGTTCTGGTTGAAAATCAAGCAGACAGAGTCCTGCGGGTTGTTTGCTTCCCTGCCTCTGTTCCAGCACCTGTTTGGAGGCTCTCCAGGGGACAGAGTTCTACTGAAGCAGCAAAGATTCAGGGAGATGGGGTGGGTGGGAGAGCACTGGAGTAAGGTGCCAGGAGACCAGGCCTCAAGCACCAGCACTGCCACACACTGGCTGTGGGGCCTGCCCAGATCCCTTGCCCACTCTGAGCCTTGGTCTCCTCATCTTTCCAATTGCCACAGAAAGCTTGGATCTGCTCTCTGTTGGAATCAAATGTTGGCAAAACTGTGAGGATGCTATCTCAGATGTGCACCTTTGGACTGAGGTCAGGGGCTCTCTGGGAAGTGACCTGGTCAGTGTTAATGCATGTGGCTGCACGTGAACATGCGTCACAAGGGCTCGAACTCACCAAATCCACCAGCTTCCTCATCTGCCTTGGGGAGTCATTTGTGGAAGACAGCCAGGGCCTCCAGAGACAAGTTCCTCTGGGACAAAGAGGAGAGATCAATCGGTAGAGGAAGAGACTGAAAGGTGGGCTCCCTGAGATAACCAGAGGCCTCCCAAAAGCTTGGCTCAGGTGCCATCTGCTCCAGGAAGCCTTTCCTAAGGCTCCTGAGCCCATTCCAGGACAGATGCCCCTCCTCTCAGCTTCAGCAATGTTACTATTGCTTTTATCATGCTGTCTTGTAATTGCCTATTTACTTGTCTTTGGGCTTCTTAAGCTCAAAGATATGCTCAATCGTATCTGAATTCTCAACACCTAGCACAATGTCTGGTACACAGTAGCTATTTCAGTAAATGTTTGTTGAAGACTAAATGTTTGGAGTAATGAATGGGGGTTAGATGGAAAATATCTTGCCTCCTACTTCCTGCTCCAAGAAGTAGAACTCAGAGCTCTACCATCTTCCTGGGCTGAGGAAGAGGGCCAGAAATGTTCTTGGGTCCACTGCTTCCCCACTGGACTTGCAGAGGTAGGAAAAAAGCAAATGGAAATCTTACAGCGTGGTCAGGAAAAAGACATGTCCTAGTCAAGGGCCTCTTTAGACTTTGGTCCTCTTTCCCCACACTCCCCACCCCCAGTCTAGATTGTGTTAAGCCCAGGTTTCATGGCAGTTCCCCATCCCCCTCAGGGGACTCCGCCACCTGGCCTATGAGGACCTGGCTGCTTCACCTTCAGCTTTGGCAACAGCCACTGTCCCCAAGTCCCCTCTTGCCACCCAGCGGGATTAGTGAGGTGAAAAGTCAGATGAGATATCCAGCTAGAGATGGGGAGGGAGGGCTATGAGGCCATTGCTTTTCCCCTTCACAGAGAACAGGGTGCCCTGGACATCTCACTTTCCTTCCTCTCTCAGGAAGCTCAACTTACCTTTCACTCCCATCTACTTCTCGTCCAGAGGAGAGAAGGGGAGATGGGCTTAACAGGCCAGGGAGTGCCAGTGGGGCTTGTGCTAGGTCTGGAGCTAGCGCCACAGCCAGGGCTGGAGCAGGGGTGGCAGCAGCACCACAGGCAGCAGAGTCCATTCTTAGGGGACCAAAGCCAGTGGGGTCTCCTACTTCCCAGAACCTTATGCACTCTTTTGGCCCTTCCTGGGAGACCCTTTTATAAGCCCTGCCTGGTCTTATAAATTATTCAGGGAGGACAGAGGTGGGATGACTTGGGAGGGGGACAAAGATTTAGGGAAGGGGCTCAGGGAGGGAGAGCTGGGTTCCTGGGTGTGAAATCTCTCCCAGTTGAATAAACATGGTGTCAGTGGGAGGTGAGGGATTTGCTTTGCCTCCAAGTCAGAAACGAAAACACAGAAGGGGCAAATCGCACACCATTTGTGTGAATTCCCCAGGGAGTAGCAAGGCCTGAGAGGGGAAGGAGAGGAGCTCATTAGCACTCTGAAACCACAGAGCTGTCAGGGCCAGAGGGCTGAATAGACAGGCCTTTAACAAAGCCAGTTCCTGGCAAGAAGAGACAGCTGACCCCTTTAAGGAGAGTGAGGGACTCACTTGTTATTTCAGCTCAACCTCAAATAGATTTGCCAGGTGGACCTGAATGTAGGGTGACTGCCATTAAGCATATCATCTGGGTTAGGGAAAAAAGGAGCATTCTGGGCAGAGCAGGCCCAGTTGCTTGTAGGGTAAACCTTAAATCTTCTTTCAATGCCTCTCAGCCCCTTACTGATCAGTTCATTTGCCAAAGTGCCCCTTCCAGCCTCAGCAGTAAGTGGTCCAGTGAAAGAGAGCAGGCAGGATTTTACAGGGCCTCTGGGTGAGATTCCAAACCTCAGAGCTCAGCTTCCAGTTCAGAAGCCAGGGTGCTGGGGAGAGGCAAAGTTCTGCCCGACTACAGAGCTGCCGAAGGACCAGCCCCAGCCCCAGGCCTCAGTTCCCTCATGTGAGAGATGAGGGTGCTGGCCCAGTGGTCTCATAGGACCGTGCCAGCCTGAACACTCTCTGACAGGGGCTACATAAACGGGTACTGAACCTGGGCAAGCCCAGAGGCCTGAGCACAGTCCTCGGCCTTAGCCAGCCTTCTGGGCCTTTGCCAGAAAGCTTCTAGTTACAACTACTGGCAGGGGCCTTATGCTTCAGAGGTCTCGAAAATATTCCTCCTGACCTCAGTGTCCAGCACCAGCACAGATTTAGCTTCTTGGACGTTCATCACAGTCTGGTTTGTAATGGTCAAAAATTAGAAACAACCTCAATGTCCAATAATAGGAAACCAGTTACATTAATTAGGGCAAATCCTTGCAACTGAATACCAAGCAGGTGCTCACAATCATGTTCTGGGAAGTATTATTTTTCAACACAGAAAATGGAAAAAAAATCAGATGGTAAGATAGCATGACTAATTTAAGGGCTCCTCGTTTCTCTGTTCACCTACCCCCCATCTTCACCCCACTTCCAATTCTAGTCCCACTATGTTCTTTTCAGGAATGGAAAATTGAAAACAACCTAAATGTCTCACTTTTAAAAGCTGGTTAGATAAATCATTGGACAGTTACACAATTTCATATTAAAATTGGCATGGTAGAAGAATGAGGGAAAAGTTAACATTTTTAAAGAGTGAAAACAAAATAAGTCTCTAAAATATTACTTAGAGGATGATCCCATTTTGGTAAGAAAAAAGATGTAGAATAGACAGCGTGCAGAGAAAAAATAAGACTGGTGAGAAGAAAGAGTGTTAGGGTTGTCATTTCTGGGAGTAACAGTGGGGTGGATTTTTACTTTATGTTTTTCTGAATTTTCTAAAAAGTTCCACAATGAACTGATATTATTTGAGTAATAAAAAGGAAAGGCACTAAAAATAAAAATAAACCAAGAAAGAAATGTTTATCCGTGGAGGAGCAAAAGCTGGAGGAAATGACAGATATTTTCAAATATCTGAGGATTAGACTGCAATGAGATTACACTTGTTCTGGGTGACTTCAAAGGGCAGGGCTGAGGCCCATGGCTGGAAGCTACAGGGAGACACATTTTGGCTCAATCAAAGGAAAACTTTCTAACAGCTCAGCCACCACCTAACCCAAGGGCCTGGCATGGTCCCGGCCCTCAATAAACAGAGGTTTATTATATGAGGTGAAATGAGTTCAGTGGAATGTGCTGCCTTGGACTTGAGAGAGCTCTCTGTCCCTGAATTTTTTTAAGTGCAAGATAGATCCCAGGTCCTGAAGAGGGAAATCTTGTGGGGAAAGAGAGAGTTGCTGGGGAGCCAGAGCATCTATCAGTCTCTGAGAGTTCTTGCTAAATTTACCTTCATGAGCTGAGCGTTTCCTTGTACTGACTGCATCACTGGCTGAAAGGAGGAGTGTGGCTCAGAGAAGGAGCCAGGCTGAAACGACTGGGCTGGAAGGAGATGGCGTGCAAAGGAGAAAGAAGCACAACACCTGCTGTCACACTCAAGGATCTTTTCCACCTGTAAGTGGCCTCTGAGAATCAGCAGAAGGAAGGAGGGAGAGGGCTAAGAGGCAGATATTCCTCCTGAGCTTGGGGCTCATGCCTGACCAGACTCAACCATGCCACCCATCATGCCACCTCCCACCTTGAACTTGTGTTCCTTCAGTCACCACCTTCATGTTAGGAGCTGTCCAGTGCCTTCACTCCCCTGAGTAGCAGGCCTCAGGTTTCCACTTACACCCAGCTCCCAGCATGCTCTCCTGGAGCCCAGGGAGCCTTCGGTCCTGTTTCCATGGGTCTTTGTCCTCCCTATGCAATGGCTCTGTCTTGCTACCTCCTAGGAATTGCCTCAGCCTCATTTAGCTTGTGGGATGTGAAGCCGCTGGCTCTTCTTGTTGGCTTTTCCCCGGCCTGTAAGATTTAAGGCCTGTAAGTGTTGCTGGGCAAAAGTTGGCTGTTCTCCTTTTCACTTAACACAAAACAGGAGTAAACTGCTCAGCAGGGCAGCAGAAAAGGTCTAGATCAACCAAGATGGAGACCTTCGTATCAGAGCAATTAAGATCTTACCTCTGTTCCCCTAACAGCCCTATAGTGCTTCTGGGTTTTGCCAGTGATTGCTTTTCCAGACCTTTCTGAGAGTACTGGGGCTAGCATTGCCTAGCTAATGGACAGACAGGAAAGGAAAGTGCCATGGACTCTGCCTCAAGCTTAGCGAAGGAGACAAGACCCGCAGACAGAAGACAGACTCAATCAATCTCAGCTGACCCCCAGCGCCCCTCAGTCATCCTTGAGCATGTTCCCTTGTCAAAGACCCAGCTCCAGCCTCCACATTTCGCTTGGCCACATTCCAAACTTCCTTCAGCTCCTTACCATGTTCCTGCCCCTCCTCTCTCTCTGCACAACGTCTCCTTCTACTTCCCTGAGAAAACAGAGGCCTTCAAGCGTGAATTACCTCAGTGCCCTGCCCCACTCCCGCCTCAAACTTGGCCTGCCTTTCCAACTTCCTTCCCCTCCAGCCCTCCCTTCTCAGGGGACAAGGTGCCCCTCTGGTTAAAGGCTAATCCCTTCGCCTGGGCCTTGGCCTCATCCACCTCCTTCCTGGGCCCTTCCTCCAGCCATTTGTTATGCTTCTTGTCTTCAGAAAGTTCAGCTTCTCTATACCAGCTCTTTCTCTCCTGATTATAAAATGCCTGTCTCTGTTATCCCAAAAAACAAGAACTCCCCCTCCACTGTATGTTCTCTTGCTCCTCTAACTTGCTCTCTCTCTTGATCTTTCTCTCCCTCCCTCCTTTCCTCTATTTTCTTTCCCTCACTCTCAAATTTGTTGAAAGTAGTCTACATGCTAGACTTCCGCTTTTCCTGGCTTCCCATTCACACCTCAACCAAGAGCAGTTTGGCTCCAGCCACATTATCTCAGTGAAAGGGCTCTGCCAAAGGTCACAAATGACCTCCTAATTGCCAAATTTGATTACTTCTTTGAACTCTGGGTGGAAAAGACACTATTGGTCAGGTCCTCATTTCCGAAACTCTCCCCTCTTTTGGCCTCCATGATCACGCTTTCTTGGTTTTCCTCCTGCCTCTGGAACCATTCCTCATGGTCTCTTTTGCTGGCCTCTCTTCCTCTGCCCGTTCCTCAAATCAGTAGTTCTTCAATTACAGTCCACAGAACAGGCTGGTATTATACAGCGATGCTTTCACAGCAAAATGAGAAAAACTTTACTAGGAAAGTTTTTCAATAAATACATTTTTTTCAATTATAAAGGACTAGGCTGGGCACTGTGGCTCACACCTGTAATCCCAGCACTTTGGGAGGCTGAGGCGGGTGGATCACTTGAGGTCAGGAGTTCAAGACCAGCCTGGCCAACATGGCAAAACCCAGTCTCTACTAAAAATACAAACATTAGCCAGGCGTGGTGGCACACACCTGTAATTCCAGCTACTCGGGAGGCTGAGGCAGGAGAATTGCTTGAACCCAGGAGGTGGAGGTTGCAGTAGCCGAGATTGTGCCACTGCACTCCAGCCTGGGCAACAGAGCCAGACTCTGTCTCAAAAACTAATAATAATAATAATAAAGGAATCTCCTTCATTCTGAGATTATGCTGTTTCCACTTTTTGGTAGTAAAATGTTCTTTGAAATGATGGCTATGATGGAAGTTACTTTATTTCTTTAATGTTTCTACTCTGGCAAAATAAAACGTTAGTTTATCTATGTCAGCCCCATAAATGTTTATTGAATGAATGAAAGAATGAGAGTTATGTTCCCCACTGAAATTTTTCCAATGGGTATCTCAAACTTATTCCAAAACTGAACTGTTTTCTTGCCGGACAAATCTCCTTTGTACCTACCTTGGAAAGCAGCATTATATTGACCCAGTCACTCAAGCTCAAAACTTCGGCTGCTGATTTCGGTCTTTACCATTTCTGATTTTTGTCTCCTCCATGTTCTCCACTCTTCCACTCTCCCAGTTGTTTCTTAAATTATGGCCTCATCTGTCCTCTCTCACCTGGATGCTCAACAGAGCTTCCTCATAGTTTTCCCTGTCTGTGAGTTAGCCTTTCCAATCCATTCTCCCCACAGCTGCCCCAGAGATCGTTCTAAAACACATAGCCAAGTATGGTCTTCCTCTCCTTAAAAACTTCCAGTGTCTATAGGAAATGTCCAAATGCCTTCGTGTGGCAGTTGAAGCCCTTTGACATCTGAGCTCAGCCTGCTCTCCAGTCTTCTGCCTCGGAAGGCCTTCCACACACCGTCCACTGCAGCCTCCCTCAACTCTATCTCCATCCCGCAAACACGCCATTCACCTGTAATCTTTTTAGGGTTTAGGGCCTCTGGAGGGAAGGCTCAGGGTCATTCTTGGGACAGTGTATTTTTTTTCTTTCTTTTCTTTTTTGTTTTTTTGTTTGTTTCTTTCTTTTTAGACAGGTCTCACCCTGTCGCCCAGGCTGGAATGCAGTGGCATGATCACAGCTCACTGCAGCCTTGACTTCCTAGGCTCAAGCGATCCTTCCACCTCAGCTTCCCAAGTAGCTGGGACCACAGGTGTGTCCCAACACCCACGGCTATTTTTTTTTCATATTCTGTAACAATGTTTATATACAAATGCATTGTGTATCAAATGAATACACTGATACCAAATGCATGGACTGGGTCAAAAAGCTTGATAGCACTAAGGAGATTAGCGCAGATGTTATTCTGTGATTCATTTAGTTAGTGCTGCTCATGTCATTGTCCTTTGCTCTCAAAATGGTTCTGGTCTCATTGCCGGGTGTAACAGAGGTCAGGAGACTGGATACTGCCCAAAGATTTCATGGAGGAGGGGGAGATTGAGCTGGACTGGGTTTAAGGAGGCAGAGAGAAGGTGGAAATGTAATTCTGGCAGAGAAAAGTGGCACAGAGGTGGATAATAAGAGTAGAGAACATTTGTTAAACATTTATATGCCAGGCATTGTTCTAAGCACTCTGCGTGAATTAATTTAAGTCTCACAAACAACCCAGTGAGGAAGATACTGTTAAAAGCTGCATTTTAAAGATGAGACCGGGGAACTTACCCAGGGTCACAGAGCTAAAAGTGACAAGATTGGGATTTGAACTCGGGGAGTCTCTGTGCTCCTAACCACTGCCCAGCCCTATCCTGCCACTGGGGAGCAGTGGGGAGAGTGGGCTGTCTTGGGAACAATGAGAGCCTAGGCCAGCGGGCAACAGAGGGAGGAGAACGTTGAATGCCAGGTTGAAATTTCCAGCAACAGGTTCTGCGCTCCTCTCCAGAAAGGAGCTCTTCCTCTTTCCCTCTGGCGTCTGTCTTGCAAGCCGGGGCCCCTGGGGTTGAGGGCAGGAGGCCTAAACATCCAGTGAGGGTGCCCGGTGGAGGCCCGAAGTAACACAGGGTCTGCTCTGAAAGAGGAGCAAAGGAGAAGTTTCTCTCCCCAACCCGGGCCTGCCTCCAAATCATAAATAGCAAATGGTGCCTGGGGCCTCTGCCCTCAAGTCCAAATGTCCCAAATGTGCCAACTCTTATATGCAGTCCCTTGGGTTCCTGGGACAGGGGGACCCCTCTGGAGAACAGTTTGTTCCCGGGTCAGCTCTCTTCCTACACCCTCCGCTGCTTGGTCCACCATTTGAGCCAGGGCTGTGGCCCATGTGGTGTGGGCTCTCCCGGCAGAACCTCTCGCAGCTCCCCATTTGCTCCTCATTTGGACTGCAGAAGCCTAGAAAAACAAAGCTCTGAGGAAGAAGGTGGGCAGGAGGGAGGTGTTTGGAAATGTCACTCCCAGCTGGGCTCCTTTCCTTCTCCATCCTGTCCTTCCATCCAGCTCCTCCCCTGGCTCCTTGGGCCAGCCTCTTCATCCTGTCTTCTCTGAGACAGCCCCCTTTCCCAGCCTGGCCTGAGACCTTGGGAAGATGAAGCAATGCTGAATTCTCAGTAGTGTGGTCTTTCCTCTTGTCGTTTTAGTCTTGGTGTCCTGATGATCCTGGCTAAGTAAGCAAATGATACTAGTAACTAGTGGCAGCTATCTTCCTGGGACGTGGATCCTGAGAAACTAACAAAAACAATGACAAGAAAAATAGCTCACATCTATTGACTGCTTACTGTGTGCCAGGCACCGTGCTAAGTGCTTTATTGTTTTATTATTGACTCCTCACAAAAATCTTATGAGGTAGTTACTATTATTGCTGCCATTTAAAGGTGAGCAGAGGCTGGGCGCAGTGGCTCATGCCTGTAATCCCAGCACTTTGGGCGATCTGCCCGAGGTGGGCGGATCACCTGAGGTCAGGAGTTCAAGACCCTTCCGGTCAACATGGTGAAACACTGTCTCTACTGAAAATACAAAAATTAGCTGGGTATGGTGGCTTGGGGCACCTGTAATCCTGGTTACTCGGGAGGCTGAAGCAGGAGAATCACTTGAACCCCGGGAGGTGGAGGTTGCAGTAAAATTAGATCGCACCACTACACTCCAGACTGGGTGGACAGAGTGAAACTCCATCAAAAAAAACAAAAAAAGCCATAAAAATAAAGGTCAGCAGAAAACTGAGGCATGGAGAGATTAAGCAATTTACCCAGACTCAAGGAGCTATTGAGAGGTTTGTCTGCCACTCTAACTCAGGCCCTTCTTGTCTAATGCCTGTACTTTTGCAGTCAATCTTAACATGGAAAAAGCTTGGGCCCTATAGCTAGACTTGGGTGTGGGGGAAAAAAAATGGTTCCTACTTCACAGAGTTGCAGTGAAGACTGAAAGAAATAGTGCATGGATTTTGCTTAAAACCTGACATGTACTTAGCACTCAGTAAATGGTGACGATTATGATTATTCCTTTTGCCCCTCCATCATTGCATACACTGTGGCTATTCAGAGCACAGGCTTTAGAAGCAGGCCTAGGTTGGAAGCCTTCCTCAATCCTTTACCATGCAGGTGATGTTGGGTAAGTGAACCAATCTCTGAGCCTCAATTTCCTGGGGATGAAAACAATAGTACCCATCTCCCAGGACTGGAGCGAGGATGAAATGAAATACTGTATGGAAGCTGGTGTTCCTTTTCTGTCCCACATACTTTCAGGTGTTTTTGCATACTGGGCCAGATTTGGCTTCCCAGAACATAGCTTCCATCCTGCTCAGACACCCACAATGGCAGCTCATGAGTGATGAGAATAAGAGGCATTTACACATTTTCCCTGTTCCTTCAAGCCTCACCTCTGACTCCACCCTGCTCTCCCCCTTACTTCCAGCAGGCTTGTTACTACAGTGTCCCTGCACATGACCATCTCCACCCCCCAAACCCCTGCCAAGACTAGAACACCTCTCTGCCCCATGACACAAATTCTGCCCTCCCTTCCAGGTCCTCCTGGAATCCACACTGACTGCAGGAAGCCTCCAAGCCACGCTAACATCTGCCTCCCTCTGCAGGCCTCTCATTTGAGCTTTTCCCCCATGTAGGGGTGCCAGCCCTCTATCGAGGTGCTGTGGCTTAGTCTTGTCTCCTGCCTCCCATCAGCACCTGGCACAGGACTGGGGACATGGCAGGCGTTCATTTCATGTGAATGGAATGATGTTGACACAGGTAGTTGGTCTGAGAAGACTAATAGATTTCATCTAGCAAGTAGCCTTGGAGCTCCATGGTAGGGTGGCAGACAGCTATGACAGGTGCATGGGCCAGGGTGGGATTCTCTGTTCGCACTGGGGCCTTCTAAGACAGAGCACCCAAGATCCCAGGATACGAGTAGTTACAGAGGGTCGCTGTTGACTTGGCTGGGACAGCTCATGAACAAGGCAGGTCAGGAGTAGGAAAGGGCACAACAACAGCAGAGGTCCTTTGGGAAGGAACCTAGGAATCCTCTCCTCCTCTTCATGCCCAGCTGTCTCCTCTACTGACAGGACATTTCTAAGCATAATTAAAATTTCATCTCCACTCTTTCCCAGGCCTCTTCCCTCCCCTTCCAGCCTCAGCCTAGACCAGCAGCCCTAAAAATGTGGTCCAAAGACCCAGGGAGCCCCTAAGATTCAGGAGGTCCAGTCAAAACTACTTTCATGGGGCTGGGCATAGGAAGTGTATATGGATATATAAAGCACTTCTGCATACTGAAGTGCAATTGTCATGAGGAAAAGCACTTGCACAATTGATTTGCAAGCTAAACTAGCGAATTTTTTATGGAACTCTTTTTTTTTTTTTTTTTCCAGACAGAGTCTGGCTCTGTCATGCAGGCTGAAGTGCAGTGGTGCCATCATGGCTCACTGCAGCCTCGATCTCCCAGCCTCAAGCAATCTTCCCACCTCAGCCTCCCAAGTAGCTGGGACTATAGGCTTGCGCCACCATGCAAAGCTAATTGTTTTTTTTTTTTAGTAGAGACACAGTGTCACTATGTTGCCCAGGCTGGTCTCAAACTGCTGGGCTCAAGCATTCCACCTGCCTCAGCCTCCCAAAGTGCTGGGGAGCACTTTATTTTTTTTTACTTGAATGATTGACAAATAAATTGTGGTTATTCAAATTTGGGTGCTTGGCAAGTATTTTGTTAAAAATGGACAAAATGATCCTGTCACCTCAAGGAAAACAACTGTTACTGTTTGTTGTCAATGATAAAAGTTAAGCTTTCAAGTAAAAAGCACAATTTTGGAAAACCTGTATCAGCCACTGTGAGCTTGAGAGCTTCTCAATATCCTAAAGAGCTTTCTAATAAGATTAGTAGGGATACTAATGAATGTGATTTTTTAATATTGTAGAATCAAAAAGCGAGTCAACAATGGGAAGATCTGCATAACTGGGTAGACCAATATTTTCCAGATGACTAATGTATGATGGTACAAAATCATGCATGGATAACAGATCCATTCAAAGTGCAATTGATGTTTTTTTTTTTGAGACAGAATCTCACTCTGTTGCCCAGGCTGGAGCACAGTGGCACAATCTTGGCTCACTGCAAGCTCCGCCTCCCAGGTTCAAGCAATTTCTGTGCCTCAACCTCCCAAGTAGCTGGGACTACAGGCGTACACCACCACGCCTGGCTAATTTTTGTATTTTTTGTACAGACAGTGTTTTGCCATATTGGCCAGGCTGGTTTTGAACTCCTGACCTCAAGCAATCCACCCACCTCAGCCTCCCAAAGTGCTGGGATTACAGGTGTGAGCCACGGCACCTGGCCTACCAGTAGATTTTAATGTAACAGAGTACAAAAGGTTCACTGATACAGTTTAGTTTCAGATTTAACATTGCAAAGAAACATTAAGAAACAACCACTTGTGAAGTTTAGGTGTAGTTATCAAGAAGAATCCCCACACCATTTATTAGTTTTGTATTGCTGCCATAACAAATTACCACAAACTTAACAACTTAGTACGATGCCCATTTATCATCTCGCAGTTATATAGGTTAGAAATCCAGGTGTGTTCACCTGAGTTCCCTGCTTAGGGTCTCACAAGGCTGAGGTGAAGTGGTTAGCTGAGCCGGGCTCTTATCTGGAGGCTCTGGGGAAAAGTCCCATTCCAAGTTTACTCAAGTTGTTAGCAGAATCCAGGTCCTTCAGGGTGTGGGTCTGAGGCACCCCTGACTTGCTGACTGTCATCCAGAGGCTGCTCATGACTCCTAGAGGCTACCTACACTCCTTCTTATGCAGCTCTCTCCATTTGGAAACCATCAACGGCATAGTCAAGTTTGCATCTCTCTGACTTCCGACTTCCTTTTCCTCCACTAGAAAACCTTTTTTTTTTTTTTTTGAGACAGGGTCTCGCTCTGTGGCCCAGGTTGGAGTGCAGTGGTGCAATCTCGACCCACTGCAACCTCCACCTCCAGGGCTCAAGTGATTCTCCTGCCTCAGGCTCCCAAGCAGCTGGGATTACAGGCATGCACCACCATGCCCAGCTAATTTTTGCATTTTTAATAGAGGTGGGTTTCGCCATGTTGCCCAGGGGAGTCTCGAACTCCTAAGTTCAGGTGATTCGCCCACCTCGGCCTCCCAAAGTGCTAGGATTACAGGTGTGAGCCACTGCACCCGGCCACAAACCCTCTTTTAAAGGATTCCCGTGATTAGGTGAGTACAACCTTGATAATTTCCCTTTGCCATATAACTAACACAAACATGGGAGTGAGATCTCATCAGAAACACTCCCAAAAGAGAGGAAATTTATAGGCAGATGAGGGACATTTGGGGGTCATTCTTAGAATTTTGCCTAAAAAGACTATTAAGTACCCCCCTTCTCTACCTCTTATCTTTGTGGGGCTGGATTTTCTTCACACACTTCAACCAAAAACCACATATTGCAACAGCTGGAGTGCAAGAGCAGATATGAGAATCCAGCTGCCTTGTGCTCAGCCAGACATTAAAGAGATTTGCAAATATTGAATATAATGCCACTTTCTTGCCATTTTTTGTTTTGAAAACTATAATTGTTGTAAATATATATTATTTATGTTATAATGTAATAGGTTTGTAATTTTTATTTTAAAGTAATACATAAATAGTTAAAATGTAAGTTTTAATTTCAAATATGTTCAATGTCAATAGATATAACCCTTTGGAGGTTAGACAAATAAAAGCCCTTTGGAGTCCTCAATAATTTGTTAACTAATATCTTTTATTTGTTTATTTTTAAATTTGCATAGATATTAAGGTTCTGAATGACAAAATGTGGAGGGATGTATAAAATTCACTCTTTTAGGTGTGCAGCTCCACGAATTTTGACAAATGCATAGAATTATGTAACAACAATTAAGAGTTTCAACACCCCAAATAATTTCCTTATGCCACTCCATTGTAGTAAACCCCTTCCACCACCCCAACCCCTGGCAACCACTAATCTATTATCTATCCCTACAGTAGTGTCACTTCAAGAATGTCATATAAATAGGACATAACAGTAAGCAGCTTTTTGAGTCTGGCTTCTTTCATTCAGCATAATACATTTGAGCTTCACCCATGTAGCTGTGTGTACATTCCTTTTGATTGTGGAGTAGTATTCCATTACACAGATGTACCAGTTTATTCATTCACTAGTTGAAAGACATTTAGGTCATTTCCTAAATAAGAATGTAAAGTGGTCCTGAGACCAAAATGTTGAGACCCATTGACAGAATGTGCTCTTCCCAGAGCTCTCCTCAATTTGGGATTTTTGTGGACCAGTGGAATTACAAATTTTTTTTAAATGAGGGAGAATCAACATATGGTTGTCAAACTTTTAATTTTGTAATTAAGGGCATTGAAAAATACTACCACATCTTATTTTACAAAAGAAACCTTAATACTAACTATTCAAAGAATAAGTCCGGAATTACAAGTAGTCTTTTAAATTGAATAAGCTTTAAATAATTTACAAATCTTGCTACATTGGCCTTGGTTTCCTCCTATTGGTGATCCTCTACCACTCCCTTCCTTTCTTCTTAAGTCTGTGCATTAGTGCTTAGGAAGAACTTGCTCAGCATTTCTCCTCCTAGATCTGCTTATCCATTGCCTCTCAAACCTTTATTCTCTCTTTCCTCCCAGACATGTCTTCATGAGCCCTTCTCCTGCCTCCCCTCCCAGAACTTCTCTTCTTCACCCACCTTTCCCTTACATAATCATTTTGTCTCTCCTTCCCCTTCTCCCGGACCCCTTTCTTCCCAGACCCATCTACTGTTTCCCTTCTTACCACAATCTCTTCTCAGTCTGATTCCATCAATTCAATGGTGCACCTACTATGTATTAGACTAGAATAGTGATGAAAATAACAATTGAAAGCCAAACTCAATCTGCACAACAAACCCCCATGACACATGTTTACCTATATAACAAACCTGCACATATACCCCGAACCTAAAATAAAAGTTAAATTAAGAAAATAAAAAAAAAGCCAAACCCTTCAGGCATTCACCATCCTGTGCAGGAGCAGCAATAACAAATACAACCCAAGACAATTGGTGGGGGGATAACAAGATGCTTTGGGAGCACAGAGGAGGAACATCCAACCAAGAGACCCCAGGAATCAGGGAAGAAACGCTTAAGCTGAGCCCTAAAGGATGAGGAGTTTTCCAGACAAAACCAGCTGAAGGTGGAGTAGGGTCAGGGTCCAGAAAGAGTTCCAAGCAGAAGGAACAGGACTTGTAAAGGCCTAGAGGGAAGGAAGAGCATTGTAGCCTTGAGAAACTGAAAGGAAGCCAGTCGGGAGAGTGGGGAGTGAGGAGAGTAGTACAAAACCAGTTTGGAGAGCTAGGTAGGGGCCAAATCACACTACTATGTGGAGAGTGGACTATAGAAAGCCAAAAGGAGAAATAGGAAAATCAGAAGGGTATTGCATCCTAGTGAGAGATGATGCTAAGGGGAGTGGAAGTGGAAACCAGCAGATGGACGAAAGAGCTAAATTTTGGAGGTAGAATGGGAAAGACTTACAGGTCTGATACAATGAGGGTCAGAGAAAGTGGAATTAAGGCTAACTGAGGTTTCTGGCTTAAACAATTGGCTTTCCCAAAGGGAGAAGACTGAGGGAGGACTGGTTTCAGTTCAAAGGGAAATCAAGGATACAATTTTGAGGCTGGGCATAGTGGCTCACACCTGTAATCCCAGCGCTTTGGGGGGCTGAAGCAGGAGGATGGCTTGAGCCTAGGAGTTTGAGACTAACCTGTGCAATATAGTGAGACCCCATCTCTACAAAAAATTATAAAAATTAGCTGGGCATGGTGGCACATGCTTGTAGTCTCAGCTACTTGGAAGGCTGAGGCAGGAGGATCACTTCAGTTTAGGAGTTCAAGGTTACTGTGAGCTGTGATCATGCCACTGCATTCCAGCCCAGGCAACAGAGCAAGACCCTGGACATGTTGCATTTGAGACAACTTTCAGCTATCCAAATGGAGATGCCGGTATATAAAGGTCTGAAGCCCAGAGAAGTCTGGGCTGAAAATGATGATTTGGAAGTCGTCAGATGATAGAGGATAAGTGAAACCACAGAGGATAAATGAGACTTCCCAGAATGGGAATGCAGAGAGAGGAACGAGGACTTAGGTCAGGTTCCTGAGAAGTGCCCATATTTAAGGGTCTGGCAGAGGCAGAGGTACCAATGAAGAAGTACCCAGAAAGATAAGAGGGAAACCAGAGGAGTGTTGCTATCACAGAGGCCAAGAGGAGAAAGTATTTCAAGAAAGACAAGGTTATCAAGGGCATTGAATGTTGCAGAGGTCATGGAAATTAAGGACTAAAAAGTGGCCATTGGTTTCGGTGACATGCGGTCATTGGTAACTGTGACAAGAACTTCTTTTGGTGGAATAGTGAAGGTGAAATGTCTGTAAGCCTCTCTCTGCCCTAGACCCTAACTCCTTCTCCCAGAGTCCATCCCTACACCCTCTTCCTTAGAATCTCTTATTTCTCCTTCTAGACTCCTCTTTTCATAGCATCATTTCCTCCCTCTCCTTCAAGGCCTTGCTTTCTACAGAGCTCTCTTTGATTTTCTTCCTCAACGACCCTTTTTCTCTCTTCTCCTTTTCTCTTCCCCCAACCCACCTCTTCCCATACCCTTATTTCCCTCCCTTTATTCTCTCCCTACTCACTTGTCTCCTGAACTAAATGCTGCTTTCCTCAGACTGCTATTCTTTCCTGTTCTTTCAGCCCCCTCTCCATTCCTGCACCCATCTAAGCTCTTTGGATCTCAGCAGGGGTCTTGGCAGAAGGATTACCAAAGAACCTCCCAGGCTCAACACTGAGGAGTCATAGTATTTGGCATGATTCCACCAGGATCTGACAATGCCGACCTGAAGGAAACACAGTGTTAGAACCCAGTCCTTGAATGATTGCCAATCTGGAAACCACATCCTGCCAACACAGTCTCCTCATCCGCCCTGGCACCTGCCCCTAAGATTCTGCCTTTTCCTATCCTCAATTGCACAGTCACTATGAACTGATAAGGTGCCCCTCTACTACAAATTCTAACATTCTGCATTCAATCAGCATTTTTTACTTGTCAAAATGCATTCACATTCATTCACCCAGCCTTGGGAATTTGGCTGGGTGAAGCCTGGAAAAAGAAAATGGAGAGACTTGCCTGAGGTCACATAGTTGGTTAGAGGATTAGCCTGGTATCCCTCCCACCCCTTCAGCCTTGCTTGCTTTCATGCCCAAAGACTCCCCAGGCCTGAGCTCAGGCATGGCTACCCTTTTAGCGTGTCCCAGCCTGCCAAGAGGGAGCACCCTGGAGAGACCCTTGCTCCGGAGCACTGCCAGGGGATCAGTGCCCCATTTGTATCTGCAAGGTAGGGATGGGCCGCCTTGGGAAGGAGGATGATTTCTGGTTTGCTTCACTGAGTTCACCCTAGGCAACAAATCCGACTGTTTGCTTTGATATGACTTGAAAAATAGAGTCAAGCATAATGATTACGAGGCAAGCTCTAGAGGTGGCCAGATTTGGTACCCAGGCCTTGCTCTGTACTAGCACAGTGAGACTATGGATAGGAAACACCTCAGCACAGTGCCTGGCACCTAGCAAGTGTTCAATGAACAGTGGCCTTATCATTTGTACATGGGAATCCTTGGGAGGGAGTTGGTGTTGTACACTGCAAAGTTTGCCAAGCTAGACATCTACAGACCTAGATTCCAGGTCTAACTACTACTGCTCAACTTGGGATGTTGGGCAATTCTTTTCATCTCATTGGGCCTAGGTTTCCTCATCTGGAAATAGTAATGGCTGTCCTATTTTTGTAACATGTTGTATTGGCCTTTAAAACATGCACACTGTTTCACCTAGCAATTCTATTCTTAAGACTTTGTCAGTATTATGTGCAAAGATGCTGGGTTATAGTGAAAATGAAAATAACAAAACGTCTAGTAGTTTACAATTAAATAAATCATATTTTATATGATAGAATGCAGTGCAGCCATGACAGAATGATGTAGTTCTGTGTTTTAATTGACATGGAAATAGGTCCATGCTATGTTATTTACAAATGATGTAAGGTTACATAAATTGTACGTATAGTGTGATTCAATTTTATAAAACAAATCCCATCGATATCTTCTACAATATAACAAAATGTTAGCAATGATTATTTCTGGCTGGTGGCATTATGAGGACCTCTATTTTCTTCTTTATAATTCATTTTCTGAATTCTTTTCAATACCATCTAGTATTTTTCTACTTAGAAAAAACAAGAAAGCTTTTTTGCGTTGGGAGAGTAAAGCCAGTCACTGCACTCTACTACTCCACAGCATGTTTTTTTTATTTCTGTTGTTGTTTGGGTTTTTGTTTGTTTGCTTTGCTTTTTTGAAATGGAGTCTCAGTCTGTCACCCAGGCTGGAGTGCAGTGGTATGATCTTGGCTCATTGCAACCTCCGCCTCCTGGGTTCAAGTGATTCTCCTGCCTCGGCCTCCTGAGTAGCTGGGACTACAGGTGCGCACCACCACATCCAGCTAATTTTTGTATTTTTAGTAGAGACAAGGTTTCACCGTGTTGACCAGGCTGTTTTCGAACTCCTGACCTCAGATTATCCACCCGCCTCGGCCTCCCAAAGTGCTGGGATTACAGGCGTGAGCAACTGCACCCGGCCTTCACAGCACTTTTGAGAGGCTTAAATGACATAGTGCATGGCACTGCCATGTGTGGTAAAAAGGAGAGCCCTGTCCTTATGCTGGCCTACTCAGTTCCACCTTGTAGGACCTGCTCTTTGAACTCAGAGTCTGAACCTACAATACCCATGTTTGCCCTTGAGCCTTGGGACCAACCTTAGGGGTGGGGTAAGGCTGAGGGCCTGCCAGAGAATCAAGTTGAGTAGAAAAGTCTATGGAGCTGCAGGCCATGCAGGGCTGCTTGGGCACTGGCTCACCAGGGCTGTGTTTATGCAGCTTACTCCCTGCTGGGCTTCAGGGCTGCTAGCCAGGGACACCTAATTGGTGGGACAGAGCCCCCTCCTCTCACCACCCTCAAAGCTGGAATGTTCTGAATTCCTTCTTGGGCCAAATCCCCCTCCCCACAAGGCCTCTCCTGGGTTCACAGAGGTCACCACACAAAAGCCCAGCTGGAGTGGAGTTTTTGACAGAAAAAAAAACACACACAAAACCCACCAAACCTTTTTTTTTCCTAAAGTACCTCAATCTTTCCCAGCCTCCAGGGGTTTAATTCTGATCTGTAATAAGTCTCTGACCCACGGCTCAGATTTGCAGATGGATTTTGCAAAGCTGTGGTTAACGATTAGAAATCCTTTATCACCTCAGCCCGTGGCCCCTTGTACTTCGCTCCCCTCCCTCAGGATCCCTTTCTCCCTCTCCAGGGGCATCTCCCCCTCCAAGGCTCTTCAAAGAACTGCCCTGTAAGTATCTCCATCCTGATATAGTTGCTGCCTTTTAAATTCACCGAGGTGGGCACTCTTCCTTCCTAGTCACTATCCATTCACCCCATGGTGGAGCCAGGCTGGGCCACCTTGGGTTTCTGAGCGAAGGGTATGGGAGGGGAAACTCCGGTGGCATTTGAGTTGGTGGTATTTGTTTCCTCAAAGCTATCACAAAGGTTCAAATCTTTAAAACTTCAGGACCAGAGAAAGCACTCTCCAAATTAGATATTTTCTGGTTTGGGGGGTTAAAAGGACTGGGATAAAAATTGGAGGAAGGGAGCCACAGTTTACCCCTCTGCCTAAGTGTAGGGGACTGAGGAGTGACAGAAGGGGCACTCCCTCACAGCCAGCTCCAGTGCCCTCCTTGGCATGAAGGCTCAGGGAGGTAGCAAAAGGTGGGTTCCTAAGTGAAGTCATAAAGTTTCCCCATGAAGTCCTTCAATGACTCCCCCACTGGTCTGCAAGTCTGTCATTAGAAATTCCTTCTTTGGACTGAGGCATTACTCTCTTCTAGTGCCCTCTTTGAAAATGAAGTTGGAGCTAAAACATTCACAGCACTTACGGCTAGGGAGATCGTAGGCGATTTTTGTTTTCTAAATTCTGCCTTTCTGTGTTCTCCAGTGTTCTAAAGTGAGAATGCTTTACTTTGATGATCAGGACAAAAATCAACTTCTTTTTCAAACAATAAGAAAATCTCTCAATCCAGTTGCAATTCTCTGAGCTGCCATCAATCAATTGATGCAGAAGGAAAGATGAACTGCTCTAACGACAAACTTTTGGGAAAGTAGGGCCTCAAGGGAATGGCTTTGCCACCTGCTAGTGCCCTTGGCAGCTGGAAGTGAGTTTCAGAGAAGGGGGCAAGTGTCTCAGATTCTTATGAGGGGCAGTGAGATCAAGGGATGGAGAAATGAGGCTGACTGACAGAAGAGGGCTGTGGTGGCCACCATCACCCCCAGAAGGCCACATCAGCTCCTTCCTTGAGCCTGGGAACCCCAAGTACCCTGTCCCATGTAGTCTTAGGAGGGTACTGCCAAAGAAAGAGTACCATGCACAAGACTCCTGGAGCAAGAGATGGGGAGAATAGCAGGGAAAGTACCTAGGTGAGAAGGGGTTAAGTCAGGAGCTGCAGTCAATCTTGACCCTCCTAATCCTCTCCTGCAGCTCCAATCCCCCCACTAGGGAAGATTAAGTAAGGATCTTAAGTTAAACTTTCTTGCCCAGTCCTTGGGCCATGGAGTATGTTGGCCCCATGCCCAGAAGACAAATTCAGCTGGCAAGGCCTAGAGTCCTCTGTACATCCAGAGCAGCCAGTACTTGACTTCTAGGAGGATCCCTCAAAGAGAGGTTTCTATTAAAGCTGGCGGCTTCTAATAACAGCTCTTCAGTTTTCTATATTTGTCAAAGTGGCTTCCTGTCCCCATGCCTTTTTATTTGAGACTAAAAATCTTGGAGATGACAAACTAGGGCCTAGAGAAGCTATAGGACTTCCTCAACAGGTTCTAGGCAGAACTGACACAATAAGAAGCTAGATGTTTTGATTCTAACACCAGGACCCGGTCTGCCCTCACCTCTACTGCTCATCAGACAAACAAAAACCTGGCTGAATCCAGCCTGGCTCACCATCCAACCATTCGCCATTTAGCTGGTCTTCCTAACTCTGGTGGAAAGCTGAACCCCCGCCTCCATGGGGCCATTTCTATCACTTGAATAAGCTCCAATAACTTGTTCTTCCTCCTGTCTGGGCATGCTGCTATGCCAAGTCAGACTCTAGAGATTCCAAGGCTCAGTAATGGCATTTTCTTGACTCTGCCCTCTCCCTCACCCCAGAATACTTGCCTACTTACTACTACTTAGGACAGGCTCTGGGGAGAGGCTTTCCTCTTGGGGACACTGTTGATTCCCTTGGGAAACTCAAGCTTGACTCTTCTGCTGCCATCCCAGGAAGGCTGAAGCAGGAGCTGCTCCTCTGGGAAGCAGTAGGTCTTCCCCTTGAAAACCTCAAGGTATCTCACCAATTCTCACTGAAAGCTCAGATACAAATAGGAGGAAGAAAGGAAAAGTATTGAACCCAGCCTGGGTGAGGAGCAGGGAGGGCCCAAGGATGGTTTCAAGGCAAGGATGCATCCTGAAAGATGATTTGCAATTATCCAAGCAAATGGTGGATGGTAGAATAGCATGCTTAAGGGTTGGAGACAGAGAGAAAGGCAGTCAGAGAAATTCAAGTGCTTAGGTTTGGCTGGATCATATGTGCATGTATAGGAGCATAAAGCATGAGGTTGGAGGTTAATGGTGTGAGATGAGGCTGTGAAGAAAAGCCGGGGTGAAATAATGGAGGGCTTTCCTGGTTTCCTGGGCTAGCAAGTTTGAGCTTCATCCTGAAATACTTAAGAGCTCCTGAAGATTTTTTTTTTTTTTTTTTTTGAGACAAAGTCTTGCTCTATCGCTCAGTCTGGAGTGCAGTGGCACAATCTCAGCTCACTGCAACCTCCACCTCCCGGTTCAAGCGATTCTCCTGCCTCAGCCTCCTGAGTAGCTGGGATTACAGGCACATGCCACCACGCCCAACTAATTTTTGTATTTTTAGTAGAGACGGGGTTTCACTATGTTGGCCAGGCTGGTCTCAAACTCCTGACCTTGTGATCTGCCCGCCTCGGCCTCCCAAAGTGCTGGGATTATAGGCGTAAGCCACCGCACCCGGCTGAGCTCCTGAAGATTTTTAAGCATGGCAAAGGGTGAGGTGAGAGTCACAATTTGATTTCAACTTCACAAAGATCTTTGACTACTGGGTGGGTAATTCATTATTGCAGGATTGGGGCAGAAGTGGAATTAGAGAGATCAATTTGAGGTGTCTATGAGATTTCCAAATAGACAAGAAACGATGGTTGCATAGTCTGAACTATGGTTTAGGGCAGTGGCGACAGAAAGAAGTAGATGGATTCATGGTCTATTTTTGAAGGCAGACCTGATGGTATGTTATAATTAATTATATGTCAACAAGAGGTGAAAAAGCAAGGATGACTGGCTTGGGCTATTAACTGGGTGATGGCCCCACTGAGGTAAGGAACACTGCATGAGGAGCAGTTTGGGCATGGGGAGAAAAAAGGGCAGATGATTCCAGCTTTGCGAATGTTGAATTTGAGGCCATTAAAACATTCAGGTAGGGCCATTCCAAGTAATAGTTAACTATACAAATCTTGAGTTCAGGAGAGAAATCTGTGGCAGAGGTATGAATTCAAGAGTCACTGGCATGGAGACAGAGTGGATGAGATAACCCGAGAAGAATGTGAAGGCTAAGAGGAGCCATCTAGAAGTCGAGATGAAACCCTGAGGAGGCTAGAGGGGCAGAGATGGATAGTTAGACTTAAAGAGTGAGCAGAAGAAGAGGAACTTATAAAGGAAAACTAGAAGAATCATTTTGAGAAGTAGATAAAATGGAGTGGTGCTACAGTAAACAAGGGAGAAGATAGTTTTATGAAGGAGAGAGACAAGGTGAGATGACAGAGATATGATCATCGAATTTTGGATCAAGAAAAGAGTTGATAACTTTGGTGGGAATATTTTCAGTGGAGGGCTAATGGTGGAAGCCAGACTGCAGAGGGCTGAGCAGTGAGTGGGAGGGTGAAGAAATGGAGACATCAATAATGAATGGCTTGTTTAAGGATCTTGGCTGCAAAGAGAATGATCAAGATAGGAGTAATAGCTGCACAGGGAGGAGGTAGGGTAGGGAGCTCAAAAAGTAGTAGTAAATATTTGAAGTAGTCATCAGAAGGGTGCTTACCAGGGAGAAGTAGAAGGATTTCCAAGCAGCACTGAAGGCCTCAATGAGATACATAGTCATGATCAGGACAGGTACAATTGTGCCAAGGTTAGCAATAAGAAACCAGTGTCAAGAAAGACTTGCTAATGAGTGACAGAGAGGTGAGATTCAAACTATGTTTCTCTCCATTCATCAAATGTTTATCGGCTCCTGCTCCGCACTGCTTTGCATCAACACTGGCATTGGTGTTTCCAATGCTGATGAATCATGTTGACTATCAATCATGTGCCCAATGCTGTGGAAGCATGGCAGACATTTAATATACATTTTTTCACCCTCAAATTGTTTAGAATTTGGTTGAGGAGACAAAATATTCCACAAATGCATATATATTATAAATATATATAATATACATTATATACATACATAGTGAAGCTCTGCTGTCTCTCTCTCCCCCCTTACCTCTTTCTTCCTCTGATCCCCCATCTCTCTCTCATTCCTCTTTCTCAACATTGGGCAGCACTTCAATGACCCTTACACTGAAGCGTTATTGACTCATTTGGAAAGTCCCTATATTTTACTCATATGGAGCCCCTCAAACCTCTTTTCCAACTTCACTCATTCATTAAGGAGATAGCTTTTGAATTGCTGCTCTGGGTAAAGCAGTGTGTAAGGCACATGAGATACAGAGATACACAAGATATAGTCTTGCCCTCAAGTAGCTCACAGCCTAATAAGGAAGAATGAGGGTTTAAACAGGAAATTGCAACATAATGCAAAATGTACTATCTCTGCCTCAGTTTCTTCATCTATACGATAGAAATTATTAGTGCCTACCACAAAAAAACTTGTGATGACTAAATAAGTTAGCATGTAAAAAGTGCTTATAATGGTCCCATAAGAAACACTACATAAGTGTTGCTATTATTATTATTATTATTACTATGATGGAAGTAAACACAAGATACTGTAAGAATAGACAGGAGGAGTACTTGACCCAGGCTAGAGTAAGAGACATCTGTGCTGAATCCTAAAAGATGAGAAGGCACTAAACAGAGGAAGAAGAATACATAACGCTTTGCATAGAATATTCTATTTCTATTTGGGAGCAAAAGACCACATGGCATGATTGAAGAACTGGAAGTAATTTAGTTCCACAGTAGTATAGTCTATGAGGAGGGAAATCGCAAGAGATGAAGCTTGAGAGGTCACGGGGTACAAGCAAGTTTGGACTTTACTTTTTAGCAAATGGGGAGCCATTGGAATGCTTTATGTAGAGTAGTGACTTGATCAGATTAATGTGTTGAAAGATCACCTTGGCAATGATGTGGAGAATGAATTGGGAGAAAGACAAGTTAGAAAGCTGTTGCTATAATCCAGGTGAAAGAGAATGATGAGATCGTGCATGGTGGCTCACGCCTGTAATCCCAGCACTTTGGGAGGTCGAGGTGGGCGGATCACTTGTGGTCAGGAGTTCGAGATCAGCGTGGCCAGCATGGCGAAACCCTGTCTCTACTAAAAATACAAAATTAGCTGGGCGTGGTGGCGTGCACCTGTAGTCCCAGCTACTCAGGGAGCTGAGGCACAAGAATCGCTTGAACCCGGGAGGTGGAGGTTGCAGTGAGCTAAGATCATGCCACCCCACTCCAGCCTGGGCAACAAAAGCAAAATTCGGTCTCAAAAAAAAAAAAAAAAAAAAAAAAAAAAAAAGAATGATGAAACTGACAGGGAAGTAGCAGTGGAAATGGAGAGAAAGGAACCATGGATTTGAGGTATATTCATAAGGTAGAACTGGTGGGACATAGGGACTATAGGATGCAGGAGGTAAGTAGAAGAAAGGTGCCAAAGATCACTTTCCGGATTTTGGTCTGGCACAAGTGGATGGATAGAAGTATCATTCAGTGAACACAGGGAACACAGGGAAAAACTGTTTGGGGAAAGCTGCATGGGGGATGTGATGAGTTCACTTTTGGACACGTCAAATTCGAGATGTCTATGAGATTTCCCTGTGGAGATTCTGACTAGGTGATTGCTCTGCCAGTCTTGAAGCTCAGAAGGCTCTATCCTGGAAATTCAGATTTGGGAGGGTCAGTGTATGGGTAGTAGATTAAGTTATGGGGGCAAGATGAGTTTGCTCAGGGACAGAGTGTTAATTGAGAAAAAGATGGACTTCTGAGGAATACTCACATTTAAGAGATGAGTAGGGAAACAGAAATCTTCAAGAAGGCTAAAATGGAATAGCCAGATTGTGGTGCGTTGAAAAATTAGTGGGTTAGTTCGGGCACGGTGGCTCATGCCTGTAATCCTAGCACTTTGGGAGGCTGAGGCAGGCGGATCGCTTGAGCCCAGGAGGTCGAGGCTGCAATGAGCCGAGATCATGCCACTGCACTCCAGCCTGGGTGCCAAAGTGAGAACCTGTCTCAAAAAGAAAGAAAGAAAAATTAGTGGGTCAGAGGGTCTTGTAGAGAATGGGGAGGTGTGCCCTTGACCCTTAGTGTCCTGAATCTTGGCAACACTGGGGGCTCCTTGAACACGGCAAAATCTTATATGGCTCTGAGATTCCAAAGCATTGACTCAGATACCTGCTTCATGCAAAGCCCTATATTCTAGAGCAGTTTCCCTTTCCTCTGTGGCAGACTCTTGTCCCCGCTAACAGATGGCCCAGGGAATTTCAGGGCTCCCTCTCAGTCCTGGAACCCTTGTTCCAGAGTGCTCCCTCATCATCCAAGAGGCTGATGATGGGGGCATCTATTAGGAGACTGGACAGGAAATGTCTGGGCATGTTATACATGCAGGAGGCCTTAGACTAGGCTGCAGAGGGGGATTTGGGCATGGCTGGGAGGATCTGAACTCTCAGAGTATGGACAGAAGGCTTTGCTGCCCACCCCCATCTACCCTGGAGTAGATTTTCACCATGGGCAGAACGATCCAGGGCTAGGCCACTACTCTCTAGGCCCCTGGAGATTCAAGAGGCCTCTAACAAGCTGGAGTCCAAGGCTACATTCTAGGGTCTGTTCCTCCTGATGTAATCTGCAGTTTGGCCTCAGTCTGCAGTTGAGGGGCCCTATGGCACTGTTGCTTGGCAATGTATTAAACAGCAGGCCTTGGAGACTAGCACTTGAGTTAACACAGCCACCACAACCACCACTGCCATCATCACCTTCCCGGAAGGCAGCCACCTGTCTGGCTCCTGGCTTTGTCCAGCTGCCAACCTAAGGCATGTGCCTACGCAGGAGGCGATGACATTTTGGCTCCACGTTCAAAGTTTTTTGTTTTTTTTTTTCCTTTCTCATGTGTTATTTCTAAAGATAACAAAGGTCAAAAGGCATCCAGCGTTTTCTGGTTTCTCATAAGCTTCTGGTCAATATTTAATCTGGTTTATGGATTTTTTTTAGGTCTTCTAGATGCCTTCTTGAGGCTGCTTGTGGCCACCCACAGACACTCGTAAGGAGGAGAGAAGTCAGCCTGGCAGAGAGACTCTGAAATGAGGGATTAGAGGTGTTCAACAAGCAAGAGCTTCAGCCTGAAGACAAGGGTGCAGTCCCTGAAGACGCTTCTACTGAGAGGTCTGCCATGGCCTCTCTTGGTCTCCAACTTGTGGGCTACATCCTAGGCCTTCTGGGGCTTTTGGGCACACTGGTTGCCATGCTGCTCCCCAGCTGGAAAACAAGTTCTTACGTCGGTGCCAGCATTGTGACAGCAGTCGGCTTCTCCAAGGGCCTCTGGATGGAGTGTGCCACACACAGCACAGGCATCACCCAGTGTGACATCTATAGTACACTTCTGGGCCTGCCCGCTGACATCCAGGCTGCCCAGGCCATGATGGTGACATCCAGTGCAATCTCCTCCCTGGCCTGCATTATCTCTGTGGTGGGCATGAGATGCACAGTCTTCTGCCAGGAATCCCGAGCCAAAGACAGAGTGGCGGTAGCAGGTGGAGTCTTTTTCATCCTTGGAGGCCTCCTGGGCTTCATTCCTGTTGCCTGGAATCTTCATGGGATCCTACGGGACTTCTACTCACCACTGGTGCCTGACAGCATGAAATTTGAGATTGGAGAGGCTCTTTACTTGGGCATTATTTCTTCCCTGTTCTCCCTGATAGCTGGAATCATCCTCTGCTTTTCCTGCTCATCCCAGAGAAATCGCTCCAACTACTATGATGCCTACCAAGCCCAACCTCTTGCCACAAGGAGCTCTCCAAGGCCTGGTCAACCTCCCAAAGTCAAGAGTGAGTTCAATTCCTACAGCCTGACAGGGTATGTGTGAAGAACCAGGGGCCAGAGCTGGGGGGTGGCTGGGTCTGTGAAAAACAGTGGACAGCACCCTGAGGGCCACAGGTGAGGGACATTACCACTGGATCATGTCAGAAGGTGCTGCTGAGGATAGACTGACTTTGGCCATTGGATTGAGCAAAGGCAGAAATGGGGGCTAGTGTAACAGCATGCAGGTTGAATTGCCAAGGATGCTCGCCATTCCAGCCTTTCTGTTTTCCTCACCTTGTCGCTCCCCTGCCCTAAGTCCCCATCCCTCAACTTGAAACCCCATTCCCTTACCTTAAGCCAGGACTCAGAGGATCCCTCTGCCCTCTGGTTTACCTGGGACTCCATCCCCAAACCCACTAATCACATCCCACTGACTGATCCTCTGTGATCAAAGACCCTCTCTCTGGCTGAGGTTGGCTCTTAGCTCATTGCTGGGGATGGGAAGGAGAAGCAGTGGCTTTTGTGGGCATTGCTCTAACCTACTTCTCAAGCTTCCCTCCAAAGAAACTGATTGGCCCTGGAACCTCCATCCCACTCTTGTTATGACTCCACAGTGTCCAGACTAATTTGTGCATGAACTGAAATAAAACCATCCTACGGTATCTAGGGAACAGAAAGCAGGATGCAGGTTGGGAGGACAGGAAGGCAGCCTGGGACATTTAAAAAAATAAAAATGAAAAAAAAAAAGAGCCCATTTCCCAGGGCACTTTCCAGAATTCTCTCATATTTGTGGGCTGGGGATCAAGCCCGCAGCTTGAGGAAAGCACAAGGAAAGGAAAGAAGATCTGGTGGAAAGCTCAGGTGGCAGCGGACTCTGACTCCACTGAGGAACTGCCTCAGAAGCTGCGATCACAACTTTCGTTGAAGCTCCTGCCTCACTCTGGGGCACCTGACCTGGCCTCTTGCCTAAACCACAAGGCTAAGGGCTATAGACAATGGTTTCCTTAGGAACAGTAAACCAGTTTTTCTGGGGATGGCCCTTGGCTGGGGGATGACAGTGTGGGAGCTGTGGGGTACTGAGGAAGACACCATTCCTTGACGGTGGCCAAGAAGGAATAAGAACCTTGGTGTCTAAGAAGCCAGGTGGATGTGTGTGGTGACTCCAGTGGGTGTTTCTACTCTGCCAGTGAGAGGCAGCCCCCCAGAAAGTCTTCAGGCGTAATGGAAAATCAGCTGAACTGAGATCAGGCCCCCCCAGGGTCCACCCACAGAGCACTACAGAGCCTCTGAAAGACCACAGCACCAAACGAACCCCTTCAGATTCCCCCACTGTCCATCAGAAGATGCTCCAGAGTGGCTAGAGGACATCTAAGGGCTCCAGCATGGCATATCCATGCCTGCAGTGCTGTGTCCATGATCTGAGTGATAGCTGCACTGCTGCCTGGGATTGCAGCTGAGGTGGGAGTGGAGAATGGTTCCCAGGAAGACAGTTCCACCTCTAAGGTCTGAAAATGTTCCCTTTACCCTGGAGTGGGAGCGAGGGGTCATACACCAAAGGTATTTTCCCTCACCAGTCTAGGCATGACTGGCTTCTGAAAAATTCCAGCACACCTCCTCAAACCTCAGTGTCAGCAGAGAGGGCCCATCTGTTGTCTGTAACATGCCTTTCACATGTCCACCTTCTTGTCCATGTTCCAGCTGCTCTCCCAACCTGGAAGGCCGTCTCCCCTTAGCCAAGTCCTCCTCAGGCTTGGAGAACTTCCTCAGCGTCACCTCCTTCATTGAGCCTTCTCTGATCACTCCATCCATCTCCTACCCCTCCCTCCCCCAACCCTCAATGTATAAATTGCTTCTTGATGCTTAGCATTCACAATTTTTGACTGATCGTTATTTGTGTGTGTGTGTCTGATCTCACAAGTATATTGGAAACCCTTCCGTGGGTGGGGGCCATATCCTAGACCTGTTTCCCCCAGACTATCTGTAACAGTGCCGGGCACACAGTAGGTGATCAATAAACACTTGTTGATTGAGTAACTGTCTTACTGATTAAAAGGGGCCCAGAATGGGCAAGTGAAACTCGAGGGATTTCGGCTAAGGGAAGGGGAGGGTGGAAACTGGCATTTCTTTCCACAGGGTAGATAGACAATTCTAGACCTTACTAGAAATAATTAGAAAGCATGACGGTCTCCTTCCCAAGGCAACTCCAACCTCTTCAACTTGCCCAGGGCTCTTTCCTTTTCATAACAATTGTTTTCAGTTATTTGCTAAACGATGATGTATTTATTCCTTTCATTCTCTGAACCACTATCATGAGGAAGGTAAAATGGATCTGATCATCTAGATTTGGCAGATGGGGAAACTAAGGCCCACACAAGTAAATAGATTTTCCCAGGGCCACAAAGATAGCGTTAGTTCCCTCAGTCTCCTGACTCCCAAAATAGGACCCTGCTGATCCCACACTATTCACAGCCAATAGAAGAGCCTTCCAGAGGTCCCCAAGCTGCCTGAGGAAAATAACTCACAGCCAGCCAGGTAACAAGGAGGGCACACAGGCTCTCCTGGTCGCCCATGAGGGCAATCTGGGAAATCATCAAGTGTACCACCTGGAACTGCCCTCTCCTGCTATGCTGGCCCAGCTAGCTGCTCTACCAGGGGGATGCCAGGCTTACATTGAGTAAAACACAATACCTCAGTTCCAATTCCCCTAACTCTGAAGGTGTGGCAGTTTGGGAGGCCAATGATTTGGCCCTGTTCTGCACTCACTAGGAATTAACAAAGCCCCTTTCATAAGGGTGTTCACTGTGGCAACACTGACAATAATGGGGCCCTACCTGATTCAGCTTAACCAGCCCCTGGATCTAGAGGGCCTCAGCACATAGCCTGTTGTATCAGACACTACCCTTGCACTTCTGAAGTGAGCCTTTGGTGGAGAGGCTAGAACGTCAGCATCCAAGTCCATTTAGAGGGAATGGCAGCAGGCAGGAATAAGGGGAGAGAGAGAAGGCTCCCTGGATAAAAGCTTAACAAGAAGTCATGTCTCTGGTCTGGCACCAGGAACCCCAGAGCCCTTGATTGGGGGCCACTGGAGGTTGGAAGATAAAACCACCTTGCTGGCTCTGCTATGCTGAGTGGGCAGCAGTCTGATATGGGCTCTGATGAGCCACCATCTGGCTGCTAAAGCACTTGCAGATCCACTGATTTCACTGCATTCTCCACATACTCCAGTGAAATAGGTCTTTTACAAGAGACAAAATGGAGGCCCAGAGATGTGAGTAACATCACTCAGGTCACAGTGTCAGAGTTTGAACGTAAGCTTAGAAACTTCTCACAGCAATGTGAGCCCAGCATTCTGGTCTCAGAAGGTGTATGAGGACATATTGCTCTTCAAACTCTTGCAGGCTTCGTGTCCCTGTCTTCCACTGGAATACAAGGGCCTTTGTTGGATATAGAGCACAGAGCTTCCCTTCATCTTAGAAGGAGGCTGGCCTGAGGGGTTCTCCTACCTTTATTAATCTGGGAAGTTTCAGTGGAAGGAGTTAGAAGTTCATCCTCAACTAGAAAAGCCAGGGAAGACCTAACACAGAGCAACTGTTCCCTCCAGCTGGTTGAGCAAGAAAGGCTTTGCTGTAAGTAGTTTCCTAGAAATATTCCCGACTCCTGGGTCCAGGGCAAACACTTTTCAGCTCACCCCATTGCCTTCCCTCATAAAGTAATTTAGATTAGCCACAGACCTAGGGGATAGTGAAGGCCACTATGTTTATGCTCCAGCCTCATGGCTCTGACCCTTGCACAAGGAGAGATGTTTCTGCCCTCTCTCATTCCTCTGATAATAACGTGACTCATATTTTCTTCCCCTTGGAGCCCTAGTGACCCACTGCTATGTGATCATTAATGGGGGAAGAAGGACTGAAACTGGCTTCTTAGTGGAAAGGCAAGTTCCAACTTTCGGAAAGACCTTTGTCCAGCCACTCAAACAGCCATCTGCTGGCCAGCCCACACTCACTGAACTCTTACTGTGTCAGGAAATGTGCAAAGGGCTTTGAGGGCGATGAGAATGAACAAGGTAAAGTTTGTACCCTGTAGGAACTGACAGCTTATCTAGAGGAGATAAGACATGGACACCTAACTGTGGTACAAGGGAGCATATGGGCTGTCCTGTGAAAGACATGACAAAAGTGACATAAGATAGGGATCAAGGGCTGATAAAAATAGTCTTGTAAGTCCCCTTAAATTCCAATCCATATGAACTGAGGGCCTGGCACTACATGAGCTTTTGGGGAAAGCATGATGAAAACTGCTTCTTGCAATGGAAGGACTCCGGGAAACTGAGCAATTGGGTGTAGAGGCGGTGCTAAGGAGGTAGCAGAGATATGCTGTGCAGCTAATCCGGAATCCTTGAGATTGCCTCACAGGACCTTTATGTGACTCTAAAAGAAGGAGTGACCCTGGAGCTCAGCTTCTCCTCCCTCATCTCCTTCCCTTGCACAAGACTTTGGAATTTGCTGGGGGCAGCACAAGCAGTGCCCATTCAGGTAGCCAGGGGCCTTTTGTCTCTGGACCAGAGGAGAAATGTAGGTGTGGGAGAAGGGAGACAGGCAAGAGAAGAGCCTAGTGCTAAAGGAAGGTGATGAGGCCTTGCAGGGCCAACTCTGTTCCCTCTCACTCAGCCCTGGGCCCACGGACAGGGGATTCTTTCATGCCTGCAGCAGACCACTCTGGGACACAAGAGGCCCAGGCCAGGAAGTGCATGTGCTTCTCCTCAGCTGGCTGAAGCCTGGCCTTCACCCAGACTGGTCTCCCTGCTCAAGCGGCTCCCGGCTTTGATGAGAAATTCTGTTATCTCAAGAGGGAAAAGAACCTCAAACAGGAAGTCTAGCAGGTTATCTTTCTCTTCTGCCCTAAGTGGTGGCTCACTATATGCTATGATGTGATCACTGATAAAAATATTAACAGGCTGTTATCAGGCACAGTAATGCAGAGGCTATAATCTGACCACTTCCTGCCACCCACAGCCCACCACTTCCCTGGGAATTGCACCTCAGGAATTTCTTAACTCTCACCTAAAATTCCCTGCTCTGGGCTTCATCGCCCCCAAAGACAAGCAGCAGTCTTAGAGCTTGATAAAGCAGGAAGCCACCATGCAACGGCACATCACCAGGTCCATTTTAGGAGACAGCTGTTGCTTTCCTGTCTTCTCTGAAGTCCTATTCCTCCAGAATGGCAGCCTCACCACTTCAAAGGTCACCTCCTCAGGAGTTCTGAAGAAGTTTCCGTTTGAAAATTCTCATGACCTTGTGGAGAGAACACTGAGAATGCACACACGCTTTAAAAAAGATACTAGGCTGAGCGCGGTGGCTCACACCTGTAATCCCAGCACTTTGGGAGGCTGAGGTGGGCGGATCATGAGGTCAGGAGATCGAGACCATCCTGGCTAACATGTGAAACCCTGTCTCTACTAAAAATACAAAAAAAAAAAAAAAAATTAGCCAGGTGTGGTGGTGGGCGCCTGTAGGCCCAGCTACTCGGGAGGCTGAGGCAGGAGAATGGCATGAACCCGGGAGGGAGAGCTTGCAGTGAGCCAAGATCACGCCGCTGCACTCCAGCCTGGGCAACAGAGCAAAACTGTCTCAAAAAAAAAAAAAAAAAAAAAAAAAAAAAAAACCTACAAAGAGAAGATGCTCTTTGCAGCCTTTTCACCTATATTTATGTCTGGAATTGCCCAATGGAACACAAGAGGATGGATCAGCATCCCCCACAAAGGGATATATCTGATGATACTGTGAAGACCCTACTCCCTTGGTTTAAAGGCACTGAACACTTTGGTTAAAAAGCAAGCATATTGGCTGGGAAAAGAAACACATTCAGCCACAGATCAGGTATTAACACCAGCATTTGCACTAGTTTCTCAGTTTAGCCTTTAGGAGCCAGAGAAGATGAGTTCAGTGGGTTTAAAAAATAGAATCAAAATTCAGAAACGATGGACACTGGAATTTGGAGGAGAATGGGACTTCTCTGAGTAACATACCCTTTACCGAAATGATTCAATAGCTTAAAAATGGAGGCAAGATAGAAATCAAGGAAAAGGCAGACCGGATGAGAAAGGTGGTGCCATCCTCCTGTTGGCAATTCCAGAGGTACCTTGTATGGTTAATTTTACTTCTCTGTGTTGTAATAATAAACCAATATGTTCTTAAGTGTCACTTTCTCACTCCCCAAGAGACTTGTCCAACTCAGCACTGTCTGGAGAGGGGGATTCAAAGCAGCCAGTGAGAACACCCATGGGCAGAGGCCAGCAAGTCCAAGACCTCCCGGAGTGTAAGAATAGGATCTCAATGGCTGTTTGGATATCAGGAAAGCTGCCAAGTGACAGTTGTGAATGAAAAACCCAGTCAAGGGGAAATGAATTTCCACGTTGTTTGGAGGGATATTCGTTATATAAGTGAACAATTTCCTGATCATGAGGGCCGTTAAACATTGTGTGGGATTGTGAAACTGTCTTCCTTGGAAATTCCTGTTAGTGTGGGCTGGCTTTAGCATTTTCCTATTAAAAGGAAGAAGATAAGACTAATCATTTTCAAGATAGGCAGTATGGTATAATAGGCAGTGAGTTTGGGCTCTGGAGTCAGATGAATCTGGGTTTGGATTTTGCCTCTGCACTCTAGCTGGGTGGCCTTGGGAAAGCCACTTCAATTCTCTACAATTCATTTTCCTCATCTACAAAATGTGGATGAGAGCTGCCTCTCAGTGTGGTCATGGTATGCAGTAGGTACTAACAAATGGGTAATAAATAAGTAGACTGGTGACCTAAAGGTAGGGTCAAAGCCACGCCAAAATGTGTGTCTTTGGGGAACGGAGGCAGACAACAGTGTATTTTCTGCCACAGATCTGAATCCATGTTATCAAGGGAATGGTCTTTCCCAGGCCAAAACTTCTCAAGATTCTTCCCCAAAGTTCAAATGTCTTGAAGACCTTGGATGGGTTTCCACTCATAAAATATGGGAGGCCAGGGGAAAGGCAGACCTGAGAAGTTGGAGAGGGAAGGGATAATGGTGGCTGTCATCCACATCTGTGACCATGTGGATTGGAACAAATCCATGATTAACCAGGTCTCACTGCTAGAGAAAATGTCAGTCCAAGGTAACTACACACTGCGGTTAACATCCCAAATTTAAGGACAATTGGAGAGATTTCAACAGCTACTTCATCCTAATTCATTAAGCAGGTTTAGCACAGCCCCTCTTGCTGGCATTTCCCAACCCTTGGTTGAGTCTGTTCCTTATGCTTCACCCTGGATAATCCACTCTCTCAAACTCTCTTGGGTATTTCTGTATTCACTCCCCACCCAGTCTTATGACTTTGCTTACTCTTCCCTATACCTGGAAAACCCTCCCCCACACATCTTCAGCTTTTCAATCCTTCTAGGTTTCCAGGGCCTATCTGGAAGACCAGACCTTCTGGAACACTTTCCTGAGCCTCTGTCTAAAGTCATCTTGCCTTCCTGAGGGCACAATGGACAGATATATGGAAGGTGTTTGGTATGTTGAAAGCACCCAAAACATTTGCACGGTTTTATCTAAAATTGGGTTGGGAATTTCTGGTGAATCACATCAAAACTTTGGGCTTAGGGATAGGGGCAAGTAACAAAAAAAATTTCTTCTGAAAGATTTTATTTTCTATTAGAAAATGAATGCCATTTATGTCTCACTTGGTAACTAAAGCTTTCACATACATAAGACTAAGTCAGCTCTTCTTTCAATTACCTAATTTATTATCCAAACATGCGCTCTAAGTTTTGATTCAGAAAGTATAGTTCCTTAATGCCCCCCTTTGCCTAATAGAAGTCATGAGTTAGAGACGTCCATTTCACAAAGCGTAAGTCATTCTTTGAAGGAAATTACACTTGACTTAGCCTGAGCTCACACCTGGCATTCCTGAGCTTCACTCCAAATACAGAACTATAGAAAAGGGTTTGAATTCATATACAGAATTCTGAAAACATTCTATCTGGAGACTGCCTCTGGGAATGAAGAGCTTTCAATTATGCCTCTGCCTCTGAATTGTTAGCCCAGATAATTTGCAATCACTAAACCTGGGCAAGCAAATTTTCCTGTTCCCTGGTGCCACAAGGTACCCAGTCTAAGCCTCTACCTAAGCTGCCCATTAGTTCATCCAACAAACAAGTATCGACCTCCTAGTGCCCAAAACTTGTTTCCTACAGACTTGTTCTGTCTGTTCTTTGCTTGTGGATAGCTCCTTTCTTCTCTTGATACGAACTATCACCACTCTCGGAAAATGTGAACAGACGCCTCCTCAGAATGTTTTCTTTCTTTTGGTTCTCATTCTCAAGATCTGGTCTCTACAGACATCTCCTGGTTATGTTTTATAGTTCTCAGTACTTAAAAACTGCATGCCAGGGAGCCTCTTTTGATAAGATTCAGAATGTTTGTAGTAAAGAGTACCCACATTCCTGTTCTCCTTTGGTAGCCTTTCTACCTATCCATACCAAAGATCAGTTAAAGAGAAACACTAGGCCACTGCAGCTCGCTGATCGCCCCTTATAACCTATAGCACTTATTATCTCAGTCTTTCATTTTCCAACTTGAATGTACAGGATTGTCATCTACCTCACTCATACTGTATTTATCCAACCCCTTCTATGAACAAGGCACTGTTTTAGGCCCCTGAGGGAGATGAAGATATGAACAAAACACAGTTCCCATCATTAACTAATTACCTCCTAGATCCCAGGTACTAGGATAAGCTCTAGGGTACAGTGGTTGGCAAAAACAGGCATGGCCCTTCCTCTCATGAAACTTACTAGTGAGGGAGGCAGACGGGGAGCGTGTGTATTGTGTTCACTACTGTATATCACAAGGCACATAGTCGGTACCCAATAAATATTTGTTGAGTGAAAGCAAATGACCATATATATCATGATACATTGTGAGGTGCTATGAATTGAGGAAAACAGGAAACAGTGATAGCATAATAGGGTAGATAGAGACAAAAGGCTGCCAGGGAATGCCTGTCTGAGCAAGTGACACAACAAGACCTGAACGATGGGGACTAGCCAGCTATATGCTAACACTGGAGACGGGAGCATTCTAGCGAAGGGTGCAGTATGGGTAAAGTATGTTTGGGGAGAGGGAATAGCAGGGTAAAGTCTCTGAGGTAAGTAAGAGCTCCACGTGTCCACAGGAAGACTACAGTGAGCCAGGGGGGAAGTGGTATATGAAGAGGGGTTGCAAGAGACAAAGTACAAGTAGGAAGGGGCCTTGCAGGATACTGTAAGCAGTTTGGATTTTATTCTAAGTGTCAATGAGAAGTCATCTAAGGGCTTCAAGCGGGGGGTGGGGGGGAGTCACGTGATCTATTACTTTAAAAAAAATCACTGTCTATAGACAACTGTAGGAACAAGAATAGAAGCAAGGACTCCAGCTAGGAGTTATAATAACCCATGGGAGATCATGGCAGTTTGGACTAAGGTAGCTGTAGTAAAAGTGAGGAGAGTCAAGACACACTTTGGAAGTAGAACTGATAGACTTGTTGACAGGCTGGATGTAGGGAGTGAGAAAAGAGGAAAATTAGGGGTAACTTCCAGGTTTCTAGCTTAAGCAACTGGATGGGTGGTGCCATTTTCTAAGATGAGGAAAACTGGGAGAAAGGGAACAGCCCCAGGGTGTATCACTGCTTATTTTTAATGAGGCATGTTAAGTGTACATGTCAAGTAGGCAGCTGAATATTTGAATCTAGAGCTTTCTAATAGGGGAGACAGGACAAGGATGTTTGTGATAAAAGCCTTGAAAACTTAAATGTTCACAGAGAAATTTTTTGTCTAGCTGGGTTAATCAGAGAAGTTTGCAGGGAAAAGTTGGCATTTGAGCCAAAGGAAACATGATGAGGGAAAGCATTCCAGGTAAAGGGAATGAAATTGCAAAGATGGAAGCGGGAGAAATCTTAAAGCATGTTCAGAAACTAGAAAATTGTTCAGTTTAGATGGAATGTGGCTTGTATCTGGAATGTTTCAAGATGACTCTAGAAAGGGTGACTGAAGCCAGATCACAAAGGGCTTTGAGCACCATCCTAGGGAATTTGTATTGTACTCGGTGGGCAAATGGGAACACTAGCAAGTCTTTAAGCAGAGGCATGACCTGACGAAGTTGTTAAAAAACAAAATTTGGTGACACTGAGTAGGGCAGATCGAGGAGGGAGAACAGGAGGCAAGGGAGGCCATCTAAGAATTTATTTAGATAATCAAGGCATGAGGTAATAAGTTATTTAGGTAATAACCTAAATGTTTATCATGGCAATGGGAAGTTAAAGGGCAAATGTGGGAGACATTTCAAAGGGGAATTATGATTATGTTAACCTAACAGGAAAGCCAGGAGGAGGCACTTGCTTTTTTCTTCTCCATGTCTTTTGCCTCTACACTAGATCATAACCTCTGGTAAGGCTGGGAGATATTTTTCAATCTTTCCACAGTGGGATTTAACACTATCAAGGAGATCTCATGCTGGTATGGCTTCTTAGTAAATAGGAAACAAAGAGGTAGCTCTGGTATTGAAGTGAATGGACTCACACAGACAGTGGTGCTGGAAAAAGCAGTGTGGGGTCAGGACCACAAACCAGGGAATGAGCTGAGAGTAAGCACTGGGAAAGATGAGTTCAAATTTCCTACCTTATTCCCTTTAAAGCCTCATTGCCTGCCCTCCTTCCTACTCAGTCCCCTCATTCACCCAACAAACACTCACACAGGCAGAACCTTCAATGCTCTGAATTTTTCCCTCCAGCAGACTCCCATCCATCTGTGTGAAATCTCACCCGCTCACAGCCCCCATCTGATGAATAAGTCTCACTGAGAGAATGTCGGAATGTGCTACTCTTCCCTCAGTACTATTTACATTTAGACAACTGCAGCCTTGACTATCATAATCCAAATGTCTAACATGAAAATTAATCATATGGCAAGCTACAGCTGGGGTGAGGTGGAAGGTAAGGGGGCAGGGGATATCTTTAAGTACTCATTCTAATGATGAAGCCTGGATTTGGCCTCCCCTCATTCCCTGCAGTCTCACTTGGGCTATCTATTATGAGCTCCTTTTCAAAGGAGGTAAAATTAATTTGGAAAAGTGTTCTGAAGTAACTCTGTGGAGAAGAAACAGAATGAATATCCAAGACATTTCCTCTGGACTAGCTAATCCTTTTGCCACTGCTTGATCTCACCTTCCTTTGATTGTTTCTCCTCTACTTCCTACTTTTTACTGTTGGTATATTTTTATGTGTTCATTGTTCAATGTCTTTTGAAAAGTACCCTGAACTCTTTGGAGAGTATGTGCTATGTAAACACACTAAAGAAATGAATACAATGTCTCCTTTTACAAGAGAGTAAGTTTTACTATTTCTGATAGCATGAGGTTTACCCCTCACTCAGCACCAGCCTGAAGAGTAAGTAGGTGTATTCTGAGGGACATCAGATTCCACTCTAAAGTACTTCCCTAACTACCTGAAATCCCACTAATTTGATGATAAATATATTTTTTAATTTGAGCCTTATAGGTTTTTCAAGAATCCCTTATTAAAATGCAAATACCAAAGCAGGCGAACAGATCATGATATAACCTTAGTTCCCTTTATATTAACCCACCACTTCTATCAAACACATTTTTCACATTCCAAATTTTTCCATGCCTTTGTTTATGCTTGTCTTCTTCCAGAGGTAATGCTAAATTTAATATAAATTAGAAATATAACATTACCTTATTATTTTCACATAATCTCTCATTTGATATTCAAATCCAAGCCTACTTGATCTTTTTAAAAACAATTTATTTTTTCCAATGTAAGAATAACAAGTTTAATATTGAAAATCTGAAAAAGGCAGGAAGATAGGAAGAAGAAAAATATCAACCATAGTCCTACCACCTAAAGAACACTCACTGACAGTGTGGCCATGCTCATTCTTTAAGCCTTAATTTAGGTCCCATTTCTGGTGTGGTGCCTTCCTTGAACTTCCTCCCCCAGATCTTCCATGTCATATCTGTACCACTCAGTTGTACATATCATACACTTTTGTGTATAATGTGATGTATGTCTTATGTTTCCAATGAGATTGTTACATCTTCGAAGGCTGCAAACATGAGTTGTACTTGTTAGCTTACCCCAAAACACCTGGTATACCGGACCCAATATCTGCTGATTGATTTAACCTAAATGAATACAAACCATTTCAGAAAAAGATATAAAATAGACCACATATCCAGGTCATGAAAATTAAAGCTTTCAGGTCACCTAGCTTGGTGACTATTGCTTTTCTGTTCCTAGACTCTTGAAAGCCTATTTAAACTGGCCTCTTTCTCCACACCAAAACTGATAAAAAGGAGACTGATTATGAGCCAGAATTTACACAGAGATTCTCTATATAAGGCATAAAGGTGAGAGAGAGACAGAGAGAGAGAGAGAGAGAGAGAGAGATGTGGGGGAGGGAGAGAAAAGAGAGAGATGTGGGGGAGGGAGAGAAAAGAGAACAGACAGAAGATACGAGAAGAGAAGGGTATACAGTCTGGTGCTCAATCCAGTATGTGATTTGCCTCCAGCACCGTGTACAGGATCCCATCCACTTGTTCTGAGTCATACCCGATCTCACGAAGCTCCAAGTGAGGGAGGACAGAAGTAAGGAGATAGCTGACGTGGATACGTAGCCGCGTAAGCTTTGCCAAAGCCCTGTATGAAGGAGTGAGGGGGCAGGAGAAGAGATGATATGAAGTCATTAACCAACAGAATAAAATGAAGCCCCTTCAAAATGGAACCACATTTCTCAACAGTTATGTTTTCATTAGCTAGAAAGAAGAAAGCACAATGCCACCAAGCACAGGGAGACTGGCTGCAGCTTTCTAAGAAGTAATTACTCAATTCTTGGTGGCCTGTGAATTAAGGCTTCCTCCTTTGTCTATGGCCAGTAACTGGGGGTCCTAAGGGATGCTTCCCATTAGCACTCACAAGCTGATAACTAAACCCTAGTAATTAACCTTTCTAGGTCATCTCCCTCTGGGGTCCGGTAGGAGACCTGAGCCTTCTGCAGCATTTCCAGGTGTGTCTCTGTTTCCTTCAGTTTCTCTTTTAACTCTTGCTTTTCCTCTTTGGTTCTTTCCAGCTCAGCTTTCAGAATCTGGAATTCAGCTTGGCGATAACCCATGTGTTTCTTGCTCCAGTACAAGCCTTCCGCCTCCTGGGTACTGTAGATCACCAATTCATGTTGGACTTTCTTGAATTCAGACTGCCAGTGATTCCTCTCTTGTTCCAGCTCCTCCACCTGCAGTCCAAGAAACAGAAATTCAATGACCCCACAAAAGAGCATGCCAAAAACCCTTCCTCATATGGTCATCCTGTGATTCCACTATACATATTCCTCTACTTATGGACCTTTTCAATACCCTAAAATGGGCAGAAAGCCTACTACAGTTACTCTATCTGAAACACACCACAGAATAGTTCAAGGGCGTATTTTGTTTAAAGGCCTCAGAACATTAAATAATCAGGGCACCAACGTCCTGGTCCCTTGGTTACAATGGTCTCTTATTCCTAGTGGTGAGGTATTACCCTAACCTTTTGCTGGAACAAATTCCTTTCAGCCAAAACACGTTCCAATTTTTCTGTGGTTCTCTTCAATTCTTCCAGCTCTCTCTGGTTCTTCATCTTTGGTGTATTATGACCTTCACTCTCCTCATAGCCTCTTCCTTTCTCCCCAATGGCTGCAGCAGAGATTGCAGCAGAGGCCACAGAATAAGGCACTGGGTTCCAGGATTCAACTGCTTTTCGTCTCTCAGCAAGCTCCTCTCTGTTAAAAGGGATCAGCTGAATGGGAGCTCCTGAATCTCTAACACCTTTGGCAACACCAACAACAGCTACAAAAGGTCCCTTGTTGACTTCTTCTTTGTTTATGGTTGTGCTACCTCTGTTAGATTCTTCTGCCACCAATCTTGGCATCTGATCTTCTAATTCTTCAGGAAGCAGGGACCCCTGGCGTTGGTCTTTGGCCCCTGGATACAGAATTGAAACTTCCCTATTCTGACCTGTATTCTTGCTTGCTTCTGGGTATTCTGGGAAAAGGTATGGTGGTGTACTTCTCTCAGAACTCGATTTATCATGGCTGTTCTCCCCTTCTGGGTAGGCAACAGGTGCCTCTACCCTCCTGTAAGGAGCAGGCATGGAATAATCTAGAGAAGGTGTTGTCATGTCATTCTGGAGCCTTCTTCGTTTCTCCACCGGTTCTTCACCTAGGATCCATTTGTACTTACTGCAAGAAGAGGAAATTAAATTGTAAGCTGTCACAGTACAAGTTAAGTATTTTCTGACCCTATGGAGCCCCAACTCAAACTTCCCATATTCAGACTGGCTCTAGATGTTACCCACAGACAAGTTCAGGTTAGGGATACAACTTTACCCACAAGCCTCAACCCTTTCACTAGTGCGATTGGTATTAAGGGAGAGGTGAAGTTGAAAGGTGTGAATGGGCAGCATCTGGATATAATAGGACTAGGTTGACCTTGGTAAGAATTCTAAAAATAAGATTGCGACCAGCCTGACTTAGAAGTATCCTAAAGATGCAAGTCAAGAAGGAAGACAGAGAAAAAACACATACCCCAAATCCCCTAATACAAGAATGGAATAAAAAGGCCATAAAAAGCCTAGAAGAGTATGCAGAGAATAGTGCCAACTCATTAATTTTACAGCGTCACAAATGCCTTCCTGTATCAAAGACTTATGCACATTTTTTTATATTGCAGCAGAACCACACAATTCTTTCACTAGCCCACTGGATTGTGGCTATTGCCCATAGTTCACTTGTAAAAGTTAATTGAACCACAGGGGCCTAGTCAGAAACAAAGAAAGTGAATCAGCCAATTCAAGTCATTTCCCCCTTGTGACAAAGAATTCCCGTGCTCAAGCACAAGCAGACACTCCCTGAGTTCTGCAGGAAAGCCCATGATGATGACCTTAAATCATCTTCCATTTCTGGCTGCTGTACGCACTAGGGGTTGAAGAACTAATGAAACAACTGGCACCAGAGAAATCCATAGGCAATTTTTAATCATGCAGCAGGGTGGGAACCCCATTTTTATCCGTACAACTATTCTGTCCTCCTTCTGGATAACCAAGACATTTCAAGATAAAATCAACTTTCAAATTTTCAATGAGAAAGCATCAGACATATGATTTGCCACCTCATAGTACCTCAAGGCTGCCCATATTTCTCTGTATTTTTTGAGAACACCTGTAAGACAAACCAAACTGTAGCTTCTTATAATGCCTATATGTTCTTCAGAAATACAACTGATCTGCCATCTTAATAGATCTTGTCGTGTTAGCCTTAGGTAAAAGCAAAAGGACTTAGGAGCTATGTAAGAACAACTGTATCCATCTTTGAACACGTATAAGGACTACTACTGATGGCCCATTCAACTGTGGTACTGAAGAAGACAGTAAGACAATCGGTTGGCAGGTACAAAGGAAAAGTATATAATACTAAATAGCAACAACCAAGCCTTGTGAAAAGCAATTACAGTCGTATTATTTGCCTTCTCTTCATTTTCCCACCTCTAAGGGTTCTGTCCTTAACTATCTTCTCTTCTGACCCTGTATTTCTTCTCCTTTGTAATCTTATACAACCTCTTGGCTACAACCTCTGGGCAACAACTCCCATATTCTCCCAAACCCTGACCCCCAGTATTGAATTTCCAACTGCCTGTCACACATTTCTTCCTGGAGGTCCCACTGGTATCTCAAACTCAGTATGTATGAAACCAACCTTTCATTTTCACCTTCAAACCTGCTCCTTTTCCCTATGTTTCCTATTTGTGTTACAACAGCACCAAACTGTCAGTAATATTTATACCGTAGTTTTATACATTATCAATACTCAAGTTCAAGCTCCCGCTACCTTTCCTGGACTACTGCAATGGCTTCCTGCTGTCTCCAGTCTCCCCTTCTCTTACCTCCAGATCACTGTCCCAAGCTAATCTTCCTAAAGCATTGCTTTGATTATGCTACTCCTCTATTCAAAATCTTTATTTATTGCTCCACACAACATAAAAGCTTAAATGTCTTAGCTCACTATTGAAGCTTTTCCATGCCAAAACATAGTAAACATTTACTGAGCACTTACTCTGTACCAGATCATGTAAGAAGTGCTTAACATGTATTGCCTCATCTAATTCTCCCAATAAACATGAGGCAGGTGGGATTATTGTCTCCACTGTTTTAAGGGGATGCTCAGGAAGAAGTTAAGTAACTTTCTCAAGGTGGCTAGTAAGTATCAGAGCTGGGACATAATTTGGCCTCAGCTTTATCTCTCATTACTCCCTTCACAAACATCAGTCAAACTGGATGCCTTGTGACTGGAGTGCCCTTCTTCTACCCAACACTGCATGTGTAAATCCAACTCAAATGCTACTTCTGAATTCCTATAGCACTTCAAGCACTCTCTTATTAAAATGCATCACGGCCGGGCGCAGTGGCTCACGCTTGTAATCCCAGCACTTTGGGAGGCCGAGGTGGGCGGATCACGAGGTCAGGAGATCGAGACCACAGTGAAACCCCGTCTCTACTAAAAATACAAAAAATTAGCCGGGCGTGGTGGCGGGCGCCTGTAGTCCCAGCTACTCGGAGAGGCTGAGGCAGGAGAATGGCGTGAACCCGGGAGGCGGAGCTTGCAGTGAGCCGAGATTGCGCCACTGCACTCCAGCCTGGGCGACAGAGCAAGACTCCGTCTCAAAAAAATAAAATAAAATAAAATGCATCACTTACTACTCTGTGTGTGTGTGTGTGTGTGTGTGTGTCTCCTAGGTACCTTATAAAAGTATAAAAGTATAAGTTCCTACACAGAAGGGAGCTTAATTAACCATGCTAGATGGGGAGGAGGGAACAAAACTTTCACATAAGAGGCAACCAAAAAAAGAACTATTATGTGAATGAGGGAAAATAACTAGATTTTACTTATTGGTTCTATACTTCTCCAGAAAGTCTGGCAAGTCCTTTTAGGAATCAATTGTCATACCAGACTTGTATTCACTTATTGAGTAGAGATTAATTATGGGTTTTATATACTAGAAATTCTCCAACTACACAGTTTCCTCTTATTTTCTTTCTGCCCTTTGTCATATTCCTCCATTGTCTGTCAATTCATGGTGTATTTTTGGTTTTCTCCTTTAAGTATTTTACATTTTCTGACATACACCATGTTTCTGCTCCTTCAAAATGCTTTCTGAGAGGCTTCTGTAATTAACCACTATCAGTTTTGTGTTATTTCACTAAGACAGAGAATGATACATTCAAATTAATATATTTCATTTTTTACTCACTCATGTCATAAATGTTTCCTACTATGTTTAAGGAACTATGATAGGCAAGAATAAGGATCAAAAATCACAGCCCTGTAATAGTGTATATATACTCCTTCCAGATGATGTATTTTTCAACATCTTTACTGGGACAGAAATCTATAAATTCACTTAAGGTATACAATTCAACAATTTTAGTATTCTCACAGAGTTGTATAACCATCACCACAATCTAAGTTGTGAAAATATGCACCACCCCACAAGAAACCTCCTACACATCAGCAGTTACTCCCCATACCAACCACTGGGCCACTGCTCTACTTTCCGTCTCTGTAGATTTGCCTATTCTAGGCATTTAATATAAATGGAATAATAAAACATATGGTCTTTTTTAAACTTGCTTCTTTCACCTAAATGGAATAAAACATATGGTCTGTTTTAACTTGCTTCTTTCATTTAACATAATGTTTTCAAGTTTTATCCATGTTGTAGCACATAATCAGTATTTCATTCCTTTTCATAGCTAAATAATAGTCCATTATATGAATAGGCCACATTTTATATCCATTCATCAGTTGATGGTTATTTAAATTGCATCCACTTTTTGGCTACCATGAATGATGCTGCTATGAACATTAGTATACAAGTTTTTATATAGATATATGTTTTCAGTTTTCTTGGGTATAAATTTAGGGGTGGCATTACTGAGTCATATAGCATTCTGTTTAACATTTTGTGAAACTATTGGAATGTTTTCCAAAGCAGCTGCAACATTTTGCATTTATACCAGCAAGTGATCCTCCCACCTCAGCCTTCCAAGTAGCTGGAACTACAGGTATACACGCCCAGCTAATTTTTGTATTTTCTGTAGAGACAGGGTCTTCCTATGTTGCCCAGGCTGGTCTTGAACTGCTGGGCTCAAATGATCCTCCCATCTCAGCCTCCCAAAGTGCTGGGATTACAGGTATGAGCCACCATGCCCAGTCTCTTTCTTCAATTTTAATATAAGCATCTAAAAATGTAATTTTCCCTCTGAGTATTTCTTTAGCTTCAACCCATAGTTTTCATATATTTTGTTTTAATTTTCATATTTTCAACATATTTTTACATTTCCAATGTGATTTTTTTCTTCTACCCATTTATTTTGGAAATTAAGACATGTGTCATTTAATTTCCATATATTTGTGCATTTTCCAAATTTCCTTTGGTTGTTGATTTCTAATTTAATTATATTGTGATTGGAGAACATCCTTTGTATGATTGTCAATACTTTTAAATTCACTGAGGTTTGTTTTACAACCTAACATACAGTCTGTCTATCCTGGAGAATATTTCACGTGCATTTGAGAAGAATACATACTATGTTGTTGTTAGGTGAAGTTTTCTGTATGTATGTCAGGTCTGGTTGGTTCAGAATGTTCTTCAAGTCTTCTAGTTCCTTGTTGATCTTCTTCCTAGTTGTTGTATCCGTTATTGAAAGTAGGGCATTGAAGTCTCCAACTATTATTGTTGAATTGTCTATTTCTCTCTACAATTCTGTTTTTGCTTTGTGTATTTCTGGGGCTCTGTAGTTAGGTCCATATGTGAGTGTGGTTATTACATCTTCCTGATGGACTTTATCATTATGAAATGTCCCTCTTTATATCCAGTAACATTTTTTATTTAAAAGTCTATCTTGTCTGATATTAGTATAACCATGTTTGCATGTTGAATCTTTTTCTATCCTTTTACTTCCAATCTATCTGTATCTTCGCATCTAAAGTGTGTTTCCTGTAAATAGTATATTTGCATATTTTTTAAAAATATAATCTGAGGCTGGGCGCAGTGGCTCACACCTGTAATCCCAGCACTTTGGGAGGCAGAGGCGGGCGGATCACAAGGTCAGGAGACCGAGACCACAGTGAAATCCCGTCTCTACTAAAAATACAAAAAATTAGCTGGGCGCAGTGGCGGGTGCCTGTAGTCCCAGCTACTTGGGAGGCTGAGGCAGGAGAAAGGCATGAACCCGGGAGGCAGAGCTTGCAGTGAGCCGAGATCATGCCACTGCACTCCAGCCTGGGCGACAGAGCGAGACTCTGTCTCAAAAAAAAAAAAAAAAAAAAAAAAACATATATATACACACACACACATATACAAAATCTGATCTCTGTCTTTTGATTGGATTGCTTAATCCAGTCACATTTTATGTTACTGATAAGGTAGAATTCACATCTGCTATTTAGTTTTTTAATTTTCTACAGGTGTCATGCCTTCTTTGCTCCTTTGTCCCACCTTTATTTTTCCTCTTTTCATATCATGTATTTTCCAGTATAACATTCATGAATTTAATAACACATTGTTATAATTATTAATTTATGCAATGTTACATCTTCCAAGGAAGCCAAGAGAAGCAGAGCAAGTACATATTTACAGAGTTTTATTAACCTTTTTATTTTCCATTTTTTAATTGTCATTTCAGACTGTAGATCTGAGTTACTATCTGGCATCATTTCCTTACTCCAGTGTAATTTTATTCCCATCCACCTCCTTTGTGCTGCTCTTGTCAAATATTTTACATTTGTGTATGTTATAAGCACAATGATAAATCAATATATATATATGCAATTATATAAAAATATATTGCTTTGTTATTAAATTGGTTAAGAATAGAAAGAGGAAGAAATATTCTATTGTTTTGCGCTTTTTAATTAACTACAGTTACTTTTATAAGCACTCTTTGCTTTCTCATGTGAATTCAGATTACTGTCTGATATTGCTTGCTTTCATCCTAAAAAAATCTCTCTAGTATTTCTTGTAAGGCAGGTCTGCTGGCAACAAATTCCTTCAGCTTTTGTTTATCTGGCAATGTATTTAGTTCACCTTTATTTCCTAAAGGTAATTTTATTGTATTTAAGATACTTGTTTGACAGTCTTTCATTCAGTACTTTGAATATGTCATCACGCTGCCTTCTTGTTCCCATTTTTTTTCTCGTGAGAAGTCATCAACTTTAATCTTCTTGGGGTTCTCTTGTACATGATGAATCATTTTCTCTTTGCTTTTGGCTTTCAATATTTGCACTATGATGTGTCTGGCTATGAATCTCTGTATTTATCCTATTTTGAGTTTGCTGAGCTTCCTAGATGTATACATTAATGTTTTTCATCAACTTTTGGGAAGTTTTTAGCCATGATTTCTTGAAATATTTTTTCTACTTCATTTTCTCTCTATTCTTCTATTATGCATATGTTGGTGCATTTCATGGCGTTCCACATTTCTCTGAAGCTCTGTTCATTTTTCTTTTCCACTGTTCTTCAAATTGCATAATCTATAACTGATCTATCTTCAAGTTTTTTTATTCCTTATTCTTCCAACTCTAATGTGCTGTTGAGTTCCTTTAAAATTTTTTTCATATCAGTTATTATACTTTGCACCTTCAGAATTTCCATTTGATTCTTTTTATAAGTTCTGTCCATTATTGATATTCTTTAGACATGGTCTCCTTTAGTTCTTTGAATGTATTTATAACAGCTGCATTGAAGTATTTGTCTGATAAATCCAACATCTGAATCTCTTCAAGAGCAGTTTCTATTGCTGTTCCTTCCCACCCTCTGCTCCCATGTAGAGGTCACACTTCCCTGTTTCTCTTCATGTTTCATAATTTTTGTTGACAACTGGACATTTTAGATAATATAGCAATTCTGGACACTGATCTCCCCTTCCCTATGACACTGATGTTGTTGTTTGCTTGGTTGTTTATTTAGTGACTTGGCTGAACTGACTCTATGCAGTCTATTTCCCCTGTATGATGCAGCCTCTGATGTACTTGTTCAGGTTTTTTTTCTTGATTTTAATCTTTCACCTGGCAACCCGGCTCATACCTGGTTTGGCACAGGCCACTTGTTAGTTAAAGGTTGTGCTTAAGTCCCTTCAGCCGGTTAGATTTTTACTCTTTTCCATTGGGTGTGTGCGAGACTTGGAGGTTACTACCAAAGTTCAAGTGTATGCTTCTGTCCCACATTCAGCCAGGTACTAATAGCTTAGATTTTCCCTCTTCAATCACCCTGGAGGTAGCATAGCATTGAACATGTACACAGTCTCCCAGATTGCCAGGGATGTATGTGATTTCATTTTTAAGCCTAGTTCCCAGGAGGTGCCCCTGGGTCAGAGTAACATTGTTCAGCCAGTGGTTGGTTAGAGGTTGTGCTTAAACCCCTAGTGCCAGTGAGGCTCCTCTTCTTTACTGTTTCATCTGTGTTCAGCTTGAGGATGGCTTTCAAGTCCACCTTAGGTCCTGCTCTGATTGCTTCTGAGTGGGTGTAGCCCTGTGCTTATACACAGCCTTTCTGACACCCAAGACTATGATCTGAAGAGGGCTCCTGACTGTATTTCCCTGATTCTCTCTGTTACCAAACTTATGATTGCTTGCACATTTTGCTTGCTGAAACTTGTCATGGAGTTATCATTGCCCTCATAATTGTTCTCTACCAAGATCTCCATTATTTTTGACAATGCCCCTTAGTCACAGAATTCTTCATGTTCTGCTCCACATAAAGTCAATTCGTTTAGGTAGAGCTGTGGCGTTCTTCATCCTTAAGGCCTGCCTCTCTCTTTAAGCAGAATCTCTGGCACAGTGTGCAAGAACTAGAGACAACAACAGTAACATACTTCTCCCAGAGTAAAATCCCTTCTTTATGAATGGGTGCTGGGGTAATTTTTGGCTTACTTCTTCCAGCATAGGTCATTCTGACCTATGAGCAAGCTCGGGTAGGAACAATAGGGGCATGGTATTACTAACTTGCTGTTCCTTTGTGAGTGCTCCCACTCTATAAGTGAGGGCTTTGTTGGGGAAGAGAAGGCTGGGAGAAGAGAGACCCAGTCTTCGTGGGTCTGCCTGTAATAGAGCTTCTACAAAACAGAACTGGAGAGGAGATGAGAAAACCCAGAGGCCTGCTCCTCCCAGGTAAAACCATAGCTCTAGACAAGGAGCTAGGGGACGAGGGAGCCCCCATCTTCTAGACCACACCCACATGGATTAGAATTCCCTTGAGTAGTTTTCGTAAAACAGAGCTTGGAGTGGGACAGGCTGTGGTTCAAATGCCACTGACTCTTGCTGTTCTTCCTGAGATTTAGAAGATTTCTTGAATATTTCTCCCTTTGCTGTGTGCCCCTAGGACACTATCCAGAAACGCTGATTTTTTAAATATATTTTTTCAAGTTAAACAGTTATTTGTTGATGAGAGAGTCCACTATGCTCCTCATTTCTCCATTCTGGAAGTTGCTTCCCCAGATCATATTTTTAAATGTTAATACTGGCCCCTGAATCAATCTTATTCATTTGCAAAATTGTTCGTCTATTTCTACCCCTTGTTTGTTATTTCAAGTATTCCTTTAGACACATTAGAATGTCTCTACTTCTCTCCCTCCAGTGCAATTCAGAATTTCTTGTTAACCTTTAAAAATATGAACTAATTAGCCTTTGACATATAGCTTACTCAAATCTAAATATCTAAATAAATTACAGCCACTAATTCTTGCCTTCATTCAAATGCTTACAGTTACTTTAGATCTTTTTTTTTTGAGACAGGGTCTTGCTCTGTTGCCCAGACTAGAGCGCAGTTGCGCAATCAGAGCCGGCTCACTGCAGCCTACGCTCAAGCGATCCTCCCACCTCAGCCTCCAGAGTAGCTGGGACCACAGGTGCACGTCACCACACCTGGCTAATTTTTTATTATTTGTAGAGAAGAGGTCTCACTGTGTTGCCCAGGCTAGTCTCGAACTCCTGGGCTCAAGCAACCCTCCTGTCTCGGCCTCCCAAGTGCTGGTATAAGAGGCGTGAGGTACTGCACCTGGCCACTTTAAATCTTATTTTGTATCACTCATAAGAGAACTATACGTATTTGGCTGGGTGCGGTGGCTCACTCCTGTAATCCCAGCACCTTGGGAGGCCGAGGCGGGCGGATCACAAGGTCAGGAGTTTGAGACCAGCCTGACCAACATGGTGAAACCCTGTCTCTACTAAAAATATAAAAATTAGCCAGGCGTGGTGACACACGCCTGTAATCCCAGCTACTCAGAAGGCTGAGGCAGGAGAATCGCTTGAACTCAGGAGGCGGAGGTTGCAGGGAGCCGAGATTGCGCCACTGCACTCCAGCCTGGGCGACAGAGCGAGACTCTGTCTCAAAAAAAAAAAAAAAGAAAGAAAGAAAACTATATGCACTTTATATGTAAGTATTGGGGATACTTACATATCAAACTTTGACTACTCAAACCTCCTTCATCTTTGATCTTGTCACTACCCTAGAACAGGGCCTTTCATAAAGTAGGTACTCAAATACAGTCGTGCATTACTTAATGATGGGCATACGCTCTGAGAAATCCATTGTTAGACAATTTCCTCATTGTGCAAACATCATAGAGCGTCCTTACACAAACCCAGATGGTATAGCCTACTATACACCTAGGCAATAGCCTATTGCTCCTAGGCTATAAACCTGTACAGCATGTGACTGTAGTGAATACTATAGGCAACTGTAACAAAATGGTAAGTATTTGCATATCAAATATATCTAAATATACAAAAGGTACAGTAAAAATACAGTATTGTAAGTTTATGGGATAACTGTTGTGTATGTGCTCTGTTATTGACCAATATGTCATTATGTGGCACGATTATACATGTAGGATGAACAAATAGAAAGGGATTATTTCCTTTAACAGAAATAAGCTGTCTTCCCCAAAAAGGTTATACCTGCTTACATACTGATGGAACCTATTCTTTATTGCAGGTCCTGTCCTCCCCTTGCTAGATTTGTGGGACTCACAAAGCTGTTTCCAGTGACACCTGTGGAGCCCCTGCTAAACTACCCACTAGAACTTAAAAGTTTTCTTGGATACTGTAGGTTTTATTTTATCTAGAGTTAGTAAGCTGAACTACATGACCCAAGGACTCTTATCAGCTTCCTATGCTGATAATAACAGAAGACCTTTGTAACTCTTGATTAAACCTTAATGTTTTATCAGAAATCCTATATATTTTACTAGACTCTTGAGTAACTCCATTTTCCCCCATAAAAAGGTAGTCTCAGCCCAATCAATGTGATTCCCTCGAAAAGTGTAACTTGAAATGACACAATCATCATTTACTGATCTTATGTAACATATATGACATTAGCAACAGCAACTATCACATACCTCTTATGTTTCTCTTTCTCTTGAAATAATTTTATTCTCAATAAATTAAAATTACACATGAATGGCCAATGTACTTTACCTGTCCTCTACAGCCAAAGCCTCACTCTCAATATAGCAACCCATAAAGACTCATACAAAAATTCCAATAGAGACTGATGAAGTATGCCACCCAATGGAAGTTCTATTGTACTGCATTCATAAAATAAGTATATAAATTAGCATTTGTAATCTCCTTGAGGTTACCAAAAATCCACTACAGAGTTATAAAAGAAACACTGGAAAAAAAGGAAAAGTGTTCATAGTAGGGAAAGGATAGTCTTCAAAAGCAAAGACACCTGACACTCCAGCAGCAATGGTGATATATAAGCATCTCCAGGAGACCAGGGTAAAAAGGTAACAATGTGCTTCAAAAACACTTAGCATTTACAGTGCACCTCTCCCAACCTAAAATGGGAGTTGGAAAAGTATGCATGGAAACGGTGTAATTAGGCTCAAGCTCCTGAGACTAAGGCTGGATTCTATTTCTTATCCCATTGCTACAAAATTCAATCTTAGAAATTGCTTCTTATATATGACTCAGATTCAACCATTACTTATTGAGTACCTACTATATTCCAAGGCACTGTTCTATTGTTTTTTTGTTTTTTTTAAGAGATGAGATTTTGCTGTGTTGTCCAGGCTGGTCTCGAACTCAGAAACAAAGAGAAAAACAAACCAACCAACCAGGAGTCACTTTATCCTATTATGTATTCCACTGACTATTCTACAATATGTTAAGAAGATATCCAAACTGAAAATAGTCACTAAAAAGTTCACTTCTCGGCTGGGCATGGTGGCTCACTCCTGTAACCCCGGCACTTTGGAAGGCCAAGGCGGGTGAATCACCTGAAGTCGGGAGTTCGAGACCAGCCTGACCAGCATGGAGAAACCCCATCTCTACTAAAAATACAAAATTAGCCAGGTGTGGTGGTGCATGCCTGTAATCCTAGCTACTCGGGAGGCTGAGGCAGGAGAATCGCTTGAACCCGGGAGGGGGAGGTTGTGGTGAGCCAAGATCGCACCATTGCACTCCAGCCTGGGCAACAAGAGCGAAACATAATAGTCACATTACTGATGAACACAGACATTTCTACTATTAGAGAGCAACCATGTCCCTGCCTTATATGGCTTGGCCCTGCAAGAGTGAGAAGCAGAATAGAGAGGAGAAAGCAAGGAGTCATAATTAGGAGTACTGAGTTCAGTCCCATGGGAGTAAAGGGGCAGTCATATCCTTCAGTGCTTCAAATACTCCTGATGTCTAAGAAAAAGAACAGTTATGCTCCTTCTTGTTATGAAGACACAAAATAACACTGATGAGGTGCTAAAAGGTGAACAAGTCCAATGCTAAACTTATACTAATAATTTATTCTAGGAAACAACAAATGATAAAGCTTACCTAATGGCACAAATATCTAAGTTATTTTTGTATGTGGTCAACATGTGCTAGGCCTATGAGGCCCCAGAGAACTTCAATATCCATACACTGAAGAAAAGGAACAATGCTTATCATTATAACATTACCTTATTTGTGTAGTATTTTACACTTTTCAAATTTTGTCTATTATTTCACTTGCACAATTCCCAGTATAATGTGAATACATGATACATAAAAAGAGTATCAGCAAATGATCACCTCAAAATTATAGACCTGATACAGCAGTTATAATACTGAAAAACTGGAGGTACATGCAACACACAATTCTATCAACTTAAAATTGTGCTTCTACTTCTGAATTCCATGCTAGGCCTTAGAAAAAATAGAAACAAGGTAAAACATACCAATTTACTCTACAGGAAAACAGACCCTAAAGCTTACTATTGACAAGAGATCATGCTTTTTAGTCACCTGGAAAACTGAAAAACACTGGAATCCAGAGGCTTAAGTTGAAGAGATGGTGATCTGCTTTCTTCTCCACCAGAAGGAAGCACACTAGGGCTATGAATTCCCTCATATCCAATTGTCTTGTTATTCAATCCAGCCATTTCTTGAACAGTAAGGATCTTCGGTGGATTACTGAATACCTATAAAAGACAGAAATGATTTGTAAAAGTCTCAAATTCAAACCAAATGCCAAAGGATGAGTCAATCCTTCTGATGCTAGGAAAGAATGCTTGGCCAAATAAAAAGAAACTGTTTCCTACACAAAACAAACAGTGGGCAGTAATGTACACTAGAACACCGAACCCAGGCATACTCAGTTATTAACCTTATCAGCAGGACACCAAACAGACCTCCCCCAACTTACTTACTGGCTCCTAGAATTATCCCACCCCCAATATAAACCCGGGCCCCCTAATCACTGTCTAATTCTCTCTTGTGACCCAGTTTAAGGCTGAGTTTTCACTCCCCTGAGATGTATGATGAGGGTAGGGATGGTGGGAAAATGCCCTGCAGCAAGTGTCTGTGCCAGTTTGGGAGAAATACATGCGACAGACTAACATATATTCATAGTACACACACACACAGACATGCATCTGGATCTTGTGGGAGAGCCAGCTCATGAAGATAGTATGAATGATTAAGGTGAGGGAAAATATAGGGGAGGTAAACTGAATGAGAACAGGGCAGTCCTAGGAAATCTACCAATCTCTACATCAGACAATTAAACCAAGGCATTAGGGTATGAAACCTGATTATTCATATGCCTGGGTCTTGGCAGGATATCAGAAGAAGAATTAGTATTAAATTGCCTCTATCCTCACCAGTCTGACCTACCCTGATTGAGTGGGTGGAAGGTGAATCTAACATGCGACTAGCAGATCTCTCTTGGAAAGAGGGTCAAGAGGGAAATCATGCAGAAAGGCAAGGTTGGGAGGGGAAGATATATGGGTGCTATGGTGGCTGTCAGGAAAGAAGTGTCCCTGAAAGGACGGCCAACCTTATTGCACCCTTCAGCGTCCGGAGCTGGGCAACCATGTCCGAGAGACAGTGCTCCTGAAAATTCAAAACAGCAGAATTTTTATAAAGCCAGCCAGCCTGAAAGCAGGGATTGGGGAGGAGTGCAAACAACCACCCCTTCTTCCGAAGAGGAAGGAGGAAGGGATCACCCCTGAATCCTAGAAGAAAAGAGACAGGAAAAGCAGACACTTAACAGGAGAAGCCTGTATGAGGATGGAACACAACCCTGAATATTCTGTGACATTGAATGTGACATTCATACTGTCCAGAGTCAGTACTGAATCCAAATGTGGAAGATAAACAATTTGACTCTTCTACTTTTGGTGATCTAAACATCAGTGACAGCAGAGCAAAGCAAAACCAAAAGATTCAATGAAAAGAAGACCACCAGAAGAAATGGTTTGTTATTTCTATGCAGCTTTCAAGACTGCTGCTTCCTTCAACTTATATTCTCTGCTGGGGAAAATGTTGTGTGAGAACAATAGGGGTGTGCACTGCCTCTCACCTGGTGGTTCTCATTTTCCATAGGCATCTTCTTCTTCTCCTCAACAGTTTGTTCTCTAGGAGAAGATAAAAGTGCTATTTAGTTCACTCATGAAACTTCTCAGTTTGAAATGGACTGCCAATTGTAGATTTAGGTTATAATGTTCCTTCCAAATTACAAATACTGTGAGCCTCATTGAGTAACTGAGGGTGCCTTTCTGAACTAGGCTATTGAAGTGAGACTTCAAGTGCCCCACTAGAGAGAGAGAGAGAAGGAGAAAGACTAAAGACAATCACTAGTTGAGACGTTCAGGAGATGATCAGAAGGAATAAAGAACTGGGAGAGCAGAGAGGTGAGGAGGGAAATTATTTAAGAACCAAAAAAATTCTCTCTTCTCAAAACTCCCCTGTCCTACAAGGAAGTGTCAGGCTACTCTACCCTATGATAGAGAACACCATCTCATGTATACTCAACTGTTTCTTAGCTTTGCTCAAGCACAGGTCTTCATCAATGAGTTCTTGTTCCTCTGGAACAGAGCATCTCCTGCAGTACAGAGAATAAATCATCCTTTGGAAAAAAACTGGGTCCTTCACTTTTACCTTTTAATTTCCTTACAGCTATGCAGGTTAACAACTCTCTAACATTACAGAGTTCAGATCCCAATCAAATTATAAAACCTTGTTATATGTAAAGCATGAGAAAGAGTATTTTAGGAGTAAAAACTGAAAGGAGTACTGGAAAATACATTCAGTGGTCAAAAGTAATCCTAGAAACAAACAAAATTTAACAATAATTGGCAGCTATATTATACGCAGTTTATAAAGGGGCAAAGTGGCCTGCAAGGTTATTTCTCCTGTACTAAAAGATAAAGTATTCAAAAATAAGACTTCTAAGTACTCAGTTCCATATTCTAATTACACAATCTCATTTACTCTCCATGGAAAGATACTTGGGCATATCTAGAGACTATGAGGAAATGCTTATATTTATAGACCTAATCTTTGTTTATTTAACTTCTTCAATTTTAGACATTTTTCCCCTAAAATGCATACCCATTTTAGCACCTTTCTATCAGTATTTATCCTGCCAGAAGAATTTTAAGGAAGTCACAGCTGAATTGAAGCACACTGACTTATTATTATGAACCTATATGACCACTGAGTCAAATTTTTAAAAACTTTTAAAGTTAATGCCCACAGATATGCCAGACACTATTTAGATGTTGGATGCTGCAAGAAACATAATGGTATATCAGGAAAACAAACACACAAACAGCGCTGAATATACAATAGGTACAGGTACTACTGTATAACACTGATTCCAAATACGAAGCATATAAAGAACATCATCGACTTGACCTGGAATGTAAAGTCCTTTGTCTCGAAGAGTTTACAATCTCTTGAAGAGCCAAAGCTCTTCAAAGATACATATGTGAAAAACATCCAAAAAGTACAAAACAATATGTGAACAAATGTCAAGAATCAAATACCAGAGGAAATCAGAGTAAAATCACTGTAAACTATGGTCAACAGGAAAAGCATCACACAAAACACTTGCTGCCCAGATGAATGTGATTAGGACAGACAAATGGAATGCAGAAAGTCATTGCAAGCAAGAGGAATGACACTATCAAAGTCATGGACATGACAGTAAGCATGGCATGTGTAGGGAATAGTGAAGCCACAGCCCTGGCTCAAGTACAAAGTTTGTGTTAAGATAACCACGAAATGTAAGGCTAGATAGGTAAGCTGGGGTCAGTCAGTACAGGGCCTTGAATGCCAGGCTGAAGGGTATGAACCTGAGATGAAAAATGTTTTAGACTATAGAGATAAATCAGGAGTTACCTTGAGCATAAGATTGAGTCCTGGAACCTTACCTGTACTTTGGATGGGAATTATAATAACAAAACCATCTTGCAGGTAACATGGATGGATCAATCTTGCCAGGAAGCTTTCTCCATTTAAGACACTCATCACACTGAACCCATGTCTGGTCAGGAACCTTCCTGAATGAAGGAAAATGGAAGTGTGACTGTGTATATCTTAGCTCTGTGCTTTGTCTTACATTAGAAAGGTGCAGCCTAAAAAAGAAAGAACCTAATTTCATATATGAAATGTGTTGGGAATGTTATCATCTCGGTTCCCAAATGTATATATTTTTAACTTCATAGATAAAATGATAGAACTATAGCAAATATGGATATGAAAAATAGTAGCAATTATTAACATGGTGAGCTACTTTTATAGAGGTCAATAATATTTATCCTGTAACCAAAAACCACTTGTACCTCAAAAGCTATTGAAACATTTTTTAAATAATATTTATCTTGGTAGCTCTCGTTCCAAGCAAACAATAGGGTAATTTTAACTCTAAAATTTATTAACTTGAAAAAATTCTGTTTATTACTATATTACCAAGAAATAAAACCCATAGAATCATTTTGTTTGCTTCTGTCTAATCATGTAACAGGCTTAAAATCCATTTATGGGAGTCATGGAAGCATTGCCATTAAAACATCTCCCCCATTTCCCTACAGAGATTCCTTATTCCTTTTCATTTCCCTCTCAAGAAAAACCCTTTGCTTATAATACTTCAATCAAAATTTTACTAGGTTGATATTCCCGAAGTTAATCTTAAAAAGTAATATAAATTTGATTAAATTTCATAATTAGAAATGGTGGCTCCAGACAACAATGGGGTTAAATTAAGATAAAACTCTTCCACAGTTCATCTCTTAAAATGCATACCCACTCTGATTCCCCTCAGTTACCTACACTTTAGAGTGAATTTGTTTCTCTGAGAAATAAAGTGGCCCTTATATGACAGAAGTACTCAGTACCTAAGGTGTAAAAGACAGGCTAGAGTGAGAATGAAGGCGGCTGGAGAAGAGACACACAAAGCAAGAAGAGGGGCACCTCAGCCAATTTCACTAACATGTAATTTAGCCTAGGATGAGATTTATGCATGTTATATTTATACTTTTTTATTATTATTATTATTATTATTATTATACTTTAAGTTTTAGGGTACGTGTGCACAATGTGCAGGTTTGTTACATATGTATCCATGTGCCATGTTGGTGTGCTGCACCCATTAACTCGTCATTTACATTAGGTATATCTCCTAATGCTGTCCCTCCCCCCTCCCCCCACCCCACAACACTCTTATACTAGATATTTCAACAGAGTGGTGCAGTTCTTTTATGTCTTAGTTCAATAATTTTCTTAACATCTTAAATTGTGCTTTTTACTTTTCTTGTTGTTGTTGTTGTTTTTTCCTTTTAGACAGGGTCTCACTCTGTCTCCCAGGCTGGAGTGCAGTGGCACAATTTCAGTTCACTACAACCTCTGCCTCCTGGGCTCAAGTAATCCTCCCACCTCAGCCTCCCAGGTAGCTATTGGACTACAGGCATGCGCCACCACATCTGGCTAATGTTTGTACTTTTGGTAGAGACGGGGTTTCACCATGTTGCCCAGGCTGGTCTCGAACTCCTGAGATCAAACAATCCACCTGCCCCGGCCTCCCAAAGTGCTGGGATTACAGGCATGAGCCACCATGCCCGGCTTTAAATTGTGTTTTTTTCTAAATATAAAAGTAATATAAGCTCATTATTAAAAACTAGAAAATAGGGAAATATATACAGAAAATAAAAGGCACTCATAATTCTACCATGAAATACAATGCCCTCTTCTTTTTTAAAACTCTGTTTGAACAAAGAAAGTTTGTACACATTTTTGGATCTACAGCTTCCTATTTCCTAGCTCCAGGCTGTTCCAGCCTTGCAACCTCTAAGCTCTAAGCTCAGGCCTGACCTCTGGTGTCTATATATTTCTAGACAGCCACTGCTTTAGAGCCAGAGTCAGTAAAAAGTAGCTTCAGCAGTAGTGGGAGGGGAGAAGAAAGGTCCTATTAGCTTTGGTTCTACATGCATATGCACAGGAGAGTCTCTTGCAGAGTGCCAGTATTACTCTCTCAGGGATAGGCATGCTTAGAGGCAGCAACCCTCTGTTTTGGGTTCCATGCAGATCATGGTAGATCCTTCAATCCAGGCAGACAGGAGAGGCTTTTAGCCCATGCTTTCAGGAAATTGGTAGCTGAGGAGGCTTTACTACATTCCCCTCATTGCATCCCTCCAGAAGAGAGTAGCAGTTAAGAACTTAGGTTTAGAGGACCTGATTACCTATATTCGAACCTTAGTTCTACCACTTGCTGCTTGTCTAACCTTAGACAAGTTACTTAAGTTCTTGGTGTTATCAGTCTCTACATCTGTAAAGAACTAATAATAATATCTAACAGGTAGGGTTGTTGTGATGATTAAATAAATCACTGCATGTAAAGAACTTAGAACAGTGCCTGACATATAAGTAAGCGTTCAATAATTACCATTATTACAGTTCTGCTTCCAGCACACACACTCTCTAGCAGTATGTGAACATCTGTTTCATTGCATTAATCACTGCTAATTTGAAAGGCAAAAAATGGCATCTCATCTTAGTTTGTACTTCTTTGAAAACTATGGAGGATGGCCATAAGCTGAGATCTTCAGAATAAGAAGAGGGTGATATACATACAGCCATTAGGTTGCATTAGAAATAAAATTTTATATCATACATTTGCCTAATAATTTCCATTAAAATAACAGGTACCTACTCCAAAAAGAACTTCTACCACTCTAATGTTTGTCTTGATGGTGGTGTAACTGACTGTGTATGTGTTGGTACACATTCGATCCTCTGTATTATGCTCCTTACCTGACTTGCCTGTCTTAGAGTCAATAAATTCTACCTTTTCTTTAACATACTTGGTTCTCTATTCCTACTCTCAAGTACTGGTACAGTCCCAGCAATATTCACTAGCAATATAAAAAAAGGGGAAGTTTACTAACATGTCTGAACACCTACTATATGCCAGTCACTGTGCTAAAAATGTATGTCACCTAAGTTAATATATTCAGACAGGTGAAGTAACTTACTTACCCAAGCTCACCCAACTATTAAAAAGCAGATCCAGATTTTCAACCCAGGAATGTTTGATTTAAATAGCCATCATCTTCTACTATATCACACTACCAGTACTAAACTCTTCACATTTATGATCCAGACCGTAAATGTGTTAAAGCAGAATGAAGAGGTTTACAGAATGAAGCAATTAGTACCTGTGAGTTCCTATTTTTAGTCAACTAAACTTCCTGATGTGGAAAGCACCATCTTACTGAGAGATGAGGCCAGCTGGACTTCCTGGGTTGAGTGGGGACTTGGGGAACTTTCCTGTCTTACAAGATGATTGTAAAACGCACCAATCAGCACTCTGTAAAACGCACCAATCAGCAGGATTCCAAAAGTAGCCAATCGCAGAGAGGACTGAAAAAAGGGCACTCTGATAGGACAGAAATGGAACATGGGAGGGAACAGTAAGGGAAAAAAAGCTGTCCACCCCAGCAAGCAGTGGCAACCCACTCAGGTCCCCTTCCAAGCTGTGGAAGCTTTGTCCTTTCGCTGTTCACAATAAACCTTGCTACCGCTCACTCTTTGGGTCGGTGCCATCTTTAAGAGCTGTAACACTCACCACAAAGGTCTGCAGCTTCATTCTTGAAGTCAGTGACACCACGAACCCACCGGCAGGAACCAAATCTGGACACATTACCCTTGTTCCTTCCATTTGATCTATGGATATTACCCCTAATACATTCATATTCTGTATCTATTACTTACAATATTGGCCTGGCTACAGTTGAGGTCTCAAAATTATCTCGAGATGTTTTTTCCTTCCAGTAAGCATTGAGCTTCTGGGCAAGGGCATTTATTGTTAGCCTGAAAGAAAATGCAAGAAGTATGTCAAAGTTTAGCACTTGTTGAACAATTCTTTGATGTTTGAAAAGTTCCAATTTAACAGACACCAATAATTTAGAGTATCTGGCATATTTTTGAACATCTACACTTTAAGAAACCAAGATGGGAATCCATTGCCTTTGCAAGCTACGTGTCAAAATGACAAAGTTGTAACACTGAACAGTCACTTTGGTTGAAAAGGTGAAATGGTCACAAGTGCTAAAAAGTAGAGTTCTACAAATTTTCAGGGCTTGCTGAATCATGGAGTGTGTGGGTAACTTGACATTAGAGACTATGACAGAGGACCAAACTGCAGAGATAGGATACAGCCAAATATTGATAAGTTGATGGGGAGTTATTTGATTGTCAGATGACTACAGGTAGATAATTCAGAACAAGGTAAAAATCAGACAATCAAATACTGTACCCTATCTATTATAAATCAATCAAATATTAACTCTAGTATGTCTACATAGTCCCTCTTCATCCAAATGCTGATCATAGCAGCATTATGGTGCCCATGAACAAGCACTCCAACATTCCACCACATAGCCGTTACTGGAGACTGTATCTGAGTTCCAGCCTTTGCTCTTTCTCTTTTATTTCTCTCCCCAAAGGAACAACAGTAGACTCAGGGTCAACAAAAATGTAATTTGTAAAAATCAAAACCTGAATTTTACTTTTAAAAACTTCCAACTTTCGAATTACTAATTCCTATTTAATTCCATAACCTGAGATTACAACCTAATGTAGAGCTACACACAACTGGAAAACTGTACACTTAGAATTCAGAGTTTTTTTAATATCTTGGCCCCCTGGGTCATTCCCCAAGGTTTTTGCAGAGCTCTTCTCTTGTTAAGAGAAACTCTTCCTTATCTCCACCTTATTCATATTAGATTCTCACTACACAGAAAAGATTAAAATAATCATATATGAGCTCCCCTATAAACTCTTATTCCCCTTCAACCTATTAATGTTCCTACTCTATGTCTATATCCTTCCCTCAACTCACAGATAAAGAACTATTCCTCATTTCCTCTTAAACACCTACTTAAAATCTACTTTAAAAAGAAGTAGATTAGATGGGCATATGGGAAGATGGCAGAATAAGAAGCATGTGGAAGCTGTCTCCTTACATATACAACAACTGCAGTAGCAAAAGCTGCATGATGTAACTATTTTGAAACTCTGGAGTCTACTGGAAAGTTTGCAATTTCCAGGGGAAGGCTTGGATGGTAAATTGTGGTTAATTTTGGTCAGTTTCAGTTCTTAGCTCAGTAATAGCTACCCATTCCCCACTCCCAGCCCTGTGGCAAGCAACCCTCTATGTGTTCCAAGAGCAACTTGTAGGAGCCAGTGTGGGCAAAAAGGACACTGTCCTCCAAATATTGCAATTCTATCCTCTGATCACTGCTTGCTGCTTCTGATCACAGACGTGAAGACAAAAAGGCAAGAGACCATTGTTGTTGAACCTCCCCCATTGTTTCAACCCTCTACTCCTCCAGCTGAAGTGACATCCAGAGGATTCAAAACTGGCATCTTTTTTTCCTCCTCTATTTCTCTATTTTCCCCCTTTTGTGAGCCAGACATAAAGACAAGGACATTCAAAAGCAATTGCACATATGGGGAAAATTAGAAAGCCACTGTGAATGCCCAGAAAAAAATGCAAGCTGAGAAAAGAACTGAAAAGACCTTAAACTTACTTCTCAGGTTAATCCTTGGCACAGAGAAAGCCTACAACATAACAAAAACAACAACAACAACAACAAAAAAACCCCCCAGCAAACCATAGGAAAGGAGAATTTTGTTTCCAGAGTTACCACATTATTAGATTCAAATGTTCAGTTTACAACAAAAAGTCACGAGGCATACAAACAAACAAGACAGGGTGGCCCACTCAAAGGAAAAAAATAGAAACCACCCCTGAAAAAGAACTGATGATACATCAACTCGACAAAGATTTTAAAACGGTCTTAAAGATACTAAAAAAACTATATGAAGATGAGCAGAAAGTCAAGAAAACAATGCATAAGCAAAATAGAAAATCAGCAAAGAGATAATAAACCTAAAAAGAAATCCAAAACAAAGTTTGGAGCTCTAAAAACTGAAATGAAAAATCCACTGCAGGAATTCAAAGGCAGATCTGATCAGACAGAAAAAAGAATCAGTGAACTTGAAGATAAAAAATGGAAATTATCAAGTATTAGGAGCAGAAAGAATAAAGATTGAAGAAAAGTGAACAAAAACTAAGGGACCCATAGGACACCATAAGTGGTCCAACATATGCATTAGCAGAGTCCCAGAAAGAGAAGAGAGAAAGGAACAGAAAGAATATTTGAATAAATAATTGCCAAAAACTTCTCAAATTTGATGAAAGACACGAATATAAACATCCAACCTTAACTCCAAGTAGGATGAACTCAGAGAGACTCAGACCCAGACACACTGTAATCAAACCATGAAAGTCAAAGACAAAGAGAGAATCTTATAAACACCAAGAGAGAAACAACATATTACATTCAAGGAATCCTTGAAGTTTGTAACTCCACTTATTTTCTATATAATTTAAGAGAATACATTTAAAAGAAAAAAATTGGCCAGGTGCAGTGGCTCATGCCTGTAATCCCAGCACTTTGAGAGGCCGAGGCAGGTGGATCACCTGAAGTCAGGAGTTCGAGACTAGCCTGACCAACATGGTGAAATGCTGTCTCTACAAAAAATACAAAAGTAGCTAGGCATGGTGGTGCATGCCTGTAATCCCAGCTATGTGGGAGGCTGAGGCAGGAGAATAGCTTGAACCGGGAAGAGGAGGTTGCAGTGAGCCAAGATGGTGCCATTGCACTCCAACCTGGGCAACAAGAGCAAAACTCCATCTCAAAAAAAAAAAAAAGAAAAGAAAAGAAAAGAAAAGATAAAAATTATAAGTCTGCAAGCCAGTATTATTGTAACTTCGGTTTGTAACTCCTCATTTTGTTTTCTACACAATTTAAAAGGCTAATCCATTACAAATTATTTATGATTTTGGACACACAATGTACAAAGATGTAATTCTGTGATATCAGCAACTGAAAGGAATGGTGATGGAGCTGTTAAAGGAGCAGAACTTTTGCAAGGAATTGAAGTTAAGGTAGTATAAATCCAAATTAGAGTGTCATAACTTAAAAGATATTAAATGTAATTCCCATGATAACCACAAAGAAAATAGCTATAGAATATACACGAAAGGAAATGGGAAAGGAATTAAAATGTTTCACTATTAAAAAAATCACCTAAACACAAAAGACGGCAATGTAGGAAATGAGGGGCAAAGAAAGCTACAAGGGACACAGAAAACAAACGGCAAATGACAGAAGTAAGTCACTCCTTATCGGTAATTACTTTAAATGTAAATGGATTAAATCCAGATTCACAAAGATATGATATAATGAAAAAGAATGTAGCAGATGGTACCTGGAAGAGGAGTACTACTATAACAAATACCTAAAAATATGGAAGTGGCTTTGGAATTGGCAATTGGCAGAGGTTGCAAAAATTTTGAGAAGCTTGATAGAAAAAAACCTACAATGCCTTCAACAGACGTTAGTAGAAATATATATGTTAATAAATGCTTTCACTAATGAGGGCTCAGAAAGAAGTGAAAAGTATGGTAGAGAAAACACAAATTACCTTAGAGAACACCCAAATCATTGTAAACAGACTATTGGTAGAAATATGGATGTTAAAGGCATTGCTAGTGAAGGCTCAGAAGGAAGTGACAAACATGTTATTGGAAAACTTTAGAGAAGATGATCCTTGTTACACAGTGGCAGAAAGCTTAGCAGAACTGTCCTACAGTTATGTGGAAAACAGAACTTGTAAATGATGAAACTGGAAATTTAGCTGAGGAGATCTTCAGGAAAAGTGTTAAAGGTGTGGCCTGGTATCTTCTTGCTGCTTATGTAAAATGCAAGAGGAGAGAGACAAATTGAAGAATGAACTATTAAACAAAAAGAAACCAGGACTTGATTACTTGGGAAATTCTCAGCCCATCCAGATTGCAAAATATGCTAAAATTTAGAGATTCACTGTCAGGAAAGTATGCTCTAGAGAAAAAGCTGAGGCTGGGGCTGGACAATCTTTTGATAATATCTCAGAAAATCAAAAGGTCAGAGCATTCAGTCACACAAAATACTCTTTGAAAAGATAAAGCGAGCACTTCCAAGCTGGCTGAATACAAACAGCCCCAGTCTACAGCTCCCAGCGAGATCGACGCAGAAGACAGGTGATTTCTGCATTTCCAACTGAGGTACCTGGTTCATCTCACTGGGACTGGTTGAAGAGTGGGTGCAGCCCACGGAGGGCAAGCCAAAGCAGGGCGGGTCATCGCCTCATGGGGAAACACAAGAGGTTGGGGGATTTCCCTTTCCTAGCCAAGGGAAGCTGTGAGTGACTATACCTGGAGAAGCAGTACACTTCTGCCCAAATACTGCACTTTTCCCACCGTCTTCGCAACCAGCAGACCAGGAGGTCCCCTCCTCTGCCTGGCTTGGCGGATGCCACGCCCACAGAGCCTTGCTCACTGCTAGCGCAGCAGTCTGAAATCGACCTGGAACACGGGAGCTTGGCAGAGGGAGGGGCATCTGCCACTGCTGAGGCTTGAGTAGGTGGTTCTATGCTCACAGTGTACACAAAGCAGCAGGGAAGTTCGAACTGGGCGGAACTCACCACAGCTCAGCAAGGCCTACTGCCTCTCTAGATTCCACCTCTGGGGGCAGGGCATATCTGAACAAAAGGCAGCAGACAGCTTCTGCAGACAGAAACGTCCCTGCCTGACAGCTCTGAAGAAAGAAGTGGCTCTCCAAGCACAACGTTCAAGCTCCGATAACGGACAGACTGCCTCCTCAAGTAAGTCCCTGACCCCTGTGTAGCCTGACTGGGAGACACTTCCCAGTAGGGGCCAACAGACACCTCATACAGGCAAGTGCCCCTCTGGGACAAAGCTTCCAGAGGAAGGATCAGGCAGCAATATTTGTTGTTCTGCAGCCTCTGCTCATGACACTCAGGCAAACAGCATCTGAAGTGGACCTCCAGCAAACTCCAACAGACCTGCAGCTGAGGGGCCTGTCTGTTAGAAGGAAAACTAACAAACAGAAAGGAATAGCATCAACATCAACAAAAGGGACATCCACACCAAAACCCCATCCGTAGGTCCCCAACATCAAAGACCAAAGGTAGATAAAACCACAAAGATAAGGAGAAACCAGAGCAGAAAGGCTGAAAACTCCAAAAATCAGAACACCTCTTCTCCTCCAAAGGAACACAACTCCTTGCCAGCAAGGGAACAAAACTGGATGGAGAATGAGTTTGACAAGTTGACAGAAGTAGGCTTCAGAAGGTGGGTAATAACAAACCCCTCTGAGCAAAAGGAAAATGTTCTAACCCATCGTAAGGAAGCTAAAAACCTAGAAAAAAGGTTAGACGAATGGCTAATTAGAATAACCAGTGTAGAGAAGAGCTTTAATGACCTGATAGAGCTAAAAACCATAGTATGAGAACTTCGTGAGGCATACACAAGCTTCAATAGCCAATTTGATGAAGTGGAAGAAAGGAAATCAGTGATTGAAGATAAAATTAATGAAATAAAGTGAGAAGAAAATTAGAGAAAACAGAGTGAAAAGAAACGAACAAAGCCTCCAAGAAATATGGGACTATGTGAAAAGACCAAATCCACGTTTGATTGGTGATCCTGAAAGTGACAGGAAAATGGAACCAAGTTAGAAAACACTCTTCAGGATATTATACAGGAGAACTTCCCCAACCTAGAAAGACAGGCCAACATTCAAATTCAGGAAATACAGAGAACACCATAAAGATACTCCTCAAGAAGAGCAACCCCAAGACATACAATTTTCAGATTCACCAAGGTTGAAATGAAGGAAAAACTGTTAAGAGCAGCCAGAGAAAGGGCAGGATACCCACAAAGCATAGTCCATCAGACTAACAGTGGATCTCCCTGCAGAAACCCTATAAGCCAGAAGAGAGTAGGGGCCAATATTCAACATTCTTAAAGGAAAGAATTTTCAAACGAGAATTTAATATACAGCCAAACTAAGCTTCATAAGTGAAGGAGAAATAAAATCCTTTACAGACAAGCAAATGATGAGAGATTATGTCACCACCAGGCCTGCCTTACAAGAGCTCCTGAAGGAAGCACTAAACATGGATAGGAACAACTGGTACCAGCCACTGCAAAAACATGCCAAATTATAAACACCATTGACACTATGAAGAAACTGCATCAATTAACAGGTGAAATAACCAGCTAGCATCATAATGACAGGATCAAATTCACACATGACAATATTAACCCTAAATGTAAATGGGCTAAATGCTGAATTAAAAGACACAGACTGGCAAACGGGATAAAGAGTCAAGACCCATTGGTGTGCTGTATTCAGGAGACCCATCTCACGTGCAAAGACACACACAGGCTCAAAATGAAGGGATGGAGGAAGATCTACCAAGGAAATGAAAAGCAAAAAAAAAAAAAAAGCAGGGGTTGCAATCTTGGTCTCTGATAAAACAGACCTTAAACCAACAAAGATCAAAAGAGACAGAGAAGGCCATTACATAATGGTAAAGGGATCAATTTAACAAGAAGAGCTAACTATCCTAAATATATATGCACCCAATACAAGAACACCCAGATTCATAAAGCAAGTTCTTGGAGACCTACAAAGAGACTTAGACTCCCACACAGTAATAATGGGAGACTTTAACACCCCATTGTCAACATTAGACAGATCAACGAGACAGAAAATTAACACGGATATCCAGGACTTGAACTCAGCTCTGGACCAAGCAGACCTAACAGACATCTACAGAACTCTCCACCACGAATCAACAGAATATACATTCTTCTCAGTACCACATAGCACTTATTCTAAAATTGACCACGTAATTGGAAGTAAAACACTCATCAAATGTAAAAGAACAGAAATCACAAAAAACTGTCTCTCAGACCACAGTGCAATGAAATTATAACTCAGGATTAAGAATCCCACTCAAAATTGCACAACTACATGGAAACTGAACAACCTGCTCCTGAATGACTAGTGGGTAAATAATGAAATGAAGGCAGAAATAAAGATGGTCTTTGAAACCAATGAGAATAAAGACACCATGTACCAGAATCTCTGGGACACGTTTAAAGCTGTCTGTAGAGGGAAATTTACAGCACTAAATGCCCACAAGAGAAAGCAGGAGAGATCTAAAATCAACACCTTAACATCACCATTAAAAGAACTAGAGAAGCAAGAGCAAACAAATTCAAAAGCTAGCAGAAGGCAAGAAATAACTAACATCAGAGCAGAAATGAAGGAGATAGAGACACAAAAAACCCTTCAAAAATTCAATGAATCCCAGGAGCTGATTTTTTGAAAAGATCAACCAAATAGACAGACTGCCAGCAAGATTAATAAAGAAGAAAAGAGAGAAGAATCAAATAGACACAATAAAAAATGATAAAGGGGATATCAACACTGATCCCACAGAAATACAAACTACCATCAGAGAATACTATAAATACCTCTATGTAAATAAACTAGAAAATCTAGAAGAAATGGATAAATTCCTCGACACATACACCCTCCTAAGTGTAAAGCAGGAAGAAGCTGAATCTCTGAATAGACCAATAACAGGCTCCGAAATTGAGGCAATAATTAATAGCCTACCAACCAAAAAAAGTCCAGGACCAGACGGATTCACAGCTGAATTCTACCAGAGATACAAAGAGGAGCTGGTACCATTCCTTCTGAAACTATTCCAATCAATAGAAAAAGAGGGAATCCTCCCTAACTCATTTTATCAGGCCAGGATCATCCTGATACCAAAGCCTGGCAGAGACACAACAAAAAAAGAAAATTTTAGGCCAATATCCCTGATGAACATCGACGCGAAAATCCTCAATAAAACACTGGCAAACCGATCAAGTCGGCTTCATCCCTGGGATGCAAGGCTGGTTCAACATACACAAATCAATAAACATAATCCATCACATAAACAGAACCAATGACAAAAACCACATGATTATCTCAATAGATGCAGAAAAGGCCTGCGACAAAATTCAACAGCCTTTCATGCTAAAACTCTCAATAAACTAGGTATTGATGGAACTTATCTCAAAATAATAAGAGCTATTTATGACAAACCCACAGCCAATATCATACCAAATGGGCAAACACTGGAAGCATTCCCTTTGAAAACTGGCACAAGACAAGGATGCCCTCTCCCACCACTCCTATTCAACATGGTATTGGAAGTTCTGGCCAGGGCAATCATGCAAGAGAAAGCAATAAATGGTATTCAAATAGGAAGAGAGGAAGTCAAATTGTCTCTGTTTACAGATGACGTGATTGTGTATTTAGAAAACCCCATTGTCTCAGCCCAAAATCTCCTTAAGCTGATAAGCAACTTCAGCAGTTTCAGGATATGAAATCAATGCGCAAAAATCACAAGCATTCCTATACACCAATAATAGACAAACAGAGCCAAATCATGAGTGAACTCCCCTTCACAATTGCTACTAAGAGAATAAAATACCTAGGAATATAACTTACAATGGATGTGAAGGACCTCTTCAAGGAGAACTACAAACCACTGCTCCAGGAAATAAGAGAGGACACAAACGAATGGAAAAACACTCCATGCTCATGGATAGGAAGAATCAATATTGTGAAAATGGCCTTAGTGCCCAAAGTAATTTATAGATTCAATGCTATCCCCATCAAGGTACCACTGACTTTCTTCACAGAATTGGAAAAACCTACTTTAAACTTCATATGGAACCAAAAACGAGCCCGCATAGGCAAGACAATCCTGGGCAAGAAGAACAAAGCTGGAGGCATCACGCTACCTGACTTCAAACTTTACTACAAGGATACAGTAACCAAAACAGCATGGTACTGGTACCAAAACAGATTACAGACTAAAGGAACAGAACGGAGGCCTCAGAAATAACACCACACATTTACCACCATCTGATCTTTGACAAACCTGACACACACAAGCAATGGGGAAAAGATTCCATATTTAATAACTGGTGTTAGGAAAACTGGCTAGCCATATGCAGTAAACTGAAACTGGACCACTTCCTTGCACCTTATACAAAAATCAACTCAAGATGGATCAAAGACTTAAATGTAAGACCTAGGACCATAAAAATCCTAGAAGAAAACCTGGGCAATACCATTCAGGACATAGGCATGGGCAAAGACTTCATGTCTAAAACACCAAAAGCAATGGCAACAAAAGCCAACATTGACAAATGGGATGTAATTAAACTAAAGAGCTTCTGTACAGCAAAAGAGACTATCATCAGAATGAACAAGCAACCTACAGAATGGGATAAAAATTTTGTAAACTATCCATCTGACAAAGGGCTAACATCCAGAATCTACAAAGAACTTAAGCAAATTTACAATGAAAAAGCAAACAACCCCATCAAAAAATGGGCAAAGCATATGAACAGACACTTCTCAAAAGAAATTTATGCAGCCAACAGACATATGAAAAAAATGCTCATCATCACTGGTCATTAGAGAAATGCAAATCAAAACCACAATGAGATACCATCTCATGCCAGTTAGAATGGCGACCATTAAAAAGCCAGGAAACAACAGATGCTGGAGAGGTTATGGAAAAATAGGAACCCTTTGACACTGTTGGTGGGAGCGTAAATTAGTTCAACCATTGTGGAAGACAGTGTGGCGACTCCTCAAGGATCTAGAACTAGAAATACCATTTCACCCAGCAATCCCATTACTGGGTATATACCCAAAGGATTATAAATCATTCTACTATAAAGACACATGCACACGTACGTTTACTGCAGCACTATTCACAATAGCAAAGACTTGGAACCAACCCAAATGTCTATCAATGATAGACTGGATTAAGAAAATGTGGCACATATATATCATGGAATACTATGCAGTCATAAAAAAGGGTGAGTTCATGTCCTTTGCAGGGACATGGATGAAGCTGGAAACCATCATTCCCAGCAAACTATCACAAGATCAGAAAACCAAACACCGCCTGTTCTCACTCATAAGTGGGAGTTGAACAATGAGAACACATGGACACAGGGAGGGGAACATCACACACTGGGGCCTGTAGGGGGTGGGAAGCTAGGGGAGGGATAACATTAGGAGAAATACCTAATGTAGGTGACGGGTTGATGGGTGCAGCAAACCACCATGGCACGTGTATACCTATGTAACAAAATTGCACATTCTGCACATGTAACCCAGAATTTAAAGTATAATAATAAAAAAAAAAGATAAAGCATGTGACTCACAGATCTCCATAGCCATCTCAGCTAAAGCCAAAAAATAGATATAGGATTCCCTAGGAAAGACCTGCCAAGAGCCTCTTGTTGGATGACATGAATATACATGACATGCATGGGAGACTCACAAGGTTCTTAAGAATGGCATGCTAGCATGAAAGCTAGCTTGAGGCCAGGCACAGTAGCTCACACCTGAAATCCCAGCACTTTGGGAGGCCGAGGCAGGCAGATCACCTGAGGTCGGGAGTTCAAGACCAGACTGACCAACATGGAGAAACCCCGTCTCTACTAAAAATACAAAATTAGCCGGGTGTGGTGGTGCATGCCTGTAATCCCAGCTACTCCGGAGGCTGAGGCAGGACAATCGCTTGAAGCCGGGATGGGGAGGTTGCGGTTACCACTGCACTCCAGCCTGGGCAACAAGAGCAAAACTCCATCTCAAAAACAAACAAACAAACAAAAAATCAAAACAAAAAGCTAGCTTGAATTGAAAGGGATGGAGAGAACCCTGTTGGACCTTGAAAATTCTACAGTCAGGAAACAGGCTGATGAAACTACTCAGCTGCCAACACATGCTACCCTTCAGGAAAAAGGAAAGACAGCTTTGAGGGTGGAGCCGTAAGCCCAGAGGGCAAAGCCTCAAGACTAGAGGATGAAGGCCTTGACATTTAATGGAATGTGCCTGGCTAGATTTTGAAAATGCCTGGGACCTGTGACCCCTTTTTTCCTTTTAGTTTCTCCCCCATTCGAACAAGAATATATATAATTAGTATCCTATGGTTGTCCCACCACTGTATTTTAACAGCAAAATACAAAAAAGAAAATACATATCCACAGATGTAAAGGAGTTTTGCCCTAAGATGTACCATACTCAGAGTATTGCCCTTATGTGATTTAGATAATGAGATTTGAGACTTTTGAGCTGATGACATTTACACGAAATTTTTGACTCTGCATTGATGCTGTAATGGGTGGAGACTTTTGGAAACGCTGGGATGGGGTGAACATATTTTGCATATGAGATGTAAGTGGAATCTGAGAGAACAAAGGGCAGACTGTGATAGACATAATAATGTTTACAAAGCAAGTGGGAATTTAGGTTACTCATCAAGTTGACCTTAAGACAGGAAGAATATCCTGAATTATCCAATGTAATCACAAGGGACCTTAAAAGTAGAAGAATGCAGCAGAAGAGTCAGAATCAGAGAAGACATGATGACAAAAGCAAGGTCATCAGAGTGATGCAATATGAGGACTCAACCTGTCACTGCTAGCTTTGAAGGTGAAGGAAGAGGGCCATGGGCAAGAAATGCTGGCAGCCTCCATAAGCTGGAGAAGACAGGAAAATGGATTCTTCCTTAGAGCCTCCAGAAAGGAATGCAACCCTGCCAACACCTCGATTATAGCCCAGTAAGATCTGTGTAGGACATCCAACCTACAGCACGCTACGACAGTAAATTAGCATTGTTTTCAGCCACTAAGTTATGTGGTAATTTGTTATGACAGCAATAGAAGACAATTTCTGTGGTTTATAGACAGAAGTTGAGTATCACTGTATTTCCCTCAAAGATGTAAAATACCTCATGGCTCTCCTATGAATTCATTATGTGTAGCTTAGCATGTAATTTAGGAATGATGGTTCTAGGACAGGGGTCAGCAAACTGGAGCCAAATCCAGCCCACTGCCTGTTTTTGTAAACAAAATTATATTAGACATAGCCATGCCGATTCCTTTACTTATTGTCTATGGCTGCTTTCATACTACAGCAAAATCAAGTAGTTGTGACCCTTTCTGGCCCTTTTCAGAAAAAGTTTACCAACTGCTGCTCTGGGGTATGGCTCTATTCTATTCATTTAACTTGATTTGCCTTCACTCTAGTTATATCCTGTTATCTCCCCTCCCCATATTCTTACCATTCTGAGTTCCTGTCACTACCTTAGCTCATGCTACAATTCCATCCTAGAATTCCCTTTCCTCTTTTCCACATCTTATATCATGTGAGGCACATCTCAAGTCATACTTTCTACCCAAAACCTTCCCCATCTCCTATATCAAGGCAATTTCCCCATAACATACTACTTAGGTTTTGATTGATTAAAGAGCTTTTTTATTGCTCGCCAAATTACTTCATATATGTTACAATCTGTTTATACAAATGACTGTAAGCTCCACAACTGTTAAAAGTGATATTACAGATGATTTATTTGTAGACATTCCAGCAGTATGATGGCTGGTATCTCTTTTATCATTTGCAGGTTTTGATATCTATAATACTCATAAGATGAGTTTGTTATAGCAGACAACCTTCTCTAATCCCTCTCTTAAATTCCTTTTTTTAATTTAAATACCTTTTCATTTTATATAAAATAAATTGAATAAAAAAGGGCAATGGTGCCAGAATTGGCATAAGAGTTATGCAAATTTGTTATCCTCAAAAGACTGTACGCAGAATAGTATACTAGTTCTCTGTTTTTAATAAAGTGTGTAGCAGATGTTATGCTAAGTAAGTCAGAAATCCTGTGTGTTCAACTGAATAAATCTACTGTCTACAGACTATCTCTATCTGATCCACTGTAATCACCTCATCATACCAAAACTAGACATCAAAAACCAAAGATCTAATGCCTGTAAAATTTTAAACGTAGATTTGGGGGGTTGGTAGCAAAGATGATATAGAAAGATGTTAAATAATTTTTAATATCTACCATTTGAATTTCACAAATCTTAATTATTTAGGTAGTCATCAGCAATTCAATATTCTTTTCACTCAATTGAAACATAATAACTTGACTCGGAGACTTTGGTCAAACTAATGTCATTCCTAAGCTTTCACTTAGAGTCAACTCCTGGTCAAAGATTTCCATTATGGGCCAGATTTATATTTAAATAGCCATTTTACTTAGACTGAGGGCAGGTAGTTGTCATAACCACTGAGTAAGCCAAGTGACCATGAACCAATTACCCTGAAATTAATTTGGAGTTGCCATTCAAATAGTTATCTCTCTCAAACACTAAACCTAAAATTCTTGTGGTTACAGACAAATTAAGGTACAAGACTTGACTTTATTACAGTTTGGGCGCAAATCAAAAGAGATTTGGGAAATTTCTTTTCTCCCACTCTAAGAAAAATATTTACTACTGAAGCTTCAAGGAAAATGACAGCAAATGTCCTCATGCCTTCTTTCTCCATACTCCCAGAATACCCCTTACCCTTTTTTCCCCTTACGGATACTTCCCTCTGCTTAGAATGTCCTTCCTCTATTGTCCACCTAGAAAACTTTTCCTTCATATTTAATCTCAAATATAATCTGCTTTGTGAAGCCTTCCCTGACTCCCTTAAGCATATTTAAGGTTCTCCCCACTTTGCACATATCCCCTATTAAAGCAATTATTTTATAAGTATTTAAGTTTCTTATTTGCATACATATTTGTTCACAGGTGTCAAACAGTCTTATTTTTCATCCTTAGTACCTGGCACATAGAAGCTGTCTCATAATACTTAATGAAATAAAGACCCATCTCCCTCTCGACATTTTTTAAACAAACTATTCTAACCTGGCTTTAAAAACTCCTTTCTAAAAATATCCCCACTAGTTCAGCCACAATGTCGAGTTCTCTTCAGATTCTTACCTGTTTGCCTGCCCTATTAAATCTAGATGCTTTAATGAAAGCACATGTCTTTCCTGCTGTTCCATCACTTTGCTCTAAATCTGTTCACTGGCTTCAAGAAAAATTTTTGGAACAAATTTCAACCTGCTTTTTTTTTTATCCAATGTATTCCATAACTTCAGATCCATTCATCTGTTTCCATTAAGATCAATTCCAAAGCTTTTCATTTCCCCAGAAATCTTCTATCAAATTACTCCTATGCTCTTTGCATAATTTCTAAAGGTAAGGTTAATCTCAACGAGACTCCATATATCATTCAGCAAACTTTAATTTTAAAATGAAATCATTTTATCTCTAATCTTGGAAAACAAATTTGAAGTAATTCTCAGTTAACTTATTTAGCTGGTTTTTAGAGATGGTTTTAGAGGCTTTGGAGAATAGAATCATATCTGAACAAACTAACGGAAGCACCTCAGGTTGGGAGTGACTCACCGGTACTCCTTGGTATACTCAAAGTCTTGTTTGTTGTAGGCAGGTTTTAGGAAATTGCACTCAATGACTCCAATTACTCCTACACCTTCTCCACGAGTTGGCTTAGAAGAAAATATTAATTTCAACACTTACATTACTGTTGGCTGCCTGGAGGCATTTCCTTTTGATTCCAAACAATAATAGAAAGATTACATAACCTTCATGGGCAAGAAAAGACTATCAAGATCTAGAGAAACACTTAAAATGTACATCAACGACTGCAAGCATTAAACTGAACTAGAAATTCTGACAAATTCTAGGGCAGAGATTTTCAAAATATGATCCATAGATCCCTAGGAGTCTTCTGCAATTAGTAGCCATCTCCACTTCACCCACACTACCTCCACTTCTATATGTTTTATATTCCAGGACTGCCATAAGACTGCATTTGAATAAATTACCGTGCTAAAAAATCAAGGTTATATACTACTGTTCTAAGGAACTGAAACAAATATTCATCTGAAAACAATTTTAAGGGTTCTATCTGATCCTATATTAAAATAAACAATTTTCCCATATACATACGCCACCAAACAACTACTAAAGAGAGTCACGCTTACAGCAATTATTAATTACAAGTTGACGCAAGAGTTTTATAGATTTAAATCATATTCTAATTCTTTAATGGAAGAAATTGAGTAAAGGTGTAATTGGACTGGAACACAAACACGAGTTGTCTAAAGGTGCTATAACAAGGGAAAACAAAATAGGCTGAAAACGAGCTATCCTGGACTTTATATAACTGTCTTACTATGATGAAGCAGTTCGTCATTTTTTGTGCTTTAGCAATCTTATCTGTAAAATAGGAATAAAAGGGATACTTGTAGACATTACTACTTTAAATAATCATTAAGACATTAAAGATGATGGTAAAATTTGTATAGAATGGTTTAAAAAATATTTTCACATTATTTATCCCATTTAAATCTCTCAACCCTGTAAGCTGCGAGGTAGGCAAAGCAGGTATGCTTATTATTGTTATTTCCACTTTACATAAAGGTCAGGAAATTGAGCTTCAGATAAATCAAACAATTTATCCAAGGTTACACAGCTTGTAAATGGAAAATTCAGGACCCAAATCCTGGTCTTCAACCATTGTATTTTATATGCCTTCCACTATGCCTTATTGTCTTTCCAAGAAAATGGAAAGAGTTACCTAAAACACAAATAAGCTGACACACATGGTAAACTTGCTGGTATTCTAATTCTGCCTCTTATTAACAGCTACTTAGAAAATGCATTCAGTAAAGTTGTTGGGTTGATTAACATCTGAAGAATGAGAGGTAGAAAGAGATTTCAACACAAGACAGCTCACTGGTAACACAATTCCAGGATCAGAATTCAATCAGCATCATAAGATGGGAGTAAAAGCCATTAATGAGCCTATCCCCTTTGCAAATTTTAAATTCTCTTCCTACTCTTTTCAGCCTCCTATGACAAAGAAATATTAACTACTCACCTTCACCTGGCACCCCACCTTCTCAAAAGATTTTATGAGTCGGTTGTTATGATACATCATTATTCCAAACTGGTTACTATTCTTGCAAGAGAACCCAAAGGTGATTCTCACCTGCTTATTCTGAGAAGAACATTGTTAAGGAGACAAACATACCAGGGACTTCAATGACAAAATTTTGCACCATATTATAGCAAAAACCGTCAAATACCAAGGGACATAAATTGGGACAACCTTTTGAGAGGGCATTTAAACATCTGTTGCAATAGCTTTAAGAATATTCTTAATATTTGACCAAGTAATTCTCTTTTAAAGAATTTATCCCACAGAAACAGTCAGGGAGGCCCACAAACGTTTAGGAATTACAGAGATTTTTCAATTTGTTATAAAAGCAGAAAAACAGAAATAATTTAAATGTTCAACAATAAAGAAATGATTAAATAAATGTTGATATAGCCACATGCAGCTCTTTTAAAATTATGTCCTTGAAATATTTGAGAATATCAGGAAATGCTCAGATTATAAAAATATCACACACACACACACACACACACACATGCACACACACACATATGCATAGAAAGACTGTAAGAAAAGATACCTAAACACCGTCAGTGATTTAAAAATTGATAAATAATCATAAAACATTTCTTAGCCCTTGCTAGTTGCTCAATTTGCTGCTAGGGCTCATAGGTTCTGATAAGAGCTGTAAATGGTCCAATACAAATCTGTACAATTATATTCAATAAGGTAAATCCTTCTTACCATACCAAACACAATGAAAGCAAAAGCAAAGGTAAAGAACAATGAATAGTCCTGTAGTGATATATTTCATGGGAAGAAGTTAACAAGCTTGGATAAATGAAATGAAGACAATTGATTATTATAAGTAAAACATGAATAATGATGAGTTTTTAACAAGTCCTACTTAATTTAAAAACCAAGGTAAGTAAGTGAGAAAGATAAAGGGGAGACAGAGAAACTGAGATTTTCATTAAAACAAATACTAAGAAACCTTCATGTCTAAATGAGTTGAATGAAAATTTACTTTTGTTACTTATTCAAAAAATGATCTCCATGCCCCCTCTAAAAGACAAGCTACTTGCATCAAAACCCTATAACAAATGGGTCACATATGATACAAAGACATGACTCAAGTGGGTTCACAACACAGTAATGTTTGGCTCAGAATATATAATGTTCTGGGCTCTAGCAGTTCACATAAAACCTCAAATAAGACCTATTCTAACGCAAAAATAAAACAAGACAAAACTCCTGCAAGCAAACAAACCAAAATCCTATGCCATAAAATTAACTTTGTAAAGATAAAGATTGTCAAATTTTTCTTTCTGTTGTGCACTTTTAAATTTCAAATTATGGAGTGAGGGTACAGTGGGGTAGGAGACTCACCAAATTAGCGTAAGGAGAGAGAACAAAGATGAAAGAAGTGGCCTTTGATAATTGAGAAGTAAATAAGTTAGTATCAATGATCTTGTTCCTCAGTGACCTTGGGGGAAATTTTATTAGGACTTTCATTTTACTCATGCCTACAGTAAATCTGTTTAGTCCAAACTATAATATTGGAAGGTAATTTGGTTTAATGGGAAGGGAGTCTGAGAAGAGTTGAGGTAACATATAGAATGCATGCATAGAAGTTTCCCTGATAGAAACCCACAAAAGAAAAAAGCTAGAGACAGGTATGCGTTATATCCTAAAACAGTAGTTGGCAAGCACTTCTTTAGACTGGCTCTGTTAAACCTATGGCACTAACATCCTAGTCTACATATGGTGAGATTATAACTAATTCACCTATAGAAGCAAACAATGCTAGCTCTGGCTTTATTAAATTGATTTTAGTGCTTTAAGAAAACATTCCTAGTAGCCAAGATATGTGCTCTCAAAAAGGAGAAAAAAGAGACCAATGAGTTCTCATTTTTGGTCAGGGAAAGACAAAGCATACTAGGTAATGCCTTTGATAAAGCAAATAGAGTGTAAACATGTTTCTCTGGCCAAGAGTGGTGCTTAGTTACTAGAAAATAAATTAAAAGGATTCTATTATTTCAACAGTTTCCAGGTGATTTCTGATAAAAATGGTACACAGATTGGCATTTAAGAAAGACTTCCTCAGAGTACACTGTAATAGAATGTGTACTATGACATACATTTTTGAATTTGAAAGGGAAAGTTTCTGTTTTTCTGTGTCAACCTGAAAACTTAATCCTGAAATAAAGAGGTCAACTTCATGTAGTAGTACAGTTGTAAGGATACTGTGAAGGTAGGTTTATATGTATCATATTCTACATTGGCCAGGCTCTTGGCAATCATCTGGGTAGTCACCTTCTTTTGACGCAGAAAAATTTTCATCCGTGGCTTCATGTATAGAATACCACAAAATGCCTACGGAACAGAATGGTGAAGGGAAAGTTATTATGTGATATTGCCAATTCTGCTGACATCCCCATAAAACACTGCTACCAACCGATATCTATGCTGGGCAAAGATTTGGCTCAGTTTCTATACCTTATTACACTATGTAAACTACCACACTAAAGTACTGCTAACTATATTATCTAAACTGTCTCAACGGAGACAATAAAAAGGAATACTAGCACATGGCTGGAAAGGTTGTTATCTCTGTATAACTAAAAGAAGATCTTGTTCTATAGTATTTTCAGGTTATAGGAAATCTTACCTCTCATTGTTGAGAAACCATTCTTACTTACCCTTAAAGAATATTCTGTTTCTGGTAGCTCAGAGGTAACACCGCCAGTCATTTTTTCTTCTGTGTCAAAGTCTGATACCAGGATGTCATATTGATCTGTATCAAAATCCAACTCAGATTTTCCATTTTTATTTCTGGGGAAAAGAGACAAGTACCAATCTAACAAAAACTGGCTCCAAAGGACAAAAAATGCACTAGGAACCCAAAAGAAAAAAAACAATATGAGCCAAAACTCAGGTATCTGTTTCTTTCCCTGACTACAAGTGCAAAGGAACTACAAACTACTTGGGTAGAGGATCAGACAATACTTAAGGGTATTCCCATTCTAAACAAATCTACTCTTTCATAGAGGTGATGATGCCACATTCATAAGGAAAAAAGAATGTGGAATGTCTATGATCTGATAAATCAAATGGATGTCAGCTATCCTCAAAGAGGGATCTTAAAATAGACACAAGCTTTCTGGGTATTGTTAGTAAGTCACTCAACATCATTTTCCCCAACTGAATGAACAGATGAATCAAAACCCACTTCTACCAACTTCAGACTAATAAGATACTAAGATCTCCCCAGATCTAATCTTATTTCTTAAAAGGAAAAGAGATTGTTATAAAAGCAGCATATATTTACTAGTCCTCTAGGATACCATTTATAGAATTATCATTTAAACATAATGGTACCAACATTCCTTTCATAAGGACCTTTCTTCTTCCCATAATATTTTTGGGCCACTTGGTTTTGATCCATTCCAAGACCCTGAGCTATATCACTAACTGCTGCCAGGGAAAAAACGTTAAGACCCATCTTTATTCTTGGAAAAAACTCAAATGACAGGTTTTAGAAAAAACGTATATATCAGAACAGTACTTCCCAAAATTTGTTCTGTGGAACAGTAATCTCACAAGATACTCTTAAAAAGAAATAAATACATAAAAGTTCTATGATCAAATAAAATTGAGAAATAATTCTTAGCCCTCAGAGTCACCTCGAGCTCTAGTGATAACTCTGCTTCATACTTTTGGCTCCATAAGCTCAGAGCTGCTATGTTGAAATTGTAGCTCCTTTTACAGGGCTGCACCAGAGCCATTATGATCTGTTGTCTGCATCATACCCATGTCAGTGTATAATAACATATTATGGATTTTCCAGGATAATTCTGATTCTTACTATCCCACCTGACCCCAATGCATATGCCCTGAGGAGATTCTCTGTCCTCCTTGTCCCTCACCTTCCCCATCTAAGGAAAAAAGGTCTGTAGAAACATTTTCTTTAGAGACAGGGTCTTGCTCTACTGCCCAGGCTAGAGTGCAGTGGCATGATCATAGCTCACTGTGGCCTCCAACTTCTGGGCTCAAGCGATTCTCCCATCTCAGCCTCCCAAAGGGCTGGGATTAGAGGTGTGAGCCACCACCCAACCTGAAGAAATACTTTTTAAAAATTGATTGGGAAATACTGCATACTACATTGGTCTTTTACGTATTTTCAAAGCACATTAGTATATTAAAGGACTCCAGGACTCTCAGAAGTCCTACAATAAAGCAACACAGTAAACTTTAAGTCAGCTTTTCCCAAATTTATTTAACCATGTAATCCTTTATTTATACAGGTTGAATATCCCTTAACTGAAATGCTTGGGACCAGAAGTGTTTTGGATCCTTTTGGATTTTGAAATATTTGCATTATACTTACTGGTTGAGCACCCCTAATCTAAAAATCCAAAATCCGAAATGCTCCAATGATCATTTCCTTTGAGTTGTCATGTCTGTGCTCAAAATGTTTTAGACTTTGTGGCATTTCAGATTTTAGATTTTTGGATTAGGGAAAGTCAACCTGTATGCCACCTAGTACCATATACATAACTGGGAAACGACATACAAAGAAAAAGTTCTGTTTAAGATATGTAAATCACTGGAAATACCTCAAAAAATTCTTTGTAATACAAACTATATTACTTGAGGTTTTCTCAGTAGGACACAGGGAAGATCTAAATTACCAATGTGTGAGTCACACTTCTTTTAATTGTTAAGTACAGTACTCTCTACATAAACCAGCATTGTTTTTATTTGTTTTACCCAGGTAAATGAGACAAAATACTTCACCCCTTATAAGGAGAAAAGGATGAATACATGTATCTGATAATCTTTTCTATTAAACATATCAGTAATACCTCTATTTTATATTAAAGGTTTTTAGGGTTATTTTTTAGTGTTTAGGTGTTAATCCATTCTTAAATGTATTCTATTAGACATGCTAAGATTAAACAAATGAAATAGCGTAAAGTATTTCTAGATTGTTTTATTAGTTTTGAAGACATGATCTTAACCTAGTCTCATTATAGTTCATATTTATCTGCTTCAAAGACGTTTTCTACTTCTTCTTCTTTTTTTTTTTTTTTTTTTTTTTTTTTTTTAAGAGACAGGGTCTCACTTTGTTGCCCAGGCTGGTCTCAAATTCCTGGCCTCAAGTGATCCTCCTGCCTTGGCCTCCCAAAGTACTGGAATTACAGGTGTGAGCCATCACACCTGGCCAGATTTTTCTACTTCTAATCCAGCTACTGTGAAAGCACTAATACAGAACTCCTTATTTTTTAAAGATCTTATTGTGCTTTGTTTACTCTAATTTTTCTTTCTCATACTTCACTGTCATTGTCTAATAGGTAAAATAACTATCAATTACCAAACTTAAAAAAATGCCTGTTGGCCAGGCACAGTGGCTCACGCCAGTAATAGAGGCTGGGGTGGGTGGATCACTTGAGGTCAGGAGTACAAGATCAGCCCGACCAACACGGCAAAATCCCGTCTCTAGAAAAAAATATAAAAATTAGCCAGTTGTGGTGGCGCACACCTGTAATCCCAGCTACTCGAGAGGCTGAGGCATGAGAATCACCTGAACCCAGAAGGTGAAGGTTACAGTGAACCAAGTTTGCACCACTGCACTCCAGCCTGGGCAAGAGAGACTCTGTCTCAAAAAAAAAAAATGTCCATGAATATGAAATAGATATTTATAAAGGATTCTGAGGAGCTTAGAATATGCTAAACTGTCTTAATTATCTGTGGCAATAGCCTCAGGATATGTGTGTTTCCACCTTAAACATGCCACATTTTACCAACAAGAACCACTATCTCAAACAGAACTCTGTTTTTCTTTTTTCCTTTTTTTTTGAGACGGAGTCTCACTCTGTCACCAGGCTGGGGTGCAGTGGCGTGATCTTGGCTCACTGCAACCTCCACCTCCTGGGTTCAAGCGATTCTCCTGCCTCAGCCTCCTAAGTAGCTGGGACTACAGGCGTGCACCACCATGCCCAGCTAATTTTTGTATTTTTTTTTTAATAGAGACGGGGTTTCACCATGTTGGCCAAGATGGTCTCGATCTCTCAACCTCATGATCTGCCCACCTCAGCCTCCCAAAGTGCTGGGATTACAAGCATGAGCCACCACGCCCGGCCAGAACTCTTGTTTTTCTAAGACAAAGTTACATAAAAGTATGCAATGAGATATAGATATATATTAAAATTTATCTACTTTGCTTCTCTAAAAAGAGTTACTAAAATGTGCTAGGCCAAGCACAGTGGCTCACACTTGTAATCCCAATAATTTGGGAGGCTAAGGAGGGAATACCACTTGAAGCCAGGTGTTCGAGACCAGCCTGGGCAACATAATGAGACCCTGTCTTTTTATAAAAATTTTAAAAGTTAAAAATAAATAAAAATGTGTTTCATCATACTACCTTTGTTTATTAGAATCTATCACCCTTGGAATACTATACCTGCGGATGTTCCAAATGAGAACACGAGTGCCTTTTTTGCCTGGGATGGCATCAAACTGGGCCAGCAGGTCATTTTCACGGTTGAAAATGGAATAGTTCAAGATGGCTTCTAGGCTGGGCAATGAATCCTCGGTAATAATCATTTTTTGTAAAATCAAATATAGTCAAAGAAAAAATAATATCTTAGGATGCTATTGAGAAGGGAGATCTGCCCTTTGGGTTGCATATTTAGACAAAACTACAGACATAAAGCATGCATATTACTGTTATAGAAGGAGGAAAGGTGAAAAATGGAGAAAGGTTGTAGAGACAAGCTCCAAAATCAGTTGCCCATGCAGAATATAGCTTCAAAGATATCATGTAAACAAAGTCTTATATTTAAAAGATCAAAGGCTTCATTTTTTAACTTCTTTGGAAGCAATAAGTTAAAACCTTATTGCTATACTGTTCCAGTCAAGAGAACCAGGTGTCTAACAGAAGTAACAGCTGTGCAGATATAGGGAAATGAGCTATTCTGCTATTATATAAGCTGATAAATAGTATGTTTCTAGGCCTATTCATGCAAATGTAGCTATCCTTAGGGAAAAAAAAAAGGAAGGCCTTCAGAGCTTTACCATAGGGTGATGGTAGAGCAGAAATATACTATATAGATCAAACTGCCTAACAATGAAAATTTCAATATAGCAAAAACATTTCTAAGCTTATGTCAATGTTCTACTTATTTTTTAAATATTTAATGGAGAAAAATTCCAGTTAAATTTAAGACATTTGAATACCTCTTTTAAAACTTCTGATAGTTGGATTTGACCTGAAGAGGTTACTATCAAAACACTCAGATTAGACTAATTTTTAACCAACATTCTCCATTTCCAGAAAGGATATTGTTTTGCTGGTTGAATGGAACAATTGGTACAATAACTGCCTGGGCCTGAACACATTCCAGATAGGTCTGTGATAGAAGTCCAACAGTGAGAGTACCCCCATTCTTGGTGAAGACAAGGGCGTCCTTTCCTAGCCGCATGGAGCCTGACTTGAAACCATTACCAAAGACCCCAATGGGACACTGGCTCTTCTTTATTACTTTATCTGTAAAGCCAAAGCTGCAATTACACAAGAAAAAACAAATCAGAAAAAAAGAAATCAGAAAGGTAAAAAGCATCCTAAGATAGGTGACAGGCAGAATATTTGGCCTACAAATAAATAACACTTGTAAAAAGTCCTTCCTTTTTTATTCCTTTTGGTATTTATGGGCAAAACTATTAGGTTAAAAACATAGGAAATTACTATGGGGTAATGGGACTAATTTTCCTGTGTGGTTTGTGTGTACATAAATAGTTCCATTACGTTAGAGTCACACTTTATAAATGTAAAAAAGGGCCCCTTTTCACCAGCTAACGTAGCTGGAGAAGGCCTTGGGCAGCTGCCTTTCTTGTCTAGATAAAACAGCTCTGATTGCTGTAGAAGTAAAGTTAGGGTAAGGTGAAAAGTGTAGTTATCTAGAGAGGGTAACAAAAGTTCCAGATATTGTCATTGGTCAGAGGTACTAGATTAGACATCTCCTAACCTGTTTATATCATCCTCTAGAAATCTGAAAGTCAGGGATCATATATCTTGACAATTTCAACTCTCCACTCAAAGGATAACCCTTCCAATTCTTAGTCTCTGTTCCATCTGTTGGGACAGTTCATTGGAATGTGGCCAAAGGATAAAAATAGGTAGTTCTGCCTCTGAATATCAGCAAACAGTTGCAGTATAAAGTCTCTCTTGCTCTATTAAGGACCTTTCACTTAGGCACCTCAACAATCTCTGTAGCCCCTTTTGATCAGCTTAATCTGGAAGCCAGAACCTTTCCCTTCCTTGTATTTTCCATTCAGGTACACACCAAAATAACAGAACTTTAAAAATTAAAAATAAAATGATTATATATCTTCCCTCACCATCAATAAAACTAATTGTAAGGATTGTTTCTCAGGATGAGAAGGAGAAATGAATAGAGTTTGGCGAATGAGTACAAACTTATAGTTAGATAGAAGAAAAAAGTTCTAATGTTCCATAGCAGACCAGGGTGACTATAATTAGCAATAATACATCATATATTTCAAAGTAGCTAGAAAAGAGAACTTCCAATGTTACCAACATATAAATTATCAAGGTGATGGAAACCCCAAACACCCTCACTTGATCATTACATATTCTATGCATGTATAAAATACTCACATGTACCCCATAAATATGTAAAATATTAGGTATCAATAAAGGAAAAAAATCATACTAAAAAGGATTGTTTCTCTCCAGATTGACTAATTTTACAATGTTGTGCACTATCATTCATTCAATAAATATTTAAACTAAGCACCTACACTGTGCCAAGCATTGGGCTAAGCACTAGAAACAATTTTTAATAAGAGAGACGTGATTCTTGCCTTCAGAGTTTATAGTCTAAGGAAGGACTTCATATATTACAGATTAGGTGCTTCTCAACATCAATAAAATAGATACTCTGGGCAGACCATGACTGAGCAGGCTGATCTTTAACAATTTTACTCTTTTGAGCATGGAGAGCTGAGGTATCTGATTTCTACTTCCTGAAGGTTGTGGTTTTGTGTTTACTCACTAAGAAAGGGAACCACCTTTTAAGTTTCTATTTCAAAGCATTATACAATAATACCATATGTCCTTCTAGAGTAGACACTTTATAGGAGCTGTGTGTATCCTACAAATAAATCTAGTGACAGAAAAAGGTAATTTCCATGGCAGCAGTCCTTTGGAAAAAGAAAAAAGAAAAAGAACATTCAGTTTGTGTTGCCTATGGGCCTTAGTATTCCAGGATACAGACATAGTAAGATTCAGGCATTCCCATTCTTCTTGTGGAAGAATCGGCTTTTTAAAAAAATTGGTTTGTTATGAGGATTAAATTATATACTGTATGCAAAATACATTAAGTATAAAGTAGTATTCAAACATTAATTTTAAACTAACTCTAGAAGTCATTCGGAGAGTTGTCATGTGCTATCCCCTACTCCTACTTCAGACCTAAGGTCACACCTAAAACTCAGGGCTCTTCATAAATAGTAATCTTACACACCACTTCAAATGAATTTGTATGGTTAACCGGACTTTAACTTTCTCTTATACCACAAAAGCTTCAATTAGGTGATCAAGGGAAAGTGGTGAAAACAGGGAGATTACAACTCCCTTAATTTTTTAGCCTCTTCCACCATCTATCACCTCTTTTTCCCTTTGAAAGTATAAACCCTCACTGTGTTAATTTGAGGAGACCAAATGATGATACAAGGTTGAGAAGATAAGTAGTAGCGCCAGGCCAGAACCAGAATGGAAAAGGATAAGAATAATGAGAAGAGAGGAGCTATAAACTCTGGATTTTTGTTGTTGTTACTGTGTTTCACTTAACTCTTCCTGTGTGCTCTTTTATTCCACCTAAGTTCTCATGTTCAGCATTCTATTTAAATGCAAACTGGCAGAATGAATGTCAGGTACCAATCGAATAACTACCTAACACAAAAGCCCTCACCACACATAACAATAGAATTGTAGGAATGAATTTGATAGTTTGCTATAGCTCAGTAATAATTTTCCACAGAGCTAACTTGGCTTAGGTGGTTTCTATTTGCTAAGTCAGTCCTGCTCTATCCTCTCATGTGAGAGACGACACTGTTTACACATCAAGGTGGCTTGGATACCAGCACTTCTAGTGGAATCCAAAAATACAGCAGCTTGCTCTGGAGTATCTTAAAATGTCAAGAATCCAGAATCCAGAGAGGTAAATTTAAATTGGGACTCTGCCGTGACACGTGTTTACCTATGTAACAAACCTTCACGTGTACCTCCAAACCAAAAATAAAAGTTGAGAAAAATAATAAATAAATAAAGACTCTGACCAATGAAACAAACCTTGGCAAAATCCATGGGTGCACAAAGGCAGGCACTGCTATTTCCTAGGTATACTTGTGATTTAATATGTAATATAAAAGAATGAAAGAGTGCTAAGCAGACTGTTATTCTCCAGCTATTGTTTTAGAAGAATACACCTGCTAGGAAGCTGGTAGCAAATACCTTCTGTGGTTCTGTGGCTGTTTTTAGTCTTTGAACTTTGAAAGAGGTTTTCCACCTTGCTGAAAAAGGCAGCTGAATATACAGACTAACTGATCCACACACTAGCCCCAGAAGCTAAAGATAATTAGCTGTGGACCTTAAAGGAATTTAATAATAGGATTTTCCTTTTTAATTTGATTTTCATGAAATTCTATGTTTATGGAAGAAACTGTTGCTACAGTTACACAACTATTTTATCAGCCTGAAAATAGAGCTGCATAAAGAGTTGGAAAGTGTGGACAGGGTAACAACAAATGTTAGAGGTCAAATAGAACTTCTGTAGGCTTAATAAATTTGCATAATTACTTCTATTATTTTTTCCAAATACAAAAGTAATATGCCTTCAAGTAGAAAACAGCGCCAGGCACGGTGGCTCATGCCTGTAATCCCAGCACTTTGGGAGGCCGAGGCAGGCGGATCACTTCAGTTAGGGAGTTCAAGACCAGCTGACCAACATGGTGAAACCCGGTCTCTACTAAAAATACAAAATTAGCTGGGTGTGGTGGCGCATGCCTGTAATCCCAGCTACTCGGGAGGCTGAGGCTGGAGAATCACTTGAATCCGAGAGGCGGAGGTCGCAGTGAGCCAAGATCACACCATTGCACTCCAGCCTGGGCAACAAGAGCAAAACTCCATCAAAAAAAAAAAAAACAGAAAACATAGAATCCTTCGGGCCAGGTGTGGTGGCTCATGCCTGTAATCCCAGCATTTTGGTCAAGGGATGGAAACCATCCTGGCTGCCAACATGGTAAAACCCCGTCTCTACTAAAAATACAAAAATTAGCTGGATATGGTGGCGTGCACCTGTAGTCCCAGCTACTCGGGAGGCTGAGGCAGGAAAATTGCTTGAACCCAGGAGGCGGAGGTTGCAGTGAGCCAAGATCGCACCACTGCACTCCAGCCTGGCGACAGAGCAAAACTCCATCTAAAAAAAAAAAAAAAAAAAAAAAAAAAAAATAGAATCCTTCGCTAGAAGTTAGGATTGGACTAAATAATCTCTTTTATTTTTATTTATTTATTTAATTTATTTATTTTTGATACAAGGTCTCCCTCTGTTGCCCAAGCTGGATTACAATGGCACAATCTTGGCTCACTGCAACCTCTGCCTCCTGGGTTCAAGCAATCCTCCCACCTCAGCCTCCTGAGTAGCAGGGACTACAGGTGCATGCCAAAATGTTCAGCTAATTTTTGTATTTTTTTGTAAGGATAGGGTCCCCCTGTGTTGCCCAGGCAGGTATCAAACTCCTGGACTCAGGCAATCTGCCTGCCTTGGCCTTTGGAAGTGCTAGAATTACAGGCATGAGCCACCATGCTTGGCCTTAAAGGATCTCTTTTAAATAAATGGTATCTTCACCGGGCACAGTGGCTCATGCCTGTAATCTCAGCACTTTGGGAGGCCGAGGCAAGCTGATCACTTTGGGTCAGGAGTTCAAGACCAGCCTGGCCAACATGGTGAAACCCCATTTCTACTAAAAATACAAAAATTAGCTGGGCATGATTGTACCTGCCTGTAATCCCAGCTACTTGGGAGGCTGAGGCAGGAGAGTTGTGTGAACCCAGGAGGCAGAGGTTGCAATGAGCTGAGATCAAGCCATTGCACTCCAGCCTGGGGGACAAGAGTGAAACTCCATCTCAAAAAAATTTTTTTTTAATTAAAAAAAAAGGTATCTTCTAGCTGATTCAAGTTTGTTTCAAGATACAATCACAAATAAAATTCAGTACATATACTACATTAAGGACTCATTAAAATAATTTTCTAAAATTATTTTTTAAATAGGAGGAACAATTGCCCAGCTCAAATTGGTGGGAAACATATTTGGTATGATAGGGAAAATTCTATAGCTAAGAAAGTTTCTGCCTATTTTGCTCCTTGGGGAGAGAACAAAAAATTTGAATGGGTGATACTCATCCTTCACATTTCAATTTGAATGTCATTTCTTCAGGGGAGCCTTTTTTAATTCCCTAGACTAGATTAGATCCCTGTTATATGCTCTCAAAAAAACTGTGCTCTACCTTCATAGCACTTACCACTGGGTGGAATAGCCTATTTAGTTATATTACTAGTCAATTTTGTTCTTTCTCACTAAGCTGTCAGCCAAGAATCATGTCTATCTGGTTCACCACTTTATCTCCAGTGCCTTGCACACAGGTGCTCAATAAAAATTTGTTGAATGAATAAATGAATGAATCTGGAACAAAAATTGTGGCAATTATTTTAAAACCATTCTTCTCCTCCCTTCTACCTTATAACTCTAACCAAGTTTCACAGATGTAGTCCCACAGACAAAATGGAAGATCAGATGTGCTGGACCCACTACTCAACACCCATGTCAATGGGATAAGGTATGATGGGAAGGAGTCATTAAGAAGATAAGCAATTTTGGATGGGTGTGGTGGTTCACACCTGTGATCCCAGCACTTTGGGAGGCTGAGGTGGGTGGATCACTTGAGGTCAGGAGTTCGAGACCAGCCTGGACAACATGGCAAAACCCTGTCTCTACTAAAAATACAAAAAAATTAGCCGGGCATGGTGGCACACGCCTATAATCCCAGCTACTCAGGAGGCTGAGGTATGAGAATCATTTGAAACCAGGAGGCTGAGGTTGCAGTGAGCTGAGATGATGCCACTGCACTCCAGCCTGGGTGATAGAGTGAGACTCTGTCTCAAAAAATAAGAAGACAAGTAATTTTAAGGGGAAAACAACCAACTAGTACATACAGAATTGAACATAAAAACGCTTTGGTTCCGTCCCATCTAAAATTGTATTTTCCTTAATATATAATATTAACTTCAGGATATAAAACTCATGTTATAAGTTAAAGGATTGGGCCAACTTTCTACCTTCACTAACATACTGGTCACAATTCTTGTTTCACTTTTAGAGGTTTTCCTCAAATTGTCTTCTAATTAGGAGGGGCTGAGACACAAGGTATACAGACTGCTGAGTGCTAAAACGCAACCACTTACTTTGCCCAAATTTCATTTTTGTTTCTTTGATGGATCAAAGGGATTTCCCTACAAACAGAGTAATTGATTTAGAATACCTAGAAGGGTAACTACAACCACATGAATTTGTTTTCCATTTTTATAGTTTGGAGCCCTTTCCCTCCTCCACAGCATTCCACCATTGTTACTCGTGCTTCACACACTCAAGTTCAGGAAGCCACAGGGAGAGTAATCAACCCCATCTGCTAAAAGGAAGAGAGAAGGAAGGAGTTGAAGGAACACTCATATTCCACTGAGTGATATGCGGAGATGATATAGTATAAACTTACGTTCTCAACTACAAATGTTTTAAAGTGATTCAATGAACTGACAGTGGCAATAGAAATCTAGCACAAGCTTCAACAGTTAGAAAGGAGAATTTCCTAAGTTTGTGATTCTACTGCAAAACCTTTAAAGAATATGTGTCTGAATGCCTTCTATTTATCTTGCATGGGGTTTGACTATACCCAGGTACCATCATGGTTCTAATCAACAAATCATCCCAACTCCAATACTTCTGATTTAAGAGTTTAGGTTAATATAAATTGGAGGTCTCGGACTAGTGAAGGCCTCTGGGTCTTTATATTTGCTGTTCTCCTTGTGTGAATTGTCATCCCTTGCTCCCTGCCCCTTTAGCTGGTTAAACTATACTCACCCTTAGATCTCAGCTTAAATATCATTTTGTCTAGGATACTTTTCCTAACCTCTGGGATCAGATTGGGCTCCCCTGATGACTCGTCTCAAACATTCTGTACCTTCTTATCATTATGCTTATAGCTTTTTATTACTTATTTAATTGTCTGAATTGCCAGCTAGGCTGAAAGCTCTGTGAGGGCAGGAACAGTATTTGTTTCAATAACCAGTGCCCTGGCACATAAGAGATGCTTAATAAATATTTGTTGAATGAACAAAAGGAAAGCAAAATATTAATGAAAATTACGAAGCCTTAAATAAGGTTCATGAGCTTAAGACAAGAAAAAGACAATGAAGACATTTTTACCTGAGCATTCGGTGTAGTTTATGAGGTGTCATCCCACATCCATCATCGGTAAAGGTCAAACAAGATTTATTCTTGACCTCCTCAACATCTATAAAGACCGTCCTGGCAGATACATCTGGATCTACAGCATTATCTGCAAAAGGTAGAAATCTGCGATATTAGATCCCCTTTTCCAATATTGTATCAAAATCTCTAGTTCAGTGACTCCAAGACATAGAAAATGTCCTTTATTTCCTTCATTTGGATGTTTGAGAAGGTATCAGGGAGCATTAACGGTAGTGCACTTACTAAATTATAGAGAACAAAAGAGATGATGGCAGATTGAGTTCTAAAGCTGATTTCTAGATTTCATACGAGCGATATGCAATCTGCCTTTCCACCTTCAAACTTCAGGGTCTTTAGAAAAAAGTATTAATAACTACTCCCACATACAAAGCATTTTGCTCCATTTTTGTCTTATTACTTCTTGCCTTTTAGCCCCTTTACTGTTTATATACATATACAGTAAAGAGTGGCTACGGAGAAAAGCTGAATGAGCAACTTTGGTAAAAGATGATGCATATTACACACATTACGGTTTATTTGTGATCATTTTATTTTCTTCTTTCTTACATCACCTCCTCTGTTAAAGAACACAGAGAGTACTGCCATTCCTGTTTATAGCCTAAGAGGCACCGAAAGGGTTAGAGTTTAAAAATCAAAAGACTTAATTGCCTGCCTAGATCTCAGTGATGGTAGCAAGCATACTTAGAGGGAGTGATTTTTGCTTAGGTATTTTGTAATAGTTTTAAAGGTAAGGCTGTCCATCCTTTCAGGAAATGGAGAACATAGAATTAAAGTAGAAAAAATACATAGGTTCACGATTCCTCCTGATTTATGTCTTCACAATGAGTTAATTATTTAAGACTCCAAAGACATCAAATATTGCCATAGTCTAACAATTGTGTCACATCCACAATCCCAGGGGGTGCCACTGTCTAGTTGCCACATGTTTTTGCCACAGGCACCAGTCTACATAATTGTCAATCACTGACAAATGTGGCTCACTGGCCACAATTGAGGGGCAGTTTATACAATCTGTTGGATAGGTTCCTTAATCATTCTTGTCTCTGCTAAGCTCTTTGAGCAAGACAGAGTCCTTCCCTTCTACCCTCTTCCCTTTCCCTGGTATCCTATACAGCTTTAGTGATACCAAAAAGCTAAGCTGAGACAGCCAGGTCAGGTCCTGGCCATATACTTGTTCTATTACTACTGATCAAGTTATATCATTTTTTCCCGGGAACACCCCTTACAATCCAGAGAAGTATTACAAATATGCAAAACACCCACTTTTTTATAATACAATTAATGATATCAGTTACAGCCACTTGGATATGTGGAATATTCATCAAATAAAACAAAACAGATTTCAAGGGTCACAATGGTATTGCCAGAGTCACTGATAAAACTGTCACTGACTGTAAACGGAAAACGTCTTAACAGTAGTACGGCATCACCAATAGTCCCAGAAGGGGATTAAGAGGCCTGGTATAGTCAATCTTTTTTTTTTTTTTTTCATTTAGAAGGCCCTAAGGGAAAGTTTATTTCATATGAGTAGCAGCCACTTTTTTGTGTTTTTATTTTTTTAATTCACATAATAGTTGTACATATTTATAGAATACAATGTGATGTTTTGATACACTTATACAATGTGTAATGATCAAATCAGGATAATTAGCATATTCATTACCTCAAACATTTATCATTTCTTTTGTTGGGAACATTCAAAATCTATTCTTCTAGCTATTTGAAAATATACAGTTAACTGTTATTAATTATAGCCATCCTACAGTGCTATAAAACATTAGAACTTATTTATCTTAGTTGTAATTTTGTAGCCATTAACCGACCTCTAGCTATCCCCCCTCCCACCCTTCTCAGCCTTTAGTAACTACTATTCCACTCCCTACTTCTAAGCTTATTGCAGCAACTTCCTAACTACTCTTATAAATCTGTATCTCTCTCTTTCAATTTTATACACTGCTGCAAGATTAACTTTCCTGAAGCACAGCTCTGATCATGACATTCCTCTGCTCAGAAAACTTCAGGCTAAAAAGCCAAACACTGGAGCCTCCCAGTCACACCCTGATCCCAGATGACCTTTTTAACCTCATTCCCTACTTGGTATTTCCAGTAAAAAGACCTGTGTTTGCATCCTGGATCTGCTACTTAGTACTTTTTTAGTTTCCACATAGAAGTTAGAACATTCCACATAGTTTGCCTTCTATGCCTGGCTTATTTCATTTAACATAACGTCCTTCAAGTTTATCCATGCTGCTGCAAATGATGTATTTCCTTCTCTTTATAGCTGAATAGTATTCCACTGTGTCTATATACCACATTTTCTTTATCCATTCTTCTGTTGATGGATGATATAGTCAATCTTTAAGGACCAGGTTGGGGGCCTAGGGCCCATATAATGTGGCAAGACAAGTGGGCTAAGTTTTGGCAGGAGTTACAAGTCTGTCCTATAATGGCAGCTTTATCAGAAATGTAGTTCTTTACTTTGTAAGCGGCAGCCGTATTTTTCTTTAACTGACTAAAGGATTCAGCATTACACAGCTGCCTACACTGTTTCAAGAACCTTTACTCGGCAAGCAGGCCATGAATTGTGTTGGGACTGATCAAGACACTCCTGCTGGCAGACAACCAAAGGCACTGTGACTGATGATACAACTTGTCAATCAACTGGACATCATTTATACACTGAAAACTTTGGACACAGAGGTTTTTTTTCTAACAATTTGTGAACATTCACGATTCAAACATCTAACACGTATCAATTGCAACTACATGTTTACCCAACGGTGCATTTAACGAATCAGCTCAAAGGCCTCTCACAAAATCATCTTAATTCTTTTCCTCTTTACTGCAAGTTTTGCCCGAACTTTACTAGGTACTTTTTTTTTTTTTTTTTTTTTTTACAGGAACACACCAAATAGTTTTAACACAGGCACTTCAGGAGTTACAATGTAGCTACCAGGAGCAGCTCAACATTTTATCTCCTTGGCTGGAAGCTCATGGAATACAAGGGGGAGAGGGCATGCAAGAGGCCAGGGTCAGCTGGAGCAGTAGGGAAAGAGAGATCAGTAGAGAGGCACCAGCAAGCACAGTTTTGTACTTACTTTCAGTTTTACATGGCCTTTCATTCGGTCTCAGCAAATGAAATTACAATAATAGTAAGGCTGGCCTCAATAAATGAACTTATGATAACAACGCACTGATCTGGAGGCTGGTTTCAATCCTACTTCTTGCTGCTTAACCCTCCAAAAATTTACCAATACATGGCAAATGCTATTGGATCCTAGAAAATCTATCTTCTCCCCTAACCCGGCCCATCCAACCAATGAACAGGTAGCACAATGAAAGAACCCTTACTCCTCTCTCCCTGCCCACCACTTAGGTGAGAAGTGTGCTATCAGATGCTGGAGTGTCTTCATTCCCTAACCTGGCCACATAATCCCATGTGCTACCGGATCACAAGGAGTTTTCTCTCTCCTAACTTGGCTCGTGCTATCCCTTCATGGGAGGACCCCATCTCTACCTTCCCCTTGCTCTCGTATCTCATCAGAATCTAGGAGGCAATGAGAAACTATTCCATGACAGCCTCCCAGGAGAGATAAGATGGCAAGTGGGAGATGGCTTTGAGGTAGTGCTTCACAAGCCTCTCATCCTTTTCTGTTTCATAGCATCATAAGGCTCCCATCCTCCCCTGTTCCAGGAGGATGGCCTATAGGTGGCTACATGAAAGATTGCCAAGGGTGGAGCTACTGTCCTACATAAATCCTACAGGTATCTAAAAGTATTCCTACCTAAAGGTAAGGTCATCATCTTTTGTCACAAGCCTATTCTTCCTTTGTTACAAACACACACAAGGTTAGCATTGAAGAGACCACAAATTTGAAATTTAAGTAATTTTCTTATCCCTCCCTCTCCTTTACCCTATACATCCCTAGACTCTCTCATATCCTGTTTACTCTATTTCCATTGTCAGTCTCTTACAGAGTTTATTTCCTCTCATCCGGATTATTGCAATAACCTCCTAACTGTCATATAAATCCATATCTCTCTCTCCTTCAATTTTATACACTGCTGCAAGATTGACCTTCCTGAAGCACAGCTCTGATTATGACATTCCCCTGCTCAGAAAACTTCAGGCTAAAAAGCCAAATATTGGAGCCTCCCAGTCACATCCTGATCCCAGATGACCTTTTTAACCTCATCCTTACTTAGTATCTGGAATAAAAAGGCCTGAGTTTGAGTCCTGGATCTGCTACTTAGTATACACGTAACCTTGGAAAAGTCAATTAAATTTTCTGAACCTCTTTTTCTTCATCTGCAGGATGAAAATAAATGCTTACCTCAAATGGTAATGTTAAAAAGTTATTTGTGAAAGCTGTTCGTAAACTTTTTAAGTACCTATCGTTTTTACTATTTGTGAACCCCATGCTCTAATTAAACTCCACTCAATATCCTTCATGCCTTTGTTCAAGCAGTTGTTCCTTTTGCCTGGAATTCCTCCCCGCCCATATCCACATGTCCCAATCCTTCAAATCTCAGCTTAAATGTCACCTCCTCCACAAAGCCTTTCCTAACCTTCCTCTTCCTGATAAACTGGAAGCCATTCCTCCTTCCTCTGAACTCCCACAGCACTTGTTTTTATCTTTGTTTATATATCGATTTCCATTTTGTTGTTAGACAAAGCATAAAACTTCTGTACATGTTTTATCTCCCCTACTAGAAGAGTGAATCTTTTTGTGCCTACCACAGTGGCCTTGCGCACAGTGGGTGCTCAATAAATATTTACCAAATGAATGATTCACTAGAAAATTAATGCTTAAGTGGAGAAAATGATTGAAGGAAAACCTAAAATGAAAGCTTTGGATTGCCAGTTAACACTTTGCTCTCTCTTTTCCCTATTATTAATATTTTCACAAATAGTTGTTATTTGGTCTTAAAATCTATGTTTGTATACATGTATGCATGCATGTGTGTGCATAATACATACACATACTCGCACTCATACTGGACGTCTTAGATCCGGCTTAGGTTCTTTAAGGTAATGCTTATGGCCAAAATCACAAATATTCAAAATTAGAAATTGGAAACTCATTAAGTCACCTGGAAAGTACAGTAAGCACAGCACAGGTATATCACGTTCTGCACCGTGCCAACCATGAGAGAACAAGACATTTCGGTTTCCCATCCCCCACTATGTAAATCATTACTTTTTGCTCCCTTGTAGTCTTTCTTGTAAATTACATACTTAACTTGGATTGTATTCCATTCTGCAGAGGTTCAGTGCACAGCCCCAAGGCACAGCACCAAACCTCAAAGATACAGTCCCTCTGCTCTAGGGTTCCAAACGTATCAACTCCACTTTTTGCCTTTCACCTTCTAATTAAATTATACATATTGTAAAGCATTCCGTGTTATGGTTAATCATCAAAGGTCTCTATCATTCTTATCACCCTTCCAAGTAAGTCTCCTGCTACCCATTGACTTCTTACCCAAGATAACTCTCATGGCATGGCCACAGCGATTGCTTAAGTAGAGACCGGGGTTCATTTGGGGAGCTTTGAAAACATTTTCAAGAGTTTGTTCTGCGCAACCTTGCCCATAAACACTTCTTCCTTCTTTCGATTTTCAAAGCATGTATAATGCGCCCTGTATGCGGCTGCGTTTTGTGCAGGACTGCGTTTCTTCTTTGCTTTCCACACAGTAGCACACTACTGCAAAAACTGGTGTAATTGGCTTGAAGGGATCAACTGAAAACACTTTAAAAGCAAACACCGGTGGAGCGAGAGGTTAAGTCCTCAATATTCATTCCAGCGGTGTGAGGGCGCTCGTGGACCACGGACCTAGCCCTCCGCAGTAGCAGGGAGCCAAATGCACTCGTGTCATCTCTTAAGAGATGTCCCATCATTCCTAACTTTCTTGTCTCAAAAGTTAAGGAACTCCGCTTACCAGACCTTTCCCCAGGACCCGCCTCGGTCCTCTACAACGCCCCTTTGCTAGCTAGGCATCCTCCGTCGGTCGCCAGCCCCTGCGGAGCCCAGCTGCCTCGGGGCCCGAGGTTTTTATGCATCTCCTTTTGATTACTAACTAAGCTATCCTAAAGTGCCCGAACATCACCAGCGCGAGAGAAAAACCACACTGGTGTCTTTAACGCTTCGGACACACCTCGTTTCCTCCGTTTTATGAGCGGAACCTAGTTCCTGGCGAGAGAGCCATCCCCCTCCTCCGCCTGCGGAGCCGGGGCCGGTTCCGAGGCCCCCACCCCAGCCCCGGCCCGCCCTGCGCGGCTCTGCGCATTCCTCTCGCGTCCGCGGCACCACGCTGGCACTACTGCCTCGGGCGAACACGGCCGGGCCCGCCCTCGCCACTCACCTAGCAGCTCCGCGATGGCACTGAAGGGTCGCGTGTGGCTGCTGGAGTTGCTCTGGAGGTAGCGGGGGCTCATCTGGGGGCGAGAGAAAGTCCCGTCCCGCGTGAGGCCTCGGCCCGCCAGGCCCTCCCCGCGCGCCCCCCGCAGCCCAGGGGCCCGCGCGCGCGTCCGCCCCCTCGGGCCCCGGACCTACCGCGCTCAGGCGGATCCCGAAGGCCTGCGGGCCGCCGCCGGGCCGGGCCAGCCCGCAGCCCGGCGCGCCAGGGCCGGCGGGGGCCCCTCGGTACAGGAGCATTTTTTTGGCCGCCACGGTACCCGTCTGCTGCCGCCGGACCCCTGGCCCGGCGGTCCGGGACTAGCCCTCGCTCACTTCCACTCGCAGCTGGCGGCGACCGTCCGGGACCGGCCCTCCCTCGCTCCCACTCGCAGCTGGCGGAGGCGGGGCGCGCTCCAGCCACCTGTCCCGGGCGGGAGGGGTGAGGCCGGCTGAGCCAAGCGGCGGCTCCGCCCTGTCAGCACCTCTACCGACCCGGCGACTGCCCGGGCTGCCTCTGGGCCGTACAGAAATATGGCGACCTCCTGACAGCCGCTCCTTGATCCCCGCCCCTAATTAATTATTGGCGTTTGCCATAGGCCAGGCCGCCGAGCGGGAAAGCGCGGGGGGCGGGGGGGGGCGCGTGGGGAGGGGCGTGAATGAAGCAAGAGGAGGGAGAGCATGTATGGGATTTCTGGAACCTGGTCCCGCTTAGGCTGCATGACTAACAGGCAAGATAAGACAAGTCTTTCAAGTTCTAAAGACTACAGTGTTGCTATCTGGGAAGATAGCAAGCTCGCCTGATGGGAAAACATTCTACCTACTCTGCCTCAAATGCCTCCAGAAGCACCCAGAACTTTCTGGAAGGCAATTAGCAAACTATCTCCAAAGTCTTGCTAGCATGCAGGGACGGTGTTTCTAAAGGGAGAAATTGGAGTCACTTAAATACCGCCAAGTAGGGGATTGGTCGAGTTATGAAGTATGCATAAAATGAAATACCATGCAGTTCTTAAAGGCCATGTTTGTAGATAAGTATGTGTTGATGTAGAAAAATATTCATGAAGGAATGAAGAAAACAAGGAGTTACAACATATTGTGGAACGCATGATGCCTTTTCTATTCGAAAAACAAGTATATATGTATGCATATATACATATATACGTATACATGCATACACACATATACACACACATACATATTTATATATACACACACACATACATACATACATACATACACACACACACAATGAAAACCACTTGATATACACCAAGATGATATCTCTGGGTCTGGAACTAGACACTTTTTCCTTTTTTCTTACCTGTATTTTCTAATATACTATAAATATACACTGATAATAGAAAAACAGATTCATTAAAAATATATGTAATGTTCTATGGCATGAATGAACTATAATTTATTTGACCATTCCTTTATGGTAATTTAGGTTGTCCTCTTTTTTTAAGTTTGACAATACAAAAAATGCTCCTTCACACACTGATGTACAGGTCATTAATTTCTGATACTGTTATCTCCACAGAATGAATTCCAAAAGACGAGACTGCTGCATCTAATAGCATGTGTATGGTTTAATCTTAATAAGTACTGTAAGGCAATTTGCCCTCCCAGCAACAATCAGCGCTATTTTGCCATGTTCATAGCACTAGATGGTCCCAATCTTTTAACTTTTTGACAGTCTTTTCAATAAAAAATAGTATCTCTTTATTGTTTTAATTTGCATTTTCCTGGCTACCAGTAAGGCTGAATATCTTTTCAAATGTTTAGTATACATTTGCATCTCCTTTTCTATAAATGCCTGTTTATGTCCTTTGAGCATCATTTTTTACCCCCATTGGGTGCTTTACATTTGTCTATTTTTTAGTTATCTTTTCTTCAATTTTTTAAAATACACAAAAGTACAGAAAACAATATAATGAATCCCATGTACTTATTACTCAGATGCAGTAATTATCAAGACTGCCACACCTGCTGCAATGGACTGAACATTTGTGCCCCCCCAAAATTTGTATGTTGAAATCCTAACTCCCAATATGATGGTATTAGGTATTAGGATTAGGAGTTGGGGCCTTTGCCAAGTAATTAGGTCATAAGGGTGGAACCCTCATGATGAGATTAGTACCTCATAAAAAGGACCCCAGAAAGCTCTCTCATCCTCTTTCTTCCACGAGGACTCAAGAAAGAGTCTGAATTCTGCAACCCAGAAGAGAGACCGTACCAGAACCTGATCATCTGCTGTTAATACGCAACCTAGTCTATGGTACTTTGTTAACAGCAGCCAGATCTGACTAAGGCACTTGTTTTCTATATCCCTTTTCTTCTTTTTCTTCTTCTTTTTTTTTTTTTCATTTCTGTAAGCTGTGGGCATTTCAGGGCAAATCTCAAACATCATGCCATTTTATTTTATATACTTCAGTATTCTTTAAAAACATGGACATTTTCTAACAAACATAACCAACATGCCACTTTTACACCAAACAAAATTTATACTAATTCTTTGTTATCTTCTAATACCCAGACTTTTTTTTTTTTTTTTTTTTTTTTTTTTTTTTTTTTTTTTTGAGACAAGGTCTCGCTCTGTCACCCAGGCTTTAGTGCAGTGGTACGATCTTGGCTCACTGCAGCCTTGACCTCCTGGGACCAAGCAATCCTCCCAACTCAGCTTCCTGAGTAGCTGGGACTACAGGCACATGCCATCACACCCAGGTCATTTTTTTACTTTTTATATTTTCTAGAGACGAGGTTTTGCCACGTTGCCCAGGCTGGTCTCAAGCTCCTGGGCTCATGCAATCCACCCGATTTGGCCTCCCAAAGTGCTGGGATTACAGGCGCAAGCCACTTTGCTTGGCCCAGTCCATATTCAGATTTCCCCCAATTGTCTCAGAAATGTCTGCTTAAATCTAGACTCCAAGTGCACACATTGCACGTAGTTATGTGTCTTAAATCCATTTTAATCTAAAAGTCTCCCCTCTCTTTTTTTTATTCATGCTATTGATTTTTTTTTTTTTTTTTTTGGGAGAGATAGGTTCTCCCCATGTTGCCCAGGCTGCTCTTGGACTCCTGGGCTCAAGTGATCCTCCCACCTCAGCCTCCCAAAGTGCTGGGATTACACATGTGAGCCATCGTGCCCAACCCCTTGAGTTGTTGAAGAAACCAAGACAGTTGGACTGTTGAATGCCCTACATTTTCATTTGTCTGTTTGCTTCTTCGTGTTACTTAACTTGCTCCTCTTGTTACAGGAAAAAGTGTAACTTAACTATAAACCATAAATTGTCTCTAGAGTCTTAGAGTCTAGTACAATGTTTTCTAAATAGGAATGCTCATAGATGGTGCTGTATAGTTCCCATTGCATCACATCAGGGAATACATACTGTGCAACACTTAGACATGTTCAGATTCATCGGTGACTTCAGGGAGAGGCAGCCTGAAGCTTCCACTATAAATTTCTCCACCAACCTTTTACTTTATGGTTTCATTGTCTGAAAAAAATGTGTTATTAGGACTGCAAAATTATGATAGTCAATCTCATAATTTCTTCTAATTTATTAACTGGATCATTCTGTATGGAACTTACCCTCATCAACCATGGCTATTTGGCTAATCTGAAATACAATTTATATAGGAAGGACATGATAAATGCTTAACTCTTTTCTTTTAATTGGCAATTTTTAATGTAAAGAGACGATGCCTGTGATGGATACTGTGATGTGTCAGCCTACCTCTCATTTCAATAAAAGACTTGTTGGCTGAGCTGCTGGGAGAAATGTTGACAGACTGCCTTCAGCTGTTAGCCCTTCAGGGATTGCTTCAGGTAATCTCTGCCTTACCCAAGGTCACAAACTTTTCTGGGGCAGCCTACAGTAACTGACCAAAGAGGGAGTATAAAGACCTGACTGTCTCAACCCAATTTGGGACAATTGGGAAGGGTCATTCTAACTCCAAATCTCTCTGTGGGGTTGGCTCTCTGCTATTGAGCCTGCATTGTAGCTCAGCGTTCCCCTCTGCCCACACCTACTTCATTGTACAGATCCTAATCTAAGAATACCTCTTAATAAGCACCCTGCACACAAAGCTCTTTCTTGGAATCTGCCTCCTGGGGAACTCAAACTGTAACACTTGAAATTGGGAGTGATCCAAGAAAGTCAGGACTATGATGATATTTGGTAAAAGGCGAAAGGTTTATACAATCCGAAGAGAAACCAGAGCATTTGGATGATATTTGGGAGCTAAATCACTTACTGCCCAGTTGGCAATGAGGACCATACCACAGAGTGGATGGAGCACAGATAGCCCCCTGCCACAAGGCAGCAGTCCTATTATTGTTAAAACTTCCACCAGGTGTGAATTGGGATGGTAAAAGGGAACGTATAATCTTCTGTGATGTTTCGGGGGTTTGAGAAATATGGAGGAAGTAGTAGCTATAAGATCAATGGAAGGCCAAGGTAGGAGGATCACTTGAGCCCAGGAGTTCAAGGCTGCAGTGAGTTATGATCATGCCACTGTACTCCAGCCTGGGCAACAGAGCGAGCCCCTGACTCTGAAACAAAACAAAACAACAACAAAAAGAACCAGTGGAATTTAGTGGTTACTGAGGTCTAAAAAGGAGTAAACTCCCAATGGAGAAATACAGACACATTTGCTATGTCAAAATCGCGATGCTGCCTGGGAAAGAATGAGACCCTGACACATGGTTTGGGGCTATCTAGATTGATGCTACCAAAATCGTGAATCCTTAGATTTCCCTGAACCAGCGGAGCCCATAGAACTGGTGCAATTTCCCTATTGGTAGTACCCATGCCCACCCCATCCTCTTGCTTGCAGACATGCAAAGCTTCTCCCCAACAAGACAACATGTGCTTTCCCCTCCCCTCCTTGCCATTAGGCCTATAACAAGGGCTAAGGCACAGCATGGACATGTGAGGCCTGATCAGGGAGAAGAGCGATTATACGTCAAGAAGCTGCAAGATACCCAGCATGGATTGGCAGGAACTGGAAGGGTTCACAAGGAATTGAATTCTGAGACTGCTTGATCAAGAGAGCTAGACTATAAGGTGGGATAACAGGCAGTTTATCAATTTTAGAGCACTACTCTGGAATATAGGATTTAACACTCTGGCAAGGACCACATGAGGTAGAACAGTCTCACAATTAGATGACTCCTTGAAGTACAGAAAAAGTGATGACCCATGCTAAGTGAGTTTGAAATGCCAGCATTGCTTGACAATAGTAGAAGAAAGGATTAAAAGATTCAGAAGTGAGCCTACTGTAGTGGATAGATCAAACAAGCCTGGAAAACTCAAACAGAAAAACCCAGGATACATCATTTATCAAGGCGATAAGGAACGTGCTAACAAGAGGGGCACCAGCACCACTGAGAAATTCACTGGCGGCTCTCTGTAGGTTAGGCTTGACGGTGGAGAGACCCTTACAACTACGCTCATCATAGCAGGGCTCTGAAATGATAGAGACCCTATGGCTGAGTTCACTATCTAAAGTCAGGTAGGGGCATGATCATAATGAGTGGCAAGATTGAAGGAGCAGCCAGAAGAGACTGAAGTACAGTTACGGAAATGGTAAATAGTACATGGCCTCCCTAGCGGAAAAACAGATAGGCAGGGATAATAGGTGCCTATTCTGGAGAAGTTTAAACCGGAACGCTTATGTCTGGATCAAGCATTCATAGTCTTCCTTGCAGAGTGGCCCACTGCCATTGCTTCCTGCCTAAGCACAGCACACGTTGAAAGCTTTGCTCAGCCCTCACTCTTGTTTGACTCAAGACTCTTCACCTCTAGAAATGCCCATTTACTGCCTTCGAAAAGATGTGATTGCATGGCCTGTCTTGTTTGCTGTCGGGCATGGTGTATCGGCATGTTTACTATTATACTTGTGCGATTTGGTGTTTAAACAAAAGTTTTGTACCCTCCTGATTGGCAAGTGAGGTCAGAGTCCCCCTCTCGGCTCCTCTCCAGCTCCCCACAACAGAGGCAATTCTGAGGGGCCAAGGCAGCTGCTGAAAGTCCAGGGTTTGGCCTTCCCAAGGCCCTGCTGCCACTGCCCAGCAATAAACAGAAGCAGCAAACAAATCCATACAAATCCCATCGCTGTGGCTCCATGGGGCCCTAAAAAGGCCATAATGCAAAGTTCCTCATGCTTCACTACCAAACAGGGCTTTAGCAGCAGCTGGCACATCTGTGAGGGAGGATCCCAATGAACAGAACCTGGCAGTTGGTTCAGCATGGGGGCCCGTGGTGAAAGCCTGAGTTTTCTGCAAAATGAGGAGTAGGGAAATGCTTCAGCAGGGTGTGGCGGAGGCCTCTGAGAATCCCTAGCATGCTTCTGCCTTGGGACAGAGCTTTGGACCTCTAGGCCAGCCTCCACTCCCCCTGATCCAGGGCCTTGGGTCTGAAATGCTGAGCTGTCTGTATTACTGTTTTTATTTCAAGCTGTCCCTTCTCCTAGACCAGGCCGAGTTCCCTTAGCTATACTCCCATCACTTATGGAGGAGCCCTGGAGTAGCTGCAGAGGCACTTGGAATTTCCTCCTGGTCGGTTAACCCTGTAACAAGTAGCTCCAATTGTTTGACACAAGCATGTAATCGTTACTATGCAGACTGTTCCAGCGTGTGTGTGGGGGGGGGGGGGGCGGGGGTGGAGAGTGTTTCTCCTAACACTTTTGACCCATTGTCTAAGGTCACTTGTCCCAAGTTCCTGGATGGGTGTGATGGAGAAAGAGCCTAAGACTTATCAGAGTGGGAGATCAGACAGGCGTGGTAGAAAAATTGAGTCACAAGGCATGGATTCCCGTCCAGATTCCTCCACTGGAATGGCCTGTGACCTTGGGGAAGTGTCACAGTCCACGTTCCCAGGGAAGCAGGCTCTGAGAGCTTCATGGGTAGGAGGTTTATTGGGGAGCACTGTCAGGATCAACACCTGTGAGGAATGCAGAAAGCGGAACTGGGCAAAGGAGGAAGTGGGACCGGGATGCAGCCACAACAAAGGCCTCAGGGGATCCCAGGAAAAGCTCAGACTTCTCCAGAATTGTGGCAAGGGACTAGGCATTTATGCTCCTCCATCAAGCAGTCATGGGATGCAGGCCATCACCTGGGAAGGATACATGACCTTCAACATGGCAGCTCTCTTCAGTCAAGGGCCATTCCCAGAGACGGGCACAGCCGTGCGCCGTCGGCCACCAGTGCACCCTACAGCTGGGAAATGATGCTTCAGTGCTAAAGGGGAGGGGTGGAGGTGGGCAGTGCCAGGCATTCAGTTCAGCAAGTTGCTTCCCCTCTCTGGGTCCCAGTTTGTCACCTGTAAGTTAAGTGACAAGGGTGAATTCTAGGATCCCTTCCAGTTCCAGGGCTCTATGAATCCACTAGCCATCCCCTCTGCTCCACTACCACCTTCCTAATAAGCTATCCCCAGTTTGGCATCCCATCCCATCTTACATGTTTGCAGTGGCTTCTCATTGATTATGACACAGTCCAAATTCATGAGGTGACTTGCAAATTCATGAGGTGACCCTCTACAATCTAGCCCAACACTTCCCTACAGCCTCCTTCCTCGTTACTTATTCTCCACCGTGAACATTGTGCTTCCATCACGCTCTCCTCTCCTTTTCTCTGCTCTTTCAATAAGGATGTGTCTTTTATGCATTCATGAACAGGCTATAATGGAAAGAGTTTGGAGCCAGACCTGGGCTGGAATCCAAGTCCAGCTCTCATAAGCTGTGTGAAATTAGGCAGGTCACTTAAGCTCTCTGAGCCTATTTCCTCCTCTTCTGATGATCGTTTCAAGAAGCAAATGAGATAATGTAGGTGAAGTGCCTAGCACAAACCTTAGTAGAGCTCAATAAATGTGAGTTCTCTTCCCTCCTCCCTTTGTTGAAATGGCTGAACCTAAACAACATCATCCAATGATTAGTTTCAAGAACATTTTAGAGAATAAATGCTGTATGTAATTTGGTAACTTTCTTGCTAATCCTTCACTCAAGAAAAATCAAGTCATTCTGATTTCTTAGTCTGGCACCAGATAAATTCCCAGTCTATGTTCAAACTGCTCCCTGGACTGCAACTGTCAGTGTCCAAGGTCTCTTGGCCCTAGTCATAAGAACATGAGAACATAGACGCCTTTTTATTTCCTTTGCCAAGAAGCATCAGCCAGCATCACCTAGGAACTTGTTGAAAATGTACATTCTCAGCCACCATCACCCCAGACCTGTGATCACAAACTCTGGGGATGGGCCCAGTAATCTGCATGTTATCCTGGGTGATTGTGATGCTTGCTGGGGTTTGAGAACCTCCGCTGCTCTAGGGCTTGCGGCTCATCTTGAGCCACGTGCCCCAGGGTTCCCTCCACCACCCTTTCCCCACCCAAGAGGGAGGCATGACAGCAGAAGCTGGAGAACTCTAGAAGTTGAGCTTTTGTCAGGAGGCCTTGGGGTAGCCGGTGCTCTTTGACAACTGTAGGAGCCTCAGGAACAGGTTGTGGAGCTCCACCCATAGCCCCGCCTCCCAGAACTAGACCCTCCTCCAGGTCATATGGTACAGTCCCCGCCTCTGCACTAGGCCTCGCAAGACCAGAGACCCTGACCTTTAGGCCTACTCTGCACAGCCCCTAAAGCACTGGTTCTCAAAGTATGGGCCCTAGACCAACAGCTTCCCACCATCTTCCCACTTGGGAAGATGTTAGAAACACAAATTCTCAGGCCCCACCCCAGATCTACTACAGGTGATTCTGATAAAGGCTCAAGTTTGAGAACCACTGACCTAGACTTTGCAAATGAGTTTAACTTAGTTTGCTTTTTAGGCCAGATGCTGTGGCTCTTGCCTGTAATCCCAACACTTTGAGAGGCCGAGATAGGTGGATCACAAGGTCAGGAGATCGAGACCATCCTGGCTAACATGGTGAAACCCCATCTCTACTAAAAATACAAAAAAAAATTAGCCGGGCATGGTGGCAGGCACCTGTGGTCCCAGCTACTCGGGAGGCTGCAGCAGGAGAATGGTGTGAACCCAGGAGGTGGAGCTTGTAGTGAGCCGAGATCGCGCCAGTGCACTCCAGCCTGGGCAACAGAGCGAGACTCCATCTTGAAAAGAAAAGAAAAGAAAAATACCCGAGTGTGGTGGCGTGCACCTGTAGTCCCAGCTACTCCAGAGGTTGAGGTGGGAGGACTGCTTCAGCCCAGGAGGTCAAGGCTGCAGTGAGTTGTGATCACCACTGCACCCCAGCCTGAGCAACAGAACGAGACTCTGTCTCTTAAAAAATGCTTTTTTTTTTTTTGAGACGGAGTCTCGCTCTGTCACCCAGGCTGGAGTGCAGTGGCGCGATCTCGGCTCACTGCAAGCTCCGCCTCCTGGGTTCACGCCATTCTCCTGCCTCAGCCTCTCCGAGTAGCTGGGACTACAGGCGCCCGCCACCACGCAGAGCTAATTTTTTGTATTTTTAGTAGAGACAGGGTTTCACGGTGGTCTCGATCTCCTGACCTCGTGATCCGCCCACCTCAGCCTCCCAAAGTGCTGGGATTACAAGCGTGAGCCACCATGCCCGGCCCAAAAAAAAATGCTTTTTAAACGTTCCCATTCTCTGGCTACTTCTTTACTACACAGGAGATAAAAAGTAAAACAAAGACATGCTGATGAGAGGATCTAGAAAGCCATGCTTCCTAATTAGGAGAAACTCCCTTTCCACTCTTCTCTTTGGATTTGTCTGTTCTGTCCATTCATTTTGAATGGGACCTGTGGCTGGTCCCACTTGATTTGTACTTGATACTTATTTCTCCAATAGCTTGTTGCCACTGGTAAAAGCCTTGGCACACAACACAGAACACTTGGACTGTAATACAAACAAGCATTTCAAACAGAGATTTAAACCACTTTCATGACAGCCACTGGCATGGCATGTTTTACAGCTGATTTCAGTTCCAGTTGTGAAGACTCAGGGATTTCAGAAAATAAGGGGCAGAAGTGGGGAGGCCTATTCCCCAGCTGGCAGATAAATTAGAGATCGAAACAGATCCAGGGAGCTCAATTAGTCAGGCTTTTTTATAGTGAAGGGGACAAGGGACGGGGCTTGGGCATGATTCAGCTGAGGAGCCCTCGCTGAGGAAGGAGAGGAGTGGGACATAGCAGGGCTGGCTAAGGGCATGGATAGGAGACACCAGGGCCTTAAGAGAGCTCTGTGGGTGAAGCCCGGGAGGGCAGAGCAGAGCCAGGGTCTCAGGCCTAAGGTCTGAAAGTGTGGCCTGATAAAGGACTTCCCTCCCCAGCCAGAGCGATGGCTGCATGAGAGCCAAGTGGGCAAAGGTGTGCCCTGAAAACAGAAGCAAAGGCTTGCTGGGGGAGAGGTCAGAGCTCACCCTGTGTACCTGCCAGTCTGAGGGAGATGACAAGAGCAAAGTGCTAGAGTCTCCTTCACTTTCCTCTCAGCACCCTTGCTCCCCAACCAGGTCTGTGTGCGCCCCTTCCCTTTTCCCACTTGGAAGGAAACTATCACAGAGGCCAAGATGAACCCCTGGGGCTCCACACCGCTGTCCAGCTCAATGCCAAGCATAAGGCCTTCCTAAAGAAAGCCGCTCGCTTGCATGAGTTTTGTTTGTTTAAAAGGAACTCTCCCTGTCTTTCTCTTCCTGGAGTCTCCTCAGGGGCTCGAGTGGACCTGCCCCAGGACATGGGCCTTGGCTCAGCACAGAGCATGTGAGCTCAGTGGTTTCTGTTTTCCCATCTTGACAAATCTGGGCGGCCTGCCTCCTGGTTCTTACATGACAAAGATCTCAGAGCATCTCAGGGGGATGGAAGGGGAAGTCCCAGCTACCATAAGGGATGAAGTGACAGGCAGGGGAGACCTATGATAGGGAGAAGGGAGCTGCAGACCAGGCAGGCATTCTGTTAGCTCACTACAAGCTGCTGTCCCTGGGAGTCTTTCCTCTTGGTGCCAGCTGGCCACAGGTGCCAGCCTTCTGCAGTGAGTCAAGGAGATATGTCCTCTGGGTGCGCAGTGTTCAGAGGGAAGAAGGCACTTGTCTCACCTATGCACAAAGGACTAGATGAGTAGCTTGTTAGCTCATCCAGGTAGGGCTTATCCCAAGTGCAAGTGCACGTGTGTTTTGGTGAGGGTAGGGGACATTTAAATGGTATGATACATCGATTGTATGAATTTGCCAAAGTCATCAAATGGTATACTTAAAATTTGTGCATTTCATTGTGTGAAAATTTTTACCTAAGAAAAGAAATGTAAACGAACATTGATCTCCAATGATACGAAGACTAAAGTGTTTCAAGGGAAGTGTCCTCATGTCTGCAACTTACTTTGAAATGCATCAGAAAATTAGATGAGCAAATCAAAACCACAATGAGATACCATCTCACACCAGTTAGAATGGCCATCATTAAAAAGTCAGGAAACAACAGGTGCTGGAGAGGATGTGGAGAAATAAGAACACTTTTACACTGTTGGTGGGACTGTAAACTAGTTCAACCACTGTGGAAGACAGTGTGGCAATTCCTCAAGGATCTAGAACTAGAAATACCATTTGACCCAGCCATCCCATTACTGGGTATATACCCAGAGGATTATAAATCATGCTGCTATAAAGACACATGCACACGTATGTTTACTGTGGCACTATTCACAATAGCAAAGACTTGGAACCAACCCAAATGTCCATCAATGATAGACTGGATTAAGAAAATGTGGCACATATACACCGTGGAATACTATGCAGCCATAAAAAGGATGAGTTCATGTCCTTTGTAGGGACATGGATGAAGCTAGAAACCATCATTCTCAGCAAACTATCGCAAGGACAGAAAACCAAACACTGCATGTTCTCACTCATAGGTGGGAATTGAACAATGAGAACGCTTGGACACAGGGTGGGGAACATCACACACTGGGGCCTGTTGTGGGGTGGAGAGAGGAGGGAGGGATAGCATTAGGAGATATGCCTAATGTAAATGACGAGTTAATGGGTGCAGCACACCAACATGGCACATGTATACATATGTAACAAACCTGCACATTGTGCACATGTACCCTAGAACTTAAAGTATAATAATAATAAAAGAAAATTAGATGAGCTGTTGGATGGATAGAAGAATAAATTTGTAATAAAGCAAATACTGTAAATTTTAGCATCTAGTTGGTGTCTATATAAATGTTCGGTATATAGTTATTTCAACTTTTTGTAAGTTTGAAAATTTTCCATAATGAAATATTGGCAAAAATAATATTGCATTTGTCAGGTAGGTGTGGAAATTAGTATCATTCTTAAAGAGCTAAGTATGCAGGGGTGTTAGATCTTATTATAGCTACTCTTAATTTACTAATCTGACCTCCAGAAAAAAAAAAAACTTGGAAAATGACAGAATACTGTAAACTCAACAAATAGTGTTCCTAATTTCTACCACTGTGCTAAATGTGGAATATTTTCTAGAGCAGATTGACATAGCCTCTGGTATAAGGTATGTAGCCATTAATTCAGCGACTGTTGTTTTTCATACTATTTGAAAAAGAGGGTCAGAAAAAGTTGACATTCTTATGGGACAGACAAGAATATATATAAGTCATTTTGCTACATGGCTATGTTAACTCTGGCCCTCTGCCATAATACAGAAGAGATCTGAATATCTCAATATCCCACAGAACATCACCTGGATTCACTATATCACAGAAATCATGCTAATTAGACCAGATGAGCAAGAAGTAGCTTGCACATTGGTGGCCTTGGCAATGCACACTCACTCACAACATGGGAGATAAACCCTATGAAGATTGAGGGGCCTGGCATATAAACATATTTTTTTAGATCGCCGTTGTTTAGGGGCACGCGGAGCAATCCCATCCATGATAAAAAAACAAATTATTGCACCTTGCACCTCTCACAACAAGGAAGGAAAATGCAACATCTGAAAGGCCTCGTTGAGTTCTGGGAGCAGTATATTCCTTACTTGCTAATACCGCTCTGACCCATACACTGAATGATATCAGACAGCATATACTGACTGACAGTTTTGAGTGGGAATCAAAGAAGTGCTCTGCAGCAGATTTATAATACAGTGTAAGTAGCCGTGCTTCTTGGGCCATATGACCAGAATACCCTATGGTATTAGAGGTAGTAGTGGTAGGGGAAGATGCTATGTGGAGTTTATTGCAAACTGCATGGGATAATCACAATGCAGCCTGCAAGGCCATGCCATCTTCAGAGAATTACATGCCTTTGAAAAAAATCCTCTGATATGTTTTTGGGTCATAGCATAAATGTGGCAAGGTGATGATAGGACATTATGTAAAAATGTGGCCACAACTACTCATCATGAGCTAGGTTTCATCAAACGCACCAAATCCGAAAGTGAAATGGGCCTAGCAATAAGCTACTATAAGGAAGTGATAAATTCAGCACAAGCAGGACCAAAGGACGCAAGCAGCCAAATGAGCAGGTGGCTCAGTCCCCCATGTCATCCATCACAATTTCACCAGTATCTCTTCCTAAGCTCATGCTTATGATATATGGGGGCATCCCTCATGACCAGCTGACAAAGGAGGAAAAGCCTGCATTTGGTTCATGGATGGATTTCCATGGTGCATGGCTGTAAGCCAAAAATGAATGACATTACAGCCCCACTCATGATGACCTTGAAAGAAGATGATGACAGATAACTCTAAAGGCCACTCTAGCTGAGACTGTCCTTTGAGCTTGCATCACAGATTGAATTCTCCTTCGATCCACTCCTGCTTCCTTCCTCTCTCTTCAGTAGGTGTTGAACCAAAGGTTTCTTCTTAATGAATCATTATGTTCATTAACACCATCTCAGAGTGCTTCCTACTGTGACAGTGCCAGTTTTTCTTTTACTTCTCAATTTGTAAAATCTCTTTGTATATTAGGAATGCTATTAGATGTAGTAGAGATATTTTCTATTAGTCTTTTGACTCTTTGTTTATAGTTTCGTTTGCAAAACAATTCATTTTTTTGTAATTGAATCTGTTAACCTTTCCCTATATCTACCAAAAGATAATGACTTTGGCCGAACATGGTGGCACATGCCTGTAATCCCAGCACTTTGGGAGGCCGAGGCTGGTGGAACACTTGGGCTCAGAAGTTCAAGACCAGCTTAGGTAACATGGTGAGACCCCCATCTCTACAAAAGATACAAAAAAAAAAAAAAAAGATAATGACTTTGATGTATAGGCATTAACCTGAAAAGAACCATAGTATATTGTTAAAGTTGCAGAATAATATATTTAGCAGCACTTATCAAACTCTTCTGGTTATAGGGCTCACTCAATTTCTTCTTGGAAAACTCAGATTCAATAAGCATAGGGTGGGGCCCAGGAATCTATATTTTGGTTTTTTTGTTTTGTTTTGTTTTGTTTTTGAGATGGAGTTTCTCTCCTGTCACCCAGGCTGGAGTGCAATGGTGCAATCTCCGCTGACTGCAACCTCCGCCTCTGGGTTCAAGTGATTCTCCTGCCTCAGCCTCCCAAGTAGCTGGGATTACAGGTGCCTGCCACCACGCCCGGCTAGTTTTTGTATTTTTAGTAGAGATGGCATTTCACCATGTTGGCCAGACTGGTCGCGAACTGCTGACCTCAGGTGATCCACCTGCCTCGGCCTCCCAAGGTGCCGGGATTAGAGGCAAGAGCTACTTCGCCCAGCCAGGAATCTATATTTTAACAACCACTCAAGACAATTATATGATCAGATAAGTTCAACCACAAAATATCACTCCATTTTTGTAATTTAAAAAAGGGGAGAAGGAACTCTCTATTTGTGTGTGTGTGTATTTGTACATACTACAGAGAAAAGTGTGTAAGAATACACATCAGATTAATATTGCTTTCCTTAAGTGGGTGGAACCAGAAGAAATTAAAAGATTACACCCATGTGACCGTGAAATAGTTAACAGAGTTTCTACGTTGTTAAAATTTTGGTTCACACCAAAAATAGTTTATACAGGTTGTGTAACAGCTGCTGTTGCAATTATGTCTAATGGAAGGTTTTGATTCACACCAAAAACACTTACATGTGTTTTGAGTGGCTAAAACTTCTGGTTTCCTAGGAACTAACTACACAAGTCTCCCCTGGGGACTCTGAAATCATCCTTCTTACTCTTGCCTGGTTCACTGCCTTGGAAACATTCAAAACAGATTGCTGATCTTCTAGGCACTGGGATTATAAGACTTGCTTGTACCTTTTATTTAGAAAAAATGTTTTTCTGATTATACAAGTAATTACAAGCTCACTGTAGAAAATTGTAAAAAGATAGAAAAGTATAAAAACAAACAGAAGAAGAATCACTCAACCCTACCACTCAGAAGCAACCACTGTTATGCTTTTGACATATGACCTTCCAGTTTTGTTTCCATGCACTTTTTACATAGTTGAGCTCATCCTAGACATATAATTTAATATATCACTTTTATCATGCAATGTAATAATACAAACAAGTTTTTATAAACCACGCTATTATTACATTCCACTTTATATAGATGCACTCTGATTTACTTTATTATTCCCCTTTTATTCACATTTAAGTTATTTCTTTGGTAAAAGAAACATTGAAGCTTATATCTTTGGGAATAAAACTATCTGAATTGGAAACCATCTCCCATTTCTAATGCTGATTATAATGTTGCCTAACAGTTGTCCTCCAAAAAGGTACTCACCAATTTTCACCTTGTAATCATCATAGTGAATTCCAGGATATCTTAAGCTCACCAACTAAGAGGTGGCTCTCCTGAAAATATAGAACAAGGAAACAAGTGAAATCATAGCTCCAGTGACAGGGAGGACAGTCATGTTATCCTAAAACCCCAATATACCAAACTTCCAGAACAGTGACAAAAATGGTATCCATTATATTTAGCCAAAACTCCTATGTATCTATTTCTATGTTGTGCTTTGTTCTTACCTGAAGTCAAAAACCTTTTCCATTTTGTTTGTTCTGGCAGAACTCTTTTAAAGGGAGAAGGGCCAGAAGACACCTTGTCTAGCAGCGCTGTGTGTTGCCATAAGAAAAATTACACTAAAACAGAAATGGTGTTTTTGAAATCACACTGGCAATTTATTTAGGGCTAAAGACTCGTGAAGTTTAGAAGGACATATACTTTCTCATTCTAACTTTATACTACTTCAAACCTTTCTCCAAAATAAGACCATAGTTGCTTTAAAATACTCAAGAAAAAAAGGTGTGGCTCTATGAAGAAGTAGGTGAGACAAGATTAGTAAAATGTAATTTTTGAAACTAGGTGATGGATATGGATTCTACTATTCTCTCTACCCTTGGGTATGCTGAAAATTTCCATGAGAGAGAGAGAGAGAAATGTATAAGGCATCTAAAAATTAAAAGTAAAAAAAAAGTGAGTGTAAGACCCCATATGAATTTTAACATTTCACCTTGTTTGGGCCAGAATTTTCTTACCTGAAACTTACTTTCTAAAATAACTAGGAAACCACACAACAAGTTTTAAAGGACACATTTGGTTATGTCATTTCTTGCTTATAATAATTTAGCTGTCTGTAACAAAATCCTATCGGTCCCAAAATAATTGATGAACTGATATTGCATTGGCTTAGAAGTTGTACTTCAATTAATGATTACTACCTTTCACATCTTGCCTAAGGAAAAGGTAGATGAACATGACTGACTTCACAGTTTTTGAGAAACCATCTCACCACCATCTATTGCACACAGAAAGGCAGATATTCCTGCAGCGTGGACAAAGCACGGCCTTTCTGTTGTCTGTGGTGCATAGTCTCCATTTGATGCTGGCTCCCTCAGCAGAACCAGTTGTTCTACCCAGTTTTCCCATCTCTCTCCCAGCATCCGGCACATGATATTATGATATATCTCTCTACTGGTCTTTCTTCCCCTCTACAATGCCAATTATTTCAAAGTCAAGGCCATGTCTTATTCTATTTTTGTTTTTATAGTAGTTGGTACAGTCTCTGGAAAGTGCTAAGGAACATAAATGTATAATAAAGGAACAAAGTACACAAGTACTGGAACTGGAGTATGCAAAAGTAAGGTTAAGATCTGGCTTATATTTCTTAGTTGTTACAGTCTTAAGAAAGTTTCTTAACCTAAGTGATTCTCAGCTGTGAAATGGGAATTACAACACCAAACTTTCCTACTTCACAGTGTTATTTCAAGACTCAAAATCAACTTGAAATAGTGCATATGAAAATATTTTGGAGGCCGGATGCGGTGGCTCACGCCTTAAATCCCAGCACTTTGGGAGGCAGAGGTGGGGCGGATCACGAGGTCAGGAGTTCGAGACCAGCCTGGCCAATATGGTGAAACCCCCTGTCTCTACTAAAAATACAAAAATTAGTCAGGCATGGTGGCATGTGCCTGTAATCCCAGCTACTCAGGAGGCTGAGGCAGGAGAATCGCTTGAACCTGGGAGGCGGGGGTTGCAGTGAGCTGATATGGCGCCACTGCACTCCAGCCTGGGGGACAGAACGAGACTCCGTCTCAAAAAAAGAAAAAAAGAAAGTATTCTGGAAACCAAAAGGAGGGAAGGTCACCTGTGTTGTGTTAAGGAGAAGGGCAGCATAGTGTAGTGTTTATGGCCCCTCTCATTGAGTTGCTGTGAGAATAAAATGAGGTGATATATGTAAAATACTTGGAAAAATACCTGGGACAAAGTAACCTTTCCGAAATGGTAGTAGGCCTGATTATTCTCTTGTATGTGAAAGAGTTCAATTAGCTGGGGTTAATGGGATTATATGGGAGCCAGCAATATGGACCAGATGTCCTTTAAAATTTAAAATGACCACTTGACCTCCATGATGTCTTGGTGGGCAATTTAGAATCCTTGTCTAAATAACATCAAACTCACACAGTCTGTGTGAGTCTGTATGACTGGCTCGTGCCCTCACTGGGCCTGAGAGTGGCCCCTCCATGTATGTGTATGCATATGTGTATATGTGTATATATATAGATATGTATGTGTATATGTGTGTGTATGTATGTGTGTGTGTGCACGTATCTGTGTATATTTGTGTGTGTTTCTATGAAGGCATTGTGCTGGGCCTGAGTATGTCCCCAACTGAAGTGCACATGTCTCTGTGTTTATCTCTGTATACATGTGTATCTTAGCCTGTTTAGGCTGCATTAACAAAATACTTTAGACTGGGTAATTTATAAAGAACAGAAATTTATCTTTCACAGTTCTGTAGGCTGGGAAGTCTGAGATCAGGGCACTAGTAGATTGAGCGTCTGCTGACGACCTGTTCCTCATAGATGGCACCTTCTATGCGTCCTCACATGGTGGAAGGACAAAGGGACTAATAACCTCCCACAGGCCTCTTTTATAAGAGTACCAATCTAATTCATGAGAGCTCCACCCTCATAACCTAATCACCTCTCAAAGGCCCCACCACCTAATTCCATCACCTTGGTGATTAGGTTTTCTCTTAGCCTGTTCAGTGTTACTATAATAGAATACCTGAGACTAAGTAGTTTGTAAAGCAAAGAGGTTTATTTGCATCTGGTGAGGGCCTCAGGCTGCTTCAACTCATGAAGGAAAGAAGGGGAAGCTGGTTTATGCAAAGAGATCATATGGCAAGAGAGGAAGCAAGATGGAGGGGAGGTGCCAGTCTCTTTTTTTTTTTTTTTTTTGAGACAGAGTCTTGCTCTGTCATCCAGGCTGAAGTGCAATGGCATGATCTTGCTGCAACCTCTGCCTTCTAGGTTCAAGCAATTATCTCACCTCAGGCTCCCCAGTAGCTGGGATTACAGGCACCTGCCATCATGCCCAAGTGCCAGGCTCTTTTTAACACACAGCTCTTGAGGGAAGGAATAGACCCAGAACTTGGTCACTACCCCCATCCTAAGGCATTAATCTATTCATGAGGCATCACTCCCATGGCCTAAACACCTCCTACCAGGTCCCATGATACGGTTTGGATCTGTGTCCCCCTCAAATCTCACTTTCAGTTGTAATCCTCAGTATTGGAGGTGGGGCCTGGGGAAAGTGATTGGATCACCTTCTAATGGTTTAACACCATCCCCCTGGGTGCTGTTCTCATAATAATGAGTGACTTCTCACCAGATCTGGTCATTTAAAAGCATGTAGCACTTCCCCCTCTCTCTCTTCTGCCTGCTATGGCTGTGTAAGACACGTCTGCTTCCCCTTTATCTTCCACCATGATTGAAAGTTTCCTGAGGCCTCCTCAGAAGCCATCATGCTTCCTGTACAGCCTGTAGAACCATGAGCCAATTAAACCGCTTTTCTTTATAAATTACCCAGTGTTGTGTATTTCTTTATAGCAGTGTGAGAATGGACTAATACACACCACCACTCAACATTGCCACATTGGGGATCAAATTTCAACATGAGGTTTACAGAGGACAAACATCCAAAATATAGCATTCTTCCCCTGGCCCCACAAAACTCAAGTTCTTCTCACATGCAACATACAATCACTTTATCCAAGAATCCCAAAAGTCTTAACTAGTTTTAGCATCAACTCGAAAGTTCAGTCTTATCTGAGACTCAAGTTAAGTTCCTTCCAGCTATGAGCCTGCAAAATAAAAAACAAGTTATTTACTTCGAAGATTCAATGGTTTTAAGGGCATTGGGTAAACATGCTCATTTCCCACAGGGAGAAATTGGTCAAAAGAAAGGGGTAACAGGCCCCACACAATTTCAAAACCCAGCAAGGCAGACATTAAATCTTAAAGCTCCAAATAATCTCCTTTAACTCCGTGTCCCACATCCTGGGCATGCTGGTGGGAGGGGTAGACTTCCAAGGCCTCAGGCTGCTCCCGTCCCATGACTTTGCTGGACACAGCCCATGTGGCCACTCTCTTAGGGTTGGAATCTAATGCCAGCAACTTTTCCAGGCTGAGGTGGTATGCTGCCAGTTGTTTTACCATTCTAGAGTCTAAACAGCAGCCCCACCCCTGCAGCTCCACAGGGCCTTTACCCAATGGGGACTTTTGGTGGTAGCTCCACTCCTGGGACAGGTTTCTGCCTGGGCACCCAGATTTTCCAATACATCCCCTAAAATCTTGGTGGAGGGAGTCATATCTCCACAGCTCTTTCATTCTGTGGACCTGCAGAATTAACTCCATGTTGACATCACCAAGGCTTATGGCTTGTGCCCTCCATAATGGTAGCACAAGTATCTGGGGTCATTGGGGCCATCTGAGCCACGGCCGCTCCTGCCAGAGTGGCCCAGATTTTGGGGTCATTTTTTACATGCTCTTGACGATTAGCACCTGAATCCCTTTTAGTTTTGCTAATCTCTTTACTAAAGGGTGTCTCAGCTGCACCCTCAGCTGTACCAAATGGCCACTGACTATCTTAAGTTCAATCTCGCATATCCTCCTTTGAGTCTGCCTTATCATCATGCTGATTCCCTCAGTAATAGTTTGAATAAATCTTCGCATATGCCCACTACTTTTTTTTTTTTTTAAGCGTTGAGCTGGGCATGGTGGCTCACACCTGTAATCCCAGCACTTTGGGAGGCCAAGGTGGGCGGATCATCTGAGGTCAGGAGCTCGAGACTGGCCTGACCAACATGGTGAAACCCTTTCTCTACTAAAAATACAAAAAAATTAGCCGGGCATGGTGGCATGCCCCTGTAATCCCAGCTACTCGGGAGGCTGAGGCAGGAGAATCACTTGAACTCAGGAGGCAGAGATTGCAGTGAGCCGAGATTGCGCCACTGCACTCCAGCCTGGGCGACAGAGTGATTAGATAATACTGGGTATGTAGATTAACTTGACCTGTCTGGAACATGAATATATGAACATCTGTTCTACAAGTACATGACTTTAGTAACTTATTATGAGATGTTAAATGGCAGAAAATAACTATAGATTTAGTAACTGGTCTCCACTGAAAAATTTGTAAGGTATTCAGTTTTATAATTTTTTTTAAGAGACAGGATCTTGCACTGTTACCCATACTGGTGGTGCAATCATAGCTCACTCTAGCCTTGAACTCCTGGGCTCAAGCAATCCTTCTGCCTCAGCCTCCCCAGTAGCTGAGACTATAGGCACACACCACCATGCCTTGCTGATTTTTAAAAATTTTATGTTTTGTAGAGACAGAGGTTTCACTATGTTGCCCAGGCTGGTCTTGAACTCCTGGCTTCAAGAAATCCTCCCACCTGGATTCCTAATTTATAGAGACAGAAAGTACATTATTGGTTGATTAGGAGTTGGTGGTCACATGGGAAGAAAAGTGAAGGGACTGCTAATGGATATAGGGTTACTTTTAGGGAGGATGAAAATTTTCTAAAATTACATTGTGGTGATAGTTTCTCAACCCAGTGAATATATTAGAAACATTGGTGCGTACATTTTAAATGGGTTAATTTTTTAATGTGAAATACACCTCCAAAAACTTAAAAAACAAATTTGTATGACACTGACATGATCCTGAGGCTAATGGAACAAGTCATATCCAATATGATGTGACTACAGATATATCTGTTAAAATAAAATAAATATTCTCTTCTGGTTTATAAGAGAAGGCAACTTACTGTATTAATTCAGTGTCCTCCCATCTATGTGTAATTAGTATTTAAAAATATAAAGCACAGCTAAACAGATAGTTAAGTGAAACAGACCCTATTTGGGTCCTGAAAAGTTGCTTGCCCTAATGAGCCGGGTGCTCCTTGGGAATAAATAGGCACTCGACTCTCCCCTATGCCATACTTTAAAGGGCATGTAAGTTCAAGTACAAATAGTCATCAGCAATTTTTCAGAGCTATTTTTGCTTTTTTCCTACAGAGGAGGAAATGGAGCCCAATAATATATGCTATTTATAAGCACTCTTTTTTTCCTCTAATGGACATTGCTATGTTTTCTGCTTTTGCACTCTATGTTTCCCCCACTTCACTATCTTACTCTGTCACCTTTCTCTAATCTTTTCACAATCACGTTATGTTATAATAGTACCTTACAACAACCTTGGGCCCAGATTTGTGCCCCCTGGTTCCTCTTAGCTACTTTTCAAGCACACAGTGAACTGCTGCAATCAAGTGGTTTTGATTTATTTTTTTTCTACCTTCTTTGCCATATGTTTAATGCTAGTTTGTTTGTATCATTAATCTTGTAATTAAAATCTTCCTTGGCTGGGCACAGTGACTCACATCTATAATCCCAGCACTTTGGTAGGCCGAGGTGGGGAGATTGCTTGAGCCCAAAAGTTTGAGATCAGCCTGGGCAACAAAATGAGACCTCCATTTCTACAGTTGTTGTTTTTTTTAATTAGCCAGGCATGGGGTGTGAAATGTTACTGTCATGATAAGCCTTTTATATAGCCTATAGTCCCAGCTACTTGGTAGGCTGAGATGGGAGGATCGATTGAGCCCATGATATCAAGGCTACAGTGAGCCATATTCACACCACTGCACTTGAGCCTGGGCAACAAAGGGAGACTCTGTCAAAATAAATAAATAAATAAAATAAACAAAATCCCCCAAAACCCTCCTTAGTTGAATTCACAGCCTCTGCACCTCCCTGAGCAGTATGTTCTTTCTGATAACTTGAAAGTGATTTTCCTTGATCTGTAAGTCTTGTATCATTCCTAAACCTTGATCTTCAAAAATTGCTTTTAGGTCCACCAGCTGGGAGTTGGAAGGGCAGATACTGTAGTATCTTCCCAGGACAACTTAAAGGCTAGAGCCTCCAAGGGGAAAGGCCACTTTCAAGCTATATGTTCATTTCTTTTGATAGTAACAGGGTTATAATACTGGTTAAAATGTGTTCAGCATAATAACAATAGCCACCAATATGTGACAGGATCCCCATGGGCAGCCCTTGTTCTTGCTACAGGTCCACCAGTGCATCCCCTAAATAAATGTAATCCAGGGAAAGAGTTTATATTATGCATCTTTATGAAATTTGATAGTTGTCAAACACCCTTGTTTTTTAATATTCTTCTCATCTGTTAGCAATCCTTTCTTCTTCTTCTTCATGCCAACTGTTTCTCAAGATTATCCCAATTATCCAGATACTCAACTTTTACCTTTATCTTGGCACCACATTTAGCAAAAGAAAAAGCCTAGTGATCAGCAAGGAAGCAACAATCTTAGAAGCCATGCCTCATGAGAATTTTTCCCTCACCCTACTGGCTTTCCAAAGTACTTTATCCAAAAAAGATTATTCTCATATATCTTACACATCATTTTATTGAAATGTTACTGTAGTGATAAGCCTTTTATATACATTTAGAATATTCATATGTTCAGTTTAGTAGAGACTGCCAAAAGCTTTTCCAAAGTGATTGTATCAATTTAAATTTTTACCAACAATGTATGAGAGTTCCTTTTGCTCCATATCCTCATAATTTGCTATTGTTAGTTTAATGTCCACATGGATGTGTAGTGGTTTATCATTGTGGCTTTAATTTGAACATACTGATGATTAATGACATGGCCCAGTTTTTAATATGTTTTTTTGGCCATTTGAATATCTTTTTTTATTAAGTGCCTCTTCAAGTCTTTTGCCTTTTTTTTTTTTTTTTTTTTCTTTGAGACAGAGTCTTGCTCTGTCACGCTCTGTCATCCAGGCTGGAGTGCAATGGCGAGATCTCAGCTCATGGCAACCTCTGCTGCTCGGGTTAAAGCAATTCTCCTTTCTCAGCCTCCTGAGTAGCTGGGACTACAGGCGCCCACCACCATGCCAGGCTAATTTTTGTATTTTTAGTAGAGACAGGGTTTCACCAAATTGGTCAGGCTGGCCTCGAACTCTTGACATCAGGTGATCTGCCTGCCTCGGCCTCCCAAAATGCTAGGATTACAGGCGTGAGCCACCACGCCCAGCTTCTGTCTTTTTCTTACTGATTTGTAGTTCTTTATTTTGTATAGTATATGAGTACTTTGTCAGCAATATATTTTTCAAACATTTCCTACTCTGTGGCTTGCTTTTTCACTTTTTGTTGTTGTTGTTGTTGTTTTGTTTTTGTTGAGACAGAGTCTCACTCTGTCGCCCAGGCTGGAGTGCAGTGGTACAGTCTTGGCCCACTACAACCTTCACCTCCTGGGTTCAAGTGATACTCCTGCCTCAGCCTCCCGAGTAGCTGGGATTACAAGTATGCGTCACCACGTCCAGCTAATTTTTGTATTTTTAGTAGAGACAAGGTTTTCCATGTTGGCCAGGCTGGTCTCAAACTTCTGGCTTCAAGTGATCTGCCTGCCTTGGCCTCCAAAAGTGCTGGGATTACAGAAGTGAGCCACTGCGCCTGGCCAGCCTTTTCACTCTCTTAATTGTACAATTTGATGATCAGAAATTCTTAATTTTAATATATTCCAATTTAATATTTCCCTTTAATGGTTAGTGTTATTTTTGCCTCCCATTTAAAAATATTTGTTATTCCAAAAATCATGAATATATTTTATTATGTTATGCTCTAGAAGCTTTACTGTTTTGCCTTTCACATTTAGATCCACAATCCACCTTGAAATCATTTTTGTATAGGTGTGAGGTTGTGGCCGAGATTCATTTCTTCCTTCATTCCTTCTATAGACCTAGAACAATTAATTTAAAAGAATTCCTTTTCCCACTGCTCTGCAGTGTTATCTTTGTCATAAATCAAATGTCATATGTGTGTGGACCTATTTCTGGACTGTGTTCTGTTCTATTAGTCTATTTGTCTGTCCTTTTGAAAAGGCCACAGTCTTTATTAATGTAGTTTTATAAGTATTGCTATCTGTGTTAATCTTCCCTTTGTTCTTCTACTTTAGGATTGTCTTGGCTATTCTTGGCTCTTTGCATCACTTTCTAAATTTTAGAGTGAGCGTGTCAATTTCCACTCCCTGAAAAAAGAATGTGCTGAGATTTTAATTGGACTATATTATGTTTATAAATCAATTTGGGCAGAACTCACATCTTTGCAATATTGAGTTCTTCACTCCAAGAACTTAGTAAATTCCTCCATTTATTTACATCTGCTTCAATTTCTCTCACTATTATTTTGTAGTTTCTTGTGTAGAGGTCTTGTTATACTAATTCCTAGGTATTTTATGTTATTTCAAATAGTATTTTTAAAATTTTTTCATTTACAATTACTTGTTGCTAGTCTATTGAAATAAAATTGATCTTTTACATAATGACTTTCTATTTAGTAAAATGGCCAAATTCACTTATTATAGTTTTTATCTGTAGATTATTTTGTCTTTCTATATACATACTCATGCCATCAATACAGTTTTCCATGAATATGTGTCCCTGTGTATATGTATGTCATACAAATGTCCACTGGGAGACTGCAGCAAAGAGATGTCTCTCATGTGACTATAAACTAATTTATCCACTGTGGTTATCACTGAGCAGTCACCCTGTTCTCCTTTTCTGAATCCCATTTGTCTACAACTGCTGCCTGATGAGCTACTCAGAAAAGCATTACCACTGATACCACCTATAGTGTCAAGTAAACTGTCTCTGCATGCTTCAAAAATGCTCGCTCTTTAGGGTATCAAACCAGTACTGAGTCCCAAGAATAGGCAAAAAGGGCTTTTCCTATTCTGTATTACACTGTGTTGACTTAGATCTAAAGCTAACCCACTTACGCCCAGAATTTCAGAGCCTTTCTTGAATGTTCCCTGCCATTTCTGGTTTGTTCATCCTTCTCTAACCACAAGGGGTCACTCAGTACACAGGGCTGGGGACACATCCTATATTATCACCTCTGTTCTCTTTCCTCATCTCTTTTGGTTCCTCTCCCCAGAATAAAGAAACAAGCAAACAAACACTTCTCATAGTTTATCAATGGTAACAAATGGATATTAGTATGTGGAGAGTGGAGGGTAGACAGGGAGCTCATTACACTAGCTGCAGCCAACACAAGAGTTCCCATTATACTTTAGCCATAGTAAAATATTTGCAGTCTTTTGATTTAATTGATCCTTCCTTAAAATGGTGTGTGTGTTGGGTGGGGTTGCAGTCACAAATACAGACACACCTTGCAGATATTGTGGGTTCAGTGCCAGAGCACCACAGTAAAGTGAATGTCACAATAAAGTAAGTGACACAATTTTTTTGGTTTCCTAGTGCATATAAAAGTTATGCTTACACTATACTGTAGTGTATTCAGTGTGCAATGGCATTATGTCTAAAAAAATGTACATATCTGAATTAAAAACACTTTATTGGGCCGGGCGTGGTGGCTCACACCTGTAATCCCAGCACTTTGAGAGGACAAGGCGGGTGGATCACCTGAGGTCAGGAGTTCAAGACCAGCCTGGCCAACATGGTGAAACCCCATCTCTACTAAAAATACAAAAATTAGGGCATGGTGGTGGGCGCCTGTAATCCCAGCTACTTGGGAAACTGAAGCAGGATAATTGCTTGAACCCGTGAGGTGAAGGTTGCAGTGAGCCAAGACTGTGCCTTTGCACTCCAGCCTGGGCAGCAAGAGTGAAACTCCATCTCAAAACAAAACAAAATAACAACAAAAAAAACTTTATTGCTAAAAAATGCTGACAATCATCTGAGCCTTCAGCTAGTCATTATCTTTTTGCTGGTGGAGGGTCTTACCTCAATGTTGATGGCTACTGACTGATCAAAGTGGTAGTTGCTGAAGGCTGGGATGGCTGTGGCAATTTCTTAACATAAGATAAGAAATGAGTTTGCCACATTGATCGACTCTTCCTATCATGAAAGATGTCTCTGTAGCACACAATGCCATTTGATATCATTTTACCTACAGTAAAACTTTCAAAATTGGAGTCAGTCCTTTCAAACCCTGCCACTGCTTTATCAAATAAGTTTATGTAATATTCTAAATCCATTGTCTTATTTTCAACAATGTTCACAGCATCTTCACCAGAAGTAAATTCCATTTCAAGGAACTATTTTCTTTGCTCATCCATAAGAAACAACACTGTTTATTCAAATTTTACCATGAGATTGAAGCTATTCAGTCACATCTTCAGGCTCCACTTCTAATTCTAGTTCTCTTGCTATTTCCACCATATCAGCAGTTATTTCCTCCAATGAAGTCATGAACTTCTCAAAGTTGTCCATGAGGGCTGGAATCAACTTCTTCCAAACTCCTGTTAATATTGATATTTTGACCTTGTTCCATAAATCACAAATGTTCTTAATGGCATCTAGAATGGTGAATCCTTCCCAGGTTTTCAATTTCCAGAAGGTTTTCAATTTTCAACTTTGTCCAGATCTATCAGAGGAATCACTGTCTATGGCAGCTATATACTTATGAAATGTATTTCTTAAAAAAATAGAAATTGAAAGTCAAAATTACTCCTGCAGAATGGATGCTGTGTTAGCAGGCATGAAAACAACATTGATTTCCTTGTACATCTCCATCAGAGCTCTTAGGTGACCAGGTGCACTGTCAATGAGCAGTCATATTTTTAAAGGAATCTTTTTCTGAGCAATAGGTCTCAATAGTAGGTTTAAAATATTCAGTAAACCATGCTATAAACAGATGTGCTCTCATCTAGGCTTTGTTGTTCCATTTATAGAGCACAAGCAGAGATTTAACATAATTCTTAGGGCCCTAGGATTTTTAGAATGGTAAATGAGCATTGGTATCAACTTAAAGTCACCAGCTGCACTGGCCCCTAAGAAAAGAGTCAGTCTGTCTTTTGAAGCTTTGAAGCCAGGCATTGAATTCTCTCTAGCTATGAAAATGCTAGATGGCATTTTCTTCCAATAGAAGGCTTTTTTCCTGCTACATTGAAAATATGTTGTTTAGTCACTTTCATCAATGATTTTAGCAAGCTCTTCTGGAAAACTTGCTGCAGTTTCTACATCAGCACTTGCTACCTCACCTTACACTTTTATGTTATAGAGAAAGCCTTGTTTCTTAAACCTTATAAATGAACCTCTGCTAGTTTCAAACATTTCCTCTGATGCTTTCTACCTTTCTCAGACTTCATAGAATTAAAGAGAGTTAGGGCATTGCTCTGGATTAGGCTTTGGCTTAAGGGAATGTTATGGTTGGTGTGATCTTCTATTCAGACAACTCAAACTTTCTCCATATTAGCAATAAAGCAGTTTAGCTTTCTTATCATTTGTGTGTTTACTGGAGTAGCACTTTTACAATTCTGTAAGAACTTTTCCTTTGCATTCACAACTTGGCTAAATGTTTAGCATAAGAGGCCTAGCTTGCAGCCTGTCTCAGCTTTTGACATATCTTCCTCACTAAGCTTAATCATTTCTAGCTTTTTATTTAAAGCAAGAGATATGTGACTCTTCCTTTCACTTGAATACTTAGAGGCCTTTGTAGAGTTATTAGTTACCCTAATTTCAATATTGTTGTGTCTCAGGATATAGGGAAGCCCGAGGAGAGGGAGAGAGATGGAGGAACACCAGTCAGTGGAGCAGTCAGAACACACACATCTGTGGATTAAGTTTGCCATCTTATATGAGCATAGTTTGCGGTGCCCCAAAACAACTAAGATAGTAACATCAAAGATCACTGACCACAGATCACCATAATAGATATAATAATAATGAGAAAGTTTGAACTATTGTGAGAATTACCAAAATGTGACACGGAGACACAAAGTGAGCACATGCCATTGGGAAAATGGAACTGATAGACACTGGGTTGCCACAAACCTTCAATTTATAAAAAACAAAATATCTGCAAAGTGCAACAAAGTGAAGTGCAATGAAACAAGGTATGCCAGTATGTAGAAACTAGGGCCAGGCACCATGGCTCATGCCTGTAATCCCAGCACTTTGGGAGGCCGAAGCAGGCGGATTGCTTGAGCCCAAGAGACCAGCCTGGGCAACATGGCAAAACCTCATCTCTACAAAAAATACAAAAATTACCTGGTTATGGTGGTGCATGCCTGTAGTCCCAGCTACTAGGGAGGCTGAGGTGGGAGGATCACCTGATCCTAGGAGGTTGAGGCTGCACTGCAGCTTGGGTGACACAGCAAGACTCTGTCTCAAAACACACGCACACACACACGAAACTAGGGTAATAGAAGGAGGCTATTTGAATGTAACTGTAAACACAGACTGGGACTCCTAGCATAATGACTTACAGTTATTTTTGGATGCTAGAATGATGCGGCTTTTCTTGATCCCATACTCCATCCACATGGATTTAAAGCCCTTCCCATCTTCAATGAAATAACTAAATGGAATAAATAGATAACAAACAATCTAGGTGAGAGACTGAAGCAAAGAAAATGTAGGAGCTCAGAAGAAGAGAGAGGCTTAACAGCAGGAGAGGCCTGTGGAAAAATGAAGAGATGACTCCAAGAGGGAAGTGGTTCCCTAGGAGAAAGGTGACTACATGGATGGCTCCAGGAATTAATACAACGGTTCAACATGTAGGCCAGGTGTGGTGGCTCACACCTGTAATCCCAACACTTTGCGTTGCCAAGGCAGGAAGACTGCTTGAGCCCAGGAGTTTAAGACCAGCCTGGGCAACATAGCAAGAAAAAAATTAGCTGGACATGGTGGCTCACAGCTGTAGTCCCAGCTACTCAGGAGGCTCAGGTGGAAGGATCACTTGAGCCTGGGAGGTCGAGACTGCAGTGAGCCATGATCGTGCCACTGCACTCCAGCCTGGGTGACAGAACAAGATTCTGCCTCAAAAAAAAAAAAAAAAAAAAAAGATTCAACACACATACATCTGTTAGCAGGATGAGCTACATAGTGTGGAAGAGCTACTTTCAGTTCTGAAAAGAGATCCCTTTCTTGCACATTCTTCTGGGCTCAGGGCAAGTGACTAACTGGCTAAGAGTAAGATTTATCTTTTTGGAAATGTATTTTATTGTGCTCCATTTGGGTATTCAAAACAGTAAAGAAGTTACACCTACCAGCTCTGAGTATTTGGCTTTGAATGGCTTCCAGGGAAGTTGCTGTGTTGGCAGTTTTCTTCATTGGATGCAGAGAATAGAAGTTTCACATTTTGATGCCCTTAGCCATCTTTAGCCCCAAATTAGGTCCTGTGTCTACAGTTATTTCCCTGCCCAAATGGCTAATACCACATTGTAAAACTCTCAAAACCATGGGACTAGCATTTTTGAGGTATAATTAGTTGTTTCTGTTGCCCTTACCCAGGTTATAATGTAACATACCTTTAATCAGTACTCATTTATGCTATTCTTCAAGCAAAATATATATTCCTCTAGAAATATCTTATAAAATTTATCCTAGGAGGCCTTGGATCTTTCCATTAATCAGCCACTTTAGCTTGCATTCTGTCCATTGTCCATTCCTCTGGGTCTCACTCCTAGTTGGAAGATTAACAGGTTGTTAGGACCAGAGTTGATCACCACCATAGACCCATTCCCTGGAGACCAGCCCCAATTTCTGCTATTTCTCATTCAGAAAAGTATCCTATACTTTGGGAGCTAGATGGCCCTGAACCCTTCATCCAAGATACTTTCAACAGCCTTAGATATGCCTTGTGAAAAACAGCATCACTGTCTTAATATTAAACCCAAGGCTGTAGAAAATATTGTACTGAATCATAAAATTAATATATGAATGCTATTGCTAGTAGCACCTATCAGCATTGGTAAGTATACAGATAAGCAGTACATAAGAAAAGGCACACCATAAACATATTCTCTGTAAGAGCCCTTTTAAAGCCAAGAATGATATTTTGTGAATAGGATATTGAATCTCACCTGCAGACAGACTTATACTGGCAATAACTACATACATATATTCTCTCGTCTTAATTGTCCTGATAAACCACAATCCTAATGTAAAAAGAATGGTAAATACAAGTTTTGGGGAGGTCAAAAATGTTAGGATGGAAGCCTAAACAGGTCATCACTGCCTGAAATACCTATCTATAGACTTTTTTTTTTTTTTGAGATGGAGTCTCACTCTTGCCCAGGCTGGAGTGCAGTGGCGTGATCTCGGCTCACTGCAAACTCCACCTCCCAGGTTCAAGTGATTCTCCTGTCTAAGCCTCCCAAATAGCTGGATTACAGGCACCCACCACCATGTCTGGCTATTTTTTTTTTTAGTAGAGACAGGGTTTCACTATGTTGGCCAGGCTGGTCTAGAACTCCTGACCTCGAGTGTTGGGATTACAGGCATGAGCCACCATGTCTGGCCATATAGGCCTTTTCTGGCTAATCCCTAAAGGGGTAGAATGACCTGGCTATCTGGTCATTGAAATACCCCATTTTAAATCTAGTAACTCCAAGTCAGTTCATAAAGGGGTTTCAGAAATCTATAATGCCCATTGAACCCCAAGAACATCCTTAATTAATATAATTGCTGAACAGAGACAGTTGATAAAACAAAAATCTTTTGAAAATCTGTGATCATCTCCAGTCATGGCATAATATGCCCTATGTAATCCAGGACTGGTAGAATTGGTATTTGCCAATGAATACTTTCAGGCTTGCATTTTGCAAAGGGTTCCATATTAAGAGCAGTTATTATTAAGTCTCTTCCAAATTCCTGGCAAATATAATTATACCATTTAAATAAACTAACATCACCAGGTAATTCCAATTACCAATCACTTTTTCCATCAACTGCTGGAATATAGTAGTTCCTTCACAAAGATAACTTGGAGCAGCCTTTCGGACTGATAAATTCCCACAAGACAGACGAAAGCTTCCTTTTAATTGCTCACTTCATCCATAGGAATTTAATAATATTTACACCTCCAGTCCAACAAATATTAACTCATTACAACATACATGGTAGTTGATATTTCCTTTTACAGATGAGGAAACTGAGACACAGAGAGATTAAATGACTAACCCAAGCACACACACTAGTTACTGGTGGAGCTGAGATGTGAACACAAATATTGAGTCTTCACTGTTAATGTCCACTTTTCAATCTTACTAGATAGTTTCTTAAATGAGTAAAGATTGCTGCAACTGCATCTCATGCTTGTCACCTTGAATACACCCACCCCATTGACAGAGGGAGAAAACTTTACTCTCGGCTTAGAATTTCCTCTTCAATCTCACCATCCTCTCTTCAGGTGTTAGTGAGTTCTCCTAACTAAAACTCTCTGCATTTAACCTAGAGGACCAGGGAGTGTTCTCATCCAGGATAGAAATATGGGTTGGGGCAATGGGACAATGCCAGAAGAGAGTTATAAAAAACCATCATTACCCTCAAGCCAAAATAGGAAAGGGTAAAAATCTATACATCATTATCATAGCCATTGGCATATAGGCCCTGTCAAGTCCACCAATATTGGCCATCTGGTTTGCAAATACAGTGGAATTGATTAAAGAACCATTGAGAAGTTTGAGAAGGCAGTACCTGAGCTGGGAAAGAGATCCCTCAAATAAGCCTGGGCCTTGAATAAACCGTTAAGTTAAACATGAACGTGATGGCATCACCAATATCTTTCTATGGAAATTCAACACCTTCAAATCCTACGTGCTCATCATTAATGTCTCAGGACACAAATGTTTTCTTCTAAAATATTTACACATACACTTAAGCCTGATGGAATTGCCTAACATAAAACAATTGTTTGTTTTAAAAAATGAATTCCACTGAGACACTCTACAACCAGGAAATATATGACAAAATTGTTAAAGAACCCAGCCCTTACTTTTCAAAAATTGGCTACAACCCAAACAGTAGTATTTGCTCTAATTTCTAATTGAAATGGGAAAAATATGCTGGAGTCAAGCTCTAAAATAACTTCATCAAATGGATGGGAATTAATATACGACATTGCTTGAAATACACTGCATGAAGCTTTGGATTCCATCCTGAAGGAGGAAACATCTTAAAACTGTCTAATTTAGCTACAGAAGTTTAAGTGTAAAACTAATTAATGATAACAATGCATTGTAAAAACTTTAGATGAAAAGAAATATTTTGTGGATCATTTATTTTGTGGAAATTTGTAACAGACTATGTCAGTTTCCTACCCAAAAATTACTAGTCCCATCCCTTGCTGGCAGAGGTATCATTAATTACATACAGGCCAAAATACCAAGTAATCTTTTTTTTTTTTTTTTTTTTTAGACGGAGTTTCACTCTTGTCGCCCAGGCAGAAATGCAGTAACACGATCTCGGCTCACTGCAACTTCCGCCTCCCAGATTCAAGTGATTCTCATGCCTCAGCCTCCCGAGTAGCTGGGATTACAGGAGCCCACCACCACGCCTGGCTAACTAAATGTCAGCCATTCTGAATATTTTGTTGATGAATAATGGATTTTTAAAATTTCTTTAATTTTGTTTGAGTTTTGTCTAGGGATATTGTTAAATTATGTGAAGACACAGAGAGAAGACAGCCATCTACAAGCCAAGAAGAGAGGCCCCAGAAGAAAACAATCCTATGGACACCTTTATCTGACTTCTTGCCCAGGAATGTGAGAAAATAAATTTCTGTAATGTAAGCCACCCAGTCTGTGGTACTTTGTTACAGCAGCCCTAGCAAACTAATAAATTGCCCACTAAAGCATCATAACTGATAAAGAATGTAGTTATCAGTTTATAAGATTGACACTCTAAAAATGGAAACAACTTGACCAAAAGCTACCACAGATTTTTTGGAACAATTTAAACAAAGTTAATATAAAGCAAAACAAAACAAAAACAAATAAGACCAAGTGGTGGGGTTCCACCTTAAATGACTATAAAACAGGACAAAACATACAAAATAATTTTTTCTTTTTTCTTTTCTTTTTTTCTTTTTTTAGACGGATTCTCGCTCTGTTGCCCAGGCTGGAGTACAGTGGCGTGATCTCTGCTCACTGCAACCTCCACCTCCCAGATTCAAGTGATTCTCCAGCCTCAGCCTCCTGAGTAGCGGGGATTATGGGCATGTGCCACCACGCCCAAATAATTTTTTTATTTTTTAGTAGAGACGGGGGTTTTGCCGTGTTGGCCAGGCTGGTCTCGAACTCCTGACCTCAGGTGATCTGCCCACCTCGGCCTCCCAGAATGTTGGGATTACAGGCATGAGCCACGGTGCCTGGCCCAAAATAATGGTTTTCATATATTGAACAATAGGTAGTGCAGGACAGCTGCACCTATTCAAGAGAAAGGAAAAAGCAAAGAGGTTAAGTCCTAAAATTTCCCAGCTTACTGCCTGGTAATATCCCTGAATTGAGGATACAGAAAATTCAAAGAGATGGAGACACCTAGAATTTGAAAGGCACAGTACTGGACATGAGAGAGTTGAAGTTTGGGGGTTGCGGGAGAAGGAAGGGAGATAGGGAGAGAGAAAATGGAGGAGGGAGCAGCAAAGCATGAACACTGGAGATCTGCAGAGAGTTTTCCTTAAATCTTTAGCTGAGTACTGATTATACATGTGAGGAAATTACCTGTGGCTGGGATGGAGGGGTGGTGGTGTACAATGGAAAGGAGTAGGAGGAGCAATCCTCAGAGCTCAGCTGGGGTGAGGAATTAATTAGTACTCACACTAACCAGAGTGGAAAACTCCATAATTCCAGGGCACCAGGAACCACAAAGGTATTACCTCAGTAGTGGGGACAAACTAGCTCTAGACTAAAAGCTGCTCTGGTCTTACCCTAACGAAGTTTAAAAGCAAGTTTCAATAGTATCCCATGATTTTCCAAGTAATTTAACAACACCCCTAGACAAAACTCAAAATAAAATAAAAAAGAAATTTAAAAAATCAATTTCTCATCAACGAAATATTCAGAATGGCTGACAATTAAAAAAATTATTTGGCATGCAAATAAGCATGAAAATGCAACCCATAACGAGGATAAAAGTGAATCAATAGAAAGACACACTAAGGAAACATATGATAGAATTACTGGGCACTGACATTGAAACAGCTATTATAACTATACTCCATATATTCAAAAAAGTAGAGGAAAGTGTGAATATGTTAAGAGACATGGAAGACCCAAAGTGCACTTTATCAGAAAAATACAATTTCTGAGATGAAAAATACCTTATATGCGAGTAACAGCAGATTAGTATTGCAGAAGAAAGGTTTGTTAATTTGAAGACATAGCAAAAGAAAAAATCATAATACAGAGAAAAAAGAGACTAAAAAATTGATAGGGCATCATTAAGTTCTGTGGGACAACTTAAAGAAGTCTAATATATGTGTAATTAGAGTTCAAGAAAGGAAGAGAAAACTATTTGAATAATGGCAGAAACTATATGGTAAAAATCTGTAAGGCCACAAATCCTAAAAGCTCAATGAATCTCAAGCACAACGAATCTCAAGCACAAGAAATATAAAGAACAATACACCAAGGCATATCTTAAACTGCTTAAAGTCAGTGATACAGGGAAAATATTAAAAGCAGTCAGAGAATACATTACATTCAGAGACACATTACTTACACAAGAATAAAGATAAGAATGACAGTAGATTTCTCATAGAAAACAATGCATGCTACAAGAGGGAGGATAAATATATTTAAAGTAGGGAGAAAATACACTCTCAACTTATACTTAGGCAAAATGTCTTTCAAAACCAGAATAAATTAAAAATGTTTGCAGACATACAGGAGCTCAAAGAGTATGTCATCAGTCAACCAAAAGTTCAAGAAAGATTTTGCTTCCATCAGATGGGAGCAAAATGGCAGAGTAGGCACCTCCCAATACCTGCCTATTCACAGAAACATTTAAAAAAAATGCAGAGCTATCAGAATCAACTTTCTCAGAACTATTGGAAATCAGTCAAATGTTTACAGCAACCAAACGAACACTGAATCAAGAAAAAGATAACTTTAAAATGCAAGGAAACACTTTTGGTGTTTTTAATTGCCCTTGTCCCACCCCCTTCCCTAGTCTACAGCGGTCTTGAAGACAGCAGCTTATGGTTCTATGCACATGCCAAAGACAGGACCATGCTCAGAAAAGACCTGACAAGACCTTGTTTTCAACACTGGCTGATCTGTAGGCTCAGTGTAAGTGAAGTGAAGGCTGAGGCAGAATTATAAATCGCCTAGCTAAGTTTTAAAGAGGGATCCAGCACAGAACCAATCTATTATGACCGGGGAAGGTTTATTTTTGGTTTTTGATTTTTTTTTTTTAATTCCTGGCATTCAAGAAAACCTCAGTCAAAAACATATGGAATACAACCAAAGCCTTCAATAACCAAGATTAAAAAACCCTGGGGAAGAGGGAGAGAATCTGATTTCCAGAGCTACCACATTATGATATTTGAATGTCCAGTTTTCAACAACAACAACAAAAAACCCACAAAGCATACAAAGAAACAGGAAAGTATGGCCCATTCAAAGAAGAAAATAAATAAACAGAAATTGTCCTCGAGGAAGCCCAGACATTGGATTTTGTCTTAGTCCTTTGGTGCTGCTTAAAAACAAAAAAATCCTACTACAGACTGGTAATTTATAAACAGAAATTTATCTCTCACAGGTCTAGAGGCTGAGATGCCAAGATCAAGATACCAGCAGATTTGGTGTCTGGTGAGGGCCTGGTATCTGCTTCTTGTTCCATACTCCAGAAGGGAGGAAAGCTATGTCCTGACATGGCAGAAGGGCAGAAAAGAATGAATGAACTCTCCCAAAGCCTTTTATATTGGCCTTAATCCCACCCATGAGGGCTTTGCAGTCATGAGTTAATGACCTCTTAAAGGCCCTACTTAATATTATCACACTGGCAATTAAGTGTCAACATATGAATTTGGGGGAGATACCATTATTCAAACTACAGGAGGCTTACTAGACAAAGATTTTATTTTTTTAATTGACAAAATTGTCTTTATGATGTATTGCATGATGCTTTAAAATATGTAAACATTACAGATTGGCTAAATTGAACTAAGTAACATATGTGTTACCTTACATACCTATTATTTTTGTTGTTGTGAGAACACTTAAAATCTACTCTCTTAGCAAGAGACAAAGGAGATGAACAGATACTTTTCAAAAGAAGACATTCATGCATCCAGCAAGCATATAAAAAAGTTCAACATCTCTAATCAATAGAGAAATGCGAATCAAAACCACAATGAGATATCATCTCACACCGGTCAGAATGGCTATTAAAAAGTCAAAAAATAACAGACGCTGGCAAGGTTGTGGAGAAAAGGGAACGCTTAGGCACTGCTGGTGGGAATGTAAATTAGTGCAGCCATTGTGGAAAGCAGTTTGGCGATTTCTTAAAGGACTTAAAACAGAATTATTATTCGACCCAGCAATCCCATTATTGGGTATATATCCAAAGGAATATAAATTGTTCTACCATAAAGACACACGAACGTGTATGTTTGTTGCAGCACTATTCACAATAGCAAAGACATGGAATCAACCTAAATTCCCATCAATGGTAGACTGAATAAAGAAAATGTTGTACTGGCCAGACATGGTGTCTCATGCCTGTAATTCCAGCACTTTGGGAGGCCAAGGCAGGTGGATCACCTGAGGTCAGGAGTTTGAGACCAGCCTGGCCAACATGGTGAAACCCCATCTCTACTAAAAATACAAAAATTAGCCAAATATGGTGGCATGTGCCTGTAGTCCCAGCTACTCGGGAGGCTGAGGCAGGAGAATCACTTGAACCTGGGAGGCAGAGGTTGCAGTGAGCCAAGATCACGCCATTGTACTCCAGCCTGGGTGACAAGAGTGAAATTCTGTCAAAAGAAGAAAGAAAGAAAGAAAAAAGAAAAAAGAAAAAGAAAGAAAGAAAGAAACAAAGAAAGAAAAAAGAAAAAGAAAGAAAAAAAGAAAGCAAGAAAGCAAGCAAGCAAGCAAGAAAGAAAGAAAGAAAAGAAAAAAAGAAAGAAAGAAAGAAAAGTGGTACATATACACCATGGGATATTATACAGCCATAAAAAAGAATGAGATCATATCCTTTGAAGCAACACGGATGGAGCTGGAGGCCATCATCATCCTAACAGAACTAATGCAGGCACAGAAAACCAAATATTGCATGTTCTCACGTATAAGTGGGAGCTAAACATTGAGAACATATGGACACAAAGAAGGAAACAACAGACCCTGGGGCCTACTTGAAGGTGGAGGGTGGGAGCAGGGTGAGGATCCAAAAACGACCTATTGGGTACTAAGCTTATTACCTGGGCAATGAAATGATTTGTACACCAAACCCCCATGACATGCAATTTACCTGTATAGCAAACCAGCACATGTATGCGGAACCTAAAGTAAAAGTTTTAAAAAATATATAAATAAATATATATATATTCAATATAACAATTATAAATATACTGTGAAAAAATACACAAAAATGTATTTTTAATGAGGCAACGGATAACAATATAACACGGATTTTAAGTAATAGTTAGAAATGTATTTTTAGTTTAAAATTTAAAAAATAGAAATTAAATAGCACACTTCTAAAGCGATATGTCAAATAAGAAATCTACAAGAGGAATGAGAAAATACCTTGAGGTGAACACAGATGAAAACATAACATAATAAAACTTATGGGATGCAGTAAAAACAGTGCTCAGACGAAATTTAAATGGCTATAAACACCTACATTAAAAATGTAAAAAACAGCTGGTCATGGTGGCTCACACCTGTAATCTCAGCATTTTGAGAGGCTAAGGTGGGAGGATCACTTAAGGCCAGGAGCTTGAGTCTAGCCTGGGAAACACAGTGAAATCCCATCTCTTAAAGAAATATAGAAAAATTATCCAGATGTGGTGGCGCATGCCTGTAGTCCCAGCTACTCAGGAGGCTGAGGTGGGAGGATTGCTTGAGTCCAGGAGTGTGAGGCTGCAGTGAGCTAGGATCACGCCACTGCACTATAGCCTGGGCAACAGAGCAAGACCCTGTCTCTTAAAAAAGAAGGAGAAAAAGAAAGATAAATATTAAATCCATAACCCAACTTTACAGCTTAAGGAACTAGGAAAAGAAGAGCAAACTAAATCCAAAACCAGCAGAAGGAAGGAAATAATAAAGATTAGACATGGATAAATGAAATAAAAAGAACAGAAAAAACAATAGAGAAAATCAACAAGACCAAAAGTTAGTTCTTTAAAAAGATGAACAAAATTGACAAATCTTTAGCTAGACTGACTAAGGAAAAAAAAGAGAAAAGACAAATTACTAATATCAGAAATTAAAGTGGAGATATTACTACCAAATTTATAGAAATAAAAGTACCACAGCTGAATAGTATAAACAACTGTATAGCAACAAATATGATCACCTACATAAATGGACAAATTTCTGGAAACATAAACTGCCAAACTGACTTAAGAAGAAATAGAAAATCTGAATAGAGATGTAATAGGTAAAGAGATTGTATTGGTAATCAAAAATCTCCCAAAAAAGAAAAATCAAGAGCTAGATGATTTTACTGGTGAATTATGTTAGTACAAAACATGTAAAGAATTAATACCAATCCTTCTCAAACATTTCCAAAATATTGGAGAAGAAGAAACATTCCCAACTCATTCTATGAGGCCAGCAGTATCCTATTACCAAGGCCAGAAAAAGACACAACAGTAAATGAAAACTACAGACCAATATCCCTTACAAATTTGCATGTGAATATCTCAAGAAAATTCTGGCAAACTGAGCAGTATATTAAAAGGATTATACGTCATGACCAAATGGGATTTATCCCAGGAATGCAAAGGTCATTCCACATAAGAAAATCAATCAATATAATAAATTACATTAATAGAAAGACGAGAAAAACCCACATGATCATCTCACTTGATGCAGAAAAGTCATTCATGATAAAAAACACTCAGCAAACTAGGAATAAAAGGAAACTTCCTCAACATGATAAAGGGCATTATGAAAAGCCTGCAGCTAACATCATACTCAATGGTGAAAAACTGGAAGTTATTCCCCTATATCAGGTACAAGACTAGGCCGCTTGTTTTCGCCATATTTATTTATTTATTTATTTATTTATTTATTTATTTTTAGACGCAGTCTAGCTCTGTCGCTCAGGCTGGAGTGCAGTTGCGTGATCTCGGGCTTACTGCAACCTCCATCTCCTGGGTTCAAGCGATTCTCCCACCTCAGCCTCACCAGTGGCTGGGATTACAGGCACGTATCATCAACCACCACACACTACGCCTGGCTAATTTTTGTATTTTTCTTAGATACGGGGTTTTGCCATGTTGGCCAGGCTGCTCTCGAATTCCTGGCCTCATTTGATTTGCCCACTTTGGCCTCCTAAAGTACTGGAATTACAGGCATGAGCCACCACGCCCGGCCTTTTTTTTTTTTTTTTTTTTTTTTTTTTTTTTTTTGAGGCCACTTCTATTTAACATTGTACTGGAAGTTCTAATCAAAGCAATTAGGCAGGAAATAAAAAGGCATTCAAAATAGAACCGAGGTTAAACTATTTCTATTCATAAACAGCATTATATTTTTATCTCTCTCTTTTTTTTTTGAGACAAGGTCTCTGTTGTCCAGGCTGGAGTGCAGTGGCAGAATCTCGGCTCCTTGCAGCCTCGACTTCCTGGACTCAAGCAATCCTCTTGCCTCAGTCTCCTGAGTAGCTAGGACTACAGCTGCATACCAACTATGCCTGGCTAACTTTTTTTTGGTAAGGACAGGGTTTTAGGGGTGGAGGTAGGGGTTGATTAGAAAGGGCAGCATAAGGGAGTTTTTTGGGGTTGCTGGAACTTTTATGTATCTTGATTGTGGTGGTGGTCCCAGAACTTGTGCACATTTATTTAAACTCATAGAACTGTACACCAAAAAGAATGAATTTTACTGGTGTAAAATTTAGAACATGGAAAAAATATACTTTTATGAAATGAAAATGCAAGTCACGATTTGAGAGAAAATATTTGCAAAATATTATCCATCAAGGAACTTCTTTCTAGAATGTATAAAGAATTCTTACAATTTAATAATAGGGAAAACAATTCAATTTAAAAATGGGCAAATAATTTGAGTAGACACTCAACTAAAAAGATACAGTTGAGTGATGAAAATGTTATAGCGATAGTTGCACAACTTTGTAAATATGCCAAAAACACTGAATATACTTTAAAGGGTAAGTTTTATAGTTTGTGAATTATATCTCAAGCAAAAAGAAAATATTCAAATGGGAAATAAGCACACGAAAAGATACTCACTACCACTAGTCATTAAGACACATGCAAATTAAGACCACAGTGAGATACCACTTCAAACCCATTAGGATGGCTAAAATTAAAAGGACTGACAATACCAAGTGTTGGTGAGAATGCAGAGGCAGTGACAGTCTCCTACATGGCTGGTAAAAATGTAAAACTACTTGGAAAAGTTGTTTGGCTTCTTTTTTTTTTTTTTTTTTTTTTTTTTGAGATGGAGTTTCACTCTTGTTGCCCAGGCTGGAGGATAATGATGTGATCTGGGCTCACCACAACCTCCACCTCCCAGGTTCAAGCAATTCTCCTGCCTCAGCCTCCCGAGAAGCTGGGATTACAGGCATGCACCACCACGCTTGGCTAATTTTTTATTTTTAGTAGAGATGGGGTTTCTTCATGTTAGTCAGGCTGGTCTCGAACTCCTGACCTCAGGTGATCTGCCCCCTTCAGCCTCCCAAACTGCTGGGATTACAGGTGTGAGCCACTGCGTCTGGCCGGCATCTTCTTAAAAAGTTAAATATATACCTATCATATGATCCAGCCATTCCACCCCTTAGGTACCTAGACAGTAGTACCTAAGTACTGTTTAAGTTACAGTAATAAATAATCATGTGGTAGTAACATAAGGATAGACATTTGTCTAAGTACCTGAGGGGTGGAATGCTATCTAAAATACTGGGCAAGCCATGCTTTGCGTATCACCTGGGCCAGGCACATAACTGCTAATGTTTCTATAAGTCTTTCAGGAAAATTTCAGCTTTAAAATAATATGACTCAGATTTGTGTAATCTGTACACAAAATACATAGTACCCAGTTAGTCAATTGGATATTGGAAGGCAACTGGCATTCTCTGACAAACTCATTTTTCCAACCTTTCGAACGTTTCCAGGATGTTCTCCAACTTTAGTGTATCACAACTTTCAGCTGTATGTAACAGAAAAGTGGAAATAAATTACCTTAAATAATAAAGATAACTTATTATTCTTTGTAACCAAAAAGTCCAGAGTTAGGTGAGGTTTCAAGTGAGGCCCAATTCAACGGCTCAGTGATGTCACCAAAGACCCAGCATCTTTTCATCTTTATTTGCTGCCTTCATTGATATCCACTTCACTTTAAGACTGCTATCTATTCCCTCCAAACTGACTTCTGGAGGCTTTGTTTCCTCATTCACATCCAAAAGAAAGTCAACACTTCCTCCTTTTCACCAAGGGAGTTTTTTATACTGAAGCCTCCAGCAACTGTCTCCTTAGACCAAATTAGCTTAAGTCAATATAGAACTGAATCTGGGCATGGAATCATTTCTCCTAAAACACATGGTCTGTGTTGGGTAACAAGGGATAGCTACCTGAGTGAAAATCAGGATATTATTAACAAAAGGATAGAGAGATGGATGCTAGGTAGATAAAAACAGTAAATGTTCACTACAATTGGGAAAACTACAGATGGGATTTTATGGTCAGTATTTGTACATAAGCTCATCCCCCACCTTCAGTAGGCCAGTTTACTTTGTGGGACCCTTGTACCTCTTTATCCAGTGGTTTTCCTTTTGAGGGATTACAAGAGGACACAGATTTTCTTTTTCCTTGAACTTTTCATCATTTGTACCAGTCTCTATAGTCACTTCAGTTGTTTGAGGGCTTCTCTTCCTATTGGCTTAGAAGCTTAGCATTTTCCTTCTCTCTTTTCCACATCATGTGCAACATGGGAAGGAGTAAGAAGTGTCTGTCCTTGGGTGGAAAGCTGGAACTTTAGCAGCATGTCTCTAGGATAGCCCCTGCCTTCACTAGCTTGAGGTGGGTCTGATGTTCATTATTAATTGCTCCTCTTTTTGGTTGTCTTCAACAGCCTTAAAATTACTAGATATCTTTTTTTTCCCATACTCTGCTAAGTAGGAAGGAGTGTACTCTGTGCATCCCTGTGGCTCTTAATGCTTTCAAACGCCAGCTCATAAGTCTTCAAACTTTTGGTCTTTCTAACTGATGCTTTGCTTCCCTGGAGAAAACTAATTGCTTTATTATTATTTTTTTCATCATTGTCCTTCTTGTTTCTACATCTGGTATATGCCACTCTTGCTGCAGCTCAGTAGCATGTCCCAGTCCAAGTGTATTAGTCTGTTTTCATGCTGCTGATAAAGACATATCTGAGACTGAGCAATTTACAAAAGAAAGAGGTTTAATGGACTCACAGTTCCACATGGCTGGGGAGGCCTCACAATCATAGCAGAAGATGAAAGGCACGTCTCACATGGTGGCAGACAAGAGAAGAGAACTTGTGCAGGGAAACTCCCCTTTATAGAACCATCAGATCTCATGAAACTTATTCACTGTCATGAGAACAGCAGGGGAAAGACCCGCCCCCATGATTCAATTACCTCCCACCGGGTCCCTTCCATGACATGTAGGAATTGTGAGAGTTACAATTCAAGATGAGATTTGTGTAGGGACACAGTCAAACCGTATCACCAAGTTTCTATGCTTTTTCCCTTGTGCTGGTATAGAGCTCTCTTGAAAACACCCTCAGTTCACTACTAATGGTCCACAAAAGTTTAAATTGTTTTCCCCACCAACTGTTCAACAACTGGGCCTTTTTTTTTTTGAGGTGGAGTTTCCCTCGTCACCCAGGCTGGAGTGCAATGGTGTGATCTCGGCTCACTGCAACCTCTGCCTCCCAGGTTAAAGTCATTCCCCTGCCTCAGCCTCCTGAGTAGCTGGGATTACAGGCACACACCACCTGTAATTTTTGTATTTTTTAGTAGAGATGGGGTTTTTCCATGTTGGCCAGGCTGGTCTTGAACTCCTGACCTCAGGTGATCCACCTACCTCGGCCTCCCAAAGTGCTGGGATTATAGGCAAGAGCCACCACGCCCAGTCCAACTGGGCAATTTTTTCATGTGAAATGGCTAGGGTTTAAGCTGTAGAGGTGTTTTTATACCCAAGAAATCTGGGCACATGCAAGAACATCTGTCCTTTTCTTTCTAGGCAAAGACTCAGTCTTTTAAAAATCTTAGAGTCCTGAAGAGGAGCCCTAAAAATTACTTACCATGTACTCCACTTTCTCCCTTTCCTTTTCTGGTATTTCTCAAGGCTTGCAGAATAATACCCTCAGGAAATGCTAGTAAGACCACACACACATACTCTTCCTTCCTGAATAATTATCAGGCACTATATATTTGCTGACAAAATAAATGCGTGAATTAGTGAAAATATAGTAGTTATATACCAAATGAAAAATCAAATTATGAGACATATATAATATTATTCCTTCTCTGTAAAATGTAACATATATTTGAATAAGCCTACCTACACAAAAAAGTCTGGAATTATACATAAAAATGAATGTATAAAATAGTTTACCTTTGAGACTGGGATGAAAAATTTTAAAACTTTTGACAATGATTTTTAATTGTTTCCTTCCTTCTTTTCTCTACTTATTTCCCTTCTTTATTCTTTCATTTATTTATTTTTTTCTTTGCATCACAATCATATATTCTTTAATACACTTTTTATTTTGGAATATTTTTAGATTTACAGGAAAGCTGCAAAGATAGTACATGGTTTCAGCTTCTCTTTATGTTATCATCTTACATTAGTATGATACACTTGTTTAAAGTAAGAAACCAACATTGGTACATTATTAACTAAACCCCAAACTTCAATCACATTTGATGAATTTTTCCATTAATTTCCTTTTTTCCTTTCCAGGATCCAGTCCAGTTGCATTTAGTTGTCATGTCTCCTTAGTCTGCTCTGTCCTATGACATTTTCTTTCCTTTTTTTTTTTTTTTTCATGAACTTGATAGTTTTGGGGTGTACTAGGCAGGAATATTGAAGAATACCTCTTAATTTGTGTTTATCAGCTATTTTTTAAAATTAGACCAGGGTTTGAGTTTTTGGAAGAAATATGATATAATCGATGTGTCCTCTTTGCATCATACTGGGGTACATGATAACAACATGACTTATCCCTACTGATGTTCACTTTGATCACTTGGTTAAGGTGGTATTTGCTGTTTCTCCACATTCAAGTTACTGTTTCTTTCCAGCACGTATTAGTTTAATAATAAAACAACTAATAACATGTTTTTATTTATTTTTTATTTTTATTTATTTTTTGAGATGGAGTCTCATTCTGTCACCCAGGCTGGAGTGCAGGGGTGTGATCTCGGCTCACTGCAACCTCTGCCTCCTGGGTTCAAGTGATTCTCATGTCTCAGCCTCCTGAGTAGCTGAGACTACAGGCGTGTGCCACTGTGCCCAGCTAATTTTTGTATTTTTAGTAGAGACAGGGTTTCACCATGTTGGCCAGGCTGGTCTCAAACTCCCAACCTCAAGTGATCCTTCCGCCTTAGCTTCTCAAATGCTGGGATTACAGACGTGAGCCACTGCACCCAGCCACTCATATTTTTTTTTTTTTTTTTTTTTTGAGACGGAGTCTTGCTCTGTTGCCCGGGCTGGAGTGCAGTGGCGCAATCTCGGCTCACTGCTTAAAAGTAGAAAAATTATGCCAAGGACCAGATGACTCCCTGCAGATCAGTGGCTTCTTTGAAAAGATCAAAAATATTTTTTTCTCCCAGAGAATAGAGGAGTATGACCTACTGGAAATTTCTTTTTTATTTTCCTGACAAATTCCACTCATATCCTTTCCATCCTTCTTTTCAGGAATATAGGACTTAATTTTTTAAAGCAGTTTGAGTGGCAATGGAAAGAGAAAGTTTCCACTTTGTTTTCCAGAAATCCAGAAAGGCATAACTTGAACTTGATTCTTTGAAGTAGCTTGAAGTGTTTTAGGAGAAGCCTAGAGTACAGCTGCACTGAATCCACCTCCACATTCAGGGTTTGGTATCATAGAACATTTTTCTGTTACTTTCACAACTGAAATGACATATCAGGACCTCATTCTGGTCGAAGTTTAAAAATTTAAATAATTAATGCCTTTGTGAAGAAATTCCCCTGCTTTCCTAAAGGAATGTAGAAAAGTGGCATTGTTGCTCAGGTACTACGAATCTTTCACTTCAATTTTGAAAAAAATGATCTGTTTTTTTTTTTTTTTGCCACAGAATACTCTATAGTAGTTAAAAGTTTAAGCTTGTTCTGGACACATTATTTACTATCTTTGTAGGTCCCTTAATCTTTCTGAGACCTCGATTCCTCATCTGTAAAAATTAGAATAATTAAAACTACTCCCTACCTCATACTATGAGGACTATTGTCTTTCTGTTAAATTGACTCTTTTTAAAATTTTTATAGAGATGGGGTCTTCCTATGTTGCTTCGAACTCCTGGGCTCAAGTGATCCTCCCACCTCAGCCTCCCAAAGTGCTGGGCTTACAGGCGTGAGCCACTGTACCCGGCAGACCCTTTTATCATTATGAAATGTGCTCGTGTTCCCTATCTCCAGTAATACTTCTTGACTGAAAGACTACTTTGTCTGACATTAGTATAACCATGACAGCTTTACTGTTGTTGTTGTTGTTGTTAGAGTTTGTATGGTGTATTTTTCCATTTTTGTACTTTCAATCTGTATCTTTATACATAAAATGTGTCTCTTGTAAATGGCATATAGTTGGGTCTTGATTTTTTCCAGTCGGACAATCTTTGTATTTCGTTGGAGTATTTTGTTTATTTGTATTAATGTGACTAATGATATACAGCCATGCATTGCTTAATGACAGGGACACATTCTGAGAATGGCATTGTGCAAACATTATAGAGTGTACTTACACAAACCTAGATACTATATCCTACTATATACACCTAGGTTATATAATATAGCCTATCACTTCTAGTCTACAAATCTCTACAGCATGCTACTGTTTACACCAGCATCACCTTAAACACATGAGTAATGCATTGCACTATGACATTATATGGCTATGACATCACTAGATTATGGAAATTTTTCAGCTCCATTATGATATTATGGGACCACCATCATATTTGCAGTCCTTTTTTGACTGAAATATTGTTATGCAATTCATGACTGTAGCTGCATTTAAGCTCACTGTCTTGCTATTGTTTTCTAGTTGTTTAATCTGTCAGTTGTTTCTTTGTTCCTCTTATGCTACCTTATTTTGGATTAATTCAGTTTTTCATGTTACAACTTCATTTTGAGTCCTCCATTAACATTTTGCTTATACCTCTCCAATGTTTTTAGTGGTTATTCTAGAGCAATAGTTCTCAAACAGGAGTGATTTTGTTACCCAGGGAACATTTGACAATGTCTAGAGATATTTTTGGCTGTCACATTTTGGGGAAGGTGCTACTGGCATCTAGTGGGTAGGGGCCAGGGATACCATTAAACAGCTTAAAATATAAAGGTTAGCCATACACAACAAAGAATTATCCAGCCCCAAAAGTCAAAAGTGACAAGGTTAAGAAACCCTGCTCTAGAAACCCTTCATCCTTAATTTATTACAATCTTCCTTACTTAGTACCTTATCACTTGATAATGCAAAAAATTATACAAGAGTAAAGGTCCATTTATCTGCTCCCATCATTTCTACTATTATCATATATTTTACTTCTACATATAACTCCACAAGGCATTGTTATTATTGTTACTTTAAATAATACATCATCTTTTATATTTATGCACATGTATACCCTTTCGGATGCTCTTCATTTCTTCCTGGAGTGCTGTTCTTTAATGTAGTATCCTTTTCCTTCAGTCAGAAGGAAAAAGTATTTCTTACAGTGCAGTTTTGATGGCAATGAATTCTTTCAACTTTCGTTTGTCCAAAAAAATCTTTATTTAATCTTTATTTTTAAAGGATTTTCACTGGACACATAATTATAGATTAGCAATTTTATCTTAGAGTATGAGTATTTTAAAGATGTGATTATACTATATTCTGGCATCCATGTATTGTGCTGTTTTGGAGTTTGTTGTTAGTCTTATGTTCATTTCTTTAAGGTCATTTGCCTTTCCCCACACTCCTCTGGCTGTTTTTTTTTTTTTTTTTTTTTTTTTTTTTTTTTTTTTTTTTTTTTTTTTTTTTTTTTTTTGAGACAGGGCCTCACTCTGTTGCACAGGCTGGAGTACAATGGCATGATTATGGCTCACTGCAGCCTTGACCTCTCAGGCTCAAGCAATCCTCCCACCTCTGCCTCCCACAGGTGTGCACCACCACACCTGTCTCATTTTAAAATTTTTTATAGAGACAGAGTCCCCTTATATTGCCCAGGCTGGTCTTAAACTCCTGGGCTCAAGTGATCCTCCTACCTCAGCCTCCTGAAGTGTTGGGATTACAGGCATGAACCACTTCATCCAGCTCTGGCTGCTTTTTTCTCTTTGTCCTTCGTTCAGAAGTTGAACTATAATGTGCCTAAGTATGGTTTTCCTGTTTTTATCCTACTTGGGGTTTACTGAGATTACTGGATCTATGGGTTGATGTCTGTCATTACTTTTGAGAAATTATCAGCCATTATCTCTTTGAATAGTTTTTTTTTTTCTTCCTCGTTCTCTTGCTCTTTTCCTTCTGAGATTTTAATTACACTAATATTATACTGGCTGACAATCTCCTACATAACTCTCATGTTGTTTTCTCTTCTTTCCATTATTTTTTCTCCATGTACTTCAATTGAATAGTTTCTGTTGCACTGTCTTTGAGTTCACTACTCTTCTGCTGTGTTCAGTCTACTAATAAACCCATTCAAGGAATTAAAGTGAAATACACAAACATAAAATTAATAAAGTGTAAAATTCAGTGGCATTTAGTACCTTCAGTGTTGTCCAACCACCACCTCTAGTTCCAAAAATTTTAATCACCCCTAAAGTAAACCCTATATCCATTAAGTACTCACTTTCTATTCCCTTCTACCCATAGACCCTGGCAACCACCAATCTGCTTTCTGTCTCTATGGATTTATCTATACTGGCTATGTCATATAAGTGGAATAAAAAATATGTGACCTTTTGTGCCTGGCTTCTTTCATTTAGCATGTTTTTGGGGTATAGCCATGCTGCATCATGTATCAGTACATTCAACATCTGGATCACTAGTGGGTCTACTTATACTGACTGTTTTCATTTTGATTATAGGTCACATTTTCCTGTTTCTTCATATGTCTCATAATCTTTTGATATGCTTGTTTTGCAGGAGACAAGTCTATGCAAACCTTTCCCAAAGTCCAAGGAAGCTGAGAGGCTGAAGAAAGAGACTGACAAATCCAGTTTCTTAGATCCAGTTTCTTAGAAAGAAACATTTAACAGGGACTTATGAACAGAAGCCATGTCTGTCTCAGGTGGTGATGAGACAAGATGGTGGATTCCTGTGCCATTACCCCCTAGACCCAGAGTTTATATACAACAGGGGAGGGGGTGGTTCAGAAGGGTTATGTAGGACAACTGAAGTATGATAACATCGAAGTTGTTTGACCTAAGGACAGGATTTATGGTAAGAACCTGCTCTTACACAAGGAACAATAGATAAACTGGAAATCTTGGAGGCCTTCCTGGAACAGGGGTTAATCAGAAGCCAGCATGGTGGATTAGCTTCCATGACGGAGTTGGTTTAGCCTCCACAATAATGAAAATTGTGCAAAAGTGACTATAGATTCTGATATCAATGATTTTTTTCCTCCTAGAGAGGGAAGGCTCTTTTGTCAGGAAAATGGGTGAGTAGTAATCACTTCAAACCAATTAGAAATTGAGCTAGGTTGGCACAGGGTTGTGGGTTTAGTTCCATTCTGTCCTAACTAAAATTCTTGAAGGCAAAATCTGAAAATAGATTCTTCCCTTTTGGGAGACAGTCTTTTCTATACCCAGACTTTGTCTCCTATAAATCATGAGATTGCAAGAGATTCATCTCTGACTTTCCAGCCCATCCTCTGAGGCTCCAGTGCCGCTCCAGTGCTCAAGAAAAGTCAGTGGGGAGAAACCAAGGTGAGACCTGACTTCGAGTTTGAGGGTTCTCCAAATTCTGATCTTTCATGTCAGCTCATGAGGCTGTCAAAAGTTCTACTACTTTTATCTCCTGAGCAGAGTCTCTCTGCCTATGGCAAAAAACAATTATCAGCCCATACCCAGACTTGGCAGATGCCCATGGAAGGAAAGTGGTCATTAATCTCCACTCACATAGAAAGCTCTCTCTCTCTCTATATATATATATACGCGTATATATACATATACATATATATACATATACATATATATATACACATATACATATATATGTATATATACATATATACGCGTGTATATATACATATACACGCGTGTATATACATATATATACGTACGTGTATATATGTACGTATATATATACGTGTGTATATATATACGTATATATATACGTGTGTATATATATACGTATATATACGCATATATATGTACGCATATATATGTATATATATACGTACGCATATATATATGTATATATATACGTACGCATATATATATACGTGTATATATATATATACATATACACACACATATACATATATTGTTGTTATAGTAGGAGGGAGGTATGTTTCTATCTTCTATATCCTGCAGGGTTGCACTCCATTACATCAAGTAGAAATGGGCTTATGAGAATTATATTGATTAATTTTATTAATTCATTCAATTAATATTTATTGTTCACCTTCTATGTGTCAAGTACTGTTCTAAGCACTGCAGTTGTTTCAATATTCTTACCTTTAGCAGCCATGTGAATAGTTGGATCATTTAGGGAGGTGTTAACATTGGGAATGGAAGCAGTTTTTGAACAGGAAGTGTATCAAGAGTTCTGTTTTGGATGAGCTCAGTTTGACATGCATATTAGACATCTAAGTGGAAGTATCATGTAGGCAGCTAGATATACAAGTAGAATTCAGGGGAGTCCCAATCTGAATGAATTTGAGTGTCATCAATTAGTACAGATAGAGAAGTATTCTGTAGTACTGAGCCCTGGGAAAACCCAACATTAAAGATGAGAGAAGACAAATCAGCCAGCAAAGGAAAGAATGAAAGAGCAGCCAGTGAGGGAGGAAGGAAACCAAGACTAAGGTGTAACAGTAGCCAGGTGAAGAAAACATTTCAAGGAGGGAGTGATCAACTGTGTTGAATGCTGCTGAGAGGTTAAGTGGAGACAAAAAGATGGCCATTACATCTTTTGGCAACTGGTGGCCTTAAAGAGTTATTTCAGTAAACTGGTAGGGCCAAAAGCCTGACTAAACTGAATTAAGGAGGAAAATTGGAGATAAAGAGGTTATACGAGGACAGGTGCCTGGATAACCTCAGCCAACCTAGTTCTTCCCACTCCTTCCTCTTAGTTGAAGTGTCTGAAAAAATCTGAGCTATGTCCTTGTTTTGCAACTTTCATGCTCAGTGGGACAAGTGGCATCCAGAATATATAAATCCAGAGCAGAGCACTTTCGGGGTCACTCAGCTGTTGTGCAACGTAGGGTACGTGCAGACAAGACTCCAACCACCTTGGGCACTTTCCTGAGCCTTTGAGAGACCGGCTCACTCTGGATCCTAGGCTTCTGTTTATCCTTGCTGCCTGTCTTTAAGTAATAAGGCAGCTTTTCTTGACTTGTGCAAGTGTCCTGTATTACTAAACTCATGCAGGTGGTAGAGATACTGGGGGTCCTTTTGCCCCTCACAGCTGTTTTCATGTTATTGGAACTGCTGTTGCAACTGGGTCTACTCTAAGCCCCCGCCAGACTTGTGAACCTTTACAGAGGTATAAACAACTCTGGATAAATTTTACTATTAAAGGGAGTATAGAAATGGGATGTCAGCTGGGGGGACATCAAGGGAGGGTTTTTGTAAAAATGATGAGATTGTATGATATATAAAACATGTTAGCATAGCAATGGTAAGTAAATTGTTATGCTTACTATTATTATCTCACTACAAGAATCATTTGAACTTTTCAAATAGTAGTCCATATAATGTTAGGACTTTTAGGATTCATATTCTGATTCTTTAAGTTTGGGCCAAAAAGGAAAGTTAAATTCTCAGAAAGTCAAAATCTTGTGAGCATACTTGTGACTGATGACCGTACTCACTATGGACAAGCTTATTCCACCAGAGAACAGAAGACATCCATGGTTGCTCAGGTATTATAGGAGAAATAATTTTTGGCATGTTAGTTTCTCACTATAATTGCTTGAAGAGGGAAAGACTAAGAATTAGCTAATGTGTCAAGTATATCTTCTCATTCATGAATTCAACAATTGTTTATTAAGCAAATATATGACACTATTCTAGATGCTTGAAACATGGCAATTAAAAAATATTTTTACTCTCTTGGAGGTCATATCCTTTTTTTTTTTTTTGTGAGACAGAGTCTCGCTCGTCACCCGGCTGGAGTGCAGTGGCGCCATCTCGGCTCACTGCAGCCTCCACCTCCCGGGTTCATGCGATTTCCGGCTAATTTTTGTATTTTTAGTAGAGACAGGGTTTCACCATGTTGGCCAGGCTGATCTCGAACTCCTGACCTCAAGTGATCCGTACGCCTTGGCCTCCCAAAGTGCTGGGATTACAGGTGTGAGCCACTGTGTCTGGCCTCTTGGAGGTCATATGTTAATAGGGGAACAGATAATCAAGTATGAAAATAATTGGTAAGATAATTTCACATAATGTTGAGTGGTATGAAGGATATACACAGGGTCATGAGATAGAAAGTGACTGAGAGGAGAGCTGGTGAAATTCTTTATAAATAAGGTAGCCAAAGAAAGCTTTTCTAAGGGAAGTGACATTTGGCCTGATGAAGGAGGCAGCCATGTGTACATATGGGGTTGTGGGTTGGTGGAGGGAGGACAACTTTCTAGGCAAAGTGAACAAAGATGCTAAGGTAAGGAGAAGCTTGACTTCTTAGAAAAGAATGCCAATATGTTTGCTGTATGTGTAAGGGCAGAGTAGTTGAGAAGAGGTCAGAGAGGTGGTCAATAGCCAGATCTGGTATAGGGCTTTGTAGACTATGATAAGAAGTTTGCTTTTTTAAAAAATGTGGACAATGCACATAACAGTTAAAACATACCATCTAGACTTATTTTATTTTATTATTATTATTTTTTGCAGTCGCAAGGATTTAATAGAGTGAAAACAGAGCTCCCATACAAAGGTTGGGGACCCAAAGAGGGTAGCCGTTGCTGGCTCGAATGCCTGGGTTTATATCCCGATCATTGTCCCTCTTTCTGTGCTCTCAGGCGATAGATGATTGGCTATTTCTTTACCTCCTGTTTTTGCTTAATTAGCATTTTAGTCAGCTCTCTGATTGGTCGGGTGTGAGCTAAGTTGCAAGCCCCGTGTTTAAAGGTGGACGCGGTCACCTTCCCAGCTAGGCTTAGGGATTCTTAGTCAGCCTAGGAAATCCAGCTAGTCCTGTCTCTCAGTACCCCCTCTCAACAGGAAACCCCAGTGCTGTTGGGGAGGTTGGCTGACAACCGCTTTACCTGCTTCCTGCTGGATTGGGGCATAGCAGGGGTTGTGCAGTTGAGATTTCCTTGGGAGGGCTGCCTTCCATGTCATTAACATTGGAGCATGGGCTAGCAGGCTGGTCCAGGGGTCCGTGGTAGATTTGTCATGGACTGCATCTGGGGCTCCATTTGAAGAACCATTTGTAGCTTTACAGCTTCAATTCTGGAAGAGACAAACTTAACAAGGAGGTTAAAGATACAGGGTCCAAAGAGGAGTAACAATATTAGAGCTGCTAGAGGTCCTAAGAAGGGGAGAACCCAGGGCATCCATTGGCTGAGGAGGCCCCAGGGTGTTTTGAAGCTCCTCTGCTCCACATTGTATTCGATCTCAAATTTCTTTAACTTTCTCAGTGACGATTCTGGATTGATTAACATAATAACAGCATTCTTCTCCTAAAAATAAACAGGTTCCCCCTCTTTCGGTGGTTAGCAAGTCTAAAGCTCTTCAATTTTGAAGGACTACTGCTGCTAGGGAGTTAAGTTGATCTTGCAAGGTGACCAGGGAGTCAGTGACCCGTTCCATGTCACCATTTATTTCTTGAGATAGTTTGTAGTAGAACTGAGTATAGGTTGTGATACCGCCAATGCCAGTACCTAGTCTGCCTAGCACTCCTGCTCCGATAACAAAAGGAAGAATGGGTACTCTTTTGTTGTGGGGCTTAGGTATGACATGATTGTATAAATCTTGTTCAGTGTAGATGGTCATAGGGGGCACTAAGAATGAGAGGAAGCACATAGATTGTGAAGAGCCATTCAAACAACGATAGGCTGAGGTACCACAGACAAAAAATATTCCTGAGGGTAGGCAGACTATTCGTGTGGGAGGCATTACCCACCTGATGCATTGGGAGTTGGTTGTGTCTACAGTATTGCTAAATTTTACACAGGTGAGGTTTGAGGTACGGGTTATTTCCAGATTGGAAACAAGAGGTCCTACTAAAATGGAAGTGGTGTTTATTTCTGTGCTGAAGTTGTTCCATTGTTCAGGAACAGGGATTGAAATGTATGGCCTGAAGTGCATGGGGAGGCACATCCAACAGTTAGCAGGGTTTTGGGCTGAGACCTCATGGAGCCCAGTGAGGGTGGTATTAAATAGGCTCACCAGGCAAGTATGGGTACGGAGGGTTTCATGTAGTTTTGAGAGAACCAGTCCTTTGTAGGGGCTAGGGGTGCTATGTCCCTGGGTCAGTTGGGAGATTGCTTCCTTTATGTGTTTTTCTCTTGCCTGATCTTGAATTCCACCCCCATCAGACATACCAGTATGGGTGAAGTAAGTCCAACAGACAGTTACTCCAAGTCCTCCAGGACAACTAGGATTAATCATTTTCCCTGTCCAATAATGAGTATTTGCAGGCATGCAAAGAGTGGCAGAGTTATAGCAGTTGCGGGGCATATGGGTGTGGGCAGTGAAGGTGGAGTTTCCCTTAGATAAACTCCTATACGATGGGGCATCAATATTTCCAGGAAGCTGCGATCTTCATAGAAACTCTTGGTAAGGGGAGCTACTGGTTGTACAGCAGCATGGAGGGGGTGCAGTGAGGGTGAAAGGGGGTAAGAGAACGGTAAAGAGAAAAATATGATAAGGGAGGGCCATGGGGATTTATGATTTGAGTTACTTTCCTCACAGTTGTCTGATAGCCACAAGTCTCCTTTAGCAGTGAGCATGCCGCTCACATCATGAGATTCCACACAGTAAGATCTCTTCCCTGTATTAACTGCTTCAGATACTAAGACTCCTACTGCTGCCACTACCCGTAAATAATGAGGCCGATTCTTCAATCAATTTCCTTACTCAGGTATGCCATGGGTTGCAAGCTCATCCTTCGGACCTGTGTAAGGACTCCTAGAGCTATTCCTGTTTTTTTCTGTGACATATAAAGAAAAGTCTGCCCCATTGGCAAGCTTAACACTGGGGCTTGGGTTAGGGCCTTCTTTAGGGCCTGGAAAGCTGCTTCTGCTTCAGGTGCCCATCTTACTAAATGGTATTGGCTTTCTGAGTTTCCTTAATTAGTGTATATAATGGTCTGGCTATTTCGCCGTACCCGGGAATCTATATTTGGCAGAAACCTGTTATGCCAGGGAACCCTCTTAGTTGCTTTAAGGTTTTGGGATGAGGATAAGCCAGTGTAGGCTGGATACATTCTTCACTGAGGGCCCTAGTGCCTTTGGATAATTTTAGCCCTAAGTATTTAACCTGCTGTGAGCAGAGCTGAGCCTTTGGTTTGGAATCCTTGTAGCCACAGGTAGCGAGGAAATTTAAGAGCACTTGGGTGGCTTGATGGCAGGTTTCTGAACGGGTGGCTAAAAACAACCATCTAGACAATTTTAGAGTGCATAATACAGCGGACATTAAGTACATTCACAATGTTGTGCAACCATCACCTCTATCTCACTCCAGAATATTGCCAGCATGCCAAAATGAAACTGGGTAACCATTAAGCAGTAGCTCCCCATTCTCTTTTCCCCAACCCCTGGAAACCACTAATGTTTCTATCTCTGTTGTATTTGGCTATTCTGGATATTTCATAAATTGAACCATACAATATGTGACTTTTTGTGTCTGGCTTATTCCATAGCATAATGTTTTTGAGGTACAAACATATTGTAGCATGTATCAGTACTCAATTCCTTTTCATGGCTAATATTCCATTGTGTGGCTATATAACACATTTTGTTTCTCCATTCATCAGTTGATGGATATTTGAGTTGTTTTCACCATTTGTCTATTGTGAATAGTGTTACAACAAAAGCTAGAGTACAAGTTTATTATTATTATTATTTTGAGACGGAGTCTTGCTCTGTCACCCAGGCTGGGGTGCAGTGGCACGATCTTGGCTCACTGCAAGCTCCACCTCCCAGGTTCACGCCATTCTCCTGCCTCAGCCTCCCTAGTAGCTGGGACTACAGGCGCCCGCCACCACGCCCGGCTAATTTTTTGTATTTTTAGTAAAGACGGGGTTTCACCGTGTTACCCAGGATGGTCGCAATCTCCTGACCTCGTGATCTGCCCGCCTTGGCCTCCCAAAGTGCTGGGATTACAGGCGTGAGCCACTGCGCCCGGCCAAGTTTTATTTGAATGACTCATTATTTAATGGACCACATCATAATTCTATGGTTAACTTTTTGAACAACAGCCAATCTGTTTTCCATAGCAGCTGCACTATTTTACATGCCTTCCAGCCATGTATGAGGGTTTGAATTCCTCAAAGTTCTTGTCAACACTTACTTTCCTTCTTAGAAATGTATTCTTATACTCATCCTTGTGGTGTGTAGTGGTATCTCATTGTGGCTTTGATTTGCAGTTCCCTAATGACTAGTCAAATCTAAGAACACAAAGATTTATCCCTATGTTTTCATCTAAGAGTTTTATGGTTTTAGCCCTTATATTTAGGTTGCCACAACTAACATCATGCACAATGGTGAAAGACTAAAATCTTTTCCCCTATGATGAGGAGGAAGACCATTGAGTATCATGTTAGCTGTGGGCTTTTCATAAATGTTCTTTATCATGTTGAAGAAGTTCCCTTCTATTCCATTCCTAGTTTGCTGAGTGTTTTTATCATGAAAGGGTATTAGATTTTGCCAAATGACTTTTCTGCATTAAATGAGATGATCATGTGGTTTTTTCCTTTCTATCAGTGTAACTTGTTACATTGATTGATTTTCTTATGTGAATGACCCTTGCATTCCTGGGATAAATCACATATGGTCATGATGTATAATGCTTTTAATATGCTGCTCAGTGTGGTTTGTCAGTATTTTCTTGAGGACTTTTGTATCTGTATTCGTAAGGGACATTGGCCTGCAGTTTTCATTTCTTGTGTATTTTTCTGGCTTTGATGGCAGTGTAATACTAGCCTCATAGAATGTGTTAGGAAGTCTTTCCTTCTTTTCCATTTCTTGGAAGAGTTTGAGAAAGATTGGTGTTAACTCTTCTTTAAATGCTTCTAGAATTTACCAGTAGAAATTTCTGTTCCTGGGCTTTTGTTAGGTTTTTGATTACTGATTCAATCTCTTGTTGTAAGTCTATTCAGATTTTTTATTTGTGCGTCAGTTTTGGTAGTTGTGTGTTTCTAGGAATTTGTCCATTTCATCCAGGTAATCTGATTTATGGTATATAATTATTCATAGTATTCTCTTATAATCCTTTTTATTTTTGTAAGGCTGATAGTAATATTCCCATTTTAATTTCTTAAATTGAATCTTCTTTTTCTTAATCACTATAGGTAATGGTTTGCCAATTTTGGTGAGCTTCTCAAATAATCATTTTTTTTTTCATTTTAATGGTTATATTGGTTTCCTAGTCCCTATTTCGTTTATCTTAACGATTATCTTTTTTGGGGGGGGGGACAGGGTCTCACTCTGTCACCCAGACTGGAGTGCAGTGGTACAATCATGGATCACTGCAGCCTTGACCTCCCAGGCTCAAGTGATTCTCCCACCTCAGCCCCCTAAGTAGCTGGGACTATAGGCATAAGCCACAACGCCCAGCTAATTTTTAAATTTTTTTGTAGAGACGAGGTCTCACTACATTACCCAGGCAGGTCTCAAACTCCTGGGCTCAAGCAATCCTCCCACCTTGGCCTCTCAGGGTACTGGGATTACAGACATGAGCCACTGTGCCCAACCCTTAACTATAATCTTTATTTCCTTCCTTCTACTAGTTTTCGGTTTACTTTGATTTCATTTTTATAGTTCCTTAAGGTGTAAAGCTGGGTTATTGATCTGAGATCGTTCTTTATTTTTTTAAAAAAAGATGTTTGCACTTTAAAAATATCCATTTGAGCACCGCTTTTGCTGCATCCCATAATTTTTGGTATGTTGTGTTTCTGTTTTGTCTCTTTTTGTTATATTAGTTGTTTAAGCATCTTTCATTTAATTTTAACTCATTTGTGGATTTTCCAGTTTTACTTCTGTTCTTCATTTCTACTTTCATTCCATTGGATTTGGAGAAGACACTTCATATTGTTTCAATCTTTTACAATTTATTGAGACTTGATTTGTGGCCTAACATACAATCTGTCCTAGAGAATAGTCTTCCATGTGCACTGGAGAATAATGTGAATTCTGTTGTTGTTGGGTGTTCTATAGATTGTCTGTTAGGTTTAAGTGATTTTAAATGTTTAAGTACTCTATTTACTTCAAAAGCACAGGCAACAAAAGCAAACAAATGGGATTATATTAAACTAAAAACCTTCCACATAGCAAAGGAAACAATCAACAGAGCAAAAAGAACCTACAGAAGGAGAAAATATTTGCAAACTACTCACCCAACAGGGGATTAATATTCAGACTACACAAGGAACTCAACAGCTCAACAGCAACAAAACAAACTGTGATTTTAAAATGGGCCAGTGATCTGAACAGACATTTCTCAAAAGAAAACATACAAATTGCCAACAAATACATGAAGAAATACTCAACATCACTAATCATCAGGAAAATGCAAATCAAAACCACACTGAGGGCACGCGTGGCGGCTCATGCCTGTAATCCCAGCACTTAGGGAGGCCGAGGCGGGTGGATCAATTAAGGTCAGGAGTTCAAGACAAACCTGGCCAACATGGTGAAACCGTCTCTACTAAAAATACAAAATTTGCCAGGCGTGGTGGCATGCACCTGTAATCCCAGCTACTTGGGAGGCTGAGGCAGGAGAACCACTTGAACCTGGGAGGCGGAGGTTGCAGTGAGCCGAGATTGCGCCATTGCACTCCAGCCTGGGCAACAAGAGCAAAACTCCATCTCAAAAAAAAAAAAAAAAAAAAAAAAAAAAAAAAAAAAGAAAAAAAAAAAGACGATCTTTGATAGCAACAAGGACACTTTGTCTATTGTAATAACCTAACATTTACTGAGTTCATACCAGGCACTATTCAAAACACCTTACATGTATTAATTCTCACAACCACCCTGTGAGGTAATAGTATTATTGCTCTCATTTCAAAAATGAGAAAACGACGGCGTAGTGAATTTAACTTACTCAGGTTCACACAGGTAGTAAATAGTAGCCAGATTTGGTTACAGAGCTAGTAAATGGTAAAGACAGTGTATGGTAGAGCCATACCACACACTGGGAATATGGCATTAGATCACATACCCTTAACCATTATGCTATTCCGTAAGTGGAGGAAGCTACAGTGTAGGCACAAACGTAAGTAGGCGGTAGATTTGTACTGAAAGAATAAGGGCCTCGTGTCAGGCTGCTATAACAAAGTACCACAGACTGAGTAGGTTATAAACAGAAATTTGTCACAATTTGGAGGCTGTACATCTGAGATCAGGGTACCCTCATGGTCAGGTTCTGGTGAGGACCTTCTTCCAGGTTGCAGACTACTGAATTCTCCCTGTATCCTCACACGGCAGAGAGAGAGCACTCTTGGGTCTCTCTTTTTTTTTTTTGTTTCTGATCCCCTTACCAGATGGGATCTGAACTCCCACAGTGCTTTGCATCTTTCTTTACGGTACTCATCACTCTATGTTACAGCTTACAAACAGGTTTCTTACCTCCCCTATAAGCTGAGAGATTCTTGAAGGTAGTGACTCATATATTTATTGTTTATCCTAGTACCCCAATGGCATCTTAGAGAATGTCTTATAAGTAGTAATGATAAATATTTTTCTTAAGGGCATTAACCCCATCCTGAGGCCCCGCCCTTCTGACTTAATTATCTCTCAAAGGCCCCAGTTCCTTAAACCATCACACTGGGGTTTAGGACTTTAACATATTAATTTTGAGGAGTCACATTCAGTCCATAACAATGAGGAGATTCTCAATGAGAACACATGGACACAGGTAGGGGAACAACACACAATGGGGCCTGTGGGGTGGGGTGGGGGGAAGGCGAGGGAGAGCATCAGGATAAATAGCTTATGCATGTGGGGGTTAATACCTAGGTGATGCGCTGGTAAGTGCAGCAAACCACCATGGCACATGTTTACCTATGTAACAAACCTGCATGTCCTGCATATGTATCCTGGAACTTTGAATTAAATTAAACAATGAGAAAGTTCTTGTTTGACTGCCAACATGGTATTTTATTTCACGGTTGTACCATAATTTTAAACCAGTCAGTCCCCTATTGATGAAATTTTGTTTCCAGGTTTTTGCTATTATGATGCAATGAATATTCTTGTGCCTATCTCTTTGAACACATGTAAGTATTTCTATATAATAGAGATCAAAATGTGGATTTTCTAGATCTACATACTTAAAATTTTAATAGATATTGCCAAATGCCCTCCCCAAAGGTTATACTTACTTATACTCCCATCCAAAGCATACAAGAGTGTCTATTTTCGTTACCCTTGGCAACAATTAGTGTTATCAATTTTTATATCTGACATTCTGACAGGTTAAAAAATGACAACTCAACATCTAGTGCCCAGATCTTGGTTTCTAAAAGTCATTTCCCAATAAAAGGAAGTAGGGATCCATGCAGAAATGATTAATTCCAGTGCTAGGGTAGGGAAAAAACAAGATGAGCCTGGAACATCTTGTGGTACCAGAAAACAAGGAAGTGGGCAAAAACTGGGGACATGTCTAAGAACAGAGGGGCCAACCTGAAGGAGCTCCTAATGGCCAAAGGTGGAAGAATTTGAGCAACCAAACAATGACAATATTAGGTTATAAGACATAGAGTAAAATAAACATCCAGGCTGATATAAATACATGAGAAAATAAGCAGGAGATGGGACATCTTCCTTACAGAATTTCAATATACAGTGAAAAAAAAAAAGAAAATCACTGCTGTTGTCTGAATGTGCCTTCTCAAATTCATATGCTGAAACTTAATCATCAGTGTGATCAATGTGATAGTATTAAGTGGTGGGTCTCTAGGAGATGATTAAGTCATGAAGGTGGAGCCCTCATGATTGGGATCAATGATGTTATAAAAAGGGATTTGCCCTTTTTACCCTTCTGTACCTTCCACCATAAAAGGGGGCAGTGTTCTTCCCCTCTGGAGGATGTAGCAACAAAGTATCATCTTGGAAGGAAAGAATAGCCTTCACCAGGCACTGAACCTGCCAACACCTTGATCTTGGACTTCTAGTTTCCCGAACTGTGAGAAATAAGTATCTGTTCTTTAAAAATTACCCTGCCTCCATTTTTTTTATTGTTGTTATAGTAGCACAAACAGACTAAGACAATCCCCACTAGGTAAACTCTACTGTAATAATTGCTGCTATCAAGAACCATTGATGAATGCTAAAAGTAGTGGGCAAAAGTATGATGGGAAACAGAATATTTGAACAGCCTCAATGCATCTTCCAGAAGATATTTAGTAATTGTAAAGAGGAAAACTGTAACTTTACAGTAAAGAAATCCAGCAAACACCCCTTTAAGCAAGTGATCAAGGTTAACATCACCAGTATTAAAAATTATCATCAAATATGTCCTGATATAATGCACTAAAAAGGGCTAAAAATCACTTTTGTGGCATTCTCACCAAAAACACAAAACATGAAAAAACATCAGACAGACCCTCATTAGGGACATTATACAATATAACTGACCAGTACTCTTCAAAATTGTCATGGTCATCAAAGACAGACTGAGAACTATCACAAATAGGAACAGAATAAGGAGATAACAAAATGCAATGTGGGATCCTGGATTTGATCCTGGATCAGGAAAGGACATTAATGGGACAACTGGCAAAATTAAAATAAGGTCTAATATAGTTAATAGTGTTGTATCAATATTAGTTTCCTGATTTTGATAACTGTACTATAGTTAAGTAAGATGTTAGCATTAGGGGAAGTTGAGTGAGGATATATGACAACTCTCTTATTTTTACAACTTTTCTATAAATCTAAAAGGCTTTTTGAAAATGAGAGCCCACTGTCTTAATTTGCATTACTACTCTGAGCATTTGTCTTAGTTTATTGGTCATTTATATTTTCTTTTCAACAAATTTCCTTTTCCCACTTTTTTATTGGATTCTTTTTTGTATACTAAAAAGTTATATACATTGTACACTAAGAAATTAGCTCCTTGTATGGGATAAATATATTTTCCAGCTTGTCTTTTGATTTTTTAAAATGGTGGGCTTATATGTATATGTGTATACGAATTTTTTCCTTTCTTTTCTTTAGAGACAGTGTCTTGCTATGTTGGCCAATCTGCTCTTGAACTCCTAGCATCAAGTGATCCTCCTGCCTTGGCCTCCGAAAGTGTTGGGATTACTCGCATAAGCCACCGTGCCTGGCCTAAGGATGTTTCTAACTGATGATTTCTGCTGACCTGTGGGCAGAAAATAAGGAATGGTAGCAAAGTGGCTTTAAGTTTTCAACTGTAATCAAAAGGCCACAGAATAAAAAACCACTTAACAGAAATGACCGTCTCTCCAAGTTTTTCTTTCCTCCATAAAAATAACATTTATTTAAAAAAAATTACACACAGTAAAATTCATCCTTTTTAGTGTACAAGCCTATGGGTTTTGACAAATGCATACACTTACATAGTAACTACAATAAAGACACAGAAAATTTCAATTATTAAGACAAATTCCTCGTGCTACCACTTTGTAGTCAAGGAGCATTCCAACCTTAATCCCTGACATCCACTGAAGCTTTTTCTCCATCCCTATTGTTTTGCTTTTTGAGAAAACAGTATGAATGGAATAAAACAGTAAGTAGCCTTTTCAGTTTGGTTTCTTTTACTTAGTAAAATGCATTTAAGATTCATCCAAGTGGTTGCATGTGTATTTCATTAGTTTATTGCTGAGTAGGATTCCATTGCATGGATATACTACAGTTTATCTATGCACCAGTTGAAGGATATCCTTCATTTTTATGTTCCTCAATTGCAGTGGTCTGTAGGTCTAGTAAAAAGCAGAGGTGAAATTTTCTACCTAACAGGAAGCATTTCCTTCTAAAAAGTCCAGCTTAGAAGTATGCCCCTGGTAACATGTGTCAGAGGCTATATCAGGATAATTTATTCCTTGTCACTTAACTGTGTCTGAAATGAGAGTGTTAATCCTAAGTGAGCAGTATATCAAAGGAATAGGAGTTTGTCCTGAGTATAGTCAGATGATATCCCCAGAGTAGGCCTGACAAATATTCTGGAAGCCATGCCATTGGCAGAATATTTTTTTAAAAATTTCTTTTTAGTTAAAAAAAAAATACTGAAAAAAGTAAAAATCACCCCAAAATCACACCACTTTAAAAATTTTACAAAGTGAAAGTCCTCCTTCAGCCTATTCAATCCCGCTTCCGAAGGTTTACAACTTTCTATGTCTATTTCCCAGCTTTTTCTTAAATTTATTCAGAAATATCTATATACACACATACTATACATAAATGAATGCTTTTGCATAAAAATGTATTCGTACTATACATATTTCTGCATCTTGTTTTTTAACTTAATACACAACCTTGGACATGAGTATAGGTCATAATATATTCATAGATACACTTCACTATTTTAATGGCTGCATAGTATTGTACTAAATAGATGTACCATAAGTTATTTACCCATTTTCCTACTGATGGACATCCCTACTTTTGTGAGTTTTATTGAGATATAATTCACACACCACACAATTCACCCATTTAAAGTGTACAATTCCTGGTTTTTGGTATATTCAGAGTTGTGAAATCACCACCACGACCAATTTTAGAACACTTTCATCAACCTCTAAAGAAACTTCATACACTTCAACTGTTAGCCCCAGCCCTTCCCATTCCCCCCAACTCTGTGCTAGCCCTAAGCAACCACTAATCCACTTTCTATCTCTATATATTTGCCAATTCTGGACACTTCATATAAATAGTATCATATAATATGTAGTCTTTTGTGACTGGCTTCTTGCACTGAGCATATTCTGAGTTCTTCCATGTTGTAGTATGTGTCAGAAGTGTTCACCACTCTTCTACTTTTTGAAAGAGTTTGTGAAGAGTTTGTATTAATTTTTCATTAAAAGTTTTGTAGAATTCATTTAAGAAGCTATTTCAGCCTGGGCTCTTCTTTGTGGGTATCTTTTAAAAAACTCATTTAACCTACTTACTTGATATAGGTTTATTCAAGTTTTCTACTTCTGAGTTGGTTTTGGCAGTTTGTGTCTTCCTAGGAATTTGTCCACTTCATTGATAATTTATTGACATAAAATTATTCATAATATGCTTTCATAATCTTTTTTATTTCTACAAGTTCAGTTGAAATGTTCCCTCCTTCATTTCTGATTTTAGTAATTTGATTCTCCTTTTTTCCTGGTCAGTCTAGCAGAAGGTGTGTCAGTTTTATTGATCTTTTTATAGAATCAACTTTTGGTTGCATTGGTTTTTCTCTATTTTTTTCACTCTATTTCATTTATTCTCATCTAATCTTTTGTATTTCCTTCTTTCTCCTGGCTCTAGGTTTAGTTTGCTCTTCTTTTTCCAGGGTCTTAAGGTGTAAAGTGAGGTTAGTGCTATGGTCTTTCTTCTTCTTTTTTTTTTTTTTTTTTTGAGACGGAGTCTCGCTCTGTTGCCCAGGCTGGAGTGCAGTGGCGTGATCTTGGCTCACTGCAAGCTCCGCCTCCCAGGTTCACACCATTCTCCTGCCTCAGCCTCCCGAGTAGCTGGGACTACAGGTGCCCACCACCACGCCTGGCTAATTTTTTGTATTTTTAGTAGAGACAGGGTTTCACTGTGTTACCCAGAATGGTCTCGATCTCCTGACCCCGTGATCCACCTGCCCTGGCCTCCCAAAGTGCTAGGATTACAGGCATGAGCCACTGTGCCTGGTCTTTTTTCTTCTTAAGTACAGGCATTTATATCTATAAATTTCCCTGTAAACAGTGCTTTAGCTGCATCTTGTAAGTTTTGGTTTGTTGTGTCATTATCATTCATCTCAAAGGGTTTTGTAATTTCCCTTACGATTTTTTTCTTTGACACTTTTTTTTTTTTGGCAATGACAGGGTCTTGCTGTGTTGCCCAGGCTGGTCTTGAATTCCTGGTCTCAAGGGATCCAAGGAATCCTCCCACTTCAGCCTGCCAAAGTGCTGAGATTCCAGGCGTGAGCTACTGCACCCAGCCAGTCACTTACAAGTGTGTCTGATTTCCACATATTTGTGAGTTTCCCAACTTTTCATTGTTTTCTAACTTCATCCCATGTGGTCAGAGGACATGCTTTGCATGATTTCAGTCCACTTATATTTATTAAGGCTTGTTTTATGCTTTAACTTACGGCCTACTTTGGAGATGTTTCATATGCACTTGAGAAGAATATGTATTCTGATGTTAGGTGGAAAGTTCTACAGATGTCTTTTAGGTCAATTTGCCTTATAATGTTGTTCAAGTCTTCTATTTCCTGGTTTATCTTCTGTCCAGGTGCTCTGTCATTGAAAAAGGGGTACTGAATATTCCAACTCTTTTTATGGACTTACCTGTTTCTCCTTTCCTTTCAGTTTTTGCTTCATGTATTTTGGGCTTTACTGTTAGATGCATATATATTTATAGTTGTTACATCTTCCTGATGTATTGACCCTTTTGTCATTGTAACATTTTACTCTTTATCTCCAGTAACATTTTTTTAAAAGTCTATGTTGTCTGGCATTAGAATAGCCACTCCAGCTTTCTTATGGCTGTTGTCTGTGTGACATATTTGTTTTCCATCCTTTTACCTTTAATCTCTTTCTACTAATCTAAAGTGTGTCTCAAATAGATGGCATGAAGTTGAATCAGACTTGTTTCTGACACCTCTGCCTTTTATAGTATTGCATAATCTATGCATATTTATTATTTTGATATAGATTTATGACTGCCATTTTATTGTTTTTGATAATGCCTCAAGCTTTTTGCTTCTCCATTCCTTCTTTTGCATTGAGTATTTCATAACGTGATATTTACATTTCTTTAATAATATTTTTGATTTTTTAAAAGTTATTTCCTTAGTGGTTGCTCTAGGGCTTACCATACACATCTTAACTAAGCAGAATAGGCTTCAGATAAACACTAACTTAATTCCAATGTAACAACCCTATTCCTATATAAACCTATACATTATAAACCCAACACACCTTATTATAATTACTTAATATAATTTTACATCTTTAAAAGAAGCTGAGAGAAGAATACGTTTATAGTTTTTTTTATATTAAACTTATTTCCTATTTCACGTTCTCTCCATTTGTTCCTGTGGATTTGTGTTACCATCTGGAGTCAGTTCTTTAGTACAAGACAGTTTTGCTTCCACTCAGCTTCTTCAACCTGTTATTGGCAAATATATTATATTTTATATGTTATAGGCCAAACGATGCAACTATATACATATTGTTTTATGCAATTGTTTTTTACATTAGTTAAGAGAAAAAAGAAAAATGCATAGATTGTTTCTGATAATTACATAATTATTTTTGCCTGTGCTCTTTTTCTGCATGTGTGTAGATTCAGATTACTGTCTGAGGTCACTTGCTTTCAGCCTGAAGAACTTCTTTTTGTATTTCCAGCAAGTCAGGTCTGCCAGCAACAAATTCTCTTGGTTTTTGATTATGTGAGATGTTTTATTTCACCTTCATTTTTGAAAAATAGTTTTACTGTATATAGGATTATTGGTTGACAGTTATTTTCTTTGAACACTTTGAATGTGTTATTCCACTGTTTCTGAGGGGAAGTCAACTGTTAATTTTATTTGGGTTCCTTGGTAAGTGATGGCTCATTTTTCTCATATTGCTGTCAAAATTTTCTTTTTGTTTTTGGGTTTTAGCATTTTTCTTATGATGTATCTGTTTGTAATTTCTTTTCCTTCTGGGATGTATAGGTTAATGTCTCTCATCAAATCGGGGGTATTTATAGCCATTACTTCTTAGAATATTTTTCTGCTCCTTCTTTTCTCTTCCTTTTTTCCTGTACTCCCATTAGAAATACGTAGGAATGCTTAATGGTGTCACACAGGTTCTATGCTCTTGTTCAATTTTATTCATTGTTTTCCTTTCTGTTCTTCAGCCTGGGTAATATCTCAGTTCATCTTCACAACCCAATGAGGTAAGTAGCATTATTATCCTCACTTTATAGATGAAAAATGCGAGGCTCAGATTAAGTGACTTGCCAAGGTCACAGAATGTTAAGTGTGGCTGTACAGGTCTGACTCCAGTTTGTACCACTTCCTCTCTGTATATTGTCTTTTTATTTTCCAGCAACAATAAACAAACAACTGGGGGATTTGTGACTGGCATCCTCTTTGCTAGAGAACTCTTTCTTTCTATTTCCCTTTGGTATTCTTTGCTAGTACGTTCCTCTTCTAAAATTCATATGCTTAATATTTAACATATATTAGACATTTAATCAATGTTTATTGCTTTGAATTCAATGATACTCAATGGTTGCTAGCTTAAATGGCTATGAGAACATCAACATTTTGATCTAAAATATTTCACTAGAAAAATATATAGCTTTTTGAAGACTGATAACTTGTGGAGGAAGCATTCATTAAATATGTCAACTAACTTATGAAACTACCTACTATTACTGCTGATAGTTCTGACTTCATAGCATTTGTTGATGCTTAGGCCTGGGGGTCCTAATCTTTTATTTACTAGGTGGATGAAATATGGCAAATGGGCTCTAGTAAAGAAATATTTCAACATTTAATTAGTTTTTTATTTCTATATATAGGAAGCAGTCTAAGAAAGAATGTTATCTCTAGAGACAAATATTGAGGACCCCAGAAAAATTATAAAGATTTTTAAAAATCCTTAGGCATAATCCCTTGTAATTTATCCTGAGAAAATAATACTCTTTGCACTCTACCCTTCATACTCAGCATATCATCTGTCCTATATAGTCTTCAATTATATAATAGAAAATGTTTTCTACCAGTTCTCTCCAAAAGCTGAAATTACTTTTTTCCCCTCCCTCAGTTAGTTTTTCCTCTTCAACTCCAAACAAACTGGTGTCTATACATAAATCCTAGATCCAAGATTCCAATTCAAGAAAGACCATCTAGGACCCACAATTTATATATATTCTAGCTACCACTAATTTCTGTAGTGCCACCTGTAGCACATGATATGAGAGAAGTCGCTTGGAGATTTGACCGTTGCTTTTTGTTCTTTCCAAACTCTATCACCAATATTTTCCCATGTAGTTTATATCCATTTACTAGATGCAATGCTTGCCATGCTATCTCCTTATCTAAAAGAGAAAGAAAAAATTTCAATTTACATAGGACTTAATAATTCAATTCTATTCCAGGTCTAGTTTATTTTGCCTTGGAATTAAATGTAAGCTATAAGGCCATATAGTCATTTGATTTGATCATGTTTTCTATAATCTCCCATTTGCATTATTCAGCAAAATTAAATTAATGGCTAAAAATAATAACAATAAAAACTCAAAATGGGTGTTTGAGGGTGTCTCCTAATTCAAAGAAACAAGTAGAGAAACAAAGACACAGGCAGTGTGCTAAAGAAGTCTAAGCTATTAGTAATTATACACAAGCCTCTATCTTAGGTAACAGATTATAGGTATTATTAGAATCAATCATTTTCAAAATGAGTAACACAAAAGAAGTTATCATGTTATTGAGGGCACTTTGCCACTTTTTTTTCAGTGGGAGAGTGGTTCTGGGCCATCTTATTGGGATAAATAAGTATAAGAACCCTTGTAGGCATATTGAAGGTTGAAATGTGAGAATGTATACTATATGCCAGGAGTATTCAACTTATGGGTCTAAGAGCCTGGATGTAAGAAATAAGGGAGGGATGATTTGTGGCCAGGAGTTTGTGGAATCCTAAAGTAGACAAGTAGACTGAACCAATTTTGTTTCATATATATATGTACTACAAATTTTTTTAAGTGTATAGCTTTCAAGATTAGTAAAACAGCTACACATCTTAAAGTAGTTGCTTTAAAAAGCCTTGTTATTATGTATTTTTTCAATTAATACATCGTATTATGTGGGGCACCCATAAACAGTTTTTTAAATTTAAAAGGGGTTCTTACACTTGAAAAGACTGAAAACCACTGGTATAGAGGATTTAAAAACCTTCAGTATGATAGGAAAGATGATACAAAACTGTATGAAAACAATGGAGGGGAGTTTGGCCGTATTCATGTGTAAAACCACTTGCCCACATATAGATTAATAGGCTATTTAGAAATGACGATACTTTAGGGACAATGAAAGGTACAGATCCTACAAAGTGTTCCCCCAAAACAACATATTATCTGGTCTGTCATAGAAACTGAAATTCTTATATTATTCTTCCCGTTGGATTAGAAGCTATGCATTAATTAATATGCAAATAATATTTAGAAGACTGTATCATCATCTACTAATTATGAATTAGTAATAAATTAGTATATTAGCTTGCGCTCACAGCGCATAAGCCAAGTACATGTGTTCTGATCAGAATACTAATACATTAATTAATGAGTAATCTAATTATAACTTGGACTAGAAATACTATTATCAGTGAAGAGAGCACAGATTTTGGTAGGGTAAGAAGGAAGTACCAAGACTGGGAAAAACTGAGGACACTGGGGTAGTGTGGCCATGCACTGTCAATGGAGGAGAGGAAACAGAAAGAAACACTGAAAACATATTTTTCGTTCATTCTCTTGTTCTCACATGCTGTGGAGAAATCAAAGGACTATATCTAAATGAGAGAGGTTATAGGTAGTCTCTAGCGAACTGAGGGGCAACTGAGTAATCATCTGGATGAAACTACTTACTGGGAAAGGTGATAAAAGCCTGGCCCCTCATTCGTCCAGTCATCATTCGGAATTGAATTGGAGGTCCTTTTTTCTCCTGGAACCGAGCGAACAATGACACAAGATCTCTTTCAGTCACCCGAGGGCTAAGGTTCTTCAGGTATAACACCTAAAACAAATTGAGGATCAACCAAAATATCATATAAAGGAGGTAAGGCAACTCATTTTTTTTTCTTTTTGAGACAAAGTCTCACTCTGTCACCCAGGCTGGAGTGCAGTGGCGCAATCTCTGCTCACTGCAACCTTGGCCTCCCGGGCTCAAGTGATTCTCATGCCTCAGCCTCCCGAGTAGCTGGGATTACAGTCATGTGCTACCACACTTGGCTAATTTTTGTATTTTTAGTAGACATGGGGTTTCACCATGTTGTCCAGGCTGGTCTTGAACTCCCAAACTCAGGTGATCCACCCGCCTTGGCCTCCCAAAGTGCTGGGATTACAGGCGTGAGACACCATGCCCAGCCGTAAGGCAACTCTTTCATTATGATTAGAATTAGTTTCACATAAAAATGGTGGATTGAACATATTCATTTAATTTCATTCCATCCAGAAAACTCTCTAAAACTACAGGAACTTAAAAAAAAAAAAACAAAAAACACAAATCAACAAGGTCAGGAGGAACAAGAAAAGGAGACAAAAGCAATAATAATCTGGAAGATGAAAAATAATTGGATAAGCAGGAACCAACTCAGCACACTGAAGAAAGCTGAATTTTAAACTGGTAGTGGAGAAAGCCAAGAACACACCCGTCACCACTTAAGAATCCTTAAATAGTTCAGGAACTGATAATTTCACTTACCTTCAGAAATAAATGTGAAGGGATGGGGTTAAAATAAGGCAGATCAGTTGAAGGCTGTCAAAAAGCAAATATGATTTTTAAATACCCTCCCTCACAATATGCTATGGGGTAAAAGATAACTTGCCAATCCTGGTAGAAAACTTGAGGTTCATTGTCAGAAGATGGGGAATGCCACACATGGCTGAAGATGTGAACACTGTTTCTGAAAGCAAGGAGACTAAGAGAAAGAATGCATACTAAATGTTGAGGTCCTCCCAGTCCTTTTCTGCCATTTGGCTCCTAGAACGCTGGTAGTACCCTCGTAAGAAAGATTTTGGAACAGTCTTCTCTGGGAAAACTGGTAAGTCCTAGGAGGAAAGATATAAAAATACTGACTTGGGATGAGGAATTTCTCTAACAAATGACCCAGCCAGACCACTTTAAAGTGAAGCTCAAAGTCAACAAGTGCCACTTGTGTGCTCAGAGATTCCAATCTGCTTTTTAGTTCCTACTTCTAAAGTTGGGCATGGATTATCCGGCATCTTAGGAAATCCTCTAATGTGAAAGAGAGAACACAACAAACATAAAGAAAAGAAAGGAAATAGGAAAAAACTTCAACAAACCATAACTAATATCCTCAGGAAAATAAGAGAAATTATTCTACCTATTAGGCATGGGAGGGTGGGTACGGTGGCTCACTCCTGTAATCCCAGTGCTTTGAGAGGCTGAGGTGAGACAATCACTTGAGTCCAGGAGTTTGAGATCAGTCTGGGCAACACAGTGAGACCCTGTCTCTGCAAAAGAGACAGGGTGGCATGTGCTACTTGTGAGCAAACAGCATGCACCACCACAACTGGCCAATTTTACAAGTCCCAGCTATTTGGGAGGCTGAGGCAGGAGGATTACTGGAGCTCAGGAGTTTGAGGCTGTAGTGAACTATGATCACACCACACCACCACACTCCAGCCTGGGCAACAGAGTGAGACTCTGTTTCAAAAAAAAAAAAAAATTCAACAGAACAAAAATAAGCTCTTATATGTGATTGAACGTAAGATGTTATCAGCTTAAAACAGATGGTTTTACCGTGCCCTATACCTATAAAAGATACACAGAGGAAAATGGGAAAGATATCAAAGCATATCACTACAAAAAAAAAAACCCAATGAACCACAAAGGAAGACAGCTGAGAGGGAGAGACAAAAGAGCTACAAGAGAGACAGAAAACAATTAAATGGCAATAGTAAGTCCTTTGCTAGCAATAATTACACTAAATATTAACAAACTCCCCAAGAGACAGAGTACCTGAATGGATAAACAAAATCCAACTATATGCTAGCTATTTTATGAGGCCAGGATTACCCTGAGACCAACCTAGACAAAAACATTATAAGAAAAATACAGACCAATATCCTTAATAAACAGATGTAAAAATCCTCAACAAAATATTACCAAACCAAATTCAACAGCACATTAAAAAGATCATACACCTTGACTAAGGAAGATTTATCCTTGGGATGCAAGGATGATTCAACATACAAAAATTGATCAATGTAATACAACGCATTAACAGAACAAAATATAAAAATTACATGATCATCTCAACAGATGCAGACAAAGCATTTGACAAAATCCAACATTGTTTCATGATGAAGACACTCAACTACTAATAGAAGGAATTTACCTCAACATAATAAAGGCCATATATGTAAAGTCCACAGCTATAATATTCAGTATTAAAAAACTGAAAGCTTTTCCTCTAAGATCAGGAACAAGGCATGGATACCTACTCACACCACTTCTATTCAACATAGTACTGGAAGTTCTAGCCAGAGCAAATAGGCAAGAAACAGAAATAAAATGCATCCAAATCAGAAAGAAAGAAGTAAAATTATCTCTGTTCACAGTTGAAATGATCATCCATGTAGAAAACACTAAAGACTCAACAACAAAAAATTAGACATCAGTAGAATGGGGAAAAGCTGAAAGCTCTTCCTCTAAGAACTGGCAAAAGACAACAATGCTCGCTCTCACCACTCTTATTCAACACAGCAGTGAAAGTCTTAGCCAGAGCAATTAGACAAAGGAAAGACATAAAAGGCATACAAAACAAAAAGGAGGAAGTCAAATTGTCCCTGTTTGCAGACAACATGATCTTATATACAGAAAAACCTAAAAAAAAAAACCTAAAGAGTCTACCAAAAAGCCCTTAGAACAGATACACAAATTCCATACAGTTGCAGGATACAAAACCAACACACAAAAATCAGTAGCGTTTCTACACACGAACAGCAAACTAGCTGAAAAAGAAATCAAGAAAGCAATCTCATTTACAATAGGTACAAAAGGCAAAATAAAATACCTAGAAATAAATTCAGCCAAGGAGGTAAAAGGCCTCTACAAGAAAAACTACAAAACACTGATGAAAGAAAAGTGAAGAGGATACAAACAGAAAGATATTCCATGCTCATGGACTGAAAGAACATTGTTAAAATGACCATACTATCCAAAGCAACCTACAGAATTAATGCAATCCCTATCAAAATACCAATGACACTCTTCATAGAAAAAGAAAAAAAATCTTAAAATTTTTATGAAACCACAAAAGACTCTGAAGCCACAGCAATCCTGAACAAAAATAACAACGCTGGAGGAACTGCACTACCAGACTTCAAAATGTACTACAAAACTGTAGTAACCAAAACAGCATGGTACTGGCATAAAAAGAGACACATGTAACTGTAGAACAGAATAGGGAACTCAGAAATTGACCCATGTATCTACAGCCAACTAATATTTTAATAAAGGCACCAAGAACATCAGTTGGGAAAAGACAGTCTCGTCAATAAGTGGTGCTGAGAAAACTGGATACCTATATGCATGAAGAATGAAACCAGACCCCCATCTCTCACCCTATACAAAAATCAACTCAAAATAGATTAAAGACCTAAATGTAAGACCTGAAACTATAAAACTACTAGGAAAAAACATAGGGGAAACATTTCAGGACACTGGTCTGGGAAAAGATTTTATGAATAAGACCTCAAAAGCACAGGCAACAAAAGCAAAAATAAACAAATGGGACTATATTAAACTAAAATCTTCTGCACATCAAAGGAAACAACAGAGTGAAAAGACAAACTACAGAATGGGAGAAAATATTTGCAAACTACTCACCCAACAGGGGATTAATATCCAGACTATACAAGGAATTCAACATATTAACAGCATCAAAACAAACAACCTGATTTAAAAATGGGCAAATGATCTAAACAGCTATTTCTCCAAAGAAGACATGCAAATTGCCAACAAATATATGAAAAAATGCTCAACATCACTAATCATCAGGAAAATGCAAATAAAAACCACAATGAGGCATCATCTCATTCCAGTTAGGATAGCTACTACTGGAAAGACAAAAGTTAACAAATGCTGGTGAGGATGTGGAGAAAAGCAAATTATTACAGACTGTTGGTGGGACTGTAAACTTTTACAGCCACTATGGGAAACAGTATGGAGGTTCCTCAACAAACTACAAATAGAACTACCATACGATCCAGCAATCCCACTACTGAGAATTTATCCAAAGAAAAGGAAATCAGTATATTGAAAAGACAATGGCATTCTCATATTTATTGCAGCACTATTCACAACAGCCAAGATATGAAATTAACCGAGGTGCCCAACAATGTGGTATATATACACAGTGGAATACTATTCAGCCATAAAAATAATGAAATCCTGTTATTCAGAGCAATGTGGATGGAACTAGAGAACATTATGTTTAGTGAAATAAACCAGGCACAGAAAGTTAAACACTGCACATTTTCACTTATATGTGGGAGCTAAAAAGAACTGATTTCATAGAAGTAAAAACTAGAACGGAGGATACTAGAGGCTGTGAAGGGTAGGAGGAAGGAAAGGATAGGGACAGACTTGTTAAAGATGTAAAATTACAGTTTGATAAGAGGAATAGGTGCTAGTGTTCTATACCACTGTAGAATGGTTATAGTTAACAATAATATATAGCATCAAATAGCTAGAAGAAGGACATTGAATGTTCCCAATATGAAGAAATGATAAATACTTAAGATGGTAGATAAGCTAATTACCCTGATCTGTTCACTATACATTATATGTATCGAAACATCAGTATGTACCCCATAAATTTGTACAATTATTATAGGTCAATTTAAAAACTTTAAAAAGAAAATAAATAAAATAATAAATCAAGGTTCACAAGTGCAGCAATCAAGACACTGATTTTTCTCCCTTGGGTACTTTGCAGCTGAGACAAGCTGCTACCTGGTGAATGGTGATACCATGTTTATTTGGCCCACAGTTCAAACAGCTTTCATGGAAGACCTCTTGAGAACATCACTTTTCTGTTTTAATTATACCGTTTTATTATTGGCATGGAATTATGACTATATTAATGGAAATAATAGAAAAGAAAAAAACCCAAAAAAGTTAGAACTAATTAACAAATTCAGTAAAGTTGCAGAATAAAAAATCAAAGTAGAAAAATTCAGTTGTGGTTTCTATACACTACCAGTGAACAATATGAAGAGGAAATTAAGAAAGGTATCCCATTTACAACAGTATTGAAAAGAATAAAATACTGAAGAAAGAACTTAACCAAGGAGGTGAAAGACTTGTACACTGAAAACTACAAATGTTGCTGAAAGAAATTAAAGAAGACACAAATAAATGAAAAGGTATCCTGTGTTCATGGATTAGAAGACTTAATATTAATATATCCAAACTATCCAAAGCAGTCTACAGATTCAATGCAATCTCTATCAAAGTCCCAATGGCATTTTTTACAGAAATAGAAAAAACAATCCCCAAATTCATATAGAACCACAGATGATACCAAATAGCCACAACAATCTTGGGAAAGAACAAAGCTAGAGGCCATACACTTTCTTATTTCACAACATATTACAAAGCTACAGTAATCAAAACAGTATGGTACTGGCATAAAACTGGACACATAGGTCAATGGAACCAATTTGAGAGTCTAAAAATAAACCCATGAAGCTACAGTCAACTGATCTTCTAAAAGTGTGCCAAGAATATAACACGAGAAAAAGATAGTCTCTTTAACAAAATGTTGAGAAGACAGCCACATGCTAAATAATGAAATTGGACCCTTATCTTATGCCATACACACAAGTCTATTCAAAATGGATTAAAGATTTAAATATATGATCTGAGACTGTAAAACTCCTAGAAGAAAACATAGAGGAAAAGCTTCTTCACATTAGTCTTGGCAATGATTTCTTTGCAATGACACCAAAACCACATGCAACGAAAGCAGAAATAGATAAGTGGGACTACATCAAACTAAAAAGCCCTGCACAACAAAGGAAACAATAGAGTGAAAAGGCAACCTATGGAGTAACAGAAAATATTTGCAAACCATATTTAATATCTAAAATATATAAGGAACTCTACAACTTGATGGCAAGAAAACAACCTCATTAAAATATGGGCAAAAGACTTAAATAGACATTTCTCCAAAGAAGAGATACAAATAGCCAACAGGTATATGAAAAGATGCTCAATATTACTAATCAACAGAGAAACGCAAATGAAAAACACAATGAGATACCACATACCTGTTAGGATGGCCATTATCAAAAAAACAGAAAATTACAAATGTTGGCAAGGATATGAAGAAGTTGGAACCCTTGTGCACTGTTGATGGGAATGTAAAGTGGTACAGCTGCTATGAAGTACAGTGTGGAAGTTCCTCCGAAAATTAAAATTAGAACTACCATACAATCCAACAATCCCATTTCTGGGTATTTATCCAAAAGAGCTGAAATTAGCATCTCAAAGAGATATATGCATTCCTATGTTCACCCTGGCAATACTCACAATAGTCAACAGGTGGAAAAACCTAAATGTCCACTGACTGATGAATAGATAAAGAAAATGTGGCATATAAATACAATGGGGGCTGGGTGTGGTGGCTCACGCCTGTAATCTCAGCATTTTGGGAGGCTGAAGCAGGCAGATCATGAGGTCAGGAGTTTGAGACCAGCCTGGCCAACATAGTGAAACCCCATCTCTACTAAAAATGCAAAAAATTAGCTGGGTGCGTTGGCAGGTGCCTGTAATTCCAGCTACATGGGAGGCTGTGACAGGAGAATTACTTGAACCTGGGAGGTAGAGGTTGCAGTGAACCGAGATCGTGCCACTGTACTCCAGCTTGGACGACAGTGCCAGACTCCATCTCAAATAAATAAATAAATAAAATAAATACAATGGAATATTATTTAGCCTTAAAAAAGTAGGAAATCCTATATGTCATTATGCTGTAATACGAATGAAACTCGAGGACTATAGGCTAAGTGAAATAAGCCAGTCACAGGACAAATATTGCATGATTCCACTTACTGAAGTATCTAAAGTAGTAAAACAGAAAGTAGAATGGTAGTCACCAGGGCTGGGGGAAGGAGGAAATGCGGAGTTGCTGTTCAATAGGTATAAAGTTTCAGTCATGCAAGAAAAAAAAGTTATACAGGTTTGCTGTACAACATTGCGCTTATTATTCACAACATTGTATTGTACACTTAAAAATTTGTTAAGAGGATAGATCTTGTGTTTTTAAAACACAATTTTAAAAAAATGGAGGAGGAAAAAAAATCTCATACATTACCTAGCATTAGTTATATCCTTTATAGCTTAAAGGAACTATGGAAGAATTCAGACAGGAGCAGCAAAAGCAAAGAAAAAGCAAATATACCTCTTAAATGACTTAAGTGCTGAAAGGTATAAATAAATATATTAAATATTGTTAACAAGTAGTAGAATCTTTAAGTTTCAAAATCTTTAAAACCTGGATATTAACATATTTAGCATTTATATATGTTCATATCTTAAAGGCAAGGGCATAGAATAATTGACTTGCCTATGCTCTCAAATACTAATCATGAAAATATCAAATTAAATAACCATAGAAACGGGTATGTGAAAACAAACTTCGAGTTTCTCATCCATTAGGAAAGACCCATACTAAGACTGTTCCCTTTGATATGAATTTTTTTTTTTTTGAGACGGAGTTTCACTCTTGTTGCCCAAGCTGGAGTGCAATGGCGTGATCTTGGCTCACTGCAACCACCGCCTCCCAGGTTCAAGCGATTCTCCTGCCTCAGCCTCCCCAGTAGCTGGGATTACAGGTGCGCACCACCACACCCAGCTATTTTTTTATATTTTTAGTAGAAATGGGGTTTTACCATGTTAGCCAGGCTGGTCTCGAATTCCTGACCTCAGGTGATCCGCCCGCCTCGGCCTCCCAAAGTGCTGGGATTACACGCGTGAGCCACCACATCTGGCCAATATGAATATTTTTTAAAAATAAAGAGGACTTCTGGTTGAGGTGGCTCTGTCAGGGGATGCTGGGATGCATCCCCTCTGCATATATACACACATAAGTGCAGACTTGTATGTATGTATGAATGTATCCACAACATACATAACACACACACACACACAGATACAGCTAGGTTCAAAAACAAGATAAACAAAGCTGTGAAAAAGAAAAACAGAGCCTCCAAGTGATAATACAGCATAAAGCTCTTCCTGGTATCCCTATGCAATACATGGTATTATTTTACATGCTTTCAACTTCATATAATATAGCCCTTTATATAAACAATATGCATTCTTCTACAGCTACATTTTTAAAAACTCTTTAAAAATGTATTTTAATTTTAGAACAGTTTTGGATTTATAGAAAAATTTAGAATACAGAGAACTCCCATCTACCCCATGGTTTTCCCTGTTATTAATATCTTACATTAAGGTAATGTAATGTAACCTCACATTAATATGTTGTTACAATTAATGAAGCAGTATTGATACATTATTATTAACCAAAGTCCATAGTTTAGATTTCCTTAGTTTTTACCTAATGTCCTTTTTCTGTTCTAGGATCTAGGTTACATTACATTTAGACTGGGGTTATGGATTATTGGGAAGAAAACCACACAGGAGAAGTACAGTTTTGATCACATAATGTTAAGCATACATACAATCAATATGATTCATCAATATGATTAACAACTATTGGTGTTGGCCTTAATCACCTGGCTTAGGTAGTGTTTGTCAGATTTCTTCTTGAAAAGTTACTCTTTTTTCCTGCTTTTTCTTCCTGTACTCTTTTGGAAAGAAGTCATTATGAGCAGCTCAAAACTAAGGAATGGGGAGTTACGAGTTCCCTCCCTGAGGCAGAGTATCTACATAAGTTGTATGAAATTCTTTTTCATGGGAGGCATATATTTCTGTTCCTCTATATATTTGTTTACTCAATCACTTATTTATATCACCTGGACTCATGGATGTTTATTCTATACATTGGATTATCCAACATTATTTTAGTTTGTTGCACAAATTGTTCCAGCTTTAGTCATTGGAAGCTCTTTCATTTGGCTCCTGTATTCCTTTGCAATACCAATGTCAAAAAACAACATAAAATCATGTCAAAGAACAATAAAATAATGATTTTAAGATAATGATTTATTTTATCTTAGTTTGTTGCACAAGTTGTTCTGGCTTTAGTCATTGGAAGCTCTTTCATTTGGCTCCCGTATTCCTTTGAAATATCCCCAATGTCAAAAAACATAAAATCATCATGTCGAAGAATAAAATAATGATTTAAGATAATGATTTATTTTATTTTACTTAGTTTGCTGCATAAATTGTTCTGGCTTTAGTCATTGGAAGCTCTTTCATTTGGCTCCCATATTCCTTTGAAATACCCCTAATGTCAAAAAAACAACATAAAATCATCATGTCAAAGAACAATAAAATGATTTTATATTGTTCTTTTTAGCACTTCCTTACTTTCTGGCACTCTACAAGATGCACAAGGATCATCTTGTATATTTCCTGCCCCAGTATTAGAAGCAGCCATTTCTCTAAGGAGCCCTGGTTCATTTTATTAGAAAATGGTATTAGAAACCAAGATAAGGTTGCTGTGCAATCTCATTGCTACTGGTGTGTCCTTTCATTTGGGTCCTTTCAGCTCACAGAACAAAAAATATTTATTTATACTAATCCGTGTCTACATAAACACATATAAATATTTCTATATGTAAACACTTATATCTATACTAAGTTAAACATGAATTCGTCCTGATGTCTCCAACTGTAAACCATTATCACATGGATCATTTCAGCTTCCTCCTTTTACTTATCTGTAGATTGCAACAGTGAGAAACCTGGCCCCCACCATCTGCCATCCATTTACTTAATTGTTCCATTCCATTATGCATGTATAACAGTATCAGAATTGTTACTCCCTAAGTAACCAGTACCTGCCATGGGACATAACCTTATCAACAAGGGTACTGTGCTTATGTGAAGTCCCATTTGCTTTTAGTCTTTCAGACTCCACATATTTCCAAAGATGCTTAGTTCAGCATCTTTTCCCCCATCAGTTTGATGAGGTTGTTTTACAGTTAGACTCTCTTTTCACTGTCTGCATTCTTTCCTAGGGTCCCTCAACCTCCTAAATGACTTTTTAACATTTGCATACATTAAGTGTCACTCTGTGCTATGTAGTTTAATGGGTTTTGATAAATGCATGTCTTGCCTCTACAACTACAGTATTATACAGAATAATTTTACTGCCCTAAAGATTCCCTGTTTCATCTATTCCTCCCTTCTCCATTCCCCTCAAACCCTTGGCAGCCATTTATTATCTGTCTATAGTTTTCCCTCTTCCAGAATGTCATATAATGAAATCATACAATATGCGGTCTTTCCATACTGGCTTCTTTCAGCTATTAATATATGTCTAAAGTTCCTCTATGTCTTTTTGTGGCTGGACAGTGCATTTCTTTTTATTGCTGAATTATATTCCATTGTATAGATCTGCCACAAGTGAATGTATCCATTAACCTATTGGAGGACATCTTGACTGCTTCCAGTTTTTGGCAATTATGAATAAAGCTACTACGAACATTCACATGGCAGTTTTTGTTGAACACAGGCTTTTCAAATCAACTGGGTAAATAAGTAGGAATGCAGTAGTTGGACTGTGTGGTAAAATAATGTTCAGCTTTGTAAGAGGTGGCCAACCTGTCTTCCAAAGAGGTTGTATTCCCACCAGCAATGAATAAAAATCCCAGACTTCATGACTATGAAATATATCCATAAAAAAAAAAAAACTGCAGCCAGGCACGGTAGCTCATGCCTGTAATCCCAGCACTGTGGGAGGCAGAGGCGAGCAAATCACTTGAGGTCAGGAGTTCGAGACCAGCCTGGCCAATATGGCGAAATCCCATCTCTACTAAAAATACAAAATTAGCTGGGCGTGGTGGCTCGCACCTGTAGCCAGCTACTTGGGAAGCTGAAGTAGGAGAATTGCTTGAACCTGGGAGGCGGAGGTTGCAGTGAGCTGAGACTGCACCACTGCACTCCAATCTGGGTGACAGAGAGCGAGACTCTGCCTCAAAACACAAAACAAAACAAAACTGCACTTGTATCTTCTACATCTATAATTTTTAAAAAAGTTCCTGTTGCTCTGCTTCCTGAACAGAATTTGGTATTGTCAGTTTTATTATGGACTTTAGCCATTCTAGTAGGTGTGTAGTGGCACTTCTTATTTTTCAATTCTCTGATGACAAATAAAAATGAGCTTCTTTTTGTATGCTTATTTGCCATGTATATATCTTCTGTGGTGAGGTGTTTTTTCTTATTTTTTACCCATTTTTTAAATTGAGTTTTTTAATACTGTTGAATTTTGGGAATTCTTTGTGTATTTTGGATACAAGTTTTTTATTAGACGTGAGTTTTGCAAATATTTTTCTAGTCTGTGGCTTGTCTTGATTCTCTTAAAAGTGTTTTTCATATAGCAGAAGTTTATGTTAATAAAGTCTGACTTACCAATTGTTCCTTACATATATTGTACTTTTGGTGATATATCTGATAAATACATCATCAAACACAAGGTCACTTAGATTTTAATCTTTTTCTTCTAGAAGTTTTATAGTATTGTGTTTTATATTTAGGTCTATGACAATTACGAGTTAATTTTTATGAAGGATGTAAGGTTTGTATCTAGATTCATTTTTTTTAAATGTGGCTATTCAGTTGCTCTAGCACCATTTGTTGAAAAGACTATTCTTTCTCCACTAAACTGTCCTTGATCCCTTGTCAAATATCAATTTACTGTATTTATGTGGGTCTAATCCTTGGGTCTCTATTCTACTCCATTGATCCATGTGTCTTTTTTTCCCCCATCAACACCACACCATGCTACTTGATTATAGTAACTCTTGAAGTTGGGTAGTGTCAGTCCTCCAAATTTGTTCTTCTTCAGGAGTGTGTTACATGTTCTGGGTCTTTTGTCTTTTCATATAAACTTAGAATCAGTTCCTAAATATCCACAAAATAACATGCTGGGATTTCATTGGGATTGTGTGGAATCTACAAATCAATTTGAGAACTGATATCTTAACAATATTAAGTCTTTCAATCCAAGAACACAAAATGTCTCTGTGTTTATTTAGATCTTATTTAATTTTTCATCAGTTTTACACTTTTGTGCATATAAAACCTGTACATACTTTGTTAAATTTATACCTAAGTATTTCATTCTTTTCTGATGCTATTGTAAATGGTGTTGTTTTTAATTTCAAATTCCAATTGTTCATTTCTGGTATAGAGGAAAGCAATTGACTTTTGTGGATAAAACTTGTAACCTCCAAGCTATACTAATCTACTAGTTCCAAGAGTTGTTTGTTAGTTTGTTTGTTGGCTGATTCTTTGGGATTCTCTACACAGACATACATGTTACTTGTGAACAAAGAGAGTTTTATTTTTTCCTTCCCAATCTGTATACTTTTAATTTCCTTCATTTGTTTTACTGCTGTAGCTGGTACTTCTAGTACAGTGTCAAAAAGAAGTGGGGAAAGGGGACATTTTTGCCTTATTTCTGATCAAAGGGGAAAGCATCCAGTTTCTATTAAGTATGATGTTAGCTGTAGGGTGTTGTAGATATTCTTTATCAAGTTGAGGATGTTATAGTCTATTCCTACTTTGCTGAGTTTTATCATGAATCGATGTTAAGATATTTCAAATGTTTTTCTACATCAAATGAAGTGACCATATGATTTTTCTTCTTTAGTCTATTGATGTGGTGGATTATATTAATTGAATTTCAAATGTTGAACCTATGGTGGATATCTGGAAGAAATCATACTTGATCACAGTATATAATTATTTTTATACATTATTGAATTTGATTACCTAACATTTTGATTTCTCAATCAATATTTCAATCAAATGTTTTGATTTTCCTAACAGAGGATTTTTGCTTCTATACACATGAGGGATACTGTCTGTAGTTTTTTGTCATTGTAATGTCTTTATCTGGTTTTGGTACTAAGCTAAGGCTGGTCTCATGAATTAAGAAGTGTTCCCTCTGCTTCCGTTTTCTGAAAAAAGATTGTAAAAAATGAGCATTATTTTATATGCTTCCATTTTCACCCTTCTCTTAGCCATATCAATTGTACTTCTTTATATAATTTTTTTTTAGTAATTGCCTTAGAGTTTGCAATATACACTTACAACTGATCTAAGTCCACTCTCAGATAAAACTATACCACTTCATGGATAGTGCAAATACCTTATAACAAAGACAAATTTGTATTTATATATATACACTAATTCCTGCAACCTATTCCTTATAATATCACTGTTACTCATTTCACTTATCCATATACTATAATTATCCAACACATTCCTATTATTATTTTGAAAAGTTTTATTCTAGATTGTTTTAAAATGAGAAAATAAAAGATTTTATTTTACCTTAATGCATTCTCCTATGCTCTTTCTTTCTTTATGCAGATTTGAGTTTCTGACCTATATAATTTTGCTTATCTCTGGAGAACTTTTTTCGAAAGCCTTTTTTTTTTCCCTACAAGGTGGGATTTACTGGTGAAAAATTCCCTCAGTTTTGTTTGTCTGAGAAAGTCTTTATTATTTTTCCTTCACTTTTGAAGGATTTTTTTTTTTTTGCTGGATAAATAATTCTAGGTGGGTGTTTTCTTTTTACTTTTGACACAAATATTTCACACTACTCTCTTGCTTGCACAGTTGCTGATGAGAAATGTAATTCTTATCTTCGTTTCTATACAGGTAAAGTATTTTCTCTGGCTGTTTTTAAAATCTTTTCTTTGTCTCTCTGTAGTTTGAACATGATATGCTTAGGTGTAGTTTTGGTATTTATCCTGCTTGGTGTTCTTGGAGCTTCCCAGATCTATGGTTTGTTATCTGCTATTAATTTTGGAAAATTCTCAGCCATTACTACTTCAAATATTTCTTCTCCTTCTTTTTCTCTTCTCCTTTTGGTATTCCAATAACATGTATGTTATACTCTGAAACTGTCCCATAGTTGTTGGATATTCTGTTCCTTTTTTTCAGTCTTTTTTTCCTTTGTTATTTCAGCATGGGAAGTTTTTATTGCCATGTCTTCAAGCTTACTGATTCCTTCCTTGGCTGTTTCCAACTTACTGATGAGCCTATCAAAGGCATTCTTCATTTGTTACAGCGTTTTTGATTTCTAGAAACTCCTTTTGATTCTTTCTTAGAATTTCTCTCTGTTTAGATTAGCCATCTGGTCTTGCATGTTATCTACTTTTATTCATAGCCTACTTAGTATATTAATCGTGGTTATTTTAAATTCCACATCTGATAATTCCAAAACCTGAATTTGGTTCTCATGCTTGTTTTGCCTCTTTAGACTGTTTTTTTTTTTTTGCTTTTGCTTTTTTTTTTTTTTTTAGCATACGTTATAATTTCTTTTGTTGAAAACTGGACATGATCTATCAAGTAATAGGAACTAATCCAAAGAGGCCATTAGTATGAGGTTTTATGTTAATCTGGCCAGGAGTTGGGCTGTGCTTAATGTTTGATGTAGCTGTAGGTGTCAGAAGTTTCTGTTTCTTCTAGTGTCTTCTTTTTGTCTCCCTTGTTTCCTTTGGATTTACAAAAAAAAACCAAAACAAATCAAAACAAAACAACAACAAAAAAACCTCCTTAAATAGAGTCTGATCCTTGCAGGTTTTTCAGCTATAATCCACGGTTATTATACTGAAGCTCTGTTGATGTAGTAGCAAGGTGTGGAAGGGGAGGCATTCTCTGATCCTATGAAGAAGTCTCAATCTTTTAGTGTGCCTGTGTCTCCAGCCTGTAACCTTCACAAGCATTTCACAGCTTTTTTTTTTTCTCTTAGATGAGACAGGAAGGCTAGAAGAGCCTTGAGTTGTATAAGGCTTTGGTAAAGTTGTTTTCCTTGCTGGGTAGCCCTTCGCTAAGTAGAAAGTTCTGGATACACTTAAAAATGATAATGTTTCCTCTATCCATGCCAGAAACGAGATTTTTTTTTCTTAGGTCTTTACCTTGAAACTTGTGGGGTTCCTGGAAGCAATCAAAACCTCTAAGACTGTGGGCCCCAGGAGTTTTGTCATTCCTACACTAGTCCACGCTCTGACTCCAGCAATTTGTCAAAGTTACCACCTAAGTGTTTCTACCAGTTTATGTCTCCAGTGCCTTTTGCTCCTGATAAGCAAATCTGGGATGTGATTTTCTGTAACTCCCTGTTTCTTCAGATTTCAGGATTACAGTTTGCTCTGTGACTTAAAATTTTCTGTTGGGTCTAAGAAAAGTCATTGATTTTTAGTTTGTTCAACTATTTTTCTTATTGTAAGACAGGAGTGATGACTTCTAAGGACTTCACATGTTGAAGCTGAAACTAGAAATCTGCAACTAGCTATTTTTATTCAAAATTATGTTTGTGAGTTTCATCCAAATTGATACCTATAATTCTATTTTATTCATTTTCTCTACTGTGTAGTATTCTATTTTATAAACATACAATGTTTTATCCATACTCCTGCTGATGAACAATGCTACAACAAGCATCATTATAACATCTCCTAATGTGCATGTCTAAGAGTTTCTCTAGGATAGATAATGAAGAGTGAGACTGCTGACTTACAGTGTATGAAGATCTTCAATTTTACTAGACATTGCCATGATGTTCTTGGAAGTGATTGTATTCATTTATATTCCCCCGGAGGTATATTAGAGTTCTTATTGTTTTTCTTTTTTCTTTTTTTCTTTTTTTTTTTTTTGAGACAGAGTCTTGCTCTGTCACCCAAAAGCTGGAGTGCTGGAGTGCAGTGGCATGATCTCGAGTCACCGCAACCTCCACCTCCTGGGTTCAAGGTGCTCATGCCTCAGCCTCCTGAGCAGCTGCGATTACAAGTGTGTGCCATCAAACTCGGCTAATTTTTAGTAGAGACAGGGTTTCGCCACATTGGCCAGGCTGGTGTCAAACTCCTGATCTCAGGTGATCTGCCGGCCTCAGCCTCCCAAAGTGCTGAGGTTACATAGAGTTCTTACTGTTTCATATGCTCACCAGTACTTGGCATTGTCAGGCCTTTAAATATATGCCAGCATTCTAAGTACTAAATGTATATATCATAGTATAGATTTATTTTGCATTTTATTGATTACTAATGAGATTTCTTAAGTCTATTGGCCACTGGTGTTTTTGCCTCTGTGAATTGCCTGTTGTATCTGTTTTTATAAACACTTTTATTCTTATTGTGTTGTTTGTATTTTTCTTATTGATTTGTAGGGAAGGATCTCCTTAAAATGATTCAAAAAGCACAAACCATTGAATAAAATACTGATAATCTGATAACATTAAAATGAAAGACTTTTGCTCAACAAAAGACATCAGGAACAAAGTTAAAAGGTAAGTCATCCACTGGGCAAAGATATTTGCTAAACAACAGAAAGGATTCATATGCAGAATTTTAAAATAATCCCTATAAATAAATATGAAAAAACAAACGATTAAATATTCAGCAAAGGAATATAACAGGTAACTCACAGAAAGTTCCTGAAAGGCTAATAAATGTTAAGAATACATGCATAACCTCACTGGAAATCAGAAACATGCAAATTAAAACAATGAGATATCTTTTCAAGCTGATTAGGCTGGCAAAATATTACTCCAAAGTTTTGGCAAGGACGTGAAGAGATCTCTGAAACCCTGTTCCATTAGAAATTGAGATATACATACCCTATATATCACAGTAATTCCACTCCCAGGTATATAACCTAGAACGATGATTCTTAAATTGTTACTCCCAGACCAGCAGGATCAGAATCTCTTGGGAACTTGTTGGAAATGCAAATTCTCAGGCCCCACTCCAGATCTACTGAGTCAAAATTTCTGGGGGTGGAGTCTAGCAATCTGTGTTTTAATAAGCCCTCCAGGCAATTCTGATGCACACTAACATTTGAGACACTGTAATAGAATGACACCTTCCCAACACTTTTGATTGAGATTTACACGAAGAACTGCATTGTTCAACGTGGCCCCACACACATTATCTCACATATACACAAACACATATTAAAAATAAAATGCTTTATGAAACAGTAATTACCCTAACATACTGTAGGGAACGCTTTTTGATATTTTCTATTCTATTCCATTTCATTAAAAAAATTCCACTGGTTGTAACCTACTAATTGTAATCTAAGTTTGAAAAAGTCTGGCATATGTGCAACAAGAGGTGTACGATAATACTTGCTGCAGAATTAACTGTAATAGCAAAATAACAGAAAGAACAAATCCTCAGGAAAATGGATAAATATAATAAATGATGGTCTATTTCTACAATGGAATACTATATAGTTCCTTGTATCTTTAGAAATAAATTTCAAAAGCATTATGCATATCGAGTCAAAAAGGTTGTAAAATGATAGAGTATGTGATCTATATAGTTTTAAAACATATAAAACTATATGTTATTTGTGAATATATGGCTATGTAGCAAAAATATAAAAACGTGCACAGGAATTATAAATAGCAAATTCAGGATAGTGGTTACATCTGGAAAGGATAAAGGAGAATGGGATTGGTGAGGAATATGTGGAAGTCTTCAGGAATATCTATAATGCTTTATTATTTTTTTAATTAAGCAAATATGGAAAATATTAGGAATTTATAATGATTAATAAAGGTTGGCTGGCTACACAGGTATTTGCTATATTCTTCTATATAACTTTTGGTATATTAATATTTCATAACAAAAAGTAAATAAAAACAAAGCTACCCTTGAATTAATAGTATAAATACCTCTGAACTACTAGAAATTCAATCAGTCAAATAAACTGTTTTAATATCCCTCATCTAGAATGATTTTTTTTTTAATTCAGAGACAGTCAAAAACTAACATTATATTTTTGGTTTTGTTTTTTAAATTAGACACAACAAAGTATATGCTCCAGGGGCTTGTGTTGTCTCTTTGGGTAATATAGTAATGAAGAGTTTTCCATTCTAGATGTAACATATAACACGAATGTGAAATAATGATTTGATCAATAAAATAAGAGTTATTTACGTTATTTAGTTACATATTGGACAATTTCTTTTCTTTTTTTTTTTTTTTTTTTGAGACAAAGTCTCGGTTTGTTGCCCAGGCTGGATTTTGCAGTGGCATGATCTGGGCTCACTGCAACCTCCGCCTCCCGGGTTCAAGCGATTCTCCTGCCTCAGCCTCCTGAGTAGCTGGGATTACAGGCACGCACCACCACGCCCGGCTAATTTTTGTATTTTTAGTAGAGATGGGGTTTCACCATGTTGGTCAGGCTGGTCTCGAACTCCTGACCTCGTGATCCGCCTGCCTCAGCCTCCCAAAGTGCTCGGATTACAGGCATGAGCCACCGCACTCGGCCTTGTTGGACAATTTCTTAAAGCTTATAGGACCTTTTCACTTTGCTGCTTTGCCAACAGCAATTTAAGTCATATGTCATATGAAAGTCAGGTAGAGCATTCTGAAGACTCATGTGGTAGCATATACCCTACTCACAACCAGGCAGTCAATTATTGGCTAATTCCAGAGGCACCATGGCTACCAGCTACGGTGGTCCTACGAACACTATTTGATTATTACACTGTAGGAAATTGGAGGTTACTCTTCCTTCAATTCGGGGCTTCTAATAGGTATGGACGAGAGTCTTACCAAGATTTCTTTAAAATGCTAAGGGTAGTTCAGGACCTTAGCAAAGTAACAAGAACCTTATAGGAAATATGCTACTTATATAGTATGCAGAGAATGAATAGTCAAGGTCAAGGACAAACACAATCACTGTGCCTATATCATGATTCTTTGGTATAATCAAAGCTAAATTTAAAAGTATTACTTTAGGTAGAGGTAAATAAAAGCGAAATCAACCCACGTTGTTTTACTTGGTTTGGCCTATACCTTGTTTGGTTCCCCTGGATTATATGAAGAAAACATAGGAATTTTTCGGATCTCTTCCTCTGACAAACGATTTCTCTGGATTTCATCTTCTGGGACAAATTCTATTGGTTGCGTCAGCTTCTTAGGCCCAGTCCAACAATGCTCAGGTGAAAAATCAATAACATTTGCCACATGGAGACTGGGGCCTTTACCCTGTGCTGCCTGTTTTCCCTTGTCCTGGAGTAATGATGGGCTCTCAGCTGTGCCACTATCACCCACTGATGTAGCTGAGACCAGTGAGTGGGAAGCAAAGGGTTCACCTCTCATAAGTTGGAACTCTTCAAGACGTTTTTTCATTATCATCTCTTGGTAAAAACTTTCCAGGTTGTTCATGGGATCACCTTTGTTCTTCTTTTGGGGTTCATCTGGATCAAGACAAAGAGATAGGGAAGTTCTACAAAGCCTACCAATACAACCTTTGACAAATTAATAAAAATTAAATCCTGGACCTCAGATAAAGAAACACTGCTGGGGCAGGTATTTACAACCTGTGACAAATGACAATGGTAAATAGTTATCTTATTACAGTATATTTCAAGCAGAATTATAGGCCAGAACTACGGTGAGGCAAGTGAGGCACCTAGAATCATGCAAATATATGCACCTCTAATTGATAAGGACATTTAAAAAAATATAAGCAATATAGTATTATACTTCACAAAATTAATAATTCCTTAGTATCATCTAATACCAGTGTTATGTTCAAATTGTCCTGATTCCATCTAAGATTTTTTTAAACTTGTTTATTCAATTCAAAATCTAAACTAGCCTTTGGCTGTTATATCTCTTAAGATACTTTTATTCTAAAACAGTGCCTCGTCTCTCCCACCCCTCTATTTCATTTTCTCACTCAACCATTGATTAAATAAACTACATTTGTTCTATGAACAAATGAATTTGATTAATCATTTTCTGATGGTGTTGTTTAACTTGTTCCTTAATCCCTTCTATTTCTTGGCAGATAATCTATAACTATACTACCTAATACAGTAGCCACGGTCACATGTGTTTATTTAAATTAATTTTTAAATATCAGTTCCTCAGCTGAACTTAACAAATTTAAAGTGTTCGACAGTCACATGTGGCTAGTCGATACCATATTGGACAGAACAGATAAAAACTATTACATCATTTTAGAAAGTTGCATTGGACAGTGCTGATCCAGAGGTTTGATTAGGTTCAGGTTCAATATTTTTAGGAAAGAATACTTTATAGACAGATATGTACTTCCTATTGTATCATGTCATAAGACACATAATGTTTGGTGGTCCTATTTTTAGTGATACTGAAATTGATCAGTGGATTGAGGTGGTAGATAGTATTAGTCTCATCCCTCCATTATTAAATTTTCCCATTCACCTTCCACCTAATGGGTTTTTTACATCCACTGATGACCATTACCTAGTCTATTAATTTATTAAGAGTTGCAAATCATGGCTTTCCTAATTCTTTCTTTTACACTTATTATCTGTAATTCTAAAATGAACTTACCGTCATCAACTATGTGGTTTCCCTAAATGTAGATCATATGGGAATGGCAGGATGATAAATGCTTGATTCTTTGCCATTATTTACCAATTATGAGAGTAAGAGTTGACACCTTAGAAATGTCTAATGGAGGCCGGGCGCGGTGGCTCATGCCTGCAATCCCAGTACTTTTGGAGGCCGAGGTGGGCGGATCACAAGGTCAGGATTTTGAGACCAGCCTGGCCAATATGGTGAAACCTCATCTCTACTAAAAATACAAAAATTAGCCGGGCATGGTGGCAGGCACCTGTAGTCCCAGTTACTCGGGGGGCTGAGGCAGGAGAATTGCTTGAACCTGGGAAGCGGAGGTTGCAGTGAGCCGAGATCACGCCATTGCACTCCAGCCTGGGCGGCAGAGCGAGACTCCGTCTCAAAAAAAAAAAAAAAAATGTCCAATGGTGACCAATGGTTATTTTTAGTATAATAATGAAACCGTGTATTTTCATATACTGTATCTGTGTCAATTAAACATAGTCATTATTCTTTTTAGTGGCCAAATTATCCCACTTAGGACCAGTGGGAGCCCCTTCAAATTGGCTCCTGTATTGCTTCTCGGCTTTCTGGCACAGCCAAATATCCTAAGCTCATCTTGCATACCTCCTAACTCAAACCTGGAATATTTTTGTAGGGACCCTTGGTTCCTTTTAAGAGGAAGTGGTATTTAGAAACCAAAGTGTGTTGCTGGTGTGTGCAGAAGCAACTTCCAAGTTGTTGTTTCCAGTCCTTTTCAGTAGACAAAAGCTAGGACATTTTTTTTTTATATGATCCACTAGAATGGTTTTATTATTTTTTTAAATTTTACTTTAAGTTCTGGGATACATGTGCTGAACATGCAGTTTTGTTACATAGGTATACATGTGCCATGGTGGTTTGCTGCACCTATCAACCCATTATCTAAGTTTTAAGCCCCGCATGCATTAGGTATTTGTCCTAATGCTCTCCCTCCCCTTTCCCTCCACCCCCTGAGAGGCCCCAGTGTGTGATGTTCCCCTCCCTGTGTCCATGTGTTCTCATTGTTCAACTCCCACTTATGAGTGAGAACATGCAGTGTTTGGTTTTCTGTTCCTGTGTTAGTTTGTTGAGCAAGAGGGACATTTTTAAAGAGAAAAGTAAACCATGAGTTTATATTGGTATTTCCAACTCAAATTTAAGATAACAAGATTTTTACTTAAACTCCTCTATTTTAGAGTGTATCTCCTCTCATATGCTTAAAATAATATTAGCAAAATTATTCACTAGCTTCTTCCTACAATATACTTATAGAATTTTAAAATGTCAATAACAATACTATCACCAATAAAACTGCTGAATATAGTTTTATATTTCTTTGCAGTTACTTTTGCCCTTAGAATATGGGTCCCGTTGGAAATATACAAATGTTTTAAAGTCACTATAAGTAATTTGTTTTCCAATTGTGTGTTTATGCTACTAACTTTATTTATCATTAGGCTCATTTGCTTCAGGTTGTTTTTGAATTTTAGGGATTGATTTTTACCTTTTTGATTAAGCTTTTAAATGATGCAAAATATTTACATGGATCTAAAGTGAAACTGTTATACAGTACCTTCACAGAAGTCTCACTTCCATCTCTGTCCCCTTTATCCCATTCCCTTCCTTCCCCATAAATAATAATTTTTATTAGGTTTTGGCTTATGGTTCCATTGTTTCTTTTTTGAAAATATAAGCAAATAGGCATATATACACATACACATAATTCATTAGTTATACCTCTCTCCTACATAAAAAGTAACTTACTCTAAGCACTGTTCTACAATTTACTTTTTTGCACTTAACAATATATCCTGGAGATAGTTCCATATTAATGTGTAGAGCTCTTCTCATTCCTTCTTAAAGCTGCACAGTACTCCACTGTGTGGATGTACCATAGTTTATTTAACTATTCCCCTCCTGATACACGTTGGTCTTATATCCAGTCTCATACTGTTATGAATAATGTCCTGATAAACAGCTTTGTGCATACAGGATTTGGTATTTTTCAAGTACATGTTTAAAATAGATTCCCCGAAGTGAAACTGCTGAGACAAAGGGCAAATGTGTATGTAATTTTTCTATGTATTGTTAAATTTCACTCTGTAGGAGTTATACTATTCTATATTTCCACCAGCAAGGCATAGGAGTAGTTATGTAAGTATTTCCTAAGACACAAAAAGCACTAACCATTAATGAAAAGATTGATAAATTCAACTACAATTAAAATTAAGAACTTCTGTTCCTCAAAATTTCATAAAGAGCTGGAAAACAACCCCACAAGATAGGAAAAGATATTTGCTACACAAAGAACTATCAGAGAACTTAAAACTAAAATACATGGATAACTCCTACAAATCAATAAGAAAAAGATGAACAACCATTAGGAAAATGGGCAAAATACTGAAGAGATGCCTTACAAAAGAGGAAATACACATAGCTAATAAATATATGTGGGCCAGGCGTGGTGGCTCATGCCTGTAATCCCAGCACTTGGGAGGCTGAGGCAGGAGGAAAGTTCCTTGAGCCCAGGAGTTTGAGACCAGCCTGGGCAACATGGTGATACCCTGTCTCTAAATTAAAAAATAATAATAAAATAAATATATACAAAAGTGCTCAGCCATATTAGAATTGAGGGAAATGCAAATTAGGAAGGGTGTAAGATACTAATAGAAAACCAACATATTGGCAAAAATTAAAAAGAATGCCAACACTACATGTCAGTGAAGTTGTAGAGCCACTGGTACCCTCACATATTGCTGGTGGGAATGTGTACACACAGTGCAAATCAACATGACATCATGTACTAATGTTGAAGATATGCTCAACATACAACCCATCAATTTTACTGCCACATATATACCTTAGAAAAATGTACGCATATATGCACCAGGACACGATAATAAGAATTTTCAGATCATTGCTATTTATAATTGCCCAGAGTTAGCAAAAATACAAATGTTCATCTAAGAAGAATTAATTATAAAATTCTGGTACGTTTATATGATGAAATACTATCATCCAAAGAAAGTGAACAAATTTCAGCTACATATGTCCAAGTGGATGAATAGATTAATAAATATGCTAAAAAATAATTAAGGATGCATCAATAAATAAGGATTCCTCCCTTTGTAGAGCTAAGTGAATTACATGGCATGTTAGAAGGTAGGAGTGCTATAAAAAAGAAAAAAAATACAAGATAAGATTGGAAGAGCTATGGGGTGGTTGTAATTTTTAATGTTGGTCTAGATAGGTCTCATTGAGAAGGTGCTATTTGAGTGAAGACCTAAAGAAAGCAAGGGCATCTATCATACCGATACTAGAGTGAGGTCTCAAGGTAGGAGTATGTCTCAAAAAACTAAAAAAGACTGAAATCATATAAAGTATGTTCTGTAACCACATGGACATACATTAGTGATCCACTACTGTAAGAAACGGGAAAACACAAATATCTGGAAATTGAACAACAAACTTCTAAATAACCCATGGGTCAAAAAACTCATAAAGGAAATTTAAAAATATTTTGACCTCAATGAAAATGAAAACACAACATATCAAAATTTATGATGCAGCTAAAACAATGCTGCATCCATATGACAGACACTTAAAGCTTTAAATACCTGTATTGGAAAAGAAGAATGGTTTCAAATTTAAAACCTGAGCTTCCAAGTTAGGAAACTAGAAAAAAAGTCAACTAAACACAAAGCAAGCAGAAGGAAGAAAACAATAAAGATTAAGAAATAAATCAACGCAATAGAAAATGGAAAAATAGAGAAAAATCAACAAAACCAAAAGCTAGTTCTTTGAAAAATTTAACAAATGACAAACCTTTACCTAGACTGAACAAGAAAGTAAGAGAGAAGACAAAAATGACTAAAATCAATAATTAAAGAGGAAGCATCACTACTAACTTTAGGGAATGTAAAACAATTATTTAGGAATATTATAAATAACTTTAGGCCAACAAATTAGGAAACCTAGATAAATGGACAAATTCATAGAAAGATACAAATTACCAAAGCAGTCTCAAAGAAAAAACGAATAACAAGAGGGTGAATTAGTACTCAATAAACAACCCACAAAGAAAAACCCAGGTCCAAATGGCTTCATTGGTAAATTCTATCAAATACTTAAAGAAATAATACCAATCCTGCAGAAACACTTCAGAAAAGGGAAGAGAAGGAAATACTTTCCAATTCATTCTATGATGTCAGTATTACACTGATAACAAAACTAAACAAAGATATTACAAGAAAGCCACAGACCAATATTCCTCATGAATATAGATGCAAAAATACCTAATAAAATATTAGCAAGCCTCATCCAGCAACATACAAAAGAATCACACACATATAAGTGGGATTTATCCCAGAAATTAAAGATTGGTGTAACATCTAAAAATCAATAGATTAAATCTTAAATCACATGATCATCACAGTAGGTGCAGAAAAAGCATTAAACAAAATCCAATACCCATTTATAATTTTTTAAAAGCTCAATTAACTGACACTAGAAGGGAGCATCTTCAACCTGCTTGTGGTAGGCTGAATAATGGCCCCCCAAAGATGTCCACATCCTAATCCCTGGAATCTGTGAAAATGTTAAATTACACTGCAGAGGGGAATTTGCAAATGTGATCATGTTAAGATTGAGATAGGAAGATGATTCTGGATTATGCAGGTGGGACCAATGTAATCATAAGGGTCCTTATCAGAAGGAAACAAGAAGGTCAGAGACAGAATGGGAGGTGTGATGATGTATGCAGAGGATAATGTGAGGAAGGGGTCAAGAGCCAAGGCATGCAGGTAACCTCTAGAATCTGAACAAGGCTCAACCAGAGCCTCTGGAAGAAATGCAGTCCTGTTGACATCTTAAGCCATTTCTCACCTCTAGAACTACAAGGGCAGAAATTTATATTGTTTAAGCCACTAAATGTATGGTAATTAGTTAACATACTAATTACCTTTCTTTTCATGGGAAAGTAATATACTGCCAAAGAGCATGTGCAGAAAACCCAGAACTAAGATCATACTTAATGGTTAAAAACTGAATACTTTTCCCCTAAGACTGGGAACAAGGCAAGGATGTTAGCTCTCATCACTTCCATTCAACATTGTACTGAAGGTTCCAGACAGTATAAGGAGGTAAAAAAAAAAATCCTCCAAACTGGAAAGAAAGAAGTGTCTTTATTCACAGGAAATAGGATGGTCTATGTAGAAAACTCTAAGGTATCCATAATAAAAATTTTAGAATAGAAGAGTTTAGTCACAGGATACAAATTAATATAGAAAAATCAACTTTAGGCCAGGCACAGTGGCTCATGCCTGTAATCCCACCACTATGGGAGGCTGAAGAGGGAGGATCATCTGAGATCAGGAGTTTGAGAACAGCCTGGCCAATATGGTGAAACCCTGTCTCTACTAAAAATACAAAAATTAGCCAGGCGTGGTGGCGCATGCCTGTAATCCCAGCTACTCAGGAGGCTGAGGCAGGAGAATCACTTGAACCTAGGTGGCGGAGGTTGCAGTGAGCCAAGATAATGCCACTGCACTGCAGCCTGGGTGACAAAGCAAGACACCATCTAAAAACAAAAAAAAGAAAAAAGAAAAATCAACTCAATTTCTATATAATTGCATGCAACAATTGGAAAATGAAATGTGAAAACAATTCTATTCACAAGAACATGAAAATCATTAAAATGCTTAGAAATAAATTCAAAAGGCTGGGTGTGGTGGCTCATACCTGTAATCCCAGTGCTTTGAGAGGATGATATGGGAGGGTCACTTGAGGCCAGGAGTTTGAGACCAGCCTGGGCAACACAGTGAGACCCCATCTCTAAACAAAATTTTAAAAACAATTAGCCAAGCATGGTGGCATGTACCTGTAGTGCTAGCTATTCAGGAGGCTGAGGCAAAAGGATCCCTTGAGCTCAGGAGTTGGAGGCTGCAGTGAGCTATGACTGTGTCACTGCACTCCAGTCTGGATTACAGAACAAGACCCTGTCTCTAAAAAATAATAAATAAATTCAATAAAGAAAGCATGAGATTAAGTTTGATAAAATAAATGTAACTAAAAACTACAAAACAATGCTGAAATAAACTGTAGAAGATCTAAACAAAGGAAGAGACATTCTATTTTCTTGTATTAAAAGATTAATGATTAAAGATCAGTTTTCTCCAAATTGAATTATAGATTCAACTCAATCCTTATTAAATTCCAGTAGGCTTATTTTTCTTAAAATATTGGCAAGCTGTTTCTAAAATTTACATGGAAATACAAAGCACCTAGAATAGAAAGAGTGATTTTAAAAAAGAGAAACAAAGTTGGAGGAGTCATACTACCCAATTTCAAAACTTACTATAAAGGTACAGTAAAAAGATTTAGAGTATAAGGATAGGCATATAGATCAATGTAACCAAGTTGAGTGTCCAGAAATAAAGCCTTACATTTATGGTCAATTGATTTTTCCACAAAGGTGCCAAGACAATGGGAAAAATAATAGCCTTTAAATAGTGCTGGAACAACTGGACATCCATATACAAAAATATGAACTTGGACCCTTTACTTCACACATAAAATTCAACTCAAATGTATAATATATCTAGATGTAAAATCTAAGACTATAAGTATTGCAGAAAAAAAAATAGGAGAATATCTTTCTGATCTTGAGTTCAGCAATGATTTCTTAGATATGACACCAAAAGCACAAGCCATAAAATAATGAATTGAACTTCATTAAAATTAAAAACTTCTGTGCTTCAAAAGACACCATTAAGAAAATAAAGACAAGCTACAGACTAGAAGAAAACATTTGCAAATCATATATATACCTTATAAGGGACTTGTATTCAAAATAAAGAATTCTTATAACTCAGAAACAACCCAATCAAAAAATGGGCAAAAGACTTGAATAGACATTTCACTAAAAAAGACACAATGATGGCTAATGAGCAGATGAAAAAGTATTCAAGATCATTTGTTATTACAGAAATTCAAAATAAAACTACAATGAGCTATCAGTACACACACTGAAATGGCTGTAATAAAAGACAGGTAATAACAAGTATTGGCAAGGATGCAGAGAAATAAGAACTCATACATTGCTGATGAGACAGTAAAATGATACAACCACATTAGGAAATAGTCAATTCCTCAAATTGGTTATACACAGAATTACTGTAGGACACAGAAATTCTACTCATTCAAGAGAAATGAAAACATGTTCACACAAATGTTCACAGCAACATTATTGATAATAGCTAAAAGTGGAAACAATCTAAATGTCATCAAGTGGTGAAAAGATTAAACAATGTGGTGTATCTATTGACATGGTTTGGCTCTGTGTCCCCACCCAAATCTCATCTGGAATTGTAATCCCCATAATCCCCACATGTCAAGGGAGGGACTTAGTGGGATGTGACTGGATCATGGGGATGGTTTCCCCTATGCTGTTCTTGTGATAGTGAGTTCGTTCTCACAAGATCTGATGGTTTTATACATGTTTGACAGTTCCTCCTTCACACACACACTCTCTCCTGCCACCTTGTGAAGAAGGTGTCTGCTTCCCCTTCTGCTATGATTGTAAGTTTCCTGAGGCCTCCTCAGCCATGTGGAACTGTGAGTCAATTAAACCTCTTTCCTTTAAAAATCATCCAGTCTCCAGTATTTCTTTATGGCAGTGTGAGAACAGACTAATAAAGCTGTAAAATAAAAAAAAAAAACTAGCTATATAAAGGAACAAATTGCTGATACATGCCACAACATGGAGAACCTCAAAAACATTATGGTTCCTGAAAGAAGCCAGATTCAAAAGACCACGTATTGTAAGATTCCATTCGTTATGAAATATCTAGAAAAGACAAATTTACGGAAACAGGCTTGGGGTATATGTGGGATTCATTTACTGCAAATGAGCCCTAGGGAATTTTGCCCTGGGTGATGGAAACGTCCTAAAATTGGACTCTGGATTTGATAGCACAATTCTATAAATTTACTAAAAATCACTGAATTGAACACTTACAATAGGTGGATTTTATCATGTGTAAATTATATACCTCAATAAAGCAGTTTTAAAAAAACCAAATTATTCAGAATCACAAAAGGTGAGAAGAAATAGAAAACAGAAAATGTACTGAAAGTCATTAAAGGATAATTAAATTAATGGAAAGGTACCATGTTCACATTTGAAGATTTGAAGACTCATAGATATGTCAATTGACCTCAATTGACTTAAATGCTTGATGGAATCCCAATCAAAATCATATAAGGGTATGTGTGCATGTGTAACTTAATAGATTTTCAAATTTACATGGAAAGGCAAAGTGTCAAAAGTAGACAAAACACTTTTGAAGAAAAAGAAGTTGGAAAGAATTATTCTGCAGATACTAAAACATCATAAAGCTAGACTGTATGATATTGATTCTAAAATAGCCAAAAAGACCAAAGGAACAAAAGAGAGAATAAAAAAAAAATTCATTCATATATGAACACCTGATATATGACACAATATCCATCCATATATGAACACCTGATATATGACACAATATCCATCCATATATGAACACCTGATATTGTGACACAATAACAGTCTAGACATTTTCAATATTTGGTGTTAGAAGGCTATCTACATGAGGGAAAAAAGGAACTGGAACCCTACTTTATACCATATACATAAATCAATTCCAGGTGGATTAAAGACTTAAATGTGAAAGGCAAAAAACATAAAGCTTTTAGAATAAAGAACAGTATCAGGGCCAGGCGCAGTGGCTCATGCCTGTAATCCCAGCACTTTGGGAGGCCAACGAGGGCAGATCACCAGAGGTCAGCAGTTCAAGACCAGCCTGACCAACGTGGTAAAACCCCACCTCTACTAAAAATACAAAAATTAGCTGGGCGTGGTGGCGCATATCTGTAATCCCAGCTACTTGGGAGGCTGAGGCATGAGAACTGCTTGAACCCAGGAGGTGGAGGTTGCAGTGAACCAGGCCACTGCACTGCGGCCTGGGTGACAGGGGAAGACTCTTTGTCTCAAAAAAAAGGATTTATTAATCAAAGCACAAAACCACTAAGTATAAAAAAATTAATAAATTTTATTACATAGAGATCAACAACTTTTGTTTACCAAAAGATACCATGAAGGCAGTGAAATGACAAACTACAGAATTGGAATATACATTTTCAACATATATTACCAACAAAGAACAAGTATCCATAATAATAAAAAGACTCGTACAAATTTATAAGAAAATGCACCTATGATTAGAGAAAAATTGGAGACAGAGTATTCAGGATGTATAACCTCAACACTTTCCTACCTCCTTCCTTCCTGTAGAGAGGTGGCAATAACTGAGATGTGCTATATCTTAGTGCTTTGGTGTTCACCCATTGGTTATTTTGCCTTTAAAGTTATTTATCTGCTGACTTCAAGATTCACAAGCTATTGTTTCGATAGATGCCTAAAGTGACCTCTGAACCAAGACTGCATCTGGACAAAGATACAAACAGATGGAAAGACATTCAGATAGTAAATAGGCATTTTCACATTTGCTAAATGGGCAAAAGAACTGAATAGCCATTTCACAAAGCAGGCTGTCCAAATGGCCAGTCAATGTGTAAGAAGGTATCCAACATCACTAGTTATCAAGAATGAAATTAAAACCACAATGAAGCAAACAAACAACATAGGCTCAGACTCTTAAAATGACATCCTGAAAGGTACACAGACACACAAACACGAACACGAAGGCAGGGGAACTGTTCGGGGAACTGTTCTAAAGCAAACTAAGTGTAATGGGTGATCCCCAATTGTATTCTGGATTTATAATTGAGAAACCTGATTGCAACATTAGAGGAGCAATGTTGAATTTCTTAAGAGTGATCATTATACTGTGATTGCACAGGAGAATGTCTTTGTTCTTAGGAGATACACAATTAAGTATTTAGGAGTAAATCCTTATGTCTGAAACTTACTCCAAATAGTTTATCAGTAAACAAACTACATACACATACACTCATATGGAGGAAGAGAGGTAAAGCAAATGTGGCAAGTTGTCAACAGTTGGTGAATGCAGGTGAAGGGTGTGGGTGTATTCTTTCAATTTTTCTCCACATTTGATATTTTCCAAAATAAAAGGTTGAGGAAAATAACACTTGACTAAAGGCTTTAAAAAAAGTAACATAAATTGGCCCGGTGTGGTGGCTCATGCCTATAATCCCAACACTTTGGGAAGCTGAGGTGAGTGGATCACTTGAGGTCAGGAGTTCCAGACTAGCTTGGCCAACATGGCGTGTGCCACTGTCCCTGGTGAACATTTTGTATTTTTAGTCTGTACTAAAAATACAAAAATTAGCCAGGGGTGGTGGCAAATGTCTGTAATCCCAGCTACTCGGAAGGCTGAGGCACGAGAATTGCTCAAACCTGGGAAGTGGAGGTTGCAGTGAGCTGAAATCATGCCACTGCACTTTAGCAGAGCGGACTCTGTCTCAAAAAAAAGAAAAAAAAAGTAACATAAATAAATGTTAACTAATAATAAAGGGAAAAAAGCACAATGAGATACAAGTAAACACTCATCAGATTAAAGTCTGACAATACCCGTTGTGGACAAGGATGTAGAGCAACCTAAACATTTCCACATGGTTGTTGGAATTTTAACTTGGGGGAATCCCTTCAGAAATTAGTTAACAGCTATTAAAGTTGAAGACGTGAACACTTCACCACCCAATTCCACTCCTAGATATATACCCTGAGAAACTCCTGCACACGTGTCCCAGAAAACATGTACAAGAAAGATCACAGTGGCAGAAGTGATATATACAGCCCCCCAAATGGGAACAACCCAAATGTGCAACTACAGTAGAATGGATAAACTATGGTATGTTCATATAAAGGAATACTATACTATACTTCAATGAAAATGAACTATGGCTACACATAGCAATATGTACGAATATCTCAAATATAATTGCCAGAAAACACCACAATATTGAGTAGAAAAGGAAGACCCAATAGAATACATACAGTATAATTCACTGATATAATGCTTAACCACAGGCAAAACCAAACACTGTCTAGTGCTGCATGTACGGGTGGTAAAGATATAAAGAAAAATAAGGAAATTATCACAAGTTAGGGCAGTAGTTATATCTAGTGGGAAGAGGGTTGTGATTTGTGAGGGACATATGGGGATTTTTGGAGTATTGGCATATTCTATTTCTTGATCTGATTAAAAATGTTTTAAGCACTGTTTGTCATGATCTATCTCATTATAAAAAGATGGTTTGCAAAAAAAGTGAATGAGAGGTGAACAAGTGGCAATAAGTAAATGTACTGGGTTAAATAGAATCCTCCCAAAATTCATGTCTACCCAGAACCTAAGAATATGACATTATTTGGAAATAGGGTCTTTGCAGATACAATTAGTTAAGGTGAAGTCACAGGGTAGGCTCTGAGTCCAGTGACTGATGTCCTTATAAGAAGGACATGTGAAGATACAGAGACAGACACAGTCAACAACCAGAATGCCATGTGATGGCAGAGGCAGAGATTGGAGAGATGCATCTGTAATCTAAGAACTGCGAGCAAACACCAGAAGCTAAGAGAGAGGCATGGAACAAATTCTCCCTCAGAGTCACTAGAAGGACCCAACCTTGCCAACATCTTGATTTTGTAGCCTCCACAACTGTGAGGGAATAATTTTCTGTTGTTTTAAGCCATTCACTTTCAGCAGCATCCTACTTCCCAGTACCAAAGTCTGTATTAGATTCCTAGGGCTGTCATAACAAAGTACCACTGGTACTGGGAAGTAAGATGCTGCTTTAACAAATACCTAAAAATGTGGAATTGGATTTAGAATTGGGTAATGAGTAGGGGCTGGAAGAATTTTGAGCTGCTTGATGGTAAAAGCCTATATTACATTGAGGAGATTGTTGGTAGAAATACGGATGTTAAAGGCAATTCTGGTAAGGGCTCAGAAAGAAGTAAAGAGACAGTAGAGAAAGCTTCTACTATCTTAGAGAATATATGTGTTCATGATTATATACATGTAATCATGAACAAAATGTTGCTAGAGGTATAAATGTTAAAGGTACTTCTGGTAAGGCCTTAGAAGGAAATGAACATGTTATTAGATACTGGAGGAAAGGCAATCTTTGTTATAAAGTGGCAGAAGCTTGGCTGATTTGAGTTCTACTGTTGGGCGAAAAGTCTAACTTAAAAGTGACAAACTGATATTTCGCTAAGGAGATGAATGGGCAAAGTGTGGAAGATGCAGGCTAGTTTCTCCCTGATGCTTATAATAAAATAAAAGAGGAAGGAGGAAAATTGAAGAAGGAACTGTTAAGAAAAAAGGGGATAACACTTTATGATTGGGAAAATTCTCAGCCTATACAGATAGCGTGCTCTGGAAACAGGGCCAACAGTATAGATGGACAAACTTTCATTGAAGAGATTAAGTGTTAGGGTGTTAGGATCCAATCAACCATCTCAGCAGAAGCCAGGAATACAGATGGGGTTATCTAGGAAGAATCTGTAGAGAAACCTCATGTCTAATGGTGCAAATCTCTTGACATATATGAGACTGACAATGTTTTTGAGAATCTTATACCAGCAAAAACTACCAGTGCCAGCCTGGTGTGAAAGAGACAGAGACAGGACAAAGGAAGGATGATTACAAGAGCAAAGTCACAGACGTAGAGGCCAGAGAGGATGGGGCTATAGCTGCCCTGATAGACTGAGTATATGGGCCCAGTGGACAAAGCACTGAGCCCAGAATATTACTCATAGGCCTTGAAAACTAATGGAATTTGCCATGCTAGGCTACAAACTTGCTTTAGACCAGTAACCCCTTTATTCCCTCATTTTAGCCCTTTCAGAATGGGAATGTCTATCTTATGCCTGTCCCACTATTTTATTTCGGAAGCAGGTAACTTGTTTTCTAGCTCCACCAGTCTCTGGATGGAGAGAAATTTTGCCCCAGGATGGACCATATCCAGAACCTCACCCATACCTGATATAGATGATTTAGATAATGAGACTTAGGACTTTTTGAGTTGGTATTTAGATGATATTTGGGACTCAGACTTGGTGCTGGAATGGGTTGACTTTTGGGGATGTTATGTATTTTGCACGTGGATAGATGTGAATTTTTGGCACCAGAGGGCAGACTGTACTAGGTTGAACAGTATACCTCTAAAATTCATGTCCACCTGGAGCCACAGACTGTGAAATATTTGGAAATAGGGTCTTTGCAGATGTAGTTAAATTAAGATGAAGTAATACTAGATTAGGGTGGGGCCTAAATCCAATGACCAATATCCTTTTAAGGGAGAAATGTGAAAACACAGGTACATGAGAATGCTATGTGATGACAGAGGCAGAGATAGGAATTATGCATCTATGAACCAGGGAACACCAAGAATTGCTGGCAACTACCAGAGCTAGAAGAAGTAACAAGGGATATTTTCCTAGAGCCTGCAGAGAGAGCATGGCCCTGCTGACACCTTTGATTTTAGACTTCCAGCCTCCAGAACTGTGGAGAGGATAAATTTCTGTTGTTCGAAGCCACCAGATTTATAATAATTCGTTACAGCAGCCCTAGGAAACTAATACAGTAATTATAGAAAACTCTTCGAAGAATTGTGCTGTAGAAAGGGCAAACTATTGATACATACGACAATATGAATGAATCCCAAAAACATTATATTGAATGAAAGAAACCTTACACAAAGAACGTATACTGTACGATTCCAGTTATATGAAGTTCTAGAACAAGCAAAACTAATCTATGGTGGAAAAAAATCAAAACACTAGTTGCCTCTGAGAGGGTAGGATGGGAATTACTGGAAAGAAGTATGCTGAAACTTTCTGGGGTGATAGTAATCTTCTGTGTTGATAGGGGTTAAGTTACACAGATGCAGTGTGTCCTGGAGATGGTCCGATGATTGCCTTTATTCCCAATTCCATGTTCAGTGATAACATATTGGTAGCTTGAAACTGGCTATGGTGGTAATATGTACACCTTGGAAACTGGCAGATGATACAAATCAGGGCCTGTTTTCCCCACTCCCCTCCCCCACCCCCCCGCCAGAGAGCTGGTTGTTAAACATTTACCAGCATATCACTACAGATTTATACATTGTTCAAAAGTCAGCAAATGAACACTTAAAAGATCTTTACATTTAAGTGCTTGCAAATTTTGCAACAAAAGAAGAATCATTAATAAATATTTAACTCTAATTAACAGTATACATGCTGAAGTATTTGGGGGGGAGGAATTTACATCAGCAGTTTTCTAAAATACAATAATAAAGATGGAATGATAGATGGGTACGGGTATAGATAGATATGTGATAAGGCAAAATATTAATGGTAGATTCCAGATGGTAATATATGGTTCTTTGTGATAAAATTCTTTCAACTTTTCTGTGTGTTTGAAAATTTTCAAGGAAAACAAAGAATAGAAAACATCTTTTCCCATTAGGATATCAAAAATATTAACATATTATATTATCTATTTAATATTATCTTTCTTAGGGCTTAAATTTTTACATTTCACTTTTTAAATGAACTGCTACTTATTATGGTATACAGTAAAAGAAGAAGATCTTGTCAAAGGCCTTTTCTGCATCTATTGAGATAATCATATGGTTTTTGTCATTGGTTCTGTTTATATGCTGGATTACGTTTATTGATTTGCATATGTTGAACCAGCCTTGCATCCCAGGGATGAAGCCCACTCGATCATGGTGGATAAGCTTTTTGATGTGCTGCTGGATTCGGTTTGCCAGTATTTTATTGAGGATTTTTGCATCGAATAAAAACTCTCAATAAATTAGGTATTGATGGGACGTATCTCAAAATAATAAGAGCTATCTATGACACACCCACAGCCAATATCATACTGAATGGGCAAAAACTGGAAGCATTCCCTTTGAAAAGTGGCACAAGACAGGGATGCCTTCTCTCACCACTCCTATTCAACATAGTGTTGGAAATTCTGGCCAGGGCAGTTAGGCAGGAGAAGGAAATAAAGAGCATTCAATTAGGAAAAGAGGAAGTCAAATTGTCCCTGTTTGCAGATGACATAATTGTATATCTAGAAAACCCCAAAGTCTCAGCCCAAAATCTCCTTAAGCTGACAGGCAACTTCAGCAAAGTCTCAGGATACAAAATCAATGTGCAAAAATCACAAGCATTCTTATACACCAATAACATACAAACAGAGAGCCGAATCATGAGTGAACTCCCATTCAAAATTGCTTCAAAGAGAATAAAATACCTAGGAATCCAACTTACAAGGGATGTGAAGGACCTCTTCAAGGAGAACTACAAACCACTGCTCAATGAAATAAAAGAGGATACAAACAAATGGAAGAACATTCCATGCTCATGGGTAGGAAGAATTAATATCATGAAAATGGCCATACTGCCCAAGGTAATTTATAGATTCAATGCCATCCCCATCAAGCTACCAATGACTTTCTTCACAGAATTGGAAAAAACTACTTTAAAGTTCATATGGAACCAAAAAAGAGCCCGCATCACCAAGTCAATCCTAAGCCAAAAGAACAAAGCTGGAGGCATCATGCTACCTGACTTCAAACTATACTACAAGTCTACAGTAACCAAAACAGCATGGTACTGGTACCAAAACAGAGATATAGACCAATGGAACAGAACAGAGCCCTCACAAATAATGCTGCATATCTACAACCATCTGATCTTTGACAAACCTGACAAAAACAAGCAATGGGGAAAGGATTCCCTATTTAATAAATGGTGCTGGGAAAACTGGCTAGCCATATATAGAAAGCTGAAACTGGATCCCTTCCTTACACCTTTTACAAAAATTAATTCAAGATGAATTAAAGACTTAAATGTTAGACCTAAAACCATAAAAACCCTAGAAGAAAACCTAGGCATTACCATTCAGGACATGGGCATGGGCAAGGACTTCATGTCTAAAACACCAAAAGCAATGGCAACAAAAGCCAAAATTGACAAATGGGATCTAATTAAACTGAAGAGCTTCTGTACAGCAAAAGAAACTCCATCAGAGTGAACAGGCAACCTACAGAATGGGAGAAAATTTTTGCAATCTACTCACCTGACAAACGGCTAATATCCAGAATCTACAATGAACTCAAACAAATTTACAAGAAAAAAACAAACAACCCCATCAAAAATTGGGCAAAGGATATGAACAGACACTTCTCGAAAGAAGACATTTATGCAGCCAAAAGACACATGAAAAAATGCTCATCATCACTGGCCATCAGAGAAATGCACATCAAAACCACAATGAGATACCATCTCACACCACTTAGAATGGTGATCATTAAAAAGTCAGGAAACAACAGGTGCTGGAGAGGATGTGGAGAAATAGGAACACTTTTACACTGTTGGTGGGACTGTAAACTAGTTCAACCATTGTGGAAGTCAGTGTGGCGATTCCTCAGGGATCTAGAACTAGAAATACCATTTGACCCAGCAATCCCATTACTGGGTATATACCCAAAGGATTATAAATCATGCTGCCATAAAGACACATGCACACATATGTTTATTGCGGCACTATTCACAATAGCAAAGACTTGGAACCAACCCAAATGTCCAACAATGATAGACTGGATTAAGAAAATATGGCACATATACACCATGGAATACTATGCAGCCATAAAAAATGATGAGTTCATGTCCTTTTTTTTTTTTTGAGATGGAGTCTCGCTCTGTCGCCCAGGCTGGAGTGTGCAGTGGCGCGCGATCTCAGCTCACTGCAAACTCTGCCTCCCGGGTTCACACCATTCTCCTGCCTCAGCCTCCAGAGGAGCTGGGACTACAGGCGCCCGCCACCACGCCCGGCTAATTTGTAGGGACATGGATGAAGCTGGAAACCATCATTTTCAGCAAACTATCGCAAGGACAAAAAAACAAACACCGCATGTTCTCACTCATAGGTGGGAATTGAACAATGAGAACACATGGACACAGGAAGGGGAACATCACACACCAGGGCCTGTGGTGGGGTGGGGGGAGGGGGGAGGGATAGCATTAGGAGATACACCTAATGTTAAATGACGAGTTAATAGGTGCAGCACACCAACATGGCACATGTATACATATGTAACTAACCTGCACGTTGTGCACATGTACCCTAAAACTTAAAGTATTATAAAAAAAGAAGATCTAAATGTATTATTTGTTCAAGTAGCTAATCAATTGAAAGACATTTTTCATTTTTATCATTTTCTTTAGATAGTTCATGGTAGGCATATGTAGACCATGGAGTCTGACAAGTATACAAGTCATGTTAAAACCCTAAAAAGAAAGAAGAAATACTGGGGATGACTGAAGTTATTTGGAATATAAAAGGGATAGGATCCAGCACAAAATTATACAAATTAGCCTTAAGCAGAAAGGACTTCTCTAGCACTGAGTCAAGAGGGAAGAAAACAAGGGTGAGGATACAGAAGTCAGCAGAGCATGAAGCAGGAAATGGATGAAAGTTCTTGCTGATGGCAGTTTCCTTTGAAATAGGATGGAAGACTGTTAAAAATGACAAAATAGTAGGAAAGGAAAGAGTAATGAGAATCTAAAATAGTATTTATAAGGAATGAAATAGTGAGCTGACTAGGGACTAGGAGATAGATTGTTGAACAAGGGAGAGGCTCTAACCAATAACAGAGACGAGAAAGTTGTAGAGGCAATAATCAACAAAGTTATGATTTCTTTCTAGCAATGCCCAGAAGTAATGATGTAGAAATAGAGAAGGCAATTAGTTTGGTTGATTTGAGTTTGAGGTTTTGCTGGGTGGATGTGATACACAGACAAGGAAGCAAAGAGAATGATTCATTGTCAAGATGGGTGGTTAAATAATGGATGATAGAGTCTAAGTGAGATTTGAAAGGAAGAAGAAATAGAAAGGGACTGACAGATTGGGAGAAAATTAAAAGGTCAAGGAACTGGAGATATAAACAGGGTTGAAGAGATGGTATGTGAATTTAAGAGAGTTATGTGAGCCAGAAGGATAAGAAAAAGGTTGTAGTCAGAGAGTACCATATTATAGTTGAAGATTTCAGAGGAAATATATTTCTAGAGATAATATATGTTTCTTTCTCACTGCTTCAAGGTTAGAAAATGGGATATGTATAACTCCAGAAAAGTTTGTCTCGAGATATAGTAAAATCACACTTAATAAACCAATAAATCTTTTCCAATCACATATACAAGTGCTGTGGACAAAAGTACAGACTTTTGTGTAAGGACAAACATGGATTTAAGTCCCAGCATGGCCACTTAATAATTGTGATCTTAAGAAAATCACTTATGCCCCCTGAAGCTCAATTTCATTTTCTGTAAATTGGGTATAATACTGTACTATCCCATAGGGTACTGTAAGGTTTAAATTTGATAATTTATAAAAATACTTAGCAAGGACTGGCACAAATAAGTCCTCAAAATTAGTAGCTATTAGGACTTGTTTCTGGGTAAGATGAAGTAAGCACACTTCACTCTGTGACTCCCATTGAATAAAGTTATAAAACCTGGAGAGAATGTATGGTACATTTAAATGCTATGAAGAGTGAATGGTAGCAGGAGGAAGGGGTAAGAAACCAAGAATTTGAAATAACAAAGAACTCATGCCCAGAAGAGACATGGCATAATCAAATTGCTGAAAATAAAGAGAAAAAAAACATTAAAAAAAACCTCTTACATTTATGGTAAATTGATTTTTCACAAAGATATTAAGACAATTCAATGAAAAAGAATAGTCTTTTCAACTAAAGGCACCAGGACAAATGGCTATCCATATGCTAAGAGATGAATGTAACTCAAACAGTGAGGTTTGTAGCATTTCGACTTTCCATCATCCCATCTCCCCTTCTCTAGCTTTGCAGTAGCCTTGAAAACCAACAACCTTGCAACAACAGAAGCTGCAAAACCCAGCAGCCTATCTGAAACTGGAGTGGCAGACCAGTTCTGGAGCACCATAAAAGCCCCATCCTTGGAGAATTTTCACTATTTTACCTGGATGGAACTATCTGACCTGCCTGGCACTTCAATGAAAAGCCACATTCTGAGATGCCATTGGTATGACAATTACAGTAGAAAGTATGGGAGGTAGAGAACAGCTAAACAAAGTTTTTTAATATAATTGAAATTAAGTTGGTTTTAATACAAATTAATTTATTTAAGCCAAGAGGCTAATTGTAATCCCCAGAGCAACCACTAACACACACGCACATACACAAAAATAGTAAAAGAGGCAAGAAGTTAATTAAAATGGCACATTGGAAAAATCTATTTAACATAAAAGAAGGAATAAATGGAGGAACAGAGGAAGAAAAAAGATACAAGAGAAACAGAAAACAAAAAGCAAAATAGCAGATGTAAATCCTTAACAGACTCTAATTAAATACATTAAAATAAATGAACTAAACTCTCCAGTCAAAAGGCAGAGATTGAAATAATTGATTAAAAAGAGAAAATATAATCCAAACTATCTGCTGTCATGAGACACACTTTAGGTTCAAAAACACAAATAGACTAAAAGCAAAAAGATGGAAAAAGATGTCCCATACAAATAAGAACCAAAGTGGAGCTGAGTTTTAGAAATTTGAATCTTCTTTCTGTTTAACTTGATCAGTCTAGCTAAGGGATTATAAATTAGTTGATCTTTTCAAAGAACTAACTTTTGGTTTTGTTGACTTCCTCTATTATTTCCTCTATGTCATTTATTTTTGCTCCATTTTTTATTATTTCTTTTCATCAGCTTGATTTGGATTTAGTTTGCTCTTCTTTTAATAAGTTCTTAAGGTGGAGATTTCAGTTATTAATTTGAAATCTTTCTTCTTTATTAATATGGGCATATACAGCTATGGGCATTACAGCTAAATATCCCCCTAAACACAGATTTTATTTTACTCCATAAGTTTTGGCATTTTGTGTTTTTAATTTACCTCAAAATACGTTCTAATGTTCCTTTTGATTTCCTTTTAATTCATTGACTGTTTGGTAGAGTGTTAATTTCCACATATTTGTAATTTTCCTAAATGTCCTTCTGTTATTTGTTTTGAATTTCATTCCACTATGAACAGAAGTGGCAAGAGTGGACATCCTTGTCTTATTTTTGATCTTTGGGGAAGAATTTCAACTTTTCACCATTAATTATGAGGTTAAGTATTAACACACAAATGTGGCCAAGTGATTTCTGACAAAAATGCAAAGGCAAGTAAATGGAGAAAGGATACTCTTTTAACAGTTGGTTCTAAAACAACAGGACATTTGAAGCCAAAAAAAATAAGTGAACTTTAACCTAAACTTCATACCTTATATAAACATCAAGTCAAAATGGATCATAGATCTAAATGTAAAATGTATAACTAAATAACTATCAGAAGAAAACACAGGAAAATATCTTTTTCATGAACAGGTAGAGTTGTTAGATACATATAAATGCACAAACATAAAAAGCAACCCATGAAAGGATCAACTGATAAACAAGATTTTAGAAGACTTGAAAACATTTTCTCTGAGGTAAAAGACTTATACACTGAAAACTACAAAATGTTGCTGAAAGGAATTAAACAAGACACAAATAGACACCCCATGTTCATGAATTAGAAGACAATACTGTTAAGACATCAATACTAACCAAAGTGATATACAGATTCAATGTAAGTCCTACCAAAACGTCAATAATATTTTTTACAGGAATAGAAAAATCCATTCTAAAATTCATATGGAATCTCAACCAATCCCCAAATATCCAAAACAATTTTGAAAAAGAACAAAGTTGGAGTTCTCACACTTCCTGATTTCAAAACTTACTACAAGGTTACAGTAATTAAAACAGTGTGGTACTGGCATAAAGACAGGTATATATAGTCAAATGATTTTTGAATAGGGTGCCAGGATCATTCAGTGTGGAAAGAACAGTCTTTTTTCAACAAGTGGCACTGGGAAAACTGAATATCAACATGAAAAAAATGAAGCTGAATTTTTACCTTAATACCATATATGAAAATTAACTCAAAAGGTTCAAAGACCTAAACATAAGAGCTAAAGCTATAACACTCTCAGAAGATAACATAAGGAAAAGCCTTCATTTCATAACAATGGATTTGGCAATGATTTCTTGGATATGACACCAAAAGCATAGACAACAAAAGAAAAAAATCGACAAATTGGACTTCATCGAAATTAAACACTTTGTGCATCAAAGGACAGAGTGAAAAGGCAACTCTTGGAATAGGAGAAAATATTTGCAAGTCATATATCTTACAAGGAATTAATATACAGAATATATATAGAACTTCTACAACTCAACAACAAACAAGAAACTTATTTTAAAAACGGACAAGAGATCTGAACGGATACATCTCCAAAGAAGATATACAAATGGCCAAAAAGCATATGAAAAGATGCTCAACAGCACTAATCATCAGGGAAATTGAAATCAAAACCACAATAAGATACCATTTCACACCCATTAGGATGGCTATTATTTTTTAAGAAAAGAAAATAGTAAGTGTTGCCAAGGGTATGGAGAAACTGGAACTCTTATCTTATGCATTGCTGGTGGGAATGTAAAATGGTACAGTCTCTATGGAAAATGATATTGCGGTTTCTCAAAAAATTACATGTAGAATTAACATGTGATCCAGCAATTCCACTTCTGAGTATATAGCCACAATAATTGAAAGCAGGTATTCAAACAGATATTTGTACACCCATGTTCATAGCAGCATTATTCACAAAAGCTAAAACATGGAAACAACTTGAGCATCCATCAATTGATAAACAAAATGTGCTATATACATACAATGGGATATTATTCCACCTTAAAAAGAAAATTCTGACACATGCTACAACTTAGATGAATCTTGAAGATATTATGCTAACTAAAGCCAGTCACAAAAGGACAAATATTATATGATTCCACTTATATGAAGCACCTAGAGCAGTCAAATTCATAGAGACAGAAAGTAGGATGGTGGTTGCCAGAGGCTGGTGGGGGTGGAGAAAATGGGGAGTTAGTATCTAATAAGTACAGAGTTTCAGTTTGGGAAGATGAAAAATTTCTGGAGATGGATGGTTGTGATAGTTGCAGAACAATGTGAAAGTACTTAATGCCATAGAACTACACACTTAAAAATGGTTTAAATGGTAAATTTTATGTTATGTATATTTTACCACAATAAAAAAAGTTTGCTCTGCAAAAGACACTGTTAAGAGAATGAAAAGACAAGCTACAGACTGGAGAAAATGTGTGAAAATCACATATCCAACAGAAGATTGTGTTTAGAATATACAAAGAACTCTCAAAAGTCATCAGGAAGAAAATAAACAACCCAATTATAAAACAGCAAAAGATTTGAACAGACACTTTAGCAAACAGGATATAAGGATGGCAAATAAGCACATGAAAGATGTTCAACATCATTAGCCATTAAAGAAATGCAAATTAAAACTACAATGAGGTACCACTTCACAGCTATTGGAATAACCAAAATAAATACTGACAATACCAAGTGCTGACAAAGATGTAGAGCAACTCGAACTCTCATACATTGCTGGTGAAAATGCAAAATGGTACAGCCACTCTGGAAAATGGTTTGGCAGTTTCATATAAAGTTAAATGTACACTTACCATATGACCCAGTAATCCCACTTCTAGATATTTACCTTAGAGAAATAAAAACTTATGTTCACAAAAAAACCTGTACAAGAATGTTCATATCAATATTATGCATAGCCATCATAATCTGGAAACAACCCAAATGCACTTCAATGGGTGAATGGATAAACAAACTTTCGAATGTCCATAAGATGAAACGCTACTCAACAAAATGAATGAACTATTGATACACGCAACAACTCAAATGAGTCTAAAAGGCATTATGCTGAGTGAAAGAAGCCAATCTCACAAGGTTACATGTTGTATGATTCCATTTACATGACATTTTCTAAAAGATAAAACTACAGTGATGGAAAACAGTCAGTGATTGTCAGGAATTATGGTGGGTTGGGAATGACTATAAAGGGACAGCATGAGGGAGTTTTTTAAGGTGATGAAGCTATTCTCTCTCTTGATTGTGGTGGTGGTTACATGAACCTACATGATTTACAATTCACAGAATTGTACACCAAAAAAGAAGAAGCCCCATGCAATTTTATTGGAAGTTCATTTCAAAAGTAAGAAAATATTTGCTATCATATCATCATCATCATCAATAATTATACTTTACTGATTAATAAAAATATTCAGAATTATTTGTGAAATGGGATCTAAAAATCATTAAGGTCAATTTATGTCTGGTACAATAATTTAAATGTATAGAGAAAAAACAACAGCACTAAATGTAAAAGCTTTACAACTTCTACTAACTCCTCTCTTTAATATTCTGTATCAGGATAATATGCTCCCTCTGGATCATTTCCTATAAACATTGTCATATACTGAATATGGAATTAAATAAGTGCTCAACTGGGACCCTAGGTTACATTCCTAAATCTAACACTATAAGAAAACTCTCGACTTGCCTTTTGTGCCTAATTTTATCTTCCTCTTCATTGAGGTCATGTACTTGTCTGCACTTGTCTTTTTGTGGTATGCTGTGAAGGTTTAAAGCAAGGAGTTTCAAAGATAGGAAACAGAACAGATTCATACACCACCCACCCTCCACCCCAAATACCAGGTACTGCTCTAAGTGATTTACATGTATTATCTCACTTAATCCTCTTAGTAACCCTGTAACATAGCTACTATTAATATTCTCATTTTACAGATGAAGATACTGAAGCATAGAGAGGTAACTTGCCTAGCATCTCACAGCTAGTAAGTGGGGGAGCCAGGATTTTCCCAGGCAGTCTGCCTCCAGAGCCCATGTTATTAATCATTATGCTAAATGTCTCTCCACAAAAGGTTATTCATTTGTTCATTCATTCCTTCCTTCACCACTGCTCTGCCATGTCTATGGTCTTTCTATCTCTAACAAATCATTCATCCATTCTCACGGCCTTAACATGTTATCTAAGGATAGATGATTCCCAGTTCTATATACCTAGTTCTGACCTCTCTCCTGAGCTTCACTGCTGCATTTCCAACTGTCTCCTCAACATCTGCATTTGATGATCCTGCCATTCTCACAAATTTAACATGTTTAAAATCAAACTCATCATCCTTCCTTGAAATTTCCCCACAAAGGCTTTCTTAATTTTGCCAATTGGTAAGTCACACAGCCTTGAAACTTCTGGATTATCTTTGACACATACCTCTGCATTGACCTCCCTCCTTCATTTTCAGTCAACAAGTTTTATTAGTTCTTCCCTTATAAACCTACCTCTCTCCAGTTTCACTGCTATCACTCTAGACCAAGTCTTCATGCCTAAATGACTGTAATATCTCCTAACCATTCTCCTTGCTTCCAGTTCTTCCTCTCTCTAATCCTATTTATTGACCACCAGATTAATAATTTTCAAATATGGCTTTTATCATGTCACTTCTGGTTCAAAAACCTTCAACCATATTGAAACTAACTGATAACTAACTCTGTATAGGTCTATACTAGTCACCAAATACAGTTCAAAATTTTTAGCTACCTTTCTAACCTCGTCTCACATCTCCTCCATAGTTAGCACACTCCGTAGTGCTCACACCATCTGTTGCAACTGAAATGTCATTACCTCTCTTTTCTAAAGAATAGGTAGTATTAAAAGAACATTTAAATCTTACCTCCTCTGAGAGGCCTTCTTCAATCACACCAATATACAGTGGCCTTTGCCTCCTCTGAACTCCAACAACACTTAACAAATGTATCTAGTATTCTCACTAAATGTTACATGTTTATCTCTCCAACCAGACTATACTTGGCACAAGGTGAGGAACCATTTCTTAAACTTCCATGCACCTTCCACAGCGTCTAGTAAAACTTATCTGTCAAACTAAATCCTTCTAGTAAAGACACATACTATTTATCCATGTATTTTGTGCTAATCTGTAGTTCAGCCTAAAGACCCTTCACAATCTAGCTTCGCCCCCCCTTCCTTCCAGTGTCACCTCCTGTCATTCCCTGCCACTTCTTCTACTCCTGCCACATTAAACTTCTCATTGTTCCTTAGACACACCCGGTTCTTTCATAATCCTGTTGCTATTTACTATCTTTAATGTCCATTCCCCTTTATTTACCTGACAAATGCCCGTTGATCCATCAGGAGTTAGTATAAATGTCAACTTCTGACTCCCCCAACTAGACTTAGATGCTCTGTGTTCTGTGCTACCTCAGCATTTTATTCAAATCTCTATAATAGCAGTTTCCATGTTGTCATGCAACTAACTGTGCACATATTTGTCTCTCTTATGGTATTCTACATTCCTCAAAAGTAGTGACAATTCGTCTTTCCCCTATTCCCTTCACTAACTCTTCATATTTAATGCCCTGCTGTTTAATCTTTCTCTCAGCGAAAGAATATATCAAAGTCAGTGGGGATCACATACCTTGGTAATAAAGAGCCTTAAGGAAGGAGTGACGATCAGCTCCCTGAAATAAAGACTTTTCTATTTCCATTTCTCGCCGGGTCAGCTGTTTGCTCTTTGCAAATCTCTGTGGCAGGCAAAGAATGCGCTGACGCTCCGAGATCCTTTCTTCAATATCTTGAAGACGGTTCTGTATTGCTTCAGGAGTTGCCCTCAGTCTTGTCTTCTGAAACCAGAGGAATGAGATGGCATATATCATAGAGGACACAACCTGAACATGATGATCTGGTATCTCAAGTAAAAAGATGACCTGGGCCCAGAAATGAATGTTTACAGAAAGTGTTAGCTAAGAAGTTAAAGAACAGCTTCTCTTTTACCAACGTCTGCATTCTAAAAATCAAAGAAGATTCAGACACCAAGCTCAGTTTTGTGAGAACTAAAAACGGAAAGGCTCTCAATGCTAAAATGAAGATATTTTGCTCTGTTTCCTTGAGGAGAAAAACAAACAAAAAAAACATTACCCCACTCACCTTTTCACCTGAAACATGGCTCTTCCAGATCAAGATTTCTGTTTCATTAAGCCCTAATTCCCTGAGAGAAGCAGTTTCCTGGTCCTTCTCATGCAGTGTCTGGAATTGGGACAAAGTCATAGTCCCAGCTGCTTCCTTCCCAAAGGGCTTGTACATAGTACCAGGAGCAAAGCTCTCTTTCTTAGACATACATCTGCAAAACGTGCAGGAGGACAGTAAGAACATCTTGAGGTTACTACCATTCAAAAAAATGGAGGTTCAACACTGTAAGAGGTACAATGAAACTCACTAGCAAATTTTCTCTTACATCTTATTTCTAAGCTGAAGCACCACTGCAACAAAATGGAACTCCATCAATAGTCCCCTCATCCAGGAATAATAAACTAAATCAACAAATATTTATTGAGTACTTACTATGCACCAGATACTCTGCTAGGTACTAAGGATTTAATAGCTTTATAAAAAAGTAAAAATGGCTCCTGCTTTTGTGGAAAAACAGTGGAACAGAGGCAAGTAAACAGGCAATGATAATATTGGGTTACAAGTGCTATGTTGAGGGAAATACAGGATGCTGTAGAAGAACATAAAATAGGTACTTGGCCCAAACTTAGTGAGATATGGGAGGCTTTCCAGAGGAAGAGACACAGAATTAAAACCCTGCCTAATACATTGAAGTCTAACAAAGAAAGGGAGGTGGGAGAGGAACATTCCATCTAGGCTTTAAGAGAGATCTGTCACCTGGAGGTGAGAGTCTATGATACTCTCCGTTTGCAAAATTAATACCTACTCCTCAATGGAGACAGAAGTATCAAGTTGATGCTGAAGGAGGCTTTTCAGCTGCCTCTCCCCTTCTGTTTCAAGCTCCTCCAGGACATGCTCATCACTCTTCACACAGCTGTTTACCCTGGAGTAGATATAAGAATATATACAGAAAACAGAAGAGACGGTGAGTCTCAAAATATATTCCTTATCTATATTATCTACCATTACTGACCCCATTTATTCAAAGACACTTCTCCAACAATTCATTGCCCTTTACCATTTAGTCCATGAACACTTACTAAACAAATACCTGTTTACACAGAAGGTGCTACGCTAGGTACTGAGGGAAGTCAAAGGTGTTTAGGACATAGTCCCTGTCCTCAAGAAGCCCACAATCTATTTAGGGAGAAGAAACGTGTGTGTATGTGTTGCATGCATGTGCCTTGGCGGCGGGGGGAGGAGAGAATAATAACACATAGAAGCATATGCCAAATTAGTAGAAATTCACAGAAGAGAAAATTGGGAGATAAAGGTGGTAAAGGAAGACTTCAGAAAGGTACTCTTAAGCTGACATTCAAAGGTGTGTGATGAAGAAAAGCAACAGGGAAAGAGTACAAAAGGGACAGTAATATATACAGAAGGATAATGAGAAATAGTAATTTATCAAGCAGTTAAGTGACACAGTGCAAGTGATGGTTTAGACAGATGAACGTGGTCATAATACGCCATATTCAAAGGGAAGAAACAAGAAGAACTAGTTATGAAACTATTGAAGTTAAAAGGTGATGAAGGTCTAGACTTAAATGGTAATAGTGAAAATGGAAAGAAAGGGTTAGATCAGAGAGGCCTTTTGGAGGCAGAGGCAAGGAAGTCAAAGATAATCCCAAAATTTCGGTCTGTGTAACTGAGAGAACAATGGTACCAATGAAGGAAAGACAAAGCTCCAGATGGAATAAATGATTTGGGAAAGGGAAAGTCAGTATTGTTTTAGCCACGTTGAGTCTAGTACCTTTTACAATAGAAACGCCAGCATGAAGTATCAGGAATACTTCAAATACATGACTAGGAACATTTTGTTCAGAGATAAATTCATATGTACTAGAAACCATTTGCTTTTTTAAAAGCAAGGGAATTAGTAACACAAAATTTCGGATAGTGGTCACCTCAGGGGGGAACGAAGGGAGGGAAGAGACACAGTAGACTTCTAAGGGACTGGCAATGTCCTATTTCTTAAGCTTGTAGTGGATGCGAACCTCTATTATTCTTTAAGCTGTATATATACATTATACATTATTTTGCATGGATGAGATATCGTAAAAAAAAAGTTAAAGGTTAGTTTCAGGCAGGCAAAGTCAGAAACGGTTTTTGAAAAGATGCAAGGAACTGACAGTGCAGGAAAGCATATCAATAGGAATTTTAAATGCACTGTACTATTCCAGAGTGATGATTCTACTTGCAGAGTGAATCTAAAATTAATTTAAGCCTGTCAATAGTTGGGAGGCTCAGGCCATTTAGGCTCACGCGGCCATTTACCTCAGCACCAGTAAGGGGAACTGGGCCCAGCAATGCCTTCCACCTCCCCTCCCCCCACCCCATAAATCGAACCACTTTGGTGCTGTCCTTCTACATTTAGAAACAAAGTACCGCTCCCTTACTTTATGATTGGAAAGCCCCACATGGTTTCGGGTAGTCTTTAACACACAGACGTTGCAAATAAATGCGCCCGCCCCGAGCCTTTCTCAGGTGGCGGTGGAGGTAGGGGCGGAGGGGGAGGGGCTGGCCCGAGGTACCTCCATCTCCGGCGCCAGGAATTTGTCAGCCTCAAACCCTTTTGCCTAGCTGGGTCCGGGTGAAACGACGAAGCCGCAGCACCCGACCAGCTCCCGGGGCCCGTGCCGGGAGGGCATTCCCACAGCAGCCGGCCCCGGTGACAGCCCTTCCTGAACTTCGCTCTGCAGGCCTGTTCAGCCCGTCTCCCCTCCTCCCGTCTCCTTTGTCGTGTTCCCGCTCCCACGAAGCTGCATCCCGAGAACGTGCAATACCCAAACCAGAAAGCAATAGAAGCCATTTTCAAAAGAAAAGGTAGAACAGAGCTCCCCTTGCCGCCTGCTCTTCAGACAAGTCCTTACCTCTTCATGTTTCCACAGGCCCCTACCTCCAACTTGGGTAAATAGGCCGCGGACCTCAAGTCCCAGAACTCCACGCGGCGGACTCTAAGGGGATTGTGATGGAGCATGGGGCTCTGGGAATTGTAGTAGCACAGAGCTATGGCAACAGAAAGAGAAAGTAGGTCTCAAGTGACAGGTATGCTGAACATTGTCCAAATATTTATTTTGAATTTCTCATTTAGGTTCAAAAGAAGACCCAAAATATCCAGCTCATAAAACGAGTCACCTTTGATTTCTTGGTTCTCTCATCCATTACCACTAATTCCTGGCTCTTCTGTAATTTCCTTTGAACTTCTTATCAACACTGCTTTTCTTTCAAGGATTTATCCAGCCTACCTACCGTTTCCAGTCGAGTCTCTGCTTCATCCTTCACGATGTAGCCAGTCATCAGACACGAGTCTGACTATATCACCTGTGCTAATGGTTCTTCTCTATCTGTAACAAAGACTTGAGAGTTTTCTCCACTCAGAATCAGAAGTCTGTGTGTATTCAGGCCCACATATGTTTTATTGATAATTATGGTGAATCAAGAAAGAGGTATAGTATAGTGGTTAAAAGCATAGGCTCTTAGTTCCCAGAAATGGAAATGCAAATGTCTTTAAGTGTATGGAAAGATGTCCAATCTGACAAATTTTAAAGTGCACTGACTACCAGTACTCCTTAAAACTAGCAAGGTCATCAAAAACATGAGAATCTGTCACAGCCAAAAGGAACCAAACAAGTCGTGATGACTAAAGTAATGCAGTATCTTGGATGGGATTCTGGAACAGAAAAAAAGACATGAGGTAAAAACTAAGGAAATGTGAACAAACTATGTTCTTTAGTTAATAACAAGGTTCGTTAGCTGTGACAAATGTATCAGAGTTATGCAAGGGAAACTGAGTTGTAGGTATGTGGAACTTTGTACTATGCATCCTTTCTGTAACTAAAACTGTTCTAGAACTTAAAGTTTATTTTTAAAAGTACACGAAACTACCATTTTTCACCTAACAGGTTGGGAAAGATCCAAAAGTTTGATAACACACTTGTTTTATTGAGATTGTGGGGAAACAGGCACTCTCAATACACTAGTGGTAGGAATATAAATTGGTACAACATCTATTGGGGGCAAATGAGGATACCACTAAAATCATAAATGTACTTTCCCTTTAAAGCAACAATTCAGTTATGAATAGAATCTTCAATACTATATATCCTGTAACCTACTATCATCCCTTGCAACATTGTTTATAAAAACAGAAATGAAAATATCCAAGAACATACTATGAAAATGTATCATTCAATGAAAAACTATGCAGCAGTTACAAAGATGACAAAGTTCTCTATGAACTGCTACTGAACAATCTCCAAAATATAGTTAGTGCAATAGCAAGGTGCAGAATGATATGTATACTATGCTTCTATTTGCATAAAAAGGGGAGCTCTAGTCACTTAAAAACTTATATATATGTGTGTTTGCTTGTATATGCACAAAATGTTTGGGAGAACTTACAGACAAATGATGAGTGAATGCCTCCAGGTAGGGGAACTGGATGGCTGAGGGACAAGGGCAGAAAAAATTCTTCAGGTATCTTTTTGCGCCCTTTGAATTTTGAACCCATGACTACATTACCTAGTCAATACTTTTTTAATTAAAGAGAAACCCTCTTACATCTCAAGGAGCCAAAGAAGAAAAGATTGTAGGTAATGGTGGGGGGCAGGGCGGGGTGGATTTGAATCTCACTTCTCAGTTAACAGTATAGCACAACAGGGTTTTAGAGGCAATCTGGACTTGAATTTTTGCTCTGGTAAGTTACTAGACTATGTGGGTTTCAGTAAGTTTCTTAACTGGTCTAGGCCAGTTTTCTCATCTGTAAAATGAGGATACCTCCTAAGAATAGGGTGACTGTCAAGCACATACAAAGGTATGGTTTTAAAGTTATCCCATGATTGAGTGGTAATCTATGAGTAAATAGTCAAATGTTAATCAGTAGATTTAGATTTATCCCAACTGCTTTGTATTGCCATGCTCAAGTTAGAGCAAAGGACCAAAAAGCAGCTACTGAAAAACATTGTAGAATTTCCTGTCCTGAGAACTTCTATCAGATTGAAAATGTCATGGTGAGCTACCTAAGACCTGTCACATGCAAATAACTGTGCTCTTGAAGCATAAAGGTGAATGACTGCAGGCATAACATGTACCACTTTGTAGCTTTGGCACAGAACATGAACTGAATATAAGTATAAACAAAATGGGGGGTCACATCATCGCCTGCACCAGGTAAATCCTATATGGTGGTAGAGCTGAATTTTGTGGCTCAACCAATCTGTCCAAATTGACATATTGACAAGGAAATGGAAAAATACACCAAGGTTGCTAGTGTGCTTATCCCCTGGGACAGTGGCAAAGGGTGGAACAAATATTACACCAACCATCACACCAAACTTGTGTACAACTTCTAATAAAACATATCGCCTATTGATACTGAAATGATACACACTACATTGCAAATCCACTAGGTGGGATGAGTGGAGAATGAATAGCTAAGATACATATTCACATAGCTGTGGAATTGCAACTGGAAAGCAAGGTCATAAGAAGTACTCTACATACCTGTGTATAACTGTAACCAGTGCAAGTGATAGGTACAAAAAGACAAACATTCAGAAAATTACACTAAAAAGAAAACCAGGCCATTTCTAATTCTGCGAAACTTGTTAACTGTGTAATAATAGCTATTCTGTTTCCCACAACACCCGTCTCCCCAGCTTAAAAGGACATCAGACAGTGTATACAAAGCCTTGGCGATCACTAAATGTTATACATGGGCACAGAGATCTTACCTAATTTCACAATTTTACCCCTAGAAGAATTTATGACAAACTGAAAAATATGCCTCATTTGTCTTTCTGTCAATTTAACAAGGTTTGTTTAATTAATCCATAAGCTCCTTCTTAACAGAGACACATTTTCTGGGTTTGTATGGAAGATGTTAAAACCAAAAATCTTCTCTTGAATCTACTCACCATCTAACATTAAGAGTAAAGAACTGTGCAAGTCTTTCAAATTTCCCAAATGAAATAGCATAAATGCTGTTATAGAGAACACATATAGCATCTTTTCAAAGGATTAAAAAATGGATATATACTGGGATAGTGTCAACACTTTAAATTTAAGAATTCTTCAGCTAATATATCAGCTGGTTAACAATGGTTACAAGGGGCTGAAGACTCTAGTGCCTAACATAAATGGTGCTTTAACATTACTGGTAAAAATAGCTTATTTCTGTATTTCTGACTTTTTGATTAAGATTTGTTCAATGTGGCTGGGCACGGTGACTCACGCCTGTGATCCTGGCACTTGGGAGGCCAAGGCAGGTGGGTCCTTTGAGCCCAGGAGTTCAAGACTAGCCTGGGTAACATGGCAAAACCTCGTCTCAACAAAAAACTCAAAAATTAGCCAGGTGTGGTGGTGTGCACCTATAGTCCCAACTACTTGGGAGGCTGAGGTAGGAAAATTGCTTCAGCCCAGCAGGCAGGGGTTGCAGTGAGCCAAGATCACGCCACTGCACTCAAGCTTAGGTGACAGAGCAAGACCCTGTCTCAAAAAACAAAAAAAAAAATTGTTCAACAATGTCATTTCTTTACATGTTAGAAATGGTCAGGAAGAATCTTAGAGATGATTTAGTCCAATGTACAATTCCAGACAGTACACTGAGATCACCCTGTAAGTCTTAATAACATTACTAGATCAATCTAGAAGCCAGTTGCCATCCTCTGGCATCTTCTATGTACTGGGAAAAACACTAGAACTCCCACTGAAGATAATGTAACAATAAGATAGTATAAGCAGTATTGTAGTCTCCTTTTTCTTTATTTCATTTAGGAAATACAGAGTAAGCACTCTGCTCACAGTGAAAAGACATAAAGGAATCTCAAAACTTCAGAGAAATGAAAACCAGTTTCTTCTCACAAAACAGTTTGGGAAACCCTAATATGATCCAACTCTTTCATTTATGGACAAAGATAATGCCTAAGATGAAATTATTTGTCCAGTTAATTAGGCAGGAACAAGACCAGAGTCAGTGTTTCCTCTGATAAACTATATTCTCATTACTGAATGTAGAACTTGTACACAGACTACTTTACAAGAGTTGAATCTCCAAAAGCAATGGGAAAAAATGTCTTTAGTATTACTATTATCTACAGTATAAGAGTAGTAATACTAAACTGAAAAATTAGAGACTACTAAAGATTATACTTAAAAGTTGTGTTTATCTACAGAAATCATCCACAAGATTATACGAGTTCTGGATTATTTTCACATTCTATAATTCTGCGTGGTTACAAAAACTTACTGGATAAGAAGCTGCTGCTTGGAAAAGTTTGAGTAGAAAAAAAAGAGTCCATGTCAATTTTGGCATTTAGTCTGCTCATAAGACTAATCATTGCTAATATTCATTTCAAAAATATTTCTTCGTGTAATGTGTACCCGCCAGGATGGTCGCGTGCAATCAGTACAACAGAAAATTTAGCTCAATAAATTATAGGTGACTGAGCTCTATTCACTTAAAAACTTTTAATAGTTAATTTCAGTATTACATATTTTTTTAGGACATTACCTTTATTTATGACTTAGGTGAAACATGAAACACAGGAGACCAGACTGTTCCAAACCTAAGAACAAGGCTTATTTAAAACAAAACCAAACAAACAAACAAAAAAAAAAGAAAAGCAAACAAATACATGGAAATCACCAACTATAAATCATATGCTAAAACCAAATAAAATGCCAGTATATCCATACATTAAAAATAACCAAATTCCTTGTAACTTACCTTTCCTTAACCTTTTAATAATAATCTACCCTAACTTTTCCTCCCTGCTCTGAATCTCTATAACACACTTTCTATAATTCATACTGCACTTCTTTATATTATCTATATTGTTTTTATGCAGACAAGCGTTAATTATATCTCAAACTAGACAGTAAGTTCCTTTGAGAAGAAGAGACTTTACAGTATCTAGCACTATAAGGTTGGCATGTACTTTTGGCAAACATCACCTTACGATTCAACTGGAGTGAGAAGGATGATGTTTACTGATGCCAGGGAGAGTAAGACATAAATTACACATATAGGGTCAGCATCTAAGAGGCTGCTGTCTGGACAAAGGGGCTAGTATAATTTTGATTTTCTAATACTAAAAACAAAACTAAGGTATAATTCTCAACAGTACAATACTTAAATGAAAAAAAGGATGCACAATTCATTACGATCAAGATGAAATATTAAGTATAAATACTACTCTATTTAACATCACAATTTGTAGGCAATAATCCAGAAACGACACGCTGAAGATATGGTCATTCAATAAAAAGCAGTGTTCACATTGCATGCATGCTCCTTGTGACGATAATCCTCGAAAACCCATGTTACCTCTTCTACCTTCCTTTGCAGCATGCCTATAGGAGAAAAAGTCACACAATAATTAATCTAAGGCCAAAATATCCCATGAACATAATTTACATATTCCTTTCAACACATGATTAACAAAATTTTACATAGCAATTTCAATAGCTTTAAGTTTTAGAAAACACATAAGAAAAAAACACTCATCTATCTGTTTGGAAACTGTGAAAACAATGGACAAGACTGTTTTTTTTTTTCTGCTCTCCCTAGCTTTCAGGCAAATAACTGTCTAGTTGACATTTACGTTTTGTTAGGATGAGGTGTTAACTGCTTTTTGACTCATTACACCCTAAAAGTGACATACAGGGTAGTCATTAAATTGGGAGTATAGGTTTTGGTGGGTCTTAGCTACCTATAAGCAAATGAGTGCACTCAGTATATTTACATTTCTGTTCTTTTCCAATAATGATTTATTTAACTTGGTGGTTCTTAAATTTTCTCAGGGGCAGAGTACCACAGAATACCATTAATTTTACCATATGAAACAGTTAACTTTCTGCAGGTAAAACTAAGCTGTTGAAGTAAGCATGATACTCTGAGTTTTTCTATTAACACGCACAAATAAACTTGGTCATTTCTTTTAGTGTCCATTAATGGTTACTCGTGAATAAGCCATAACTGGTGCCCAAGAAGAAAAAGAATTTACAAGAGAAATACTAAAAAATTTAAACGATATACAGCTGACTCTTGGAAAACATAGGTTTAAACTGCACAATTCACTATACATGAATTTTCTTCCACTTCTGCCACACTTGAGACAAGACCACCCTCTCCTCTTCCTCCTCACCCTGTTCAACATGAAGATGACGAGAATGAAGAACTTTATGATGATCCAATTCCACTTAATAACTGGTAAATGTTTTTTTTCTTCCTTATGATTTTCTTAACAACATTTTCTTTTTCTCTAGCTTATTTTATCATAAGAATACAGTATATAATAATACATATAACATGCAAAATACGTGTTAATCGACCATGTTAGTGGTAAGGCTTCCATCAACAGTAGTCTATTAGTAGTTACGTTCTGGGGAGTCAAAAGTTATATTTGGTTTTTTACTGTGTAGGGATTAGCACCCCTAAACCCTTCATTGTTGAAGGGTCAGCTGTAATATACTTTAATTTTCTTCACCCAATTAGAAAAACCCAATGTTACCCAGTTTTTAAAGTATAATACCTCATTTTATCTTATAAAGACATTCTGCAAGATAATGCAAGATAAGGACAGTGATTTCAATACTGGCTGTCTATAAAAGGCCAGAAAAACATTATGTTCAGCCTGGCAAAATATATCTCCTTTTTGTTGTAATAACTAACTGCGGGGTGCAATTTTTTCCCCTAAATAACAGTTTTTAATATGATGGAAGCACAGATGAGCACTACAACAAGCCATTAACTCGAGATCAGAAGTGTCAACGTAGGCACATTCTAGTAATTTGCTGATTGATACATATTAAATGCAAAGGGGTACATTTATAATGATTTTAAAAATCAATAAACTGTCAAGAAATACAAGTCAGCATTATTAAGAGAGCCTTACTATTAGCATTTTGTCATGTCTTCTAATTGAATTCCCAGGACTATTTCTGTATTAACATACTTTAAATTTTTTAGGACTTTCATTCTTTAAGGGCAAATACTGCACCTAGGTACTTAATGCACAGAATTTTGGTCCCATGACAAGCATCAGTGATTGACTGGTTCCTGCCAGCATATTAAATATGGCATACACATATTGACATTATTTAAAAAACTGTACTAAACAATATGAAAATAAGAAAACAATTTCATTCACAATAGCATCAACAAGAATTATAATACTTAGGAATAAACTTAACAAATGAAGTATAAGACCTGTACACTGACAACAAAAAACATTTCTAAGAAAAACTAAAGAATATCTAAAAAAGTGGAGATATATTCCATGTTCATGGATTAAAAGACTCACTATTGTTAAGACGGCAATTCTCCACAAATTGATCTACAGATTCAATGTAATCCCTATGAAAATTCTAGCAGGCTCTTTTTATAGAAATAGACAAGCTTAATTTAAATGTATATGGAGAGGCAAAGGATCCAGAAAAAAACAATCTTGAAAAATAAGAACAAACTGTAGGACTTAACACTATCTAATTTTAAAACTTAATCAAGTAATCAAGACAGCATGATATGGGCAATAATAGCCATAGAGATCAATGAAACAGAAACAAAGTCCAGAAATAAAACCTTATAAGGTACCAAGGCAATTCAATGGTAGAAATCATAATCTTTTTCAACAAATGGCTCTGGGACAACTGGATATCTACATCCAAATGAAATAAAACCCCCACCTTTAACTATATACAAAAATCAACTCTAGATGGATTATCAATCTAAATGTAAGTGCTAAAACTATATTTTAAAAAACAACAAGAGGCTGGGTGCTATGCCTCATGCCTGAAATCCCAGCACTTTGGGGGGCTGAGGCAAGAGGATCACCTGAGGTCAGGAGTTCGAGACCAGCCTGGCCAACCTTGTGAAACCCTGTATCTACTAAAAATACAAAAATTAACCAGGTGTGGTGGCAGGCGCCTGTAATCCCAGCTACTCAAGAGGCTGAGGCAGGAGAATCACTTGAACCCGGGAGGTGGAGGTTGCAGTGAGCTGAGATTGTGCCATTGCACTCCAGTCTGGGTGACGAGAGAAACTCTGTCTCAAAAAAAAAAAAAAAAAAAACCAAGAAATGTCCATCAACTGATGAATGGATAAACAAAATATGGTATGATTGTACAATGAAATGATACACAGCAATAAAAAGGAATTAAGTACTGATACATGTTACAACATAGATGAACCTTGAAAATATTATGCTAAACGAAAGAAACCAGACACAAAAGGCCACATATAATATGATTCAATCTATATAAACTCTCCAGAAAAGGCAAATCTATAAAGACAGAAAGTAGATTAGTGGTTGCATGGGGTTTGGGATAGAAATGGGGAATAACTGCAAATAACGCCAAGAGAAAATTTTGGTGGTAACAAAAGTGTTCTAATACTGGATTGTTTGATGTCTGTACAACTCTATAGGCCTAACTAAATGGCTATTGGTTAAGGTGGTGTATTTGTGTATTTTAAAATATTTTAAAACAATTATTTATTATTCTCAAAAGATTTTGGTGAAGCTGCTTCCAGCCAGTGTCATTCTGTTTTGGAGACAGATGTTTTCTTCAACTTAGCCTTTTGCAAATACTTTAGGTAAAGATTCAAAAAAGATTAGGAAAAGAGATTTAGTCATTAAACCCAAACACAGATTTCTAGAAACTGTAATTAATGCTTTAAGAAAATTTTAAGTTATACATATAAAAATTATTAGATGAGATTAAATTCACTGTCAAAGAACACAATGTACTTTCATAAACAATGCTATATAGTATATCTCTCATTTCTTCCAGAAAAAATTTGAGGCAGTGAGATAAAAAAATATCCTGACAGGAAAAGAGTTAAAGACACAAACAGGCAACTTATAAAATGACACACAAATTATTTATACACATTTTCAAAATACTCGACCTGATTAGTAACCAGAGGAATGCAAATTAAACCAGGAAAATATTATTTTAACCTATAAATTTTGGCAAAGAATGATCATGATGGTGGTGGTGGTGGTAGTAATTACAGGAGTGGTACTGGAAAGAGTGCAGAAAAATGGGTCCCCCCCAAAGAATTTCTGGTGAAAATATAAATTAGTACAACCTACCTGGAAGGATAGATACCAAAAGCTTTTAAAACAGACATTACTACTGATTTAGCATTTTAACTTCTAAGAATTTTATTTATGTCCAGTAATCATGGATGTACACCTTAAAATTTACCTACAGCTAGGTTTTTACTGCAGCGTGATTTAAAACAGCAAAAAGTTTGAAACATTAACTAATACCTAATAATGGGCTATTAACTAAACAAACTATGGTATATCCATATAATGCAATATTTAGCAGCCATTAAATGTAGAATGTTTAATAACATGGAAAGATGGTCATGTACACATGTCTGTTAGCTTTGTGTCTCTTTCTCCACCAAAAGCTAAATACAGTATGCTGTGTAAATATCAGGCAACAAATAAATTGAAACCATATATTGGACCCTAAGCTCATGCCGGGCATTGCTAAATTCTGAAGATACAAAAATAATTAAGATATTATCTCTATCAAGAAGCTCAAATTCCAGTAAACAGACATGTAGACAAATAACTGCAATATTATATGATAAATGCTAATACTACATTATGTAGAACACAGCCTGGATACAAAGAAGGGGATAAACAACTATTAGAATGATGAGCCAAGGAAGTCAAGGAAGGCTTCACAAACCATCTTGACATGGGAGCAGCTACCAGGCAGACGATGATGGGGTAGAGTACTCCAGGCAAAAGAAACTGAACATCCGAAAATATAGATGAGGAAAGAATATCAGGTGTTTAGAAAACCATAAATACTTCTTCAAGATGAGGCTAGAGAACCAGATAGGGGTTAGATTATGCAGGGTACTTTGTGTATCATGCAAAGAATCGAATTTATCATTGGGCAATGGGAACTAGTGAAGGGTTTTAATAAAGAGATGACTAGAATAGAGTGTGACTTTATCAAGATCATCTTGACAGTATTGTGAAAGTGAATTAGAATGGGGTAAGACTAGGGGAAGGAGACCACTAAGGTTACCAGTTAGAGATTAAGCACATGCATTTACCACTGCTCCATTTCAAAACATTTGTTAAATAGCAGTAAAGATATTTTTAAAAGAAGAAGAAAAAGACAAAAGCATAAAATCCTAAGGACAAAACAAGAAAGGAGACAACAAAAAAACTATGAAAATTGCAACTGGATTTGTATGAGAGAACCCTAGAAAGAATATGGAATTAGTAGAGCTAGGTAATTCAAAGTGATATTGAAAGTGGAGCTAAAAACAGAATTGTGAAAGCATAAGAAACAGACTCCTCCTCTCATCCACATCCTACATCTGGGCAATTCTCCCTACCCAACTCCTGGAGATAATTTTCCTTTGGAGAGGGTGAACCAAATAAGCTATGGATCAGGGACACCAGGCAGAGCAGAGGGCAAGTATTCTGTACAAAAACAGGAATTAAGTCAAAGTTATACAGGGATAAAGTGAAAGCCTACAAGCTGAACACTGAGCCTGCAGTCTCTTCTCTAACAGTTCTCAGAACACCGGCTTAACACCAGGCTTATCTCTAGCCAGGAGCTGGAAGTTTCTTCTCCAGAGAATTTGACCAGCTAAAGAGATAAATCCTGAAGATAACAGTTAGAGGTCTCCCAATGAAAAGGTCTAGCCAAATTATCCTATAGTAAGTTAACAAGCCCCACCTACAAAACTTTTCAATGTATCATTCTTGAATATAAATGGACAACCAAGAATCACCAGATATTTGAGGAAAGCCTCTAACATGAGAAAGACTGAAACAAAACAGAAGTATAAAGAAAGCTAAAAGAAATACTCCAGAAAGAATAAAATATACATTTAAAAAATCATTAATATCCTCAAAGAGATAATACTGAATTCATGAAATAAGAACAGGATGCTATTTACAAAGTACATATATATAATCATAAAACAACACAACAAGCTCTTGCAAAATTAAACTTACAGCAGAAATCAAAGATCAGTAGAAAGACAAAAAGTTGAGTACATACCCCAGAAAATTTAACAAAAATATAACGAGAAAATAGGAGAGAAATTAAATTTAGATCAGTCCAGGGCATCAAACATTAGAAAAAGAGTATTTCCAGAAAGAATGAGCAAAAACTTAATTCAAGAAAATAGACCCAAACTGAAAGAAATGAACTCCCTGAGTCACCAATAATGGGCTCAGTGGATGAAACAGATCCACACCAAAACGCGTCATCTGATATTTCAGTATTTTGAGGAAGATCCTAAAACCTTCATTGAAAAACACAATGAAAAGTTCACATGAGGTTCAGGAATCAAAATGGCCCTCAAAATTAGAAAACAACAGAACAACTTCTTCAAAAGTTCCAGGGAAAATTATTTCCAAGCTAAAATTCAATACCCGATATTATCGATTGGATGTGAAGGTAGAATAAACACCTTTTCAGACAGGCAAGGTCTCAAAAAGTTTACTTCCTATGCACTCTTTCTGGAAACTGCTAGAATATGTGCTATATCAGAAACCAGGGAATAAACCAAGAAACAGAAGTATAAGTAAGAGCCATGAAACTGGAGAACCAACAAAGAGTAGAGTCAATATAAGAATGCTGTGGAAGACAGACCATAGCCGAGCAGCAGACCAAGAAAGCAACAATTAAGGACTGTAGTATGGAGATTAGAGGACTCTGGCAGAGATGAATCAAAGATGCAACTGATAGATTTACAGTAAAAGCAGGGACTTAGAGAATAAATTATTGAAAGTATATAGAAAACTAAGTAAATAAAGAAATAAGATTCAAAGGAAAATAAAACTTGTAAAAGGAAGAAGACATAATATAGTATGCTACATGGCCAGGCTGCAAATAACATTTATGCAATCACAATTCAAATATTAAATATTGATTTATGTGAAATTTATAATATATACATATTAGGATGAGGAAAATATGTGTGTGTGTGTATATATATAATATGATATGATGATATGATATGATATGATATAAAAGAGTTAAATCCTCCCCTCCACCCATTTTGGAAAGTCAGTACAGAAGGCCTAATATGGAAAAACTAAAAAGCAACACTACATGATGTTTAAAAACATAAAAACAAATAGTTGCAAAATTTAGCTAAAATAATTGAAAGTGATTGCCCCTAGGGAGTAAGAAAATAAGGTATGGACAAGGAGCTGATGTTTCTCATAAACCTGAAAAAAATTATATTTTCAAGGTGGGGGACAAAGAAAGCCTGAAATAGGGATGTGGTAGTGGGAAACTAGTGAAGAGAAAGGATTCAAGAGCTATTTAAGAAGTATAATCATCATCACTCACTGAAGAAATAGAAATAGCCTGCTTTAGATTCCTGAGGAAATAGCAGTAGTCTTTTGCTGAGAAAAAGAAAAGGAGTTACAGATCTGGGAGACCCCGGAGAATATGAAAATGAGTTTAGTTTCAGACAAGTTTAATTTGAGCCTTTGGGATATCTATGTGCAGATGTTTGTTAACATGGAGCTTTATAATGGATAGTAAAAGAACCATTAGTGAAACTGACAGTTGGAGATAACAACTAGGGTTTTTAAATTGCTGATTATCAGAAATGCCTTAAAAGAGAATGCAGGGCCGGTACTCAAGATGGCAGCTCCGGGAGGGCATGGCCAGTGACTAGCAGGCGAGGCGCTGTGGGACCAAGGCCGTGGCCCACTAGCGGGGTCTGGAGGACGGAGAAGAGGAGGAAGAGGAGGAGCAGTTGGTTCTAGTGGAATTATCAGGAATTATTGATTCAGACTTTCTCTCAAATGTGAAAATAAATGCAAGGTTTTGGGCACTGACACTGAGAGGCCCATTCTGCAAATGGGCACAGCTGTGTCTTTGCTGGGGAGTATGAAGACACTCTTGGGACCTGTGTTATATTTGAAGAAAATGTTTACCATGCTGATACACAAGGCAATAATAAAACAGTGCTAAAATATAAATGTCATACAATGAAGAAGCTCAGCATGACAAGAACTCTTCTGACAGAGAAGAAGGAAGGAGAAGAAAACATAGGTGGGATGGAATGGTTGCAAATAAAGGATAATGATTTCTCCTATCGACCCAACATGATTTGTAGCTTTCTACATGAAAATGAAGACGAAGAAGTGGTAGCTTCAGCCCCAGAAATATCTTTGGAATTGGAAGAGGAAAAGATTCAAATGAACGAGAGTTCAAACCTGAGTTGTGAACAGGAGAAACCAATGCACTTGGAAATAGAAGATTCTGGTCCTCTTATTGATATACCTTCTGAGAAAGAAAGTTGTTTTTATGGAAACTCAAATGCCGCCTTAGAAATCACTCCTAGATGAAATGTTTCCCATAATAACTTGTCAAGAACTTTTTAGAGTTCTTACATAAAAATAATTGCTGTGTAGCTTTCAGTCTTTTAATATTTTATTGCATTTTACTGGCTATACACACATATCCAGTCATAACACAACTTATTTTACCAGAATCATTTGGGACCAGACATGAATTGGATTTTTAAAATACAGTTTGGGCCGGGTGCAGTGGCTCACACCTGTAATCTCAGCACATTGGGAGGCCGAGGTGGGAGGATCACTTGGGCCTAGCAGTTTGAGACCAGCCTGGGTAACGTGGGGAGGCCCCATCTCTACAAAAAATTTTTTAGAATTAGCTGGACATAGTGTCGTGTGCCTGTGGCACCAGCTACTGGGCAAGTGACCTGGGAGGATGGCCTGGGATGGGAGGTTGAGGCTGCAGTGAGTTGCGTTTGCGCCTCTGTACTCTTGCCTGGGTGACACAGTGAGACCCTGTCTCAAAAAATAAGTAAAATGAAATATTTGTAAATGACTTTAGGGACCCTTCTGAGTCATTTAAATTCAAGGTTTTATTAAGGTAAGTATATAAGTTTTCCTTTGAGGCTGTTACAAATTACTTCAAACTCAGTGAGTTAACACAAATGTATTTGTCTTGTAGTTTTGTAGGTGAAAAGTGTGACATGGGTCTTACCTGGCCTAAATTCAAAGCGCTGGCAGGAATGCATTCCTTTATGGAGTTTTTGGGGTTGGAGGCAAATCCATTTCCTTGTTTATTCAGGTGTTGGCAGAATTCAGTTCTTTGCAGTTGAAGGATCAAAGTCTCCTTTCCTTGCTGTCTGTTAGCTGAGGGTCATTTCTAGCTTCTGAAGGCTGCCTTCATTCCTTGGCTCATGATCCCCTTTTCTTCAGAGCCTGCAATAGTGGGTGAAGTCCCTCTCCCATTTTGAATCATTCCTGTTACTTCTTCCATCATCCCTCTCTCTGACCTACCCTGCTGTCTTCCATTTCCACTGTTAAATGTCTGTTTGATTACTCTGGGCCCACGTGGATAATCTCCCTATTTTAAGGTTGATAACTTTTTTTTTCCTTTGGGACAGGGTCTCACTCTGTTGCCCAGGCTGGAGTGCAGTGGTGTGACAACGGCTTACTACGGCCTTGAACTCCCCGGCTCAGGCAGTCCTCCCACCTCAGCCTCCTGAGTAGGTGGGACTGCAGGCACGCACCACCATGCCTGGCTGTTTTTTTACATTTTTTTTTAAGAGATGGGGTCTCATTATGTTGCCCAGGCTGGTCTTGAACTCCTGGGTTCTGGTGATCCTCCTGTCTTGGCCTCTCAATGTGCTGGGATTGCAGGCATGAACCACTGCACCCCGCTGAAGGTGTATAACATTAATTCTGGCCAGGCACAGTGGCTCACGCCTGTGATCCTGGCACTTTGGGAGGCGAGGCGGGTGGATCACGAGGTCAGGAGTTTGAAACCAGCCTGGCCAACAGGGTGAAACCCTGTCTGTACTAAAAATACAAAAATTAGCCAGGTGTGGTGGCGCACACCTGTGGTCCCGGCTACTCAGGGGGCTGGAGCGGGAGAATTGCTTGAGCCTGGGAGGCAGAGGTTGCAGTGAGCTGAGATTGTGCCACTGCACTCCAGCCTGGGTGACAGAGCGAGACTCCATCTCAAAGACAAAACAAAACAAAACAACATTAATTCCATCTGCAAAGTCTCTTTTGCTAGGTCATTTAACATACACAGGCATAATACTAGGGATTAGGGCATGGAAGTCTTTGGGGCCTATTTTTAGTCTACTACAATAAGTATTTTATCTAGGAACAGAAAAAGAATTTTGAAGTGCTTAAGGATAAAAGAACAATTCCAAATATTCCAGATGTAATTTTGATCCTTTCCCACTTGAGAAAGATTATTGAAATTCAGCTGTGTTAGTCATTTTATCATGGCAGTAAACTAAATCTGTGCTAGTTTATATTTTTAAGTAAATTATTCACACCCTTTGATACTTTGTTACAGGTTGAGCTGTGTAAAATTGCCAATATTTGATTGTTTCCGACTACAAAAAACAGCAATTTCCTATAGTTTAACCTAGTACCAATAAGTTAAAACATACCTCATGTTAATTACATCTCACAATTGATGGAGATAAAACTATTTTAACAGATTAGAGAGCTAACGTTCTAGGATGAATAATTTTTTTTTTTTTAAATCAAGTTCTGGCTCTGTCGCCCAGGCTGTAGTGCAGTGGTGCAGTCTGGGCTCACTGCAACCTCCGCATCCTGGGCTTAAGCCATCCTTCCACTTCAGCCTCCCTAGTGGCTGGGACTACAGGCGTGTGCGACCATGCCCAGCTTATTTTTGTATTTTTTCTAGAGACGGGGTTTTGTCGTGTTGCCCAGGCTGGTGTCGGACTCATGAGCTCAAGTGGTTCTCCTGCCTCGACAAGGTGCTATAATTACAGGTGTGAGCCATCATGCCTGGCCCAAAGAATTTTTTTCCTTCAAAAGTTTTGTATTTAATTGGAAAATGACTTACCTTGATAAAAGGCATTTTCAAATCATAAGCAGATGATTATAAGCAATCATCTATATCCCAATATCTATATGACTTTTTAATTTTTTTATTTTTTGATAGTCTGTCACTCTTGTTGCCCAGGCTGGAGTGCGGTGGCACGATCTTGGCTCACCGCAACCTCCGCCTCCCAGGTTCAAGCGATTATCATGCCTCGGCCTCCCAAGTAGCTGGCATTATAGGCACGTGCCACCATGCCCAGCTAATTTATATGACTTTTTTTTAGTCTCAGCTTTTAATAAAAAGCTTATTGTTTCCCCCATATGTATGTATAGGAGAGCATGCTAATTGCCTGACCCAATGATCTGTTCTCCCTTTTTTGCTTTGTATCAGAATCCCAGAATTTATTCAGGTTAGCAATGTGCCTAGCTTTCCTTGCAGATACATGTGGTCATATGACTAAGTTCTGGAATTGACATGGAATAAGAAGTGCTGAGTGATGGAAAAAAAAGAAAAAAGAAAATAACAAGTGCTTAGTGGTGCTTCTGGGAAGTTTCTTTAAACTTAAAGGCTTAAGGGGAAGCAGGTAGGCTCATCTTCTGTTCCTGATAGAACATGGATGTGGTAGCTAGAGCTCCAGCAGGATTCTTGGACTTCAAAGTAACCTTGGAAATAGAAGCCAGGAATGGCAGAGCAGCAATATAGGAGACTGGGTCCTGATACTGTGAGATTACCCTGGACTGCTATGAGTAAAGGGTTAATAAAACCTTTTCTTTCTCCCTGGTGAAATGACCTTGAGTTTGGCTTTCAGCACTGTTTCTCTGGAAACCTACTAGGCAAGGTAATAATGGAATGTCAGCTGTAATATTAGGCAATATTATTTATGATTAAAAATGAGCCCTTAGCTGGGCGTGGTGGCAAAAATAAATAAATAAATAAGGAGAATGCAGTAGTCCTCCCTTAGGCATGGTTTCACTTTACGTGACTTCAGTTACCGGTGGTCAACTGTGGTCAGAAAATGTTAAATGAAAAATTCTAGAAATAAACCACGTATAAGTTTAAAATTGTGCAACTTTCTGAGTAGTGTGATGAAATCTTACACAGTTCAGCTCTGCCCCACCCAGGATGTGAATCATCCCTTTGTCTAACACATCCATGCTGTATATGCTACCCTCCAACCCATAAGTCACTTATTAAAAAGGAGAGTTTGCAAATTAATAGAATCTAAGTTCTTACCTTAAGAAAACAGAAAAAGAGCAAAATTAACCCAAGGCAAGCAGAATGAAGAAAATAACAAAGAGTTGTTATCAATGAAATTGCAAACAGAAACATCACAGAAAAACATCGAGACAAAAAGCTGACCCTGAAAAAAAAAATCAATAAAATTAATAAACCTCTAGCAAGACAGAAAACAAAATAGAGAAAACACAAATCACCAAAACCAGGAAACAGGGTATACCACTACAGATCCTACTGCCATTAAAAGGGTAAAAAAGAAATCCTATCAACAAATTTATACTTATAAAGTCAACCACTTAGCAGGAATGCACCAATTCCTAAAAGACTATGAACTATGAGAACTCAACCAAGATGAAACAGATAATCCGAATAGTCCTAGAAACATTACAGAAATTCCATTTGTAATTTAAAAGCTCTCAAAAACAAAATATCCAGGCCCAGATAATTTTACTGGAAAATTCTACCAAGCACTTAAAGAAGAATTAATACCAATTATTCACAAATCCTTCTAAAAAATAAAGGCCAGTATTATACTATTACCAAAACCTGGCAGAAACAGTAAAAGAAAAGAAAACAAAAAATGCCCCAAACTACCAACCAATACATATCATGAACACTTGAAAAATCTCTCATACATTTAAAAATCCTCAACAAAATACTAGCGAACCAAATCCTGCAATGTATAAAAGGAATTATAAACCCTGACCAAGTAGAATTTATTCCACGTATGTAAGGCTGACTCAAGATTGAAAATATATCAACGTAGCCTGGGCATGGTGGCTCACGCCTGTAATCCCAGCACTTTGGGAGGCTGAGGCAGGTAGATCACCAGATGTCAGGAGTTCGAGACCAGTCTGACCAACAAGGTGAAACCCTGTCTCTACTAAAAATACAAAATCAGCTGGGCGTGGTGGCATGTCTGTAATCCCAGTTATTTGGGAGGCTGAGGCAGGAGAATCGCTTGAACCTGAGAGGTGGAGGTTGCAGTGAGCCGAGATTGCGCCATTGCACTCCAGCCTGGGCCACAAGAGTGAAACTCTGTCTCAAAACATAAAATAAAATAAAATTATTATATCTCAATGTAATCCACTATATCATGAGTTAAAGAAGAAAAATCATGATTATGTCAATTGCTGCAGAAAAGGAATTTGACGAAATCCAGTACCTGTTCATGGTAAAACAAACAAACAAACAAAAACTCCCAGAGGGGAATTACCTCAACTTGATAAAGGGCAACTACAAAAAAAAAATCTACAAATAACGTCATACTTAAGGTGAAAGACTGAAGACTTTCCACATAAGATCAGGAACAAGGCAAGGATGTCTGCTCTTATCACTACTACTCAACATAGTCTACTGGAAGTTCTAGCCAGTGCAAAAGACAAGAAAAAGAAATAAATGACATACAGATTGGAAAGGAAAAAATAATACTCTATTTGCAGATGACATAACTGCCTATAAGGAAAATTCAAGGAATCCACACAAAAAAACCTCCTAGAACTAACAAGTGAGTTCAGCAATGTCAAAATATATAAAATCAACACACAAAAATTGTGTTGATTTTACACTAACAAAAACCTGTGTAACATAATACCATTCATAATCACTACAAAGTAATAAAATACTAAGGTATAAATCTAACAAAACCAAAACATGTATGTGATGTGGGTGATAAAAATTACAAAATGCTCATGAAAGAAATCAAAGAACACCTAGATAAATTTTGGGACATATGTTCATAGATGGGGAGACTCAATACAGTAAAGATGTTAATTCTCCCCAAATTGATCTATAGGTTAAATGCAATTCCTATCAAATCCCAGGAAATTTTTATGGAAACTAAAACAATCTTGACAGAGAAGAATAAAGTGGGAAGAATCATTCTACCAGATACTAAGGCTTCTTACTGTATGGCTATAGTAATGAAAGCATTGGGGGAAAGACACATAGACCCATAGTATAGAGACCTCAGAAAAAGACCCACACAAATATGTCAAACAGGTTTCTTTTTTTTAAGGCACAAAAGCAATTTAATTGAGGAAGGATACTTTTTCAAAAATGGTGCTGGAACAACTGGATATTTGTAGGAAAAAAAGAGGAAGAATCTTAATCTAAGCCTCCTATCTTATATAAAAATTAAATGAAAATGGGTCACAGCCTTAAATGTAAAATAATAAAACTTGTAGAAAAAATATATAGGAAAAAATCTTGGGGATATGGGGCTAGGCAAAAAGTTCTTAGACTGGACACCAGAAACATAATCCATAAAATAAAACTGATCAAATGAATTGCATCAAAATTAAAAAACTTTGTTCTGTGAACAACTCTACTAAGAAAATGGATAGGCTACAGACTGCGAGAAAATATTTGCAAACCACATATGTGACAAAAGACTTGCATCTAGAACACATGAAGATTCTCAAAACACAACAGTAAAAAATAAACAATTTGATTACAAAATGGACAGAGGACACAAACAGGCATTTCATTGAAAAGTTTATACTGATGGGAAGTAAGTACAGGAAAAGGTTCAGCACCATCATTCATCAGGGAAATGCAACTTAAAACTGCCATGATATCACTACACCTCCATTACAAGAGCTAAAATGAAAAATAGCGAAAATACCAAATGCTGATGAGGACACAGACAAACTGGATCACTCATACACTGCTGGGGGACACATAAAATGGTACAGCCACTCTGGAAAATAATGTGGCAGTTTCTAAACCCACAACTACCATATGATCCAGCAATTGTATTCCTGGATATCTATCCCAGAGAAATGAAAACTTACATTCACAAAAGAATCTGTACATAAATGTTCACAGCAGTTTTATTCATAATGTCCTAAAACTGGAAACAGCCCAGATGTCCTGCAACAGGTGAATGGTTAAACCAACTGCAGTATACCCATACCATGGAATATTACTCAGCAATAGAAAGAATCAAACTATTGATACACACAGAAACACAATGAATCTTTGGAGAATTATGCTGAGGGGGAAAAAAGCCAATCCCAAAAGGTTACATGCTGTATGACTCTATTCATATATTTTGAAATGATAAAATTTTAGAAATAGAAAATAGATTTGTGGTTGCCAAGGAGTTAATTAGGAAATGCGGGTAGAGGGGTGGGTAAGGGAATTTGGTAGAAGGGAGGGAAAGTGGATGCTATGATAAAAGGGGGAACATGAGGAAATGTGGTATGAAACTGTTCTGTATCTTGACTATGGTGGTAGATATACAAATCTACATGTGATAAAACTGTACAGAACTAAATACACACACACAAGTAAAACTGGGGAAATCTGAAGTAGATTAGATTTTATCAATGTGAATATCCTAGTTGTAATACTGTACTACAGTTTTGCAAGATGTTGCCTCTGAGGAAAACTAGGTAAAGAATTAACATGACTTCTATATTATTCTACAACTACCTCAATAGAAACTTCAATTAAAAAAAGACCAACACACACAAATAAGTTTTGATTCCCAACCTCTTTTCCTACAACTGCCAGCTCAGTAGCCATATAATATGACCCCCAATTTATGTTAGGGAGGCAACAGTTTTACCAAATCTGTTCTAACTGCTTAATATGGCTGGCCACCTTTTCAGCCTTCACCGTATGTTTCCTAATTGTTGCCTGCCTGCTAAGCCAGTGCCACATTTTTAGGTTTCAGTTATTGTCCAATCTACCTTCTATGTTAGTTAGGTTGTTAGTTAGGCTGTTTAAAAGCAATCTTGAAATCCTAGGGGCTTGCCATAATTAGGGTTTATTTCTCATTCAGAAACAGAGGAAGGGAAGGATACAGGGAGAGGGGAGAGGGAAGAGGATGAAAGAGAGAGAATACTGTCTTTTCACTACTCATAGCTTCTTTTAAGATACCCAGTTTATTAAAATCAAAGTTACACTCAGAATAAATGTACCTGAATTCTTAGTGCTAAGTATGTCTGATGGGAGAAAGAGTATTTACAGAAATGTACAAAGCTCCATTTCTGCCATGAGAATGCACATACTGGTCTTGCCACTGATATATTAAGGTGGTGACAAGACATTCTGCTTGTGTGTAGCACTGCCCTTCACACAAAATTAATAAAAAATAGATTTCAAGGAAGAGTGTAAAAAGAAAAGATGGTGAAAGCATCCTGAATTCATGGAGGCAGAGGAGAAAAAGGTAGTAGAATTATTATATCTTAAGTGGTCTTTATTCAGTCATTCTGTTCAAATTATTACTTATTCAAGTCTCATTTCAAATTCTACATTTTCTAGGAAATCAACTGAATATTATGTTCTTCCTCCTTTACCATACCCCTACTCCCTCACTTTGTATCTGTTCAAGGCAGAGGTGCCATTAATATTTATACCTCCTACACTGAGATACACAATGACTTGGCATATAGTAGATGCTTTGTATTTAGAGTCACAACTACTGTGCTGTTTCAACTGGCATCTAAAAGAACATCTTCCAATTATATAGCACTCAGTTTTCAAAATGCCAATATATATTACCCTATTTGATTCCCACAATACCCTGGGATGGAACAAATAATTAAAAACTCAAGAAGGTTAAGTTACCTCTCAAAGGCCAAAGCTAATGAATTTCTACCATGACCTGTATCTTTAGATTCCCATATAACAGTGCTTTTTCTGTTACAGTGCACCTGTTTGCCAAATGCTGTGAAACTTTTTAATAAAAAGTATTATGCTGAGCTAATAACTGGCACTGCAGCAAATACTATTGGTTGTCCCTTCAAACACTGAAGTGCTTAGAATGTGGCTGGCCTATCTGAATCCCATCTGGCAAAGTTTAATTGGTGAAATACCATCAGTTTATCTTATCCATGAGGTGGCCATTGAGATGGGCCCCCAAAAAAGCATTAGAGTAAGACTCCAGTGTACTATGTTTGTTTTTTGGTCAGTAACATAAATAAAATTACTTTGGAGAAAAAGCCGTCCTTCTCACAAACAATATATATTCTGCTATTTGGAAGTGATTTAAATTATGTTACATATTTCATCTGAGGAGTCTCTCCAGCTTAAGGAAATTCACTTGGGCACAAAATGTACATAAGTAGGATTAGTGAGAAATCTAATTTTGCAGATGTATTGAGTGTATTTCAAATCTGGATTTACATATAGAAAAGGAAGTTTGGGAAGTGGAGCTCTGAGAATGTTAACCATCACATACACGTGCTTTCCTAACAGGAGCTGAATACTTGCTCAATTCTAATTTTAGTACCCTAATCAAACCTACAAGAAGTTCTTTAGAATCAAGAGACAAAGGTGTGACAACAAATCTATTTTGTCTGTAAAGAGGAACAAAGATGAGCAAGTGGCTAATAAACAGTGGAAAGACATAAAATACCTTTCAATTAACTGCACTGGGAACAACCAAGTGTTTCTGTTGAGGTTAAGAGACGCTAAAAGTGAACCTCACAAACAGAGATGTCTTTGTGTTGCTGCCGCGTCTCTGACAGAACAAGGGCATTTGCTTTTCAAGTATGTGAAGTGGAACATTATACTCAAGAACACAAGAGATGACCTCACCAATCAACCAATGCCACCAAGATTTCCCAAAGAATTAAAGAAAAAGAGGAAGTAAATGAAACAACCTTGCTCAGTAAATCAGATTCTATTCTAGAACACGAAACAGGAAGAAGGCACTTTAATTGGAATTCAAAGGCATCTTTTGGCATCTCAGCATCTGATACTCTTCAGATATGAGAGGGAGGGATGAAAGTAATTAATAAAAATATTTTTAGGCCGAGTGTGGTGGCTCATGCTTGTAATCCTCACACTTTGGGAGGCCAAGGCGGTAGATCACTTGAAGCCAAGAGTTCGAGACCAGCCTGGCCAACACCATGAAACCCTGTCTCTACCAAAAAATACAAAAATTAGCCGGGTATAGTGGTGCGTGCCTGTAGTCCCAGCTACTTGGGAGGCTGTGAGGCAGGAGAATCACTTGAACTGGAAAGCAGAGGTTGCAGTGAGCCGAGATCATGCTACTGCACTCCAGCCTGGGTGACAGAGTGAGGCCCTGTCTCAAAAAATACATATATATGTATTTTTAAAAAATCTTTCTTGTCTGGACCAAAGCTTATTAAAAAAATCCAACTCCAAAAAATCTAATTTAAAGCAATACCCTCAGACAATAAATATTAACACTGGGAAAATATGAAGTATGATTATTACATATCACACAAAACTACTTCTCTAAAATGATCCTATGACATTTTATGCAAGAGTTAGTCAAATCATGAGCGGCAACTAAGAATGTTTTACATAAAAAAATAAGGTGTTCATAGCCATTCAGCTTAGTACTAATGGGATTGTATTTTGGAAATATTACAAAATCCCTATGGTGCTTATAGTTACTCTAAGGAGTAACTCTGCCCTAAATAGCAGGCTAAATGTTGTGAGCAGCTATTAAATAATTATGCAGTTCTATTCCTTAAGAGATTGCAATAATTATGGATGAAATATATTTTAGTCTTGAAGCTTTGGGATACTTTATGAAAGAAGTAAAATGCCATGAAAATACTCAGTGAACTTTCAAATAATTACAAGTATAAGATTTTTCCATTGCCCATTCCTTTATTGGGGTGTTGGATAAATATTACCAGACATGATTATGGTTTGGTATATGAAGAAACAGAAAATGCCTATCCCTCACCCCATGTCGCCTCTCTAAGAGAGAAGTAGCACCATATACTTAAAACTAGTAACAAATTGGCTCAGATGGATTGCCAACTCTGTCATAAGTGGTCCCAGAAGAACTGGAGTTGCTGCAGTTTCAATGACTACCAACTCAGAAGACAGATATGTGACTGCAGCATTGCCATCAAGTCAACCTCAAAATAATGTTGTAAATTTTTACAAAGAGAATAACAAGAGTAGAAACTGGTATTTGACTATAGTTACTACTAATTCCCAATTATCTAGACTGATCGGGAGAAAAAAAGGCATAGTTAATGTTAAACAAAGGAGGGAAATATCAAATGTAAAAATTGGTCATTACCTACACATGTTCAGACACTCCTTAATTAAATTATCTAGTACTTTGACACCTTTCTAGTTCAGTCCCATCACTTATCTAACCCATCACATAAGTTAGAGAAAGAAAGGGGCCTGGTTCTCTGTAACTTATTCATGGATATTGAAAAGTTGACTGGACTTTTATGTCATATTTTAACATATTTAAAGTACAATATTTCATTTCCAAATCACGCTTTTTTTTTAGACACAGTCTCACTGTCACCGAGGCTGGGGTGTAGTGATGCAATCATGGCTCACTGAAGCCTCGAACTCCCAAGCTCAAACCTCCTACCTCAGTCTCCCAAGTAGCTGAAACCACAGGTGTGTGCTACCACAACCAGCTATTTTTTTTTTAAGAGATGAGGTCTCACTTTGTTGCCCAGGCTGGTTTTGAATCTCTGAGCTCAAGCAATCCATCCACCTTGGCCTCCTGAAGTGCTGGGATTGCAGGCATGAGAGACAGTGCCCAGCCTCCAAATCACTTTTAAAGAGCCAACTTTTTAGTTAAATATATGATCTTCTTAGTGCAACAGTTGTCATGTTTTATGATGGAAAAAAATGTGTATTAAAATTAAAGATATTAAATTATCAAAACATTTCCCAGAATCCTTTTAAAATAAAGATTTGATTATATACAAGTTGAAGATTTCTCTTTAGTAAAAAACTATAATATTTGTATTGTTAAAATAACACATCTATTACTTTTTCTATAACTATTATTTGAGTAGAAATAAATGGATTCATTGAGCTTACTCTTAAAACTTTTCAGTCCACAGATCATTTCAGCATACATGATCCAATTAACTACTAAAAAACAAAATAAAATAACAAAAAACAACCTCTCTTAAGACAGCATAATTAAACCCTGCCACTCTCAATTTCTTCATCTTGTCATTTCCTGATATGAAAAAGAAAGGCTCCTCAGGTGGGAATGGCAAAAAGGAGCCCACAGAGTCAAGAAATACCACGCTTTTTTTCTCATTCTTTTTCATGGCCTCCTTTGTCTCAGTTGAGAACCAATATGAAATCTCATCGCCTCTCCAGCTCAAATGAATTTTTAGCAAAAAAGTAACTCCAAGTAATCATTACTCTTCATTGTTTTATTCTTTTTATCTGTGTTGACTTAGAACTTTCCCCAGATACCTAGAACTTATAACCTATCCAAAGTACTATCATACTTTGATAACCTTTGTCCTCTACTATTAGGTACATGACTAAGATTTGTTTTATATTTAGTGATCCTTCATTACAATTGTTTTAAGAGCATACCAGAAGAAAGAACACCATTCTGAGAGTAAGGAAGTCTGGATCCTGGTCCTAGCTCTGCCATTAATTAGCTGTGTGTTCTTAAAGAAGTCATTCAACCTCTCTCAGCCACAGTTTCTCCATTTAAATAAAGTAAGTCCCTTTCAATGCTAACAATCTTAATTTTATTAAGGAAACACTGGCTGCAAGCCTTGAGATTTCATTTATGACAAAGAGAATCCCTGCCAAGAGAAAAAAATCACTATAATTTTTCTCTACAGCCCAAATTACTTTTTGACACCTTCCTCAACTCTACCCGAGAGGCACTGATCACTGTAGAAAAACATGCGACAGGAAGACAACTAAGTCAAGCATTGTTTAATCTCATTCCTGAGTGTTTTCTAGTTACTGACACTCTCACATCTCAGCAGTTCTTATAACTTGTCTAGGTAAGTGGTTTTTGGTGATAAACTACCTGGAACTACTTTCTCTAGATCCAATTTAATAGCTACCTTTTGAATCACATGACCCTTCTTTTCTCTTACCTGACCTCATAAACATAGTAAATTCTGATAATCAGTAACCAGTTCTGCCACTACCATTTACTGACATTGCTTCTTTTAATCCTTACAAAACCCCTAAAAGATAGATATTATCCCTCATTTTAAAAACGAAGATACAGACTCAGAGAGATTATGTAACAATTAAGGTCACACAGCAATTAAGTGGTAATGCCTTGACTTGAACCCGTATCTGTCTGACTTAGAAACTCTCTCCATCAGGCAGTTTTAAAAAATAATAAAGCGATATAGAATTTAAGCTCCCTCTGATAATTTAAAATAGTTTCAAAATGGATAGAATTTTTTCCTTAACATAGGAGAGAAGGAAGTAAAGATGAATGATGATATAGGTATGGCTGGAAGGGAAAGAAGCTGAAGAAGTTCATGGTTGATGACCTCTATTAATGCAGAAAATGAAAAATCTAGAATGCCAAATAATAAAATTTGTATTATTTTAAGGTCACGTCTTTAAAAGTAGTAACTCTGGTTAACTAGCTCCCATTTGTCTTAATTCCTTAGGCTTCATTATATCCCATATTCAGGCAAAGTCTATAAAAATGATTTCCACCCCCCAATTTTTAAGTCTATAGGAAAGTTGAGAGAATAGTAAAAACCACACACTTGTATGCCTTTTACCTAGATTAACCCACTGTTAACATTTTGCCACAAATTGCTAAATCTTCCTCTTTGCAAATTTTTGCTGAAAGTAAACCACAGACATGAGAATTCTCTAAATAACATAGCCTGAATCTTCTAAGAATAAGGATCTTTTCCTACATAATCAATAACTATCACATCTAGTAAAATAAACAATTCCTTAATATCATTTAATATACAGTCCATATTCAATCCCCCAATATTCTAAACAATATCTTTTTAGTTTTGATCAGTACCTAATCAAGGTTAACACGGCAGACTTGAATGTTATGCCTCTTTTAATCTAAGACTATCCACTTATTTTTGTTTGCTTGTTTCGAATTTTTTTTCTCATAACGAACTTTTTGAAGAGTCCAAGCCAATTGTCTTTCAGAATGTCTCACACATAAGATGTCTGATTATTTTCTTGAGATTAGATTCAAGTTAAACATTTTGGGTAAGAATACTACATCATCTTTCAGAACATCTCACATGTGGAATATCTGATTATTTTCTTATGATTAGATTCAACTTAAACATTTTTGATAAGACTACTACATAAATGATATTGTATACTTCTTATCATGTCAGATCAAGAGGCACATAAAGTCCAGTTAACCTACTATTCGAGAGGCCAAGTTTGATCACTTCATTAAAGTGGTACATGTTAGATAGCTGTTGTAAAAGCACATTTTGTCCTTTGTAATTATTCAGTAATCTATGGAGTGATATTTTTGACACCACATAAATATCCTGTTCTCCAACGATCTTAAACTCAATGGTTTTAGCATTCATTGATGATCCTTGCCTGAATCCATTATTGTGCTGGGGTTGCAAAATGGCTCTTTTCCTCATTGAAGTGTACAATTAAAATGGGTGAACTTTATGGTATGGAAATTATGCCTCAATAAAACTGTTTTGAAAAAATTAACTCAGCAACTTACAGACTGTATTTGGTCCATTTTCTGCTAACATATTTTTCTGCTAAGAAATGACAGTTTGAACATTTTACGAATGAGGCAGGTGTTCAAGATGAGAGTGAGCTTAATGAAAGTGTTCTGTTGAAAGTTTTATTAATAGTAGTTTTCTAATTTTATCATTCCTTCTTTTAATAATTAGCTGGCATGCTTCTGTAGACTTTCTCCTGTACCTCCTTTTTTTGGAGTATCATTATAGATTCATGAGATTTTATTTTCCCTCAGTCTATTATAATCCGTTACTACTACTATTCTTTTTGATGTTCAAACCATCCTAATGTGGCCAGTGGGAGTCCCTTCAAGCACAATCTTGTGGCTGATATAACCTTATTAGTCACTGAACAATGACTGCTTTCTTGCACAAGAAGTCTCAAGCTCACTCTGTACTTTCCCAGCCTGAGGCATGAGATTAGACAGCTCCCCAAGAAGACTTGGTTCCTTTTAGTGTGAATGGCATTTAGAAACCAAGATCTAGGTTCTAGGTGTGCTCATTGCCACTGGGGTATGTCTGTCATTGCTTCTAGGCCATTTCTGTGTATAGAACAAAGGATCAGGAATTCATTACTGATATCTTAAATTCAAATTTATAATGCAAATAGAAAAGAAGAGGAAAAATAACTTGTATCTCTTTGACTTTCAATGAAAATCTTGACTTCTGTTATCACTAATATGCTTTATTTCTCAATATATACAAAATGGTAGTAATACTGGTATTATAATTCTGAAACTAATAATAAACCTATTAAGAGAAAGTTTAAAATTTCCTTGATGTTCCTTATTTCCTTAAGATGACATCCTAGAAGGATGCATCATCAAGAACACTATGTTCAAAAGTTATCTGAACTGGGCAATTGTTATAAATTAGTTATGTAGGTTTGTTTAGTTTCAGTATGTATTTAATTTTAGTATTTGTCTTCCTTCTCGTTATTTTTGACTTAATTCTAATTTTTTGGTATGTAAAACATTTATATGGCCCCTGAGTCAAAACTGTATAAAAAGGCATATTCATAGAAGTCTTGCTTCTATCCCAATTCTATGTGCCCCATTCCTATCCATCCTCTATTTTCATTAATTTCTAGTTTATCCTATGTGTACTTCATTTAAAAAAATAAGGAATTACAGTTTTTCAGAACTATAATACACATACTGTGCATTAAGCAACACCCATACAACAGCTTTTACATGAGTTTGGTCATGGAGCATACAACTGACATGTATCACGTTTTCTACTTGCAATAAATACACAGAGTGGCATACAAGCAAACTCCCACCTGAATTCCAATCAATCCACTGCAGGGAGTCCATATGGGCATTCAGAATTCTGCAGATCTGGTGGAGCTAAAAATACATATAAGACTTTTATATTATGATTATTCTGAGGTGGTAAATAAACATAAGAAATTGACATTAGGAAGTGACTTTTAATTTCTTTTGGTAAAAAATGGACTGAGAACTACTAAATACTAATTTATTTTTGCTAATTCATATTTGCAATGTTCATTATCTTTATATATTGGTTCAATTTAATTATTTGTAACTATCAGGAATTGGATACCTATAATTCAATAAGAAACTGACTACCACAGTATAAAGAATATTAAGATACATTTCACAAGACAATGAATTCAAATAAAAAATTAAAAATAGCACCATTTGTCAACCAAATCAGCAATTTTTAAAAAATGGTCTTACTCAGTTATCGAGTGTGTGGGAAAAACAGGTACATTCATATATAGCCAACAGTAATATAAATTGACCCAACCTTTCAAAATGTAAATTTTTATGATACATATCACAAGCTTTAAAATATTCATACCTTTTGACTCAGTCAGTATATTCTATTTCCGCTATCCTGAGTAGATAATCAAATCTAAATATAAGTGGTGATTACTGGACTATTTTATATTGGCTAAAGATTGGAAACAATATCTCTACCAATCAAAAAATGATTAAATATATTATGGTAAAGTCAACCCTGATGAAACATTATAGTACCATTAAAACTCATGTTTTCAAAGAATGGTTAAAATTTTTGGGAAAGACCATGAAAGAATATTAAGCGAAGATAGAATACAAAAAGTTATATAGTTTCCAGTACTCTTTAAAACAAAAGAAGTATTTTTAGCAGCATAGCAAAAAAGACTAGAAAGAAATACACCAGTATATTATCAGGGTACTGGTAATACAGATGACTTAATTTTCCTTATGGATTTTGTAAGAAAATGTGACTGAATAACACAGTGCATAATATGAACTTACTGAATAAAACTTTTAGACATTAGGTGGTCTTTCCCATTGCCGCTCACAAAAAAAGGGGGAATAAAAATAGATAAATCTCATCACCGTGAATACTGGAACACATAGCTCCTATTTTTCTACCCTAGTATATGACCCAGAGTAATAAAGCTTTGTTAATCAGGTTACAATAAATTATCTACAGGAATATTGTTGTTCAGAAAATGTTTTTCCCGTTTCTTGTCCAAGGATTTATGCTATCTGCAAAAAGAGCTGTCAGTGATCTCTTTCTTCTTTTATTCTGCAATCAAACAGCAATTACCCTTTAATTGACTCAAACATCCCAATCACCCCTGCCAGGAAAACAAAAAGACTCAAACCATTTACTACCCACTACTAAAATAAAATAAAACAATCCAGGGCTAAGTAGAGAAAATGGACAAAGACAGAATTATAGTCTCCTTTCACTTACTTGATTGAGAACACTCCACTTATATTAATTCAACACAGAGAAACTAGAAATAAACTCTGCTGAGTGTCTAAATCTGCATATATTTACCTATGCACCAAAATTCTATTACAACAAAACAATCTTAAATTTTGGAATTACAATGGTAATCTAATATTTCATTAAGAGAAAATCTGTATTTTGTAAACTCTTGATCATCTGTGTGAACACAGGGACATGGTAGCATGAATAATTTCAGACTAATTTATATTTGTCTTTGTTCAACTTTAGATTCACCCAAAGTACAGAATGGCATAATTTTTATAGCCGGAAGGGACTTAAAGATCATTTAGTCTATCCTTGACATTTTGCAAAAGAAGGAGCCAAGACCCAGAGAGATTAAATGACTTAAACAAAATTCTAATACTTTCTCAGCTATAACACACTGTATCTTTATAATTTAAAAAATGATAATGTGTATGTAGATAAAGAACTGTCTGTATATAATTGAACAAAGAGCTTACTAAAGAATAATCACCACTTACATATATGTCATTCATCTTCACCTACCCGATCCTGGCCTCACTCCTGATTATGATTAACTGATAGGAAGCACAATGGGAGCTCCCACAATGGGAGATCCCTCTTACTACTACTGCCACAGAGTGGGAGCAGGAAAAGGAGGACTCCATTTAGCTGCTAAGACAACAGGGAAAGGTACAGGAAATAAGCTGTTTAATCAGAGTATAGAGAAAGAAAAAAAAAACAATTCTTTCTTACTGCCAAATTAACTCACAGCACCTTAACTTTAATTGGAGCCTCAGGTGTAATTCCACTGACATAATACATTTATTATGAGCTAAGTAGCATTCTATGGGGGCAGGTGTAAACCTAATAACCATATTTCACCAAGTTTCTATAGAAAAATGTAAAGTCTCAAATAGTCAACCGAACAAATTTTAAAATACAATCTAATCATAAATTAAGGATTGCCTGGTTGTGTTTAACAGACACAAGCATACCTACTAACACTTATATGAGTATGTAAACAAATATGTAAAAAGAAGAACGAACTGGCTAATAAGCGAACAGAAAAATAAATACAGGTACATACTTAGTTATGTGAAGAATAAGGGAGAAAACCATGACAACTTAGGAAAGAGTAATATTTTCACCTTCCTGGGAATAACCACAAAAAACTCACAACTTTTCTGCCTCTAGATGTTTCCTGCTCCACTAACCACACCCAAGGGGCTTCATATCTCTAGAAGCAGGAAGAAACACTATAGAAGATGGAAGAAAGGGACTAGCTTAAAGGAATCACAGAATGCTAATTTCTTTTTAGAGACAGGATCTCACTCTGTCACCCAGGCTAGAGCACAGTGGTGCAAGCAAAGCTCACTGCAGCTTTCAACTCCTGGGCTCAAGTGATCCTCTCACCACAGCCTCCAGAGTAGGTAGGACTATAGGTATGTACCACCATGCCCAGATAGATTTTTTCATTTTTTATAGAGACAGGGTCTCACTATGTTGCCCAGGCTGGTCTCAAACTCTTGGCCTAAAGCAATTCTCTTGCCTTGGCCTACCAAAGTGCTGGGGTTATAGGCATGAGCCACCATACCTGTCTGTATGCTAATTTCATACTAAATCTTGGTTGTCTAAGTACACAAAGCAGTAAACACACCGGATCAGTAGTGTAGGAGAACTTTCAAATGTATTCAGGTGATTAACAACGTCCTTGAGATCTTGGGCCATTTATTTCAGCTGAGCATCTATACTTTCTGCTAATCTGTAACTGAAAAGGCAAGTAAAATAAAGGGATTAACAAAAAGTGTTTTCTCCACTACCTATTGTTATTGACATATAAACATGACACTGCCAATTAGATTTGCCCTAATTCCCCTATCTTTTCAGTGGAGCTCAGTTATGACTACTGATATATTTTCATGGATGCAGCATTTGTGACCTTATTATTACCATATTCTAAAAAGACTCCAAATGAGAAGACTTTTATCTACCTTGCCATTTTTACCTTCACCTATTTATCCTCTAGGTGAATACCCTGGGGATCTGTAGAGCAAAGGAATCCTTTAAGGTGTCAAAATACACCTATAGGACATTTACATACAAAAGAGAAGTTATTTAGGGTTTGGCAATATTCAATAAATGCTGAGATGTCTTCAATGATCTTGAATACACAAATTTTCAAAATAAAACCTCATATAAATATACCTCATCAGGCAAAAAAGATGTTTTGAGAAATGAGCTTCACAATAATCAAAGATAGACAAACCTGCTAAGTTCACAAGTTAGTTGCTTAAATTCTCCAGATTTCCACCCAAACCACACACACACACACACACACACACACGACCCAGTCAAGAAATATGTTTATGAGAATTAAAGTGGCCAGAGGACTTTTCAACCTTAATGTGTATAAAGATTGAAAGAGTCAATTAGGGAGGATTCCCTCTTTTTCTGTTGATTGGAATAGTTTCAGGGATGCCCTCTCTCACCACTCCTATTCAACATAGTGTTGGAAGTTCTGGCCAGGGCAATCAGGCAGGAGAAGGAAATAAAGGGTATTCAATTAGGAAAAGAGGAAGTCAAATTATCCCTGTTTGCAGATGGCATGATTGTATATCTAGAATAAAACCCCATTGTCTCAGCCCAAAATCTCCTTAAGCTGATAAGCAACTTCAGCAAAGTCTCAGGATACAAAATCAATGTACAAAAATCACAAGCATTCTTATACACCAATAACATACAAACAGAGAGCCGAATCATGAGTGAACTCCCATTCACAATTGCTTCAAAGAGAATAAAATACCTAGGAATCCAACTTACAAGGGATGTGAAGGACCTCTTCAAGAAGAACTACAAACCACTGCTCAATGAAATAAAAGAGGATACAAACAAATGGAAGAACATTCCATGCTCATGGGTTGGAAGAATCAATATCATGAAAATGGCCATACTGTCCAAGGTAATTTATAGATTCAATGCCATCCCCATCAACCTACCAATGACTTTCTTCACAGAATTAGAAAAAACTACTTTAAAGTTCATATGGAACCAAAAAAGAGCCCGCATCACCAAGTCAATCCTAAGCCAAAAGAACAAAGTTGGAGGCATCACGCTACCTGACTTCAAACTATACTACTAGGCTACAGTAACCAAAACAGCATGGTACTAGTACCAAAACAGAGCTATAGATCAATGGAACAGAACAGAGCCCTCAGAAATAACACCGCATATCTACAACTGTCTGATCTTTGACAAACCTGACAAAAACAAGCAATGGGTAAAGGATTCCCTATTTAATAAATGGTGCTGGGAAAACTGGCTAGCCATATGTAGAAAGCTGAAACTGGATCCCTTCCTTACACCTTATACAAAAATTAATTCAAGATGGATTAAAGACTTACATGTTAGACCTAAAACCATAAAAACCCTAGAAGAAAACCTAGGCATTACCATTCAGGACATAGGCATGGGCAAGGACTTCATGTCTAAAACACCAAAAGCAATGGCAACAAAAGCCAAAATTGACAAATGGGATCTAATTAAACTAAAGAGCTTCTGCACAGCAAAAGAAACTACCATCAGAGTGAACAGGCAACCTACAAAATGGGAGAAAATTTTTGCAACCTACTCATCTGACAAAGGGCTAATATCCAGAATCTACAATGAACTCAAACAAATTTACAAGAAAAAAACAAACAACCCCATCAAAAAGTGGGCGAAGGACATGAACAGACACTTCTCAAAAGAAGACATTTATGCAGCCAAAAAACACATGAAAAAATGCTCATCATCACTGGCCATCAGAGAAATGCAAATCAAAACCACAATGAGATACCATCTCACACCAGTTAGAATGGCCATCATTAAAAAGTCAGGAAACAACAGGTGCTGGAGAGGATGTGGAGAAATAGGAACACTTTTACACTGTTGGTGGGACTGTAAACTAGTTCAACCATTGTGGAAGTCAGTGTGGCGATTCCTCAGGGATCTAGAACTAGAAATACCATTTGACCCAGCAATCCCATTACTGGGTATATACCCAAAGGACTATAAATCATGCTGCTATAAAGACACATGCACACGTATGTTTATTGCGGCACTATTCACAATAGCAAAGACTTGGAACCAACCCAAATGTCCAACAACGATAGACTGGATTAAGAAAATGTGGCACATATACACCATGGAATACTATGCAGCCATAAAAAATGATGAGTTCATGTCCTTTGTAGGGACATGGATGAAACTGGAAATCATCGTTCTCAGTAAACTATCGCAAGGACAAAAAACCAAACACCGCATGTTCTCATTCATAGGTGGGAATTGAACAATGAGAACACATGGACACAGGAAGGGGAACATCAACTCCGGGGACTGTTGTGGGGTGAGGGGAGGGGGGAGGGACAGCATTAGGAGATATACCTAATGCTAAATGACGAGTTAATGGGTGCAGCACACCAACATGGCACATGTATATATATGTAACAAACCTGCACATTGTGCACATGTACCCTAAAACTTAAAGTATAATAATAATAATAAAAAAAAAGAGTCAATTAGATTTGTAGGTAACAACTATCTACGGCCTTTCTATGGCATAGTACTTATGCCATAGAATTGGTTGCCTAGATTATTGAAGATTCTGGTAAATATTTCATCACAATATAAATCTGGGCCGGGCGCGGTGGCTCATGCCTGTAATCCCAGCACTTTGGGAGCCTGAGGAGAGCGGATCATGAAGTCAGGAGTTCGAGATCAGCCTGGCCAACATGATGAAATCCGGTCTCTACTAAAAATACAAAAAATTAGCTGGGCGTGGTGGCACGTGCCTGTAATCCCAGCTACTCAGGACGCTGAGGCAGAAGAATTGCTTAAACCCAGGAGGCAGAGGTTGCAGTGAGCTGAGATCTTGCCACTGCATTCCAGCCTGGGCGACAGAGCAAGACTTCATCTTGAATATATATATTCAGATATATATATTCAGATATATATTCAGATATATATATTCGGATATATATATTCAGATATATATTCGGATATATATATTCAGATATATATTCAGATATATATATATATATATATGTATATATATATATCTCTACAAAGGAGCAACTGGAAAGGAACTAATGTTATGAAGATTTCTTCAAACTACAGTTAGGATCTTATGGCCAAAAATGTAACTCTATATGTTTCAAAAAAATGATGAATGCATAGAAAGCAATACAAAGAAAAGAAAAATTCACAAAGGTTGAAATACAAAAGCAGAAACTGATTTAGGTTAGTATAGATTAGTTGTACTTACCACATTTAATGCTCCTACAAAAAAGTTAACTTGCAAGCATGTTAAAAATAGGCCCAATCTTAACTCATAATAAGTCATTGATAAAATGTGTCCAATTTAGTCTCAATCTAGCTTATGTTGTTCATTCATACAAATTCTAATACTTAATAAATTGGCCAATTACCAAACCTCAGTTCCAGAGAAATAAAGTTACTTTGGGAATACTGGCACTGTATTGACAGAAGGTAAAGACTGAAGAGTTCACAAATAAAATACAGCCTTCCTAAGAAATTGACAAAATCACTCCAGTTTTGAAAGCTATACAGTTTGCCTCCAGATTAACAAATTGCCTTTAAAATAGCAAATGATTTATCACTAAAGCAGTTGCATGACTATTAGTTTTAGCAGAATCAACATAAAGAGGAGACCATAAATATCCCACAATACCATGACACCATACACATAAAATTTGTACTTCTAATTTAAGAACAAATTTGACAAATACAAAAACTTTACAGTGAACATGCATAAGGTTGACAGTAATAACAGCAAACAAAATGCTATAAAACAAAATTGCCAGAATGATTTCCTCATTTACAAGCATCCAGAAAAGATAAGCAGAAAACAGTCAAACAAATTGATAAATGTCAACTACAGAAGCTTGTCCCTTTCTACCGATTTGTATTCCTTGCCTTCCAATTCGACTTTTCCCCTCTGTTCCTGGAATGCTCTCATAATACATAAGTCCTGCCCCATTCTTCAATCTTTATTCAGTTACTTACGTCTCCATATGCTCCTCATCTGCATCCTGCAGATAATGAAGTCCACTCTGGTCGCTCGTAGACTCCTCTAAATAAGTCAACAGAAATTCTAGTTCCTGCTGCTGTGACAGGATAAAATCCAATTCTTGTTCCAACCTGAATAAAATAAGTTAATAAAAAGGCTGATGAAAGGAATCTGGAGTGACAAAAAGAAAAGAGTTAACAAACTACAGAAGGAAAAAAAAACACTGAGTAAAAAGATAGGTCTTTAATCTTTCAACCAAGGAAATCTAAGGTTCTACCTTTTCTGATCCAGTTTCACTTTGTTCACTTCTCCATGTAAAATACTAATCTATAAAGAGAAATATGAATACAACAATATAAGTATTTGAATTTATATAACAATTTTAGAGCAATATTAATTTTCTGAAATACACTTCAAATATGAAAGATTTCCTTTCATTCAGGGTACTTATTACCCAAGGAATATACTTTGAGGTGCTCACCAATATTGGAACAGAAAATTAACCACAGGGCTGGGTATGGTGGCTCATGCCTATAATCCCAGCACTTTGGGAGGCTGAGGCAGGAGGATCACTTGAGCCTAGGAGTTTGAGACCAGACTGGGCAATGCAGTGAGACCCTATCTCTACTGAAAAAACACACACACAGTTAGCTGGGGGTGCTGGTGTGCCCCTGTGGTCCCAGCTACTTAGGAGGCTGAGGTGGGAGAATTGCTTGAGCCAGGGAGATCGAGGCTGCAGTGAGCTGTAATTGCACCACTGTGCTCCAGCCTAGGTGATACAGCAAGACCCTGTCTCACAAAACAAAAACATAAACAAAACAACAACAACAAAGAAAACCACAAAACACAGGTCTATTTTCTTGTGTTCATCTGCAAATACTTGCACAATGTAGGTAGATTAATGAAAAATCTTCTTACCATCTCACCATTCTCAATCAGTGTATGGTCCCAAGCATTGACCTGAGCGGCCTGGAGAAGAAAGTACTTCTCTTGATCTTCCAGCTCAAGGTTCCACTCATTTATAAGACCCTCCAGGTGACCATACGTCATCACAGGAGTTGCTACTACACTAAAACATAAAAAGATGCAGGATGATCCAATAATCACACTTTAAAAAGTGTGATCAGATTTTAAAAACAAACACAGGAGGACTCTGAGAAGAAAACAGCATGTAAGGAGTTTCCCGTACCTGCTTCCCAAGAAAACAAACATAACTGGTAAAGATAATTAAAAAAACAACCCCTCAAAGTCACTGGAAATTATCCTAGGGGAATATAGTAAATAAAGATTTATTAAGAAACCTACTAAATCACAGCAAGAATAGCTAAAGTCTGTGCCATAATCTGCTCCTTCTCTTCCCCTCATCCCAGCTTAGCATGACAGAAGCTCCTTTCTGGGTAGGCATAGCTAAGGAGATAGGATTCTCTCTCCCCCAGCTCTTAGTCAAAGTGACCCATTCCCTGTTTGAGTAGTATCCACAAGAGAGTGGGCATTCCCCACTGGATAGAACCATGCAGAACTCTGATTCCCCTGCCAAGTGGTATCAAACAAGGCTCAGCAACTAGCTGATCTTTTGGCCAGCACAGCCAGTCAATGGTGATTCCTCTGCTGGGGCAGTGTCAGCAGGGCTCAGTGGGAAGGTAATCATCAGTTCCCTAAGTGGAAGACACAGGCACGATTCCAATTCCTCCACCAGGGTTCTTTCTGTGGGATCCAATGACAAGTTGAACCTAAATCCCTACCCAGTAGCAACAGGGCTCAATGAGGCAGAATGAGGCAGGGTTAGTCACCATTAGGCTTCACCTCCTTGCCTCTGGTGTCAGAGAGACCCAGTGGGGAGCTGAATCTCTATACCCACCCAGCATCATTACAACTGAACAAGGTTGATTCAAGTTAGGGCTTGTAGGGATCCCACTTCCTGCCATCCATGGGGTCAGCAATGCTCAATGAGAAGCTTGACCTCCACATCCACTGGCAAAGCCAAGACTAAATGAGGTAGGGCAAAGAGCGCCTAGTCAGTACTTTGTCCCCCTTCTCCCATGAGCCTGTGTCAGCTGGGCCCAGTAGAGACCTAAGCCTTCATACCAACCAAGAAGGCTGAATGAAGTGATATGAAACAGAGTAGTTGACATTATGCTTCTTCTTCCCTCCCCTTGTGTCAGTGGGCACAACAGGAAGCTGAAATTCTGCCTCCATCTGCAGCAACCAAGCAGTGTAAGTCAGTCCTCCACTTCCCCTTGATCTGGGGGCTCCAGGGCCCAGCTGGGAGCTGAGCTTACATCTCCACTTACTGGCAATAAAGTGGTAGCATGCAATGTTCACCTTTCATGAGGGATGAGTCAGTGGGGCTAAGCGGGAAGCAGTTTCCATACCACCCATCTGCCTTGAGGCAGCATGGTAAGTGCTCCACTTTTGCTGGAGTGGTGTGGGTAAGGTCCAGTGGGAAGCTGAACATACAAACACACCCACCCCTTGTACTACATGTCAAAAAAGAGATGCTTGATGAAAAAAAAATATGAAAATAGGACCTAGACTTTCCTAACAGAATAGACAAAATGTCCAAGATAAAATTTTAAAAATTACCCATCATATCAAAACCCAGAAAACCCACAACTTGAAGGAGAAAAGACAACAGATGCCAACACTGAGACGTATCAGATATTGGAATTATCTGAAAAGAATTTTAAAGCAACCATCAAAACAAGGCTCAAACAAGCCATTTCAAATTTTCTTAAAACAAATGAAAAAATAGAAAATCTCAGCAAAGAAATAGAAATTATGAAAAACAACCACATGAAAGATGTAGAACTGAAATGTAAAATAACCGAAATAACAAGCTCACCTAAGGAATTTGATAACAGAATGGAGTCAACAGAGGATAGAATAAGAAAACTTGATGACAGACAAATATAACTTACAGAAAAACAAAGAAAAACTTCGCAGAAACAAATGAAAAAAGTCTCAAGGACTTCGAGGACAATAATAAAAGTAGTAACATTTGTATAATAAGAGTTCCAGAAAGAGAGGAAAGAGAATGGGACTGAAAAACGTATTTTTTTTAAAAAAGATTGAAAACTCTCAAAGTTTGTGAAAAGATATAAATTCATAGATCCAAGAAGCTGGACAAATCCCAAACAGAATAACTCAAATCCACGCTAAGACACAAAATAATTAAACTTCTGAAAACTAAAGACAAAGAAAAAAAATCTTGAAAGCAACCAGAAAGAAAAAAATGCATTACTTAAAAGGGAGTATCAGTTTAGATGACACCAGATTTCTCATCTAAAACCACGCAGGCTTCAAGCACTGAATGAAAAAAAAGTGTCAACAATCACTTCTGTATCTGGTGAAAATATCCTTCAGAAATGAAGGGGGAGATAAAGATATTCTCACACAAAGTCAAATCAAGATAATTTGTTGCCAGCAAACCTACCCTTGAAGATTAAACAGAAAGGAAATGAAAACAGAAGACTTGGAACATCATATAAAGCAGCGATCCCCAACCTTTTTGGCACCAGGAACTGGTTTTGTGGAAGACAATCTTTCCACAGATGGCGGGAGGGGCCGGGGGAGGATCATCAGGCATTAGATTCTCATCAGGAGCACACAATCTAGATCCCTTCTTGCATGTGTAGTTTACTATAGGGTTCGCGCTCCTATGAGAATCTAATGTCTGATCTGACAGGAGGCGGAGCTCAGGCAGTAATGCACACTCACCTGCCGCTCACCTCTTGCTGTGTGGTCCGGTTCCTAACAGGCTACAGAGCAGTACTGGTCTTCGGCCCAGGGGTTGAGGACCCCTGATATGAAGTAAGGAATATCAAAATGGGTATAGACAAGGTAAATAACTATTCTACTTCTCGTTTCTCAAATCATTTGATGGCTGAAGTAAAAATTATAACCCCATGTGATGTGATATTCAATGTACACAGAAGAAATGGCTAAGACAACCATACTTAAAAGCTAAGAAGGGTAAAAGGAACTAAATGGAATTAAGGTTTCTGCACTTCACCCAAATACTGTAGTGGTATGACTACACTGTTGTAAGTAATGCATGTATCTGTAATACCTAGAGCAACCAGTAATAAAACTATACAAAATAATGTATTTAAAAACACTATAAACAGAACAAGATGAAACCCCCCCAAAATATTCAAACAACTGACAGCAGGGTAAAAAAAAGAAAGAGAAGAACAAAAATCAGAGGCAACAAACAAATAAAATGGCAGATTTAAGCTCTAACATATGAATGGTTACCTTAAATATAAATGTGCTAAACATACCAATTAAAATACAGAGACCGGAAGAGTGAATAAAAAATGATCCAACAACATACTGTCTATAAGAAATTCACTTCAAATACAAGGATATATTAATACATAGTTTGAAAGTAAAAGAATGGAAAGAATGTACCATGCAAGATTCATTTTTTAAAAAGAAATGTCTATATTAATATCAGATAAAGTGGACTACAGAGCAAAGAAAATTACTAGAACCAAAGAGAGACATTACAGAGTGATAAAGGAATCAAGGCATCCAGAAGGCTAGCAATCCTAAATGTATAGGCGACCAAACAAGAAAGCCTCAAAATACATGAAATAAAAACTGACAGAGCTAAAGGGAGAAATAGAGAAATCCACAATTAAAGGCAGAGACTTCAAAAAGCCATTCTCCACAACTGAAAGAACTACTAGACAGAAAGACTCCAATAATACAGAATCTGAAATTACAGTGAAGCAACAGAATCTAATTTACATATATAGAACATTCCACCCTGCAGCAGAAAACACAATTTTCAAATGTCCATGGAACATTCATCAAGACAGACTGTATCCTCACCCACAAAACAAACCTAAATAAATTTAAAAGAACTAAAATCATACAAAGCATATTCTAATACCATAATAGGATCAAAGTAGCGATCAATACAGAAAAAACAACAAGAAAATCTTCAAATACTTGGAAATTAAACAACACACTTCTAAATAATAAATTAGTCAAAGAGGGATTCACAAAGGAAATTTAAGAAGTATATAGAGCTGAATGAAATCACAATATAACATAATATGTAGGTCACAGTTAAGGAAGTGTTGAGTTGGGTATTTATAGCACTAAATGTGTACATTAAAAAATAGGAAAAGTCTCAAATCAATAATCTGAGTTCATATCTCAACAAACTAGAAAAAGAGCAAAATGAACTCAGTGCAATCAGAAGGAAGGAAATAATAGAGTAGATATCAAGTGAAATTGAAAACATGAAAAGAATGGAGAATAATTAATTAAAAGCTGGCTCTTTGGGAAGCGATCCACAAAATTGATAAAAGAAAGACACAAACCACTAATATCAGAAATGAAACAGGAATATCTCTACAGCCATTAAAAGGACAATAATGGAATACTATGAACTACTTTATGTTTAACATAAAAAATGGCCAACTCTTTAAAAACAATACATTCATCAAAGATGAACTAGATAAACTCAATAGTTCTAGAACCACTAAAGAAATTGATTTGTAATTTAAAAGCCCCTTTAGCCTAAAAGCCCCTTTAGCCGAGCGCGGTGGCTCACTCCAGTAATCCCAGCACTTTGGGAGGCCGAGACGGGCGGATCACAAGGTCAGGAGTTCAAGACCAGCCTGGCTAACACAGTGAAACCCCGTCTCTACTAAAAATACAAAAAAATTAGCCGAGCGTGGTGGTGGGTGCCTGTAGTCCCAGCTACTCAGGAGGCTGAGGCAGGAGAACGGTGTGAACCTGGGAGGCGGAGCTTGCAGTGAGCCGAGATCATGCCACTGTACTCCAGTCTGGGCGACAGAGCGAGACTCCGTCTCAAAAAAAAAAAAAAACTGGACGTGGTGGCAGGAGCCTGTAATCCCAGCTACTCAGGAGGCCTTGGCTGAGGCAGGAGAATCACTTGAACCTGGGAGGTGGAGGATGCAGTGAGCTAAGATCTTGACACTGCACTCTAGCCTGGGCATCACAGACTCTGTCTCAAAAAAATAATAATAATAAACAATAAATAAATAAATACCCCCTTAAAAGAAAGATACAGGCCGAGAAGTTTTCGCTAGAGAATTCTGCCAACATTTTATGAATTAACATTAATTTTACACTATTTCTTTTAGAAAACAGAAAACAGAATACTTTCCAGATCATTTTATAGAGCCAATATTACCCTGATATCAAAACTAGAGACATAAAAAAAGAAGAAAACTACAGACTAATATCTCTCATGAACTTAGATACAAAAGTTCTCAAACAAAATACCAGGAAACCAAATTTTTAAAAATGTATCAAAAAATTATACAACATGATCAAGTGGGATTTATTCCACATATGCAGGGCTGGTTGAACATCTGAAAATCAATCAGTGTAATCTACCATTTCACCCAGATAAAGAAACAAAATCTTAAGACTATCAGTTGAGGCTGGAAAAGCATTTGACACAAATTGATTTTTGACAAAGGTGCAAAAGCAATTCAGGGGGAAGATAGTCTTTCAATAAATGATGTTGGAAAAACTCGACATCCACAGACAAAAAAAAAAAATTAATCTTGACCTAAACCTCACACCTTATATAAAAACTGACTCAAAATGGATCACAAGCTTAAATGTAAAATGTGAAACTATAAAACTTTTTTTTTCTTTGAGACGGAGTCTCGCTCTGTCACCCAGGCTGGAGTGCAGTGGCGCGATCTCGGCTCACTGCAAGTTCCGCCTCCCGGGTTCACACCATTCTCCTGCCTCAGCCTCTCTGAGTAGCTGGGACTACAGGCGCCCGCCACCAGGCCCGGCTAATTTTTTGTATTTTTAGTAGAGACGGGGTTTCACCGTGGTCTTGATCTCCTGACCTCGTGATCCGCCCGCCTCAGCCTCCCAAAGTGCTGGGATTACAAGCGTGAGCCACCGCGCCTGGCCGAAACTATAAAACTTTTAGAAAAACACAGAGAAAATCTTCGGGATCTAGGGCTAAGAAAAGATTTCTTATAATTGACACTAAAAGCACAATTCATTAAAAGAAAATGTGATAATCTGTAACTCATTAATTAAAGGTTTTGATACAGCAAAAGGACCCTGTTAAGAGGATGAAAAGCCAAGTTACACAGTTAAAGAATATACTTATAAGACATATATCTGACAAAAGACTGGCATCTAGAGTACATAGCAAATTCTCAAAACCAAACAGTAAAAAAATCAAATAATCCAAGTAGAAAATGGACAAAAGATATGAACAGACATTTCACCAGAGGGCATCTACTGATGGCAAATAAACATGTGAAAAGACGTTCAACATCATTAGTCATGAGGGAAATGCAAATTAAAACCATAATGAGATATCACTTCACATCTGTCAGAAGGGCTCAAATAAAAAGTAGTGACAACACCAAATCCTGGCAAGAATGCAGACAATCTGGATCACCCATACATTGCTAGTGGGCATGTAAAATGGCACAGTACTCTGGAAAAGAATTTGACAGTTTCTTAAAAAACAAAACAAACAAACAAAAAACATGTAACCACCATACCACCCGACAACTGCACTCCTAGGCATTTATCCCAGAGAAATACTTATATTCATAATAAACATATACACCAATGTTCACACCAGCTTTTTTCATAATATCAAAAAAACTGGAAACAACCTATATGTCCAACAGGTGAATGGTTAAACAAACCATGGTGCATCCACAATACCATGGAATACTACTCAGAAATAAAAAAGAACAAACTATTGATGCACATGACAACTTGGGTGGATCACAAGGAATTATGCTGAACAAAAAAATCCAATCCCCAAAGGTCACATATATATGACTCTATCTGTACAACACTCTTGAAATGTCAAGATTATAGAAAGAGAGAACATTAATTGTTGCTCAGGGTCAAGGAAAGGAGGGAAGTGGGTGTGGCTATACAAGGGCAACAGGAGGAATCCTTGTAGTGATAAAACTGTTCTGTATTTTGACTGTAACAATATCAATATCTTGGTTGTGATATTATACTGTAGTACTGTTAAGATGTTATCATTGGAGGAAATGACATAAAGACCATACAGAATGTTGTGTATTATTTCTTACATATACATGTGACTCTACAATTGTCTCAAAATAAAAAGCTTAATTTAGAAAAATGAACAAATACTAGAGAGAAACATCATATACAGGCTCCAGAGCTTGACTGCCTGAATTTTAATCCTGGCTCAACCATTAACAAATATGCGACTATGAGCAGATTATAAAATCTCTATATGCTCTTGTTTTCTCACCTATAAAATGGGAATGAAAATACTGCCTACCTCATAGGGTTACTGTGAGGATAAATGACATGATGCTTGTAATGCACTGTCATCTTGCTAAACATACAGTAATTGCACAATAAGTGGTAGCTATTATTAGTAATAGTAATGATTCTATTATAATGCTATTCAGAAGGCAAAGGTGTGCTGTTGTTTATTCAACTTCCTAAGCTACAGAAATGTTTCTCTTAACTGTTCCCTCAACTCAGTCATTTAGCTAACTTTCAAATATTATTCTAAAGTTATCCAAGCAAATGTCTTGTACATGATAAATAAAATGAAACACATGCAAGTTTTTAAATAAATAGGCTTACCTAACAGTTGAAGTATAAGGTAAAAGGTTTTCAAACCCTCTTGATGACAGTTGGTTTTGGTTCACAGTAAAGCCACTGGTGATTGTGGTAGTAGTGTTGGTGGTGAAAGTCGTGGTGGTAGTTGTTGAAGTTGTAACTGGAAAATAAAGTGTATAATGTTAGTAAGAAATGAGAAATTTGTTTCATTTAAGCCTTGATCATTCAGATTTAAAATTATGGAGGCATTTTTAAAAATATAAACTTGAACTCAAAGATGCAGATTTGAATTCAACACTGTTGTAATATGAAATAATAAATGGCAGGCCAGGTACCTGGATTAACTTTCCAGCTGAAAACTAAAAATCCTGGATAAATTCATAGAAAAATAAAACTTCTAACCAGCCCAATAACCATGAAAAAAATCAAATCAATACTCAAAATTCTTCTCATAAAGAAAACTCCAGTCCCAGATGCCACTGCTGGTAAGTTTTATGAAACTTCCAAGAAAAGAATAATTGCAATTTACAAAAGATCTCTGTACATCACATCTATATCTTTGCATATTTACATGACTGTATCTGTGTGATTAATTCCTAGAAATAAAATTTCTAGATCAAAGTGTCAGCATGCTCTAAATTTTAACATAACTTGCCAAATTGCCCTATCTAAACAATTTTGCCAATTTATGTCCCTATCAATAGGAAAGAGTGCCTGTTTCTTTATACCACAGCCAATACTAGGCATGCATTTTTGCAAACCCTAGTCAAAAGCCTCTCAAAGCTTTATCTACAGCCCAGACTCTCTCCTATATGTCTTTTTCTGTTACACCCCTATTAGAACGTCCTGCTCTCTATAGATAAAATCCTAAGTATACTTCATAGCTTGACTCAAATTCTTTGTTCCCCATATTTATTACCCACTTCTCTCCTACGCATAGTTTCCTTTGGTTTTCTAAATTTCTGCAGCACTTTTGGTTCTGATTACACACTGAGCACTTAATGAACAATGCACAGAAAATTGTGGCTGCTAGGGCACTGGGAAGGTCTTATTTTCTTCTTTTTGGTACTCTGCATTTTCAAATGTTCTTACAACTAGCAAATGTTGCTTCTGTAACAAGAAATCTGTTATAAAAATATAACGAACATGATTGTTTCTTTTATGTTAGCTTTGCTTTCCCAATTAGCAATAGTTTCAGGTTAATGGCCACACTAGATAAATGCATAAACCATGGTGCCTGCTACAAGCACTGACTACTCTGAGGGAGGCTGGCCTGAGGGAACATTCCTGCTGAGGGAACAAGCTCAAATACCCATTGTTTGTTCCAGATAACTCTGTCCTTTTTGTTCCTGGTTCACAGTTGACTGGGCAGGATGGCCAACTGAAGGATGGGAAGCCATCCAACGTACTACTAGCAGCCTACCTGAGGGTCTGGCACAAAAAGCTCTAGCAAAACAGGATTAATATGAGTCAGAATTTCATTTCCAAAAATTTAGCAATATGGAAAAAATCTGACTCTAGGCAGATACTGGGAAATATTTCCAAAAGTATAGAAGGAATCCAACTATAGGCAGAAAGACTTGATAGGACTGACAGAAGAAGGAAATGAAGTAGAAGTAAGGGACCATGAGCAAGTCACAATTAAGAATAAGGTACAGCAGGAAGGCAGAGAAAGAGGTAAGGAAACCAATGAGAAATTTAAAAAAAGAAAAAAGTAGACAAAGGGAGAATAACCGAATTATGCATACGCAATGTTTGATTTGGGAGGTCCCTAAAGCTGCCTTAAGAATAATCTTAAGTTCCAATTTCCTTAAGGTAACAGTGTCATGGCAATGACTTTACTTGAATTCCACAAGACTCCATTTCCTTTTTGGCCACAAAGGTTCTTATGATAATTCCCCATTCTTTATGTTAGCCCTTGTGAGGGTAAAATGTGCACCACAGAGGAAGACCATGCCCAATCACAAAGAAGCCCAGGAGTCACTATGGTTAGAACAGTGGAGAGATTACAGATTGGATCTTGTATGATATTCTTTACAACCATAAGTTATCATTTTATTCATCTGAAAACAAAAATCTTACCTGAAAGGAAAACCTTCCTCAGAAATGCTAAAAATTAATGATAATGCCAATAGACTCCCTTTATTGATTAATTCACCCAAACCCTGAGTAACTACTGCATTCAAGACAGAAAGAAATTAACAAAAAAAAAAAGGAGCCCTTCTTGTAAAGGAGAATATCTTCACCCAAAGATGGTTTTCTAATAAAGTAATCTGTATTTCCTAACATGGATAGATAGTCAAAGATATATAATTGGCTAGGCACGGTGGCTCACACCTGTAATCCCAGCCCTTTGGGAGGCCGAGGCAGGTAAATCACTGGAGGTCAGGAGTTTGAGATGAGCCTGGCCAACATGGTGAAACCCCATCTCTACTAAAAGTACAAAAATCAGCCAGATGTGGTGCACACCTGTAATCCCAGCTACCCAGGAGGCTAAGTGAACGATAGAGTGAGATTCTGTCTCAAAAAAAAAAAAAAAAAGAAAAAGAAAAAAAAGATGTATACTTAAGAGGAAACAGCAAATTCTAAGAATGTGTACACACACACAAACACACACACAGAGTATGGTACCATTTTTATAAAACAAATTTAATGTATGTTTGTATATGCTTAGAAAAAAGTCTAGAAAGATAAACAAACTGTTCTCTCTAGAGAGAGTGATATGTATATATGCATGTACAAATTGTTTTTACCTATAAGCAGCCCAAATATAAAGGAATCCTGAGTCATTTTAAAATGGTATGATTATTTTAACTTTTTTTTTTTTTTTTTTTTTTTTTTGAGATGGAGTCTCGCTCTGTCACCCAGGCTAGAATGCAGTGGCACAATCTTGCCTCACTGCAACCTCCACCACCTGGGTTCAAGTGATTCTCCTGCCTCAGCCTCCCGAGTAGCTGGGACTACAGGCACGTGCCACCACGCCCAGCTAATTTTTTGTATTTTTAGTAGAGACAGGGTTTCACTGTGTTAGCCAGGATGGTCTTGATCTCCTGACCTCGTGATCTGCCCGCCTCGGCCTCCCAAAGTGCTGGGATTACAGGCATGAGCCACCGCACCCGGCCTATTTTAACTTTTTATACAGTTTTATTTTTGTTATCTTTCCTGCTATTTTTAAAGGCATAAATTAACTCTGGCCTATTCAAATAATAATATTTCAATTAATACCAAATAAAGGAATGGGTTTGAAAGTTCTATCACAGTCTGATTTTGCAAATTACAACTTCGGTTTTAACCAGTTAATACAGTCAATACTACATTATCTGTGTAGTAAAAGGGAAGTATGGTTCTAAAAATAATACAAAAAACTACATACCAAATTTGAACTCACATTTTAAAAATAATGAAAATAGCCTTTAAAATATTCTACTATCAAATTTTCCTATCCTGTCCCTGATCAACAACTATACATCTTATTCTTTGCTGGAAATGGACATCATCACCTTCCCAAACTATAAAAAGCAAACTTCTCTTAAAATTTGCTGATTATACCTAGGGCAGAGAGTAATCCCAAATGGCTGTAAATCTGCAGATACAGATGCTTGAAAGCTGCTCTGCAAGACTGGTTAGTGAGATGAAGAATCTGAATAAGTAAATACACTTGAAGAGAAAGAAGGGTAAGTAGGGGGAAGAAAACACCCCAAATTGGGGCTGTCAGGTTGAGACATACCTAATGGGGAGAAGGGTAAGTGCTTAAGGTCCTGGTGGGTGAAATGGTGTGTATTAGTCTGTTCTCACGCTGCTAATAAAGACATACCCGAGACTGGATAGTTTATAAAGGAAAGAGGTTTAATTGACTCACAGTTTCACATGGTTGGGGAGGCCTCACAATCATGACAGAAAGTGAATGAGGAGCAAAGTCACGTCTTACATGGTGACAGGCAAGAGAGCTTGTGTAAGGGAACTCCCTTTTATAAAACCATCATATCTTGTGAGACTTATTCACTATCGCAAGAACAACATGAGACAGACCCGTCTCCATGATTCAGTTACCTCTCACCAGGTCCCTCCCACAACACGTGGGAATTATGAGAGCTACAATTCAAGATAAGATTTGGGTGAGGACATAGCCAAACCATATCATGGTGCTACGGGATGGGCTAGTGGCAAAAGTAGTATTTTGTAGGAAGGAATTTGAGACTTATATAGATAGGGGCTGGGTATGACAGCATCATCAAAGAGGCTGCCCATTCATATTTCAGTGATTCAACCCATGACTAAAAGAATCAGGGGTTTTTTTTGTCATTGTTTTATGGGGAAACGTGTTACATTTTTTTGCGAATATGGTAACTTGTAATGTTCTTATGACACACCCTTCACAAGTCTCATACATTGGCCAGTTGGTCTACTAAACAGTAGAAACTCATAAGGTCATGTAAAAGAAGAAATAAAGAGATGAGGCCAGGTGTGGTGCCTCATGCCTACAAGCTGAGCACTTTGGGAGGCCAAGGTGGGAGGATAGCTTGAGCCCAGGAGTTGGAGACCAGCCTGGACAATGTAGTGAGACCTCATCTCTACTAAAACAAAAAAAATCAGTTGGTCATGGTGGTGCATGCCTGCAGTCCCAGGTACTCAGAAGGCTGAGGTGAGAGGATTGCTTGAATCCAGGAGATTAGGCTGCAGTCAGCTATAATCACACCGCTGCACTCTAACCTGGGTGACAAAGTGAGACTGTATCTTAAAAAAAAAGAGAGGGATGATATACATGTCTGTTTAGGAATAATTATTTTAAGCTTAAAAGGGATTGACTTTTAGTTTAAGCCAGATTAAAAAAGATTCATTTCATCCCTAAGTAAACTTCTTACAGTAAAAACAAACAAGACTTCTCCAAAATGGAGTCGAACTTAAAACACAGGTTTAAGTAGATGACCCCTTACCACCCGGCTCCAATAGCTATGGGCAATGGATAAACAAGTTTTCTTCCATCTACAACCTAACTAGCTCCTAATTGGCAGAAACAAATTTAGAATAGGTCTAGGGAAACTCTTATAATCAACTTTAGAAGAGGGCCAACTTTAATAGAGGTCAAAACTTAAATTAACTTTTAGAGAAAAAAAAAACTTTATCAATCTCAACCAGCTAAATACTGTGATCAATAACAAAAATTCTTAAGTTTGATGGTTGGCAAGAATTGGCAGCTGTTTTGCCTGTAGTCATCTCAAAGAAGTAACATCATCGATATCAACTGTCTCATTGTACTCTTTGGCAATCATCTACATAAACATATTGGTGTACCTTTTGGATACTCTGATGAGATGGTCAAAACCACTTAGCCCTAAAAGCCATAAAACCTACTTACTGCTTGTTATGAAGCACATTTCCAATGAGAGCCCCAAGACATCCTGATAATTCTAAAATCTTACTAACTGCAGTAGGAGCTGCTCCATCTGCTCCAGGGAATTTTAATGCAAATCCCAAGGTTATAATATCAAATGTTCTAGCCGAAGTTGTTGGAGCACCAACTGCAGAGAACAACATAATATTAACTATTACCCTTTAAATCAAAAACAGTGAGAAATTTATATAGTCTTTTTCATCTGAAGAGTCATTTAGAAACTTTTGGTTAAACTTCAAAAAACCATGGTCAAACCATTTATAAGAAATGTCCATAAAAGGCAAATATATGGAGATGGAAAACAGATTAGTGGTTGTCTGTGGCTGAGGGATCTTATTGCAATGATGGAAATGCTCTAAAACTAAATACAGTGATGGTTACACAATTCGATAAACTTACTAAAATTTCTGGATTGCATACTTAAAGTAAGTTAATTTTATGATGTATAAGTTATAATTCATTAAAGTTAATTAAAAGATATTGTGGTCCCAATATCTTTCCATTTTGTAGACAAGGACATGAGAGGGAGAAAAGTGGAGGAACCTGTCAAAGGTCAGAGAGCAAGTTTTGACTGAACATGGAATTAATTCAATAATTTTAACTCCAAACCTTGGGCATGGTCATATTCATGAAATCTATCATAGTTGAGAAGGATACTGCTTACATATATCAAAATGATTCCAGAATCATAGTCATGTCTCAAAATTGAAGTCTAAGTGGTAGAAAACATAACTCATGTGGTAACCAATCTTAACTGATGCCTAACTATGCCAATAACACCAAGAGGATGGTGATGGTTAATTGAGCACTATTCATGCTCAATTAAGCATCAAACATTTTCTGGCTAGTTGTATTCCCAGGAATGGAGACAATCTTACTGTCATAGAGCTGGGGAGAGGGGCTATTACAGCTGGGATTACAACAAAATTTAATGATGAACATTTTGATATTGTGAAGAAGAAACCTTGAAAGAAGTCAGTTTACACAGGCCTATAAGAAAAAATTGCCTAAGACATACAAAATTCAATATTTTCTTTTCTTTTTTCTTTCTTTCTCTCTCTCTCTCTCTCCCTCTTTCTCTCTCTCTCTCTCCCTCCCTCCCTCTCTCCCCCCCCCTTTCTTTCTTCCTTTCTTTCCTTTTTTTTTTTTGTTTGACAGGGTCTTACTCTGTCACCCAGGCTGCAGTGCAGTGGTGCAATCTTGGCTCACTGCAGCCTTGACCTCCTGGGCTCAAGCAATCCTCCCACCTAAGCCTCCCCAGTAGCTGGGACTACAGGCATGCACCACTATGTCCGGCAAATTTTTGTATTTTTTGTAGAGACAGAGTTTCACCATGTTGCCCAGGCTGGTCTCAAACTCCTGGGCTCAAGCAATCCACCTGCCATGGCCTCCCAAAATGCTAGGATTACAGGCATGAGCCACTGAACCTGGCCTGAATTCAATATTTTCAACATTTGCTATTACTATACTAATGGAAAATGTGTAACAAAAAAGTTGGGGTTACGAGATAATGTCTCACCTCTTAGCTCAAAGCATCCAGATAGATGGTCCTCTTCAGGTGGAGAGGTCACAAGACATCACACAATGTCAATTAGAACCCCAAAACTACAGCTGGTCCTTTGTCATGTTCCACTTCTGATAGGTAAAATGTAAGGACCACAAACCAGGTCGGTATCAAAAAACACACTATAGCAAGGCTCCTACATTTATTTCCCATTTTATCTTAGTCACATGGATAAGGACTTCTTCCCTTCAGAAATACTTGGCAAAACTCCCACTCTCTCTTCTGTTAATAGCTTCAAGAAGTTGTTTCAATGCATCACAATATTAATGAATTATATGCTTAAAGTTAGCATTTTAAGCTATAATAATCATGTTAATATAAAAAATTCACAGCTAAAGCCATGAGAATTAGGTTCTTAAGCAAAGCTACTATTGATATCAGCAATTATAAATGGGTTCAAGAATAATGATAATTTCTGAGACACAGATCTGTAGCATATACTGGCAAATTGAGTAAGGTGGCCTCATGGGAAATAACAGTATTTTCTTTAGAATTAGTAACTTACATGAGAGCCCAATAGCAGCAGTGGAGGTCAAAGAATTTGATATTGAGGTAAACTGCATGGTGCTTGAACTAGTGGTGGTGACAACAGCAGCTGCTGGAGCCAAACCTAAAAATCAAAGTAACAAACAGAAAAATATGTCACTAAAAATAATTTTTAAAAGTAAAACATCATTATAATAAGGTTCATTAATATGGAGAAATAAAAACAAAGCAAGGAAAAGCAGGTATCCTGAAACCTAATCAATAAGGCAGAGTAAAAGCTTGATTAAAAAAGCAGTTCATTGGTACTACTTTAGTATAGTCAGTCTTCTAGCACCATCATAACAAAGAAATTCTACTTTACTGAAAAAGAAGTCCTAAGAGGGGGGATCCACTTCCAGAACTGCAGCATAAAAAGTCCCATGGACCTGTTCCGAAGTAAATCCATAACCAGCAAAAAGTTCCAGCAAAAAGTTATTTTTTTTCTTTAAATCTGAAATGGCTGGAAATTGTTCTAAGACCCCACAGCAAATGAAGAAACATTTATTCAAGAAAATCTGCTAAAACTCAGTAATCTAACAGTGACAGTCTATGGCATATGAGCCACAAGGCACTCCTTTCCTTTCACCATCCCCTTGTCTACCTTGATGGAAGCTACTCTCTAGGGAGGGGTAGCCAAAACTGGACTCCCTCTGCCCCCAGCTCCCAATCAAGGAATAGAGTATCCCAATGGGAGGGACAGGTAGCCAGCATTTCTTATTACTTCCAACACAGAGTTGAAGGGGTGAAATTCCTGTTTAGTATAGCCAAGAGTTCAGGGGCTCCCTTCCTTTACTCACAGGATGGAGACTCTACCCCAAGCAGAGGCTGAGAATACTGAGGCCCCAATCACCCTCACCCTGATTATTCCACCCCAGTTCACTTGCAGGGTTAAGGTCCACACCTGAAGAGGTAAGCAAGAAGACCAGTGGCTACTGCTACTGCTCAGTACCCAAAGCACTGGCTGAACGATTCTGCCCAGGGATAAAGGCCATTCATAAGAGCAGAGAGCTCCCAAGCCATCCCCAAAATAACTGACTTTATTTGAAACAGAGTGTGAGGACATTCAAGCCCAAAACATTACTCTAAAAAATGGAGATTTGGGAGGTAAACAATTAAGAGGAGGCAGGGAGCTTTATGAGACTAACAACTTAGGGTGTAAGTCGGATAGTTTATCAGAGATAACCAGGGAAAAAGAAAGCTGAAAAGGTTCATCCTGAAATAGGAAGAATTAAGTACTGATGTATGCTACAACATGGATGAATCTTGAAGACATTATGCTAAATGTAAGAAGCCAGACCAAAAAACAAAACAAAACAAAAAGCTTCATATTGTGAAATTCTATTTATATGAAATGTCCAGAATAGACAAATTCATGGACAGAAAGTATATTAATGATTCCCAGGCGCTGGGAGGAGTGGGTAATGGGGAGTGACTGCTAATGGGCATAGGGCTTTTTTTTGCGGGGGGCGATGAAAATGTTCTCAAATTACATAGTGGTGATAATTGTACACTCTGTGACTATATTAAAAACCACTGAATTGTACACTTAAAAACGGTGAATTTTAAGATATGTGAATTATACCTCAATTATGCTATTATTAAAAAAACACATTATCATCTCAATAGAAGCAGTAAAAGCTTTTGATAAAATCCAATACCCTTTCATGGCAGAAACACTCAACAAATTAGGAAGAGAAGGGAGCTTCCTAAACAGGATAAAGGACACTAATGAATAATCCACAGTAACATCACACTTAATGGAGAAAGACTAAATACTTTCCCACTACCATCAGAAACAAAACAAGGATGTCTGCTCTAGCCACTTCGATTCAACAATACATTGAAAATTCTAGCCAGGACAATAGGCAGGAAAAAGAAATAAAACGCATGTGGATTGAAAAGAAAGAAGTAAAACTATCTCTATTCATAGATGACATGATCACGAATACAGAAAATTCTAAGAAATAAAAAAAATCTACTAGAACAATAAACAAGTTTTGTAAGGTTGCAGGATACAAGATTAATATATAAAAATAAATTACATTTCTATAACAATGAACAATACAAAATGAAAGTAAGAATATAATTCCATTTATGATTTCTCAAAAAGAAATACTTAAGGACAATTTTTAAATTACATAATAGTACACAAAAATATGAAACATCATTGGAAGAAATTAAAGATGTTCTAAAGGATCTCATGTTTATGGATCAAAAGACTTAATATTGTTAAGATGATGTGATAGACAGAAAACCAGTCCCCAAAGATGGCCTAATACCCAGAACCTGTGAACATATCGCCTTACTTCATAAAAGGGACTTTACAGATGGGATTAAGGTTAAATACCTTGAGATTATCCTGAATTATCCAAGTAAGAAAATTTAATGACCCCAATCCTTTAAAGTAGAGAACCTTTCCAGGATGTGGTCAGAGGTAGATGTGACTACAAGAGAATGGTCAGAAAGATACAAAATGGCTGATACAAATGGCCAACAAAGCACATGAAAACATGCTCACTATCCTTAGTCATTAGGGAATTGCAAATCAAAGCCACAATGAGATACTACATTATACCCATTAGGATGGCTATAATCAAAAAGACAGATCAAGTGTTGATGAGGATCTTGTTGGAAATGTAAAGTGCTGTACCTCTTTGGAAAACTGTCTGGCATTTCCTCAATGGGCTAACATAGTGTTACCGTATAACCCAGCAATTCTACTCTTAGGGATATATATATATATGGCAAAAAGAGATGAAACATATATCCACACAAAAACATATGTGAATATTCATAGCAGTATTATTCAAAATAGACAAAAGGTAGAAACAACCCAAATGCCTATTAACTGATGAATGGATGAATAAAATACAGCATATACAAGCAATAGAATTATACTTGCCATAAAAGAAAAAGTAGTAATACACGCTACCACATGAATGAGCTTTGAAAGCATGCTAAGTGAAAGAAGCTAGTCACAAAAGACCGAATAATATATTATTCCATTTACAAAAAATATATGATTCCATTACAGAGACAAAATGTAGATCAGTGGTTGCCAAAGACTGGGGAAAATGAGGAATGGGCAGTGACTGCTAATGAGTAGAGAGTTTCTTTTGGGGATGATGAAAATATTCTAATACGGCCTGTTGTAATGGTTGCATAGCTCTGAACCACTGAACTGTACATTTTAAATGGCTGTACAGTAGGTAAAGAATAAATGAAGGTCTGGAATACATTTTCAGAAAACAGATTACCTGCCTCTTCAAAAAGAAAACTGTAAGGATAAATTAATGCATAATGACAAAAATAAGATTGAGTTACTTGAAAGCAAAGTTCATATCTTTTCATCCTCACTGCAGATCAATGCACATGGCACATAATAGTAATTGTTCAATAAATGTTTCTGCTGAATCGAATCAACTTTTTCTAGACTCTAACTCATAATTACAGATATTCTATTTCACCTTTAAAAGGAAAAAGGTGCTTAATAAGTAACTGTACTTGCACCTATTATTGCCTGCATTCAACTGTCATGGTGACAAATGATGTAAGATTCTGCTCTCCAAAACATCTAGGTCCTCTGGGGGTGAAAGAGACAGAAAGGAGATGTGGGGAAAGAATTGGAAACTTTACCACATACAAAAACTACTTAAAATTTACACAGTGCAATATCCCTATGTTTCATTTAGGAGAAGAACCATATGTACACTTTTAAAGAAATAACCAATTGTACTTTGGGAGGCCGAGGCAGGGGGATAGAGGTCAAGAGATAGAGACCATCCTGGCCAACGTGGTGAAACCCCGTCTCTACTAAAAATAAAAAAAAAACCATGAGCTGGGCATGGTAGTACACGCTTGCAGTCCCAGCTACTCAGGAGGCTGAGGCAGGATAATCGCTTGAACCCAGGAGGCGGAGGTTGCACTGAGCCGAGATCACGCCACTGCACTCCAGCCTGGCAACAAAGCAAGACTCCATCTCAAAAAAAAAAAAAAAAAGAAAAGAAAAGAAAAAGAAAAGAAATAAAATTTTTGCAACCTACTCATCTGACAAAGGGCTAATATCCAGAATCTACAATGAACTCAAACAAATTTACAAGAAAAAAACAAACAACCCCATCAAAAAGTGGGCAGAGGACATGAACAGACACTTCTCAAAAGAAGACATTTATGCAGCCAGAAAACACATGAAGAAATGCTCATCATCACTGGCCATCAGAGAAATGCAAATCAAAACCACAGTGAGATACCATCTCACACCAGTTAGAATGGCCATCATTAAAAAATCAGGAAACAACAGGTGCTGGAGAGGATGTGGAGAAATAGGAACACTTTTACACTGTTGGTGGGACTGTAAACTAGTTCAACCATTGTGGAAGTCAGTGTGGCGATTCCTCAGGGATCTACTACTAGAAATACCATTTGACCCAGCCATCCCATTACTGGGTATATACCCAAAGGACTATAAATCATGCTGCTATAAAGACACATGCACACGTATGTTTATTGCGGCACTATTCACAATAGCAAAGAGTTGGAACCAACCCAAATGTCCAACAACGATAGACTGGATTAAGAAAATGTGGCACATATACACCATGGAATACTATACAGCCATAAAAAATGATGAGTTCGTGTCCTTTGTAGGGACATGGATGAAACTGGAAAACATCATTCTCAGTAAACTATCACAAGGACAAAAAACCAAACACCGCATGTTCTCTCTCATAGGTGGGAATTGAACAATGAGAACTCATGGACACAGGAAGGGGAACATCACACTCTGGGGACTGTTGTGGGGTGGGGGGAGGGGGGAGGGACAGCATTAGGAGATACACCTAATGCTAAATGACGAGTTAATGGGTGCAGGAAATCAACATGGCACATGGATACATATGTAACAAACCTGCACATTGTGCACATGTACCCTAAAACCCTAAAGTATAATAAAAAAAAAAAAAAAGAAAAAAAAAAAACCTGAAAAAAAAAAAGAAAAGAAATAACCAATCGTATAGCAAAGGCATTTATATTTGCAATTCATTACCCATCTGAGAGGTTGAATTTTTAATATGGGTTTCATTGCTACTTCAATTTTTTCATTTGAAATTGCTTATTCATGTCATCTGCCCATTTTCACGTCAAAGAATACTGATATTTTTAAATTTTATTTTAAAGTTACATAGATATATTGCATAATAGTGGGAGTTGGGCTTCTAGTGTACCCATCACCCAAATAGTGAACACAGTACCCAATAGGTAATTTTTCAACCTTTACCCCTACCCCCAACTCTCTCCTTTTGGAGTCCCTAGTGTTTATTATTTTCATCTTAATGTCCATGTGTACCTACCGTTTAGCTCCCACTTATACATGAGAACATGCAATATTTGATTGTCTGTTTCTGAGTTACTTCACTTAGGCCTCTGGCTCCATCCATGATATCGCAAACGATATGATTTCATTCTTTTTACAGCTGCATAGTCCAATCAACCACTTACGGACATTTAGGTTGATTTCATGACTTTGCCATTGTGAACAGTGCTGCAATAAACACATAAGTGCAGGTGTCTTTTTTATATACTGGTTTCTTTTCCTTTGTATAGATATCCAGCGTGGAATTGCTAAGTCAAAAGGTGGTTCTATTTTTAATCCTCTGAGAAATCTCCATATTGTTTTCCATAGAAATTGAGACAATTTATATTCCTACCAACACTATTACTGATTTTTAATAAAAGTGTATATCAAGGCTATTTATTTTGTCATATGTTGCAATAATTCCTCTACCCCAGTTGGCCATTCAGTTTTTATTTTATTTTTATGTAGTCAAATCTTTCCATCATTTTTTCTCTCTGGTCTATGTGTCTATATAATAGTCTATGTCTTCATATCACGTTTAAAAAGACTTTTCTGTTAAACATATGAAAAGGTGTTCAACCTCATTTTTAAGAGAAAATTGCAAATTATAACTACATTGAGAATAATTTCATTTAATGAATGACAATCAGTCAAAAACTAAACACACTCTGTTAAGGACACTATAAAGAAGCAGGTAGCCTCACAGATTCCAAATGGGGGGATAAATTGGTACAACTATGGGAAACAACTGGTCAATGTTTTAAAAATTACAAATGCATCTATCTTTTGAACCAGCAATACTTTTTCTGGAAATTTAGCCACAAAAATATACTTGAATACCGGTAAAATGACATGTAAAATGATATCCATTGCATCACTGTTTGTATTAGTAAAGGATTATGTAAACAACCCAAATGGCCATCAGCAAGGGACTGGATATATAAATTATAGCACATCCAGAGCATGGAATACTATGATCCTATAAAAAATACTGAGGAAAAACATACTGAGGAAGTTCTCTATGTACTTACTAATGTGAAAACATTCCAAATGTGTAAAATAAGCATATAAAGTTTTTAAGCAAGGTACAGAATACAAGTTAAAAAGCAAGGTACAGAATAGTGTCTAGAGTATACCATTTATATCAAAAAAGGCAGAGGACTAAGAATACGTATTTTTATTTCTCAACAAACTCATGAAGGAGCTCTGGAAAGATACATACAATTACAGTGGTTAACTGAGTATGGGAAAGGGGCAGGGGTAATAAAGATGCAGACGGGGAATAATATACCTATTTATGCTATTTATAGTTTTATTTTTGAACCATTTGACTATGTTATTTTAAACTCCTATAGAAATGCTTATCTCAACTCCAGAAATATTATTTACATATTTTCATATTCACCTATGCTTTAAAAAAATTAATGGTTTCGCTTTTTTTTTTTTGAGGTGGAGTCTCGCTTTGTCACCCAGTTGGAGCGGTGCAGTGGCACAATCTCGGCTCACTGCAACCTCCACCTCCTGGGTTCAAGTGATTCTCCTGCCTCAGCCTCCCTAGTAGCTGGGACTACAGGCATGCACCACAACGCCCAGCTTTTCTTTTTTTTTTGTAGTGACGAGGTTTCACCATGTTGGCCAGGCTGGTCTTGAACTCCTGACCTTAAGTGATCCACCCACCTCGCCCTCCCAAAGTGCTGGGATTACAGGCATGAGCCATGCACCTGGCTATGGTTTTACTTTCTACCTTAAGTAACCAAGGATTGTTTTCAGTTAATCTTTTTAGGCAAAATTCATCCCCTTACCCACAATAACTGGTTAGCCAGCTACTGCAATTCATTTATTCACTACTCTATTCTCTATCTCACAAATTTGAAATGTCACCTTCACAAGCTCAGGTTTGTTTCTGCACTGTACTTCAAAATATTTCACTGATTTTTCTTTCTATCCCTGTTCCAGAGCACTAGAATTATTTTATTTTTATGTTACATAATATTTTTAATTTACACGGAAAGAATAAATTTATAATAATTTTCACATATTTTCCTGCAAGTTCTCATTACTTTCCTAAGAAAAAAAAATAGAGGTGGCTAGTCTCATGCATTTATTCCCCCACATAAACTCTGAAATCTTGTCAAGTCCTTCCTTCCTTCCTTTCCTTCCCCCAAAGATTCCCATTATGCTTTTACAAGAATTGCATTAAATGTATAGATTAATTCAAAGATAAATGACATCTTTATCTTATAGGGTCTGAGCAATTCAGTGGGTCTTTTCATTTATTCACATCCTCTTTTACATTCATCAGTAAAATTTTGTGGTGTGCTTCATCTAAGTCATGCACATTTTTAAAAGTTTACTCCTATGCATCTCACACTTTTGGCTGAAATTGTTAATTAGACCTTTCTCCATTATATTTCCCAACTGCTATTGCTTAAACATGGGAAAGCTATTGATTTTTGTATTATTTATTTTGTAACTGGTCATATTACTGAAACCTCTTTACTATCTCTAATTAAATTTACACTTGATTTATGCCCATATTTAAAAATCTTGATCATTTGTCCCAGATACTGGCATAATTTCAGGCGCCTGACCTTAAATCACATAGCTAAAGGTAACTAGGGGAGCCAATACCACTTAATATGATTTGCTTTTAAGTTAAATGAATCTTAGAAAAGGATTTAAGAGACAAAAACCTTAGCTTCCTAATCACAGGACAAGATCAGAGTTGTTCGACATTACCAAATAATTCTTTGCTGTGGGGGACTGAACTGTGCACTGTAGGATGTTCAGCAGCATCCCTGGGCTCTGATGCCCATAGCATCTCCCTAGTCTTGACAACCAAAAATGTCTCCAGATTTGGCCAAAATTCCCCCATGGTGGGGCCAACTGTCTCCAGCTGAGAACTACTGAACTAGAAGAAGGGTTCAATAATCACAATTTCCTCCATCTAGTGCTATAAGGATCCCAAAATCAGCCTTAATTCCTTTACGTTTAAGAACTTAAGAAAATGTCAACTATCTTAATAAATAGTAGGACATAGAAAATAGCAGTTTTTTTTTTTAAAAGAATAGAGGTAGTGGCCTTACACTACAAGATGGGGGGGGGGCATGCTACAGTAACAAAAATGGCAGTACTAGAACAAGAAAAAGAGATCAACAGAACAGAATAGAAAGTCTAGAAGTAGAGTCAAGTCAAACAATAATTTGGTGTATCAGGAAGGCAGCAACTTCAATGAATAGAGAAAGGATGTCTATTTAGCAAAACACAATGGTTCAATTCACTAATCTCTTAGGGGGAAAAATTAAGATTCTTAAAAATATAAAACACAAAATAACCAAAAAAATAAGAATGTTGAGATGGAAAGGCCTAATGAATAAGCTTTGACAGAACCCCTAAAAAATGAAAGTTTTGACAAAATAATAACTAAAATCTTAGGCTAGGTGTGGTGTCTCAAGCCTGTAATCCCAGTGCATTGGGAGGCCAAGGAGGGAGGATCATTTGACGCCAGGAGTTCAAGACCAGTCTGGGCAACATAGCAAGGCCCTGTCTTAAAAGAAAAATATTAGCCAGGCATGGCAGCATGTGCCTGCAGTCCTAGCTACTCCGGAGGCCGAGACAGGACAATCACTTGAGCCCAGGAGTTTGAGGCTGCAGTAAACTGTGATTGTGCCACTGCACTCCAGCCTGGGCAACAGAGTGAGACCGTGTCTCTAATTAATTAAAATCTTAAGGACTTCCATTTCAGGGCAGATGGAGTAGCTGTACTTCTCCCTCTTCTTCCCCCTAGATACAACTAAAACCCCAGGACGTTACATATAAAATAGACGTAAGAAGCCCAAGAGTGGTGGCTCTCACCTGTAATCCTAGGACTTTGAGAAGCTGAGGTGGGAGGATCACTTGAGCTCAGGAGTTCAAAACCAGCGTGAGCAACATAATGAGACCCTGGCTCTATTTCTTAAAAAAAGAGAAAAAAGTAAAATAAGATAAAAAATAAATAAACCTAAGAAGATCCTGAAAGGTAGAGAGAAGAAGGCAAACTGGCTAGGGATTCCAAAACCAAAGGAACAATATGATGGTGAGTTCCCTAGGTTTTCTTTTTGCCTCGTATTTCCCAGGCTTCGAGTTGAACAGGCTGGCAACCCAGAAATGCCAATGGGTATAAATTTTTCAAAAAGCCCTAAGAAAAAAGTCTGCTTTTTTTAGACAAAGGGCAAGGGAGGGTGCAGCCTGGCAAGTCAGAAAACTTTTAGACAATAACCACTCTAACTATAACCAACCACCACAGAAAAATCTGTGGTCCTATCCGCACTCATGCCAGCAAACACCAAGTGGAGAGCCTAGACACCCACCCTTGTGAGGCTATAAGAAGGCATCCCAACACCCTCGCCAGGGTGGTGTAAAAGAAGGCCAAACTCGAAGCCAGGTTTTTCATCTCTGCCAGCAGTTAATAAACTCCATCCTCACCTTGCCAGCAGAAACCATGTCGGGGGCAGGAATCCCCACTCCACCTAGCAGTAACTTGGAGACCCTCATTTCAGGTGTCCGCTGAGACCAAGTATGGAAACTGAAGTCCTACTCCCATTCTGCAGTAAAAAGGCAGCACTTTCCCCCCCCTACCAGAACAATGTCAAATAAAGCCAGCCAAAGCAGAAGGTTTAAATCAGATCCAGAGTCTCATAACATAGTATGAGAATATCTAGGTTTCAATTTAAAAATCACAAAGATTTTAAAGCATTCATGTAAAACAAATTCATCAACAAACAATTATTAACACACTTCAAACAAATGAAAAAAACCGCCTCAGCACAAAAAAAGAGAAGAAAGAAAGAAAGAAAGAAAGAAAGAAAGAAAGAAAGAAAGAAAGAAAGAAACTAATTATTGGTAAAGAAACAAGTTATAAAGAACCAAGCAAAAATTTTAGAATGAAAAATTTGTAATAGATGAAATGCAAAGGTTGGTAGAAGGACCCAGTAGTAGAATAGAGGGAGAGTATAGAAATAAGAATCAGTGAACTGGATGATAGAATAATAGAAATTATCCAATCCAAACAACAGGGAAAAATAGACTGAAAAAAAATTAACAGGGCATCAGGTCCTGTTGGACTATAACCAAGGACTTAACTTTCGTGTCATCAGAGACAAGAAGAGAAAGAGGGTAGCGCTAAAAAGTAAATAATAGCTGATAGAAAAATAGGTGAAAATGTCCCAAATTTATGCCAAAGAGGCATAAATGAACAGACTCAAGAAGCAGAGCGAACCCAAAAAGGATAAACACAAAGAAATTTACACAAAGACACATAATAATTAAACTTCTGAAAACTAAAGACAAAGAAAAAAACTTGAAAGCAGTAAGAGAAAAATGGCATCTAACCAAGAGAGAAAAGACTATTTAAATGACAGAGGATTTCTCATCAGAAAGCAGGAAAGCAAGAAAGAAGTAGCCCAATACTTTTCAAGTGCTGAAAGCAAAGAACTGTCAACTCAGAGCTAACGAAAATATCCTCCAGAAAAAAGAGAGGAAATCAAGGCATTGAGAGATGAAGGAAAGCTCAGAAAATCTGTTGCCAATAGACTACAGTAAAAGTAGTCCCAGCTACTCAGGAGGCTGAGGCAGGAGAATGGCGTGAACCCCGAAGGCGGAGCTTGCAGTAAGCCGAGATCGCGCCACTGCACTCCAGCCTGGGCGACACAGCGAGACTCCGTCTCAAAAAAAAAAAAAAAAATGGCTAAAGGAAATTATTAAAACAGAAAGGAAATTATAAAAGAAGGAATCTTGGAACCTCGGGAAGTAAAAAACAACAAATAAAAGCAAAAATATGGGTAAATATAATAGGCTTTCCTTCTTACCTTCAGTTTTCTTAATTATGTTTGAAAGCTGAAGCAAAAATTATAACCCTGTCTGATATGGCTCTAAATATATGTAGAGGAAATACTTAAGAAAATTACATTACAAATGGGGAAGGGTTAAGGGACATACAGGGAGGAACAATTTTTAGACTTCACTCAAACTGGTAAAAAAGCAATGCCAGTAGACTGTGATAAGATATGTATACTGTATATAATATCTAGAGTGACCGTAAAAGCTATACAACAAGATACTCTCAAAAACACTATAGACAAATCAAAATGGAATTCTAAAAAATGTTCACATAACCAATAGGAAGGCAGAAATGGAAAAGAATGAAATGAAAACCATAATTTAAAAAATGACAGACTTAAGCCCTAATACAGCAATACAATAATTATAGTACATGTAAATGGCCTATACACACCAATTAAAAATTGGTAGAAGGAATTAAAAACACGACTCAACTATATGTTGTCTGTATGAAAGTCACTTCAAAAGTAATGATATAGGCAAGAGTTAAAAGATGGGAAAAAATATACCATGCAACATTAAACAAAAGGGAGTAGGGAGTAGATATATTATTATCAGACAAAGTAGACTTCAGAACAAAGAAAATTACCATAGATAGAGGAGGATATTTACACAATGATAAGAGGGCCAATCCTCTAAGAATTCTTAGTAATCATATGTGTATGAACCAAACAACAGAGCTTCCCAATATGTAAAGCAAAAACTGATGAAACTTACAGAGAAATTCACTATTACACAGTTAGAGATTTCAATACCCCTCTCTTACCAACTGATAGAACTTGTCAGAAAATCAGCAAGGATACAGAAGAACTCAAAAACATCATGAACCTTCAGGATCCAAGTGACATTTATAGAACACTTCACCCAACAAAGCAGAATACACATACTTTTCGTTTTTAAAAATTAATTTATTGGGTATGTTTAATATATTCAACATAATGTTATGGGATACATGTAAATAATAAAACAGTTACTATAGTTAAGCAAATTAACATAGCCATCATCTTACATAATTATCCATTTTTTTGTGTAACAGCGAAAATCTACTCAGTTTTGCAGATACTCTTAATACACAATTTTGTTAACTATAATCCTCATGATGTTATATATTAGATCTCTAGACTTGTTCATCCTACATGTCTACTACTTTTAAAAAATGTCAATAGCATTTGGGGTACAAGTGGTTTTTTGTTACATGGATGAATTATATAGTAGTAAAAAATACACATACTTTTCGAGCTGGGCGTGATGGCTCACTCCTGTAATCCCAGCACTTTGGGAGCTGAGGTGGGCAGATCACTTGAGGTCAGGAGTTCGAGACCAGCCTGGCCAATATGGTGAAACCCTGTCTCTACTAAAAATACAAAAATTAGCCGGGCATGGGGGTGCGTGCCTGTAATCCCAGCCACTAGGGAGGCTGAAGCAGGAGAATTGCTTGAATGCGGGAGGCAGAAGTTGCAGATCACGCTACTGAACTCCAGCCTGGGTGACAGAGCTAGACTCCGTCTCAAAAAACAAAACAAAAGAATACACATACTTTTCAAGTGCCCATGAAAGAAATACCAAGATAGATCATATATTTAGCCATAAAACAAACATCGACAAATTTAAAAGAATTAAAATGATATAGAGTGCATTCTCCAACTACAATTGAATCAAACTAGAAAGAGAACAGGAAAATCTTCAAACATTTGGAAACTGAACACTTCTAAGTAACACATGGGTCAGAGGGGAAGTCTCAAGAGAAATTTAAAAATACACCAAATTGAATGAAAATGAAAATACATCCTATCGAAATTTGTGAGACACAAAGCAGTACTGACAGGGAAAGTTACAGCATTAAATGCACACATTAGAAAAGAAGAAAAATCTAATCAATAATTTAAGCTCCCAACTGAAGAACTGAGAAAAAAAAATAGCAAAATAAGCCCAAAGCAAACAGAAAAAAAGAGCAAAAACTCAATAAAATTAAAAACAAAAACAATAAAAACAATTGTACAAACAGCTAATTCTTTTATTTATTTATTTATTTGGAGATGAAGTCTGGCTCTGTCACCCAGGCTGGAGGGCAGTGGTGCAGTCTCGGCTCACTGCAACCTCTGCCTCCTGGGTTCAAGCAATTCTCCTGCCTCGGCCTCCCGAGTAGCTGGGATTACAGGCACGCACCACCATGCCCCGCTGACTGTTGTATTTTTAGTAGAGACGGTGTTTCGCTATGTTGGCCAGGCTGGTCTTGAACGCCTGACCTCAGGTGATCCGCCCACCTAGGCCTCCCAAAGTGCTGGGATTACAGGCGTGAGCCACTGCACCCGGCCAAGAGCTGATTTTTGGGAAGATCTATAAAATTAACAATTCTAGTAAGACTGACAATAAAAGAGGGAAAACACAAATTACCAATATTAGGAATGAAAACAGGGGATATCATGACATACCTAGCAGACATCAGAAGAATACTATGCCCATGAATTTAATAATTTAGAAGAAATGGACCAACTTTTCAAAAAACATAAACGACCACAATTCATCAATATGAGAAACATCATTTGACTGGCCCTATGACAATTAACGAATTTGAATTCATAAATGTGAAAACTCCCAAAAATCAATCTGCGGGTTGGGCTGCTTTCAGAAAATAAAACAGGAGAACTCATTTTATGAAGCTAGTATTACTCACTGCCCAACTCATTTTATGAAGCTAGTATTACTCACTTACCAAAACCAGACAGACAATGGAAAAAAGAAAACTGCGGACCAATATCCTTCATGAACATAAATGCAAGAATCCTTAATGAAATAATAGCAAATATAATTCAACAATATATAAAAGAACTATATACCATGACAAGTGGGATTTATTTCAGAGATGAAAGGTTGTTGAAATATTTAGGGCCAGTTGATGTAATTCACTGTATTAGCGGGATAATGAAAACCAATCACATGACCATATCAATTGACGCAGAAAAAGCATTTGAAAAAATTCAACACCCAGTCATGGTAAAAACTCCCCCCCATCCCCTGCCCCCACCAAAAAAAATTGGAATACAGAGAGGGGGACTTCCTTAACTTGATAAAGAACACCAACAAGAAACTGCAGCTAAGACTATACTTAATAGTGAAAGACTGAATGTTTTCCCCCTAAGATCAATAACAAGCCAACTTGCTCTCACCACTCTTAACCAAAACAGTGTTGGAACTTCTAGCTATTGCATTAAGGCAAGAAAAAAAGGCAACCAGATTGGAAAGGAAGAAATGAAACTATCTCTATTTGCAAATGACATAATTATCTATGTAGGAAAATCATAAGAAATTTACAAAAAAACTCCTAGAATAAATGAGTTCTCCAATGTTTCAGGATACAAGATAGACATACAAAATCAACTGTATTTCTATATACTAGTGATGAAAAGCAAATGCAATATCATGTACAATCTCTAAAAAAAAGAAATACCTAGGTATAAGTTAAACAATAGAAAAAATCACAAACAGCATTCTGTCTTTTGTAAAATCATATTATCCACTGACATTACTCAAATCCTCATGCAAAAAGGACCCATATAATACATTGCTATTTTGGATGCTTTTTTTCTCACTAAAAAAAGACATGAACAGATAAGATATACAGATGACAAGCACAGGAAAAGATGTTCAACATCATTAACTATAAGAGAAACTAAATTAAAACTACAATTATGATATCACTATCTACAAAAATGGCTAAAATAAAAAATAGTAACACCAAATGATAGTGAGGATACGAAGAAACTAGATCTTGTATACATTGCTGGTGGGTATGTAAAATGGTACAGCTAACATGGAAAAGTTTGGCAGTTTCTTATAAAACTGAATATGCAACTACCGTATGACCCAGAAATTGCACTACTGGGTATTTATCCCAGAGTAATGAAGACTTATATTCATGAAAAAAAATCAGTACACAAATGTTCATAGCAGGTTTATTCATAATAGTCAAAAAGTAGAAAAAATACAAATATCCGTTCATAGATAATAGTTTTAACAAAACTGTAATACATCCATACAATACAACAGTATGCAGCAATAAAAAGAAACAAGCAGGCCAGGCACAGTGGCCCATGCCTGTAATCCCAGCACTTTGGAAAGCCAAGGCAGGAGGATTGCTTAAGCTCAAGAGTTCGAGACCAGCCTGGGCAACATGGTGAAACCCTGTCCCTACAAATAATAATAATAATAATAATAATAATAAATTAGCCAGATGTGGTGGTGCACGTCTGTGGTCCCAGCTACTCAGGAGGCTGAGATGGAGGAAGCACTTGAGTGTGGGAGGTCGAGGCTGCAGTAAGCCATGATCGTGGCACTGTACTCCAGCCAGAGCGAGAGAGAGACGCTGTCTCAATGAAAGAAAGAAAGAAAGAAGAAAAGAAAGAAAGAAAGAAAGAAAGAGAGAGAGAGAGAGAAAGAAAAAGAAAGAAAGAAAGAAAGAAAGAAAGAAAGAAAGAAAGAAAGGAAGGAAAGAAAGAAAATCGATACAGACAACAATCTGGATGAATCTCCAGAAAATTATGCTGAGTGAAAAAAGGCATTCCCAAAAGATTATATAGTATATGGTCCAGTGTATACAACATTTTATTAACTGCATTTTGGTTTAGCAAGATCCTGAATGTCTTCTCATTAATGTTGAATACAGGTTAAATGTATTGTACTGAAACCTAACTGGAAGCTGGTTACCCATGTATAGTATATGTCTCCGCTAGCCAAAATATTTTAGCAAGAATATACCATTCCCAAATCATGCCATATAACTGACTTATTGCATCATATAATATTCTCTAAAATGTCATACTACCCTAAAGATATGCTTTCTTGTTCTATTGTTCCTCCTGATAAATTTCATTTCAGAAGTTTTAAGAGAGGAAGAAAAACAATCAACAGATTGTGAACAAGAAACATTTGTTAAACATAAGCATTAAACAATTGAACAAAATATTTCAGGGTAACTCTGATTACTATATGCCAATTTGTCTAGACTACTGGTTCTCAGGAGTTTGTTGCTTTTTCCAAAACAAAGATTGATTGGTTCTAAACCTAAAACTATAAACGAGAAGGGGCATTTTGTATTTAATTTCTCCTATATTCATCAATAACACTAACCTCCAAAAGAGAAGTGACCACATTTGGATTTGAATCAATCAAGTAAGAATCTCAAAATCAATCTTGAATACTGTGCTTCTCCATTAGAGAGCAGAGTTCAAACCTTACTTGTGGACTGTCTGCCAAGGATGAAAGGAGCTATTGGTTGTACAGCAGTTGTGCCACTAGATGCCTAAGTAGCAGGAATAAGGGGTAATTCTACAAATGCTGTTGGCTGAGCTGCATGCCTCATGGAAACAATATTGAAACTGGTGCTCCCAGTCTGAGGTGTGCCTCCACCGATGAATGAGAAACCTGAAGAGCAGAGGAGGGAGAAGAGCCAAAAGCAAAAGGAGTGGATGCTGTCACCTCATGTGACAGGGTATTGCTAGTTACAGCATTAGTAAGGGTGTTGGCACCTATCCCAGAAGCCCCTGTAATCACTATAGGTTCTGTGGAAGCAGTGTTGCCCAACTTTTTTTTTTTTTAATTGTTGTGGGCTTAGTAGGTGTATAACTTTACGGTTACATGAGGTATTTTAATACAGGCACATTCTAAATAGAAAAAAGGAAACAAAAATCAACATAATAGTTATCTACATATTAAAAGGCAACTAGATAACACGGCTCCTGTCAAATTAAGTTTTAAATGTGAAGGTTTTGTTCTATAAGTTATTTCATCTCAATACAGAAAGATAACCAGATATTAATATAGGAATACATGTACAGAGCTCCATATTTCTCATTCATAGATAAAGGTTACCTAATTTGATCCACCTTAAGGGGAAAAACATTTTAAAATGTTTTAATGGAGAAAGGGTAGTTCAGAAAATTTTGTCTTCTGTAGAGACAAAAGGACTTATATGGCCGGGCGCCGTGGCTCACACCTGTAATCCCAGCACTTTGGGAGGCCGAGGCAGGTGGATCACGAGGTCAGGAGTTTGAGACCAGCCTGGCCAAGATGGTGAAACCCTGTCTCTACTGAAAATACAAAAATTAGCCAGGCACAGTAGCGCACGCCTGTAATCCCAGCTACTCAGGAGGCTGAGGCAGGAGAATTGCTTGAACCCAGGAGGCAGAGGTTGCAGTGAGCCAAGATCGCGCCACTGCAATCCAGCCTGGCGACAGAGTGAGACTCCATCTCAAAACAAAAAAAAAGGACTTATACTTCCTCTTTCTGCCAGTCCAGCACTTTATTAAACAACACAAGTTTTTGTTTTAGACACTAAATCAAACAACACGCATCTCTTTCAAACAATTTTTAGAGATTTTTTATCTTTTTTTCCACACTAACCAACTTCAGAAAAGTTTAGAAATTTTTAATGTATTTCATGACCCATGACAAAATGCTTCAATATTTAAATTAATCCTCCTAAGAAAGATTATTTAGCATTCAATTACAAGTTATTAGAGAACTATAACAGGATAAAGGAGAATTCCAGAGGGAATACCCTTGCTTTCACCAGGTTCTCAGGTGCTACTAAAAGACATGAGGCTATCAGTGCTACGAAAAAACAAGTGGATTTACCTAAAAAGGCATGAAATGAGTACCTCCTTTAAAATTCTGAGATGCATGAGGGAAAACTACATAATGATTTCATTACAATGATCGATAGAGAAAGATATCTCTAAAGAGTCACTTATTCAGCAAGTAGCCTAATTTCAAGATGACACATTTCCAAAACTCAGTGAGTACTCCTCCTATGGTTCACATAAAATGAAGGGAGACCACAGTACAGAATTCAGTGTGCCTTGTGCCTCAAATCTCAGATGCCTTCAATTTGGTAGACTACCTTGGGAATAAATAACATAATTCCAAATAGATTTTCATTTTTGAGACAGCGTCTCGCTCTGTCACCCAGGCTGAAGTGCAGTGGTGCAATCACGGCTCACTGCAGCCTCGACCTCCCGGGCTCGGGCAATCCTCCCACCTCAACCTCCTGAGTAGCTGGGACTACAGGCACATACTACCATGCCCGGCTAATTTTTTGTATTTTTTGTAGAGACGGAGTTTTGCCATGTTACCCAGGCTGGTCTCAAACTCCTGTGCTCAAGCAATCTGCCTGCTTTGGCCTCTCAAAGTGCTGGGATTACAAGCGTGAAACACTGTGCCAGGCCAGAAATAGTTGATTTAGAAATAACATATCATTTCTTTACCCAGCTTGTCTCTCAGAGACAATTACCTTTGTATCCACTAAAAAAAATCAGAAACTGTATTGCTCTTATTCTAAGGAAAATTCAGTTGCTACTGGGGCAGGAGTTGACACAACCAGTGTTCCAAAAATGAATCCTGTAGTCTGTGTAGCTGGAGCTGGATGTGAATAAGCCAGTGGAAGATGAAGATGTACTTGCAACTGGTTGGGACAAAACCCTCAAATTTAACCCTCCTATACCAGATGTAGAGAAAATAAACCCTGTAGTGGAAGTAGTCACTGTTGTTTTTGCAGAGCCAAATAATGAACCCACCTGTAAAGTTCTTCCAAAATTAAACCTGCTCATGACTCCAAACCCTAAAAAAGGAGAAGAGAAGAATGGGAAAAAAAATTAGAGCTCTCAATGAGACCTCAAAGAAAAGATGGTAGACAGAAGCCACACTGGAGTTGCTCCCTCGTACTCCAAACTTCTAGAAATACCAGTTTACAATCTTTTAATAAAAGCTTTTTTTAATACAAAGCAAAGTTTTTCCAGAAAGAAGGACAATTTTCCAAGTGTCAGACAGAAAGGGAATTCATACCCATGAGTAGAAGTTAATGTTGCTTAGCCCAAGATGATACCTTGAATGAGACATGTGCCTTAATAGCTGGAAATACAATGCTGAATTTGGGGTACAATTTAAGGCTACCTGGTAAGACCACAGGCTCCTGAATCAGCAGAGACCTAGTGAAGTTTAAATCTGGGAAACATCTACAGGAGGATGGAAAAGACAAGAGACATGTGACAATCCCAAACTGCTACAGAAGATATGCATAGATGGTTCAAATTCAATTTATCTTTGTGATGTAGAAACTTCAATATAAGATGTTATCATAAAAACTGGTTAGGAGTTGATAAAACCTTCAAGGTCCAGGCAGGTTGCCCATGACATTACTCAAAAGGGACATCTCCACTTCCTAGGTCACATATAGTCAAAAAAAAAAAAACCCTTAGAAGATTAACTCACAGACAAGAAATACAAAACATCTAAGTCAGTCACCTTTAGACCTAAGAAAATGAGAGAATTCTCATCCAAGAAATTAGAGATAAAAGCACAATCCGAATAGCACATCAAAATATATGTTTGATATGTTCAAAGAGCTCAAGAAAGAAATGGCATCCATAAAACTAAGTGAATGTGAAAAAGAACCAAAAGGAAATCCAAGAAACACATATCAGTATTAGAAATAAAAATGCTCAAAAGACAGATTTAAATAATAGACTACACAGTTGAAGGGAAAAAAATTAGCAAATTAGAAGAGAGAACAGAAAAAAATCTGCCAGTACCAATGGCAGATAAAAATAAATAAATAAAAAAGATGGAAAAGGGGAGAGAATTAAGAGATAAGGAGAAAAAGAAGTCCCAATATATATCCAGAAGGAATGGAGAAGGAAAAAATAGAATGGCAGAGGCAGTATTCAAAGGGTTGATAAGTGAATTTCCTAGAACTGAAGAAAAATTAGTTCTCAGATTTAAAAAGCCACCAAGTGCAAGCAGGCAATCCCTCCTCACCACCATACAAACACACATACCCGTTATATACAATATATTGAAACCCTATAGGGAAAAAATTCTCATAGTTACCAGAGAGAAAAAAACAAATTTACCTAATAAGGAGCAACAACTAGATTGACAGCAGGCTCTTCATTAGCAATAATAAACACTAGAAGACAGTGGGAAAATATCTTTAAAGTGTTAAGGGAAAAGTCACTGTGAACTTATAATTCTATCCCAGTCAAAATTAATAAAATGAGATGACTAAAAATTAGTTTTTAACACAGTAGCTCTGAAAGGCAATTCTAACAAATTTCAAAAATGCCTCATTAAAACTAAGAGTTGCATTACTTTATGCACCACTAAGAAAGGAAGGGAGAAAAACCACCAACCTGTCATAATTCATATTATTTAATTTTTAAATACTTTTTGAAAGAGTTCTTTTCATTGTAGACATAGATTTTAATCAAACATGCATACATTAGAAAAACGTATAAGCAAAGTAACTTGGTTAATGTATCTCAAAAATTCACATTCAGTACAATTTTCTTTTCTTTTCTTTTTTTTTTTTTTTTGAGACAGTCTCCTTTAGTCACCCAGGCTGGAGTGCAGTGGCACAATCTCAGCTCACTGCAACCTCCGCATCCCGGGTTCAAGCGATTCTCCCGCCTCAGTCTCCTGAGTAGCTGGGACTACAGGCGTGTGCCACCATGTCTGCCTAATTTTTGTATTTTTAGTAGAGACTGGGTTTCACTATGTTGGCCAGGCTGGTCTCAAACTCCTGACCTCAGATGATCTGCCTGCCTCAGCCTCCCACAGTGTTGGGATTACAGACATGAGCCACCGTGTCAGGCCCCAATTGTCAACACAAATTTCTTGATGACTTCTATGCCACCAGGAGCACTGTTAAAGCAGCATTTTTAAAAATAACTTATAAGAGAACTAAAAGCAATTTTTGCTATGCTCTTAAGTCAGCTTTGCAAATATGTAGACTAGCTTCCTTTTGTCTCCCATTTCAGCATATTGATAACTAAATCTGATTTACTATCTCCTCCATTCTCTCCCTACAACCACTATTTTCTAAGAGTTAAAGGTGATCCTCTATTGTCTCAGGGATTTTTCACTTCAGTCATCCATTATGAAAGTTTTGATCCTAAAGATTTTGATATTATCTGTGCATGCAGGAACAACTATCATGTCACAACTGCCACCTGGCCAAAAGATACCATTCAACTATTAGACTTGCCTCCATTTCAGAGATGTTAAGATATGAAAAAAATGTACCTTTTTAAATGGCTGAGATACAGCATCTTGAATACTGTTTGTGTCATGGGTATCAGGGAAAACTTTCCCAAGAGTAACTCTGAAGGACAATATTTATCTGAATGTGTTAGTTACAACATGCTTATTTTTAAGTCTTATACACATCTTAAAACTTTTTAAATGTGAGCTCCAAATGGTGATTTCAACTGTAACAACTCAATCCTGGAAGGCACAGAAAGGGAAGCATTATGAACTTAGAATAAGAGCATTTGCTGTGTTTAGTTTTATATTCTCAAGTGTACCACTTTCCTGAGGTTACAAGTGCTATGTTGTTATAAATTATAATAATATTATTATAGGTTTTATAACATATAATTATTTATGTATTATAGGTTTTAATATACATGATGATAATACAAATATTGATAGAAAAATTCATTGTTGTCAAACCATGGTGGGTGTTTATCCTGTAAAAGAAATTGACAAACACTTCCAGATTTAGGTATTGTCATCAATGTCATATTGCAGACAAAACTAAAGTTTTCTGGTAGCCATCAAAAGGTGGATTCTTTTGGCCAGGCACCGTGGCTCACGCCTGTAATCCCGGCACTTTGGGAGGCCGAGGCGGGCGGATCACGAGGTCAGGAGATCCAGACCATCCTGGCTAACAAGGTGAAACCCCGTCTCTACTAAAAATACAAAAAATTAGCCGGGCGAGGTGGCGGGCGCCTGTAGTCCCAGCTACTCGGGAGGCTGAGGCAGGAGAATGGCGTGAACCCAGGAGGCGGAGCTTGCAGTGAGCCGAGATCGCGCCACTGCACTCCAGCCTGGGCGACAGCGAGACTCCGTCTCAAAAAAAAAAAAAAAAAAAAAGGTGGATTTTTTTTTCCTATGCCCTTGCATTTATGGAATTTCTATTCTTTTGGAAATAATTTAAGAATCTTCCTATTAAATGTAGCACATACCTTTAATTCGTTTCTGCCTTAGAAATTTGAGAAATAAAACAAAAAATCACTTTTTGGACTAAAAGTACATTTTTGTCACTAAAAATTTGGAATTAAAGATTCTTGCCCTTCCATCTCATTTAGATATTAAATACTTCATATCCTTAACTTTTTTATTTTTTAATCTATTTTGCTTGACCAGTTTCTGACAAAGGTGTTTAAAAGCCTCCAGTTATTATGAATTGTCAATTTCTCCCTACAATCCCATTGCTTTTTCCTTTACATATTTCTTTTGTTTGTTTGTTTGTTTTGAGATGGAGTTTCACTCTTGTTGTCCAGGCTGCAGTGCAATGGCACAATCTCGGCTCACTGCAACCTCCTGCAACCTCCGCCTCCCAGGTTCAAGCGATTCTCCTGCCTCAGCCTCCCAAGTAACAGGGATTACAGGCATGTGCCACCACGCTCGGCTAATTTTTTTTTTTTTTTGTATTTTTATACAGATGGGGTTTCACCATGTTGATCAGGCTGGTCTCAAACTCCTGACCTCAGGTGATCCACCCGCCTTAGCCTCCCCAAGTGCTGGGATTACAGGCTTGAGCCACCATGCCCGGCCTCCTTTATGTATTTCAAGACTGTATTGTTAGGGGCCTATATGAAGTTCACAGTTGACAGACTCTTGGTAAATTTTCTTTCTTTCATTGGTGTGAAGTAACTAATTATTACTAAACTGCCTTAAATCATATTTTGTCTGACACTGATGTTGCCTCACCGTTTTTCTTTAGGTTGGTATTGGCCTAGTGTATCTTTTTCAGTTCCCTTGTTTTCAACCTTTCTGTGTCATTTTAAATGTGGTTTTCGTAAGTAGCATAGCTGAAATATTTTAAATCCAATCTGACAGTCTCTTAGTGAGTTTAACTTACTTACATTTATTGTGACTACAAACACTACTGGATTTTTCTTCCATCTTACTTTGTATTTTTTATTTGCCAGGCTCTATATATCTTTTATCATTTCCTGAATATTTGGATTGCTGAGATTTTCTTTATTCTCTTAATTTTTCCCAGGCGTGGAAGTTACATATTCTATTAATTTGTAAGCATCCTCTTGAATTATTTCTTTTAACACAGACTTAAATTTATATTTTTTAAAACAAAGTCTGAAATTAATCAGTATTCCATATCCTTTTTTAACGAACAGGAACTTAGCACACTTTAGCTTCCCTATGCATATCATTACTTTATTAAAAAATGGGAAACAGGTCTGTACTCCCCATCTCTGGCAATCAAGAGGAATACGCTATCTCTGCCTTGTTGGGTTTCTCCAGACAACCCCTCTTCCTCTTCTAAGTAACCTCTCCTTATCCACACTGCCTAACTACAGGAGCTTAAAGCTGACAAAACTACAGCTTTGTATGCTGAGCCCAGCTTACAGTCTCTCTTGGGTGACTCAATACAAGCACACATATTCAAAGAAAGGAATACTAGATGATAAAGGCCCTCAGCAGAAAGCCCACTAGGCCCCCAAAAATCATCAGAGCTCATTAGAAGGGCTACCAGAAATGAGCAGAATGTTCCCTACCTGGCAGTCCAATCTAAATGGGGCTTACTGAATTAACTAAATGGCTGAAGAGAAAGAAAACAACTGAATGAGTGTTGATGCCCACTAGACTGTTCTAGTCATTTAAATGCATTTGGAGCCTCAGTTTCCTCACTTCTAAAATTCTGACGGTTCCATTAAGTGAATAACCAAAATATTATTTTAAAAATAAGTTTGCAAAGGACTCTTCACATATACTACCTTGTCTAATTTAATTTCATGTAAAGTGATATGTGAAAGCTTTCCAAAATATAATACTGGGGTTATCCTCACTGCTGGTGAAGAACCAGCAAATCAAAGATAATTATAGAGCACTACTGAGAGATGAAGCCAGCTGGGCTTCTGGGTCAGGTGGGGACTTGGAGAACTTTTCTGTCTAGATAAAGGATTGTAAATGCAGCAATCAGTGCTCTGTGTCTAGCTAAAGGTTTGTAAACACAGCAATCAGCACTCTGTAAAAATGCACCAATCAGTGCTCTGTGTCTAACTAATCGGGTGGGGACCTGGAGAACTTTTCTGTCTAGCTAAAGGATTGTAAATGCACCAATCAGCACTCTGTGTCTAGCTAAAGGTTTGTAAACACACCAATCAGCGCTCTGTGTCTAGCTAAAGGTTTGTAAACACACCAATCAGCACTCTGTAAAAACACACCAATCAGCACTCTGTGTCTAGCTAAAGGTTTGTAAACGCACCAATCAGCACTCTGTAAAAACGGACCAATCAGCACTCTATAAAATGGAACAACCAGCAGGATGTGGGTGGGGCCTAATAAGGGAATAAAAGCTGGCCACCCGAGCCAGGAGCGGCAACCCACTCGGGTCCCCTTCCAGGCTGTGGAAGCTTTGTTCTTTCACTCTTCGCAATAAATCTTGCTGCTGCTCACTCTTTGGGTCCTCACTGCCTTTATGAGCTGTAACACTCATCGCGGAGGTCTGCAGCTTCACTCCTGAAGCCAGTGAGACCACGAACCCAACGGGGATAAGAACAACTCTGGACACACCACCTTTATGAGCTGTAACACTCACCGCGGAGGTTCAATCCTGAAGCCAGCAAGACCACGAACCCACCAGGAGGAATGAACAACTCCAGACGCACCGCCTTTAAGAGCTGTAACACTCACTGCAAAAGTCTGCGGCTTCACTCCTGAAGTCAGCAAGACCACGAACCCCCCCAGAAGGAGGAAACTCCGGACACACCATCTTTAAGAACTGTAACACTCACTGCGAGGGTCCGCAGCTTCATTCTTGAAGTCAGCGAGACCAAGAACCCACCGGAAGGAACCAATTCCGGACACACTATCAGCTGGCCCAGACAGTGAACATAAACTGGATTTCAAACTATAATTTTAAAAAATTACTATTTATCTATCTCATGTATCAGCATGCAAATTATCTGCTCTGTGTACTACCTACTATTATTTATTGATTCTGGGAGTGTTCTCGGTAGTAGGAAACCTGATCTAGAATCAATAAATGATGGTAGGTCATTTCAGGACACACCACTTTATCACTCAAGTTCTAGACTCTCTTATGTAATATAAAGGGGAAAAGATAAAAGGAAGCACTTATTGAAACTGAAATCCCTTACCTTCATTACCTAACAACAAACCAAAAAGGTATTTTGATCTCCATTCTATAGCTGAGGAAGCAGAGGCTCTGAGGCACTAACTTTCCTAGGGTCAAGCAACTAGTAAGTGAAGGAACTGGACACAATTCTTCTATTTTAACACTAGCTTAAGCAACACATCATTAGGAAGATAAATCTACTGTGTGTCAAAAGGCAGAACCAAAATCCGTTCAAGCCTGGGTACCTATTATAAGGCATTTCAGCATAATGTTTAAGGATTTCTGTCTCACAAAGTGTAAATGATTTTGAGAGTAATCATTCATTCCCCTACATTTACTTTGAGAAATGACTGTCAAGAGGTGACTAGCACAGAAGCTTAGCCATACAATTTATTAAAAATTGTTCCTGGTTTCTTAGAAGCAAATAGACTATTCTTCTTCAGAGGCAACATTTTCCCTAAACTGCCCAGTTATTGACAATCATCAAGTTCCACGAATGCACTCAACCTTCTCAAGAACATCATGACTGAGATCTGGTCTGAAAATTCACATATGATTAGTCATGTTATAAAACCATTTCCATAAATAGCAACCTCTGGCAATACATGATTGTTTAACACATCATTAATTAGAGTGGCAGAGACGCAAAGGAAGTACAAATTCATGGAAGAAACCCCTAGTTCTACCAAGATATAAAGTCTTCCAGAAAAAGTACTCAAGAAGAAAGTAGAAAAATATAAGCCTCAAAGCACAGTAATGACCCTATTTGTCAGTAATAGTTATGCATGCCAACTCTGGAAGTAAAAACTGAATTACTAATGTCTTACTCTAAATGTTTCTGTTCCCAGAGAGAAATTGATAGGGAGAAGTGAAGTTAGACCAGGCATTTTGAAGGAAACAGAGAGGGATCAAACTTCAAATGGTAATCATCTTATGCCAAAACAAAATATAGGGCTTCTGAAAATGGTGCATTGGTTTCAAGTTCATATTAAACATCTTAAGCAGTATAATTTGCTGATTATCTTTCACATTAAGTTCTTTTTTCCCCCTTCATACTATAGCTTCTCAAAGCCTTAAGGTCAGAATCTAATTTTAAGACCTAGAAAAAGTTTTTATTTTAATCCCAAAATGAGGATCAATTCTTCAAATGTTAAAAGTGTGATACTGCTGAAGACTGTAAATTGCTCATGTGAAGTTTGATCCTGTAATCCCAGCACTTTGAGAGGCCGAGGTGGGCAGATCATGAGGTCAGGAGTTCGAGACCAGCCTGAGCAACATGGTGAAACCCTGTCTCTACTAAAAATACAAAAATTAGTTGGGCGTGGTGGTGAGTGCCTGTAATCCCAGCTACTCAGGAGGCTGAGGCAGGAGAATCGCTTGAACCTGGGAGGCAGAGGTTGCAGTGAGCCGAGATCGCGCCATTGCACTCCATCCTGGGCAACAGAGCGAGATTCCGTCTCAAAAAAAAAAAAAAAGAGAGAGAATCTTGGAGGAGCTGAGAAGGACCCAAGGGATGGCAGTGTATGTGTGGGCATGAAGACCTAGGAAGAGGTATGGCTGCTTGGAAAGGGGGTGGAGGAATGCAAGAGAGGGCAGGGAATAGGGGAGGGTAGGTGAGGAGAGGAGAGAGAGTAAAATACTTGAAAGAACTAACTGGTGAATAGCAGTCAAATGCAAAAGACAGCCTCAAAGTTATGCCCATATTTATAAGAATCTTTCCCAAAACTCTGGAAAAGTAGAGCAAAAAAACCCTCAAAAAACAAAAAACTGGAGAATTCTGAAGAATGATAATCATAAAAACCTTTTACAAACATGCAAGTAAGAAAAGTTGTCATATAAAGATCTCAAAAAATTTATTTACAAGGAAAAACACATCTGGCTAATACAACTTAAAGTTTATTTTTTAATAGGAATGTTCACTTTTTTCATGGCCTCACTCCACAGAAAATAAAGCAATTAAACATATGCTTCTGAAAAAATAAGCAAAATTCTTATGTTTCTAATTTTTAGTTTTTTAATTGTGGTAAAATACACATAATATTTGCCATTTTACCCATTTTAAAGTGTACAATTTTGGTAGTATTAGGTACACTCATACATAGATGTATGAATAACATCATACATAGATGTTATTCAACTGTCACAACTATCTATTGACAAAACTTTTTCATCATCCTGAACAGAAACTCTGTACTCACTGAACACTAACTCCCTTTTCCTCCCTCCTCCAGCACCTGGTAACCTCTACTTTACTTTCTGTCTCTATGAATTGCTCTATTCTAGGTACCTCATGCAAGTGGAATCATAACAATATTTGCATGATTTATATGAATCTTATCTGTATATTTACAACAACTTAAATGTCCAACAGCAATAACCGAATGGAGATTTTTTTAAAAGTGATTTAGTCATACATTGGAATACTATATAGCAATAAAAAATAACTTTATTTGCATTTTAAAATCTCAAAAATACTGCTGACCAAAAAAAAAAAAAATGCTGCAGGGCCAAGCACAGTGGCTCACACCTGTAATCTCAGCACTTTGGGAGGCTGAGGCAGGAGGATCACTTGACCCCAGGAGTTCAAGAACGGCCTGGGCAACATAGTGAGACCTTGTCTCTACAAAAAAAAATTAAAAATTAGCCAAGCATGGTGGTGAGCACCTGTAGACCTGTGGTCCCACCTACTCCAGAGGCTGAGGTGGGAGGATCACTTGGGCCCAAGAGGTGGAGGTTGCAATGAGCCAAGATCACGTGGCTGCACTCCAGCCTGGGCAGCAGAGACCCTGTCTCAAAAAAGAAAAAAAACTGCAGAAGAATAAATTATACCATTTACATAAATCTTAAAGACACACAAAACAATATATTACAAATCATTTATGGCCGCATGTCAGGGCACTTATAAATATAGATTGGAAAAATATATACCAACTTTGGAAAAGTATCTCTGGGATGGGAAGGAAATGAGATTGGGAAGGGGTATAAAGAGATAGCTGTAATGTTTTAGTTCTTTAAAAAGATCAACACCTTAAAGAAAATGTGGCAAAATTATAACAATTGTTAAATCTTTGGTAGATACATGGATGATGGTTCATAAGTCTATTTTTCTGTTTGAAATATTTCCTAATTTTAAAGAAGTAATGTTTTAGAATGACAGAAAATAAGACAATATGTGTGCTTTGAAAATGGAGATGTGCTAATATAGACTAATTGTAGCCTTTATTCTCCCAGCCAACTTAATTGGCTCCTTTATAAAAATTGTTTAAATTATAAATTAATACACACTCATATAATCTTTGAAAAAGATATTCATAAAGTAACAGTGTGAGTGTTACTATGGCACTTGAATCTATGTGAAGCTGCTGTGATTCATATATTTTTTAAAGTAAATCATTTAAAAAATGTCTATACTTAGTAAAAAAATAAATTCAGGCTGGTCTGAGTACAGTGGTATTTATTAATACAACTAATTAATCACAACCAGTTACAGAGTTCTTTGTTCCTTCTCCACTCCTATTGCTTCACTTGACTGTCTTAAAAAAAAAAAAAAAAAGAACATTCATGGCTGGGCCCAGTGGCTCACGCCTGCAATCCCAGCACTTTAGGAGGCTGAGGCGGGTGGACTGCTTGAGCCCAGGAGTTTGAGACCAGCATGGGGAACGTGGTGAAACCCAGTCCCTACCAAAAAAGAAAAAAAAATAATTAGCCAGGCATGGTAGCATGTGCCTATAGTCCCAGCTACTTGTAGCCCCAGAGGTCGAGGCTGCAGTGAGCTGTGATCATACCACTGCACTCCAGCTGGGCCGACAGAGCAGACCGTCGCAAAAAAATACATTCAACCTAACTCATATGTATAAAGGACACCAGAGCTGTTCACTGCCTGCTCTGGCACATAGAAATCTTGATTGCCAAATTCATACATCCAAGAGGGGCAAAAACTCCCAGCTCAGGTGCAGATCTAGATCTGGCCTTCCTGTTAGGCTTCCTACTGAGCTCACTGTTATGTAAGACACAAGTTATAGAAATGATTTTAAATAACCCAAGACATCATGGAATAACTGTATTAGCACATCTCCCTTTACTTTTTTTTTTTTTTGAGACACAGTCTTGTTCTGTCGCCCAGGCTGGAGTGCAGTAGCGTAATCACAGCTCACTGCAGCCTCAACCTCCCATGCTCAAGTGATCCTCTCACCTCAGCCTCCTGAGTAGCTGGGACCACAGGCACATGCCACCAAGCCTGACTAATTTTTTAATATTTTTTATAGAGATGGGGGCTCCCTATGTTACCCAGGCTGGTCTTGAACTCCTGGATTCAAGTGATTCTTCTGCCTCAGCCTCCCAAAGTGCTGGGATTACAGGTGTGAGCCACCGCACCTGGCTACATCTCCCTTTTCAAAGGACACATAGTGTCTTATTTTCTGTTGTTGGTTAGTTAGGCTAAGTAAATTACAGCCAGCTCACTCTATGAAATATTAGGTTGCTGTTAGTGATGCAAAATATAAAGACCATCACAAAATAGAAAAAAATTTCCAAAACAGTATTAAATAAAAATAACAAAAAAGTATATGAAAAAGGATCACAATCATGTAAAAACATGGGTACATATGGATAAAGATAGGAGGGGTATAGAATTATCAGTTATATTATGGTAGCAGAATTGAGTGAGATTTTTCATCTTTAATTTCTTTCAATGTTGCATTAATAAGTTATTTAACCAGTGTTTTAAAATACTCTATATATTATAAAAGAATTAGCTAAACGATATCCATTTTTCATAGCTATAAATTCACAGAAACCTTTGGGTGTATTTTAAAAAATATTTTAGATCTCTCAAGTTTCATTACTTTAAAACCGAACTAGGAGTCAAATTCAGTTGTCTCTGCTTTGGGATAGGCAAGTTAGGGAAGCTCTCTTTCTGCTTCAACTACTGCCTCTAGATTGCGGCTGCTATCAAGGCAGAATGGACAAGAATATTAGACTTAAGCAAGTGACTTCTAGTCTCGGAGATCCACTTACTGACAGCACAATCCTGGGAAAGTCACAGAACCTCTCTAATCCTTATGTTCCTCAACCTCTAAGCTTCTGTATTTCCGACATTGTTCAGGGAAGTCAACTGCTTAAAGATTAATCTCAGATCCTGGACCCATCCCCCACCCCGCTACTTCCTCTACCTGGGGAAAACAGTTCTTAGTATTGAACGCCACCTTGCCAGGGACAGATGAAACCTTGAAGAGTTGATTATATCCCTAAAGATAAATAACATTTGTTCCCCAAGAAGAAAACTAATATTCACTGAACACCTGTGCACCTGACACTGTACCAAGTATTTCATATATGCGATATTGTATATCTTCCTGGGTCCCACTAGACCACAGAACCAATTTCTGGAGGGAGCCAGAGCAATCTGCATTTTAAATAAATTATTTATTTAAATAAATTTTAAATAAAGTGCACACACAAGCTTGAAAACTAAAGGTCTAGGGACAAATCGTTAGGGTGTTGTGGTGTACATTTTTAAAAATGTAATGGAAATTATCAGAGTATATTGCAGGTAGTAAGTGTTAAGTGTTGTTTCTGTAAAAACGGTTGTCGGTTATATATTGTCCACATGTGTACTAGGTCACAATATAAAATTTATTTCTTACTGTCGGTCACAGTCAAAAGGTCTGAAAAACAGACTGAGCATTACAGACTTAGAATAATGCACAATGAGGCAGAATAAAAACAAAAAAGCAAGAAAAAGGAGATGGCATAATATCTATAATTTAAGCTCCACAAGTATCTAGAGGATTAGCAAAATGCAAGACAGCTAAACTCTGATCATTCACAGTAATAAGCGGAATTAAGGTATTGGTAATTTGGCCAAAAGGCCAATAACGTTACTTTAGCCAATAACCTTATTCTATCCCCATTTTTTGTTTACTGTAGATAATAACAAGTAGAACGGACAAATTAATCAAACTTCACTATCCCTTATGCCAGATGGGATGGTCGTTAAGAAATGCATGGTATATAGAAAGAAGGGAAGCAGTTTAGTTCATTCATAATCAAATTCCAATACCTGAATAACCAAAAGTAACCATTCATTAAAACCTTCTGTGGGGTCCTACTATTGATCATGGCTAATCAGTCCTGAATACTCCAAATATTTATTACGCCATCCCCCCGCCGCCCCTTTGTTTAAAACCAAGCCACGGAATTTATGGGAAACTAGGGTAACAACTCTCTCTAAGTGAACTTAAGACAACCAGATTCCCTAGCAGTGGCAAGCGAGCGGCGCGCCTGCTTTTCTCCACTCCGAGGCGGGAAAAGCAGAGCTCCCGGAGTCGCGATTTTCCCTAGAGTGGGAACGACACGTAGCTCAAGCCAGTGCCCCACAGGAACCGGGTGGCAGTTGACCAGGTGCTCCCCCGGGGACTTGGGGCCCGGAAGCCTTGCCTACAGAGGAGAATAAAAGGCGCGATCCCACCTGCACACATACAAACACACGATCGCCCGCGACAAGCCAGGACGGAAGCACAACACGTGTTTCTGTCTCGTGGGGGAGACGTTAAAGGCTGGGGCGTGGAGGACTGTAGCAAAACCTTCTCTACCCCCGGCCCACTGACCCTACCCTTCTGCCCCCGCCTCTCCAGATCGGCTGGAGATCGAGTCCTCAGATCGGGAATTCACGCGCGGGAAAAGCGTAAAAGAGAGCGAAGCCTGCTGACGAACGGGACAAACGAAAACCCCACAAACTTACCTTACTGGCAGCCGCCGCTGCTCGCTGTCCGGCCCTGAACTATATGGGCAGGCCTCCGAGACTGCGTAGCCGCCAGAGGGGCGGGTCCGGACCTGCTCCAGCCGGAAAGAACCGGCCTCCTCTGTGGGCCGGTTCTCGCTGAAGTAACGCTAACCGAGACTGAGGCTTAAAAGGGGTCGACCTGGTTAACTAGAAAGGGCGACCAGTGACCCTGACCTGGACGCGCTTGGATTGGTCGATTCCAGTGCTGGCTCAGATGAGACTCTTCTATGATTGGCCAGAAAAGTCAAGCGGGAACCCGGAGATTGGCAGGTGGGGGGCGGTAACAAAACAAAGTTGTTACCCTAGCAACAGAGAGACGCCGCGCTCTCCACAGTCTGTTTTCGGAGCCTAGCCAGAGACCGGAAAACTGACCAAGGTGAGGAAACTCGAACCTCAAGAGGGGCAAAGACAGGGTCCTCAGATGCCGTGGCTATCAGAAAAACTAGGGAGAACTCTAGATATTTACAACTCTGAGAGATACCCCAAAAAGCCACAAGTTGGGCAAGGTGGAGGAGACCCGTTCCCTAAATCCCGCTATCCTAGACTCTAGAAGCAGGACGCTGCTTTAACAAAACTCGGTTTTACAGGATGTGAGTGAGAGATGGGTGCTGATCGACTGTCAGAAGGCAAAAATAAATATCTGAAGGTTTCCCAACTGGTCTTCTCTTAACTCTGACATGCACGTATTGGTTCTCCCTTCCCATTAATAACGACTAATTTGGGAATGTAAACCATATTTTCTTATAGGAGGACCTGGGTGCTCCAAACTGGAGCAGCCACTGTACCCTTCTGCTTTATATGTGCAGGCACGATTTATCCTGGCCTAGCATGCCATGGTTAGGCAATGTTTTGGGGGATATAACACTTCAGACTGAAAAAAAAAAATGGCCCCAGTACTTACTATGTGAATAATGTCCTTTGTGCGACAACTTGAACGCTGTGGCCTAAGGGTTCCAGTGTTGCTTGGTTAGATAAGCTGAGGAGTGAGAAGTAATCAGACCTTCACTTGGTGGGCCCGAGTGTACAGTGCAGAGACTGCTTGTACCTACAAGACCTGCTACTCGCTAAGGGCTGATTGGGAGAGTAAGTATTACGTGTCGTTTGACTGTAACTGTCAAAAGGTGGGGAAGTGTGACCAAAAAAATTAAATCTGAGTGAAGGGAGAGAACCTAGTTTGACCAAAGAGGGAGGAGTCATTACTCCTTAAGAGCTTCTTGTGATAAGGATTCAGAACAGAGACTATATTTCCTGAAGAAATGAAAAAAATAGGACAGGGGAGAAAATTTAAAGCACAGCAAGAAAATTTGCCAGGCCGAGCGCGGTGGCTCCCGCCTGTAATCCCAGCACTTTGGGAGGCCGAGGCCGGCAGATCACTTGCGGTCAGGAGTTCGAGACCAGTCTGGGCAATATGGCGAAACCTGGTCTCCACTAAAAATATAAAAATTAGCCGGGTGTGTTGGCGCCTGCCTGTCTGGATGCTGAGGTGGGAGAATCACCTGAGCCCTGGAGTTCGAGGCTGCAGTGAGCCGTGATGGCGCCACTGCACTCTAGCCTGGGCGACAGAGTGAGACATGGTCTCAAAAACAAAAGAGGTCTCATACTCCACCTGTATCTAAAAAGAAGTCCCTCCAACTTCTTTTTAGATAGCGGTGGAGTATGAGACTTGAGATAGATAAACAAAGAGAAAAAAATATTAAGTGTATTAAGTTTGTCTGAAATGTACTATAGAGCATTGGATAATTCAGGATGGTTTCTACAGAAACCAAGGATTTGCCTCTCCATATTAAAACTAATTTTTCTGTAATCTCAGCACTTTGAGAGTCCTAAGCGAGGGATCACTTGAACTCAGGAGTTCGAGACCCATCTGGGCTACACGGTGAAGCCCCGTCTCTACAAGTAATAACAAAAATTAGCCGGAGAAACCCCGTCTCTACAAATAATACAAAAATTAGCCGGGTGCAGTGGCGCAGCCTGTAGTCCCAGCTACTTGGGAGGCTGAGTTGGGAAGATTACTTGAGCCAGGGATGTCGAGGCTGCAGTGAGCCGAGATCGCACCACTGCACTCCAGCCTGGGCTACAGCAAGACCCCGTCTCAAAAAAAAAAAAAACAAAACTCTCCCTTCTCAAAAAGGATTGGGATGGTACAGACTCCTTATGAATAAATGACTAAAACAGAGGAAATCTTAAATCAAAAGATGCTATTTTTTTTTTTTTTTGAGACGGAGTCTCGCTCTGTCGCTCAGGCTGGAATGCAGTGGCGCGATCTTGGCTCACTGCAACTTCTGCCTCCCAGGTTCAAGCGATTCTTGTGCCTCAGCCACCCGAGGAGATGGGATTACAGGCGCGTGCCTGGCTAATTTTTGTATTTTTAGTAGAGACGGGCTTTCACCATGTTGGCCAGCTGGTCTCAAACTCCTGACCTCAAGTGATCCACCAGCCTCGGCCTCCCAAAGTGCTGGGATTACAGGCGTGCACCACCGCGCCCAGCCAAAAGACACTTTTTTTGATTTAATAATCAATAACTATTTAATTTCTTGACTTCTTTTTCTATGAAAGATTCCAGGTATTTTCAAAAAGCGTCTTCCTTAAATATATTTTAAATTTGAAACGAAAACTGTTAAGTTCCCATAGTTATTTTGAGTTACTACATTTGATGGTAGTGAAAGTTAGAGACCTGAAAAAGAAACCATTCTTAGTATTGTAAAGATAAATTCAAAATGAATTATTTTTAATAGGTGGGAAATCATTGATGAGTATAGTTACCAAAAAATGCAAAGCAGAATGCAATTAGTCAGTATATTATAATTTAATTCAGACATAGGCAGAGATGATATCACTGTTGTGTTCTCAGAAGAATTTTAATGGAGGAATTGCGAAATAAGGCACTATATAAATAAAGTTGCTTCAATCTAGGAAAGCTGATTTTAAAAAATAAATAAATAAAAATAAAGTTGCAGAAGAAATGCCAAATTTATTTAGAGAATAAATAGATTTTGAGTACTTGCAAATCATTGTGTTAAAGTCAGTATTTTACATAGGGATATATCTATTTACTTAAACAAGTTCCAAAAGGATATTGCTTGGTGACTTTTTTTTTTGCGGGGGGAATGGAGTTTCTCTCTGTCACCCAGGCTGGAGTGCAGTGATCTCGGCTCACTGCAATGGCCACCTCCCAGGTTAAGTGATTCTCCAGCCTCAGCCTCCCAAGTAGCTGGGATTACAGGCGCCCGCCATCATGCCCGGCTAATTTTTGTGTTTTTTAGTAGAGTCAGGGTATCGCCATGTTGGCCAGGCTGATCTTGAACTCCTGACCTCAGGTGATCCGCCCACCTTAGCCTCCCAAAATGCTGGGATTATAGACGTGAGCCACTGCGCCCAGCCCTGCTTGTTGGTTCTTTATTACCCTGATTTTATTTACCATATATACTTGAATTAATAAAATCTATTATCTATTTGAATAGTCTGTAATTCAGAGTTTTCACTAATTTAACCTAGACTTTTCTACAATTAACTGATGTCCAAAGCCATCTTTATTGATACTGTGGAGGAGACAAATAAAATAGAAAGCATGATCCCAGCCTTACAACCAGTCTGACTTTAACTCAAGGTTACTGATGTTGCTTAAGTGCTGTGGGTCTGGAGCCAACCTGGTTGAACTTTTTCAGCCCCTGACTGGCTCCAGTGTTATGGTAATGAGCTGGTTCTGGAGTGTCAGTTGCTTTAGCTCATTGTGGCTAGTAGATGGTCCAATCATGCCTCTATTTATGAAGACCCGAAGTACTCAGGTTAATGTGGGAAAATCAAAGGCTCTGTCTGGAAAATGTTGCCATTAGCATTGGCCTAGTAAAAGAGAATGAGAGAAAGAAAAACAAAGGGCCTAGCAAATTTATTTTCTAAATACAAATCTCAAATAAAAGACAGTAATATATTTTGTTTTTACTGAAACTCTTAAATTTTCCTTAGTTTAAATTTATTCTTGGCCTATTTAAGTGACAGTGCCAGATTCAAACATTTTAGGCAGTGTGGCTCCAGAATCTTCTTTTTTATTTTTATTGTTATTATTTTATTTATTTATTTATTTTTGAGACAGGGTCTCACTTTGTCTCCCAGGCTGGAGTGCAGTGGCCCGATCTCGGCTCACTGCAACTTCCATCTCTGGGACTCAAGCTGTCATCCTGCCTCGGGCCCCTGAGTAGATGGGACCACAGGGGCACGCCACCACGCCTGTCTAATTTTTGTATTTTTTGTAGAGTCGGGGTTTCGCTATGTTGCTCAGGCTGATCTCGAACTCCTGAGCTCATGTGACCCGTGAGCTCACCTTGGGCTCTCAAAGTGTTGGTATTACAGACGTCAGGCACCATACCCGGCCAGAATCTTCTTTTTAAAAATCACTACACTGTACTATCCAATAAGTCAGGGCAAAAGGAAAAATACACTCCAAGGTACAAAGGCAGGAAATTATAGAGTATGTTTAATAAGCAGTTTAGTTTTTAACAGAATGTGTAGGAGAATAATAGGAGGGAAGGACAGAAAATTACGTTGGGACTATATCCTGAAGGACCTTGATTGCCAGACTCAGGATGAACTTAAATGTATATCACATTTAGAAATTAAAGATAGACCTATAAACTAACACTGCATAGTTCATTGTAGTGAAGATAGTTCCCTACAAATAGTTCATTTGTAGTTCCTAAAAAGTCCTCCTGTTTTAGTTTTTCAACTGTGATCCACTTGTGTCAAATGAATTTTAATAAATGTTTTTTAATAAAGTTTAATAAGTTATTCTTAATATGTTAGACTTCTTTTTTTTTTTTTTTTTGAGACGGAGTCTCGCTCTGTAGCCCAGGCTGGAGTGCAGTGGCGCAATCTCGGCTCACTGCAAGCTCCGCCTCCTGGGTTCACGCCATTCTCCTGCCTCAGCCTCTCCGAGTAGCTGGGACTACAGGCGCCCGCCACCACACCCGGCTAATTTTTTTTGTATTTTTAGTAGAGACGGGGTTTCACCGTGGTCTCGATCTCCTGACCTCGTGATCCGCCCGCCTCGGCCTCCCAACGTGCTGGGATTACAAGCGTGAGCCACCGCGCCCAGCCAATATGTTAGACTTCTTAAAAAGCTAGTAGAATCTTCCTTTCCATTGAATTTTGAATATTTTTTTCTAAAAATTCACAAACTGTTTTTCTCTTTTGATACTTTGAATCATTTAACTAGTTAGTCACAAAATATTTGGGATTATTTTGTTTGTCAAAATACAATATCAACAAACTTGTCATGATTTATTTATTTATTTATTTTTGTTGTCATGATTTATTAATTTGTGTTTACAGATTATTATTACATTTGATATGGTAAAAATATTTTGGCTAAAGTGGTAATTTTATTATTATATTTCTATTTTAATTGAGCTGTAGTGCAAATCTATGGCATTTTATTCCAGCATAATTTGGAAGTCCAATTGTACTTTAAGAAGTCTAATTCCTAATATGCTTCAGATATATAAAGTGTTACTAAGAATTATTGTGCATAATTTAACAAAAACAAGTGTACACATTCCAAGGAGGACCATCCCCTTCGAAGTAGTCACTTTAGGAGGCTAATCTATTTATTCTGATGTTGTTGTTATTGCTAAAATTGCTTTTGAAACTTCTGTTTTAGAATCACCTTGAGGCATGTAGCACATTCTTTTGAATATACTCAAAGAAGAAAATCTTCATATTTTGAAAGTAGACATGATATCTAAATATATCTAGAAATCACTTGGTGACAAATCTGATGTATAATCAAACCAAATGATACCATAATGATACCTATTTTCTTGGTGATACATATGAAGGCAATTCCAAATAAAAAGAAAAATCCCAAAATATTTTGAGCATTGATAGCACAATTTACATCAGTGTATAACCTTCCAAATGACTATTTTGAAATATAACATTCAGATGAATTTAGTCATGCTTCATTTGGTATTAATCAACTGCTGACTATGTGCCAGCTGCAGTTATTAAAGACACTAAATCTACAGGTATAGCTTCCCACTGCTCATACTGGCCTACTTCCCACCTAATGAGAACCAGGCCAGAGTTCCTTTCCAAATAACTGGTAGGGATTTAGAATTAATCTGGTTTTTCTAAATCCAGTATCCAATGTACCAAAGGAACCATAACATTCCTTCATAACCTCCACTGTGGGTACCAAGGTGACGTGAGAAAGCCACCAATGCAGTGCCTGGTTTGTTTTCTCTTTTCCAGCTGGAACTTTGAGCCCTATTCTGCCCTATTCTGAAACTTCATTTCTAGCAGTCAACTTGTGCACAATCCTCAAGAACTGTACCCCACCTTCTATAGGCCAGCGTCCTTCTTCACCCTAAATAGGTCTCCCTGTAACCATGACTTCAACCTTTCTGCCCTGAAGCACTGCTCATGTCCAGGAACTCCTGCTGCCATGTCTCTGCCAAGCAGATAAGACCACATAAATTGTAGTTATGACTACTACCTCAGACACAATATTTGGGACTTCAGAATACCTACTTATGGGTTAGCTTTGCTGGTCCCAGTTTATTCTTCTTTCATTGGTGCACCATTGAGCTTTCACATGCCTCCTGATCAAATATCTGTGGGTACTGATACTATGTGTCAGATAATGATATTTTTATATAGCATTTCATATTGTAGTAAACTCACCTGCATTGCATAATTTGACCATCACTACAATTTTGTAAAGTATGTAATACTGGTATAATAAACAATTTCTACTATATTTGCTTTCTAAATGTCTCATTTGTACCATCTCAATTCATAATACCAATTATATAGTTGCATCAGATACCTGGATGTATTTTTTCCTTTCATTGTCAAAGGTTGAAAATGTTACAATAAATTTTTGCTTTTAATATTAGGTAAATATTTAATGAACACATAATCAACTAGGAATTTAAAAATGTAAACAGGATCCTCTTTGTTTAATTAGTGTCAGTTATTCATTTCCATAGCAGACTGCCAGACTGTACTGTGAGAGAAGATTGTTTTATTACCTTTTATTTCACTTTTCCAATTTAATGACTTTCCAATGTAATGAGTTTTATCATTAACTTATTCCACATCATTATGAGACATGATAGTCATATCCAGCAAAGTAAAACTTTTAAATAACTAATAATAGCCAACATATGTTGAGTGCTTAGTTTGTGATCAGCACTGTTCCAAGCTCTTTTACTTGCATTAAGCTACTTAATCCTTGTAACAACCCTAAAAGATGGACACAATTATTATCTCCATTTTATCGATAAAGAAAATTAGATAATGGGAGTTTAAATAATATGCTCAAAGTCATAGAGCTAAGAAAGTAAATGATAGATACAAATCCAAGCAGTGTGACTCCAGAGCCCCTACTTCTAACCACTATGATATATTGCCTCTATGCTACAGGTACGGGGCAATTTAATATTTGCTTCATACCCTCAATGTCTTTGATAGATATTAGGATCAGTTTTCTATTTTAAAAAGAAAATCAAAATAATGGCAAAACATAACAAAAAAAACCAGAAGATTTGTAAAACACTATCTGCGTGCAGATTGATTTTGACAGGTGACTGTACCAGCACACATTCGAGAATCCTTTTGTATTACTGTTCTAGGCACAAAGCAAAAATTTTGGAGATCATTTCATAAAAGTACTAAAGAAATACTTCCCATGAGTTAATTTTATAACAATGTTTTCAAAATGTCAGCAGAAGTGTAATAAAAGATTCCTATTATATTTATGCCCAAATCACTAAAAATATACCTAATGCTACAGTCTTTAGTAAGGTTATTCATAAAAGTCTGACACCTCTAACGTTTTTAAAGATCCTGAACTTCCTACTCCAAATATAACTGCAGAGATTATTAAAAAGACTGCTGTCTGAATGGTAGGATTATAGGTAGTTATACTTTTCTTATTTATACATTTAATGTATTATTTCCTAAAAAGCCCACAATAGACATATAGTATCACTGTTATAATCAGAAAAACAATTTTTTATTGAAAGTCAGTGAACTAACCCATTGGAGCTCTCAGATGACAATATAATGCTAGGCATCATCAAGGGTTAATTAAGAATTGAAATAAAGCAGAAGGTACAGGCCTGCCTGAGGCAAAAAATAATGTGAAATGAATACAGATCATCAGGGCATATCCCTCAAACAACATATTTTTCAGTTCACTAAGTGGAATACACAGCCTAAACAGCATACATGAGACAGATAAAAAGACAGTCTAAAAAATATGTTCCCAAATGATGATACATAATGTACCATACACTTTTTCTAGAGGTAGGGCTTAAGAATCTGCATTTTAAACCAACTCCCCCAAGTGATTATTAAGCACATTAAAACCCGAGAACCACTATAGTAGGTGCTCAATAAGTGCTTGTTAGCTTGAGTATGACATTTTAGTAAAGCAGGCTGAATGTTTGAGTTTACTTGGTGCTCCAGGTCTGTGAGTTAGCAAAATACATATATTTGAAGGAGTTTAAAAGGATTTCCAAGGAAGTATAAGAACCAATGAAGTGATCCAGGGAAAGAAGGGAGATATGACAATAAAACATCTTCATGTCTTAAATAAAACAGAAAAGTAAAATGCCTCTTTCTGATTATCTTTTTCTTCAGATAATGGAATCTGAAAATATAGATTCTGAAAATATGAAGACAGAAAATATGGAATCTCAAAATATAGACTTTGAGAGTGTTTCTTCAGTTACAGCTCTGGAAGCCCTCTCTAAGCTACTTAATCCTGAAGAAGAGGATAATTCTGACTGTGGACAGGTGGTCATATACTTACAGTTGAATTAGTTTTGTTCATGGGAAGTTGTGGAACTGTATTTGGATAACCTGTTCCCACCTAGCTGTGGGAACAGAACTGTGTCATTTGATACATTCACAGGAAGCTACAAGGCTGATTATGCATGACAATGTAACCTGTAGTACATTTCTAGCAAACATAATTATATTTTTCTAAACCACCTGAACACTGAATAGGAAAATAGTTCTGTAACTGTGGTAGCAATAGCCACATTTCAAAATGTTGTCATTTATATTTATGGCCAAAGAATGCTTGACAACCATTGCAGAGTGGTAGCTAGGATTGTTTAAGCCTAGACAATATTTCTATAAAACAAATATTTTCAGTTATACAGTATTAATTGGACCACCAAGTACCAGTCCCTTAATTTTTTAATTTGTCTACACATTAACACCGAACAGAAAGTTTTTGAGTCAAATAATAGGGCAAACTAGTTTCAGCCTACCAAAATTGGCTTCCCAGTAATGCACAAATAAAGTTGTGGAGTCTAATTAGTTGAGTAGCATTTGGGGTCAGGATAGGTAACGTCAGCAAGGCTTGCAGTAGCAAGATGGGCTTCATTTTGGGTAGAAGAGTTCATTGAACTGCCCTTTGACCACTCCAAGGTTACTGCCAGTATTCCCAGAACAATTAAAACACTTTTATATAACTCCCTGCTCTCCATTCTCCTATTTCTCAACTATCAGTGAGCCTTGGCTATCAGACTGCCTATGATAGGGAAACAAAATTTGGGGCAAAAAAATCCCATACTATAACAGAATATGTCAATTTGCATAAAATTATTTTAATGAAGTGTTTTCTTATATGACCAATTTATCACGAATAAATCATCTTTCACAAACGTAAATATCCATTTACTCCTCCCAAAATTTATTTTTGCCACAATGTGGAGAAAAAAGCAAGCTATGAATAGGCAGCAAATTCAGTGGCTCAGACTGACACTGAACTGAGCTACCACCCTAAGGAAGAGCTTAGGTGGAATAGGGCAGAATAAATAAGATGTGAAATGGAAATAAAATTTGTAGAAGAACTGAGTCAGCTTGGAGCCAGGATCAGGAACCAGGAAGTTTTAGTCAGGGAAAAGTCTTAGAGGCTAAACAAAGAAACATCAGGATGTTAATGACAGCATTAGCTATACACAACAAACAGGATACAAGAGAAAAAGGAACAATGTATCAATGAAGTTGGGAAGGCAAGCTCATTTTTGCTACCTTAGTTGAGTAGCAGAATAATAATTTTCTGGAGCCTACGTCCTAGGAAAGGTAAGGTTATGCCATATAGAAAAAGTATATGAAGTATTTGAGAAACAGTGACCTTGAATATAATGAAGTGGAACTTGTAACTGGGACAGATTCAAATATAAGGATTTACCCTGGTTACAGAGCCTATTCCATTTGGTGTTTATGGCTGGAGGTGTTTATTTGCATCTAGAGGTGTTTCTAGGAGGAAAGATGAGTGCTTATGAGAATAGACTAGCATAATATTACTGAGTTGTACAGTTTATAAAGGAAAATTACTATAATAATGTATGATTCTGTATATCTGGGTTATAAGCAATTTAGAGATAATTGGTCACTCAGCCACCACAGTACAGATATCATTAGAGGGCATAGAGTATCAGAACAGTGGGAGAATAATTAATGTTTCTAATGAACTATTACATTTTCCAGGAGAGAAACTGCTTTTCATTTTTTAACATGTATTAATCTTGGGAACTGTGGGATGATTACAAGAGTGATGTGTTTTTGAAAATATGCTCTCTGAAAACAGCAAGAGAACAGTTGCATACACATTGCTTCATTTACGCTATCCCTTTTCTATATGACTTGTTAAGAATCTGGGAGATTGGGGAGAGTGTGTCTGTCATTTTTCAAAGCCATGAGGGGATCTTAAGGCCTGTGGGAAATAAGGTTCACTGCTCTTCACAGACATTATAACGATGTTCTGTCTTACATATTACAAAGTGGCATGAATTGCAATGATAAATTGCTCAGATAATTGGCTGTAGATTCATGGTAAAGGCTCAGATGATGTTCTAATAGGAAACAATTGCCAGATGGTTTTTAATGTTTTTATGATCCCATTCCATCTTTTAACTTGAAAATTTTATTTTTAGTCATTTAGTTTCATTAAATTAATAAATTGAAACTCCCATGTGTTCTGAGCCAATCGCTGTCCATGGAGAGTATACCAATTTTTGTCATGAATGTCCAAGGTTTTACTTCTACTGCTTTTAATTTTCTGTGGAAGGCAGCACTCAACTAAACAAGAGGCCCTTATGTTCTGAGAAATGCTTTACTCTGATTGACTATTAGTGTTCTGATGATTAATAATTTAAGAAAAGTACTACACATTTATATGACATTAGTGATTAAAAAGAGGAAAAAAAATGTCCCAAATATTATCTTGGGATTTTCACATAAAAATGCCTGTAATGCCTTAACCGCAGACATAGCACTTTTGAAACACCTTTTGGAAAGGAATAGTTACTGTCTCAGACACTGTTGAGATATTATAGATTAATTTCTGATTTATAACTGTTGGAATAGTTTCACATAATAAAGACCCACGTGAGCTGTTCCATCAGCTTTCAAGGACAGACACTACTCTCCTTGCCCAAACAAGACATTCTAACTTTTGTACATGTCTAAAGTCTTAGGAGATGAGGACAGGGGCCTGAGAAAAGAGAGACAGAGGTGCTAGTTGGCCAGTAGGCAAGGAGACAATAATTTTTTGACTGCCAGCAGTGGAGTGAGTTGGAGCTGCAGGGTCTGTCATCAGCAAAAAACAATTGGTAAGAAATTGGGATTTTCTTGAAATATCAAAGAATCCCTGAGACGGGCCAATGAGGTGGTGTCGCTATAACAATAGTGTAATATGTGTTATACTTAGTTGAAAAAAATGAAGATTGCTTGTATTGGTGAGTCAGGGCAAGTCCTTTGGGGATGTGCATGCTTGTGCAGAACATGGAAAAATAAACTTATGAAGTTATGAAGACTGAAGTACATCAGCATGTATTAGAGGCTATTAATTTGTGGTTGCTGTTTAAATCCACTAGTTCAGTGTCATGAGGGGGTGGGACAAGGAAGTGTTTCATACCTACAGTGGAAAAAAGTAAAAGCAGTTATCAGGGCTTTTGAATGATTAATTTGAAGTCTGAATACTTAGCTTCTGCTTAGTGTTAGTTTTTACTTCTATAAAACTTTCACATACTCTGTCCTCCATCTGACTGCAACCAGACACTGCTAAACCGCAAAAGTGTCAATGCCTTTATACTAATACTTGGTTCTAACCTTCATAGAGATGAATGTGGCTCATTCCTCTATCCCCAGGGATACATGATTCACTGAGCTGGAACTAGGGATTTAGCCTGACCAAAGATCAATTCTGCTGTAGAGTTTATTAAACCGAACACTTTTTGAAAGAACAAGGAAAGCATATTCAAAATAGTACTTGGCATCTGTCTTTCTGTTGTATAACAATGATGAGTAATTAAACTGGAAAGCTCCATGAGTTTTTTTGATGGAAATCCTATCAAATTTAAAGCATCACTAGTCATATAGGTTATACAAGTATTAATTATAGAATATTGAACTTTTTCTGCTCCCTCAGACAAATGGTTTATCTACTATTGGAGCCATGGGTCCTGGGAATATTGGACCACCCCAAATAGAAGAGCTCAAAGGTAAGTTATTTAACAAAGCAATATAGATCAATATAATCTTTTCCTTGGTAGAAAAATTATAGGGAGAGTAATACGTACTAATACTAGTATTTATTAAGATGAACTAAATAACAGTGTATTGTATACTTGGAAATTGCTAAGACAGTAGATTTTAAGTATTCTCATCACAAGTAAATGATAAGTAGGTGAGGTAATCCATATGTTAATTAGCTTGAGTTAGTCATCCACTATGTATACATATTTCAGAACATCATGTGGTATATCATAAATATATACAATTTTTATTTGTTCATTAAAAATGGAGAAATGAATAAATAATTTTTAGAAAAAAAACAGATGAACTAAAATAATCATAGAAATGATGAATAGCCATTTACATATAAAGATGCTGTTTTTACTCTACTACTGCTGGTAAATAGTTTTTCTAATAATGGAATTATATTTGCCTTAAGTTATCCACATTCCTTGCATATTTTCTGAGATAGAAGACCAAGAAAGTCACGTGTGGTTAGATCATTTTTTATTTTTTGGGGTCTATTTACCAAGATGCTTAGCTTCTTTACCTTCTACCTTCCTATATTCTAGCAATTTCATGGAATTCATTCATTGAATTATTTAATAAATATTTATTGAGAACCTATTAGGTATCAGGCAGTATGACCATCTCTGATACTACAATGCACATCAAAACAGAAAAAGTCCCTGTTCTGATGGAGCTAATAGACTTTTGGAGAAGACAATAAAACAAATAACTGCACAATTATATCTTACATTAAGAGGCTTATACATTAACATCTTTGAGTTTACTTATTAAAAAAAAGTCCAATAAATGAGGCTAAATAATATTTTTGCATTTCCCCAGCATTTTGAGCTATACATTTTTACAGAGTTGAACATTTTACAAATCTTTAAAAATATAAAAGGCTCTAATTCTGTTGGTCATGATCACCATTAACCAGAGGATAGGAAGGGAGAGGAAGTGAATTTCATTCATTAATTTAGTTAATTGCAAAAGATTAATCTGGACAAATGTTTAAAATAATGGCTAAAATGAGGTCTAAGGATGGTTTTAAAATTTCAGTTATTATTGCTATACATACTCAAGAAGCTATTTGCCTTACTCAAGAGATATTCGCTCCATGGCAGACTAGTTCACATTTCATGTATTTCTGTGCTGCCTGTATTTCTGGTAATGTAGGTCTAATAATCTTTAAATTCTAAAGGCAATGATTCATATGTAAAATGTTATATATAAATCTGTAGTTAGGCTTTACAAAGCCCGTGCTAGATAGAAGCTGATAATTTCAAAAAATTGCCAGAATTGAAAACTTAACAATTGGGTGCATTTCTGGGAATGCTTAAAATGACTCAAAGCAGTGTTCTGCACCTAATGCAGGTCTCCACTGGATGCTACAATAGTTAAAACAAATGTAAGCTGGGTTTTTGCATGCCTACTGGAGCCTATTCATTTTTAAACATTTAAAGATGACATGCTCAGCTCTGTATGAGGAAAATGCTGGACTAAAAAATGATCATTGTATCCACTGCTTTCAGTTTCTTTAATTGATATTATTATTTTGAGAATTATGTTATGCTTGCATGGAAAAGATATCAAAGCGTTTTTATATAGTAAAAACAGTGCAAGATAAGACATTTCTCTCCACATCAGATTGATTGTAGTTGTGATTTTTTCTTTTACATAAAAATATTTTTAAATATAATCCTATTTATGTTTCTGGAAAAATGTATAATATTTCTTTGCATATGTATATGGAGAGAGAGAGAGAGAGACTGGAATGATACACAACAGAATACTAACATTGATTATCTCCAGGCAGTTGGATTGTAGATTATTTTCTTCTTTTTGTTTATGTTTTTGCCAAATTCTCTACAGCTGTTATTAAAATTCCACAATGTATTGGTTCTGTATTGATAGAAACATTTAGTCAGTAGTTACTAATTTAGTTTGTTTTGACCAAAAAACAAGCTAGTGATTACAAATAATGTTTTATTTCAATGATCCCAAACTGAGTGTGAAGAAGAACAGGAGCAATTTAGAGAAGGAAAAAAGCATGAGCTTCAGCTTTATCTTCCCTTTCTTCACAGTCATCCCTGAAACCAGCGAGGAAAATAACGAGGACATCTGGAATTCAGAAGAGATTCCAGAAGGAGCAGAACATGATGATATGTGGGATGTTAGAGAAATCCCAGAGTAAGTCAAATGAAGCCAGGAATGTCTTTAGGAGTTTAAGTTAGCTGTGTCATCTGATAGCATTTTATTTTTTACAAGATTCATAAAGTAACATACCACATAAAAGATAAAACTACAGTGACACACAGAAGGCATGTGTAATTGATGATTTTTTTTCCTTCTAGTGCAGAAACAAATAATAAAGCATAACACCTTCCTTTCAGTTATTATCTAGCAAAAACGAAAAATATAGTCATTTCCATTGTAAATTTATATTTAATGTCAGTTTGTTGTATAATGTGGAACTAGCAGTTGGAGAAAGCCAGCCCATTAAATTGCTAGCATTCATACAAACTAAATTACAATGCCATGTTTATTTGTCAAGGACTTCCTTTTAATTTCTCAATGTTCCACAATTTCGGTAAAAGGCTATGTTCTCTCTCCAATTATCAATTATTACCCAGACTTGTTTACTAGATATTCTAAGATTATATTTAGTATTCAGTGTATTTTGCAAGCAGGGTTCAAGACTTGCTTTGTAGCCTTTTCAATACAATCAAGTTATAAATATGAAATTTAGAATTATTATAAAAAGCCTTTTATTCTGATTTTAAAAGCACTCATACTTTTAAGAACCTTAAAATATATTTATATACATAGATGAAATTATTGGTCAAATAGACTAAGCTTTACATATATGTATTTTGAAATAAAATTTGGATTGACTATTTAGAATAGCAGGAAAAATAAAGCCAACACTTACTAAATTATAATGTACTATATAAATTCTTAAAGACTTCTAGGGCAAGTGATCTGACAACTTTTCTAATACTGAATACAAAACTATCCAGTATTTTTTTTTTTTTTTGAGACAGAGTCTCGCTCTGTCGCCCAGGCTGGAGTGCAGTGGCACGATCTCTGCTCACTGCAACCTGCACCCCTCCTGGGTTCAAGCAATTCTCCTGCCTCGGCCTCCCATGTAGCTGGAACTACAGGCACCTGCCACCATGCCCAGCTAATTTTTGTATTTTCAGTAGAGACGGAGTTTCACCATGTTGGCCAGGCTGGTCTGGAACTCCTGACCTCAGGCAATTCGCCCGCCTCAGCCTCCCAAAGTGGGAAGATTACAGGCATGAGCCACTGAGCCCAGCCAAAATTGTCTAGTATAAAACAAACAAACAAACAAACAAACAAACAAACACTCCATGCTTCTACCTTCTACATGAGTTCTGAAAATAGAAGCAGTGGGAGACTGCAGATAATTAACTAGAAAGAAGTATCCAGCTTTCAAATAAACAATGTCAAGACCATAAACCTCATAAAAAATCAAAGGAGATTTTAAAACATTTCTTAGAGAATGAAGAGAGTAAATTTGAAGTTATGTTTATATAGTGTCCACATATCCATATGAAAAGTAATAACTAAGTCACTTATTTGTCATATTGTCTAACGAATGTCAAATATCCATATGCAGCAAACTTCAAATTTGAATTATTTTTCCCTTTTCATCCTGATATTTGATGTTAGGTAGATAGAACATCCATGAAAGCTTTAAATGAATAATAACTCCAGGTTATTATGAGGAAAATTGCTTTATAAGATTTTAAAAATCTTCATCTTCTACCTTATGAAAATACATTTCAACATTTCTCAATGGATACAGAGGAAAATAGGTAAAGAATATGAACAGGCAGTTCAAAAAAGAAGAATCACAAGTGGCCGGGCGCGGTGGCTCACGCTTGTAATCCCAGCACTTTGGGAGGCCAAGGCGGGCGGATCACGAGGTCAGGAGATCGAGACCACAGTGAAACCCCGTCTCTACTAAAAATACAAAAAAAAAATTAGCCGGGCGTGGTGGCGGGCGCCTGTAGTCCCAGCTACTCAGAGAGGCTGAGGCAGGAGAATGGCGTGAACCCGGGAGGCAGAGCTTGCAGTGAGCCGAGATTGCGCCACTGCACTCCAGCCTGGGCTACAGAGCGAGACTCCGTCTCAAAAAAAAAAAAAAAAAAAAAAAAAGAATCACAAGTGGCCAAGTAAAAAAATAACAAGGAGCTGAGCTAAGGCACTGGCCTTGGGGAGAAGTATGAGGGTCATTATTTGAGTGAGTTTTGAATGAAGAGTTGGTATTTGGTTAGATAAAATGGATGAGAGGAGAGCGCCAAAGATGATGCTGAAGTTATTAGCTTGGGTGACTGAGGAAATGATAATGCCATTAACTTTGATAGAAATTATAGGTTAAGAAGAAGCAGTGAGTTTGTTTTTGTTTTCTTTCTTCCTTCCTTCCTTTCTTTCTTTCTTTCTTTCTTTCTTTCTTTCTTTCTTTCTTTCTTTCTTTCCTCTTTTTTCTGAGACAGACTCTTGCTCTGTTGCTCAGGCTGGAGTGCAGTGGTGTGATCTCAGCTCACTGCAACCTCCACCTTCCGGGTTCAAGTGATTCTCCTGCCTCAGCCTCGCAAGTAGCTGAGACTACAGGTGCATGCCACCAGGCCTGGCTAATGTTTTTTGTATTTTTTGTAGAGACAGGGTTTCACCAAGTTGGCCAGGCTGGTCCTGAACTCCTGGCCTCAAGCAATCCACCTGCCTCAGCCTCCCAAAGTGCTGGGATTACAGGCTTGAGCCACAGTGCCCAACTAAATTTGTTTTTTTTTCTTTGCCAACCACCACACCCCTGGCCCCACCCATTGTTCACTGCAGCCTCAACCTCCCGGGCTCAAGCGATTCTTTCACCTCACTCTCCCAAGTAGCTGGGACTACAGGTGCACACTTTATTTTTGTGAAGACTGTGTCTAACTGTGTTGCCCAGGCTGGTCTCAAACTCCTGGACTCAAGCAATCCTCCTGCCTCAGCCTCCCTAAGCACTGGATTACAGTTGAGAGCCACCATGAGTAGCTGGTTTTTGATATGTACACTTTGAGTTGTCTTTGGGACATCCAGGCAAACCTTTGTAGTAGGCAGTTGGAAAATTGCGTCTGGAGCTCAGGATAAGAGCAGGAGCTTGAGCAAATCCATTAGGAGTAATGAACATATGGATCAATCCTCTGTTTGTTTTAACCTGGCTTCACCTTCATAAATAATTGGTAAATGTTATAGCCTATTAAGAGAAAAGTGCCCCATAGCAAATAGCTGCTTATTGTTAGCCATGTTCAAACTCAGAGAAATCCCTTTTTTATTTTTGGGCATTCCTATTGGCAAATGGTCAGAAGTTCAATCAAGTTCTTTAGTCTTACTATCCAGAGATCTACAATTTCTTCATTAAGGTAGCATTAAGCAAAATAATAATAATAATAATAATAATAATAATAATTTGTAAATGTTTGTTTCATTCTATCTGAAGAGATGGGGTACCTTGTGGTGGGTGCTTCTGTAAACCATTCTATTCCTGGAGGCCCAAATTTGGGAGGGAGGAGTGATTTGTGAATTTTCATGTGTGGGGTGAAATATCAGGAAAATCTTTCATTAAACTCAGAATTCTGTAAGACTAGATTCTAAGCACTACAGTGTAGCTGTGCTGACTGCATTACCAGTGTTTCTATTGTAGAATTTTAGCCGTAGAGATCATTCAGTTCAAACTCACCTCTCCCTCCCATAAATCATACAAATGTAGAAACTGAGACCCCATGAGTTTGTGACTTGACCAAGGTCCACAGTTAATGACAGAAACAGTACTAAAGCTGAATTTTCTCCTCTGCTCTGTGGTTTAAACTTAGCAGAGGAAGGTTTCTATCAATCCCTAGGTTATGGACTCAGTATTTTTCTGAGCTATTGTTTTTCAGGAACAGACTTTCCTTTTTTTAATTCTGCTTTTAATCTTATTAGAATCTTATTAGAAGTTCTCTCAATCTATTTTATTTGTCTAGCTCTAAAACAGTTAAAGCTTCATTTTAGAAAACAATAACAATCCTGCTTTTCAGTGTTTATTTTGACCACATTTCTAGACTTCTTTTCCTTTATGTTTGATTACATGCCTGAAGACCTGCAAGCACTTTATTTGTTTAGTCCTTTTATTTTTTCTAATAGCATGTCCTCATAAGTTACTAGTTTTCTTTTCTGTGACAGGAAATTGCTCTTTCATCTGAGTCCCTATAATCATTGATTTTTTTTTTCAGGTATGAGATTATATTCAGACAGCAGGTGGGAACAGAAGATATATTTTTAGGGTTGTCAAAAAAGGACTCCTCAACAGGTTGTTGCAGTGAACTAGTGGTAAGCCTCTCCTCCCCTTCTTCATTTTCTATACGACCATTGTAGCTAAATTGACTGACTATTATATACATAATATTGTAAGCAAGTTTGTCAACTCTTTAAAAATCGTGGTTGCTATGTTTCAGGTACTAGGGTAATAATGGGATAGACAGTTTAAAATTGTTAACTTGTACAAAATAAACTAAGTTTACACATTTGGGTGAGATTTACAAATAAACATAATAGAATCATATGACACAATACACAATTTCTATTTTTGTTCCTATTAAAACTTCCCAATTGGATTGGACTGGATTTTCTTCCATCCTAGTTCCGTCCCATGCATGCCAACTGATTGGTTATTAACTTATGATGAATTGACAGGCAATCAGAATGAAGTATCTCCTTCCCCGCATCTGTCTTATCTCTTATTTCTGTATTTCTTATAATGACTCAGCTTACAATGTGGGACTTAAAAAGGGATTTTCTTAATTTGGGGATCTGACTTCTGATTAAAAACACTAAGACAGGCCGGGCGCGGTGGCTCACGCTTGTAATCCCAGCACTTTGGGAGGCCGAGGCAGGCGGATCACGAGGTCAGGAGATCGAGACCACGGTGAAACCCCGTCTCTACTAAAAGTACAAGAAAATTAGCCAGGCGTGGTGGCGGGCACCTGTAGTCCCAGCTACTCGGAGAGGCTGAGGCAGGAGAATGGCGGGAACCCGGGAGGCGGAGCTTGCAGTGAGCCGAGATTGCGCCACTGCACTCCAGCCTGGGCGACAGAGCGAGACTCCGTCTCAAAAACAAACAAACAAACAAACAAACAAACAAACACCACTAAGACATCTAAAATGTTACTTTGCTTTCTTATCTGAATGACGCTACAGAGTGTTGGAGGGCATTCTTTACCAGGTCACTGTTTCTGTATAACAGTTGTGGCAATACCAACAATATCAATGATACCACCTTACTTTTGCTTATTTCATCCTGATAATGACCTTGTTGAAAAATCTGGGTCTAACCTAGAGTGTGGAATTTGATTCATTTTAGCAACATTAACAAGTAATTCTTGTGTTAAAATTTTATTTTTTGAGATCGGGAACTTTGCTTCTATTTTTTTTCCTCCTTTCTTACAATACATTATAGAATACCATGGTGCCCATGGGAGATGTGTAATATTTTTTCCTTAAGCAAATGATAAATGGAATTTCTCTTTTGCATGAACTTCAGGTTTTCTCTTATTAGCAAAATCTAAGACATTCAATTCAATCAAGTAACATAATGGGAATAGTGGCTTTAAGTACCCCAGGATATTTTTCAAACTCTAATGAGTTAAGCTTTCAAGTAATCTTGAAGTAATTAGTTCCCAGGGTTTTACCAGTAAGATTCAAATTCCTCTCTTTTAAATTATTGTAAAATTGTGTTTTTGACGTGTAGTGTTGGGGATTGCTCTAAATTCTGGAGGAATTCTTGGCCCTAAATAAATAAAACTGTTGCAAGCCTTACAGTTTCTCTCATGCAAAAATTGCCACTAGTTTTAATAATAAAGGTATCCTGAATGAAGAATCTCGGAAACTAAATCATACCTCATAATAGGAATATATGGTTTATCTAAAACTCAATAAGTATATACAGAAGACTTGATATTTCTCTCAAATGAATTTATAATCAACTGGGGAGACAAAACTAACATAAATGAACCAATTTTATTATTAAGAATTAAACTCACTGTAAACAATTATAAGTCTACTAGAAGTTCAGAAGGTTGGGATAAGTCATGGACACCACTGAAAGGCAGCAGCAAATAACACATTTGTTGATACCGTGGCACTTTGTCACGTGTATACTGTTCCTTTTTCTTTCATTTATTTCTCTTTGCTTCTTCATTTATTAAATCTTTAAATACTTAGTGAATGTTACTACATACCAGGGACTGTCCTAAGTACTAGAGATACAAAAATAAATGATAAACAATTAATTGTCCTCAAGGAATTTACAGTAAAGGAGATTGACACCTAATAAATCACTGCAGTTCAGTATGGTAAGTACATATTTAGAGGCATATACCATGAACAGAATGATGGTTACCAGAGACTGGGAAGGGTAGTGGGCAGTGGGGGTTGGAAATGTGGGGATAGTTAATGGGTACAAAAATAGAGTTAGATACAATAAATACAATCTAGTATTTGATAGTACAACAGAAGGATAACAGTCAGCAATAATTTGTTGTACATTTTAGAGTAACTGAGGGAGTACAATTGGAATGTTCATAACACAAAGAAATGGTGAATGATTTAGGTGATACAAACCCACCCCATTTACCCCGATGTAATTATTATACACTGTATGCCTGTATCAAAATATCTCATGCACCCCATAAATATATTTTCCTATTATGTACCCATAAAAATTAAAGATAGAAAAATAAAGACATATATCAGGTTCAGGTACATAGTGACATAAAGCAGGAAGGGATCAACTTCAAGTGGATAATATTTCTACAGTGGACAACATTCTATGAAGGGCATTCCAAGCAGAGGTAAGAGCACATAGGTATCCAGGCATGAAATAGCATGGCATATTTGAGTAACCAGAGAATATAACAAGAATAAAGAGTAAGTGTAGGTAATAATGGACTAGTAAGCTGACTCTCAGAAAAGATAAAAGCTTGTAGCTTTTATTTGTAGCTTGAATGTTATCCTGTAGGCATACTAATGATGACATCCACTGTCATTGCTTACTCCACTGACAAGACTCAGAGTAAATAGGTTGTTGAGCCCATCTCAAGTATTTCTTGCTCAAATGTAGATGCTTATCATTCTTCTTGATAATATGGTGTTTCCTTGAATCTAAGACATCATAAAATTGTAAATGTGCCATTTATTTAACAATAACAATGTTTCAGAGGAAAATAGATATAATACCATATTATACCACCATTGACTGTGCAGTTCATCTCAATATCAGAAACATTAAAATGTGGGGAAAATTGTACCTGAGAATTGCCTAAATATGTTATTTGTGTCCTGGACCTGATCTATATGTAACAATCCAATCCAAAAACTTTAAGAAATAACCCTTACTTAAACCGAATAAGGCAATAGGAGTACAATCTGTTTACGTACAAAAAGTGATTTGGGTTTAAAAATTCACAAAGACCATCCTTTCCTTTACCCTCCCCAGACTCCAAATAAGAAAGCAAGATTTATGAATCCTAAATCAAAGCGACGGTCCTAAACAAAATTATGAATTAGGAATGTCTTCAGCTTCGAACCTCAAACCCAAAGAGCCCCATTATCCAAATACTCCCTGCCCTATTGTTATCCTCTGCAACTGCTTTACTCCTGAGTTTGTAGCCACCAAGTTTCCCTTGCCTTAATCTATATTTAGGTATTTTAGAGCTAGAGCTAGCCAGTGGTTTACAGGTTTGTTTTGTTTTGTTTCTGGCTCTCAAGCTTTTTTTTTTCCAAATAAAATTCTATGAGTAAGCCCAGTGTAGTAAACGTAAAAAGTACCACTGCCTTGTTTAAAAAGGTACTATCACCCATGAGGCAGCTCTTAGGAGAATGGCTGAGGCTCCTTGGAACACAGTTTGAAAGATGCTGATCTAATTTCTCATCCTGATATTACAGTTGATAAACTAAGGCCAGGCTTAAAAGATTTCAAATACTCATATACATTAATGGAAGAATAATAAGAAATCTAGAGGGCTTCTTTTTCCTTGGTGACATATATGCTTTTCTTTAAACCCCACGAGTGGAAGGCCCTAGCTTATTTCATTTTGTTTTGGTTTTTTGTTTTTCTTTTTATCCTCTACCTATATTCTCCATCCCTCTCCCCAAAGCTCTCACTGTAATGGGTGTGCTATTAGGTTGGTGCAAAAGTAATTGCAGTTTTGCTATTACTGACTACTGGTTATTGCCAGACTGACTGAAGTACTGGACCTCTTGGGTGCCAGTTGAGGAGTATGGAAAAAGGAACTATAGGTACAAAAATATGTAGCAAGATACCCTAATTCTCCATAGGATTATTTGTGGCAGGAAATGAGATGGGTGTATTGGAAAAATAGGTCAGCAGATTCTCATTTTCACCCATGGTGCCAAAATCCAAAAATGAATGGGGCTAGGGTTATTGGTATTCTGCCAAATTACCCTTTGTTTGTTCTAGAAGAGGGGAAAGGCAGCTTGCAGATAGCTTGATGCTCTTTTACCTAGAATGAACACATATTTTGATGTTTTATTTTGATAGATCTATATTGATAAGGGGACATTCTGATATGACCCAAGAAACAAGCCACTAAGCCTATTTTTTCCCAACATCACCTACTCCCTAGGATACGATTCTTCCCCCATCTTTAAATCTCACTGAGAATGGGATGAGAGTCAGGGATGGGATAGAAGTCAGTCACCATCTGGCAGACAGACACAACCAGGAGTCACAGGTTTATCATACATATTTATCTCAGAAAGTGCTATCAATCATTTTGAGCAAAGTATTTGCTCATCCTCTAAGAATTCACTTGCTTCCTGAATGGTCTGCTCTTCAAATCCTGATTTCTTTCTTAAGGTTAAAACAGTTATATTTGTTTACTTTTTTCTTTTTTTTATTTTTTTATTTATTTTTTTTTTTTTTGAGACAGAGGCTCACTTTGTTACCCAGGCTGGAATGCAGCCTCAACTCACTATAGCTTCGGCCTCCCAGATTCAAACAATTCTCCTGCCTCAGCCTCCCGAGTAGTTGGGATTCCAGGCATGCACCACCAAGCCCGGCTAATTTTTGTATTTTTAGTAGAGATGGGGTTTCACCATGTTGGCCAGGCTGGTCTCGAACTCCTGACCCCAGGTGATCCACCTGTCGGCCTCCCAAAGTGCTGGGATTACAGGCGTGAGGCACTGTGCCTAGCCTATATTTGTTTACTTTTAATGAAAAAATGTATTTGGCTGCTTGATAATGAAATAGATTTTGTTTTCCATTCTATTCCACTCTAGAGGATGGACCTAGTTTTTTTTGGTAGGCTTCCTGATTATGTTAACCTTGTTTGATTGGTTGTATACCAGACCATGTGGCAGAGGGAAGGATATTTGATCTGTATTATGATTCCTTATTGTCAGTTCCAGGCAGCACAGTAAACCTTCACTTAAATTTCTAATAGTTGTCTCAGTAATATATTCATAATATATACATTTATAGTTAATGTCATAACACTCCTTCATAGTGATGGTGGTTGTGAGACATGGTAACAAGTACTTCCTTAAAAGCTAATCTAATCATATAGACAGTATACTTCTGATTATGAAAGTAATATATATGTAAAATTTTAAGCAATACCAAAATTAGTAGAGTTGATGATAAAAGTCCATCATAATAAGATGGAGAAAAATTGAAAGAAAGAGTGTGTGTGTGTTTGAAATAGGCTATGGTCAAGGATGGAATAAAGGTAAAGGATGTCATACACATATTACTTCATATATGTAGCAGTAATTTTACATTTTGATGATGTCATTTGGAGGTTTCATCAAAATATCTGAATCACATGGTCTGGAATCCTTGAGCTGGACCTGGCAGAATCTCCTGATTCCATGCAAGCAGATTCACAGATTGACCTTGGAAATTACCAATACTTGAGGGATGAATAAAGGTAGAGGAACTGAGAAGGATATTCAGAGATGGGAGGGAAACCATAGTAGTAACTGCTGCTGTCAAGCAGGATTAGGATGCAGAAGGAAATTTGAGATTTGTCAGTTAAGAAGTCTTTGGTGATCTTTGGAAGAGAGCAGCTTCAGTGGCATGGCCAACACCAGATTGAAGAAAGCTGAGAAGTGAAGAGGAAGTGAGGAAGAGAAGCCAGCAAATATAGATTGTTCTTTGAGGAAGTTTAGTGGTGAAGAGGAGAATGAGGAAATGATTTTTGAGAAGGAGGCAGGATTTAGGGGAGTTTTTTTAAGACAGGAGAGATTTATGTATGCATTTTAGCTGATGACAAGAATGCATGCATTCATCCATGTAATATTTAGTTCCTACTGTGTGTCACTAGAGCTAATGAACAAACTAAAAAAAAAAAAGTAGTCATGGTATGGGCCCCTAGGTGGGGGCATTTTTGGTTGTCACAATGATTACAGAATTTTTTGTTTTTTTGAGATAAGGTCTTGCTCTGTCACCCAGGCTGGAACGTAGTGGCTTGATCTCAGTTCACTGCAGCCTCAACCTCCTGGGTTCAAGCGATCCTTCCACTTCAGCCTCTCTGGTAGCTAGGACTACAGGCATGCGCCACAATGCCCTGCTAATTTTTGTTTTTTATTTTTTGTAGAGACAGGGTCTCATTATGTTGCCCAAACTGGTCTCAAACTCCTGGGATCAAGCAATTCTCTCACCTCGGCCTTCCAAAGTGCTGGCATTACAGGCATGGGCCACTATGCCCAGCTGATTACAGGATATTATTGTCATTTAGTATTCAGGGCCAGGGTTGCCGTAAATCTTGCAATAAGAGGTATAGTCCTCAAGAATGAAGAATTGTCTTACACAAAATGCCCATATTGCTTTCCTCTAGTTTAAAAACACTGGTTAGATAAAGAGGGATTGAAGATATGAGGGTGCTGCTACTCAGCAGCATTCCACCCTGTTGACTACTCTTTTTTTTTTTTTTTTTTTTTTTTTTTGAGACAGATTCCCGCTCTGTCGCTGAGGCTGGAGTACAATGATGTGATCTTGGCTCACTGCAAACTCCACCTTCTGGGTTCAAGCTGTTCTCCTACCTCAACCTCCTGAGTACCTAGGACAACAGGCACGCGCCACTACGCCTGGCTAATTTTCGTATTTTTAGTAGAGACGAGGTTCCCAGGCTGGTCTCCACCTCCTGGCCTCAAGTGATCTGCCTGCCTCAGCCTTTCAAAGTGCTGAGATTACAGGCATGAGCCACCGCACCCGGACTGCTCTCTCCTTGAAACACAGTTTTCTCTTTACTTTAATGACCCCATTCTCACTGAGGAGTGAGGAAAGACTTCACTCTTTTCTTCCGAAATCACTAGGCATTCCTCCTCTCTTTCACTCGCAAGTCACTGGCTTTTCCTATTCTGCCTTAAGTTCTCTGGAGATTTGACCTATGTCTTTTTTTTCTCTACCTATTCTCTTTTCACCTAGTCTCATAGCTTTAAATATCATTTATCTCTCTAGTCCTGAACTCTCCCATGGGCTTTGGATTCATATAACTCTTAACTCTCGCTCTGTCACCCAGGCTGGAGTGCAGTAGCGCGGTCTCCGCTCACCGCAAGCTCCGACTCCCGGGTTCACACCATTCTCCTGCCTCAGCCTCCGGAGTAGCTGGGACTACAGGCGCCCGCCACCATGCCTGGCTAATTTTTTGTATTTTTAGTAGAGACGGGATTTCACCGTGTTAGCCAGGATGGTCTCGATCTCCTTACCTCATGATTTGCCCGCCTCGGCCTCTCAAAGTGCTGGGATTACAGGTGTGAGCCACCATGCCCGGCCTCATATAACTATTTACTTGGCATCTCTTACTTGTTTAATAGACAACTCAAACCTAACATGTTTAAAACAGAACTCTTAATTGTCTTCCATAAACCTTTTTCTCATTCATCTTCTTTGTGGCAATAACATTCACCCAGTTGCTCAAGCTAAAAACCTAAATCATCCATCATTCCTCTTTCCTTTATACTTCACGTCTAATCCATCAGCAAGTATTACTGGCTGTACCTTCAAAATATATTCTAAATCCATCTAATTTTCATTACCACTGCAATTGCTATCATGTTACTAACCATCATCATCTCTATCTGGACCATTACGAGTCTCTAATGACATTATCTCCCTGCTTTGACTCTTCATTCCCTATAGCCTTTCCACACAGAGTGTAAGAGATCCTTTTTAAAAGTAAATCAAGGCCAGGCACAGTGGCTCACACCTGTAATCCCAGCACTTTGGGAGGCCGAGGCGGGTGGATCACCTGAGATCAGGAGTTCGAGACTAGCCTGGCCAACATGGCGAAACCCTGCCTCTACTAAAAACACAAAAATTAGCCGAGCATGGTGGTGCACTTCTGTAGTCCCAGCTACTTGGGAGGCTGAGGTAGGAGAATTGTTTGAACCTGGGAGGCAGCAGTTGCAGTGAGCAGAGATCACGCCATTACACTCCAGCCTGGGCGACTCCGTCTCAAAAAAAAAAAAAAAAAAAAGTAAATCAGACCACATCACCTCTTTGCTTACAGCCCTCAATGGCTTCCTGTTCCACTTACAGAACAAAATCCAAACTCCTTATCTTAAAAGTAGGGAAGGGCCCCGTCTGATCTGACCCTTACCTACTTTTACAGTTTCATCCAATGTGACACTTTCTTCCTTGTTTGTTATGTTCTGCTTATCCTGGCCTTCTTTTTGATCCTTCAATATGCCAAGTTATTTCCCGATTGTCACCCAGCCTGGGTGACAGAGCAAGACCCTGTCTCAAACAACAACAACAACAACAACAACAACAACAACAACACCCTTAATAACATTGGAACCTCACTTCCTCATCTCTTTCAGGTGTCTGCTCAAATATTGCCTTCTTAGTGAAGGCTTTCGTGACCACACTATTAAAAATTTCAGCCACCACCAACTCTAGTATGCCCTATCACTTCCTCCTCCTTTTCTCCTCAGAGCATTTTCACCTTCTAATGTACAATACAATTTATGTGTTTATTTTATTTATCTCTTCCACAATAAGGTAAGCTCTGTGAAGGCAGTGATGTTTATGTTTTGTTTACTGTCTATCCTCTATACTTAGAACAGTACCTCTTGATTCCTGTGATGGGAGAGGAGTCATGCATCTATGAACTATTTTTAAAAAGACAGGTATGGTAATATGTTGGGAAAAAGGCTTATGGGGTGCCTGCATGAACTGGCCATAAAAATATGGGACAATAAGTTGTGGAAAGCCACAAGAGGCCTCTGAGGACTCTTGACTCCTGTGATGGGAGAGGAGTCATGCATCTATGAACTATTTTTAAAAAGACAGGTATGGTAATATAGTACTGGACTGTTTCAAAGTGGTAGCATTATCAAAATGTATCCATCTGGCCAGACACAGTGGCTTACGTATGTAATCCTGGCACTTTGGGAGGCCAAGGTGGGTGGATCACTTCACGTCACGAGTTTGAGACCAGCCTGACCAACATGGTGAAACCACATCTCTAGAAAAAATACAAAAATTAGCCAGGTGTGGTGGCATGCACCTGTAATCCCAGCTATTCAGGAAGGTGAGATGGGAGAATCACTGGAATCCGGGAGGTGGAGGTTGCAGTGAGCCAAGATTGCACCACTGCACCCTAGCCTGGGCAACAGAGTGAGATCTTGTCTCAAAAAACAAAAGGAAAAAAAAGAAATTTATCCATCAATTTAAAAAGATGACCTACTGGTTTTTCACCCTAGTTTTGGACAATACACACCTCTACATTTTTATACTTCAGAGGTAAATATTTTTATAATTTCAAAACAGAGACCCATCACCTTTAATTTTTTTTCATTTTCCTATAGCTTATCATTGTTAATGAGAGTTTTCATAAAATACTTAGTGGCAAATCATAGGCACTCAACAAATATTTGTTGATTAAATGAATGAATGAATGCAAGGATGGTTCCATATTAAGAAACTTGCTAATACAATTTACCAATAGATAAAAACTAAAAAATCATATGATCTTCACAAATGGTAAAGAGGCATTCGATTAAATTCATCATCTATTCTTACTTAGAACTCTTAAAATAAGAATAGATGAACAGATCCTTAACACATACACCAAAAGTCAGTATCTAACCAAATGAAGAAACACTAGAACCATTCCAATTAAAGTGAGAAATTTATATTTTTGTTCCCATTAACCAACCCCACACTTCCCCTCCCTCAATGACCCCTCCCATTCTCTGGTAACCATCCTTCTACTCCCTATGTCCATGAGTTCAATTGTTTTGATTTTTAGATCCCACAAATAAGTGAGAAAGTGTGATGTTTATCTTTCTGTGCCTGGCTTATTTCATGTAACATAATGATCTCCAGTTTCATCCATGTTGTTTCAAATGACAGGATCTCTTTTTTTAATGGCTGAATAGTGTATCTCTATTACATACTCATATTTTTTTAATTTTTAAAAATTTAAAGTGAGAAATAAGAAATAAAGTTCAGTATTCACTATTATTGCATAATATAGTTCTGGAGGTACTAACATGCAATTAAACAAGAAATAGGTTAAAATGATTGGAAAGGAAGAAGTAAAATTTCATTATCTGAGGGACTAGGTTGAATACCCAGGTGGAATGAATAACAAGGAATCGGGAAATAACTTGGCATATTGAAGGATCAAAAAGAAGGCCAGGATAAGCAGAACATAACAAACAAGGAAGAAAGTGTCACATTGGATGAAACTGTAAAAGTAGGTAAGGGTCAGATCAGACGGGGCCCTTCCCTACTTTTAAGATAAGGAGTTTGGATTTTGTTCTGTAAGTGGAACAGGAAGCCATTGAGGGCTGTAAGCAAAGAGGTGATGTGGTCTGATTTACTTTTTTTTTTTTTTTTTTTTTTGAGACGGAGTCGCCCAGGCTGGAGTGTAATGGTGTGATCTCTGCTCACTGCAAGTGAGCCTTGGCTCACTGCAGCCTTGACCTCCTGGACTCAAGTGATCCTCCCACCCCAGCCTCCCAAGCAACTAGGAGTACAGGCGCGCACCACCATGCCCAGCTACTTTTGTATTTTTTGTAGAGACAGGGTTTCGCCATGTTGCCCAGGCTGGTCTTGAACTCCTGAGCGCAAGTGATCTGCCCATCTTAGCCTCCCAAAGCGCTGGGATTATAGGTGTGCACACCACACCCAGACTAGAAAGGTTAATCTAAGTGAATATTTAAAACGCCAAGATTTAAGACAGGAGGTAATCTTAGAAATATCAGTAAAGAACAAGTAACTATTCTTAGAGAAATCAGGGGAAGTGTCCCAGGAAGTAGTAAACGATTCCAACAAGATGGGTAATAGGTGGTATCGTGTAAGAACATGAGTTTTTACGTTGTATATGTTTTAGGTGTACAACATGATGTTTTGATATACATATTCTCAGTAAAGTGATTACTACATTCAAGCTAATTAATATATTTATCATCTCAGGTAGTATCTTCTGTGTATGTGGGGTGTAAGAGCACCTAAAATCTACTCTCTTAGAAGATTTCCACTACTTGGTATAATATTAACTATAGTCCTCATGCTGTACCTTAGAGCTCTAGATTTATTCATGCTAAATAACCCAAGTTTGTACCCTTTGACCTGCATCTCTTCATCTCCCACTCCACCTCTAGTAACCACCGTTCTTCTCTCTATTTATATGTAATAGATATTTTTTAGGTTCCACATTTAAGAGAGGTCATGCAGTATTTTTCTTTCTGTGTCTGGCATTTTTCACTTAGCATAATGGAGGACATGAGTTTTTTTTTTTAACTGGAAGAAAGGGACAGGCCCAGTGTTATAAAGGAAATAGGAGGGAAAAAAAACTGGCGCCAACTGAGAAGACTATAGGGGAAGCAGTGTAATCGGGGAGATCCAGATTTCAGTTAGATTAAGAAGTTGAGAATATTCAAAGAGGCTTAAGAGATAAGGGATGATGTACTATGTATTCCAGAGGACCTAATGGAAAAGGCTCAGGATTTGATGAGGAATGGAAAATGGAGACATAATAGGAGATATGAAGATCCATATGGTAGTTATGTGATAAGCAATGATTTGGGAGTCTGAGACTTCTTATGGTTATTGACAAATAGAGTTAAAAGCATAATGAATTTAGTTCTGGTGGTCTCAAGACAGGTAGTGGTGGTGAGGCTGTGATTATTTTGGGGAAGAAGGTGAGTGCCAATGGAGATATGGATGTCTGTAGATGAATGTTCTTACTACAGAGTGAGTTGAGCTTACTCTTGACTCCTGTGATGGAGAGGAGGTATGCATCTATGAAGCATTTTTAAAAAGACAGGTGTGGCAATATAGTACTGGACTGTTTCAAAATGGTAGCATTATTGAAATTTATCCAACAATTTGAAAACATGACCTATTGGGCCTTTGCCCTAGTTTTGTACAATACATACCTCTATATTTTTATAGTTCAGAGGTAAATCTCTTTATAATTTCAAAGCAGAGATCTAATACCTTTAATTTTTTAAAATGTTCCTATAGATTATCATTCTTCATGAGAGTTTTTATAAAATACTTAATATGGCTGCAGTGGAAAAAAACATCTCATACATGTTTCTATAGTTAAACAATGGGAAATTAAATAGTTGAAGCAATTCAGAATGAAATCTACCCAAACTTTTTCTGTTAATCAGAATTTCCTAATATTGTTAAGTTTCAAATGGGAACTCAAATAGCCTTCTTTCCTAAGAATCAAATGTGCAAGGAGTGGTTGCTGTATTTCTGTCAAATGGAAATATTCTTATAATATCTAGAACCCACAAATAAATTAATTTAGAATATCTTCCAAAGTGTCAGTCCAAACCCTTCAGTGAAGCAGCTTCACTGAAATATCAGTAAATAGTGCTGGTCAAGTTACATATAAGATGTTTTTTACTTATTCTTCTCATCGTGGTGATGAAGTGACAGTTCAAGAGGAAACCTAGAATGGATGACCTCCATGGAACACCTACTATTTGGACTTCTCTTGTCAATTTTCAAACATCTTATAATATGATCATAGACATTTATCTGAGGAGCTGAGAAGCCTGTTCATCACTTACAAATTATAGGAATATGACCTTTCAGGAACCATCTTGTCATATACATCTCTCATAAAAACACGACAGGAAAGAAGAGATTTGAAACTCACAATAATAATCACTCAATAATGACTCCCCTAGTAAGTCAGCTCTCTCACAGCACATAGAGGACAATAAATGAAGGCCGAGGAAAACAATTTGCAAGCACTTTAACCTTCCTTTACCTCTCTTGAGGGAAGCCTCGAAGTAAATTCCCAGAGAGAGACTGAGTAGTTTTTACTACTTGCCTGAAGAGAAGCTGAAAGTGGGAAGTAGGGATCTCACAAACCTTAAATTATGGGCTTTTTTCCTGTTACTTTTTATTTATAAGGACAGAAGGCAGATATTTGAAATAAAGTTAGTGATGGATACTGGGGTAACCAGCTTCCAGCATGGCACCCAATAATTCTCACCTCCAGATATTCTTCTCTTTGTGTAGCCCCCTCCCATATTGAGTAGGGCTGACCTGTATAACTAATAAGATTTTTTTTAATGAAAAAGTATAATCTATGAGGCTACATTCTAAAAAAGGCATTGCTTCTGCCTTCATCTTTTGGATCCTTTACTCTGGGGAGAATACAGCTGTTGTATCCTAAGGACACTCAAGCAACACTGTGGAGAAGTCCATGTGGTGAAGAGCTGAGGCCCCTTACAAACAGCCATGTGAGTGAACTATCTTAGACACAGATCCCCTAGCCCTAGTCAAACCTTCAGATGTCTACAGCCACAGCCAACATCTTGACTACAGTCTCATAATAGAGCCTAAGCCAGACCATCTAGCTAAGCCATTTCCAAATTCCTCATGCACGAAAACGTGGGATAATAAATGTTTATTGTTGTTTTGAGTTATAAATTGGGGGGAGGTATAATTTGTTATGCAATAATAGATGACCAGTAAACAATAAATAATAAGGGGCTGGGCATGGTGGCTTACACTTGTAATCCCAGCACTTTGGGAGGCCAAGATGGGAGGATCACTTGAGCCCGGGAATTTGAGACCAGCCCGAGCAATATAACAAGACCCCTCTCTACAAAAATAAAAATAAAAATAAATTAGCCAGGTGTGGTGGTGCGCACCTGTGGTCCCAGACACTCAGGATGCTGAGTCGGGAGAATTGCTTGAGCCCAGGAGGTCGAGACTGCAGTAATCCGTGATCACACCACTGCACTCCAGCTTGGGTGACAGAGTGAGAGCCTGTCTCAAAAATAAATAATTAATTTTTAAAATGTAACAGAAACAGAATTTAAACCTAAGTTTGATTCCAAAGGTTGAGTTCTCAAAAGGTTAAAAGTTTCCCAATGAATTTTTAAAGTTTTCCTTAGTTTACCTATTAAAATAACTTATTCTTTAAAACAAATTCAATTTGCACCCTATGTAAAGAAAGGAACATCAATCCCTTTAAATTGTTTGGTCAGTGACATCGTCCTATATTTACTAATGTTTAACAAGTTAGGTCTTGAGCGCAATCAGTTAGAGGTCAATTAATATCCATGTCTGTATTCCAGATATTTGTTTTAAAGTATTGCTGAAAAAATCTCATGCATATGTCAGGAGTTGTTTTTCTGTTAAGATTCCTCATTGAGTCTTCTGTCTTGCAAGATATTAATGTGTGCGATTCCACCTAATTTGTCCCTTCTCTTGTCTCTTCTCTGAAACCACTGTAGTATATAATTTTAATTTCCTTAAGAAGAAAAATTAGTGAGTTGTTTCTGAATTGCCCTTCACTAGAACAGCAAATGATTTTCAGAACCACTTTAAAGTTCTACCCAGAAATTGTATCTAAATTTTGCTTGTCATAATTTTTTCCTTTCTCAATTGGCATTTTAACCCTGGAAAAATAATATTCTGCCATGAAAATTCTAAACATTTCAGACTAAAGAAACAAATATTTGTATCTCTTCTTTGAGGTGACATGAGTTAACATGTGACGTTAAAGATCTCAATTTGACTATCAGACCTGAGTATTAGAGTAAAAATGGATGGGACGTTCTTTGTCGAATAGAATGCCTATTTACTTTGAGGCAGAGCACCTGTAACTACCCCCTGAGAACCGTATGTCTCTCACTTGTAGCATCTCTGATTATGAAGATCCAAATTTTCAAAATATAAATTAGGAGGCAATTTTTTGTTGAATGAAAATGTTAGCTATAGTATTTAGATAGTAGCACCTGTAGAGCTCTATTTACAAATCTTTGTTTATATACAGATTTAATAAAGTAAAATATAACTCACAAGCATGTATTGCTCCAAACACATTATATTGCAAAAACACAACTGCCTACTTTAAGCTTTTTACAAGAAATCTCAATTTGTCACATTATTTATTTGATATGTATTTTCCTCATAACTTACTGCTTTCCCTCTGGCCATTAGAGCCATGAATTCACCAGATGTCCAATATTTCAAGTCTTCTATCTCATTTTAGAGAAAGCTTCATAATTTACCTGAACCTTAGGCTGCATTTTCTTCATTTCTTTGTTTATGGAAACCATATGCCATGCTATCCTATATGTAGACATCAACTTCCATCAGAAAGAGAAAGCATGTAGAGAGTAAGAGATAGACTTTGTGTTGTGGTAAAAATACACATAGTATAAAATTTACCATCAGTGACATTTAGTATATTCACGATGTTGTGCAACCATCACCAGTATCTAATTCCAGAACATTTTCATCAGCGCTAAAGGAAACTCCATACCCATTAAGCAGTTACTTCCCTCTTCTCCATTTCCCCAGCCCCTAGCAACCACCAATCTCTTTTCTGTCTGTATAGATTTGCCTATTGTGGGCCGGGCGCGGTGGCTTACACCTGTAATTCCAGCACTTTGGGAGGCTGAGGCGGGCAGATCACAAGCTCAGGAGATCAATACCATCCTGGCTAACATGGGGAAACCCCGTCTACTAAAAATACAAAAAATTAGCCGAGCGTGGTGGCATGCACCTATAGTCCCAGCTACTCTGGAGGCTGAGGCAGGAGAATTGCTTGAACCTGGGAGGCAGAGGTTGCAGTGAGCCGAGATTGCCCCTCTGTACTCCAGCCTGGACAACAGAGCGGGACTGCGTCTCCCACAAAAAAACAAAACAAAACAAAACAAAACAAAACAAAGATTTGCCTATTGTGGACATTTCATATAAATAGAATCCTATAATATGTGACATTTTGTCCCTGGTTTCTTTCACTTAGCATAATGTTTTCAGGATTCATCCATATAACAGTACTTTATTCCTTTTTATGGCTGAATAATATTCCATTGTATGGATACAACACATTTTGTTTTTTCCATTCATCAGTTGATGCACATTTGGGTTGCTTACACCTTTTGACTATTATGAATAGGGCTCCTATAAGCAAAAACATTATGTACATGTTTTTGTTTGAAAACCTGTTTTCAGTGCTCTTGGGTACATACCCAGGAGTGGAATTGCTGGGCCATATGGTAATTGAGATGAAACATTTAGAGTGAAATCTTACTAAACCAATAAGTTGTCCTCTTGGAGAGGTGGAAGTCATATTGTTATTTCTCTTTTGTTTTGATAACATAACACCTGAACTCCCATACCTCCCTAGAAAATGTGGTATGGAAATTTATGCCAGAAGACTATAAGATGGCATCACCAACTCATACCCAACATGAGAGCTAAACTTTTTTTATACAAATTGCCAACTGATATAAAGGCAGTTGAAGGTCCCCAACTCTAACAGGCATACTGCTATGTACCTTCAGAAAATGAAGGTTACAGTCAAGTAACCAAAGTGTTTCTGTATAGCTTTGGAGCCAGAAACCTTAGTCAGATTACAGGAGGTTACCCTTGGGCCACTCACTAAATTTCTCTGTTGTAGTTTCTCCATCTGTAAAATGGGGATAATAATCTCTGCTGCTCAAGATTGACATAAAGATAGGGCATAGCCTGGCACATAGTTGACAATAAATATTAGTCTCTTTTCCCCATATATTCTTACATTCTTCAAATTAATTGCTCTCTAAGATATCAGTATTTTTCTTCTCATTTTCTCTTTCAGGCTAAAATTAAATTGCCAAATACAAACCCTTCTGATATTCAAATTGATGTCCAGGAAACAATCCTTGACCTTCGTACTCCTCAGAAGTGAGTAAAACTTAGAACTGGAATAGTGTATTATAATATTAATGAGTCTTCAGTCAATATTTTTTAATGTACAGTTATTTTGTATCACCCCTAAAGTCTGAAGAAAAGTGGAAAATTTTGTTAATCGTTCAAATGTTTGATCTACATTAATATAAACATAAATATGTTTGGAAATACTTGGGCTTTTTTCTACTTTGCATCCGTACATTTGGAGTGGGTTAACGCTATCAAAACACAATTCTTGACACCCAGATACAGTTTATCTGTCAGAAAAAATTACTAGAAATGAAAATGCCATTAAGTTGTAAGTCTTATATGTGGTTTTTGTACATTGATTACATAAGGGAAGCAATATCTTTACACTTTTGTCATTTTGTGGGGCTGTAAGGTTAAATTTGATTGTTTTCATTTAAATCAACAAAAAGGTCTTGCCATCAGTTACTATCTAAATACCTCACTGCTTTGTGCACATCTTATCTGGATATAGAGCAGTGAGCACATACTGGTTCATTGCAGTGGTCCTAACTCTGTAACTCATGAACATTTCAAACTAGATTTGGGAGGCAGGCAGTTGCTGGCACATTTTCTTCCTTCCATTATCAGTACCTGCAATTCTCCTTTGTTGAGCTTAGGACTTCAAGAAAATGACAAGGAGATCCCTCATACAAAAGATTCCTATGTGTAAACAACCCAATATGCATATGTAGCTTAATCTTGGCTTCTATAGTAAATGCATTTAACCCAAAATGGTCTACAGATAAATATGTATCAAATGTTTTCTCATTATTTACATCATTTCAAAAATGGATCCTCACAGAACAATCATCTCATGTTATAAAAATTATATTCACTATTTCTGCTGTTTACTTCAAGGCGTATTGTACCCTTTCTGTTGCATTCGATACACGAATTTACTCTTCCACATAACCTTTACAAGGAAAATTGGTTAGATGAACAATCTTCCATGATATTTGCAAGCTTGTTAAAAGCACACATACGTCTACACACCATGGAGTTAATTTCCGTTTCCCTAGCCATTCTCACTGTCTGTGAGACTTTCATTTAGCGGATTCTGATGGATATCTGTAAAGACGGCACAGCCATAGCAGCTACCTAAGGATTGATGGAGACAGCAGAAATACTGAATACAATTTTTATGACATGAGATGTTTGTTCTGTGAGGATACATTTTGGGTTAAATATACTTTTCCACATAGAACATGGGCTACACAGTAGGTCCTTTGGATCATAATGTACTTATATATTAAATGCATAGTGCAGAGAGGTACCATCTCTTAAGAAAACCTGCTTAATTAAGATAGAAGACAGAAGATATAATTAAGGTTTTTATCATGCTTCCTAAATACTTGAGAATCCTTTAGAGCCATGCTTTTCTCTGAAATTGCATTATCAGGAATGTGTCTTGTTTTCGAGTTTATTGATATTCACACCTACTTTCTTTAGTTTCTAACTTTAACATCATATAACGCTATGTTTATCCAATCCGAGAAAGATTTGAGAGGGCATTCTGTTTTTGTATCTATAAGGCAGAAACAAGCGAATTTATTTTAACTGAATTGACCAGTGGTTTCTGTCAAACAATAGTAAATTGCATTCGAATTATCAATAAAACCCAGGTATTTACCAAAATAAATAAAGCAATTTACCAAATTCTTCACTTTTTTCAATTGGTTGTTTTGGCATGTAGATACCCAACATGGAGTAAATGGAGAGGAGGAAAGACGGAGAAAATTGGATAATTTACCAGGATCTCTTAAGTCTTTATATGAGATTTCATTATTTTTCTAAGTGAATTCTAAGAATTTCATAAATGAATACCTTGAATGTGATAATAATAACACATTCTAAAGACAAATGTAAGCTAATTTTTGGTTGAGTGCTGCTTTAGATTACTCACACATTTGCTGTGCTCCTTTAGTTCAGATTGGGAATTGACTGATTTTCAAAGACTAATACCTAAAAAGGAAGTTTTCTAAATGAAATGGTTGAGTTGCAGCTCAGTAGCTATTTGTGCACTTTCTTTGAAAATAGTTATGTCTCCTTCAGTAAACCTTAAAAAGGTTTTTAACCCAGATATGTAAGTCAAATAATTTTGTTAATTATATAAGATAAAAATTTCATTATGCAAATATGCTGGGAACCAGGATGTCTTTTGCTTAAATCTCTTGTGAGCAACATCAACTTAAACTCTCTAATATAAATATAAGCATGTAAGTCTCTAAACTTGAGTTTACTGTAGAGATTTTTTTTGTATTTACATTCATGTATTATTGTTTGCATTTAATTTCTAATGAAAATTAACGCTGGATGAACCTTTGATCACTGCCGAGACTGTAACTTCTGAAAATGCAAATACATTGTCAATGTAAAAGTAGAGGTATTGGGTTTAAATGTTTGTTCATATCTTACAGTACTAATCTATGGTAATTATTCAAATGTTATTTTGTGGTGACCTGAATACTTGCTTCATTTATTTACTCACTCATTCATTTATTTATTCACTCAACATTTATAAAGTCTTCCACTAGACACTAAGGGAGCACCGAGATAAGATACATTTCTGTCCTTCCATGAATTGTACATGGATAAGTATTTGGAGAATTTTTATTTTGTTTAAATATAAATCTCAGTATAGATAATAAGACAGTAAAACAGACGACAAAAATATTTCCCTTCTCCTAAGAGCCTAAATCAGTTGTACAGTTCTACTGTTCAACATTTTATTATGTGAAGCCATACTACTTAGAACTACACAGAAATGCAGGCGTAGATGGATCATTCCAATGGCCACTAACTGTCTCTTTTGAATTTATTTCTCTCTGGACAAAGAAGTGCACATTATCACTGGAACTCCTTCTTCAGCTGATTTATAGTTGTCTTTTAGTGCAATGAAGCTACCATACTAAGCTTTGCTTTCTTTTAAAAGTGAATATATTATCATTTATAGAATAAAGTATAAAGGAAATCTAAGTCTAGCACAACCTATATTGTAAATAGCTTCAAAGGATGGACTCTAAACGGCTTTTGCACTCACTTTTTTTTCCTGAGATGCCAAATATTACAGTCTACATTAAAATGCATTGCCACTTAATGGCAACGTATTCAGGTGAAGTGTTTTCCCTACCCCACATGGAATGGAACAAGAGTCACAGAAAATTTATCCTTCAGGTTCCATAAATGTGTAATAAATACTTTTAATGAACCCAGTCATCTGAACTCAGGTTTTTGCAAAGGAATAAGGAAGGAATTGATTTTCAAGGGTTTTGTTTTCAAATACATACTAGTTCTCAATTCAAGAACCCAATAAGTGCCCCTAAAAATACCATATTCCTTTACTTATTTGGATATTATACCTTCTAAAAGAGCATCCTGTCCACCTTTTATAGAGATACTCAGACCTTCTCTACTGAAAATGCGAGGTAACAAGTGTTTCATGCATTTAATTTTCTTCCAAAACCAGCATGTGCTGACCCCATGCATAATTTAGATTCATGCCAATACGGCAGAATTGTGGATGTCTCATCCCAGCAATGCATCTAAAGCATAAAACTATCCAGCAACTGAACTATAAACCACAAAATAAACCTAGCAATCTATCACAGGGAATTTTTGTCAATGCATAGTAGAAAGAATCAGAAGCAAGGAGAGAGAAGCACTTTCATTGATTTGGTATTGAAATCATTCCCAGCCTCAGTTTCAAAAACTACACCTGTGGTAGAGACTCTGCTTAAATCTATGTTAGCAGAAGTGTTATAGAGCCATTCCAATTCTCAAATTTGTATCCGTTGGCCACATTGCATCTATACATAAGTATGAGTGGCAACAGATCTGTCCAGCAAACTTAAAAGTTGCATAGTTCTATTTCTATGCCTGTAAACATAGCCTGAGACTATGTAAAATGAGGTCAATTCGGAGAAAAATAAGGGCGCCAAAACAACTGCTTGGATTTTTAAGTCCAAAAAAACTGGTTACTGTTTGCGTTATTTAGGCATATTTTTGATCCAATATTTACACTATCTAAATATTGGGGGGGGGGTTGGTTTCTAACATTCTAGTGGCATATGTTGTTTGCAATTGTCTTATTGAAAGTGATACATCATTTTAGGAAGCTAAGGTTTCATTTTGTTGTTGTTTTTTTAGGAAGCTGCTGATAACTCTTCCTGAGCTGGTGGAATGTGCCAGTGCCAAAGCATTCTATGTCCCAGAGACTGAAACTCTTGAAATCAGTATGACTATGAAAAGAGAGTTAGATATTGCTAATTTCTTCTGAAATTGCATGAAAAAGATAAAAAGTAGTAAAATGGCATTGGTAACAATTAAAAAACTTTGAAAAAATGATTGTTTTCTACATTCTCTTTATTATTCTGACGTATTTTTGAAAGGGACAAAATTCAATTCTAGTGATATTGTGACCATTTACAGTAATTTCTATTACTCTGCTAGGAAATATGTTTCCTTGGCCGGGCGCAGTGGCTCACGCCTGTAATCCCAGCACTTTGGGAGGCCGAGGCAGGCGGATCACTTGAGGTGAGGAGTTTGAGACCAGCCTGGTCAACATGGCGACACCCTGTCTCTACTAAAAATATGAAAATTAGCCGGGCGTGGTGGCAGGTGCCTGTAATCCCAGCTACTCCGTTTCAAAAAAGAAACAAAAAAAGGAAATATGTTTTCTTATGTAAAGAAACTATTCTATTTTTATAGTGATAGCTGAGTAGAATATTTACAGGTTAAAAAATTAGAATATTTCATGGTCAATTACATAATTGAAATATGATCACGAAATAATTAGTCCACTTATTTCAGTAGTCTAAAAAACTGATTATTTACACTTACACTGTGATACAATCAGTTGCATAGCAGTTGGTCATTATTATTACCAGAGAATTTTATTTGGTTGCTTTTTCATTGATTTGAGCAAATGATTTACAGTGTTCTCCATTTAGGCTCTCACTATTGTTCTGGAATATGCAGGTAATAAATAGTTTGATGTACCATACTATCAGCATATTTACTTGAGTAAGGAACACTTTTGTGCACACAGTATTATTTGGCTTATTCAGTTGTGCTTTTAATGCTTGGATATAGTTAGGTTAAAAACATTTTTTATATGCACTAATGATTATTAGCATTGCCTTTTTGGGTACTGTATATGTAGTCAGTTGAAATCCTTGACTTTAAAATAAATATAAAGAAAAGTGTGGCACATTTACAAATCCTGTTTGCTCTCATTTCCTATCTTTCTTCTTAAATAGATATATCTATTTTAGGAATTGTCTCAATGTCCCTCCTTCTTCTATACTGTATTGCATATGTTTATTTCCAAATTATTTATGAATACATTATAAAGCTTGTGTGACTTGGCTTCACACATTATTGTAGAACTGTGGAGTTACCAAGGAGTAAAGTTTGAAAAGATGAACAATGAAAAGATGTTCATCACTTCTATATGAACTATTAAGGGAATAAATACTCTAGCAGATATTTTCTAAAGTTAATTATATATGTACAACTACCAAGCATCTAGTTTGTGACTAGATGAAATGATGAAATAGAATGAAAAGACTGAGATTTTGGAAAAAAAATGGTTGTGTTAGAACACTAAGCTGTTACAGAGAATTTGACATTTAAGCTACCAACATGACTTTCTTCTATGGGGGCAAAAGTTGAGGGTGGGATTAACTGAATGGAAGCTAGTGTCTGTGAGTTTAGGTCCATGATGTTACAGGACCTAAAGAGCATCATACTTTGTTTTTTTAGCATCTTTTTAAAAGGCTATATTTTAAGAATTTGAGTTGATGCCCCAAATTTAAGCTATGGGGCAAGTCTAAGCAGTAACTGTATTAGTCAGGGGTCTCCAGAAAGACAGAATCAATAGGATACATATAGAGAAATATATGGAAGGGAATTTATTAGGGGGATTGGCTTACCCAGTTATGGAGGCTGAGAAGTCCCACGACAAGCTGTCTGCAAGCTGAAGACCCTGGGATGCAGGTAGTGGCTCAATTCAAGTTCACAAGCTTCAGAACCAGGGAGGCCAGTGGTGTAACTCTCAGTCCAAGGTCGAAAGCCTGAGAACTGGAGGGGATGGGGGTGAGGAGGGGAGGTGCTTGTGTCCAAAGGCTGGGAGCCTGGTGTTGTTGTCCAAGGACAGGAGAGGAATAGTGTATCTCAGGTACAGCAAGTTTGGATGAACACATTTGCCTTTTCTCTGTTTTTGTTCTCTCTCCACTCCCAGCAAATTGGATGGTACCCACCTACATTGAGGGCAGATCTTCCCCACCTAGTCCACTCAAACTCACATGCTAATAATCTCCTCTGGAAACATCCTCACAGACATACCCCAAAATAATACTTTACCAAGTTTCTAGGCATTTCTTTCTTTTTTTTGAGACGGAGTTTCACTCTGTCTCCAAGCTGGAGTGCAATGGCGCAATCTCAGCTCACTGCAACCTCTGCCTCCCAGGTTCAAGCGATTCTCCTGCCTCAGCCTCCCAAGTAGATGGGATTACAGGCACGTGCCACCATACCCAGCTAATTTTTGTATTTTATTAGAGACGGGGTTTCACCATGTTGGCCAGGATGGTCTCAATCTCTTGACCTCGTGATCCACCTGCCTCGGCCTCCCAAACTGCTGGGATTACAGGTGTGAGCCACTGTGCCCGGCCTCTAGGCATTTCTTAATCCAGTCAAGTAGACACCTAAAATTATCCATCACAGTAATCAGTATTTTTTTCTTCTCTGGAGAGAAACAGAAAGTTGGTGGAAAATGTATCTTTTTCCTATGTCCTGGCCCTAATTACAAAGACTGTTCTTACCCAAGTTGACTAAATGTGTACAGATTGTTCCCAGAAGAAGAGATAGAACATATCCAAGCCCACTTGAATTGGGCTTTAGTTATGTGGTATCATATCAATTATATATTGAAACAGCTTTGAGAACAATGAAATGTGATCAAGTGACTTATACCCATCTGGAAATCATCCTGGGTCACTGTCCTTGGCTTCAGAAGTAACAACTATAGGAGTTATTTTGTTGTTTTGTTTTCAAGCTAATTCACAGTGCTTTCTTCCCTTAAAGAGGAATAGTCCACTAAAGCAAATGGAGGAAAGAGAATACAAAGGGAAATTTATCTTGTCAGCATTTATTACTGAATCTTAGCCATTACCAGGAGAACTGGAAGTTAGGCCACAATTGTGGCATAGTGTAGGCTACATACACATCTCCTTCATGAACTCCTTTATCTCATTTTTTGTTCCATAATCTCTGGTAGCATTTGTGGGGATTCAATAATTCATTTATTCATTCATTCACTCATTTATGCACTCTTTCAGCAAATATCCACTGAGCACTCCCACATGCTTAGCACTGTATTAGGTGCTGGGCATATAGCAACAGCAAACCAGATGTGGTCCCTGCTCTCATGAAGCAGACAGTGTAGCAAGGGAGACAAACAATAACTGAACAAACACACAAGTATCTATGTTCAAATTATAATTGCTGCTATGAAGAAACAGAACAGGTACCTAGAGAATATCAGAGAACCAAACCTAGTCTGGGGAGGGGCAACAGAAAAGGTTATCTTAAGGATGTAAGATTTCAGCTGACAAATAAAGAATACCTGGACTTAGGTAAAGAGAGTGTTGAGGGAAGGAGAACAGTAAGGCTTCTGGGTGCAAGGGGTAGCAAATACGAAGACCCAGGGTGAGTACAGCTTGGGGAGTTCCAGGAAATGAAAGTCAGTGAGTCTAGGGTAAACCTGGGGGAGCTCAACTAGAGGTAAGTTTGGAAATGTAGGCTGGAGCAAAGTCACGTGGAATCTCATAGGCTAAGGTTGGGAATTTGGAATTTATTCTAAGTGCTTGGGGGAAGAGAATACATTAGGAGGCAAGAATGGAAAAGAAGAGATAAGTTAGAAGGCTATTGCAATAGGCTAGGTTATTATTCTATATGTTAACCCAAAGAAAATTCATTATCGATTTTATTCTAATTAGAAAAAATACATAATGATTGCTATGGTTTAAATATAGTATGTTCCCACCAAACACATGCTAAGGCTTGGTTCTCAATGCAGCAATGTTGGGAGGTAGGGCCTAGTGGGAGGTGTTTGGGTCATGGAGGGAAGATCCCTCATGAATAGATCAATGTTGTCTCTCAAGAGTGAGTACTCCCTCTCATGGGAATGGATTACAATGCAAGAGTGGATTGTTACAGGATGAAGTTGCTCTTCATGTCTTCTCTCTTTGCACATGCCTGCTGGCCCTCCCACCTTTCCACTGTGAGATGAAACAGCATGTGGCCCTCTCCAGAAGCCAAGTAGATGCTGGGCCCATGCTTCTTGGACTTCCGAGCCATCAGAATCTTGAGCCAATTAAACCTCTTTATTGCAAATTACCCAGTCTCAGATATTCTCTCATAGCAACAGAAAACTGACTAAGACACTGACATGCTCCAAGCAGGAAACTTTAACAATAGAAAAGCTCTTTAAAAATGAAGCAAAATTTAAAATCACCTGTAAGCAAACAAACCATAAAAAACCACTGTTATCATTTTGGTGCCTCTTCCCAACCTTTTATTTTCAATGCGTAACATTGATGTTATTTTTTCCCAAATGGGATGATATTGCACACACTGGTTTTATAATCCACTTTATTTTAATTTCCAAGTGTATTCCTTTTTAAATCATGGTTTTTTTCCTGAATTCTAACTGTATTGCGTTGTGGTAAAAGAATGTGATAAATAATCTGTGTATTTTAAAAGACAATATTGTGTAATTGTCGGGTACTGAATTCTACATATGTCAATTCAAGTTTTTTGTGTTGTTCAAATCTTCTACATTCTTGTTAATTTTTGGTCTGCTTTATCTGCCAACACTGACAGATATATTAAAATTTACCACTGATTATAGATTTGTCAGTTTCTCCTTGTAATCCTGTCCATTTTTGTTTTATGTATTTTGAGGCCATATTTTTGGGTACAGACAGATTTAGAATTGTTATATCTTCCTAGTGGATTACTCCTTTTATCAATATGCTGTGAAACTCTTTAACCTAAATAATTATTGTTTTAATGTATGTTTTGTTTACCATTAACATGGCTGTATCATTTTGGTTAGTATTTGTCAGGCACACTTTATTTTCTATCACTTTCCATGTTTTCCATGTTTTAGATAAAACTTTTATTAATAGCATGTAGCTAAATCTGGGATTTTAAAATTTAACTAAGATTCTGTCTAAACTCACAAGTTTTAGTCCAGTTGCATTTATTGTGATTAATGATACATGTGGATGTATTTATATCATTTTACTGTGAGATTTATCTTTTATTCTTCTTTTTCCTCCTTTCTTGCCATTTGTCAATTTTTAAATATTTTTTCCTCTTACTGGTTTGAAAATTATATATTCTGTGTTTTTTCTAACATAAACGTCTAAAGTTTCTCAGTACTGCTACCCTCCCATAAAATAATTCAAGGACTTAGTTTTAACCCAACCATGCCTCTCTCACTTTGTTTGTATATTACCAGATGATTCATCATCATTATTGCTTTTAACAGACAATGCTTGTCTAGATTTACCCATGTGTGTACCAGTATCTTTGTTCACCATCCTTTTTCCACATGAATGCTTTCTTTCTGAATGTACACACTTTAGTGTTTCCCTCAGCAAAGGGAGTTCTTTATTTTCTCACTTAATTTCTGAAAATATTTTTATTGCCCTTATTCTTGAATACTAATTTAACTGGGTTTAGAAATCTAGGTTGACAGTTATTTTCCCTCAGACAGGGAATTTCTCTCAGACAGTTATTTTCCCTCAGAACTTTGAAGATATTATTTACCTGCATTCTGGCGTATACTGTTGTAATGTAAAAGTCTGTTGTCTGTCTTTTTGTTGCTTTGTAGATAATCTGTCTTTTCTTTCTGGTAGTTTTAAAGATTTTTCTCTTTATTTTTTGGTGTTCTACAATTTGACTATAATATGTTTAGATATAGATTTATTTTTATTTTTTTTTACTTGGCACTTGTACTTCTTAAGTCTTCCATCAATCCATGAAAATTCTCAGCCATTATCTCCTTGAATATTGCCTTTCTCCCATTTTCTGTATTTTTCTTCTGGAAGTCCTCTTAGGTAAAGGTTGAATCTTTCATTCTGTCCCCCATGTCTTCTAGCCTCTGTCATATTTTTCATCTCTCTTTGTTCTTAATACTGGGTAATTTTCTAAAATCTATTCCCCAGTTTAATAATTCTCAGGATTCTAATCTTGCCAGTGATTATGTCCACTGACTCCCCCTCATAGTGAAATGAGATAGTTCCCTTTACCCCTTCACAGGACTCGTGAAGGCATTGGCTCATTTACTCAGCCTGCAGCTCTCAACCCCTTGTGGGAGCGGGCAGAACACAGGTCAGCAGGTGCAGAGGCCAGGATGAGTGCTTCTGGGCAACTGGCCTGAGCAGAACTCTGTACAGGCCTGCAGCAGCATCTAGGGGTTCCCCATGACCCCTGGAGCCCCAGAGGGAACGTGTTACACTGTGCTCTTTTAGCTTTGTCATCCATGGACTGCTTAAGTGTTAAAAAGTTCAGTGGAGGGTCAGTGTGCCAGCCTCTTGCTGGCACCTGGGCCCTTGTCCAGTGTCCAAGAAGAATCAGGTTGCACGAATGAATTGAAGAGTGGTGAATGTGGAAGATTTTATTGGGCGGTGGAAGTGACTCTCAGTGGGCTGGGGAGCTGAAAAGGGGATGGAATGGGAAGGTGGTCTTCCCCTGGAGCTCAGCCATCCTGGACAAACTCTTCTCTGAGGTTCCACTGTCAAGCCCTCCCTCTAAAGTCAGGTTGCTTCTCTCTGATGTCCAGCTACTTCTTCTCCTCTCTTCTTCTCTGCCACTCTGCCACTTTGCCAGTGGGGCCTAGGGTTTTTATGGGTACAGGATGGGGGGCAAGGTGAGCCAGGGTGGTTTTGGAAAACGCAACATTCGGACAAGAAAACAGGAATGCATGTTCTCACTTTGGGCCATGGATCCAGGCTTGAGGGTGTGGCCCTCACTGGGGACTGCCCTCTTCTACCCAGTATTTCCCTGCCCCCGTTCATATCAACAGTAGGTAATTTACTCTTGTATTTTTTATTGTGATATCCGTTTTCATGGGGCTTTAAAAAAATCTGTGAAAATCTCTTGTGGTCTGTGTTGTGGGAGCATCCTTCCAAAGCAGTTTTACCTTTGCTTCTGCCAAAAAACCTCAGAGTTAATGTTCCCAGGCCATTCAGGTAGAATAAATTAGAATTGCAACCCTATTTGAGTTCCAGGCCTGTGCTTTAATTATCAGAGGAATTTTTTCTTCCACCTAAAGCTGAGACAGAGACAGATAGGATTCCTTGTTGTTTCCCTGGGCTAAGATGCACAGAATCTGAGCTTTATGATAGGACCCATGGCCTAAGACATCTTCTGTCTCTGTGTTTGTTAAAAATTGAAACTCCCTTACCAGGGCAACCACAACTTTCACAAGATTACCACTCTGGTTTTCAGTTTTCTCCTCATTTTTGGCTTTTGGGAGTTTTCCCTTATTTATTGGGGGCTCAGTTATTCAATTAAAAGAAATTTTGTATATCTTACCTTGTGCTAATAGTAGTTTATATCAAAAAGTAATTAGTTGACCATATTGCTGGAAATGGCTGGTCTGCTTTCTTAACCTACCAATACATTTCAAATATCTTCTCATGTTGATATTCTTCAACATGATTGTTACAGATTGAATTTCCTAGAGAATAGATTCCAAATCAGACAAAAAGTTTACTGGGGAGTACTCTTGGGATCAACACTTGTGGGAAGAAGAAAAGGAAGCAAAATTGGACAAAGAGGTTGAGCTATGATGCAGTCATACCAAGGCCTTAGCAGACCACACGGGGAGCTCTGAATCTGGAATAAACTTCCAGAATTGTTTCCATTTGGAGCAAGGAGGCTGAGACTATACTCCTGCACTGACTGGCCATTGAACGCAAACTGCACCTGGGAAGGGGCATAACCTTACGTTAGGTCACTCTCTTCAGCCAAGGGCGGTTGCCAGAGAGGAATGACAGCAGAGAGCTGTCTGCCAGCAGCCGTCTCAGTAGTGGGGAGAATAAGCCCTTTGTCTTGAAGCAGGATATGGATGGCACAGAATGGTGTCCACAACAATGATTTTAAATGGTTTGAAGTCTCCCATCATACATATATATGGACTCTGAATATCCAATAATGATTATTTCTATTTTTTCTATAAGAATAATACATGAATAATACTGATATGAGCATTATTGTACATTCTCTTTGTCCGCATCTTGTATTTTATTCCTCAGGTTAAAGTCCTAGAAGTGAAATTGCTCTGTATGCACATTTCTAAATATTTTGATAAATTTAGCCAAATTGCCTGTCAAAGGCTCATATTAGTACGCATTTCTCTACACCCTAAGAAACCCTGAATAACATCATCCTTTTTAATGATTTGCAACTTAATAAGAAAAAATAACATTATATCATTTTTACAAATTCTATTCCTTGACATACTTAATGAGGTTGAACAATTTATCATACATTTATTGGCTATTTATGCTCTTGTTTTGAGGTCTATTTATTCTTGCCTTTTGCTAATTTTTCTATTAGAGTATTTAATTTTTTCCTATTGATTTGTAAAACCTTCTTATATATTAAGAATAGTAAAGTTAGCTATCTGTAACATATTTTACAAACATTTCTCACAGGATTTTTTGTCTTTTAATTCTGTTTAGTATTTTTAATAGGAAGTTTTTATGTTTTGTAGCATATTCTTAGGTTATTCACTTATTTTTATTCTGGTGGTATTAAGATTTCATCTTTTACTTTTAACTGTATCCAGCTAGAATTTGTTTTGGAACAATTAATTTTTGGCTTTTTAACTCTAGAGTTGAACATTATAAAATATGTTTAAAACATTTACTGTCACACTCTGCCTTCTCCCATTTAATTTTACTATGAAATCATCCATAAATTTTGCTGCTAGAAGAGCAGTTACTGATTTGTAATATATTATAAAGCAATGGAATTTGAGTGCAATGCACTTTTAGTCAATTCCCCTGACAAGATAATTTTTAAATGTTTCTATTTGACTTTAAAATACATTTCACATATGTACATTTCACACATACGTGAACAGGTCTTACACTAAATTTATACCCCAGTCCAAATTTCAGAAGCCTCATTATGAACATCCAACTTGACAGGTGATGGGAAGCAACCAGTTTTCCTTATCCTGCTAATCTGTTTAAATGCCTTTTTCTTTCTTACTCACATGCAGAAAACGACTGTATCACCTGTGAAAGGAAAATAAATATTGGTACCCCAAAATCACTAAGCCAAAGGGAAAAGTCAAGCTGGAAACTGTGTCAGGCAAATACGCCTCCCATTCTATTCCTAAATAAGATAGCTACAAAGATAAAAAAGCTACATACCTCCCTCACAATTTGCCCACGAGGAAATTCCTTGTGGACAAATGATAGACAGAACTCAAAGTTATCCCTCTGCTCATGTGAGACAAATGCATACCTGACTGCTTCGTTTGCCCTATTGTTTCATAAGCCAGACTAAGGCATAAGCGACTATTCCTGTAAATTGTGCATTCAGTGAAAAGCTAATCAGAAACTAAAAAAAATGCAACCATTTGTCTCTTATCTACCTGTGACCTGGAAGCCCCCTCCCTGCTTTGAGTTGTCCTACCTTTCCGGACAAAACCAATGTACATCTTACATATACTGATTGATGTTTCATGTCTCCCTACAGTGTATAAAACCAAGCTGTGCCCCGATCACCTTGCACACATGTTGTCAGGACCTCCTGAGGCTGTGTCAGTGGCACGTCCTTAGCCTTGGCAAACTAAACTTTCTAAATTTGTTGAGACTTGTCTCAGATAATTTTTGGTTTAAACACATTTCAACCTAAGCAGTGCTTTTACCTAAATACATTGAATATTCCCACACTCAGGAGGGGGAATTGAATGGATGAGTAGTGTGTGAAAGGTAATTTTTTTTCTTTGAGATGGAGTTTCACCCTTGTCACCCAGGCTGGAGTGCAATGGCATGATCTCGGCTCACTGCAACCTCTGCCTCCTGGGTTCAAGCAATTCTCCTGCCTCAGCCTCCTGAGTAGCTGGGATTACAGGTGCCCACCAACATGCCTGGCTTATGTTTGTATTTTTAGTAGAGATAGGTTTTTGCCATGTTGGCCAGGCTGGTCTCGAACTCCTGGCCTCAGGTGATCTGCCTGCCTCGGCCTCCCAAAGTGCTGGGATTACAGGTGTGAGCCACCACACCCGGTAGAAAGATAATTATTTCTGTTTAAAGCATTTTCCATGTGGATAACGCACAGTACAGGGAAAGGCAAGACCAAGGTTAACATGGAATCTTTATGCCAATAAGAAAAGCCCCACCCTATTGAAGAAAAGGTAAAAAAAAAAAAAAAAAAAAAAAAAAGGCATCCTTCGTAAACAAATTACAACCTCCACCACTATCCCAGGGAGACAAATTAGGAAAAGGCCCTCAACACTGCTATGCTGACTTTTGGCTTCAACTTCTTGCCTCTTTCTCAAATGCCTTTGGGCCTATACAACCTTAGGCAGTACCTTCTCTTCATCCTCCTTTTTGTTATCCTCTTCAATTCTTGCTGTACTACAGGTTTTAACGGTCAGTTAAGGAATCCAAATAAAGTCTGTAATTTAGTTAATATTATACCAATGTTAATTTCTCAGTTCTGATCATTGTACTATAGTTATGCAAGACATTAACATGAGGGGAAGCTGAGTGAAAGAAATACGAAAACTCTGTATGATTTTGGCCACTTCTTGTGGGTCAAAAATTATTTTTTTTAAAAAAGCTTGTTTTAAAAAGTCAGTAGTGACTTTTTTTAAAAAAAGTAGTGTTTTAAAAAGCAGAGTGAGATGGCAGTGTAGGACTCTCCATTAATCATCCCCCCACAGAAACATCAATTTGAACACATGAAAAAATCTTTACAAGAGCTAAGGAAACCAGGTGCAAGATCACAACACCTAGTTTTAGCGTAACAAGACACACTGAAGGGGATGGAAAAGGCCGTTTTACATTACTCACTTCACCCCTCCCCCAACCCCAGGCTGCATGGCTATGAGTAAGTTTAACCAGGGAGGTGTAAGAGCTCTACAATGAATAATATAAAACACCAATGAAAGAAATTAGAGACAAATAAATGGAGAGATATACTGTGTTCATGGATTGGAAGGATTAATATTGTTAAAGTGGCCGTACTACTGAAAACAATCTACAGATTCAATGCAATCCTTATCGAAATACCAGTGACAGTCTCCACAGAAGTAGGAAAAACTGTACTAAAATATGTATGGAACCAAAAAATACCTGGAATAGCCAAAGCAATCTCAAGCAAAAAGAACAAAGCTGTAGGCATCACAATACCTGATTTCAAAGTATGTTACAAAGCTCTAGCAACAAAAACAGCATGCTACTGACATAAAAACAGACAAATATACCTACAAACTAAAAATAAAATCCTAAGCCCCCCACTCTCTGGACAGACCCACTATTGGCCAAGGGGATCCCAGAAAAACCTTAAAAACTGAATTCTTGGTCATAACGGGAAGGAAGGTCAGACGTGCCTTGTTATACTCCCTCCTTTTTGGAGATTATGCACAACTGACCAACATTAATGTTAAAATAGAGATCATAAGACTAACAAAACAGACTTTGCGACAATAAGATAACAAATCATACACAGGACCTAATGCCTGATCCAGTGTATTGGTTAACAGACATATCTATCTTACCTTTGTGAAAGGAAAATAAATCTTGGGGCCCCAAAATCACTAAGATAAAGGAAAAAGTCAAGCTGGGAACTGCTTAGGGCAAACCTGCCTCCCATTCTATTCAAAGTCATCCCTCTGCTCACTGATATAAATGCATATCTGATTGTCTAAATTGACTGAGACCTAGCTCAGGTTTTTGGGGTTCACATGTGCCAAGAACACACAAAGGGATAGATTCAAGTTTCTTGAATCAATGGTGCTGGAAAAAACTGGGTATCCATATGCAGAATAATGAAACTAGGCCCTTATCTCTCACCATATACAAAATTAAACTCAAAATGATTAAAGACTTAAATGTAAGACCCAAAACTATGAAATTACTAGTAGAAAACATAGAAAAACACTTCATGATGTTGGTCTTGGCAAGGATATTTTTGGATAAAACCTTACAAGCACATACAACAAAAGCAAAACTAGACAAATGGGATTACATCTCACTAATAAGTTTCTGCATAGCAAAAGAAACAATTAACAGAGTGAAAAGACAGCCTACAGAATGGAAGAAAATATTTGCAAACTATATATCTGACAAGGGGTTAATATCCAAGATATATTAGAAACTCAAACAACTCAATAACAACAACAACAACAACAAAAACCCAATTGACAAATGGGTGCATTACCTGAATAGACGTTTCTCAAAAGAAGAAATACAAATAGACAACAGGCATGTGAAAAAATGCTCAATATCGTTAATAATCGGGGAAATGCAAATCAAATCCACAATGAGATATCACCTCACTCCAGTTAAAATGGCCATTATCAAAAAGAGAAAAGATAATAAGTACTGGCAAGTATGTGGAGTACTTATCTCCACATATTTATAGAGAGAGAGAGTTACTGGAGGCTGTGAAGGGTAGAGGAGAGGGGAGGATGAAGAGCGGTTGATTCATTGGTACAGATATACGCTTAGAAGAAGTAAGACCTGGTGTTCGATAGAACAGTACAGTGACTATAACTAACATGAATCGATTGTACATTTCAAAATATGTGGGACAGAAAACTTGAAATATTCATAGCACAAAGAAAAGATAAATATTTAGGTACTAGATATACCGATTACCCTAACTTGATTATATGAATATATTGAATTATCACATGTACTCTGAAAATATGTACAGCTATTATGTATAAAACAATTTTTTAAAGAAAAAGAATTTTTAAATGTAATCATAAATTTAGAAAAGAAAATGTGGTATATATACAGAATGGAATGTTACTCAGCCATAAAAAGAATGAAATCCTGCCATTTGTGACAACATGTATGAGCCTGGAGGACATTATGTTAAATGAAATAAGCCAGGCACAGAAAGACAAATACCACATGATCTCACTCATATGTGGAATCTAAAAAAGTTGATCACATAGCAGTAGAGAGTAGAATGGTGGTTACCATAAGCTGGGGTCATTAGCAGTGAGGATGGAGGATGGAGAGATGTTGATTAAAGGATACAAATCACAGTTAGAAGAGGAATAAATTTTAAGAGAAATACAGCAAGGTGACTGTAGTTAATGGTGACATATTCTTAAAAAATGTAAAGAGAGTGAATGTTATGTACTCTTACCACAAAAATAGCTAAGTGAGGTAATGCATTTATTAATTAGCTAGATTTAACCATCCCATGATGTTTATGTACTTCAAAACATCATGTTGTACACAATAAAAATGTAAAATGTTATCTGTTAATTTATTCTTTTATTTTTGTTCTTTTTATTGTTTTTCTTTTTCCTTTGTTTCTTATCTGTCAAATTAAAATAATTTTTTTAAAAGTCAGTACAGGAGAAAGTCAGCTACAGGATTTTGATCCTAGCCTCACGGCTCTGTCTTTCTTTGCAGCTCTGAACTCTATTTTTTGTCATCCACACCTGTGGTGTGCTTCCAATTTTGCTGGATATATTGCACAAACCAGGGAATCTGTTTGTAGATTACAGCTGGTTTTCTTTCCCAAATACAACCTGTTCAACATAAAGACATAAACAATAAGCTCAATCTCAATTTCAATAAACTTGATTAATCAACTTTTTTGCTAGACACTGTGGGGGTGGTATACAGAACTATACAGTAAAAAAATTTACAATTAAATTTAGAAGACATGAGTAGCACACATAATACAAAAGAAAACATATAAGCGACAATATGTAAGTGTTAAATTGTGTACTTCAGGACATTAGTGAAAATGGTGGGATCAGAACTTGCAAAAATCCTCTCCTCCATAAAGCAACAGAACATTAAGTGAAAACTCTAAGAATTAAATTTCCGGAACCTGGAAATGTAACCAAAAGCTTACAACAATCCAGGGTACATTTATTCGAGAGAAATAGCTGAATCTGAGTAAAAACAGCAAAATTTGTGGCATTTCAACCTACCCTATTCCCATCCTCATCCCCTTCCCAGTTCCACAATAGCTTTGAAAATCAGTGGACCTCAATCAGAGTAAAAACAAGAAGCTGGGAAAACAGCAGAGGGAGCAAAATGCAGTTAGGGCTTCTTCAGAGTTTCATGCCCAGAATTACTCTGCTACTTAAACAAGAAAAACACTCAACAAGAAAAGAAAACTATAGACCAATAACCCTTGCAAATACGGATTCAAAAATCCTCAACAAAATGCTAGCGAATGAAATCCAGCAACATATAAAAAAGATCATACACCATGACCAGGTAGGATTTATCCAAGGAATGGAAGGTTGGTTCAACATATAAATATCAATCAATATACTATACTATATTAATAGAATAAAGGACAATTACTTCATGATCATCTCAATAGATACAGAAAAAGCATTTGACAAAATTAAACATCCTTTGTGCCAAATATGCTCAACAAATTAAAAATAGAAGGGAATTTTCTTACTCTCTATATTAGGCCATTCTTGCATTGCTATAAAGAAATAACTGAGGCTGGGCGCAGTGGCTCATGCCTGTAATCCCAGCACTTCGGCAGGCTGAGATGGGTGGGTCACCCGAGATCAGGAGTTCGAGACTAGCCTGGCCAACATGGTGAAACCCCGTCTCTACTAAAAATACAAAAATTAGCTAGGTGTGGTGGTGCATGCCTGTAGTCCCAGGTACTCGGGTGGCTGAGCTAGGAGAATCGCTTGAGCCCAGGAGACGGAGGTTACAGTGAATTGAGATAGCACCACTGCACTACAGACTGGGTGACAGAGCAAGACTCTGTCTCAAAAAAAAAAAAAAAAAAAAAAAAACGGAGATAGGGTAATTTAATAAAGAAAGATGTTTAATTGGCTCACAGTTCTGCAGGCTGTACAGGAAGCATAGCAACATCTGCTTCTGGGGAGGCCTCTAGAAGCTTACAATCATGGAGGAAGGCTAAGAGGGAGCTTGCATGTTACATGGTGAAGGCAGGAGCAAGAGAGCCAGTGGGGAGGTACTACACATTTTTAAATAACCTGATCTCATGAGAACTCACTCTCTATGATGAGGACAGTACCAAGGAGAATAGTGCTAAGCCATTCATGAGAAATCTGCCACCATGAGCCAATGACTTCCCACCAGGCCCCACCTCCGACATTGTGGCTTATATTTCAATGAGATTTGGGCAGAGATACACATCCACACTATATCAGCTCCCTAACCTTTGCTCATTACCACTGTTCCATTTATTGTCTCTATGTTTTGCCTTTTTCAAAATGTCATATAATTGAAATTATACAGTATATAGCTCTTATGAGAGTAATATAGTGTGTCCCTGCCCAAATCTCATATTGAAATATAATCCCCAGTGTTGGAGGTGGGGCCTGGTGTGAAGTGATTGAATTGTGGGCACGGATTTCTCATGAACGGTTTACCACAGTCCCCCTTGGTACTGATTGGCTTCTTTCTTTGTCCATTTTTAATTGGGTTACTTTATTATTCAGTTGTAATGCTTCTTTATATATTCTAGATATTGGTCCCATATCAGATATATAGTTTGAAAATATTAATATTTTCTCCTATTCCATGCATTGTCTTTTTACTTTCTTGATAATGTCCTTTGAAGTGCAAATATTTTTAATTTTGACAAAGTCCAATTTATCTATTTTTTATTTGGTTGCTTGTGCTTTTGGTGTCCTGGCTAAGAAACAGTTGCCTAGTCCAGGTCATGAAAATTTATACCAGATCATTGCCTAATCTAAGATCATAAAGTTTTATACCTATGTTTTGTTCTAAGAGTTGTAGGTTTAGCTCTTATATGTAGGTCTTTGATCTGTCTTTAAATAATTTTTATATATGATATGAGGTCAGGATCATGTGTATGTGCAGTTGTCCAAGCACCATTTGTTACCCGACATTGAAGAGTCTTAGCACCCTTATTGAAAATCAATTGGCCATAAATGTATGGCTTTATTTTTGGGCTATCAATTCTATCCCATTAATCTATATTACTATCCTTATGCCAATACCACACACTTTTTTATTACTGTACCTTTGTAGAAAGTTTTAAAACTGGGATGTGCGATCTCTCCAACTTCGTTCCTCTTCGTTCATCTTTTTCATGATTGTTTGGACATTTCCAGGTCACTTGCATTTCCATATGAATTTTAGAATCAGCTTGCCAATTTTTAAAAATGAAACCAGTTGAGATTTTGATAGAGCTTTAGTTGAATTTGTAGATTAATTTGTAGTATTTCTACCTTAACAATATTAAGTCTTCCAATTCATGACCATGAAATGTCTTCCCATTTATTTATGCTTCCTTTAATCCCTTTCAACAATATTTTGTGGTTTTCCATGCACAAGACATACTGTTCTTTTAAAAAAATTATTTCTAGCTATTTTATTTTTAAATGCTATTATAAGTAGAATTGTTTTCTTAATTCATTCTCAGATTGTTCATTGCTCCTGTATAGAAATACAAATCATTTTTGTATGTTGATCCTGTTTCCTACAACTTTGCTGAACTTGTTTATTTGCTGAAAGAGTTTTTTTGTTTATTTTTTGTTTTTTTGAGATGGAGTCTTGCACTGTTGCCCAGGCTGGAGTGCGATGGCATGGTCTCAGCTCACTGCAACCTCTACCTCCCAGGTTCAAGCAGCTCTCCTGTCTCAGCCTCCCAAGTAGCTGGGATTACAGGTGTGCACCACCATGTCTGGCTAATTATTATTATTTTGTATTTTTAGTAGAGACGGGGGTTTCACCATGTTGGCCAGGCTAGTCTCGAACTCCTGACCTCATGTGATCTGCCCCCCTTGTCCTCTCAAAGTGCTGAGATTACAGGTGTGAGCCACTGCACCCAGTCTCTAGCTCTAAGAGTTTTTAAAGCGTTCTTTGTGGTTTTCTTTTTCTCTTATTTTTGAGACAGGGTCTTACTCCGTTGCCCAGGCTGGAGTGCAGTGGCACAATCTTGGCTCACTGCAACCTCTACCTCCTGAGTTCAAGTGATTCTCATGCCTCAACTTCCTGAGTATCTGGGATTACAGGCACGGTCACCATGCCAGGCTAATTTTCATATTTTTTGTAGAGATGGGATTTCGCCATGTTGCCCAGGCTGGTCTTGAACTCCTGGCCTCAAGTGATCTGCCTGCCTTGGCCTCCCAAAGTGCTAGGATTACTGGCATGAACCACCATGCTTGGCCTCTTTGTGCTTTTCTTTTTCTTTTTTAAAAAATTTATTTGTTAATGTTTTTCTATGCACAAAATTATATTATGTGGAAAATAGAGTTAGTCTTCCTTTCCAATCTGGATGGTTTTTATTTCTTTTCCTTGCCTAATTGCTCTGGCTAGTGCCTCTAGTAAAATGTTGAATAGAAGTGGTAAAAGTGGATAAATAAATATTGGAATATAATTCATTAAAGTATAAAATAAATATCCATGTGTTCATACTCATATAAACAAGTAACTAACTAAATAAATAAATAAACAAGAAGAGACAAATCTCCTGTACAGAAAAATTCCAAATAATTTATATAGATAATCTACTCTCAAAAAGGTGGAGCTTAGCTCCTCACTCCTTAAGTATGGGCTGTGCATAGAGACTTCCTTCAGAGTACATTACAGAAAATGAGAGACAAAGAGTAACTTCACAGTGGAGAAGCTGGACGAACACTACTTCAGCCAGGTGATACAAATCAACATCGACAGTGATGAGTCATGCTCACAGTAAGTACCGTCACCCCTATCTAACAATGAGAAATCTGATAAATCCCAATAGCAGGACATCCTAGAAAACACCTGCCCAGTACCCATCCAAATTGTCAAGGACAATATGAGAAACTGTCATGCCAAAAGGAGCTTAGGGAGACATGATGGCTAAATGCAATGTGTTATCCTCAATGGCATCTTGGAACAGAATAAAGACATCATTAGGTAAAAGCTGAAGTATGTTTTTTTGAGTTGGGGTCTCACTCTGTCACCCAGGTTGGAGTGCAGTGGCATGATCACAGCCCACTACAGCCTTGAACTTCTGGGCTCAAGGGATCCTCCCACCTCAGCCTTCTGAGTATCTAGGACTACAAGTGTGAGTCACCATGTCCGGCCAATTTTTTAAAAAATCTTTTTGTTGTAGAGATGGGGCTCTTGCTATGATGCCCAGGCTTGTCTTGAATTCTTGGCCTCAAGCAATCCTCCCACCTCAGCCTCCCAAGGTGCTGGGATTACAGACATGAGCCACTGTGCCTGGCCTGAAGTATTTTTTAATAAATAAAGTAATTTTAGTAACTTAACAAAATAACTTCAGTTAATAATACTGTATTAATATTGACCATTAACTATAGAAAATGAACCATATTAATGAAAAATGTTAATAATAGCAGAGACTTGGAGTGAGGTATATGGGAACTCTCTGTAGTATCTTTCAATTTTTCTATAAATCTAAAGTTAAAAATAAAGTTTTTCCAAATGGACAAAGAATTCAAATAGGCATTTCTCCAAAAATATATGTACAAATGGCAAATAACCAGATGAAAATATCCTCAGCATCAATAGCCATTCAGAAAATACAAATCAAAACGGGATACCACTTCACACCTAATAGGCTGGCTATAATAAAAAAGATGGAAAAAAATCAATGATGGCAAGGATGTGGAGAAATTGGAGGCTTCATATTTTGCTAGTGTAGTAAAGTAAAATGTAAAATGATGCTTTGGAAAATGGTCTAGAGGTTCCTCAAAAGTTTAAACATATATTTTCTATAGATCCAGCAATTACACTCTTAGGTATGTGCAAAAAAGAGTTGAAAACATATGTCCATACAAAAACGTGTACATGAATATTCATAGAATTATTATTCATAACAACCAACATGGGGAAAAACACAATTGTCCATCAATTGATGAATGGATAAACAAAACATGGCAGATTCTTACAGTGGACTATTATAGAGTTACACAAAGGACGGAAGTACTGACACATGCTGCAACATGAATGAATCTCAAAAACATTATGCTAAGTAAAAGAAGCCAGAGGACAGTTGTGGTAGCTAACAACTGTAATCCCAAAACTTTGGGAGGCTGACTGGGGGAAGATCACTTGAGGCCAGAAACTGGAGACCAGCCTGGGCAATATAGCAAGACTCCATCTCTACAAAAAAATAAAAATTAAAAAGTAGCTGGGTGTGGTGGCACACATCTGTAGTCCTAGTTACTCGGGAGGCTGAGGCAGGAGAATCTCTTGAGCCCAGGAATTTGAGGTTAGTGCAAGCTACAATCATACTACTGCATTCTATCCTGGGTGACAGATTGAGACTTTGCCTCTAAAAAAGTAAAAATAAAAATAAAAAATTTAAAAAAATAAAAAATAAAAAATAAAAAAAAAATAAAAAATTTAAAGGGCCGGTTGCAGTGGCTCACGCTTGTAATCCCAGCACTTTGGGAGGCTAAGGTGGGAGGATTGCTTGAGTCCAGGAGTTCAAGACCTTTTGGGGAACATAGTGAGACTCCCATCTCTATAAAGAAAAAATAATTATCAAAAAATTTTAAAAAGAAGCCAGACACAAAAATAAATAAGTAAAAATAAATAAACAAAAAAGAAAAAAATGAGAAAAAAGCAAAATTAGAAAAAAAAGAAGCCAGACACAAAGGCCATAAATTGTATGATTCTCATTACATGAAATGCTCCGAATAAGCAAATCTACAGTGACAGAAAGTGGATTAATGGTTGCCTAGGTCTGGGAAGAGGAGAGAAGTGAAGTGTTACAAACTAAATGTTTGTGTCCCCTACAAAATTCAGATGTATAAACCCTAATTCCAATGTGATGGCATTAAGAAGTGGGACCTTTGGGAAGCAATTTGATTATGAGGGTAGAGGCCTCACAAATGGGATAAATGTTCTTATAAGAAGAGGCCACAGAACTAGCTAGCTTCCTTTCCTACCTTGTGAGGATACACGTGAGGAAGTCAGCAGTCTGCAGCCTGGAAAAGGGCCCTTGCTAGAATGTGACCATGCTGGCACTCTGATCTCAGACTTTCAGTCTCCAGAACTGTGAGAAATAAATTTCTGTTTTTTTATAAGCCACTACTCTGTGGTACTTTGTTATAGTAGCTCAAACTGACTAAGACATGCAGTGACTGCTCATGAGCATGGGGATTGTTTTTGGAGTGATTAAAAGGTTCTATACATAGAAAAAGGTGACACGGCAGGGCGCAGTGGCTCGGGAGGCAGAGGCAGGAGAACCACTTGAACCTGGGAAGTGGAGGTCACAGTGACCCAAGATTGCGCCACTGCACTGCAGTCTGGGCCACAGAGCAAGACTCCATCAAAAAGAAAGAAGAAAAGAAAAAAAGAAAAGTTGATGGTTTGTGGTGTAAGACCTAAAATTAAGGTTCAATATTATGTGCTGCTTTGATGTCTGAAATGGGAGGGAAGGTGTGGCTCTAATGGTTCAACTGCGAGCATCCTTGGCAAAACTGCTGTAGCAGATTTCAGGTCCCCACCAGTCTGTGGAATTATTCAAACAAGCCAATCACATCCTTTCTTGGAAACCAAGGGTCACTTTGCCCTCTTGATACTACAAAACCTACCTCCCACCTCACCCACTTGATCTCTCACTCTGTTCCTGAGTATATAACATCTGTGTGGGCCTGTATAGCATGCTGTGTCATTCTATGGGCTTTGAGTATCTGTGATTAATAAACTGCTATCAATCTCATCTGCCCGTGACAGGTGTCATGTGTTTGGCCATCCCCATAACCCTAGGATGGGACTCTCTCCCTCACCAATGGGTGAAGAGCAGGCAATCAAAACATGGTTGCACATCTTTGTGAATATACTAACAACCACTAAATTGTATACTCTAAAAAGGGGAATTGTATGTTATGTGTATAACTCGATAAAAAATCTTTTTTTTTCTTTTTTTTGAGACCGTCATGCTCTGTTGCCCAGGCTGGAGGGCAGTGGCAGGATCTTGGCTCACTGCAACCTCTGTCTCCCGAGTTCAAGCGATTCTTGTGCCTCAGCCTCCCTAGTAGCTGGGATTACAGGCATGCACCACAACACCCTGCTAATTTTTGTATTTTATGTAGAGACAGGGTTTTGCCATGTTGGCCAGGCTGGTCTCGAATTCTTGGCCTCAAGTGATCTGCCCTCTTTGGCCTCCCAAAATGCTGGGATTACAGGCAGGAGCCACCATACACAGCCTGCCATGTTCATTTCTAATTCTGGGCTTTCATTCACCTGGAATTCTCAAATCTTAGCCATCCTTCAAAGCCAAATCAAGACCTAGCTATACGAAGCTTTCCTTGATCTCTTATTGTTCTGAACACCAACATAATTTGTCATCTGTAGACACAATTTTTTCATCTCGTTTTTTAAAACTGATTTTTTATTGGGCCAGGCGCGGTGGCTCATGCCTGTAATCCCAGCACTTTGAGAGGCTGAGGCGGGCAGATCACTTGAGGCCAGGAGTTCCAGACCAGCCTGGCCAACATGGTAAAACCCCACGTCTACTAAAAACACAAAAATTAGCCGGGTGTGGTAGTGCACGCCTGTAATCACAGCTACTCAGGAGGCTGAGGCACGAGAATTGCTCGAACTCAGGAAGTGGAAGTTGCAGAGAGCCAAGGTCACGCCACTGCACTCCAGCCTGGGTGACAGAGCCAGACTCTGTCTAAAAAAGAAAAAAAAATTAGCTGGGCGTTGTGGCTGGTGCCTCTAATCCCAGCTACCAGGAAGGCTGAGGCAGGAGAACCGCTTGAACCCAGGAGGTGGAGGTTGCAGTGAGCAGAGGTCGGGCCACTTCACTCCAGCCTGGGGGACAGAGCGAGACCTTGCCTAAAAAAAAAAAAAAAAGAAAGAAAGAAAGAAAGAAAGAAAAGAAAAGAGAAAAGAAATGAACACGGCAGATTTGATGCACAGTATGGAAACTCATCTGACTAAATTGCATGATTGCTTTAGGGGTTATCAGAGAATAAGACTGGCTAGGTAGGTGGAGGAAAAATTAAGGCGGAGCTTGAAAGACAGCAGAGTTTTGTCTTCATCCTGTAAATCCAGATTTTTATCAGAGAATTGACATGATACAGAGACAAGAGAGGCAGTATATAACCTAGTAATTAAAGAGCATAGGCTCTAGAGTAAGACAGACCTAGGACTCAATTGTGGCTCAGACTATTTTCATCATGACTACTGTACCTTTACTATTTCACAGGTTTGAAGCTATTATCTTTGAATCCTGGTATGGCAAGGCATCATTGTCACTTTCTCTCATTGACTGTGCTAGCATTCTCCCACTTCCTACTTGTCCTAAGTATTCTTTTATTTTTTTTAAATCCAGGACTGATTGAGCAACCAGGACCCAGAAAAGCTTGCTAGCATAATCCTCAGTTACATTTAAAATACTTGGAAATTTTCATTGTTTTGAAATAGTTTGACTTGAACTAAGCTAGAATTTACCTTCCGTTGGTTTTCTATGAAATAATGTAAACAAAATGATATGGTGCCTCAATGTATTAAGAAATTAACTTTGTGAAGACTTTAGCATGTGTATTGTTTTATTTAAAAGGTAGGGCTACATATAAAGAGCTCTTTATTTTTTATTTTTATTTTTCTGAGACAGAGTCCAGCTCTGTCACCCAGGCTGGAGCGCAGTGGTGTGATCTGGGCTCACTGCAACCTCCTGCCTCCTGGGTTCAAGCAATTTTCTTGTCTCAGCCTCCTGGGTAGCTGGGACAACAGGTGCAGGCCACCACGCCTGGCTAATTTTTGTATTTTTTAAGTAGAGATGGGGTTTCACCATGTTGGCAGGCTGGTCTCAAACTCCCGAGCACAAGTGATCCACCCACCTCGGCCTCCCAAAGTGCTGGAATTACAGGCTGAGCCACTGTGCCCAGCGCAAATAGCTCTTCATTAAAGGAAGCCTAGCAATAAACCTTTTCAGAAAGCCTATATTAATTAAATACAAAATGTTAGCAACTATATTACTAAAACTGCATGAAGTTATAAAAATGCATTTTAATTGTGTTTATATAATTATGATGTATAAGGCAGCTTTTGCTGCTGCTTCTTCCTCTTCTACTTCTCCTTCCTCTTCTTGTTCTTCCTCTTCTTCTTCCCCTCCCCCTACTACTTTTCCTGCGCCTCCTAACTATGACCTTGTTAACTATTTTTATGTTTCAGGAAAATCTGTCAATCATCTGCAGGATGCATGGAAGTGGGTAGATACAGAGATTCTGTTATAGGAATCCAAGAGTAATGTTAAAAGACACTATAGATTCTATACATTCTAGCCCACCAAAGCTGGCTTGCTTGGCATAGCTTTTACAGGTTTTACTTAGGTCTGAGGCACTAAATTTGCCCCCCACTAACGGGGCTGGAACAGAGGTATAACGAAACTAGTGAAAACTACAAGACATAAGAAGATGTTCCACACTCCCTAGAGTGCAGACAAGCAGCTGAAGACTGACCCCTGTGCCAATAAAGGAGCCAGAATGAAAACGTAGGAAGAAATGGGCAAAGACCCAGAAGAAGTTAGTGTTAAGAGAAACCAGGTAAAGCCTGCTAGATATTATAGTGAGATCAGGAGAATGAGAACTGAAAAGGTTATTTGAATTAAAGGATTAGGCCACTGCCTTACAGCAATGTTGTGGGCGGGTAGAATCTAGATTGGAAGAGATCAATGAGTAACAAAAGGCAACTTTGGAGAAATTTGGCAGGAAAGGAAAAGATGGACTAGCAGTTTGTGGGAGAGAGTGGTATTAGGTTTTCTGTTTGTTTTTTATATTTTATTTTTACTTTTCCTTTTGTTTTTGAATTTTTAAAGATCTGCATACTTGAATGAGTTTCAGGCCAAGGTAGAGGAGTCAGTACTAAATATTTAAGGTAGGAAATCATTTCAGTACAAATAATAGAAGAGATGGGGTAAAGCGAGCACAGATTAACACTGGGATTGAGGACAGACACATGCTTTAAAGATAGGAGTAATGGGGACATTATGATGATGATGATGATAATGATGATGCTGATAGCGTAGATGTATTGAAGAAACTGTTCTAAGAGCTGTACATAGATTATTTTATTTAATCCTTACACTGATCCTTTGAGGATGAGAAAACTGAGACAAAGTGAGGTGGTAAATTGTTCAATATCACGCAGCTAGTAAACATAAATGCAGGAATTAAATCAAGGCAGGAATTAAATTAAGGAGGTCTGACCTCAGACCTCCACTACTAAGAGAAATACAAATAAGATACAAATAGATTTTGAGTTGTGGAATTCATGAGGACAAAGTGAGATAGACAGGAATTGTATGCAAGACTTGAGGAGAGTGGAAGAAATCTGGAACAGCTACTTGTAGTCAATAGGGGAGGAATGGAAAGACTGCAATGTGGAGAACATAACTGAGGTGGAGAGCATAAATAAATAATAGACCCTGACCTTTACCTGTTTGCAACTTTCTCTAGCAGGGTCCCAGGAGCAAAGGTAGAATTTGATGTTGGGGGTTAGGGAAGTCAAGGGCAAGGGATTCTAAACCCGTTACTAAGTGCATTATTAAAACATTTGCTGGAGTGATGTTAGTGAAAATAGCAAAGAAAGGAACTACAAAATTCCACTCCTCCATTAAAACAATGAAAAACTGACAAAAACGGTTAGACTCAACTGTTTCAGAACTCTGGAAATTAACCAAAGTCTTGCAACAACCTGGGAAGCACATATTCAGAAAAAGTGACTGAATCTTAGTAAGAAACGAGTGAGCTTTGTGATATTTTAATGTGTCCTATTCCACTCCCTCCTCCCTAGCTCAGCAGTAGCTTTGAAAATAAAAAGTTACATTCCTAGTACTAAGGGGAGCAGAGAAGAACTCATTTTCCTCAAATTGTCATTATTTGATTTGTTCAGAGGCTCCCTGGACGACTGGTTTGAAAAATGTGCCTTTATCAGGAACACAGTGCTAACAGCTTTTCCCCAGGGGATGTTTCTCAAAAAGAGTCAGAGGCAGATATTTCTCAAAAAGATTCAGAGGCAAATGTTTCTTTCTTTTTCTTTTTTTTTTTTTTTGAGATGGAGTCTTGCTCTTGTTGCCCAGGCTGGAGTGCAATGGTGCAATCTCGGCTCACTGCAACCTCTGCCTCCCGAGTTCAAGCGATTCTCCTGCCTCAGCCTCCTGAGTAGCTGAGATTATAGGCACCTACCACACGCCCAGTTAATTTTTTTTTTTTTTTGTATTTTTAGTAGGGACAGGGTTTCACCATGTTGGCCAGGCTGGTCTCAAACTCCTGACCTCAGGCGATCTGCCCCCCTTGGCCTCCCAAAGTGCTGGGGTTACAGGCGTGAGCCACTGTGCCTGGCCCAGAGGCAAATGTTTCAATGGCATGGACCTAAGAGGTATCTGATGAAGTGTTTTTATCCAAAATGTATAAGGAACTCAACTCAATAGCAAAAGAACAAATAACCTGATTAACAAATGTGCAAAGGATCCAAATAGATATTTTTCCAAAGAAGACATACAAATGCTCAACAGGTATATGAAAAGGTGCTCAACATCACTAGTCATCAGGGTAATGCACATTGAAACCACAATGAGCTATCACCTCACACCTGTTAGAATGGTTATTATCAAAAAGATAAGCAATAATAAGTGTTAGTGAGGGTTTGCAGAAAAGGGAACTCTTGCACACTGTTGGTGGGAATGTAACTTGGTGCAGCCACTATAGAAAACAATATGGAGATTCCCTCCAAAAATGAAAATAGAATTACCATATGATCTATCAATCCCACCTCTAAGCATATATCCAAAGGAAAGAAAATCAGTATCTCAAAAAATATCTGCACCCACATGTTCATTGCAGCATTATTTACAATAGACAAGATATAGAAACAACCTAAGGGTCCCTCGATGGATGAATGGATAAATGAAACGTGGTATATAGTGAAATATATTTAGCTATAAAAAACTCACATTCATTTAAGCAGAGAGTAGAATGGTAGTTGCCAGGGGCTGGAGAGTGGGAAAAATGGGGAGATGTTCACTGAAGGGTACAAACTTTCAGTAAAAAGATGAATAAATTCTGGAATGTAATAGACAGCATCATGATTATAGTTAATAATACTGCATTGTTTCCTTGAAATTTACAAAGAGAGTAGATTTCTCTTTGTGTCTTCACCACATACACACACATATACACAATGGTAACTATACTGATTGGTGTGTTAAATAATTTGTGATAATCATTCACAACACATACATATATCAAATCATATTGTACACCTTGAATACATACAATTTTTATTTGTCAATTATACCCCAATAAATCTGGAAAAAAGAAAAAAAAACAGAGAAAATGAATGAAACCAAATTTTGGTATTTATCACCAAAACTTAGAAACCTTTAGCTAGACTGACCAATAAAAAAAAAACAAAAACAAAAACAGAAGACTGAAATGACTAAAATCAGAATAAAAGAAGACACATTACCACCAACCTATATAGAAATAAAAAGTATTATATGGGAACAGTATGAACAATTGAATGCCAACAAATTGGATACTCTAGATACCATAGACAAATTCCTAGAAACACAAGACAGACCCAAGAAGAAATAGAAAATCTTTATAGACCTGGAACGAGTAAAGATATTGAACTAATAATAAAAATTTTCCCACAAAAAAAATCCTCAAGACCAGACAGCTTCAAGCATGAATTCTACCAAGTGTTTAAACAAAAATTAACACCTATCCTTCTCAAACTCTTCTAAACAATAGAAAAGAAGGAGCGTTTCTTTTTTTTTCTTTTTTAAATTTTATTTATTATACTTTAAGTTTTAGGGTACATGTGCACAACGTGCAGGTTAGCTACATATGTATACATGTGCCATGTTGGTGTGCTGCACCCATTAACTCATCATTTAACATTAGGTATATCTCCTAATGCTATCCCTCCCCCTTCCCCCCACCCCACCACAGGCCCTGGTGTGTGATGTTCCCCTTCCTGTGTCCATGTGTTCTCATTGTTCAATTCCCACCTATGAGTGAGAACATATGGTGTTTGGTTTTTTGGAAGGAGCGTTTCTTAACACATTTTTATGAGGTAAGTATTATCCTGAAACTAAACCCATATGCATCACAAAAATAAAACCAATGACCAATATCCCTTATTATTATTAAAGCAAAACACTAAACAAATTATAATACTAGCAAAATGAATCCGGTAACATATAAACAGAATTATATAATAATATGATGACCAAGTGGGATTTATCCCAGGAATGTAAGGTTGATTTAAACACTCAGCAATCTAGGAATAGAAGTGAAATTCCTCAACCTGATAAACAGCATGTAAGAAAAACTCATAGCTCACATCATACTCAATGGTGAAAGACTGGAAGCTTTTCCAAAGGAATCAGTAACAACACAAGGATGTCTGCTCTCAATACTTCTATTCAACATTGTTCTGAAAGTTCTAATGAGAGCAATTAGTCAAGAAAAATAAAAGTCATTCAAATTACAAAAAGTAAAACCATCTTTGCAGACGACATGTTTTTTTTTTTTTTTTTTTTTTTTTTAGACAGGGTCTCACATTGTCACCAAGGCTGGAGTGCAGTGGCACAATCTTGGCCCACTGCAGCCTAGGGCTCCCTGGCTCAAACCATCCTCCTACCTCAGCCTCCCGAGTAGCTGGGAACATAGGCGCTGGCCACCATGTCCGGTTAATTTTTGTATTTTTAGTAGAGACGGGTTTTCACTATGTTGGCCAGGCTGGAACTCCTGACTTCAGGTGACCTGCCCGCCTTGGCCAAGTGCTGGGATTACAGACATGAGCCACCGAGCCCTGCTGACACAATCTTATATACAGAAAATCTTTTTTAAAAATTTAGGGCTAATAGGCTGGGCATGGTGGCTCATGTCTGTAATTCCAGCACTTTGGGAGGCTGAGGCAGGTGGATCACTTGAGGTCAGGAGTTTGAGACCCTCCTGGCCAACATGGCTAAACCCCGTCTCTACAAAAAATACAAAAATTAGCTGGGCATGGTGGCAGTCGCCTGTAGTTCCAGCTACTTGGGAGGCTGAGGCAGGAGAATCTCTTGAACCTGGGAAGTGGAGGTTGCAGTGAGCCGAGATCGCGTCACTGCATTCCACCCTAGGTGACAGAGCAAGACTCCATTTCAAAAAAAAAGAAAAAAAAATAGGGCTAACAAATGATTTAAGCAAAGATGCAGGATACAAGGGCAACATACAAAAATCATCATTTATATGTATATACACTAACAGTGAACAATCTGAAAAAGAATATTAAAAAAATTATAATTAAAATAGTCACACTGCAAGTGGAGCTCATTGGCTCATGCCTGTAATCCCAACACTTTAGGAGGCTGAGGCATACCGACCACTTGAGGTCAGGAGCCTCGCCAACATGGCGAAACCTCGTCTCTACTAGAAATAAAAAAAAAAAAATTAACCAGGCGTGGTGGCCCATGCGCGCCTGTAGTCGCAGCTACCTGGGAGGCTGAGGTGGGAGAATCGCTTGAACTCGGGCGGCGGAGGTTGCAGCGAGCAGAGATTGAGCCACTGCACTCCAACCTGGGTGACACAAGAAAGAAATAAAGAAAGAAAATGAAGGAAAGAAGAAGGAAAGAAGGAAAGAGGAAGGAAGGAAGGAAAGAAGGAAGGAAGGAAGAAAAAAATAGCTGGGCAGGATGGAGGACTAGCATTTCTCAATTTCAAAACGTACTACAAACCATACTAATCAAAACAATGTGGTACTGGCATAAGGATAGACATATAGATCAATGGAATAGAATTGAGAGTCAGAAACCCATACATCTAAGGTCAATTGATTTTCAAAGCGGTGTCAAGACCATGCAATTGGAAAAGAATATTCTCTTCAACAAATGGTGCTGGAATACTTGGATATTCGCATGCAAAAGAATGAAGCTGGGCCCTTACCTCACGCCATATACAAAAAATAACTCAAAATGAACCAAAGACCTAAATATAAGAGCTAAAATTGTAAGCCTCTTAGAAATAAACAGAGGGCGGGTCGCGCGCTCGGTGGCGCGTTGTGCGCGTGTGCGGAGTGCCCTGCTGCCCCCAGCTGGAGGGGAACCAGTCTGCTCCAGGTGGCAAGCTGCGTGAGCAAGCAAGCCAACATGGACCGCGACTCGTGCCAGCACTATTTCTACGACTATGAAGGCGGGGAGGATTTCTACCGCTCCACGACGCCCAGCGAGGACATCTGGAAGAAATTCGAGTTGGTGCCGCCGCCCTGGGACTTGGGTCCCGCCGCCGGGAACCCAGCCCTCTGCTTTGGTCTCCTGGAACCGTGGCCGGTAGGGTGCGCTGAGGACGAGACGGAATCCCAGGGCTACTGGAAAGCTTGGGACGCGAACTACGCTTCCCTCATCCGCCGTGACTGCATGTGGAGCGGCTTCTCCGCCCAGGAGCCGCTGGAGAGAGCGGCGAGTGACCTGCTTACGGTTGGCGCGCCCTCGGGATACTCGCCCAAGAAGTTCGCCACCCCCGACTACACTCCTGAGCTCGAAGCCGGCAACATAGCGCCCATCGTCCCCTGTTTGTTGGGCGAGCCCAAGATCCAGGCCTGCTCTAGCTCTGAGAGCCCAAGCGACTCCGAGGGTGAAGAAATCGACGTGACAGTAAAGAAGAGGCAGTCTTTGAGTATGCGGCAGCCAGTCACCATCGCGGTGCCTGGAGACCTTCTGGATCCCCGCACGAATCTCTTCCACATCTCCATCCACCAGCAACAGCACAACTATGCTGCCCCTTTTCCTCCAGAAAGCTTCCAAGAAGGGGCTCCAAAGAGGATGCCCCCAAAAGAGGCTCTAGAGAGAGAAGCTCCAGGGGGAAAGGATGATAAGGAAGATGAAGAGATTGTGAGCCTCCCACCTGTAGAAAGTGAGGTTGCCCAGTCCTGCCAACCCAAACCCATCCGTTACGATACTGAGAATGGGACCAAGAAGAAGTACCACAACTCCCTGGAGCGCAAGAGACGGAATGCTCAACGTTCGCGGTTCTTGGCCCTGAGGGACGAGGTACCCGCCCTGGCCAGCTGCTCTAGGGTTTCCAAAGTAATGATCCTAGTCAAGGCCACGGAATACTTACAAGAACTGGTGGAAGCCGAGGAGAGGATGGCTACGGAGAAAAGGCAGCTCGAACGCCAGCGATGGCAATTGCAGAAAAGAATTGAGTACCTCAGTAGCTACTGACCAAAAGCCTGACCATTCTGTCTTAAAAAGACACAAGTTTTCTTTTTGATCTCCCTCTCCCCTTTAGTAACTTGTACATTTTGTTACAGCAGGACACTCTGGACAGTAGATTGCAGAATGCATTGCAGCCAGTGCACAAACAATATAAAGGCTTGCATTGAAACCCAGCTCACCCTCTTCCCTGACTCATGGGAGTGCCTTGTGTTTTCTGGCACCTTTGGCTTCAGCAGGCAGCTGACTGAGGAGCCTTGGGGTCTTCCTGGCTCACTATCTCCAAAGAAAAGGCTCACAGATGCTATTCAACAGGTGGTGGATGTTGTTGGGGGCTCCAGCCTGGAGGAAATCTCACACTCTGCATGAACTTTAGGCTAGGAAAGGATGTCTCTGGGATGATGCAAGGACAGCTGGGTGTGGATGCTCTCTCCCTGCGGCTCCATTTTTTCCAGGAGACACACAAGCTGTCTTGGGTGAAAACAAGCTCAGAGACTTGATCCACGTGGACCATTACCTCACTGTCAGACACTACAGTAGCTGAGGAGTTGGAAACCTTTCATATATGTATATATGTATATATTATGACGTTGGCTGACCCCCTTCCTCCTACTCTCAATGCTGTGACTCAGAACATTTAAGAGAACTTCGCCTGTAAGTAATTTGTCTTAAAGCCCTCTGGGCTCTCTTCTCTGAGCGAGGGAACTTTCTGTCCTCACAAGGGACTTTGTCTCATTCTGCCTCTGTTATGCAATGGGTTCTACAGCACCCTTTCCCGCAGGTTAGAAATATTTCCCTAAGACACAGGGTCTTAGCCTGGGGCCTGGGGAAGGTTCCCGAGTCCTGGCTCATAAACTTAATCCCTGCCCAGGTGTTTTCTGAGGGGCCCTTGAGGCCCAATCTTTTCTCAAGGCAGGTGTGAGGCACCTTAGAAGGGAGAACTGTAACACTTCCTCTTTCGCACCTGCCTCTCATCTCAATCCTTGACTGATAAATTTGAAGTTCTACTAGAACCATGAAAACTTGTTCCTTTCGTGCATCTCCAAGGAGCTTGCTGGCTCTGCAGCCACCCTTGGGTCCTCGCACCAGCCTGCAATGAGTCAGATGTCTTTCGCAGAATCTGGGCCTTTCTGAAGTTTTCTGGAGAGCTGTTGGGACTCATCCAGTGCTCCACAACATGGATTTACCTCCTGGTGTGTTTTAAAGGAGCCTCCAGGAGCTCTGCTTAGCCAACCATGATGGAATTTTTTTTTTTTTTTTTTTTTTTTTTTGAGACAGAGTCTAGCTCTTGTCGCCCAGGCTGGAGGTTAATGGCATGATCTTGGCTCACTGCAACCTCTGCCTCCCGGGTTCAAGTGATTCTCCTGCCTGAGCCTTCCGAGTAGCTGGGATTGCAGGCGCCTGCCATCACGCCTGGCTAATTTCTGTATTTTTAGTAGAGACGGGGTTTCACCATGTTGGCCAGGCTGGTCTTGACCTCCTGACCTCAGGTGATCCACCTGCCTGTATGATAGATTTTGCCCCAGCTGGACTCTGCAGCTCCACGTGGAATCCAGGTGCTGCCTCCAGTCTGGGAAAGTCACCCAACCCCACAGTTGTCATGTGGGTAACCTCTGGAACCCCTAAGCCTGTCCTGTGAGAAGGACCAGCCTCTCCAGAACTCTGCCTAGGACAGCAGGTGCCTGCTTGGAAGTTGGGAGGATTGGGAGTGGTATTATATGTGGCTCTGGAACACCAGCTGCTACTTCCAAATCTATTGTCCATAATGGTTTCTTTCTGAGGTTGCTTCTTGCCCTCAGAGAACTCCAGGGGATGTTTGGAAATAGCCTCTTTACCCTTCTGGAGCATGGTTTACAAGAGCCAGCTGACTTTTGGAACTGTCTATGGAGAACAGGTTGAGTGTAGGTTACTGATGTTTCACCTGAATAGCTTGTATTTTATAAGCTGCTGTTTGGCATTATACTGGGGGAGAGTATTTTTTATATTTTTGTTTTGTTTTGTTTTTGTTTTTTTTTTTTGTTTTTTGAGACGGAGTCTCGGTCTGTCGCCAGGCCGGAGTGCAGTGCCACGATCTCGGCTCACTGCAACCTCCATCTCCCTGGTTCAAGCGATTCTCCTGCCTCAGCCTCCTGAGTAGCTGGGATTACAGCCATGCGCCACCATACCCAGCTAATTTTTGTTTTTTTTTTTGGTAGAGTTGGGGTTTCACCATGTTGGCCAGGATGGTCTCAATCCCCTGACCTCGTGATCCACCCGTCTTGGCCTCCCAAAGTGTATAGTGCATTTTTGTATGCCTTTTGCAAAGTGGTGTTAACTCTTTCTGTACAAGAAAAAAAAAAACCTCTTGGGTAATTCTGTTAAACGGGTCTGAATAGCTTGTGTTTTATAAGCTGCTGTTTGGTATTACACTGAGGGGGAGTGTTTTTTACATTGTATTTTTGTATGCCTTTGGCAAAGTGGTGTTAACTTTTTTTGTACAAGAAAAGAATACTCTTGGGTAATTCTGCTAAAAGGGTTTAAATAACTTGTGTTTTATCAGCTGCTGTTTGGTATACTTTGGGGGAGTAGTTTTTATATTGTATTTTTGTATGCCGTTTGCAAAGCAGTGTTAACTCTTTTTGTTCAAGAAAAACAACTCTTGGGTAATTCTGTTAAAAGGGTCTGATTTATTTTGAAAAGCAAGTTTACCTGAAATTTTGTATTTAGTTTTGATTACTGATTGCCTGATTGTAAAATGTTGCCTTCTGGGACATCTTCTAATAAAAGTTTTCTCAAACATGTTTTTTTTTAAAAAAGAAGTAAACATCTTTATGACCTTGAATGTGGTAATGGATTTTTTTTTTTTTTTTTGACAAGGTCTTGTTCTGTTTCCCAGGCTGGAGTGCTATGGCACAATCTTGGCTCACTGCAACCTCTGCCTCCCAGGCTCAAGTGATCCCTCGACCTCAGCCTCCCAAGTAGCTGGGACCACAGGCTCAAGCCACCACGCATGGCTAATTTTTGTACTTTTGGTAGAGACAGGGTTTCACCACATTGCCCAGGCTGGTCTCAAACTCCTGAGCTCAAGTGATCTGCCCACCTTGGCCTTCCAAAGTGCTGGGATTACAGGCGTGAGCCACCACACCTGGCCTAGTAATGGATTCTTAATATATATGATGAAACCACAAACAACAAAAGAAAAAATACATAAATTCAACTTCAACAAAATTAAAACTTTTTTTTTTTGAGACAGAGTCACTCTTGTCACCCAGACTGGAGTGCAGTGGTGTAATTTTTGCTCACTGCAACTTTCCGCCTCCCAGGTTTAAGCAATTCTCATGCCTCAGCCTCCCAAGTAGCTTGGATTACAGGTGCCCGCCACCACACCCAGCTAATTTTTGTATTTTTAGTAGAGACGGGGTTTTGCCATGTTGGCCAGGCTGGTCTCGAATTACTGACATCAGGTGATCTGTCCACCTCGGCCTCCCAAAGTGCTGAGATTACAGGTGTGAGCCACCATGCCAGGCCCAAAATTAAAACTATTAAGCACAAAGATACGTCAAGGAAGTTAAAAGACAACTTACAAAATGAGAGAAAATATTTGCAAATCATATATCTGATAAGGGTCTAGTATACATATTATGTAAAGAAGCTGTACAACTTAACAACAAAAAAGACAAACTGATTTTAAAATGGGCAAAAGACTTGAATAGACATTTACCCAAAGGAGATATACAAATGACCAACAAGCACATGAAAAGAAGTTCAACATTGTTAGTCATTAGGGAAAAATAGTTCAAAACCATAATGACATAACACCTAACACACACTAAGATGGCTATAATTAAGAAAAAAATCCCAGAATATAGCAAGTGTTGGCAAAGATGTGGAAACTGGAACTGTCATAAATTGCTAGGGAGAAAGTAAAATGATGCAATTGTGGAAAACAATTTGGCAGTTTCTCAAAAAGTTAGACATACAATTACCATATGACCCAGCAACTGCACTCCTAGAGAAATAAAAACATATGTCCACACAAAAATTGCACATAAATGTTTATAGCAACATTATTCATGATAGCAGGAAAAGTGAAAACATCCAATTATCCATCAACAGATGAATGCATAAATGAAATGGGATATAATAGGATTTAGGTCTGTGTCTCTACCCAAATCTCATGTCAAATTGTAATCCCTGATTTTGGAAGTGAGGCCTGGTGGGAGGTGAATGGATCATGGGAGAGGATTCCTCCTTTGGTACAGTTCTCGTAAGGGAATTATCACAGGATTTGGTGGTTTAAAAGTGTGTGGCACCTCCCCCCACTTCCTCCTGCTCTGGCCATGTGAAGACATACCTGCTTCCCCTTCACCTTCTGCCACGATTTTAAGTTTCCTGAGGCCTCCCCAGCCATGCTTCCTGTACAGCCTGCAGAAACCATGAGCCAATTGAACCTCTTTTCTTTATAAATTACCTAGTCTCAGGTATTTCTTTATAGCAGTGTGAGAATGGACTAATACAGAAAATTGGTACTGGGAAGTGGGCATTGCTATAAAGATACCAGAAATGTGGAAGCAACTTCGGAACTGGGTAATGGGCAGAGGTTGGAAGAGTGTGGAGGGCTCAGAAGACAGAAAGATGAGGGAAAGTTTGGAACTTCCTAGAGACTTGTTTAATGGTTTTGATCAAAATGCTGATAGTAATGTGGACAGATGTTACCAGAAAGGGGTCCTGATCCAATCTCCAAGAGAGGGTTCTTGGATCTTGTGCAAGAAAGAATTCGAGGCAAATCCATAAGACGAAAGCAAGTTTATTTGGAAAGTAAAGGAATAAAATAATTGCTACTCCATAGGTGAAAAGAGGGATATAAGTTCTCACTTTGGGCCAGGGTTTCAGGCTTTTTGGCTTGGGGGTGGGGCTTCGCCAGGGACCTGCCCCTGTCTTCCTAGAATTTCTCTGCCCCCTGCCTTTATCATTGTATCATAATGAACAGTAAGAATGACCAGAGGTTGCTTTCGTCACCATTTTGGTTTTGGTGGGATTTGGCCGGCTTCTTTCCTGCACGCTGTTTTATGGGCAAGGGCTTTGTAACTTGTATCTTGTGCTGACCTCCTATCTCATCCTGTGACTTAGAATGCCTAACCTACTGGGAATGCAGCTCAGTAGGCCTTATTCTTATTTTACACAGCTCCTATTCAAGATGGAGTCACTGTGGTTTAAACGCCTCTGACATATTTCCTCCTTCCCTTTTACAAGGGAACCCTTAATCCTAACAGTTGTAGAGGGGAGAAGATCCATCTTCCGTAACTTCTTCAGGCTGAATGGGGCAATGATATTCCAGCCTAACTCTTAGGGTCTCTTGTATTCAGGGCAGAGAGGAGCTCAGTCAGAAAGTGTAGGTATGGCTAGCGCCATTCATAACTCTGAGTTCTGACAAAAGGTGATATCTGGAAGATTAATAAGTGTTCAGTTTAAGAAAACATTCAGTAAGCTTATCCTGCATTCCTACAGAAAGAATAATACTGCAATATATTCCACAACAGTAAAACAAAATTAGTCAAATTATCCCAAGTAAACTAAATAAGGCTTTCTATGAACTGGGCAATTGTTGGCATCAAGCTGATATGGGGTTGCTTGACAATTACAACGTGCCCAGAATTAGAATACTGATCCAGATTTTTACATTACCTATACCTCTTGTTTCTTCTGAGCCACAGCAAGAGATCACTGGTTGGTTCACAGAAATAAGCAGGGTCAGTCTAAATTGCAGAAAAAAATGCAAAAACAACTGACACTAGAGTCTAATAACAGATGTACCATAGTTCTTGAAATGTGATTTTTCTCTCTCCGGTTTCCTATTTTTACTAAAGACAAATTATGGTAAGACCAATTTGCTTTATTATACTTGGCCTGATTATTTGTATAAAGTGCAGAAAGAATAATTATTTAAAAAATGTTTTTTTCATTACTTTTTATTATTATTACATGAAAATCATGTTCGAGAGAAAGCCAAATTTCACCCTTTGCATTAGCATAATGTTGATGTTAAACTCAATTCTTAATAAAACCTTATAGAAAAATCTATTCAATCTTAATGTATGACCATAAGGCAAGATTCTCATAAATCTTTTTAAACAACCCTTTACCATTTTCTGTTACAGAGCAGATCAGTGCTATAAGAAAGCTCTGTTGTGCTTTTATTCCAATGCTCAATTTACAGAAAAACTGAATAATTCTTCTTTAACTTTAGCCAATAGGTTCACACACAGAATTTCTTTTATAAGATTAATTTTTTACAAACCTTCCACAACTTGTTCAAACCTTCAGCTTTATCCTATCTAACTTAAAACAGTCCTTTAACCCTCTAGACTAGACCCTCCAAAATTCACATTCCCTTGCCTTCTTATAATCTTTTACCAAAAATATATTTTACTTTCCTTACACACCTTGCATGTAAAACTGTTTTTTCAGTAGCCTACTAAGAGGCATTACAGTTTTTATTTTTATGACAAAATATTTAAATGGTTACTTTTCTTTACACTAATTAATTAGAGCTCATTCATATATAAACATTACACACACAACACATATAAATACACGGAAAGATAGAAGAAGATCCAGTAGTTGCAAGATTTTTCATTTGCTATTTTCCTTTTTTAAAAATTTTTTTATTTTACTTTAAGTTCTGGGATACCTGTGCAGAACGTGCAGGTTTGTTACATAGGTAAACATGTGCTGTGGTGGTTTGCTGCACCTATCAACCCATCATATAGGTTTTAAGCCCCACACACATTAGGTATCTGTCCTAATGTTCTCCCTCCCGTTGCCCCCCACCCCCCGACAGGCCCCGGTGTGTGGAGTGTTTTACTTCCAATTATGTGGTCAATTATGTGAGAAGAATGTATATTCTGTTGATTTGGGGTGGAGAGTTCTGTAAATGTCTATTAGGTCTGCTTGGTCCAAAGCTGAGTTCAAGTCCTGAATATCCTTGTTAATTTTCTGTCTCGTTCATCTGTCTGATATTGACAGTGTCATGTTAAAGTCTCCCACTATTATTGCATGGGAGTCTAAGTCTCTTTGTAGGTCTCTAAGAATTCGAGATTTAATTTCTTCCTAATTCCAAGATTGTGCCAGTGCACTCCAGCCTGGGTGACAGACCGAGACTGTCTAAAAAAAAAAAAAAACCAGACACACAAAATATAAAAAGCAAGAAATTAATACATACCACCAGAGAAAATTACCTTCACTAAAAGGAAGACAAGAAGGAAAGAAAGAAGGAAGAGAAGACCACAAAACAACCAGAAAACAAACAACAAAATGGCAGGAGTAAATCCTTACTTATCAATAATAAACATTGAATATAAATGGACTAATCTCTGCAATCAAAAGACAGAGTTGCTGACTGGATGACAAAACAAATCCCAATGACCTATTGCCTAGAGAAAACACAGCTCACCTATAAACATGCACAAACTAAAAATAAAAGGATGGAAAAAGATATTCCATTCAAGCAGAAACCAAAAAAGAGCAGAAGTAGCTATATTTATATGAGACAAAATGGATTTCAAGACAAAAACTATAAAAACAGCTAGATGGTCATTATATAACAATAAGGTGTCAATTCAGCAAGAGGATATAACAATTGCAAATGAATGTGCAGCCAACACTGCAGCACCCAGATATATAAAGCAAATATTATTAGAGCTAAATAGAGAGATGGACCCCAATACAATAATAGCTGGAGACTTCAACACTCCACTTTCAATACTGGACAGATCATCCAGACAGGAAATCAATGAAGAACATTGGACTTAATCTGCACTACAGACCAAATGGACCTAATAGATATTTACAGAACATTTTATCCAATGGCTGGAGAATACACGATCTCCTCCTTAACATGTGGATCATTCTCAAGGATAGACCATATGTTAAGCCATAAAACAATTCTTAAAACATTCAAAATATTTGAACTAATGTCAAGTATCTTCTCTGACCACAATGGAATAAAACTAGAAATCAATAACAAGAGGAACTCTGGAAATTATAAAAACGCATGGAAATTAAACAATATGCTCCTGAATGATCAGTAGGCCAGTGAAGAGATTAAGAAGGAAATTGAAAAATTTATTGAAACAAATGACAGTGGAAATACAACATACCAAACCTAGGGGATACAGTGAAAGCAGTACTCAGAGGAAAGTTTATAGCTATAAGTACCTACATCAAAAAAGCAGAAAAACTTCAAATAAACAACCTAATAATGTATCTTAAAGAACTAGAAAAGCAAAAGCAAACCAAACCCAAAGTTTGTGGAAGAACAGAAATAATAAAATAAGAGCAGAAATAAAGGAAATTGAAATAAAGAAAACAATACAAAAGATCAATGAAACAAAAAGTTATTTTTTGGCCAGGCGTGGTGGCTCATGCCTGTAATCCCAGCACTTTGGGAGGCCGAGGCAGGCGGATCACCTGAGGTCAGGAGTTCGAGACCAGCCTGACTAACATGGAGAAACCCTGTCTCTACTAAAAATACAAAATTAGCTGGGCATGGTGGCATGCACATGTAATCCCAGCTACTTGGGAGGCTGAGGCAGGAGAATCACTTGAAACCAGGAGGCAGATGTTGCAGTGAGCCGAGATCACACCATTGCACTCCAGCCTGGGCAACAAGAGTGAAACTCCATCTCAAAAAAAATTATTTTTTGCAAAGATAAACAAAATTGACAAACCTTTAGCTAGGTTAACTACGAAAAAAAGAGAAGACCCAAATAAATAAAATCAGAGATGAAAAAGGAGACATTACAAACAATACTGCAGAAATTGAAAGGATCATTATAGGTTTCTATGAGCAACTATATGCCAATAAATTGGAAAACCTAGAAGAAATGAATAAATTCCTAGACACATAACGACCTACCAACATTGAGCCATGAAGAAATCCAAAACCTGAACAGACCAATAACAAGTAGGGAGATCAAAGCCATAATAAAATGTCTCCCAGCAACAGCAAAGAAAAACCTGAGGCTGGATGGCTTCACTGCTGAATTTTACTAAACATTTAAAGAAGAACCAACACCAATCCTAGTCAAACTACTCTGAGAAATAGAAGAGGAGGGATTGCTTCCAAACTCATTTTATGAGGCCAGTATTACTCTGATATCAAAACCAGACAAAGACATATTTTAAAAAGCAATAGGCCAATAAACCTGATAAACATTGATGCAAAAATTCTCAACAAAATACTAGCAAACTGAATTCAACAGTACATTAGAAAGATCATTCATCATGACCAAGTGGGATTTATCCCAGGGGTGCAAGGATATTTCAACATATGCAAATCAATCAATGTAATACATCACATAAACAGAATGAAGGACAAAAACCATATGATCATTTCAATTGATGCTGAAAATGCATGTGATGAAATCCAACATCCCTTCATGATAAAAACCCTCAATAAACTAGGTATAGAAGGACCATACCTCAGCACAATGAAAGTCATATATGACAGACCCACAGCTATTATCATACTGAATGGGGAGAAACGGAAACTTTTCGCTAAGATCGGGAAACCTTTTGCTAAGTGAGAAGGATGCTCACTTTGACTACTGATATTCAACATAGTACTGAAAGTCTTAGCTAGAGCAACTCAGACAAGAGAAAGATATAAACGGCATCCAAATTGGAAAGGAAGAAGTCAAATTATCCTTGTTTGCAGATGATATGACTTTATATTTGGAAAAACCTAAAGACTCTAGCAAAAAGACTATTGGAACTGATAAATAAATCCAGGAAAATTGCAGGATATGAAATCAACATACAAAAATAAGCAGCATTTTTATATGCCAACAGCAAACAATCTAAAAAAGAAATCAAGAAAGTAATCCCATTTACAATAGCTATGAATAAAATTAAGTACCTAAGCATTAACTTAAATAAAGAAGTGAAAGATCTCTACAATGAAAATGATAAAACACTGATGAAGGAAATTGAAGAGGACACCAAAAAAATGGAAAGATATTCCATGTTTAAGGACTCGAAGAATCAATATTGTTAAGATGTCCATACAGCCAAAACAATCTACAGATTCAATTCATTTCGTGTCAAATTACCAATGACATTCTTCACGGAAATAGAAAAAACACTCCTAAAATTTATATGGTACCACAAAAAGACCCAGAATAGCCAACGCTATCCTGAGCAAAAAGAACAAAACTGGAGGAATCACTTTACCTGACTTCAAATTATGCTACACAGGTATAGTAGCCCAAACAGCATGATACTGGGATAAAAACAGACACAGACACATAAGCCAATGGAACACAATAGAGAAATGAGAAACGAATCCATACATCTACAGTGAACTCATTTTTGACACAGGTACCAAAAACATACATTGGGGAAAGGACAGTCTCTTCAATGAATTGTTCTGGGAAAACTGGATATCCATACGCAGAAGGATGAAACTAGACCTCTGTCTCTTGCTTTATACAAAAATAAAGTCAAAATAGATTAAATACTTTAATCTAAGACCTCAAACTGTGAAACTCCTAAAAGAAAATATTGAGGAAACTCTCCAGGACATTGGACTGGGGAAAGATTTCTAGAGTAATACCCCTCAAGCACAGGCAGCCAAAGAAAACATGGACAAATGGGATCACATCAAGTTAAAAAGCTTCTGCATAGCAAAGGAAACAATCAACAAAGTGAAGAGACAACCCACAGAATGGGAGAAAATATTTGCAAAGTATCCATCTGACAAGGGATTAATAACCAGAATATATAAGGAACTCAAACAACTATATAGGAAAAAATCTAATAATCCAATAAAAAAAAGGGCTGAAGATTTAAATAGACATTTCTCAAAAGAAGACGTAAAAATGGCAAATATGTTTATGAAGAAGTGCTAAATATCATTGATCATCAGATAAATGCAAATTAAAACTACAATGAGATATTGTCTCACCCCTCTTTAAAAGGCTTTTATTCAAATGCTAGTGAGGATGTGGAGAAAAGAGAACCCTCATACACCGTTGGTGGGAATGTCAATTAGTAAAACTACTGTGGAGAACAGCTTAAAACTTCCTCAAAAAACTAAAAATGGAGCTCCCATATGATCCAGCAATCCCACTGCTAGGTGTATACCCAAAAGAAAGGAAATCAGTATATTGAAGAGATATCTGCACTCCCATGTTTATTGCAGCACTACTCACAGTAGTCAAGATTTAGAAGCAACCTAAGTGTCCATGAACAGATGAATGGATAAAGAATATTTGATATGTACAGACAATGGAGTACTATTCCGCCATGAAAAAGAATGAGATCCTGTAATTTGCAACAACATGTGTGGAAACAGAGGTCCTTCTGTTAAGTGAAATAAGCCAGACACAGACACAGAAAGACAAACATTGTATGTTCTCATTTATGTTTTCACTTATTTGTGTTAGTTAAAAATTAAAACAGTTGTTAAAAATTTAAAAAATTTAAAACAATTAAAAATTAAAAAAACTTAAAACAATTAAAAATTAAAAAATTTAAAAATTTTAAAACGATTGTTAAAAATTTTAAAAATTAAAAAAATATCTCATGGAGATAGAGAGTAGGATGGTTCCAGAGGCTGGGAAAGGTAGCGGAGGTGGTGGGAAGAAAGTGAGGATGGTTATTGGGTGCAAAAAATTAGTTAGAAAGAATGAGTAAGACCTAATATTTGCTAGCACAGCAGGGTGACTATAGTCAGTAATAATTTATTTGTACGTTTAAAAATAACTAAAAATATATAATTGTATTGTTTGTAACACAAAGGTTACATGCTTGAGGTGATTGATACCCCATTTACCCTGATGTGATTATTATGCATTGTATGCCTTTATCAAAATATCACATGTATGCCATAAATATACATACCTACTATGTACCCACAAAAATTAAAAATTGAAAAATACATTTGTAGACACAGAAAGTAGGATAGTGGTTGTCAGAGGCTGGAAGGAGAATGAAATGAGCAGTGACTGCTTAATGGGTACAAAGTCTGGGATTTTAGGGGGTGTTTCTGCACTCGATATTGGTGATTGTTGCACAACTTTATGAATATACTAAAAGGCACTAAATTGTATGCTTGAAAGGTTACAATGATGACTTATATGTGATGTGAAATTTATCTCAATATAAAAAGGATGTGCACTGTAGGCATATGGATAGACATATAAATAACTGAAATACATAATGAGATAAAATTGAGAGTTCAGTAATTAAGCCCATACATTTGTGGTCAACTAATTTTCAACAAGGATGCCAAGACTAATCAATGGGGAAAAATAATCTTTTCTAAAATGAGTTGTCTCTGACACCACTAAGCATGAATAACAAAGGTAGGTTGAGGATTGAGGTCAGTGGCACCAAGGAAAGAGAGAAAAGTTTTTCAGAAGGTGGTCCTTGGATCACTGGATTCAGAATCAATTGAAGGGTCTATTAAAATCTCAATTCCTGGACCCTTTTACTGAGTCAAATTTTCAGGTGTGAACCCCAGGAATCTGCTTTTTAACTAACTACCTAGGTAATTCTAATGCATACTAAATTCTGGAAACAACTGATATAGAGGTTATCATCATGGGTTTCAGGAGAGAAAGAAACTGAGTTCAAATTCCAGCTCTGCCAATTAGTAGTTCTACTTTCTCTTCTTAGGTGTCACTGCCAACTCCCTGCACTCACCTGGGTTATCCTACCTCACAGAATTAGTTCTTACCATAAGAGGCCCAGGTTGGTTACTTCGTTAATGATAGTAACCACAATGTAAGTGAACAAACTCAAGCACAAAATCTTAATATGAAACCTATATCCTTCTTACAGCACTATCCTATCTTTTTTGTCCCGGCACCTCCAACAATGCCTTACACCCCAGGTCTCGTGCTGTCTGCTCATCTTCCTGTTAGAGATGAGAGACATGAAATCAGAGAAAGCTTCATAAAGGGGCTTCAAACAGAACTGTGCCTTGAAGAACAAGGCAGGATTTCCACATGCAGAAAAGGGAAGGAAAGAATGTTCTAGAAGGAGGCAATGACATTAATGTGAAGTTAAAGAGGGCAGTTGCTACATGCTTTGAATTTATTACTGGGACCAATCAGGGGACTAGGCCTGGATTACTTTGTCGTTGGTTTACCAATTTCCCTCTAACTTGTAGTTTTAATTCATCTTTCTGACCAGTCGGGGAATTTGGCCTTGCTTACTTTGCTGTTGATTGACCCTCAGCTTCCTGCCCTTGTAGCAATCCACTCCAGAGCAAAAATTCCAAGTGCAAATTTGTTATCCTTCCTGACATTTCCAGCCCAGCTGTCCTTTCCCAGTGCTTCTAATACTCCTCTGAACCCCAGCACTTATACCTCTCCATAACCCCTCATAGTTACAGGAGAGGTCACATATACTTGGGGTAGGGGACATGAAATCAGGGAAGGCTTTACAAAGGAGTCTGTGTTTATGTCAAGTTTCGAGGGAAGAAGCATGGTGTTCCTAGAGATGGAAGAAAAAGGCATTTCAGAAAACAGGCAACGATATGAATTCGTTTATTCAAAAATGTTTGCTGAGTGCTCTATTTTCTCCAATCAATAATGCAACACAATTATTTTAAGCACCTTCTAGGTGCTGTGCTAGGCTCCTAGATACTCATTCATTTGCTCAAATTCCTCTTTAGCAAAACTTATACCACTTACCCACCCACAGATTTTGTAGCTGATGAAAGTATGCTTCAAGGACCACCTGCATGACTCACATGAGTGGCTTATTAAACATGCAGATGGAAGTGTACTACCTTCTGTATCTTTGTTGCATACAGTGCTCCAGGCCCTAGTTAATTTTTATCTTCAAAGCTACTAAGCTTGCCAGGGAACTACCTTCAGGGTATCAGGCTTATCGTTTTCTCCCCGGACCCACTACCACCCCCAACTTCCCAATTACTACTCATTATCAGATCTTTTTTAAAAAAAATGGTAAAGCATATGTAACATAAAATTTTCTCTCTTATTTTGAGACAGTCTCACTCTGTTGCTCAGGCTGGGGTGCAGTGGTGTGATCTCAGCTCACTGCAACCTCCACCTCCCAGGCTCCAGTGATCCTCCTGCCTCAGCCTCCCAAGTAGCTAGGACCACAGGCACCTGCCACCATGCCCAGCTAATTCTTTGTATTTTTGGTAGAGATGGAGTTTCCCTGTGTTGCCCAGGCTGGTCTCAAACTCCTGAGCTAAAATCCACCTGCCTCTGCCTCCCAAAGTGCTGGAATTGCAGGTGTGAGCCACAACGTCTGGCCCAAAACTTTCTATTTTAACCATTTTAAGTGTACAATTCACATTGTTCTACAACCATTACCACAATCTATTTCTAAAGTATTTTCATCACTCCAAACAGAAATTCTGTATCAATTAAAGAATAACTCCGCATTTGCCCCTCCCCACAGCCCCTGGCTAACTCTAATTTATTTTCTGTCTCTATAAATTTGCCTATTCTAAACATTTCATATAAGTGGAATCATACAATATTTGTCCTTCTGTGTCTGGCTTATTTCATTCAGCATAATGTCCTCAAGGTTCATCCATGTCATAATGTTTATCATAATTTCCTTCTTTTTTATGGCTGAATAACATTTCATTGTATGTATAATATATGCCACAATTTGTCTACCCATCCATCCAACAATGGACATTTGAATTGTTTTCACCTTTTGGCTATTGTGAATAATACTGCCATGAACATCAGCATATCTGTTTTGAGTCCCTGTTTTCAATTTTTTTGGGCATATACATAGGAGTGGAACTGCTGGGTAATATGGTAACTTTATGTTGAACTGTTTGAGGAACTGCCAAACTGTTTTCCAGAACTGTTGCACCATTTTCCACTCCCACCAACAATGTTTGTGGGTCCCAATTCTCCACTTCTCCACCAACACATACCCCAAACCATAAATAACATGTATGTTGAAAATATACTTTTACTTAGGTAGCTGGCCCTCTTCACTGTGACTTATTTGAAACTAAATGCTGTGTCCTTGCATCCTTAATCGTACACACTTCAACTATGAAATCTAGGGTGAAGAAACTGGAATGGATCTCAAGCTACGGTGAGAGTGCAGCAGAAAATGTTTGAAAGAAGTGGAGATGATTGAGGAAAGAGAGATTGGTGTCCTTTGACACCCTTTCATAGGTTGAATTCCAATTTATTCTGGTGACAGCATCTGCAGTCATGATAGAAAGGTTAACATTTCATAGATCACTTAACTACGCTGCCCACAGCCATTGAAGCAAAGAGGTCAGCAGACTGGGAAGAAATGACACTATGCCACCCACATTCTGAGTGGTTCCTTTTAGCTGATTATTTTAGAACTTTTTGGGTGATACAATTTGGCCATTTCTCCCTATTTTTAAAGTACTCAAGCAATTTAGGCATTTAAGTGTTCTTCCATCTGTAAGAGGTTTAATCACTTAGCCCGGAATTTTCAATCTTCTTGAATCAATTGAAGCCTTACAAAGTGTTCCTTTTAGCTAAGGTTGGAAAGAGAACAAAAGGAGCTGAGCCAACCCTATTACTTGGGATCAGAGTTAGTGAGGTAAATTGGGCTGCCACCAAGGCTTTTTCCTGTGTCGTCTAAAAGTGTGGCCTGGGAACTACCTGCATCAGAAACAGCTGAGGGTGTTATATTAAAATAATTCACCCCAGAACTAGCATAAGAAATCATTTGGGGGTTTCCCAGGACTGAGGGGTTCCCCCGGACACTAGACTTTCAGTGATAAAACTGGAAAAGTCTTGAACAAACCAGGATGGGTGGTCACTCTGCTTCAGACCTTCTGAATAAGCATCCCTGCTTTTGTATAAAAACTTAAGTTTGAGAACCAATACAGTGGCAAAAGCACTCCATCTTCACTCCTCACTGAACATCACCACCACCCCACCATTCTCTTCCCTGGCTGCCCCCAGCCTGCAGCTCATTCTGGAACCGCTTTGTCTAACTCCCTTAACTGTTACTTTCTTCCATTATTACATGTAGGCAGCTCTCTCCCTTCGTTTGGAGGGCAGTGCTTTTAGGGCTATGCCCTAAAAATAGTCAAACAAGTAACAGACTCATGGTTGCTCATGTCTATGTGCTAGGAAAAATGAGGGCGTGAAGAAGTTTATTTCTTCATTTATTCATTTATGAACATTTATTGAGCACCTTTCTATATACCACAAGTTGCTCAGAGTGAAAACGATCCTAAGATTAGATGTGAACATAGACATGCATGTAGGAACATGTCTGGCATGTTTCAGTGTATAGATGGAGAAATACCCAATTTCCAAGAGCTACGACTATTTGAGAATATTCATTAATTCAGCAAATATTTACTGAGGACATTTTATGTGCCAGCACTGTGCTAGGCACTGGGATACTATAGTGAGCAAGATAGTCAAGGTCCCTGCTCTTAGGGAGCTCACGTTCTAGTACAGAAAGACAGGTAAACACAAACAAATATTAATGGCAGGTGCTTTAATAAGTGCCTTAAAAATAGACAGGGTGGTGTGTTTGAAATGGACAATCTACTTTTGATTAGCTGGTAAAAGAGCGCCTCTCTGAGGAGGTGACATTTGGGCCAAGATATAAATCATAAAAGTCCAGTCATTTGCATACCCAGGGGAGAAATGTTCTAGGCAGAAGGAATAGGTAGTGCCTGAGCCTAAAGGCAGGAAGGAGCTTGGCATGCTGAAGAAATGCTGACAAGGCTGGTGTGATAGGAGTGTCAGGAACAATGGGGAGAGTTGGGAGAAAGGAAGTTGGAGAGGTAGGCAGAGTTCAGATCATGGAGGCCTTGTAGGCCTGGGTCAGGGGCTTGGCTTTTATTCTTGTTCTGAACACTGGTTCAGGGAAGATATTGGATGGTCTTAAGCAGATTTGCATTTTTAAAGATCTCTCTGATACTTCTGGAGAATAGACTGTAACAGAGTGAGAGTGGAAGCAGAGAAACCAGTTATGAGACTACTGCAAGAAGACAATATGAGAGAGGGTGGTGGCTTGAAGTAATTTGGTGGGGAGCAGAACCAAGGACAATTCTGTATGTATTTTGGATTTAGGGCTACCACGTTTTGGTGATGGTTTGGATGTAGGGTATAAAAGAGAAGATTCAAAGGTACTCCCAAGTTTCTTAACTTGGATGAATGATGAGATTATTTACGAAAATGGGGAAGATTCAAGGAGAAGGGACTTGTGGGGGTTGGGGGGTGATCAAGTACCACAAGTTGTTTAAGACATGTAAAAGTTGATATGCCTAATAATATTCCAAGTTGAGGCATCACATAGTCAGATATACATGTCTCAAGTTCTGGGGGATGTCAGAGTCAGATATATTAATTAATTTGTGGGTCAATAGCACATAGGTGATATTTAAAGCCTTGGGATTGCATGACATTATCTAGGGAGAAAATGTAATGGAAACAAGGAAGAGGTTCCTGTTCTGAGTCCTGGAGCCTCCAACATTTAGAAGTCAAGCAGAGGATATGAACAGACACTTCTCAAAAGAAGGCATTTATACAGCCAACAAACATGAAAAAAGCTCATCATCACTGGTCATTAGAGAAATGCAAATCAAAGCCACAATGAGATACCATCTCACGCCAGTTAGAATGGTGATCATTGAAAAGTCAGGAAACAACAGATGCTGGAGAGGATGTGGAGAAATAGGAAAGCTTTTACACAGTTGGCGGGAGTGTAAATTCGTTCAACCATTGTGGAAGACAGTGTGACAATTCCTCAAGGATCTAGAACCAGAAATACCATTTGACCCAGCAATCTTATTACTGGGTATCTACCCAGAGGATTATAAATCATTCTGCTATAAAGACACATGCACACGCATGTTTATTGCAGCACTGTTCACAAAAGCAAAGACTTGGAACCAACCCAAATGCCCATCAATGATAGACTGCATAAAGAAAATGTGGCACATATATACCATGGAATACTATGCAGCCATAAAAAAGGATGAGTTCATGTCCTTTGCAGGGACATGGATGAAGCTGGAAACCATCATTCTCAGCAAACTAACACAGGAACAGAAAAGCAAACGCCACATGTTCTCACTCATAAGTGGGAGTTGAACAATGAGAACACATGGACGCAGGGAGGGGAACATCACACACTGGGGCCTGTTGCGGGGTTGGGGGCTAGGGGAGGGATAGCAATAGGAGAAATGCTTAACATAGATGAAGGGTTGATGAGTGCAGCAAACCACCATGTCACACGTATACCTATGTAACAAATTTGCACGTTCTGCACATGTATCCCAGAACTTAAAGTATAACGTAAAAAAAATTAAAAAAAAAAAGAAGTCAAGCAGAGGACAAGGAACTAGCAAAGAGATGGAGGAGCCAATGAGGTAGAAGATAAACCAGGAGGACAATGTAGTGTCACTGAAGCCAAGAGGGGAATAAAAGGAGGATCAAGGAGAGAATACTATTATTCCCATTTTGCAGATAGGGAAATTGAGGCATGGGAGTGTAATTGGCTTGCCCAAGGTCACACAGCTAGTAATGGAAGAGCAGAAAGTGAAATCCAAGCAATTTGACTTCAGAGTCTGTGCTCCTAACCACTACCCCAGTGAGTGGCTCTCAAACTTCAGTGTTCATCAGAGTAATCTGTAGAGTTTATTAAGACACAGATTCCTGGGCCCTACCTCCAGAGTTTCTTATTCAGAATGTGTGAGGTAGGGCCCAAGATTTTGCATCTTGACCAAACTCCTAGGTGATGCTGATGCTGCTGGTCTAGAGACCGCACTTTGAGAATTACCGTCCTACCATGTACTACCTCTTCTGTGGAAAAAAAAAAAAAAAGGCTTGTAATAACATTGTTGATATTGCTTGCTTTTTCTAATGGGCTTTGAAAGATTCTCCCTTAGTTTTCAGGGGAATAATTACTCTACCACCCTCTCCAGAATTATCTGAGCAAACAAACCACATTTTTGATTAGTTGAGCTCTAGGGCCTGAGGGATGTGGTTGGAACTGGAAAATAAAAAAACAAAAAAACATATAAGCCTATAAATTCCTTGTTGTTTTCCTCACATCTATGGTGGCCCACATGGGCTATTACTAATACCACTCAAGGGTTAAGAAGGCAAGAAAAGGCTGCACTGTAGTCTAGGCTTAGGAGTCAATAAGGGTGAGACTGACCCTTCAGATATCTCTTGTCAATAACCACATTCCTCCACTATTCTGTCAATAGTCTTCTGTTTTAGCTTTACAAAGGTACCAGGTAGCAAAAGCATGCAAGGCACTGGGAGGCAAAAGACTGAAGCAATGGATCCTAGACTTAGATACCTAAATAGCCCATGGGCATAAAGCTGGAAATGCAGGTCTAAGGAAAGTAAGAAAAAGAGTAACAGAATAATAATAAACAAGTACTTTCTGTATGCTAGGCACTTCACATGCATTATCTCATTTAATCCTTACAACAGCCTATGAGATAGATACTATTTTTATCCCCATTTTACAGGTGAGAAAACACTCAACCTAAGGCCACAACTAACAAATGACACCTCTTGATTCAAACCTAGGTCCATCAAATTCCAAAGCTCTTATTCTTCACCAACACTCTCAAAAATGACTGGAATACAAGACTTTTCTAGACTACTTCCTGGTAGATAACATGCATGAGAGTGGCATAGTTTAAAGAAGGCTTGCCCTGGAAAATGAAGTGAGGCTGCCAGATCAGATTGAAATAGGCCGGTCGTGCAATGGCCTGGGCCAGTGTTGTCAACACTGTTGTTATGTTTAAGTCGCCAGATTTGTAAAACAGTCAACCAATAGGAATGCTACAGGTGAGAATGAGTGTGTAAGATGAGAGACACGAGAAGATAACCAAGAAACACTGTGTGTGATGCACATAACACGCAGTTGCAAATTGGGAGAAACTGAATACCCATAGGCATTTAAATGAAAATATTAATGGACAAAAAGGTCAGTGCTGGAGAGGGGACATCTGGGGGAAGCAAGTAAATTAAATTCTTCTATTAAAATAAGACTTCTCATTGGAGGACCCTGGAGTTGAGAAACTTCTCTTTTTTTCTTTTCCTTTTTGGTTTTTCTCTGACTTCTTTTTAAATTGAAATTTTAATTCAAACGGTAGATTCACATGCAGTTATAAGACATAATACAGAGAGATCCCTTGCACACTTTTCCCAGTTTCTCCCAATGGTAACATCTTGCAAAGCTATAGTATACTACCACAACCAGGATCTTGACATGGATATAATCCATTTTATTCAGATTTCCCCAATTTTACCTTTACTCATTGTCTGTGCTGTGTGTTACATTCTATACAATTTTGTCACCCATGTAGGTTCATGTATCCACCATCGCAGTCAAGATACTTAACAGTTGGAACATCACAAAGATCCCTCATGTTGCTTTTTATAGCCAAACTTATCTCTACCTCACATTATGTCTAGTCCCTGACTCCTGGCAACAACAACTTTCTTCTCCATCTCTATATTTTTGTCATTATGATAATGTTATATGAATGGAATCACAGAGCATGCAACCTTTTGTCACTCTGGCTTTTTTTCACTCAGCATAATTTCCCTGGAGATTCATTTAAGTTGCTGTGTGTATCGATAGTTTTTTTTTTTTTTCTGCAGGGTGGTATTCCATAGTATAGATGTACCACAGTTTGTTTAACCATTCATCTGTTGAAGGGTACCTGGGTTTCCAGTTTTTCTCATCTTAGTCAGTCCAGGCTGCTGTACCAAAGATTCGGTGGCTTATAAACAACAAAATTTATTTCTCACATTTATTGAGACTGGAAATCTGAGATCAGACAGCAGGATCGGGTTCTGGTTAGGGCTGTCCTGCAGGTTGCAGACTGCTGACTTCTGTTGTATCCCCACATGCCAGAAAGCGGGCAAGAGAGCTCTCTGGGGTCCCTTACATAAGGCATTAATTCCGTTCGTGAAGGCTCTATCCTCATGATCTAATTATCTCCAAAAGGCCCCGCCTCCTAATACCATCACTTTGGGGATTAGGATTTAACATATTAATTTGGGGGGAGATAGGGGAACACAAATGTAAAAGTTGCCATGAACATTTTTGTACAGGTTTCTGTATGAATATAGTTTCATTTTTCTGGGATAAATGCCCAGGAGTGCAATTGCTGGGTGATATGGCACTTGCATTTTTAGTTTTTTTATGAAACTGCCAAAATGTTTTCTAGACTGGCTATATCATTCTACATATTTACCAGCAATGAATGAGTGATCCAGTTTCTCTACGTTCCTACCAGCACTTGGTGGTGTCACTATCTTTTATGTTAGTCATTTTGATAAGTACATACTGGTGTTAATCTTTTATTTTTAGAAGAGGTAAACCAGAGAGGAGAAACTGTTTTGAATTTCTTGGAAATAAGATCTCCTATTGTTTCAGTTTAAGCTCCTCCTAACTGGTTTTGCCTGGAAAGCTGTTTTGAACTTTTACACTAAAAGATCTCCATTCATCTGGGAGCCAGTTTCCCTAACGCCACAAAGCAATTACCAATCTTCTTCTATGCCTAAAGAAAGGCTGAGATAGCTATGGATTCATTTGAGGAAGCAGAACAACCAGGCACAGAAGGGGTATAAAGAGGTAATTTCGGTGACAATATTTGCAAATAATTACTTTTCCATTTTGTTCTATAGCCCCCTTTGAAGGGAACAGTAGTCTGATTTAAATATCTGAGGAGAGAATTGAGTCATAAAGGTGGTATAATGAAAGTTGATTATGCACATCTAGTCCCAACTTTGTGTTAAGTGACCTTACATTGATATCTTGAAATCTGCCATGGTGGGAATGAAGCAGGAGAATAGGGTCTGGAGGCAGGGAACCTAGGGCCCTTTCGTGTGGACTTCCTAGAACTAAATTGAAAGGAAAACCCTAACTATCCACGCCTAGAACTAAATTGAAAGGAAAACCCTAACTATCCACGCCTAAGTAACGAAACGACCAGAGGCTACTCCCTTTGCAAACCCCCACATTTTCTGCCCGGCAGATGGGAAATTCAAAGTACTTCCGATTGGTTGCTTTTTGCAACCAATCAGACGTGTGCATAGGAGTGTAACTTTGTAACTTCACTCCAGCCTCTCTGATTGATTGCTGCCTGCAACCAGTCAGACTGATTGCCAGCCAAGTCTTCATTTGCATAGGAGTGCAATTCATAACTTCACTTTAGCCTCTGATTGGTTGCTTTCTGCAACTAATAAAATACTCAATGTCTTCATTTGCATAGAAATGCAACTTCATAACTTCACTTTAGCCTCTGATTGGTTGCAACCAATCAGATGTTTGCACAGGAGTGCAACCTTTGTAACTTCACTTCAGCCTCTGATTGGTTGCTGTTCGCAACCAATCAGACTGATTGCAGGCCACCACTTCATTTACATAAGGTGAGCACCAAGTGGCCAGTGAGAAACATCTAAGGGATATTTGTACCTGAGAAGATTCTGTATTTGGGCCCTTGAGCTGCTGCTCTGCCACTCCCACACTGTGGAATGTACTTTCTTTTTCTTTTCTTTTCTTTCTTTCTTTCTTTTTTTTTTTTTTTGATGGAGTCTTGCTCTGTCACCCAGGCTAGAGTGCAGTGGCGCAATCTCTGGTCATTGCAACCTCTGCCTCCTGGGTTCAAGCAATTTTCCTGCCTCACCCTCCCAAGTAGCTGGGATTACAGGCACCCACCACCACGCCTGGCTAATTTTTGTATTTTTGGTAGAGACAGGGTTTCACCATGTTGGCCAGGCTGGTCTCGAACTCCTGAACTCAAGAGATCTGCCAGCCTTGGCCTCCCAAAGTGCTGGGATTACAGGCGTGAGCCACTGCGCCCGGAATGTACTTTCCGTTTTAACAAATCCCTGCTTTCGTTCTTTCCTTGCTTCATTCTTTCCTTGCTTTATTGCATGTTTTGTCCAACTCTGTTCAAAATGCCAAGAACCTGGACAACTTGTAGTCAAGACCCTCTACTGGTAACAGGAGTATTTACACCACAGAGAATGGCAAACACTACAAATTATAGCATTTTTTTAACCCAGAAAATTGGTTCATAAACACTTAATAGTTCACTTCTGTGCATTTCTTTCCAAAACATATTCTCTATCATTAAGAAGGAAATGAAGAACTATCAATTGTGCACCTACTAAATTTGTTAGCTCATATAATTTTTGTAACAACTTTGTAAGGTATATGTTATTCCACCCATATTGTAGATGAGGAAACTGAGACTCAAGACATGAAGTATTCTATCAATGTTGTGTATGAAGTAAATGGCAGAGCCTAAATTCATTCTTGGGTCTAAGACAAATACAAATCTTGTCTTTGCACTATACCACATTGGCTCTGTCGCGGGGAGGAAACATTAATGTCAGAAAGAAGCAGTGAGGCAAAACTTTAAAAAAATATTTCCTTGACTTTAATTAAAAGAAAAGAAAATTAATCAAAGAAAAAAAATGTCTGTGCTTGGCATTGTGTAGCACATTAGCTTGTATTTACATGTGTATAGTCCAACTGTGGTGGGCATAGTAACTATGGTTTTTGTCTTCCACATACTCTTTCCTACTTCCTTTCCTCTGGTTCTGCTAGAGAACAATTCCCCCTTTCGGTGTGACCCTAATTAAGCTATAAATCACTGTGCTCTGGCCTCTCCCAACCACAGGTGTGGCCAGGCCAATTAGGATCTTCTCTAGGAAATTTCTACTGAAGCTAGAGGAAAAGAGATTTTTTTTTTCCTGCTTGCCTTGCTTACCTAGGACATTGTGAAGCTGGGAATCAAACAGCATCATCAGAATTCTGCCTGTCTTGACTCTATTCTTTTCACATGGTGGATGAGATGGCCGCCTACAGTCCCAAAATACTCTGTAGACTTCCCAGTTACGTGAGCCAATAAAATACCCTCCCCCATCTCTCTCTCTCTCTGTATGTGTGTGTGTGTGAATAAACTAGTCTGAGTTGACTTTACATCATTTGTAATCAAGAGTTCCAAAAAAAAAACTACTCTAGCTCATTATTCCTTTCTTCCTACTAGTTCTTACAACACTTATTTATAACAACTCTGTTCAATAGATAGTATGAACCATATATACATATAATTTTAATTTTCTAGTAACCGTATTTTTAAAAGTAGAAAGAGATAGGTGAAATACATTTAATAATATATCTTACTTAACCCAATATATTTTTAAAGTATCAGTTAATATATAATAAATATAAAAATTCTTAATGAACTATTTCTACATTCTTTCTTTGTCCTAAGACAGAAATCTTGTGTGTATTTTACAGTTATAACTCATCTCAATTCTAACTAGTCACTTTTCAGATATTGTTAAAGGAAAAAAATATTTACTGACACTTGTTAAAGCATGATAAGGAAGAATTTATTCAGGACCATCGTGATAGATATAGGGACCACAAAAATGGGATTTTGCAGTAGGAGAGAGAGATTGGGTTCACTCCGAATACAGCATGGGCTAGTGAATTTTATAGCCAAGGAGCAGGGTGCGGGGGCGGGGCGCGGTCAGTGGACGGAAAATTACTAAGAGGAAACGTCAGGGGTCAAGGGGATACTGGCTAAACTAACCTAACAGGATTCTTGCTGAAGGCAGGCCAGGGTGATCAGACATCATCTGGGAGATGGTGGAAGAGAAGAATGGTAGGAGGTTCTTGCTAAACAGACTTAGCATGGTCCTTTGCTAAAACTGGATTTTACAGGGAAGTGCATAGATTGACTTAGGAGAAGGTTCAGGAACCTGACTAAAGTTGGCCAAGCAGAATCTTTGTCATTACTCAATAGCCACATGTGGCTAGTGGCTACAGTACTGGACAACACAGATTTGTTCTATACATACTAGCATCTAATAACACATCATCATATATTACTACTGGAATGTTTCATGTGTAAATGTCTAATCTTCCCACTTAACAAATAATCTCCTTCAGAACAGAAATCTTGCCTTAAAATTTTTTTGTGGCCCTCAACTTTTAGCATGGTGCCACGCTGGTAGTAGGTAATATTATGAATAAGTGATTTCAGTTAGCTTATTCAATGAGCAGAGGATTGTAATTCACACACTAATAAAGAAATGTGGCTGATCAGTAGAAACATATTGCAAGTCCACTGTAGAAATGTCATGTATCTGCATATGACTGTAGTAAAGTGTATTTCTGAGAGCAAGCTATCACACTCTAGGCAGAGGAGACAAGGACCAAAGTGATAAGAATGCGTTATGATTCTCAAATGAAAAGTGCTAAATTCAAAGTGTAAAACTAGTATCCTTTCCCAGTACTACTTCATATTGCAAATGAAAATGCTAAAGTGCAGGATGAGTGATTTCTACCTCTGGTAACATGTAACCAGCAAAGAATTAACATCTGAGCACAGAGAGAGGATCTTTCTTTTGCCCTCTTATATAGCCACTTCTTTGTTTTAACAGCAGGTGGACAGTGAGGGGTGGAGGGTTGAGCAAAAGGTGAGGGAAATACAGGAATCATCTTACAAGCTTTTCCCACAAGTATACATACACCATCCTCACCCCAATGTGTACACATACTTCCCACTGATATAATATCAATGTCTCATCAGAGTCCAAAGGGAGTCCCAGATATCAAGAAATTTTACTGGACTTCCCCCAAAGCCCACATACCCATTCAGCTTCTGAGGGGCTTCGGATCAGTTGGTCATTCATCCTTTCATTCATTAATATATTGGGTGTACATTACATGCCAGGCACAATAAGGGCAAAAGACACAATGTTTTCTTTCAGAGTTCAATCTATTGTGAGTGTACTGGCGAGGTGAGTTGGCAATAATGGCTGGGAGGATTCCTAACTGTAAAGAAACAAGATAGACACTATAGAAGGAGTATATACAAAGTGCTACCACGGAATGCTATACAGCAGTTGTAAAAATGAAATGTATTCATGGAAAAGTCTCCCTGCCTATTATTTAAGGCAGTGATTCTCAAAGTATAGTCCCCGGACCAGCAGCTTCAGCTAATCTGAGAACTTTTTAAAAATGCAAATTCTCAGGTCCCACCCCAGACCTCCTGTATCAGAAACTCTGGAGGTGGAAACAAGAAATTTGTGCTTTAACAAGTCTCCTAGGTGTTTCCAATGCATGCTAATGTTCGAGAACCACTGGTTTCGAAGGGAAAAAAAGTTGCTAAATGAAATGTACAGCATGATAGTATTTATTTTTAAAATACTACATGTTTAGGCTAGGCACAGTGGCTCACACCTGTTAATCCCAGCACTTTGGGAGGCTGAGGTGGGCAGATCACTTGAGGTCAGGAGTTCAAGACCAGCGTGACCGATATGGTGAAACCCCGTCTCTACTAAAAATACCAAAATTAGCTGGGCATGGTGGAGCGAGCCTGTAATCCCAGCTACTTGGAAGGCTGAGGCATGAGAATCACTTGAACCCAGGAGGCAGAGGTTGCAGTGAGACGAGATCGCACCAGCGCACTCCAGCCTGGGTGACAGAGTGAGACTCGGTCTCAAAAGAAAGAAAAAAAAACCTACATGTTTCATGTATATTTACATTGCATATGCATAGAGGAATTCTAAAAGCAGATATATCAAGTTAGTAACAGGGGTTACCTCTGTAGAGGGGATTAGGATTGCAGGGCCAGGGGATTAGGCAAGTACACTAGAAATGAAAGAGAGAGAAACATTAAGTCTTCCCAGAGGTAGCAGCCTTTGAAACAGACTTTGGGGCTAGCCTACTCCTTGCTCTCCATCCATCCCTATGGCTCTCTCGTATCTAGTACATAGTTCAAATTCTCATATTCTTGTCCTTCCAGATGAAGGCGGCATTTCTAGAGAAGCTGCAATTTGGTTTCTGAAATAGGATGGACCACTCACTTTCCCCTCAAAACTCAAGCCTTAGAGAAATGACTAAGCTGAGATCATGAGTTGAAGATTGAAAAGTCCCGGGAAAAAAAGTGAGTGACTGCCCTTCCAAGAGAAAGAAACTGCCCTCCACCTCATGTTTTAACAGTAGTGTAGATCTGAGCAGCATATTAGGGTGGATGAAAAGCATGAAGCAAAGATCATTATTGATTCACCCTGAGCCAGGCTCATTCAAATTCAAGATGGAAAAGCCCTAGAGAGCCATCCAGGTCCTTGTCCTCCAGTGCCCAGTAACAAACTGTTTTGGGAAAAGAGCCATGCCCTTTAGAAGGCCCAGCCTGAATTCTATTGACCTACTCCCTTTCACAGTCTGTTTTGGATCTTTTTAGCTGAAGAGACTAGTGAGAGGTGACAGAGGAAAAATAACAATAGTAAGATTTACCCAGAGTCCCTGGCATGAACATGACCTTTTCAAGTTATAAAGATAAATAACTCTCTAAGCAGCATTCTGGGGAATTTGTTTCCAGTAAAGTGAATTTGAAGAGAGAAAAAATAGTCACATTAACCTCTGACACAGCTTTCCAGGCAAAAGCTTTCATAACTAAGGGCCAATAATATGATAGCAAGATGCAGTCCTGTAGAATGGGCCAGGTTGCCCTATATAATCAAAAGGGGTAAGGAAACTAACAGGCTGAGGAAGTATCTCTATCATTAATAATCACTTTCTGACAGCCTGGATACTGTAGGGGTGGACTGATGTGTCCCAGAGATAACTGACTTGATAGGCTGTGGAGGAATGGGCAAGTGCAAAGTTTCTGCTGCTTGCTGCAAAGTCTGAGATAGAGAAGCAACACTTCATGTGCTAAGAAGTTTGATTTTGAATCCAGGGTTGTTTGAGCTAAAAGAGCCTCTAGAGCTTTTGATATAGCAAGAAGTAGCTCTGGATTAACAGAGAACAGTAGGACTTGAAGATAGAATGGGTTCTCTTTGAAAGATAATTCCCTCCATTTGGGCTAAGAATTTTGCTTTGTTTGTTTTGAGTCTTATTTAAGACCCTTGTTCTCTGTTGAAGCATGTGAAAGCTCATAGCTGAGCTCAGAGAACTAATGATCACTCAAATGATTTGCATTGACATAGAGATGCTGGAGAATTCCATCCATCTTTTGAGATAGAAGTTTTTATCATTTTAAAAATATTTTAAAAAATATTTATTGGATACCTTCTACATGCATAGCACTGTGTTGAGAGCTATAAAAAAACACAATGAACAACATGCCAAACACACTCTCAAGGAGGTTATGGTACAATAAGGGCGGGGCAGTGAAGGATGAGTTGAGTTGGAATCCATGAAAAGTTAACGCTACAATGGTACAAGGGTGATTTAAAATTTAATGCCAAATTAATGACACAAGCAAAGAGTCAGGTTAATGATGGATAAATCTTTGTTCATTGGACAAATCAGGAAGGCTTTAGGGAAAAAGTAGGAAATTAAGTGTGGTCTTATAAGCAAAAAGTACCTTGGGCTTTTTGGGTGTGTGTTTTGGAGGCTTTCTTTGGAGTTAAGTTATAAGTGGTGGCCACTGGTGATTGACCTAGGACAAAATTATGAAGTAAGAAGTTGTTTTTCCTGCCTTCTCATCCTCCCCTGACCCTAGGCAGGGTGCTAATACTGCTCAGGTTGCTTAGAAGATAAGTAATGGTACCCAAGTTGCTGTCCTCTACTGAATCCAGTTGACCTGTTCTGAGTCTCATTTTTCTTAAGGTGTACCTTCTCCCTAGAAACCAATTAGAGCAGAGGGGGTAATGATCCATAATGGTTTAGCATGACCTACTGTGCTAGACTGCACCATTTAATTTCCACAACAACCTGATGAGATAAATTCTATTCTTCCTGCTTATCAGATGAGTACACTAAGGCTAGAGGGGCAAAGTAAATTGAACAAGTCAAATAAAGGCACTGGGATTTGAGTCCAGGCTTGTCATATGATACCATTATTTCAATGACTTATCCAACCCAAGAAACTACATACACTTACAGATTTGTAATTCTCTTTCAAAATTAAAGATTCAGGTAATAACAATGAAAATGTCAGAGTAAGAAACTCCAAGAGCCCATCTCTCCACAAAAAAGAGTGAATAAATGGGCAAAAGCTATCATTAACTTTATTGGCGCTCTGGAAACTAATCAAAGGTGTATAGCAACCAGGCCAATGCTTAATCAAGATGAAGATGGCTGCATACTGGAAGGGGAGCTTTGTGGCATTTTTATTCACTAATTAACCTAACCACTAAGCTAACTTAACTGAGACTTTAATCATCATAAACAATAAAGAATATAGACTCTACAAAATTAGTTCAGAAGTCACTAAACAAACAAGAGCAACCACAACAAGCAGCAACAAGTCATGGGAATAAGAGACAACATGATTTCCAAAGCTGCCACATCATAATATTTAAAATGTACAGTTTTCAACAAAAAATTACAAGGCATGCAAAGAAGCAAGACAGTAGAGCCCATACACAAGAAAAAAAATTAGTAGAAACTGTTCCTGTGGAATCCCCAACATTGGACTTACTAGAAAAAAACTTTTAAGTCAACTATCTTAAATATATTCAAGTAGATAAAATACTATAAAAATCAAAGAAACCATGATAATGATGTCTAGCAAATAGACAATATGAATAAAAGATAGAAATTATAAACAGGAACAAAATAGGAATTCTCAGGCTAAAAAATATAATAACTGAAATTTTAAAAATCACTAGAGGGGTTTAACAGCATACCTAAACAGGAGGAAGAAAGAACAAGTGAATTTGAATACAGGACAATTGAAACTATCCAGACTGAGCAACAGAAAGAAAAAAAGAATGAAGAGAAATGATCAGTGCTGCAGAGACCTGTGGAACACCAGCAAGGATATCTACAATGCATAACAGTAGTCCCAGAAGGACCTAAGAGAAAACAGGACCAGAAAAAAATATTTGAAGAAACAATGGCGAAAAACTTTGCAAATACAATGAAAGTCATGTATCTGAATGTCAAGCTCAAGAACTCTGAGAAGGAGAAACTCAGGGATCAAAACTAAGACACATTATAAACAAACTGTCAAAAGATAAAGATAATTCTGAAAGCAGCAAAAGAGAAGCAAGCCATCACATACAAGTGATCCTCAAGATTAACAGCTCATTCTTCATCAGAAACCACAGATGCTAGAAGGCAGTGGGATGGCATGTTCAAAGTGCTGAAAGTAAAAGATTATCAACCAATGGTTACATATATGGCAAAGCTATCCTTCAAAAATGAAGAAAAAATTAAGACATTTCCAGATAAACAAAATATTAGGAGTGCCATTGGAAGGCAGACAGCAAATCTAGAGAAAGCTGGGAGCTCAAACAGTGGGTAAGAAGCAAAAAAGAGCAGGGTGGGTGGGGGAGAGACTGGGGGCTATGCTTTGATCAAGGTCCATGGGTATTATTCCTTAGGCTTTCCCATGGGAGTTCTAAATTGGCTCGTTTAAAGAAAACACAAGCAAAGGGGGGAACTTATTTGTATGACTCTGGTGTTGACCATTAGGTTTTTATCATGGTTAGCAGCTGTGGGATGTGCTGGGTTTAGGGTCAGTGAGATGAGGAACAAGCAGGCTGTATCACAGACAACCACATAGGGAAGTTTTTACTAGACCAAAGATGACAAGGTATGATTGGGTTTCAAACAACTTGTGTCAGGGCTAAAAATGGATACTGAGGCAGCAACGATGTTAAATAAACTTATGACAACAACCATGAGACTTTTCCCCCAGGATGGAGGAAAAGGAGTAGAGTGTTATTTCAATGTTGCAGCCTTTCAGCACACTGTTTTAGGGAAAAGGGTTGGGCAGCTTACTGCAAGTCACCATGTCTCTGCAAGATTGGAAGAAGGTGCACAACACTAAGAGTCTTTCCCCAGGAGGGAGACAGGAAGAGGAGTAGAGTGTGCACATCCATAGAAAATGTTTGAGCGGCTCCCAGGATCTCTAGCCAGGCTGATTGGTGAAGGTCTTTCTCTGTCAAAGTCAGTCCACAAAGACTGAGAGAGGTGGATGTTTCTTCAAATGTACAGACACCAATGCAAAGTACAAGGAACATGAAGTATCAGGAAACCATGCCACATCCAAAGAAAAAAATAAATGTCCACTAACTGACCCTAAAGAAATGTAGATCTACAAATTGCCTGACAAGAATTCAAAATAATCATCTCAAAGCAGCTCAGTGGGTTACAAGAGAAAACAGACAATTAATAAAATCAGGAAAATGATACATGAACAAAATGAAACTATCAATAAAGAGATTAAAACCACAAAAAAAGCAAACAGAAATTCTGGAGCTGAAGAATACAATAACTAAACTGAAATTTTTAATAAAGTATCAACAGCATACTTAAGCAGAGGAAAGAATCAGCAAACTCAAAGAAAGATCATTTGAAATAGTGAGAGGAACAACAAAAAAAAAAGAATGAAAAGATGTGAAGAAAACCTAAATGACTTATTGGACACCATCAAGCAAACCAGTATATGCAATATGGGAGCTGAGGAGGGAGAAGAGAGAAAGGGGCAGAAAGCTTATTTAAAGAAAAAAGGCTGAAAACTTTTCAAGTCTTGGGAGAGAGAAATAGACACCCAGATTCATTAAGCCCAAGCATCCCCAAACAGAACCAACCCAAAGAAGATTACACTGGGACATATTATAATCAAATTATCAACAGTCAAGGACAAAGAAAGTGTTTTTGAAAGCAGCAAAAGAAAAGCGACTTGCCACTTACAAGGGAACTTCACGAGACTATCAGTGAATTTCTGAGCAGAAACCTTGTAGGCCGGGAGAGAGTGGGATAATATATTCAAAGTGCTGAGAGAGCAAGGAAACCAATTGCTAAACAAGAATACTATACCTGATAAAACTGTCCTTCAAAAAAATAAAGGAAAAATAAAGACTTTCCCAGACAAACAAAAGCTGAGGGAGTTAATCACCACTAGACTTCACCACTAGACTTGCCTTACAGGAAATGCTAAAGAGTTTTCCAAGTTGAAATGAAAGGGTGCTAAACAATGACACAAAAAGCATATAAAAGTATAAAACTCACTGGTAAAGGTAAATTTATTAGCAAATACAGAATACTGTAATGATAGCATGTAAATCACTCAATTTTAGTATAAAAGTTAAAATAGTTATTGAGTTATTAAGGATAACTATAATTACAAAAAAATTTTAATGAATGCATAATACAAAAGATGTAAATAATATAAAGTGGGTGGAGTAAAAATATAGTTTGTAAAATGTGATTGAAGTTGTTATTAGCTTAAAATAGACTGTTATAACTATAAGATGCTTTATGTAAGCCCTGTGGTAACCACAAAGAAAATACCTACAGAAGATACACAAAAAAGAAGTAGAAAGGAATGAAAGCATATCACTACAAAAAAAATCAATGAAATACAAAGGGAGACAGCAAGAAAGGAAAAGAACTACAAGACAGACAAAAAACAATTAACAAAATGGCAATAGTAAGTCCTTCCCTATCAATAACTAAAGTGTAAATTGATCAAATTTCCCAATCAAAAGTCAGAGAGTGGATGAATGGTTTTTTAAAAAAGATGCCATCATACACTGTTTATAAGCAACTTACTTTAGATTTAAAGACATACATAGGTTAAAAGTGAAGGGATGGAAAAAGATATTTCATGCAAATGGTAAACAAAAGAAATCAGGGTGGCTATACTTAGATGAGACAAAGTAGACCTTAAATCAAACTATCAAATGAGACAAGGAAGTACATTATATAATAATGATAAAATGACCAATTTATCAGGAGATATAGACACACCCAACATTAGAGTAACACACATATAAAGCAAACATTGGCAGAACTTAAGGGAGAAATACACAGCAATACAATAATATTAGGAAACTTCAATACCCAACTTTCAATAATGGATAAAACATCCAGACAGAAGATCAGTAAGGAAACAACTGACTTGACCAGTACTATAGAGCAAATGGACCTAACAGACATCTACAGAACATTCCACCCAATAGGAGCAAAATACACATTCTTCTCAAGTGCGCAAAGAACATTCTCTAGGACAGATCACATGCCAGGTCAAAAAACAAATCTTAACAAATTTAAGATGATTGAAATCATACCAAATCTCTTTTCTGACCACAGTGGAAAGAGACTAGAAATCAATAAAAGAAGGAAAAGTGGAAAATTTTCAAATATGTGGCAATTAAACAATGCACTCTTGAACAATCAATTGGTCAAATAAAAAATCGATAGGGAAATCAGACAATATCTTGAGACAAATGAAAATGAAAAAAGCAGCAAAAGCACTACTAAAAGTTTATAATGATAAACTTCTACATTTAAAAAGAAGAAACATCACAAATAAGCAACCTAACTTTATACCACAAGGAACTAGAAAAATAAGAACAAATTAAGCCCAAATATAGCAGAAGGAAGTAAATAATAAAGATTACAGTAGGAACAAACAAAATAAATAATAGAAAAATGAACAAAACTAAAAGTTGGCTTTTTAAAAACAAATAAATAGACAAAACTTGAGCTAGACTAAGAAAAAAGAAAGAAGACTTAAATAAAACTAGAAATCAAAGAGGAGATGTTACAATACTATATTGTGAGGTTAAAAATTGTAAGAGGGTGGGTCTCATGTGTTACTACCACAGAAAAAGGAAGGCATGAAGAAATTTTTGGGGATGATGAATATATTTATTGCCTCGATTGTGATGATAGTTTCATAGATATATGCATAGGTCCAAACTCACCAAATTGTATACATTAAATATTTGCAGTTTTTGCATGTCAATTATACCTCAATAGTGTTGTTTTAAAAACCCAAAGCTAACATCATACTTAATAGTGAAAGATGCCGGGCGCGGTGGCTCATGCCTGTAATCCCAGCACTTTGGGAGGCTGAGGCGGGTGGATCACAAGGTCAGGAGATCGAGACCATCCTGGCTAACACGGTGAAACCCCGTCTCTACTAAAAAATACAAAAAATTAGCCGGGCGTCTTGGCGGGCGCCTGTAGTCCCAGCTACTCAGGAGGCTGAGGCAGGAGAATGGCATGAACCCGGGAGACAGAGCTTGCAGTGAGCCGAGAACGCGCCACTGCACTCCAACCTGGGCAACAGAGCGAGACTCCGTCTCAAAAACAAAAAAAAATAGTGAAAGACAAAGCTTTTACCCTAAAGTCAGGAACAACACAAGAATGTCTGCTCTCACCACTCCTATTCAATATTATACCAGAGGTTCTAATCAGGGCAGTTAGGCAAAAAAGAAATAAAAGTCATCCACATTAGAAAGAAGAAGGTAAAACTATCTCTATGTGCAGATTACATAATCTTACATATAGAAAACCCTAAGAAAAATTCATACACAAAAACTACTATTAGAGCTAATAAATAAATTCAGCAAAGCATCAGGATATAAGGTTACCATGCAAAAGTCAGTTGCATTTCTATACACTAGAAATGAACATACCTAAAAGCAAATTAAGAAAATAATTTCATTTATAAAAACATCAAAAAATACAATACTTAGAAATAAATTTAACCAAAAAGGTGTAAAACTTGTGAACTAAAAACTGCAAAACATTGCGGAAATTAAAGAATACCTAAATAAATGGAAAGACATCTCATGGTCATGGATTGGAAGACTTAATATTATTAAAATGACAATACTGCTCAAAGGAGTCTAAAGACTCATTGCAATCTCTGTAAAAATTCCAAATGCCTTTTTATAGGCATAAATAAAGGGATTCTAACATTCATACTGAATTGTAAATGACTCCAAATAGTCAAAACAATCTCGAAAAAGAAGAACAAAGCTGGAGGACTCCCCCTTCTATACTTCAAAATTTACTATAAAGCTACACTAATCAAAACACTGTGGTACTGGCATAAGGATAGCTATATAGATCATTGGAATAGAATTGAGAGTCTAGAAATAAACCCATACATCTACTGTCAATTGATTTACAACAGTGGGACCAATACCCTTCAATGTGGAAAGAAGCATCTTTTCAACAAATGGTGCCAGGACAATTGAACATTCACATGCAAAAGAATGAAGCTGGACCCTTAACTCACACCATATTTATTAGCCAGACTTCTCCAGAGAAAAAGAACCAATAGGATGTATATATGTACATTTAGAAAAAGATTTATTATAAGGAGTTGGATCATGCAATTATGGAAGCTGACAAATTCCAAGATCTGCAGGGTAAGTCAGCAATCTGGAGACCCAAGAGAGCCAATGATGTAGTTCCAGTCTGAGTCTGAAGGACTGAGAACCAGGAGAATTGATAGTGTAGGTTCGTTCTGAAGGCCAGCAGGTTCAAGACCCAGGAAGAGTCAATGTTCCAGCTCAAGTACAAAGGCAGGTAAAAGCTGATCTCCCAGTTCAAAGGCAAGTCAGGCAGGAAAAGAAAGTCAGCCTTTTTTCTATTTGGGCCTACAACTGATTGGATGAGATCCACTCATATTAGAGAGAGCAATCTGCTTTACTCAGTCTGCTGATTTAAATGTTAATCTCATCCAAAAACACCTCAAATAGACACCCAGAATAATGTTTGATCAATTATCTGGGCACTTTGTGGCTCAGTCAAGTTGACTCATAAAATTATCATCACACCGTATAAAAATTAAATCAGAATGGATCAAAGGCCTAAAATGTAGGAGCTGAAACTATAAATCTCTAGGAAGAAAACTTAAGTGGAAATATTTGTAACCTTGGATTTGGTAATGGATTCTTTAATATGACATCAAAAGCACAAGCAACAAAAGAAAAAACATAGATAAATTAGACCTCATCAAAATTAAAAACTCTTGAGCATCAAAAGACATTATCAAGAAAGCTAAATGACAACCCACTGGATGTAAAAAATATTTAAAATAAAGGTCCAGTATCCAGAATACATAAAATAATGCTTACAACTCAACTACAAAAAGAATAACAACCCAATTTAAAAATGGGCAAAGGATTTTAGTGGACATTTTAGTAGACATCAGAAGATCTAGTAATGGCTAATAAGCACATAAAATCATTAGTCATTAGGGAAATGGAAAGCAAAATGACAATGAGATACCATTTCACATCCACTAGGATGGTTATAATTATTTTTAAATTTCTATTTTATTTTAGGCCTTGTGAGGTGGCTCACGCCTGTAATCCCAGCACTTTGGGAGGCCCAGGCAGGTGGATCATCTGAGGTCAGGAGTTCATGACCAGCCTGGCCAACATGGTGAAACACTGTCTCTACTAAAATACAAAAATTAGCTGGACATGGTGGCATGGGCCTGTAATCCCAGCTACTTGGGAGGCACGAGAATCGCTTGAACCCAGGAGGCAGAGGTTGCAGTGAGCCAGGATTGTGCCACTACACTCCAGCCTGGGTGACAGAGTGAGACCCTGTCTCAAAAAAAATTATTTTATTTTATATTCAGGTGCACAATCCCACTACTGGGTATCTACCAGATTACATGTGCATGTTTGTTACCTGTGTGTATTGTGTACTGGTGGGATTGGGCTTCTAGTGTACCCATTACCCAAATAGTTAACTTTGTACCTGATAGGTAATTTTTCAACTCTTTTCCCCCTTCTTCCCTCCCCCCATTTGAGGTCCCCTGTGTCTATTATTTTTATCTTTATGTCTAAGTGTACCCACTGTTTAGCTCCCACTTTTAAGTGAGAACATACAGTATTTAATTTTCTGTTCCTGAATTAGTTCACTTAGGATAATGGCCTCCATCCCCATCTATGTTGCTGCAAAGGACATGATTTCATTCATTTTTTATGGCCAAATAGTGTTCCATGGTGTATATGTACTATATTTTCCTTATGCAGCCAACTGTTAATGGACACTTCAGTTGATTCCATGACTGTGCTATTGTGAATAGTGCTGTGGTGAACAAACAAGCACAAGTGTCTTTTTTATGTAATGATTTATTTTCCTTCGGTAAATACCCAGTAGTGGGATTGCTGGATCCAATGGTAGTTCTATTTTTAGTTCTTTGAGAAATCTCCGTGCTATTTTCCATACAGGTTGAACTAATTTACATTCCCACCAACAGTGTATAAGTGTTCCCTCTTCTCCACATCCATGTCAACATCATTTGTTTGCTTTTTTACTTTTTAATAATAGCCATTCTCACTGCTGTAAGATAATAAATCATTGTGGTTTTAATTTACATGTCTGTGATTATTAGTGATGTTGAGCATTTTTTCATGTATCTGTTGGCTGCTTGTATTTCTTTTGAGAAATGTCTATTCATGTCCTTTGGACGGCTGTAATTTTTTAATGACGTTACCAAGCGTTGGTGTGGATGTGGAGAAATTGGAATTCTCATACGTTGCTAGCAAAAATATAAAGTGAAAGTTAGTACAGTCACTGTGGAAAACAGTTGGATAGTTCTTCAAAAAGTTAAACATACAATTACTATATGATCCAGCAATTTCAGTCTCAAGTATATACCCAAGGGAAATAAAAATATATACCCACACAAAAAATTATGCAAGGATGTTATAACAGTATTATTTTAATAGTCAAAAATGGAAACAGCCCAAATGTCCATCAGTTAATGAATGAACAAAATGTCCATATAGTGGAATATTTAGCCATAAAAAGGAATGAAGTACTGATATATGCTACAACATCAATGAACATTAAAATCATTATGCTAAGTGAAAGAAGCCAAACACAAAAAGCCACATACTGCATGATTCTATTTATATAAAATATGCATAGGTAGTGATAGCAGATTGGTGGTTGCAAGGGGCTGGAGGCAGTGGAGAAAGGGGAATAATTGCTTAGTTGTATGGATTCATTTTGAGGGTGATCAAAATATTCTGGAATTAGTGCTGGTGGTTACACAACATTGCGAATGTACTCGAAACCACTGAATTATACACTTTAATATAGATAAAGTGGAGAATTTTACGTTATACAAATTTTGCCTCAATAAAAAATTCAAAGATTTAGGTAATTCTTACAGTCATATAGCCAAGACAGTAGACTTTATGGGGAATCTTACCAAATATGGAGAGGATGGAGCATCGGCACCATGGTATGTCAATAATCTAGGACAGGGCTTGGTGATCTGTAGCCTACAGGTGAATTCTGGCCAGTAGCCTATTTTTATAAGGCCTGTAAGCTAAAAATGGTTTTTATAGTTTTTAAAGTGGTTAAAAGCAGCAAAAACAAAGAAGGTTTTGTGATGGAGTATTTTGATGGCAACAAAGACTAGAATATTTACTATCTGGCACTTTACTGAAAAAGATTATTGACTCTTATCTATGGTGATGATTAGCGATAAGCTCTTACATTTATAGCACACATTTCAGTTTACAAGGCACATCCATTTTTCTCTCAGCTGACTTCCAGAACAACCTTGTGAAATAGATGAGGTGTTATTCCTCTCCATAGAGGGGGAAACTTGGTGAGGTTAAACCGCTCATATCCTTGCTCTATCACTTGATAGAACTCAGATGGTCTGAATGTGGTTCAGTGTTTTGCCCCTATAGCCCACTGACTCTCTCAACACTTTGGAAGAACAACTAAAGGCTCTGTGAAAATGCAATACGATTTCAACTTAACAGATCAACCCAAAGTTGAGAAAAGGCCAAGAGAGCTTTGGCTAACTGTCTCTGGAATTGCTCCTTCAGCTTTATATCTCCTCTGACAATGGTCATCTATTTTTCTAAATGAAATGCCACCCATATTGAAGGGCTCAGGAACTGTCAAGCCAAAATCTTTCAAGTGCCATAGAGTTGGACAGCTTGCTATATTTCAAACACATCGGGTCAAACAATATAATAAAAATTGACTCCTTTGTGATATGTCCCTTTATAGGAGCTGTGATATTCACTATTTCCCCTAATATCTTGTATCCAACCTGCAGTTTTAGCCGTGTTATGGACAGCACATCATCCAATTGCTATCCTGTCTTCCCACCAATTTACCAGGTGTCATATTTCCCTAGCCTGAAGTAGCTCTGCAATGTATGTTGGGAAAAGCATGGGGGAGGTTGAAATTAATTCGGATTATTTCTTAATAGCCCGTCATCCTGGCCTTCTGTGCATAAGAAAGGGCCCTTGGCACCAGAGTGGCCAATCAGCAGCTTCAAAAATGGGCTCCTCACCTTGAGGTCACTGTTCTCCCCATCCACTCTCCATCCCAAATGTGCCTGGCTGAATACAATTTCATGCACTGCTCCTACCTGATCTGATATCTTCTCCAGTCAATTTTGGATGATAGTCTCATATGGAAGGGAAAGAGCACTGAATGCACTGTTGATTCAGGTGCTCAAGGGCTGTGAAGTAAATAGTTGCCCCTACTGGAGTGACTGTAATAGAATTGTGGGGGATTTATAATTATAGCCTTTCATACAATTCAGTTAATTAATCAGCTCTTCCCACGCACTGCCATTAGGTTCCTCTCACTAGGTAGGCTATTTTACTCACAGCATGGAACTCCTCCATTCAGTTTTCTTCCTGACCTCATCTTGGGGCTCCTTTTCACTCAGGGACCAGCATAACCCCTCCCCAGATGCTCATTTCTAAAATGTTCAGGTCTTTCCCTTCTTTAGGGCTCCCAGATAGATGCCAGATTACTGTTTAAGTCTTTGTGTCTTGAATATAATCTATGTGGGTGGCCAAACACCCCTGGATTTTTAAGAAACAGCTTCAATTCTCCCACCTAACATTTCAATTGCATCCATGGACTGGATGCTAGCTTAATTTTGTGTACCTATTGGGGAAAGAATTTTAAACCTTTCCTCACTTCCACTACTGGTCCCTGATCCCCTTGCCTATAATACCCTGGATTTTAAGTGTCCTTTGGGGACAAACAATATGAATAGCCCCCTTCTTCTACCTAGGCAGCCCCAATACTTTGGACTTTTTATTTTCTTCTTTTACAGGTGAAGACCTCATCTTATCAGCATCGCTAGTACATCTGGCAGTCCATTCCCTTAGATTCCTGGCAGTTTGCAGCTTCCATCTGGACCTCCTCCTTGTTGCCTTCTAAATCTACTTTCTCTCTCTGGTTTCAACTCCCCATGTTTACTGTTCCTACGCTATGAGTCCTAGGGCTGCCTTCCTTATCCAGTGCTCCTGCCTCTGTTGGGTGCTTGGGATTGAAATGGCCTCCATGGTTCTGTCCTCTTAAAAGTCTCCCTAGTTGGTGATATTTTTCTGTCTTGCTTAGGAGTCAGCAGAAGTGTGAAGCCTTGGTTCACTCTAAGCAAAAAGCATAACTCCTGATAGAATATTCCAGTGGGACTGCATTCCAATATCTCTCCTAAGGTTTATTTAAGGAAAATTCCACATACAGAACCTCACAGGGTACATAGAATATGTTACGGTGGAATTGTAATTGCACCTATATCGCTACAAATCCTGTACTTGGCAGAGAGGAGCTGAGAATGAGACCTGGTTGCTGTGTGTTTTCTCTGCAGTGATTTATCAAGAGGGGAAAGTAGATGCTCCATGGACTACTGCCTGCTTAGCCCTTTTCTCTTCTAAACTCCTGAATCTTAGGGAGTTGAGGTGGAGTTTTCAGCACAGATTATTGACCACTAGCAGTGAGCCGAAAGCTAATTACACCTTAATAATGAAAGCTTATTCTAGGCAATTTTGTTGACTACTCTTCTTTCCTCCTCATTTTTAAGTATACAGCTGGGATGAATTCTGCATTCTTCAGCTTAAAGATATTTTTTTGAAAAGGGGTATGGCTTCCAAGACCTGCCCCAACCATCTGTAAATTAACTTTCTAGAGGATATACTAGAGCCTTAAGTTGGTTTTTCACTCCCTTGTGAATCAGTACCTCATTATACTAAGTGCTGCTGGAGTAGCAGAATTCAGTGATAGCTTTTAGTTTTGTGTTGCAGATGAGAATCTTTGTTTCTATGTATGATTATCCTGTGACAGGCTAGTTATCTTTTAGGAATGTAAATCAAAACTCATCACTCTGTCACTGAAAACCCTCCAGTGGCGTTCCATTGTACCTTGAAGAAAATCCAAACAATTTTCCATGGCTTACAAAGCCCTACATGCCCTAGCCTTTGCCTACCTTTCTGATTTCATCTTGTGCCATGCCTCCAGCACTCACATATTCTTCAGCACCACAAAATGTTCTGTTTTATAACCACAGATTTCTACCTCAGGGACTTTGCACCTGCTGCTCCTTCTGCCTGGTACACTGTGTCCCTACATCTTTACATAGCTTGCTCCGTCTCATCATTCAGCTCTCAGATCAAATGTACTCTCTCATACATGCTTTTCCTAACAGTCAACACCCCCAAAAAAACATTTTCCTTCAAGTCACTTACATTTATGTCACCCTATTTTATTTTCTTCACAATAGCTACGAAAATCTAGGAATTATTTTAATTGCTTATGTGCTTATCATCTGTCTTCCCCCAGTACAATGTAAGTTCCATGAAAGTACAGGTCTTGTGTGTCTTGCTCACTACTATATCCCCAGCACTGGGCACATAGTAGGGGCTCAATAAATATTTGTTAAATTAGTAAATTGATGGCACAAGATGCTAGTCCCTAGCTCACCGTCAGTTTTGCTAAATGACTCATGGTGATTTGCTGTCATATACCTTTCAGGACTATAGTTTTTGAAATACAGCAGTTCCTGAAGATTTGGCTGTAGGACTTTGGATAATTCATTTATTCAAGCATTTTCTAAGGGCCAGGCACTATGCTAAGCTCTGGGAATACAAAAATAAATAAGACAATAGCCTCTGCTCTCAATAATGTATACTCTAGTGGGGAAAATGGACATGTAAATAACTGTAGTACAACGGGATGTTACAAGTTTGAATTAGGTGTTGTGGTAACTCTAAGGAGAAAAGGTCCAACTCTTTGATGTTGGAGCAGAGATGGCAGTGGTTCAAGGAAGGAGTCTGATATAATTTGGATGTGTGTCCCTGCCAAATTTTATGTTGAATTGTAATCCCCGGTATTGGAGATGGGGCCTGGTGGCAGGTAATTAGATCATGGGGGTGGTTTTTCATGAATGGTTTAGTACCATCCCTTTGGTGTTGTCCTCATGAAAGGGAGTAAGTTCTCATGAGACCTGGTCATTTAGAAGTGTTTGGCACCTCCCACTCTCTCACTGTTGTTACTGCTCCCTTCATGTGAAATGCCTGCTCCCCCTTTGCCTTCTGCCATAAGTGGAGGCTTTCTGAGGCCTCTCTGGAAGCAGATGCCTCTATGCTTCCTATACATCCTGCAGAACTGTGAGCCAACTAAACAAACCTCTTTTCTTATAAATTATCCTGTCTGAGGTATTTCTTTATAGCTGTGCAAGAATGGCCTAATACAGAATCTTAGGAGAAGTGAGAGATATTTGAGCTGGATCTTGAAAAATGAATCAGTTCATTGGGAAATGAGGGCAGGAAAACAATCTAGCATTGTGGCATATGGGAGAGAGAGAGCATGGACTATCCTGGGAGTGGTAAGCTGAAAAGTACGTTAGAACACAGAGTGATTGTGGAAGATGAAGCTGGGAAAAAAAGGCAGAAATCTGTTGAGTTGAAAGTAGCTCCCATCTCAACAGGAAGGGGACAGATTTATGATGCTCTCTGTACACACTTTACCCCCTCCCACAAAAAGCAAATGCAGTTGCCATCTGACAGTTAAACTAGTAAAAATCCACATGTAGGATATACGGTTAGATATCTGTGGAAATTAACCAAGAAGTTATCTGTAAGTGTGACTAAAAATTTTGGGAACACTCAAAACTCTATTCAAGGTGATCTAGGACAAACCTTAAGGAGGCATGACTGAAATTCAACTGTAACTTTCTGAGTGGGAACAAAGTTAATTGTGTTATACACTACTTGGAATGAATAGAAAGTAGTTGGCCTGCTAAATGCAAAGAAATGACAGTTACCAGCCAAGCTCCATCCAGGAGAATGATCTTGGCCAAGTGAACCCAACATGATGGGTTCCTTGGCAAGGCTGGCCCTATAGTTGATGAGAGTGCTTCAAGTTGTCTTAGCTGAGAGACCATTCTTAAGATCAACGAACTCCCTTGTGCTGATTTTATGCTCACCAAGCAATCTTTTGATAATGTATTTGGCTCCCTACACAACTTGCCTACAGGGAAAGAACGCACTGATCTGCTTAGTCAAGCATTTTGGCCTTTTTAACAATTGTATTTCTTGTAGTAAATTAATAAATTGGCATCCTGGCAAATACATATGTGTGTGTGTGTGTGTGTGTGTGTGTGTGTATAATGCCTATATATATATGGGGATAGACAGATACAAATATACAAATACAAACATTTTTAAAAGTCTCTATATATCAAACAGGCATGTAAGCCTGCTTAAGTTGACTTTGCTTTATTGAATATACTCAGTCTGGGCTCTGTTATTCAGCCTCGCAGTTCAGGAAGCCAGTTTCGTTTCTACTTAGAGAGTCCAGCCATCTCCTGCAAGGGTTTTGGAAGCAGCCAACTGGCATTCTCCAGGTGACAGAGGCCTCTGCATTGCTGTGTCCTGCACTCCAAAGTTTATTGGTGGGACAGTGCTTGTTTTCAAATATGCCATTCGTATTGAGGAGTTCAATTTGAGAGAGAGTGATCACTGCCATAAAAAGCTGTGTGGACAGAAAATATTATTGCTTTATCTTACTTTCAGCTCTCAAAAGTGGACCCTGAGGAAAAGATCTGGAGAGAGGTGGCTTATTTGGGAGGTGATCTTAGGAAACACAAAAAGGAAATGGTGAAAGTGAAACAAGGGAGGAAAGTTAATAGTGTGTTAATGAGAAGCTTACCCTGTGGGCAACTGGGACTCAGTCCTTCTGGAGACTCTGAGAAACTGTGTGGAACAGTCTTAGAATCATCCCACTGGAGGATGGAGAGTCTGTGGTATTTATCCATGGACTTCCATCCCCATTGATTGAAGGTTAGCTCCAGTGGCATCAACTGTCCTGCACTTCCAGGTTGCAACTGACTGTAGCAAAGTAAGCTGCCAATGTACTTGAGAAAACTCTGAAGCAAAAAAGAGACTAGCAACTTGAGGTGATGCTGGAAACTGCAGATGCAGGTAAAATCAGTGGGCCAGGGGAACATGGGGCGGGGCATCATCAACAGCATTTGGTGCATTATTGGAAATAAATATGATAGACCTTGAGACCCCAGTAGACAAATGAGCAAAGGATATGAACTGGCAAATTGTGCACACAAAATTTAAATGGCCACCAATTACATTTTCAATTTAAACTTGGTAGTAACCAATGAACTCTAAATAAAAATGAGATGCTGTCTTTTTTGCCTCTCAAATTAGCAAATACTAATTTTTTTAATTAATGAAAACCATGTTAATTAGGGTCCACTAACCGTATTAATTAGAGTATACTCTTATTCACTACAGGTAGGATTGTAAGTTGGCACAACCTTCTGAGAAACAATTTTTCGACATAGCAAGTCATCAAACCATGCTTTCAAATATTCAATGCCATTGAAAATGCTCATTATATAATATTAATTTAAAAATCATAATGTAAAACTATACATACAGCATGATCCCAACTACTTCTTCATCAGAGATGATATATATTGTAAGACTCTGATTTATTAATAGCTTTGGTAGAAAGAAAAAACAGTATATTTAATATACCAAAATTTTATTCTGCTGATGGTAACATACATATATATCCATATAATTATATGCCACTTTCTTCTTAAGTAACACCACCAAAAACAGAGTCTAAGCTTTCTTCGCATTCCAGACTCTAAAGATTCTTCTGAATTCCTTTTGACCATTGGAAGGGATGCAGTGTACTATGCTGACATGTTGCTGCTTTTCATAACCTCCCCTTGTGATAATGTGACAAGAAGATTATCAAAGCATGTAGAAGAATCCTGGGGGTTTATCCACATTTCCTATTTGGCTAAACTCATTGTTAATATTTTTTCCTTTTTTCTTTTATTTGTCTTGTTTTTCAATTCAATTACATGAGCCAGAAATCAATCACTTTCTCTTGAAAGTCACCAAGAAACTATTGATGGATAGACGTTCAGTGCCTGAGTGATAGTCCCTCACAATGCATGCAACGGTCACACCAACCTTTCCTAGCTTTGAAATTTTTATGATCTATTCCAAGAGATTTGGCAATTTCTACTGCCTTTAATTGCATTGTCTGGCGTGTGACAGGCAATATTCTGCAGACACAATAATGTTTCATTTCAATGATGCATCATAGTGTAATATTTAGAAGACATTTTAAGTGACAATTAAGGAGAAAGCCAAATTTAAGTTAAAAATTTAACCATGATGGTTCTACCAATGCAAATAACTCAACTGAAGTGACAACATGATGTACAGATAACGTCTCAGTACAGCTAAGTCTGCATGCTTATAAGCAATGACAACAATATCACAGTAGCTTCCTCTGCCTGGCCATTCGCAAGTCATTTTGACATCATTATAAGATGCATCCTGATTTCAGAAATGAAGAATATGTGTATTAGAATGCAGGAAATATGGTATGAAATATGTACACATATGGGTATATAGACACAGAAAAAAGACAAAAAGGATATGCACCACAGTGATTACAGCAGTTATCACTGAGTGGTGAAACTGCAGATTATATATATTTTTGCTTATCTTCAGCTTCTAAATGTCTGCAATAAGCTGGCATTGCTATTAAATTGTGAAAAACAAGTATTAGTATTTTGAAAGCTCTTGCTCCCTATTGAGAGAAAAAGAGGTTGGAACAGAGCAAAACAAGGTTGAATCTGAGTCAACTCAATACTTGAAGGATCATAGTAATCTTTGGATCTTCCTGGCCCAACAGAACAAATAGCCAAGTACTCGCAACTCAGATTACTTAAGGTGAGAAAACAAATCAGAAACTCTAAGGCTACATTTGTCACTCAAGTCCAGTGTCTGTTTTTCTAACATAATTTTGACAAGTCGCTCACCTTTCATGTTTGTTTTCTCACCTGTAAATGGGGAGAATTCCTTCTACTCTTCCTCTTCCTGGTAATGGCAGGAATGGAATTTAAAACCATAAACAAAAATCATCAATCAAATACTTCACAATCTTGATTCTGTCCCCACAAGCAATGTGAACATCTTAGAATGATCTCATTAGATAATTTCGTCAGAATGTGTGACTGTGTCTATAGTGTGTGTGGGGGGTGGGAGGGGATGACAGGGAGATATTAGTGATCAGAGAGCCATTGGGCTGACAACCTGTTTTAGGGGCTTGAGGGAGATGCCAGGGCTTGCGTAATTTCTGTCACTGGGCACAGACAAATGAATTCTATACTGGTAGCCCTTCGGGACATTATCCAACTGAGAGAACTTAATTTCAGCTAATTAACATGGTCCTAGTTGCCTTCTACTTGTTGATGGGGAGAAGAGCCGGGGAAATTTGCTCTACCTTACACACTCCTGCTAAATCTTACTCTCAGGCCTGACTCCTAAAGCAAAATGGGTGATAGGGAGACAAGGCTATGAATGGGGAGATTTAGCTAAAGGCAGCAGAGCTGCAGTGTAATGTGATGTGAAGTAGCAGAGCTCACAGCACCTCACCCAGTGTAGCCCACAGGAAATATGCATTGGAGAGTTGCAGTACCTTCATTCATTTAATCTTTCCAACAGTCAGAGGTTGGGCACAGTGAGGTTTAGAGGGGCCTGGACTGCTAGGTTTATGTCTAGCACAGTATAAACAGCTGAAAAGCAGTAGCTGCTATTATTCTCACCAACATTATCATTATTTCCACCACAGAAAGGGCCTTCTGATCAATACCTCTTCCAGTCCCCTGTCTAGACAGTGTTTCCCATCACCCTCTTCCTTTCCTGTGCACTGTCCTACTCTGGGAAGCTTAAATCATCCCTTTGAGGTAAAATAGTGAAGACCCTATTACAATTCAGGGGTTTTCTGGGAGATGAGCTGCCTCAAGCCTCTCATTCATCAGTTACTTTCCAGAGTGAGGAAACTGGGCAGCTGGGGTGGGGTCCTGAGAACTGTGTGTGACTCCAAAAGGAGGGGTTGAGAAATGAAGTCACTGGGGGTACTGAGCCTCACAAAGTTGCCTCAGATAAGACCAATCTGTAGTGTAGGTAGCAGGGTAGTGGAGGGGGACCCGAACCAAGACTGAAACTCAGACTGGCTCACTTCCAGGCCTATAGGGATCAGGAGTGGGAGAGAGAAAGGCAGTGTAAGTCAGGAGAAGCCTCTTTAGCCTCAAAGCCGAGAAGACCCCAACTTTTGGGAGGAAGAGTTGATCCAGACTGGTAGAAAGAATATATCCTTCCCTTTCCTGGGCTGTCCAGTATCGTGAGGGGAGGTCTAAGGAGGTGTGTGAGTGTATGACAAGGTGGAGAAGAATGCTTATACTCATAAGCAGCAGGCTGGGCACTACTTCGGACAAGCCGACAGAACACAATAATTGATTGCCTTCTTGCTACAAAATCAAAATGGCTTTTGATGTTCAGCCACTCATTGCCGTAACTGGAATAATAATACAATTCATTTTAGCTGCAGCCCCGCAAATGGATGTCTTTAATAATGGCTAATTTGGGATGATGAATGTGCCATTTGGGGGTGACATTAGTGCTGAATAAGAAGAGCACACAAGAGACAGAGGGAGGGAAGGAGGAGCTATATAAGACTAGCCATGTTTGCTAACTTCTGAGGCTGCCAGGCCTTCAATTCCACTCCACAAGTATTGATTTAGCAAGTACTTACTTCCTAGCTAGCACTGGACTGAGGGTTGGAGAGACTCTGAAGAAATATATGATTAGGATAGCCATGTGTCCTGGCTTCCCAGGGACAGTCCTGGTTTGTGATGAGACCTGGGGCAATTATTATTAATAGCACCTCTTCTCACTCTCAAAAGTTCTTTGTTTGAATGGTAAGTTATATTGTCATTCTGCATGGCTCTCTCTGCTTTCCATGAGAACACAGCTTTTTTGGGGGAAGACAAGTCTTATTTATGCACATGGAGCCATTATAGCATATTAGGAGACAGTATGTAACCAAAAAAAGAACCAAAAAAGCTCAAGCACCCAAATCAATGCTTATAATTTAAAAATTGGTGATGGTCATGGATTTAAATATCTTAAAGATAACATTCACATGCATGTAAATGAATCACCACAATATACAATCTCACTTGCTCTTTACAATAACCTCATCTTATAAATGAGCAACTAGACACCAAGAGAAAGGAGTCAATTGTTCAAGGTCACAGAGCTAGTAAGTGACAGAGTCCATATTTGAATCCACAACCATTTTAACTTAAAAGCCACCTATATTTCACCTTTGGAACAGATATTAGTGCTGCCTGGAGTGATCAAAAAAGCTCATGGAGGAAGTGAACTATTTCCAAAGAATGAATCCACAAGTAAAAGTGAATGGAGTTTAAAAAAATGAAAGATGTAAGCCAGGAAAGAGACAGTGAGGAAATTAAGTGTGGTGGGGTTAATCAAGGACAATTTGCGAAGGAGGTGAGTTTTTTGTACTACATTTGAAATTACTGATGAATATGATGAGTATGGATTTACATAGATGAAAGAAGGGCTTTCACATGTGTAGGAATGACAAACTCTGAAGTCAGGGTGCTATTTACTGGGAATGGGCAAGTGGATGGGAATGAAGTAAACAGAAGATGACAATCACATTAGTAGGGTTTTATTTCTTAAACACGGTGGTAAATAGGTGTTCTCATACTAGTCTGTACACTTTGCTTGTATATCTTATTATTTCATGATAAAATATTTTTAAAAGACAGAGATTGATCTTTCCAGATGGGGGAAATGTATTAAGTAGGACATAGAAGCAAGGACAATAGATGTCTAATCTGGAGTCGTTTTAACCAGAACCCTTATGTCTGGATTGAGCATTCATAGTCTCCCTTGTGGAGTGACCCACTGCCGTTTCTTGCTCCCCAAGCACAGCACATGTTGAAAGCCTTGCTCAGCCTCACTCTTGTTCGACTCAAAACTCTGCACCTCTAGAAATGCCCATTTACTGCCTTCTAAAAGATGTGCTTGGATGGCCTGTCTGTCTTGCTTGCTGTCAGACGTGGTGTATCGGCGTGTTTACTACTTGTGGGATTTAGTGTTTAAACAAAAGCTCTGTATCCTCCCAAGAGATTGGCCTCTTAATTGGCAGGTGGGGTCAGAGGTACCCTCTTAGCCCTTCTCCAGTATAGTGAGAAGTGTTTGGAGCCAGACCTTAGTTGGAATCCAAGTCTGGCTCTCATAAGCTGTGTGACATTAGACAGGTCACTTAAGCTCTCTGAGCCTATTTCCTCCTCTTCTGATAGTCGTTTCAAGAAGCAAATGAGATAATGTAGGGGAATCGCCTAGCAAAAAGCTTAGCAGAGCTCGATAAATGTGAGTTCTCTTCCCTCCTTCCTTTGTTGAAATGGCTGAACCTAAACAACATCATCCACTGATTATTTTCAAAAATACTTTCAAAGAATAAGTGTTGTATGTAATTTGGTAGCTTTTTTGCCAATCCTTCACTCAAGAAAAATCAAGTCATTCTGAATTCTTAGTCTGGCACCAGATGAATTCCCAGTCTATGTTCAGACTGCTCCCTGGACTGCGACTGTCAGTGTCCAAGGCCTCTAGGACCTAGTCATAAAAACATGAGAACATAGACGCCTTTTTATTCCCTTTGCCAAGAAGCATCAGCCAGCATCACCTGAGAACTTGCTGAAAATATACATTTTCAGCCACTATCAGCCCAGACCTGTGATCAGAAACTCTGGGGATGGGCCCAGTAATCTGCATGTTACCCGAGATGATTGTGATGCTTGCTCAGGTTTGAGAACCATCGCTGCTCTAGGGCTCGGGGCTCCTCTTGGGCCATGTGCCCCAGGGTTCCCTCCACCACCCTCTCCTCACCCAAGAAGAGGGAGGTATGACAGTAGCAGCTAGAGAACTCTAGAAGAGGTTGAACTTTTGCCAGGAGGCCTGGAGGTGGCCCGTGCTCTTTGACAACTGTAGGAGCCTCTGGAGCAGGTTGTGGAGCTCCACCCAGAGCCCTGCCTACCAGAACTAGACCCTCCTCCAGGTCATGTTGCACAGTCCCTGCCTCTGCACAAGGCCTCGCAGGACCAGAGACCCCGACCTTCACGCCTACTCTACGCAACCCCTAAAGCACTGGTTCTCCAAGTGTGGTCCCAGACCAACATCAGCCCCACCTGGAAAGATGTTGATGACAGCGGTGTGCTGTCCAGAGCGGCTGCTGCCATCACGCCAGGGCTGTGGGGAGGGTGTGTGGAAGAGGCAGGCAACCCGCCCCCGCCCACCCTCCCTACCTCCCCCGCAACCTGTCGCCCTGGGGGCTGCCTCAGTGGAGCTGGGGCAGGTCACCCGTCAGCGACGGAGCTATGTGGTCTAGCAGAGAGGGGCCCCGAGGCGGAGCTGGGCCCAGGGTGGTGCTGCGCTTACACATGGAGCACGAGAGGCAGGAGGAGTGCAGAGCTGGGGCCGTACTTTGGGGCCCGGGGTTGGAAGTAGGAGCAGTGCCCGCTTTGGGGACCCAGCCAGTGGTGCAGCCACTATGCCCACCTTGCCGAGGGTGCCAGGTTCCTGTGCCCTGGGAGGAGGCTCTGGGTGAGGCCACCTGGGGCTGCCTCCCCAGGGTCCACCCAGCATCCGGGTGACTGTCGAGCCTGACAGTCCCGACAGCCAGGGCCGAGACCCAGGACCTGTGGCCGCGATCTGCTCCCGGAGGCGCCCCCCCCCACCCCCGCCCAGATAAAGCCATGAGCCAAGTGAGGCGGACCCCTGGGGCACCCCTGAGCAACAGGGCTGTGGGGAAAGCTCGCAGCAACGTCGCCCCTGCCCTGGATGACACCCCGGGCCCAGCGAGGACCTGAAGCCCCTGCCTCAGGCTGCGAGGGGGCACAGCCGGTGTTGCACACTCCAAGGAGCCCGCAGGAGCCAGGAGCAGGCAGCAGCCCCACCCAACCCCTCTGGGTGCAGCAGCAGGCGCCCAAGTCAGGGCTGTGGGCCCAGACCTCTCTGCCCTCTTGAGGGCCTGGGAAGGCTGCCCCTCCACCCTTGCAGGCTTGAAAGTGCCTGTTCCTGCTGCCTGGCTTTTCCCCGCTGTTGGCACCCACTCCAATCTCCAAGCAATGTGGGGCCATGCCTTGGTGTTGTCGCAGCCTGGCCAGGGGTGCATGTACTGGGGCCAGCGCTGACATGCCAGCGCCCTGCTGCCTCAGATTTCTCCAGAATTTGGGTGCAGACTCGCACAGGAGGGGACGCCAAGGTGGAGGCTGAGAGCAGCTCCGCCCTGGTCTGCAGGAGCCCCTTGGCATAAGCAGGCTGGGCACCATGGACAGCGGCAGGAGGCCGACAGGCTTCTGGGCTGAAGGGGGCGGGTCCCCAGTGAGGCCCCATCTTCAGGCCAGGGTGTGCCTGAAGGCTGGGGGCCGGGCTGCCAGGCCGGCAGACCAGAGTAGGGACTTGTGGTGCCTTCTCCGGGCCCGCCTATGGTCAACCCATGGACCAATCGGTGTGCACTTCCTCCCCTCTGAGGTCCATGAAAGCCCTTGGATCAGCCAGAGCAGAGCAGAGGAAGGAGACACGATGGGACAACCAGCTGCCGAGAAGAGCTACCCTCTCTGCTGGGAGCTGAACACTCGTGGGGACGACCTGCTTGCAGAGAGGAGCTACCCTCTCTGCTAGAAGCTAAATACTTGATGGGACACCCTGGCTGTGGAAAGGAGCTGCCCCCTGCAGGTCTCCTCTGAGCAGCTCTATTGCTCAATAAAGCACCTCTTCATTTTGCCCACCTTTCACTTGTCTGTGTACCTCATTCTTCCTGCAGGACAAAAACTCGGGACCTGCTGAATAGTGAGGCTAACACAAACAGGGCTGAGGCATGTCCCTTGCTCACTATGTTGTGGAAGAAGAGAAAGAAAGAAGAGCTACAGCCCCTCAGGGAGCCCAGACCTGGGAGCTCCGCAAACGAGGGCTGTAACTCCCTCTTTGGGGCCCTGTGGTTCCTAGCATCTCTAAGCTTCCAGGTGCCAACATGTTCCCTGGTGCCAAGCATGGAAGCTGCTTGTAGTGCACCTGGTCTGGCCACAGCCTTGCAGAGAGCTGACACCCATGCTGGCACCTGGAGCTGCCTGCCCCACTGCAGCAGCTGGCGTGTCTGAATGCACAGTGGCTGGACCCCATGCTCGCTCACACACCCTTCACCACTCCACACCTGACTCACCCTTGGCAGGCATGGGGCCCAGGCTGGTAGCATGAGCTGAGTGCCCCTGCCAGGCCAAGTGGGCGAAACAAGCCCATCAGGCCCAAGCAAAATTCGGGCAAAGGCGCCACTGGCCACAGAGGTTTCCAGCCAGAACAACGACACCTCAAAGATCCCTTAACAATGTTAGAAACACAAATTCTCAGGCCCCACCCCAGACCTACTACAGGTGATTCTGATACAGGCTCTAATTTGAAAACTACTGGCCTAGACTTTGCAAACAAATTTAACTTAATTTGCCTTTTAGGCCAGATGCTGTAGCTCATGCCTGTAATTCCAGCACTGTGGGAGGCCAAGGAAAAAGAATCATTTGAGGCCAGGAGTTTGAGAGTAGCCTGGGCAACATAGTGAGACCTCCTGTCTGTACTAATAAATAAATAACTAAATAAATAAATTAGCTGAGTGTGGTGGCGTGCACCTGTAGTCCCAGCTACTCAGGAGGCTGAGGCAGGAGTATTGCTTGAGCCCAGGAGGTCGAGGCTGCAGTGAACCATGATTACAAATGCACTCCAGCCTGGGCAACAGAGTGAGACTCTGTGTCAAAAAAAAAAATGCTTTTTAAACCTTCCCATTCTCTGGCTACTTCTTTACTACACAGGAGATAAAAAGTAAAACAAAGGCATGCTGATGAGAGGATCTAGAAAGCCATGCTTCCTAATTAGGAGAAACTCCCTTTCCACTCTTCTCTTTGGATTTGTCTGTTCTGTCCATTCATTTTGAATGGGACCTGTGGCTGGTCCCACTTGATTTGTACTTGATACTTATTTCTCCAATAGCTTGTTGCCACTGGTAAAAGCCTTGGCACACAACACAGAACACTTGGACTGTAATACAAACAAGCATTTCGAACACAGATTTAAACCACTTTCATGACAGCCACCGGCATGGCATGTTTTACAGCTGATTTCAGTTCCAGTTGTGAAGACTCAGGGATTTCAGAAAATAAGGGGCAGAAGTGGGGAGGCCTATTCCCCAGCTGGCAGATAAATTAGAGATCGAAACAGATCCAGGGAGCTCAATTAGTCAGGCTTTTTTATAGTGAAGGGGACAAGGGACGGGGCTTGGGCATGATTCAGCTGAGGAGCCCTCGCTGAGGAAGGAGAGGAGTGGGACATAGCAGGGCTGGCTAAGGGCATGGATAGGAGACATCGGGGCCTTAAGAGAGCTCTGTGGGTGAAGCCCAGGAGGGCAGAGCAGAGCCAGGGTCTCAGGCCTAAGGTCTGAAAGTGTGGCCTGATAAAGGACTTCCCTCCCCAGCCAGAGCGATGGCTGCATGAGAGCCAAGTGGGCAAAGGTGTGCCCTGAAAACAGAAGCAAAGGCGTGCTCTGAAAACAGAAGCAAAGGCTTGCTGGGGGAGAGGTCAGAGCTCACCCTGTGTACCTGCCAGTCTGAGAGAGATGACAAGAGCAAAGTGCTAGTGTCTCCTTCACTTTCCTCTCAGCACCCTTGCGCCCCAACCAGGTCTGTGTGCGCCCCTTCCCTTTTCCCACTTGGAAGGAAACAATCACAGAGGCCAAGATGAACCCCTGGGGCTCCACACCGCTGTCCAGCTCAATGCCAAGCATAAGGCCTTCCTAAAGAAAGCCGCTCGCCTGCTTGAGTTTTGTTTGTTTTTCTCTTCCTGGAGTCTCCTCAGGGGCTCGAGTGGACCTGCCCCAGGACATGGGCCTTGGCTCAGCACAGAGCATGTGAGCTCAGTGGTTTCTGTTTTCCCATCTTGACAAATCTGGGCGGCCTGCCTCCTGGTTCTTACCTGACAAAGATCTCAGAGCATCTCAGGGGGATGGAAGGGGAAGTCCCAGCTACCATAAGGGATGAAGTGACAGGCAGGGGAGACCTATGATAGGGAGAAGGGAGCTGCAGACCAGGCAGGCATTCTGTTAGCTCACTACAAGCTGCTGTCCCTGGGAGTCTTTCCTCTTGGTGCCAGCTGGCCACAGGTGCCAGCCTTCTGCAGTGAGTCAAGGAGATATGTCCTCTGGGTGCGCAGTGTTCAGAGGGAAGAAGGCACTTGTCTCACCTATGCACAAAGGACTAGATGAGTAGCTTGTTAGCTCATCCAGGTGGGGTCCCTGAAGTGTTTGCGTGTGTTAGGGATGGGAGGGTGGGGGCAGTTACGTGATATTATACCAAGGTGCTTCAAAGTTGCTTCAAAATGCTACAATTCCCACCATTGGATCTATCCTTTGGATTAAAGCATTCTGAACTTAAAGGGATAACAATCATTTCCCAAACTTCTTGGAAAGAATTAGTAAATGATGTCAGTGGATAGCTTCTCCCCCCTCAACTCCGAACTCCATGTGGATAGAACCTTCAAAAGAGCTCCTCTGCATGAACAGGTTCTTGAGATAAGAGAAAGGCTAGGTGTGAAGAATGGGCTGTGGCCTAGAAAAGGTAGACCTGAGAGAGGGAGGAAAATCAGAAGGTTCCAAAGGGTGCTTATAAGGAGTGGGGTGCACCAAGGCAGGGCAGGAAGCATGGGCAAGGGAGCAGGTGGGAAGGTTTTTAAAGGCAAGCCTTTTTCCATGGCCTGGAGGAAACAGCATGGACGAGATCTCCAAGGGCCTGAGATCTAGCTTGGCTGTTCCACTTAAGGGCTCTCTGATTTTGGGTAACCTAACTTTTCTGGGCCTTGGTTTCTTCATATGCCAGATGAGAATGGCAATCCCTATTCTACTTGTCTCATGGAGTTATTATGGAGTTATTATGAGGCTCAGATAAAAAAAATGAATAACAAAACTTTATGTAGATTATACAAGGCAGTATGAATTTATCTTGCAATCTTGCCCAGGGCTATCACTTACTGAAAATGAGCTTATGAAAATGAGCAACTCCACATTGTAAAACATGAGACTAAGTGTGAATGTTTTGCCTGGTTTTTGATAGGCATGAGCCAAGTCTATTATTATTCCTGGGTGTGAGGTTCCAGCATTCTCTAGCTTCACCTCCTGATAGCCTCACCTTTCACCAGTCTAGTCCTTGCACTGTTTACAGGTCCTGGTGGCATTTTTAAATGCTTTCAGTGGAGGGCTCGGACTTGATCTTTGTAGGAATCTACGTGTCCATTCCCACTCCCATCCTTTCTGCTGCAGCCCCCTCCTAAAGACTTCTTCTTTGCCTTTATCACATGACCTTGGCCACATTCTCAGCCTAACTTCTTGAAGATTTTCTGGAAGATTGGGAGACTGACTCCTTTGGGTCACTAAGTACTACAACTCCAGTGAGCACTGTTTACTTTATACACTATAGTGTGAATGGCACCCCCGGGATTTATGCAACACGATCTCCTGGCTTGCAGCATCTAGTGACCTCCCCACCCTAGCCTGTCCCTTCTTTAACTTGCTAACTTATCTTTCTTCTAGACCGAGCTCTTGCATCTTCTCCTCCTCTACGAAGTCCGCTCTGGCCCCTAAAGCCAGCTGAGTGGCCCTCTGCGTGCACAGCTCCCTATGCCTCTCTCTGTCATAGCGCTGGTCCTACCATACTGTCATGGTCTGGCAACTTGTCTTTCTGTGCCACTAGACTGTATGCTCCTTAAGGGCAAAAGCTATGCCTTGTCTCTGTCTCTGTTGCCACCCCTGCCCAGGCCTGGTCAGTAGTAGGTCCTGAGGAAACAGTTGTTAAATGAACGAGGACTCTGGGACATTGGGAACTGTACCGCTGGAGAACTTTGAGAGTGCAACTAGGACTTCCCTGCTTCACACCCAAAGGACACTGTGCTTATTTAATTACTTGTGTGGGGGGGAGTTCAAACAGATGTTATAATAGCTCACTTAGCAAAGGACAGCTATGAGGGTTTTCTTTTATTAACTAAATAGACAGCACCCATGTGGAATATTAAAAGCCAGATGGCACAAATTTCATTTTGTATATATCTGAAAGAGAAGCACTAAGTGCCAGCATTGTCCTGTTCAACCTTAAGTCTAGTCTCAAAAGATACTCTCTACCCACTTCTGGGTGGAGGCAAATGCATGGAGTCACTCAGGTTCTTGTTTACCTACCTTGGGAGACTAAGCCAGCTTCACTCCACACCATTTCCCACCTACCACTGCTGGAAGAAAGCCAAGGGAAGATGAGGGTTGGAGACTGTTATGGGCTGAATTGTGTCCCTCTAAAATGCACATGTTGAAGCACTAACCCCTAGTGCTTCAGAATGTGACTGTATATAGAGGTAAGGTTTTTAAAGAGATAATTAAGTTAAAATGAGGCCATTAGGGTGAGCCTTAATGCAATCTGACTGGTGTTCTTATAAGATGAGGAAATTTGGGCACATAAGAGACAGCAGGGGCATGCAGGCACAGAGGGCAGCAAGAGGGCAGCCATCTACAAGCCAAGGAGAGCAGCCTCAGAGGAAACCAACTCTGCCAGCACCTTGATCTTGGACATCGACCCTCCAGAACTACGAGAAAATTAATTTCTGTTGTTTAAGCCATCCAGTCCTTGGTATTTTGCTATGGCAACCTTAGGAAACTAAGGCAGGGTCCATTCATAGGTAAACCTTGGGCTCCAGTTCAACCTTGGAATGCCTGGGATAACCTCAGACCCGTCCCTGAGCCTGAATCTTCTGGGCATCTACTATTGTGCTCCTCCTCACACCCTCACCCCAGGCCCACTGTCTATTTCTTCATAGTTTAATTCATTTCTCTTTTTCCTTCCTTCATTCACTCCTCACTGAACAGTTTCTGAGGTGCTGCAAGGTATATAGCACCCTGCCCTAATGAGCTTAAAGTCTTATAACTGGTACATATCTACCTGTAAGGTTAGAGATGAACTAGGTGTGTGGCATCACTTCTAGTTGGGGCGATTGGACTAGTCAGTGAAGGAGGAGAAACATTATTCTGCATTAAAAAAAGATCTAGGACTTGCAATGTAATATGGTGTAGCAGTTAGGAGCTTAGACTCTGAAATCAGACTGCCTAGGTATTGCAGTTAAGAAGATGTTCTCTGAGGCTACATTGTCTGGGTTGGAATCTGGTGCTTCTTAATAGCTAAATGACTTTGGTAAATTACTAAACCTCTCTGTTGCTCACGTACTCCATCTGTAAAATGGGACTAAATATAATACCTACCTCATATGGTTACATTAGGATTTGATGAGTTAATACACACAAAACTCTTAAAATAGTGCTTGGCACATAGTAATCACCAGGTAAATTTTACTGTTATAGTATTTAGGGGCAGAAGACCTGAGTTTCAGCCGTCACTACTAGTTATGTATCCTAGGGCAAATAAGTTCTGCCCCTGCTGACTACCTGACAAGGTGCTTGGGAGGATCATGTGGGATAATAAACATTTATGGATATTTAAAACTGTGGATATTATTATTGTTACTGAGTTGAGCCTTAAAGGATAGTAAAGATTTAACATGAAAGCTACCATTTACTGAGCACTTAGCCAAATGCCAGGAGCCAGGCTATGTGTATATACTGGAAGCAGAGGAGGCAGATAGTCTGTCTTCTAGCTCCTTGGCTCCTAGAACACAGGCGTATGCAATATGTTTGGCCAAGTTGATGTTTCTGTCCAGGATTTTGAATCTTAGAAGAGTAGCAGAAAGACAGAGATGAGTCAGAAGTCTATGGATGGTGCCAGTGACATGGTAGCATCAGCGGTGGCATTTTAGCTACGCTGGCCCCGAGCTAGTTAAGGGTCATCATAGTACCTAACCATTTTATGAACTGGAAAGCCAGCCTTTCAGTTGATTCTGTGAATAATTTGCTATTCTTTCAATAAATCACTCTTCTGAATACAGCTAGAGTTGTTTTTTTGTCATTTGCAATAAGACTGAATAATATTTTTAAAAATGTTTGTATTTCTCCCAATACTCTGGTGTTGGGATTATCCCTATTTAAGGATGAGAAAACTGAAACTTGGGGGAGGGGGTGGGCAACATAACTTGCCCAATATTGCCCTGAAAGTAAGTGAGAGGGCCTGGACTTGACTCTGAGTATGGACTTACCACTACTTGCCTATACTGTGCTGGAGGGAGAGATTGGTGAAAAGCGTGCCAGGTGGAAGGAATCCTCCAGTCAAGCACAGATGTAGGACAGCACAGGGGTGGGGGTTTCAGAGAAGGGTGAATTCCAAGATGGGAAAGGATAAAAAGTTCATGCTGGGATGGTAAGAAACATAATTGGAAAGAAGGCTTGGGATCAGCAGTGTGGACTTCATTTGTCAGATAGCATTGAGCCACTGAAGACTTTGGGCTTTAAGAGGCAGCTATGTTAGCCTGTGTGGGAGGGGATAGGAACTTAACTGGGAAAGGCAGAGAGAAATTTTGTGGAAAGAATAAGCAATTCTTGACTAATTAATGATAATTAGTGAGGAAGAGCCTAGTGACTGAAAGGCTGTTGACACCCTTGACAGAAATGGAGAAGCCTGGCCTGGGAGTGGTTTGGGGGTGACAGGAGGATGGAGGAGCAGTCTGTTCAGGGTGGCATGCCTTCTTTCTGCTTCTACTAGGATTGGGCTTCCTTGAGTCGAGGCCACACTGTCATAATTTCTAGCCTTTCAGCCCCTTATTTCAAAGCCCTTACCATTTGTCTTTCTCTGTGTGGTTAGGGAAGCCAAGACCCTGGGACTGGTTGATAGGACTCTGGTTTCATTCTGGGAACTGCATCATTACCCACAGATGTGTGAAACAATGGCTTGTTTGAAAATTGGAATCTTAGCCCAGTGGAGTCAGTCCCCTCTCTGGGCCCCCACAGCCCAGTTATGGTTATTAATAACTGATGGTTCTCTCATCCCTAGTTCCAGCAGCCCAGCAAGACCTCATCCTCTTACAGTCTGCTGCCCTTTTGCTACAGCTGGCCAAGCAGATGATCCTTTAGCTTGCATTTCTGGCTATCTCTGGGGTTTTTTGTGCCCAGCTTTTGACGTGGCTCTGCCAGCCTTTGTGATTCTAGGGGAGAGGAAAGGCGGATGAATCAGGTCCCAGCCCTCTAGCTAGTTTCTCTGAGTTATATTGAAGTTTATTTCAACACAGTCTCTCTCTCTCTCCCTTTCTCTCTCTCTCTCTCTCTCTCCTCTCCCATCTCCTCTATCCTCTCTCTCTCTTCCTCTTCTTTGTCTCACTGGCCTGTCTATTTTTGCCTCAGCTTCCTTTCTCCTCCTTCTTCTTTCATGCATTCTGATATGGTTTGTTTGTGTCCCCACCCAAATCTCATCTTGAATTCCCACGTGTTGTGGGAAGAACCTGGTGGGAGGTAATTGAATCATTGGGGTGGGTCTTTCCCCTGCTGTTCTTGTGATAGTGAATAAGTCTCATGAGATCTGATGGTTTTAAAAATGGGAGTTTCCCTGCACAATCTCTCTCTCTTTGCCTGCTGCCATCCATGTAAGATGTGATTTGCTCCTCCTTGCCTTCTGCTGTGATTGTGAGGCCTCCCCATCCATGTGGAACTGTAAGTCCATTAATCCTCTTTCTTTTGTAAATTGCCCAGTCTCAGGAATGTCTATCAGCAGCATGAAAATGGACTAATACACATTCCAACAAAAATTTTACCCCTACTGTGTGCCAGGACCTATGCTAGGTGTTGGAAATCTATAGATGAGTGAGACAGAGGCTCTACTCTCTAAATAACTAAAAAAACACTTGTAGGGAGGTTATGTGATGGCAGAAATAAGACCAGGATATCAGAAGAACATGCCTTATTGGGATTGGAAATGGGAGAAGACAGGGGAAGTTTTCTGGATGAAGTTATACCTGAACAGAATCTGAATTATCCTGGCAGAGGTTGTGTGAGAAGGACTGGGAGGAAGGTATTACAAAAAGAGGGAGTCAACATAAGCAAAGACATAGAAGCAAGTGAAGGGAATGCTGAGCGAAGGGAACAAGCAACGTGGTGATGCTGGCATGCAAAATGAAAGGTAAGTAATGGCATCGGATCAGCTGAAGCAGAAGGCAGAGCAGGCCCTTGCATGTTATTTTAAGAGCTTAGTCTTTATCCAGTAGATGATAGAACAGTGGTCCCCAACCTTTTTGGCACCAGGCACCGGTTTCATGGAAGACAATTTTCCACAGATGTGGTGTGCAGGGATGGTTTCAGGATGAAGCTATTCCACCTCAGAAGCTCATCAGGCATTAGAGTCTTGTAAGAAGCATACAACCTAGATCCCCCATATGTGCAGTTCACAATAGCATTCATGCTTCTATGAGAATCTAATGCACCTGGTGATCTGACAGGAGGTGGAGCTTAGGCAGTAATGATCACTGTCCTGCAGCTCACCTCCTGCTGTGTGGCCCAGTTCCTAACAAGCCACAGACTGGGACTGGTCCCGGTCTGTGGCCCAGGCGATGGGGACCCCTGTGATAGAGGGTCACTGAGAGATCTAAAACAGCAATGAAGAATGGTCATGTATGTTTTTAGAAATACAGATAACTTTATCAGTGTGTGAGGGATGGGTTATAGGGGGACAAGCCCAGAAAAGGGCAATCCTGTTGGGAGGCTGTTGCTGCTTTTCAAGTGAGATGATGGTGGCTTAAACTGGAGCAGTAGGTTTGGAAAGGAGGGGACTGAATTAAGAAAAAATTAGGAGGTAAAATTGGCAGGGCTTTGTGATCAATTGGATATGAATATGTGATATGGTTTAGCTCTGTGTCTTCACCCAAATCTCATCTTGAATTGTGATCTCACATGTCGAGGGATCTGTAATCCCCGCCTGTTGAGGGAAGGAGGGGATTGGATCATGGGGGCGGTTTCTCCCATGCTGTTCTCCTGATAGTGAGTGAGTTCTCATGAGATCTGATGGTTTTATAAGGCAGTTTTCCCTGCTCTTGCTCACTCTCTCACCTGCCACCTTGTAAGACGTGCCTGCTTCCCCTTCTGCCATGACTGTAAGTTTTCTGAGGCTTCCCCAATCATGAGGAACTGAGTCAATTAAAACTCCTTTGTTTATAAATTACCCAGTCTCAGATAGTATCTTTATAGTAATATGAAAACAGACTAATACAATATGTGTGAAGTAGCTATCAACAATAACATCCAGATCTTCATCTTGGGTGGCTATGGAGATAATAATAATAATAGCACTTATGAAGATGGTAATAGGAATAGCGGTGCCATCAACTGTGATAGAGAATGCAGGAGGCAGTGCTAGTTTAGTGGAAAATGGACAATTCTCTTTTGGACATGTTGAGTTGAAGGTGCCCATGGAGCATACAAGGGAAGACACCTAGCACCCAATTTGAATAGTTTAAAGCTATGGGGAGGATCTGTGATAAAGATTTAGATTTGAGATTATACTAAGGATATTAGTCATAGCCTGCCATGATCATACCATTTCTAAGGGAACTTGCTGCATGCACTATTGCCCATGCAGCCATAGTTTGTTCTACACAATCCATCCTATCTGGCTTGGCTACAGCTGACGGAACCTACCAAGTCACTGACCCAAGGGCAGCCAATCTGTAAGTTGACCAGAGCCTGATGATATAGATCTGGTGAAAAAGATGAACTGGGTTATTTGGAATCCCTGTCTCAGGATTTTGAGCTAAGAACTACAGAGACTCCAGGCCAGTTAACAATAGGAGTCAAAGCTGGAAGATTGTTGAAAATTGGGACATGACAAGCAGAGACCATTTGAAGCTGAGGTAAGAATGGGATGGAAATGATAGGAAAGCAAAGGATGTTTGGTGGCAGAAGAATGGAATAGACACAGGAGAAAAAGATAACAAAGAGAGAGACAAAGAAAGTGAGCACACAGCCCAAGGAAAAAACAGAGAGACTTTTTCATTCTCGAGGCTGCTTAACTATCTGGTAAGTGTTCTCATCTCAGTCAGTGTAGTCTCAAATGAAACCCCAGCCATCTGAGGATAGTTTGAGTGAGTTTTTTTTTTTTTCCAACCAGAAGAGGAGTCACCCACATGAAATCACTCAAGCAGAAACTAGTGCATGATAAAAGCAGTGAGTTAAGGACAGCAGTGGGGGAATACTAACAGTGAACAGGTAACTAGAGGAAGTGGGACCCATACACATACAGAGGGATGGACATAGGGTACTACCAAGAGAAGAGGGGGCCGTGGAAGTCAAGAGATCCTGTTTGTTTTTCTTTAAAGAGAGAGTGATCAGAAGTGTCAAAAACTGCAGAGAGGTCTGATAAGGACTCTGAGCAGTGCCCACTGGGCTGGAAATTAGTAGGTAACTGGTAATTTTGGTGAGCGCATTTAGCAGAGTGGTAGGCGAGAGACAGAAACTAGACTGCAGTTGGTTAAGAAGTGAATGTAAAGTAAGAATGTGGAGCTAGCCAATGTAGAATACTCTTCTGAGAAAATTACATGAGGAAGAGAGGAAAAGAGACTGAATATTAGCTAGAGGGGACCAAGAGCCCCAAAATGTTTTGCTTTGTGTTTGCTTTATTGTGGTTTTCTGTTGCTTATTTTTTTATAACAGAGGCTTGAGTTTTTAGGCTTAGAGGAAAAACATAGTTGAGTTGAATTGAGTTGAGAGAGAGAGAGAGAGAGAGAAGTCATCTGACCGAGCAAAATCCTGGAGGGTCCAAGGCCTAGATTAGTTAAAGGTGTTGGCCTTAAACAGAAAGATAGAACCTTACCTTCTGAAACTTGAAGAGAAAAAAGGAAGGATGGGTCTGTATGAAGATGAGATAGTAGTTGGTGGGAGTGGGAAGTTACAGAGATCTATCCTGCTGGCCTCAATTTTCTCAATGAGGTATGAGGAAAAGTTTCCTGCCAAGAGTGAGGGAAGCAAGGTCAAGTAAGGGGCTTGAGGAAAGAAGTAAAAAGTTTGGAAGAGTCATTGAGAGGATTGTGAGAGGCGTTGGACCAAGGACAAGTGAAAGGATTGATGAGTGGGGCTGCAAGCCCAGCTGAAGTTAAGGAGTGGAAATTTGTAAAGGCCACAGTCTCCATGATTGTGGGATTTGCATTCAGTAGTGCTTAGCTGTTCAAACATAGGAGCAGAGAAGGTAGTGTTGTGTGACTCCACAGTTGGGGTTTGGGTGGGTGGATGTGGCAGAAGCATAGGGTGCCAGCAAAGGGAGGGGAAGCTGAGCAGGGATTTGGGTGCTCAGCTATAGGTTCCTGCTTGGTATGGAAGGAAGAGGGAACACGAAGGGACTAACCGACCAGGAGAATGGAGGAATCACGAGACTGAAGGTTGCTGTGAGGTAGAAGAGCAGGTGTTAGAAGGCTGGGAGGTGGGAAACAGACCAGCATTTTCCAGTAACTGTTCCTTTTGGCTGAATCATGGGACAATAGTGGAGACCCAGAAAATTGAGGAGACCTAGAGAATGAGGAGGCCAGAGAGATAAGCAGGGCTTGATGTAGGGAGGTCTCGTGTGCCACTATTTGAGCTGGATGTTGCAGAAGAGGCAGAAGCAAGGCAAGCTTACAGAGGTAGCTTTACGAAGTGGCTTATGGAAAATAATAGACTTCTGGAGCCCTTTTGGGTCTTTTCCTGAATTCTTGTACTCTCTTCTGATGATTTTAAAGTTTACTTTCCAATTCTAAAAGTCAGTGGTGCAAATCCACCCCTCCTCCTCCCTGTATAAAATCTAGGTAGTGGTAAAGTTACATTAATTCTTATCCCAAGGAGAGTCATCTGTTTTGCATAGTTGAAAGAGCCCTGAATTGTGAGTCCAGAGCCTTGGATTCTAGTCCTAGGTCTACCACCAACCAACTGTACACATCTCCATCTCTCTGGACTTCTTTTTCATGATCTATAATGAGAGAGAAATATTACCTGTCTTGTCTGTTTCCTAAGGTTGTTGTGAGGGTGAAATGAAGTCATAGATGTAAATGCATTCTGCAAAGTTAAAAGTGTATGGTGAGCAGAATTGATGCTTATTACTGGGATCTGGCCAGGTTTGCCTTGTGTCCTTCTTCTACGTCTTGTGGCAGCAGAGTCTACTTCCTGCTTCCTTCCCTCATTCCCAGTCCCCACATGCCTGTAAGTTCCGCAGAAGTCAGACCTGCCCTGGTGGGAGCTGAAGGAACAGTCTCAGCAGCTCTGTCTGGGATGATGAGCCAAGAAATCAAAGACTTTCTTTGCCAAGGAAAGTGTTTTCTTTGCTTGTTTCCTCCTCTCCAATAAATCTGTCTGCCTCCACCGTTCCATGATGAGGCTGATTGGCCTTGCCCTTGGGACGTACCAGCTCAGCATGGGAGAGGGGGATGCTGCAAGATTTGGTGCCTCCCTTTTCGATACATGTTTAATTCATTGCTGCAAAGACTTGGATAAGTAAAACCCTAAGCTCCCTCTGACTGGGCTTCCTGGAGAGAGGGATTCCAGCAGCTTTTAAAGGATATGTCAAACTGTTAAGAGTTCAGGCTTCAAGCACCTTAATGCTTTATAATGTCTTGGAATGAATGTCTCATGGATTCTTAATGCCTGGGTTATTTAGAATTGAAAATAACTGATCAGTTAGTCAATCTGATAAACACAAGACAACTACAATCAACTCTGCAGAAAGATGAATTCATTTAACTCATTGCCTTATGGCTTTCTCCCCACCAAATCTTTTAGCTGAGTTACTAATCAATCAGTCATTAAGAATTAGGCACCAACTGTATGCTCAGCTCTATACAGGTTATTACAAAAGCCATATCAAAACAAACCAATAAAAACAAAATATATATTTCATACTGCTATGGGCTGAATTGTATCCCCCCTCCCAAATTCATATGTTGAAGCTTCAATTCCTAGTGCCTCAGAATACAACTAATATGGCCTTTAAAGAAGTAATTAAGTTAAAATGGGGTCACCAGGGTGGGACCAAATTCAATATGACTAGTGTCCTTACGAGAAGAGATTAAGACACAGACAGCAAAGACAACAAGATACATACATGCACAGAGATGACCATGTGAAGACACAGAGAGAAGGTGGCTATCTGCAAGCCAAGGAGAGAAGGCTCAGAAGAAACCAACCCTGCAGATACCTTGATCTTTGACTTTTAACCTGCAGAACTATGAAAAGGTACATTTCTGCTGTTTAAGCCACTCAGCCTGTGATATTTTGTTATGGCAGCCCCAGAAAACTTTTGTGTATGTATACACAAAAAGTTTGTGGAGCTTGCAGTAAAATGAAAAAGAACCCACATGTTAACACTTTACTACTGCTGATAATATCTGGGAGGATGTATAGATATAGACTTTCTCCAGAAAGTCTTTTCTATCACCAATCAATTAAAATACAAAGCTCAAAGAATATAAAAAGTCCCTTGACTTTTCTAAAACTTCAGGTCCTACTACACACATAGGGCATCTAGAAACAGCATGGGATCTTTATCTCTGTAGTTTATCTCCTCTCCCACATACCCCTGGGCCTTTTTCTAGCCTGCTTCTCAGCCCCAGATTCCTGGCCCTATCAGGGAGAGGCAGTGTGTGATCCTTTAGGTCCTGTGAGTTTCTTAAAGAAATTTCATGTCAGTAGTTCTTAGACTTCAGAACCACCTAGAATGCCAAATAAAAATGCAGCTTCCAGGACCTCACCTTAAAGGTCAGGTTCACTAGGTCTGCCCAGGGCCTAGAAGTCTGCATTTCAGGTTTAGTAGGTGTGGTCAGGGTGTAGAAATCTGCACTCAATTTTTTTTACTCTGAGGTATACATACAAAGGAGCGTACAGATAATTTAAGTAATAACAATAAAATGAACGCCCATGTACCAACCACGGAGCTTAAGAAATAGAACATTTTTCTGTGTACCCTTTCCCAACTGCATTCCCCTCTTCTTCAAAGAGGCAAACTTTACCAAATTTTACGATTGTCACTTCTTCACCTTTCTTTAGTGTTTCCTGCATATGATTGTGTCTCTGAACAAAAAACAAAAATATCCTGTTTAGCTTGCTTGTTGGAGGACTTTGGATAATGGTGTTATACTGTGTATATTCTTTAGCAACTTTATCACTCAACATTGTTTTTGAGATGCATTCATGTCGATGCATTTAGCTGCAGTTTACTTATTTTCACTGCTCTACAGTATTCCATTGCATGAATATGGCACAATTTATTTATCTATTCTCCTGTTTGTGGTCATTTGGGTTGTTTCTAGCTTTTGTTTTGTTTTGCTTTGCTATTATAAATAATACTGCCATAAACATTCTTATATATGTCTCTTGGCACACAGAAATCTTCATTTTTACCCAGCTTCCCAGATTGAGTCTGATGTAAATGGTCCAGGAAACACTCTCTTTGGTCCTTCACATTCTTCAGAGTGATACATGTACAACATAAAACTCTCTTGCTAGTATTGACTTCATTTTGAAGCATGACTTTAATGCTTTATTTTGGAGGGGAAAAAAAATCCTCTGAATCTTCACTTTTACTTACAAAAAGTCTGCTCCTAGTAAAGGGGTAAGGGACAAGAAAAGAAGGAGGGAGTGGGGGAGTGCGAGGAAACATCCATATGTCATCTGTGCTGCATTAGAGAAGAAACCCATATGTTACAAGTATTCAACTATGTGATACAAATGATCAATGTATGGATACTTATGTATGGATATTTTAGAGGCAGCAATCAACTCTAGGCACATAATAGTGTCAGCTTATTCATTCAATGACTAAAAACTCAAGGTAGATTGAAATAGTTAGGAAAGGCTTCCAGAAGGAGGTGGGACATAGAGTGGGCCTTGAAGGATAGACAAATTGGATTTTGGCACAAGAAATTCACAAGGTGTCAGCTAACAGCTAGAGTTTGCTTAAGAGAAAGGTAGAGGGACAACAAGGCACATTGGAAATGTAAATGGGCAGAATGAGTGGGGGTGGGGTGTTAAAAATTGCAAGTACAGCCCAACAAAGGCCTGGCAAATCTAGTTCAGTTTTAGGAAAGCACTGAAATCCCAGGGGAATCCTACCTGGGAACCAAGAAAGAGGGCACAGCTTTGGAAGTACAGGGTGAGAACCATGAGAACATCATAATAAGGGTACTTTGCAGGAAATAAAGAATAAAAAAGTGGTCAATAGGGTCAAGGATCCAGGATAACAGGACAGCCAAAAATAAAGAAAGAAATAATTCAGATCCAGTATAGGGTTCCTTACAGGTATCAAAGACTTCTCCCCACTTTCCTAGATACAAAGGAGTCTATATTATACTATCTCTCTTCTACATACAACCTTCTATGCGTCCATCTCCATTTTAAGTGGAAGACCTCACCTCCCACCTCACTGAGAAAAAAGAGAATTAATTAAATGGGAAATTTCTCACTTTCCCACCACCACATTTACCATCTGTACTCTTGCCTTCTGCTATGTTGAATGAACTGTCTCCTGTTAAAGGCCATCCCTTCCACTTGTTTACTGGATCCCATTTCAATCAGTTAGCATTAGGTTTATCTGAGAGCAACAGAGGTCCAAAATAATAGTGGCTTAAACAAGACAGCATATTTATCTCATACATAAAAGACCAAAGGTAGGCAGTTCGGGGTTGATCTGGTTACCCTGTTCCACAGAGTCTTCAGAAACCCAGGCTTCTCTCAACTTACCACGTCCCTTGGGTGTGGCCAAGGTCCAAAATAGCAGCTTGAGTTCCAGCCATCACATCCAAATTTCAGGCAGTAGGATGGAGAAAGAGACAAAAGATGGGACAAAGGGCATTATGCCAGCTATCTTTCAAAAAAGTTTCCCAAGAGCTGTCACGTGATAGGAGATATAACTTCTGGTTACATCTTATTGGCCAGAGATAGTAAAGTTACAAGGCTGTATCGAGCAGCAAGAAAGGCTAGAAAGTATAATCTTTATTCTAGTAGGCCATGAAGCCAGCTATAAATTGGGAATTTTATTATTGTGGGAGAAGGGGAGAAAAATATTAGGGGATATCTAACAGTCTATGCCACAACATAACTTCTTCCCTTCTTAAGGACTTTTGCCGTCTCCACTAAATAATTCTTATCAGCATACAAACTTGATTTAGCATTTATTAACCCAAAAATAAACTCTTATTTATCCTACTGTCCCTCCAGCTTCTTCCCCACATTTCTGCACCCCCCAACAGCAAACATTCTCCAAAGTATTGTCTACACATGCAATCTCTTTCTCCTCATCTCTCATTTATTCTTCAGTCCACTCCAGGCTGGCTTCCATACTCATCAACTCACTGAAACCTCTCTTCTCAAGATCCCCAGAGCCCTGTATTTCGCCAAATTCAGTTTTCACATTTCTGCCCTGATTTTAACAGCTCTGTCACTAGCATTTGATACAGATGATCTCTAATACTTTTCTTTAAAAACTATTTCTTTAAAATCCTTCCTCCTTTGGTTTTGTTAATACCACACTTTTACCAATCTGGCCACTCCTTCTCAATGTCCTCTACCTGAACTCTAACTACTGGAGTTATCCATGCTTAGTCCTGAGCCTTCTCTTCTCTTTCTCAAATTGCTCTTTAGGTGGTTTCATTCATTCCCTTGGCTTTAAATACTATCTTTATGCTGACGATTTTCAGTGAAGACCCTAAAAAGACTCTAAAATTAGGATTCATAGATCTACCTGACCATTTAAAACCGCCACTTGGATATTTATTAGACATGTCTAACATAGCACATGCAAAACAGAACTCTTGACACCCTCCCTCCACCCAATCTGTTCCTCTCCCAACTTTCCCATTTTAGAAAATGACATTAACATATGTCAGAAACCTGAGAGTCATCGTTGATTCCTCCTTCTCTCACTTCCCAAATTCAATCCATCAGCGAATCTTGACCATTCTATATCCAGTATGAATTTCTAATTCATCCACTTCTCCCATCTCTACTATTACTACCCTAGTCCAAGGGACTGTTATCTCTTGCCCAAGTTGTACATTAAGGTAATCTTTTAAAAATGGAAATCAAATTATGTGACTCTCCTTATCAAAATTCTTAAATGCTCTTCCATCACATCTAAAATAAAATTCAAACTTTTCAGTCTGTTCTGCAAATCTCTGCATGATCTAGCCCAGTGGTCTGAATGACTCTTGCTCCATTCTCATTTCTCCTACTCTTCTCCCTTCAACTGACTATGCTCCACCAATATTGGCCTTCTGTACTTGCACTATGTGTCATGCTCTTTCTAGCCTCAGAACTGTTTCATTTATAGTTCCCTTTGCTTGAAACACTCATTCACTGGGTTCTTCCCATGTTTAGCTCCTTTTCTACCTTCAGGACTTGAATCACATATTACCTCCTTATAGAGGTGTTCCCTGACTACCTTATCTGAAGTAGTTCATACTATTTTCTATGAGATTTTTTCAATGATATTGTCACAATGTGCAAGCCATGAGGTCAGAGACCTTGTCTTTCTTATTTGCCGCTGTATTCCAGCACCTAGCATAGCTCCTAGCAGTATGCCTGTCACTGGGCTCAAAAAATACTCAATAACTGTTGAAATGATGAATCAACAAATGGAAGTTATCTAAATCCTCTCTTAATGATTGAGAGGGGAGAAGAAAAGTACTATGGAATGAGTGAAGCTGGAAGGGCCCAGCAGGCCTGCCAGTCCAAGGCCAGAGCCAGACTTCGGGTCCTGAAGGTACAGTTATGTAAACTAAAAATAAAATCCTAAGCCCCCCAACTGACTGAACGGACGCCCTCTTGGCCAAGAGGATGGCAGAGAAACCTTTAAAATGGAGTTCCTTTCCAAAGGACAGGCTAATAACTTTTTTAAAATAAAAATAAAAATAGAAAACTAAGTTTCTGGCCATGACAAAAAAGGAGGTCAAACATGCTTCATTACACTCCCTCCCTTTTGCAGTTTATTCACAACAATTGACCAGCATTAATGTTAAAATAGAAATCATAAGGCTGACAAAATGGACTCTTTGAAACAATAAGATAACAAATTATAAACAGAACCTAAGGCCATGCCAGGCAAGGGTTAAGGCACACACTCCTACAGGTCACTCTGACCCAGTATCTTCTGGCTTGCCCTCACAACCTGACTCTAGCATAACATCACATGATGCTTAGCAAACCTTTATCTTAAATTGAACATTCTTTTCTACTGACTCCAAGTATTTTTGACAAAGCTTTATTCCTTTAACCAATTGCAAATTTTAAAAATCTCTGAATGCAGAAAAATAACTAATGGGTACTAGGCTTAATACCCGGGTAATGAAATAATCTGCACAACAACCCCCCATGACTCAAGTTTACCTATGTAACAAACCTTCACATGTACCCCTGAACTTAAAAGTTTAAAAGAATTTCTGAATCCACCTATAACCTGTAAGCCCCTGCTTCAAGATATCCTACCTTTTCAGGCCGAACCAATGTATACCTTCCATGTATTGTTTTACATGAAAAGTTTACATTCCTTTATGTGGAAGGAATGTATTCTTTGCCTGTAACTCCTGCTTCCCTAAAATATATGAAACAAAGTTACATTCTGACTGTCTCAGGACCACTTACTCAAAGCTTCTTGGGTGTGAGTGCCCCTAGCTGTGATCACTCATATTGGCTCAGAATAAACCTCTTTAAAATATTTTACAGTTTGGTATTTTTCCATCAACACTAGAAGAAATGTTGTACATACATACTTGAGCCAAGACTTTGAGAAGAATAGAACCACTAGGTGGCAAAAGGCAGATTGTAAAAGAGTATAGAGCCAAGAGTCAGAGGCAAGATGGAAACCAAATTGGAAAAGAAGTGAGTGGGCTGAGGCAAATGAAAAGGGACCCAGGTAATAGGCAGGAACATTACTGGAGAGAAGGAGAAGTTGCTGCCCAACAATAAGCAAAATGATTGACCAAAAACTGAGAGTTTAACTGAGGCTAAAGACCATGCGATATGCAAGCGTGGGTGATCTTCTCCAGCAGTCCTCAGGAACAGAAAAGGTAGATTGCAGAACTGGCTTTGGGTGGAGGCTTGTAGGAAAGATGCAGCGAAGCCCATGAGCAAGCATTGAAAGAGTAAGAGAGCTGGAAAAAATGGGTTCTTCTACTCTAAGAATGAAAATAGAAGTTTAGAATTTCAGAAGTAAAGCAGTTCAGGGCGATGATGACTTCCACAGTGTGGCCAAGGCAGTGAGTAAAATGGAGCAGAGCTAAAGATAACTTGAGATGAGGGGGTCCTGAAGCCAAGAGGCCAGGAGGAGGTTAGGACTTCCATATGAAACCCTCAGGCTAATGATAGGATTTGGGTGTAGAGGAGAGCACCAGAATTTTCTGTGGATACGGGATAATAGCCATGATGCCAATAAATGCTAACAGTGAGGACACCTAGAGGGTAAACGGTGTGTCAAAGAAGGAAAGAATGTTGCATGAGGATAAAAGCATGGCACTAGGAATATGCTGGTACTGTCTCTTGCTCTCAGGCTATGGGAGAAAGAACAATTCCCATAGAAGAGGGCTCCAGGTGAAATATATTCGTCTGGATTGTCCCCAAAGCAGACTCTGAGATATGAGATTCCAGCCAGCATAAGTAGTTTGGAGATGATCACAGGAAATACCCAAAAGGAGTAGGGGACTGAGCCAATAAAGAGGCGTGTTATAAGTCAACTTACCACTGTGGGTAAGTGGAGCTTAATTATGCTGGAGAATTCCAGGAGGTTGTGTAGAACACGCATCTCAGAGTTATCCCACCTAAGGGATCAACTACTCCTGTCAGTCATTGATTCAGAGCTGTCCTAGGGTTAATCCCCTGTAACTTCTGACTTCCTATGTGTGCAGGCAAAGAGGGCTCTGGAGGCCAGAGAAAAGCCTCCAGTAAAAGATGCAGGTGCTGGCAGCTGGAAGTCAGTCTACATGGACAGAAATGATGAGGGCCAAAGGGATATGGGTAGAGCACCAATAATATCTGCTATAGGAAGAAATGGGCAAGGAAGGAGTCAGGATTCACTCGGGGCAAAGTGGAGGGACCATTCTGTAAAGAGAGTGAAAGTGGCTGGGCGTGGTGGCGCACACCTGTAATCCCAGCACTTTGGGAGGCTGAGGCAGGCAGACCGCTTGAGCTCAAGAGTTGGAGACCAGCTGGCCAAAATGGCAAAACCCTGTCTCTACAAATAATACAAAAATTAGCCGCGTGTGCTGGTGCACACCTGTAGTCCCAGTTACTTGGGGGGCTGAGGCAGGAAGATTGCTTGAACCTGGGAGGTCGAGGCTGCAATGAGCCGAGATCATGCCACTGCACTCCAGCCTGGGTGAAAAAGTGAGACCCAATCTCAAAAAAAAAAAAAAAAAGAAAGAAAAAAAGAGAGAGCTGGGCGCGGTGGCTCACGCCTGTAATCCCAGCACTTTGGGAGGCCGAGATGGGTGGATCACAAGGTCAGGAGATTGAGACCATCCTGGCTAACATGGTGAAACCCCATCTCTACTAAAAATACAAAAAATTAGCTGGGCATGGTGGCGGGCGCCTGTAGTCCCAGCTACTTGGGAGGCTGAGGCAGGACAATGGCGTGAACCTGGGAGGCGGAGCTTGCAGTGAGCTGAGATCGTGCCACTGCACTCCAGCCTGGGTGACAAAGCGAGACTCCATCTCAAAAAAAAAAAAAAAACAAAAACAACAAAAGAGAGAGAGAGAGAGAGAGAGAAGGACCTCATTTACTTTGGAATGGACATTTAAAAATATTTTATTAATTCTTTACTTCAGTGTGCAAATTCCTTAACACTTGAAAGTGCTCAAGCCATATTCAAATTTCCCCAATTATCCCAGAGATGTTCTTTAGGGCTGGTTTGTCCACATCAGGATTCAGTTTCAAATCATGCAGTCATCTTGTTATGTCCCTTCAATCTCTTGAACTAGAGAACATTCTTTTTCTATTTCACGTTAAATTGACTCATTGAGGAAATCAGGCCAGTGGTTCTAAAAAATGTCCCACCTTTTATATTTGTCTAAGTGCTTTTTTGTGGTGTTATTTAGCTTGTTTCTCAACCTCCTGTTTTTCCCAGAAACTGCACATTAGACCAAAAGGCTTGATACATTCAAAGTAAATATCTTCAGCTAGAGCACATCCACATGACATTGCATCACATACAGCAGAATGTCAGAAGACACATAGTGTCTGGTTGCCCCGCTGTTAGTAATGCTACGGTTGACAACTAGATCTGTATCATGGCAGCCAGACCCATTGTACAGTTGCTTTCCTCTTGATGACGAGAAAATAGTCTGCGTGCTGTTACCTTGGCACCATATAAATGTCCAGGTCCCCATCTGCTATTCACCTAATAGTTTTAATCCCACTTGATGATTCTTGTCTGAATCAATGAATTCATGATGGGCTTAAAAACGATTTTTAAATTCTATCACCCTGTCTCTATTTCCAAGCCAGTGTTGTTCAGGAAAGTAGAATTTACCTTGTTCAACCAGGGCAGCCCAGTGCAGTGGGTATGAGCATGGACATTAGAGCCAGAGGGTCTGGATTCAAATCCTGGTCCCACCTCTTACTAGCTATGTGACTGTCACTTAACCTCTCCATACCTCAATTTTCTTATCTATAAAATGTTGTGTTACGATAATTAAATTAAGTAATACTAGTAAAACAATCAGAATAAAGCATGCTGCCTGGTAAGCACTATGTAAGTGTTAAATAAACAAAAACCAAAACTATGGCTATTTGATTATATTGAAATATAGTCCCTACTGGAAAGGCAGAATAAATGCTTAATTCTTTCCCTTTAATTACCAATTCTCAAAGTAAGGATTTGGTTTTATAGCTGCCACAAGGGGTGACAAATAAGTGGAAAGAACATTAAAGAGCTCAGGGAAAGATTTGGGAGGGAGGAGAGCTGGGAGAAGAGCCCAGAATGAGGACACACAGAGCAGCATGAGGCTGGGAGAAGGAGAGCACTGGAAATAGCTTTCTTTGTCTTTTTTATCCATCTTACAGAGCCTCAGTCAAAATCACACGGGGCCAGAGAAACTAAAGAAAATAGGAAGTAGCTCCTATTTAAAGGATAGGTGTTTGGCATTCACACAAATTTGCAAAAAAAAAAAAAAATCTTTTTATTTGTCATTAGAATACTATTGCATTATCATAATATATATTAAGTATAATATAAAATCATAAAAGAAGTTTTAAAATTTACAAAACAAAACTTTGAATAAAATAACACAAAATTATTCTAGCCCTATCATCTTGATTTATTAAATAAAATAATGAGCCTACGTTTGGTGATCCACATAAAAATGTCCCTAGGCAGTGCCAGCTTCACGAGCATGAGGCCTGGTGCAATTGGGGGCCCCATGCTCAGAAGGGTCCAATTGGTTTAATGGTCTACTATTTTGAAATTCTGAATAATTTTTAAACAAATAGTAATAATTATATGTTATTAATAACACAATAATAATATGTTTATTTACAATAATTACACTTATAACATCATAATAATAACATAATTTGCAATGGGTTCTGCAAATTATGTAGCTAGGGCATCTCTGGGCCCCTACCCCTGACCCCAAGCCAAGCAACCAGCCTGCACCCTGCAGTGCAGCAGTAGGTGGACAGCCCTTTGCATGTCTAAACTTTCACCCTTTCTTTCTTTCTTTCTTTCTTTCTTTCTTTCTTTCTTTCTTTCTTTCTTTCTTTCTTTCTTTCTTTCTTTTCTTTCTTTCTTCTTTCTTTCTTTCTTTCTTTCTTTCTTTCTTTCTTTCTTTCTTTCTTTCTTTCTTCTTTCCTTCCTTCCTTCCTTCCTTTCTTTTGTGTGTGTGTGTGTGTGTTTTGCTCTTTTTGCCCAGACTGGAGTGCAATGGGGTGATCTCGGCTCACTGCAACCCCCTTCTCCCTGGTTCAAGCAATTCTCCTGCATCAGCCTCCCAAGTAGCTGGGATTATAGGTGTGTGCCACCATGCTTGGCTAATTTTTGTATTTTTAGTAGAGACGGGGTTTCACTACATTGGCCAGGCTGGTCTCGAACTCCTGACCTCAGGTGATCCACCTGCCTTGGCCTCCCAAAGTGCTGGGATTACAGGCGTGAGCCACTACGCCTGGCAGCTTTCATCTTTAACTCTCCTTTGGGTGCCATAAGCCTTGCTCTTCTTACTGACAGCTTTCTGATTTGGTTGCCTGTGTGGCTAATTTCAGTCTCTGCACCCTCCTAGGGTTTCTTTTCCTTTTCAGAACCGCTGGTGAAAGGCACTGCTCTGTGGGCAGTGCTTCCTCCCCACCCCCAAGAACACACTTTCACCAAAGCTGTGAGGATTATCTGTCTTGTCCTCTTCCCCCTCAGTCTGAGCATTCTCTGTATTGCTTGTTGCTTGTTACTAAAATAAGACACATGGCCAAGAAAAGAAAAGAAAAGAAACCACCCAGGCTCTACCAGGCAAGCATTTTATGGACGTGTGGACAAGCTTAGTTCTGAGGCTCTTGGACAGTTAAATAAAGGTGAGGGCTGGGTTGGAAAAGAAGGGAAGCAAAACGAGGAAACTCTGAAAAGGATAAGATGACTCAGTCTCTCTCCCTCTTCCCGTAGGAGGGTACCTCCGTCTCTATGCCAAACAGATGTGGGGCTAATTCTTAACGAGCTCCAGGGAAGGCCATGTCGTGGAGTTTTTAATTATAAAAGATTTAAGATATTTTGCCCATTTACAGTTTACTTTCTGTTGCCAAACACCTTTCCACAAATGATCAATATCACTTTTAAACACACTAAACTCTAATGTTTATTCTTTCCCCATCTACCATCCCCTACACCACATTTAATATATGCTTGTTCCTGCATCAACTCTGCTGTGCCTGTATACATCAGCATTCTCATATTTGGATGAGCCTTTATGTCTAAGATCGTGCATTTGCCCTTTCCCCTTTGATCCACTCTCTTTCCTTACCTTGAAACAAAAGGAATTTTTTATTAGGGGTAGCATAATTTCCAACAGTGTATTTTGTCTGTTCACCTTATTTTTTTAAGTAAAAGGATGATTGCATAATGACAGAAAAAGCAATAGTAGTAGTAGTAATAGTAGTGGTAGTATTGAGTGTCTCCTATGTGCAAGTCACTGTCCATGCACTGCTTATCCTGATGACAACACTGTGATTAGAGTTTTATTGTCCCCATTTTACAGATAAGAAAACTGAGGCTCAGAGGTCAAAGGAGTTTGGCCAAAGAAGTTACCTTTTAAGTGACAGGAGTGAGATGTTAATGCCACTCTGTTGACACCAATGCTTGGTCAACCCGATTACCCCAGTATCCTCTCTGTATATAAAAAAGAGCCTATAACATCCTCTTTTGTCTTCACAAGATCCCATTAGCTCTGCAGCCATGGCACTCCACTCTTTATATTCAGATACAAAGTGCTGGGGTGCCCTGGCCCCTCTACCCTGTGCGTACCCTTCTTTCTATCATGTTATGCATTAACTTTCACAAGCTGCTTATTATGTAATGCGTTCCACATGACATCTCTGCTTTGCCCTCGATCTTACATTCCCCGAAGCCTCTTAAAGATCTGTTTAATGTCCTCATCCCCTCATCCATCAATTTCAATTTTATAGGCTTAGCCCTCCTTTGATATTTCTCTGTATATCACTTTCTCAGCCTCCCCTTTTAGGTCATTACCCTTTCTTTTTCCCACTACCTTTTCTTTGTCACGTCCTATTCACAGGTCACTCTTTCCCAGTACTATATATCTTGCTTTAAGTGACTTGGGCTTCTCCTATTCATTTTTAGTGTTGGCAGAAGGAATTTGAAGTCTGCCCCCCAGTTGTCCTCTTTGGGTATCTTACTTTGAAACACAAAAACATTAAATTGTAAATCAATTCTGCATTGATCAAGGCTGGCCACTGTCCCCACCGCCTGGCTGCAACCTCTGAATGCTGAAACTATGAGTTTTCTTCTGTACTTGCTCTATTGTTGTACAAGGCCAAGAAAAGGTTCTCATCAACGAAGCTACACACCCTGTTGGCAGAAATCAGGCAGAAAAGCTGGCAGCCAAACCTTGCTCAGTTCTACTTTTCTTTTCTAATGATAACTTTAACCCCTCTAATTTGCTTCCTTTTTAAATTTCCCCCCTCCTATTGCATCTTATCCTCCTCCCAGGTGCAGTCATAGAATTCTTATCCTTCACATTTACTTTCCTCTTATTCTGCTCACTTGTCCCTTTGACTTGACTCTCGTCTCAATTTTTACTTGGATTATTCTTTTAGTAGCTTTAAAACAATTCAACAAGCACTTACTGAGTGCCTACTGTGTTTCAACTACTGAACCAAGTGCTAGTCCTTGCCCTCAAGGAGTTCAGTATTTCAATGTGCTTTAAACACTTGTGTTACTCCAGGGAGGGAAAAAGAGGATGATTAAACCAGTCTGTTAGTTGGTCATTGACACATACGTGAAGTTCAAGAAAATGTACAAAATGGCCTTTACTCTCAGTCTACATCACTTATTCTAACCAATAGGAGTCAATAGGACATGTAATTATCTTGTTTGTTGGAATTTTTTTTTGCTTTGTAATTAGTATATTAAGGAGACAATACATTTCAAGAATTGCTTAAATTCTGATACCCAGATTTAAGCATGTAAACATATGATGAGACTTTTAAACATACAATTAAAGCTATTCATCATAATTTGCTATGCTACCAACATTAGTTACTTTGGAGCATAAGCCAAATGGTTTAAAGTAATCTTGTAACATACCTAAAGAATACCTTCCTATATTACCCATACAAATTATTTCTCCATGTAAAGGTCTTTTCATTTTAATTTCTACATTACCCAGCTCTGAAGTCACTACTCAGGTTTATCATGGTCCACAGACAAGGAGGGGGCCAAATAACAAGGACTGGTCAGGATATATATAGATATATATATAGAGAGAGATATAGATATATAGATGGCACAGCAGAAGGAAACACAATTCTGGAAGTGCAAGCCTTCAAGAAGCAGCATTATTATGATAATCCTCTCCTACAGAAAGGTATCATTTTTATCACTGATGCCACAGGACAAATTATATATTACGCCATCTTCAAGTAACAGTTGAGGCAATAGAATAAATGCAGAGGCATTACCATGAATCCCACTTAACACAAAGAACTATACAGACCAAAACTTCTCTACAATTTTTTTTTCCTCATTGCAAGTTAAATACAGAGTTTTACTTTCATAGCTTAACGATGAAGGGTCATACACTGAAGCCAATACACATACCTAGCATTTCAGTCTAAGCTTGTCCACGTACATAGCTGAAGTCAATCACAAGGTTTGGCCTATAAATGCTAGGGGAACTTCTTTGTAAAGTAGTCTTTACAGGTATTAAACTTCATTTTGCACACCAAAATCATCATACATACAGGGCAAAGTCAGAGCTTTTATATTTGCATTTATTCTTCATTTAAATTTTTAAAAACACTACTATAGTTGAATCTTAAACAAAAACAAGAGCAAGTAGTGAGCATATTATGATTACAGTCCTTCACTCACTTACTACTGCACATAAAATGCCACCAGTGGGTGTTATTCACTGGCCCATTAAGAGGTCTGACACTGAACACCACCTCTGGCATGATGTTCATCATCCTCATATGCTTCTCCATTGTAATGGCGCCATCTTTCCTGATTTGGATCAAAGTCCACCAGTTCTACACAATCCATCTCATCAGTTTCTTCCACTTCCTTCCTCTTGGGTAGGATTTTTTCCAGCAAAGACAGTTTATCAGGAGAGAGAAAGTCATTCTCAGGAAAGCTTACCTTGAATTCAATGATTAGGCGACCCTTTTCATATGGTCTAGGATAAATTGGCATTCCTTCATTTATTACACACTTGATATCTCCATGCTTGACGATCTGACCTGGATGAGAGGTGATGACTGTGGTTCAATTGTCAAGAGTAGATATTGGCTTCTGGAAGCCACACAATGCTTCAACCACCTGTATGTCCATACACATGAAAAGGTCTTCTCCTTGTCGAGTAAAAACAGCATGGTCCTTCTGATCTAACACAATGATAATATCTTCTCCCTCCAGTCCTGGTTCTTGGTATCCTTCACCATGGAATGTTATCTTCTGGCCATATTTCATGCCTTTGTCAATATGAACTTCTAGAATCTTCTTCTCTCGAAGTATCTTCCTTCCATTGCAACTTTGACATCTATCTTTAGGACTGATCTGCTCCCCATGGCCCTGGCACTCCATGCACACAGACTGAATTTGCTGAACCTTTCCAGGTCCTATCTGATGAATTCTTATCTGCATTCCAGTACCTCGGCAATTGAGACAGTACTCTACTCCTCCTTTCTTACCTCCTCTATCTTCACATTTGTCACAAATTGCATTCTTTTGCAGAGCCAGTTTTCTTGTTGCACCATTATATAAGTCTTCTAGGGTTACTGAGAGCTGATGTACAACATTTTTACCTCTCCTTTCTCTGTGCATCCTTCCTCCTTCTCCAAAAAAACATATCAAAGATGTCCATGGGGGAGCCAAAACCGCCACCTGCTCCATCCTCTTTAATTGTCTGTTCTCCTCCTTTGTCATATAATTAATTCCCTTTTCTTTGCATCAGAGAGAACTTCATATGCTTGAGAAATCTGTTTAACTTCTCTCCTTCATTTGGATTCTTATCAGGATGGTACTTCAAGGCCAGTTTCCTATAAGCGTTTTTCAATTCTTCCTGAGTAGCATTGATTGGGTTTGACCCCCAAAACATCATAGTAAGTGGTTTCTTTCACCATCTTCTGCTGGTGAGCAGGCTGAGGCCAGTGTGTGAGGGAGCAGGAAGGAGCCCGGAGCTGTGTGCAGCTTGGGCAGCTACCACTTCTCTGCCTCTCACGGAGCATTCTGGAAAGTTCCCGGATTTTTTTTTTTTTTTTTTTTTTGACAGTCTTCCTCTCTCGCACAGGCTGGAGTGCAGTGGAACAATCACAGCTCACTGCAGCCTCAACCTCCTGGGCTCAAGAGATCCTGCCACCTCAGCCCCACGAGTAGCTGGGATTACAGGCGCAGGCCACCACGCCTGGCTACTTTTTAATTTTTTTTTTTTTTGAGATGAGGTCTCCCTATGTTGCCCAGGCTGGTCTCAAACTTCTGAGCTCAAGTGATCCACCAGCCTCGGCCTCCCAAAGTGTTGGGATTACAAGCATGAGCCACTGTGCAAGGGCGGACATGTAGATTTTTGAGTGACCCCTCACTATGCCACTCATTCTTAGTTACTCAGGGGGCATAAGACCATCGGTAGCACTCCTTTCCTCTTGCAGACAGTGGAGAAACCTCCCCTGACTACTACTTCTCTCCCCGATGGCCTCTGGGAACCTGCTTTTCTGATGTGAGTCTCCAGTTTGGGTAATCAGTCACTGTCACTCATTTGGTTCCACCCAGTTCCAATGAATTGGAGTGTACATGGGGGAAGCTCCTCCAGTTCTGGGGGAGTGGGGGCAGGAATAGAGGCCCTGACTAAAGACTAGCCTCAGAGTGGGATATCTATGAGACAGCTAATATTATTCCACACTACCAATATTGATATTCTCTTAGCATTCCTTCATTGGATTATTATGCTAATACAGTCTCTGTCCCTTTGCCTACCTTGATTTATAGTAACGAAACCCCTTCCTATTGTGATAGCTTGAATTTTTGCCAAGCCCTGGTTGGGGAAATCCTGAGAAAAGAGATATATTTCTCTCTTTAAGTTATTGGAAGTATGATGTGCTCTGTACGGTGATGGTTGGGATACTCCTTGTTTCTCAGGGTTTTTTGTCCTAATACTTTGCATCCCTTTGTTTGACGTATATTTCTTTTTTCCTAACCTCTTCACATCTCGACTTAGATGACTAATAGGCATCTCAAACTTAACAGATTCCACACAAAATTCATGATGTTCCCAGTCCCCCATCCTGTGCCTCTGCCATTCTTTCCCATCTCAATAGTTGTCATCCTGATTCACTTTGTTGCTCAGGCCAAAACACTTGGAGTCATCCTTGACCCTTACTCATACTCCATGTCCAATTCACCAGCATAGTCTGTTAGCTTTAATTGGCTTTATCTTTAGAATATATACTGAATCCATATACTTTTCACTGCCTCCATTTCTCCCATCTTAGTTGACACCACCATCATCTCTCACATAAACTAATGCAGTAGTTTCTCAGCAGGGCGCAGTGGCTCACGCCTGTAATCCCAGCACTTTGGAAGGCCGAGGTGGGAGGATCGCTTGAGGCCAGGAATTTGAGAACAGCCCTGCCAACATGGCAAAACTCTGTCTCTACTAAAAATACAAAAATTAGCTGGGCATGGTAGCACGCGCCTGTGATCCCAGCTACTCGGGAGGCTGAGGCACAAGAATCGCTTGAACCTGGGAGGCAGAGGTTGCAGTGAGCTGAGATCGTGTCACTGCACTCCAGCATGGGTGACAGAGTGAGACTCTGTAAAAACAAACAAAGAAACAAAAAACAATAACAAACAACAACACCAAAAAATATCTAATGTAATAGTCTCCTCTGTGGCCTTCCTGCTTCCACTCTTATTCCCTATGGCCCATTCTCTACTCAGAAGTCAGAGGGAGGCTTTTAAAAGGTAAACTGATCCTGTCAACCCCCAGATCAAAACATTCTAATGGCTTTCCATCACAGTTAGAAAAAAATACACAGTTCTGAGCCTAACCTTCAAGGCCTTCCACAATTTGGCCCTTGGCTACCTCTCTGGCCTAGTATCCCACCACTCTTCCTTTGCTCACCTCATTTTACTGGCGTTTCTTGCTTTTTCAAACATGTCAAGCAGTTCCAGGCCTTTGCACTCTCTGTCTCTTTAGCCTATAATATTTTCTCCTCAAATACACACATGACTCACATCCTCACTTCATTCAGGTCTGTGCCCTCTGCAGAAGGCCTTTCTAGATCATACTGCCTAAAACAGCAACCCCCCTCCATTACTTTCTATCTTATTTACCTGCTCTATTTTTTTATAATGCTCATGAGATTATATTATACACGTAATTACTTGTTTGCAATCTATTTCAAGCTTCATATAGACAAAAATGTTGCCTATTTTATTCATTTCTATATTCTCAGCTCCTACAACAGTGTTTGGCACATCATAACAATTCAACAAATATTTGTTAAATGAACAAACGATATGTGAATAGGGCCCAACATGGCAGCCTAAATTGTACTCTCCCAAAGATTCATATTCATCTTATGTGTATCTGGGGGGTCTAGGAGGCAGGCCCACTAGGGAACTATTTGTTTAGGAGCCTAAGGGGCCTCTCAGGAAAGATACATACTAATGGAAGAAAGAATAGCCATATAAGGAGGGTCCTCCTAGACCTCAGGATTGAAAGAGAGAAAATTTTCAATACAGCTCTCATGTTGTAATTAATCAGGACATTTAAAAATAATTAATAACAGAAACTGAATCCAACACAGCTTATGGAAAAAAAAGGCACTATATTGGTGCAAAAGGCTGGGAAGGAGAGTGGAATGCTCAAAGGAACCAAGCCTAGGGATTCAACATTGTCAGAACTGTGTCCGTATTTTATCTCTGCTTGTCTCTGCATCTCCTTTCCCATTTGTCTCACTCTCTTGATGTAGACTGGTCTTCTCCATATTGCAGGAAACACAGCTGCCATCAGCCACAGCTTAACAAAGAGAATTTCTATCTCCCAGAGTCCATTCATCTATCCCAGGGAACAATTCTGATTGGCCTTCCTTGGTAATGTGCCCATAATTCGGTCCAATCACTGTCACTAGGAGAATGGATACTCTGTGTTTGTCCAGGTCTACTTCACATGCTTACCCTTAAGGTCAGGAGTAGAGTCTATCATCAACGGAAGGGGAGAGAGAAAGCCTGCTGGGAAGACCAAAAACAAACAAATAAAACAAAACAATACCTACCAGAGGACACTATCTTGCTTATCTTCTGATTCACCTCCCAGATCTCATACCTAAGTCCTAAGTAGAGAGAGCTTTGTAAGAATAAGTACCAATTTAAAGGACTATTTCACTAAAATCTCTGTGGGGCACTGAGTACACAAAGCCACATCAGAAGCATTGGTTTTAGTAGTTTCAGTTGGGTAGGAGGCAGCTTGTGACAGCAGCAGCAGCAGCCACCTCATTGTATGGATGGCTTTGTTGTGGGCATTAGAAGAGGATTATCAACCTAGGGAGCTAGAAAAGGAACAGAGGAAATGCTGGAAGCCACTGGGGAGGCAAAGGGGTTTTGTTAATGAACCTTCGTGACAGACCTCTGGGAGACTTGCAGAAATAGTTGGGTTGGTGGAAGACTTTGAAGAGGGGCCAATACAGGCAGGGACAGAAACAGAGAAATTTCTATGCGAGATTATGTTGTGAACTCGATTTTATTTTCAGCCTGTTTCCCAGCTCACAAGGACATCCACCGGCCACAGAAATGCAAGGAACAGGGACAGTAAATTACCCAGTGATGCCCGGTCCCCTAGAGGGCTAGCACTGTGCTGAAGTCACAGAAAGCTATGAGACTCTGACTCTCTCAGGAAGCTGGAAAACAGGGCCGAAAGCAGATTGGTACCAGTTCTAGGTTCCACTGATACAAGCTGGCTGACTATGATGTGGCTGCACCTAGCTGTTCTGATTCAGGAGACACTTTTCCCACTCTGATTTTCTCTCCACCTATTTCCCTCTTCCTGGCTTGAAGCCCAGCCAGAGACCAACACCACTATTAGAATGGGTTTCTCCTGACACTGCCTTCTGCCTGGCTTGGACCTCTGCAGCCTCACTCTTGCCTATCTTTTCAGACTCCAGACCTTGTCTGTGTCCTCCAGTTTGGCTTTACACCCTGGATTCAGACCTTGGTTTCCCCCTCATAATGCACTTTTACTAGCTCCCCGGTCATTCGTTCTAGCTTCCCTATTCGCCTGCTGGCCCAACCTGCCTGTGAGTCCTGGCATGTGTTGTTTGGCAGCCACCCATGACCTAGCATTGACAGCACCCTTCCACCTTACTCCTCTTGTCACTTGAATTGCTTTCTCTACCCACCCTTAGAATATAAAGATGCTGCTCACGTTGATACATAATGTCTTCATATTTCAGCAGCTTGTCTGGCTGAAGGAATCTTCATAACCTCCTTTGACAATCCATTCCACTGTCTAATCACGATAGTCAAAGTTCTTCCTTCTGTCATACCATTTAGTAGAAGCCTGAGTGCTACTGAACAATAATCATTCTAAATGTCACCCACCCGGGAGAGATGAGAACAATGATCCTCAGAGTATGAACTGCTTGGGATGTGCCCAGAATGTAGAAACACCTGTTTGGAATGGAACCAGTGATCCCCTGAACATATGTCACTGATAGGCCCAGGGATCTATAAGAGTCACTCCCAGAGCTTATTGGAGGAAAGTGTGGAACCAATGGGGTGACTTTGTGATTCCTGGCTCTTGAGGAAGAAACTCTCAAACTTAAGGTAGAGAAAGGCAACCTCCTGTGGCTGGATGGAGGCAGTGAGATTGCCCAATTCATGCAGTTTGTAAATGCCCAGTCTAGTGCCAGGCAAAACAAATTCCCATTTATTCATTTTTCCTTCTCTCCCTCTTGACTGTCACTGTCCCCCTGCCCAAATCCAGGCCACCCAACTCTTCCTGCTTAGATTACTGCAATAGCTCCTAACTGATTTCTGTGACATCACTCTTGCTCCCTTCTATTCTATTTTCCCCACAGCAGTGAGGAAAGATCACAGAGTAATCTTTTAGAAATGTAAATTAGATCATGTCACTCTCCTGCTTAAAACCCTTCAAAAGCTCTTCATTCCACTTAGAATAAAATCCAAACTCCTTACCATGGCTTATAAGGTTCTACAGGATCTGGCCTCTGCCCACCTCTTAGACCTTTCTGGTCTGCCTTGCTTTCTATGCTACTGACACATTGAATTTATTTCATTCCCTCCTACATGCTGATCTCTTCCTTTTCTGGAGTGTCTTTCTTTACACGTGTGGTTTCCTCTGCCTGGAATACCCTTTCCTAGGCTTTTCTCAAGGCTGGATCCTTCTCAGTTTTTAGTTCTCAGCTAAAATGTCACCTCCTTTAGAGAGGCTTTCCCTGCCCACACTTGCTAAAGAAGTTCTCTCCAATCTTGTTTAATTCCTTCTTTGGCACTAGTCACAATTACAATTGGTTGATATGTCTATTATTCATTCAATTTTGATCTTCTTTACAAGAAAGTAAGTTCCAAGACATCGATGTCATGCTATCCCCAGCCCTACCACAGTACTTGGTACATAATAGGCATTTAATAAGTATATGCTAGACTAATGTTTTTAATGGTAAGTACTGAATATATATTTCTTGAGTGAACGGGTAAAAAGTAGAAGGGATCCCATAGACATAACAAAGAAAATAGAGGAATATTCCCAACAACTCTATGCCCACAAATTTGATAACTTAGGTGAAATGGACCAATTTCTTGAAAGACACATCTACATTTGTCCTTACACAGGGAAAAACAGGTAATCTGAGTAGGTCTACATCTGTTAAAGAAACGGTATAATTACTAACTTTCCAAAACAGAAAGCACTAGAACCTGATGGGCTCACTGGCAAATTCTACCAAACACTTCAGGATGAAATCATACCAATTCTCAACAATCTATTCTGGAAAATAGAAGCAGAAGAAACTTCCTAAGTCATTCTATGAGGCCAGCATTACTCTAATATTAAATCCATACAGAGACATCACAAGAAAGGAAAACTACAGACCAACATTTCTCATGAATATAGATACAAAAATTCTCAATAAAATATTAGCATATCCAATCCAACAATGTATAAAAACAATAAGCTATGAACAAGTGGGATTTATTCCAGGTATACAAGGCTGGTTTAACATTCAAGAATCAATTAGTATAATCCATCACATCAACAAGCAAAAGAAGAAAAATTATATGATCATATTAATAAATGCAGAAAAAGGATTTGACAAAATCCAATGACCATTCATGATAAAGACTCCCAGAAAACTAGGAATAGAGGGGAAATTACTCAATTTGCTAAAGGACATCTACAAAAACAAGGAAGAAGTGAGGAAGGAGAGGGAGGGAGGACTGGAAGACTGGACGGACAGAAGGAGAGAAGGAAGGAGGGAAGGAGGGAGGAAGGAAGGAGGGAAGGAGGGAGGAAGGAAGGAAGAAGGGAGAGAGGGAGGGAGGGAAGACAAAAAGAAGAAGGAAGGAAGAAAGGAAGGAAGGAAGGAAGGAAGGAAGGAAGGAAGGAAGGAAGGGAGAACAATTAACGAAGAAGCAGAAGTCATTCTACAGCTAACTTTGGTGGAGTAGATACATTCCATTAAAGTGTGGCGTAATTGAATGTCTCTGGATTCATAGACCCTTTTTATCCCATTGGAAAAGAGACGGCTAGCACATTCACACTGCAGTTTTAGTGACTGATACTATGTGTTCGCCCCATCAGAGCTATTTATAATTACCTAGGGATTCTTGGAGTCATGTGTTAGGAAGAAATCAGACTTGTGTGAGAATTCCAGGCACTAGTGAGTGCTGGGACCAGTGGGGAAAATTTCCCCCAGGCTGTGTGTTCAATCTCATCTTCTGAGCCACAGGAAATTGAGGAACAATAGAAAGAGGAACATGGACAAGCTCCAATTCAAGAGTTTCTGTTTTTGTGCTTAATTGGCATATCTCTGAAAGATGGCTTAGGAGGGAGATAAGCTGTGTGGGCCAGATGGGAGAGAATAAGACCTAGTTCTAGTCTCACAGCCCTCAGACAGTTGGCATTATTTTCAGCCAGAGTCATGGTTGTAGGCTGAGGCAATGGCAGAGGTTAGATGGGGAAGTGTCCTTAGTCCCTCATTATCTCCACTGGCTTTTCCCTCTCCGCTCTTTAACATGCACAAATGAAGTTTTAATGTTAAGCATAAACAAAAGCAGCTTTAGAAAACATCGTGCTGAGTAAAAACCTTCGCTTGCTTTGCCAACACAGCCTCAAAGAAAAATCCCTACCTCCTCCCCCTTCAACCAAAGGGTTCCCCACAAACCCCATTTATATAGACATTATGAAGCTGCCACAGGCAGGAAAGAGCCAACTTCATTGACTCCAAGGGAAGAAAGGTGACCCTAGAGTGGCTTGTGAGGGTGGGAGAAGGGAGAGGGGAGAGGGAGGGTAGTGGTAATTGCCCTACTCCCTAGTGGACTTGGTGTGGTCCATTCTTTACTCAGCAGAAACTACAGTCTGAATTTCCCTCATTATTAAATTTTACACAGCAGGGACCTCTCCTGTGTCCCAAGGTGTCCAGGATCTTCTCAGAGCAACCTGTGAAAAGTGCTGGCAAGATCTCAGTTCTTCCCAGAAAGCAAAGTGTGTCTGAGACCAAGGCTCACTGTGTGCTGAGTTACTTGCAAGTGCTGCAGGCCCAGATTTGTTCCAACGCCGGCGGTGCGGAATCTGGAATCAATTTTTTTTTATTTTTTAATTTTATTTATTTATTGTTTATTTATTTATTTTTGAGATGGAGTCTCGTTCTGTTGCCCAAGCTGGAGTACAGTGACACAATCTTAGCTCACTGCAACCTCCACCTCCCAGATTCAAGTGATTCTTGTGCCTCAGCCTCCCTAGTAGCTGGGATTACAAGTGTGCATCATTATGCTCGGCTAATTTTTATATTTTTAGTAGAGACGGGATTTCACCATGTTGGCCCGGCTGGTCTCAAACTCTTGACCTCAGGTGATCCACCCACCTTGATCTCCCAAAGTGCTGGAATTACAAGCATGAGCCACTGTGCCCAGCCAATATTTTTTTAAAAGTATGGTTAAAGGAGTAGCATCCTCAACAACACTTGGAATGCTTGCTAAAAACGCAGATTCCTGAATTCTACCCCAGACCTAGTGAGTCCGAGTGGGAGTGGTGGTGAGGGACCAGGCATCTGCATATAAAACAAGCTCCCCAGGTGATTCTGATGTCCAGTCAAGTTTGAGGAACACTCTGGGAGTGGAGGATAGGCTGTGTGCTTTTAAGGTGCTGAGGACAGGGATCCAGACTGGTCAGGCTGAGGCCGTCAACTCTAAGGCTAGGCCTGTCTATAGCAGTCAGAGTGTTGCTTAATGCCTTAAAACAACTGAATTGTCCTTTATTTCTAAAACTTGCCCTGTTTTGACTGTCAGGAGATGAAATATTCCCCCCTCTGAGTTTGATCAGGTACTATACCACCTCTGCCAACAGTTGGCAGTCTATCTGCACACCCCACCCAGTTCAGACTGGGTTTTGTTTTGTTTTTTCTCTCTCTCTCTCCAAGCAAAATCTTGGTGCACCTCCCAACTGGTCAGGGTCCCTTCTCCTGCAGAGGCCCCCTCCCCCTGTATGTCAGTAGGAGGCCCAATTCCGGAACTTGCTCTGTGGGACTGCACTGGGGAGAATATGTTGTAAAGCCGCTGCAGGGGCTGATCCCTCCCCACCCTTGCCATCCAGACCCCAGGGGAGGGCATGTCAGTGTTAGAAGACATAGTCCTAGTTTCTCTCAGATTTTGAAGTCTGTAAAGTGGTGCGGACTCCCTCAGGCTATGAGACAAGTTTACAAACATAAGATGTTGTTATCTCACTGTTAAACAGTACTACAATTGGGTTTTATTTGAACAAACGAATCAGCTTTCTTCACGCTACTGGGAGTTCTCAAATGAGGTGCCAAACTTCATTTTTAGTGCCTGTTGAATAAACAGCTCACTCAGCTGCCTTTCTCCTAGCAGAAACTTTCAGCTTTGCAATTCCAGTCACCTCTCAATTCTGGTGGAGCCTAGGTAGCCAAAAGCAGTTAGCCTCCTTTTTCTACCTGACAGAGTGACAGCTCTGGCCCAGGGGTTTCATTTCCAGTTCATAGGCCCACAGGCAGCTTCAGGTTGGCATAGTCCTAAGTCATTCTGATAGAAACATCAGAGCATAACAGATGCTTCCTGGATTAGCTTCACAGTTTCTTTAACCCACGACTCTTTTCTGTAATCGTCAGGACTACCATGTAGGGTCGGGCAGGTTGGTCAATGCATGACATCCAGCTGAGGAAATGAGGGTAATTCTAATGTGTAATTTTAATGTGTTGGTCAGCTGTTTCCCTGATGAAGGGGTCTCTAGGTGTGTCTCATAAGAGGACCAGGCTGCCTTTGATAGCTCAACCTCCATGGCAAGATAATGTGGTGGAGGGGAAGTAGAGACCCACTCTGACGTAAAATAGCCGTGCAACCCAAGTAGACCTCTCATTCACATCTCCAGGCCTCCACTTCCTCATGTGGAAATGGGGGAGTTGGAGTAGCTGATTTTTGAGGAGTGCTCCTGAGATGCACAACTCCAGGGGGCACCATTTACATTGCCCCTGAATGAATGTGAGGTGTAAACTGCCTCCATGGCCCCAATTAGATGATGGCAGAGCTAATTGTTCCCCCTTTTGATGTGTCTAAGCCAAATGCTGTCCTTCTCTTCAGATTCTCTCTCACATCTGAGGCCAGTTGGCCCAGCTCTCCATCTTCATGGTACACAGTACTCATCCCTTCCACACCCTCATTTTATATCCATTGTGCCGTACATAAACTCTTAATATTCTCATTTATTTATTTTCCTTATTAGACTGATTTCTTCCAAGAGAGCCTCTGCTAGAATATAGAATAGGCTTTTTTTTTTTTTTGACAGAGTCTCACTCTGTCGCCCAGGCTGGAGAGCAGTGGCACAATCTCAACTCACTGGAATCTTCATCTCCCAGGCTCAAGCAATTCTCACGCCTCAGCCTCCTGAGTAGCTGGGATTATAAGCGTGCACCACCACACCCAACTAATGTTTTCATATTTTCAGTAGAGATGGGGTTTCGCCGTGTTGCCAGGCTGATCTTGAACTCCTGGCCTCAAGTGATCCATCTACCTTGGCCTCCCAAAGTACTGGGATTACAGGCCTGGGCCACTGCGCCTGACCAGGCTCCTTTTACTACCCATCTTTGCATATTAGCCCCACTGCCCATCCACCAAGTCCCCCACACCTGGAGTCAATGTGGCTTCTTTAGCCAATTAGAGGCTTTTAAGTGTGTTTGGTCCCTCCTTCCCTCTCTTAAAATTTAACTTTGAAGAAAAAGGTTGGGGTGGAGGTTACCTGGGAGACCACTAGAAATCAACCATTTCCCATCTAGTCTCCCCTTCGGTTCTAAGAGGTCCTGTATTGATACCCCCTCACACAGAGGTGGAGGGGTGGAGGGGAAGAGATTAGCTGATAGCTAATATCTCTTCTGTTTCTGGCTTCCCATGAAAACATCCTCGTTGCCCTTAGTAACCAGCTATGCATAAATTTATGAAAGCATCTAACCCTTTTAAAAAGGTATTTATACATACTTTCAGCTTATACTAACTCTTGAGGATAATGAATTCCATACATTATTTGTTTCCTGTTGCATAAAATCAGATTGATTCGTGTTTCTCTAAACATACCTCTTTCAAAACCTCAAGTAGGCTCTGAAAGAGTCTCCTAGATTTAGTGACCACATCTACACTCACTATCTCTATAGGCCTTCCCCAGCTCTAGTCTCCCTGCATACAGAGATCTGGGGCAGACGTTCTTTGTGTAAGAGGAGAAATAGGTCTTCTTGAAGAAATTCAATATTTGGTTGACTGCCTTGACCACAGTGGTAAGTGGCTTAACTGGCTTTTAAAACAATCCTCAAAAAAAAAATCCTCTATGGAAGAGTGCTTATTTCAACCTTTTGCAGTCATCCCTCCTCAATTTCTTCCCTCTTAGCTAGTGTTGAAGTGGGTTTTGAAAAGGAGGAAATATACCCCAAACAATTTAAACAACTCTCATAGATCTTGCACATCCTTTCAATATCTATATTTCTTCCTTCCAAGATCTATATTTTCTCCTAGATCGTGAAAGGTTCTCTGGCTGCATTCCAAGAACACTCAATTCTTAGGGAGGTGGTGTTTTCACCTGAGAACCTAGAGAAGCATGTAGCCTAGGGGATAATGACAAGATCATCCACTGTGTTAGTCCATTTTGCATTGCTATAAAGGAATATCTGAGACTGGGTAATTTATAAAGAAAAGAGGTAAATTTGGCTTACAGTTCTGCAGGCTGTACAAGCATGGTGCTAGCATCTGTTCAGCTTCTGGTGGGCCTCAGGAAGCTTTTACTCGTGGCAGAAGGTGAAAGGTAGCCAGAATGTCACCTGGTGAGAGGGAGAGCAAGAGAAAGAAAAGCGAGGAGGTGCCAGGATCTTTTAAACAACCAGATCTGGTGTGAGCTAATAGAGTGAGTATTCACTCGCTACTGCTAGGACAGCACCAAGCCATTCATGAGGGATTTGCCCCCATGACACTAACCCCTCTCACTAGGCTCTCCTCCAACACTGGAAGTCACATTTCAACATGAGATTTGGAGGGAACAAAACTACCAAACCATATTATCCACCATCCAGAAAAGATTCCTCATTAGAACATGTGCAGTTGGGGGCCGGGCACGGTGGCTCACACCTGTAATCCCAGCACTTTGGGAGGCCGAGGCAAGCAGATCACTTGAGGTCAGGAGTTAGAGACCAGCCTGGCCAATATGGGGAAACACTGTCTCTACTAAAAATGCAAAAATTAGCCAGGAATGGTGGCATACTCCTGTAATCCCAGCTACTTGGGAGGCTGAGGCAGGAGAATTGCTTGAACCCAGGTGGTGGAAGTTGCAGTGAGCCAAGATTGTGCCACTGCATTCCAGCCTGGGCGACAGAGCAAAACTCCATCTCAAAAAAATAAATAAATAAAAGAACATGTGCAGTTAGCAAACCTATTAGAAAGAACAAAGAGTGCTCTTAAGAAAAGAGAACCAGGCTGGTATACAAAGGACTTGTGCCTGGTCCTGCGCAATACTGTTGGATTGCTATGTGCCTCTCTATTACCTCTGTTTTTCCATCTTTCTTATGGGAAAGTATGAGGACAAATGATAACGGCAAAAATAAATACCTCTTTTTAAAGAGGATGGCTACTGGAACACGGAAGAAAGATTCTTAATCCTCTTGAGGCCTTGATGGATTGACTTGCTAGATGCTCTAATAGAGGGAGAAGAAATTGCAGGAGAGGTAGGAACACAATCTAGGATAGAGGAAGGTAAAATAAGCATAAAAGGAAGGATAGGAAGAAGAATATAAGAGGTCTGACAGACACTGAAGGGCTCCCTGCTGTGACCCCTCCCTGGCATCCTCCCAAAACATCAGTGAAGGTTATCCACACTTGCTGAATACTGAGTATGAGCAGATTTTTTTGGAAATCAAAGAGGAACTAAGGTTGTGCCTGGTGACCCAAGGGAAACAAAAACACATGCAGATGCAGAAGCCAGAAGCAGAGTAGGAAGCAGAGAAAAAGAAGCCTTCAAAATGACACACTTCCCTTCCATCACACTGAGCTGCTCCTTGTGGCCTTCAGTGTTCTTTCCTGCCAAGAAACTATGGTCAGGCCTACCCACTTGGTCAGATTTCCCTAATGTGAAATCTCCAGGAAGACAGCTTGGGGTATCACTCCTTTTCCTTTCAGAAGCCACCACCCTTCCCTCCCCACTCCACACGCACACCTGAAGCTCTGTTTAAAGAAAGAATTAGAGAAGCTTAGGGCAAACGACTCTGTGTAACACCCTTTCTCTTGCACAAATGTGCACACTGGCCTTAGTTTACTTAACTAAGGAAGCCACTCAAGGGATTCTGTGTCATAATAAAATGAAGTGAAATAAAAGTAAAATAAATGAAAATAAATAAGAATCAGCAAGCTCAGACAACATGCAGATTAAGCTATTATTTTTTAAGTGCCACCTCACAAGTCCTCAGAACCTCTCAATGAAGCGCATGTGGTTTTCAGATTTTGAGGCACTTCTCCCTTGTATCCATCCTTTTCACCTACAGATTTGGCTAGTGCTGGTGTCAGCGGTGCAGGATAGATGGATCAATATTTATGAGGAAATCTCCTATCTTGCTCCATGGAACAAACAGGTCACTAAGCAGCAGCCAAAATCTGCTGCTGCACTGAACTTAAGGCCTGGGCCCAGTGATCCTGTTGGCCTCTCCTTTCCTGGGTACTGTGAATCAGGTGCACCAGCAGCATTTCTTCATGCCAGGGCTGAGACTTTAAAATTAAGTAGTGAAACTATGTCTGGTACAAAAATCAAAGGGGAAGGGCAGTCTCAGACAGGAAGGACTCAGTAACAGCTTCAGCTGTCTCCATCTGCCTCTCCTCCCCCTCCACAGGCTTTCCCCAGAATCCTGAGCTGAGATGAATGCTACCACCCCGACACCTGGCCTCTGAGAAGCCACTATTTCCCTATCTAAGCTGGCCAGTCGTGGACAAATCCCTCAGTTCCGCAGAGATAAGGTTGGAATTAGAAGTCAAATGCAAATGCATAGAAATGGAGGAGTTAACAGCACAGGCATCTTCAAGCAAACCCACAAAAATTTGTTCAGAGCTTATAGTCCACCCAGCCCCAGTTCCTTTTCCTCAGTAAAACCTTACTTTGCACAAAAGGTGAATGTTAGGTCAAGGCACTCAGACTTCCTGCCCAAAAGTCTTTTGAGTTTGTGCAGCAGCAATTGCATGAGGAAAAGACAACGCCTGCACAGAAAAGAGGTAAGGACATTTACATGTATATATGATCCTTAATCAAATGTATCCACTACCACCATAAATGAGCACTAGTATCTTGTGATATTAATGCCACCAGTTGAAGTGAGAAATATTTTTCATTCTTACAGTTAAGGGCCCAGCTGACTCAACTGGTTTGGCTCTGTTCCCCAGCCTGTGTGCAGCCTCATTTGCACTTGGATTGGCTGATGGATAGACATCATCAGAGCTCCTTGGCCAGTTTTTGGTTTTGAGCTTTACCTCTGTGGCAGAAGGATTAATCTGTTCAGAGAGAGTTTGTTCTTGGCTTTTGAAACAGCCATACTCCTCTCCTCTGGGAATGATGGGTTGTTTCAGAAATGGGAGCTTTAAAGAAAGCTCTTGTTGGATCTGGACTTGGGCCACTCCTGCAACCATTTGTTTCATCTGGCCCATCACTTTGTTTGCTGCCACCTACAGATAGGAAACATTGCCTAGTACTGAAATCTGCAGGCCCTTTGCATCCAAAGTGCTAGAACCTACCTTCTGGAAACTGATGTCTACTGAGGATTGCAATATTGAGACATGCACAGATGATGCATAAATGCTGTTAACCTGTGAAAAAGAGCCAGCCTAGACCTCTGGACTGATGGGGGCCTGAATAAGGTACTAAATGTAATCTGCCTACACCAGGAAACCCAACATATAGTCATGACTCAAAAATGAGCCATGCAGAGCTGAGAGCTGTCACCAAATTTTAGAATGTAAACATCCCATAATCATTGACAAAGAGGAAAAGCTCAGTAAGTATTTTCAGTGTATCTTCTGGGAAACTAGCAGACAGACATGTCTACAAAATCTGCCTTGAACCCCTCATGTGAATTAGGCAATACCATAACTGGTCAGCAGGAAGGACAGTGTAATATAATGGTTAGAAGCTTAGGCTTGCTGTGAGACAGATTGGGTTCAAAATTCTCTTGAAGCATTGACCAAGATTTCTTTTTGGAAATCAAAGAGAGAGTAAGGTTGTGTCTCACTTACTTAACTTACTCAAACTCTCTGAGTCTTCATTTTACCATTTATAAAATGGGGATAGTAATAGTACTACCTGTTGGGAGTTTCAGATAAGATAATTCATGTAAATATTTAGCATAACTCCTGGCACAATGTGAGATTTATATGAATTGTTACTGTTTACAAGGTTCAGGGAACCCAAGAACCCATAGCAGATTTTGGTCACTGCTTCTAATGCCAAAGAGTATGACTTTTTAGGCCTCCAGAATTCCAGTTTAGACTGATATCCCCTAACATAGAAACACAGTACCCAATCATAGGGAGACTGGATTTTCAAATTTGATCTGGGGATGTATTAACCAGGGTTCTTCAGAGAAACAGAACAAATAGGACATAAACATGGATCTTAGACAATAAATAGATATAGATATGGACAGAGGTATATATAGAAATATAGAAAGAAGGCCGGGTGTGGTGGCTTATGCCTGTAATCCCAGCACTTTGGGAGGCCGAGGCAGGCGGATCATGAGGTCAGGAGATCAAGACCATCCTGGATAACACGGTGAAACCCTGTCTCGACTAAAAATACAAAATATTAGCCGGGCATGGTGGCGGGTGCCTGTAGTCCCAGCTACTCGGGAGGCTGAGGCAGGAGAATGACATGAACCCAGGAGGCGGAGCTTGCAGTGAGCTGAGATCGCGCCACTGTGCCATTGCCCTCCAGCCTGGGCGACAGAGCGAGACTCCATCTCAAAAAAAGAAAAAAAAAAGAAAGAAATATAGAAAGAAATTTATTATAAGGGATTGGCTCCCGTAATTATGGAAGCTGAGAAGTCTCAAGCTCTGCATTTGGCAAGCTGAAGACCCAGGAGAGCTGACGGTGTAGTTCCAGTCTGAAAGATGGCCAGCTTGAGACCCAAGAAGAGTCAGTGTTTCAGATCGAGTCCAAATACAAGAGAAGACCAATGTCCCAGTTCAAGCAGTCAGGCAGGAAAGGGTTTCCTCCTACTTGTGGTAGGGTCAGCCTTTTTGTTGTATTCAGGTCTTCAATCAATTGCATGAGGCCCACCCACAATAGGGAGGGCAATCTGCTTTAGTTAGTCTGCCAATTCAAATGCTAATCTCATCGAGACACACCCTCACGAGCACACTGAGAAAAGGATTTGACCAAATGTCTCCATATCCTGGGGCTCAGTCAGGTTGACATATATAATAAAATTAACCATCACAGGGAACATATGCTAAACCCTTGGTAGCCAAAGTGTGGCCCCTAAACCAGCAAGCAGCACCATCATTTCCTGGGAGCTAGTTAAAAATGCAGAATCTCAGGCCCCACCTCAGACCTTTTGAATCAGAATCTAAATTTTAACAAGATTTCCAGATGATTCATATGCACATTGGAGCTTGAGAAGTTCTGAGCTAAAACAAAAGCTGTGATTCCCAAAGTGTAGTTCTTGAAGAACCAGTAGCATCAGCATAGGTGACAATAGGCTTGTTATAAATGCGGATTCATGAACCTTAACTTAACTGACTAAGCAGCTATGGGAACGAGGTCTGGGAAACTTTTTTAACAAGCACATTAAATGTTGAGAAACACTGAGTTACAACTAGACTCCTCCATAAGGATCAAATAAGCTGAGGCCTGAACAATAAGATGTTCCTTCAAATCAATGGTTTGGTTTTTTTAAGCTGACAGATTTGACTCCACCATTCTCTTCTCTGAGCTCTTTGATGCTTATGACCTTGTTTCTGGTCACATATTTGGGGCATTCAGCCAGGAGGTCCTGCTGGGTAACCCAGATGGTCCAACTTTCCATCAGACTCTAAGCTCCACAGTCACCATTCTCACTTCCCAAAAATGACCAGTCCCCACAATGGATTTTCGACCTGGCCCAGAGAAGGTATTGGAGTCAGCGCTGGAGGAAGAAAAGTATCTGGTATGGACAGTGGATGGGAGCTGAAAGGATTCTAAGACCCTCTCACCCCAGAACTCAATCTAAATTATTCCCCCCAACACACACACACACACACACACACACACACACACACACACACGATGGTCATCTTTCCCCTGAATAAAACTGAATGGTTTGATTGTGACCCTGGGCCCTCCCACACATATTCAGGTGTAATCCTATTAACAGAGTTCATCCTGTCTCCTGCCTTTTTGTAGAGGAAGGGAGCAATTTGAATGATCTGTAAATGTTTGGATCTGGGATTACATTTTTATTGGCTCATAAAAGATACAGGACTTTGCAAGATTGAGAATTTTTCAAGGACTTTGTTGTTTTAAGTATAAGATATATTGCTGTTGTTCATAGGAAATTGCTTAGAAATTGCCTTGATATATTTTTGACAACTGGTGTATGTAAATGTGTATATGTATTTACAGGCGTGTATGTATTTACAGTCATGTGTCCATATTTCTTCAAGAACACTCATTATTAATTTGCAACTCGAGTTTGTTTCTTTTCTTTCTTTCTTTCCTTTTTTTTTTTTCTTTTTGAGATAAGGTCTCACTCTGTTGCCCAGGCTGGAGTGCAGTGGTGTAACCTCAGCTCACTGCGGCCTCGACATCCCAGGCTCAAGCAATGCTTCCACCTTAGCCTCCCTAGTGGCTGGGACTACAGGCATGTGACACCATGCCTGGCTAATTTGTGTATTTTAGTAGAGATGAGGTTTCGTCATGTTGCCCAGGCTGGTCTCAAACTCCTGGGCTCAAGCAATCCACCTGCCTCAGCCTGCCACAGTGCTGGGATTACAGGCGTGAGCTATTCTTCTTGTTATGCACTATTTTTTAAAAAATTATACTTTAAGTTCTAGGATACATATACAGAATGTGCAGGTTTGTTACGTAGGTATACACATGCCATGGTGGTTTGCCGCACCCGTCAACCCGTCACCTACATTAGGTATTTCTCCTAATGCTATCCCTCCTCTACCCCCCCACCCCCTGACAGGCCCCAGTGTGTGATGTTCCCCTCCCTGCGTCCATGTGTTCTCATTGTTCAACTCCCACTTATTAGTGAGAACATGTGGTGTTTGCTTTTCTGTTCATGTGTTAGTTTGCTGAGAATGATGGTTTCCAGCTTCATCCATGTCCCTGCAAAGAACACAAACTCATCCCTTTTTATGGCTGCATAGTATTCCATGGTGTATGTGTGCCACATTTTCTTTATCCAGTCTATCATTGATGGGCATTTGGGTTGGTTCCAAGTCTTTGCTATTGTGAACAGTGCTGCAATAAACATTATCTGTGCATGTGTCTTTATAGTAGAATGATTTATAATCCTTTGGGTATATACCCGGTAATGGGATTGCTGGGTCAAATGGTATTTCTGGTTCTAGATCCTTGAGGAATCGCCACACTGTCCTCCACAAGGGTTGAACTAATTTACTCTCCCACCAACAGTGTAAAAGCATTCCTATTTCTCCACATTCTCTCCAGCATCTCTTGTTTCCTGACTTTTTAATGATCACCATTCTAACTGGCATGAGATGCTATCTTATTGTGGTTTTGATTTGCATTTCTCTAATGACCAGTGATGATGAGCTTTTTTTCATATGTTCATTGGCTGCATAAATGTCTTCTATTGAGAAATGTCTGTTCACATCCTTTGCCCACTTTTTGATGGGGTTGTTTTTTTCTTTTAAATGTGTTTAGGTTCCTTGTAGATTCTGGATATTAGCCATTGTCAGATGGATGGATTGCAAAACTTTTCTCCCATTCTATAGGTTGCCTGTTCACTCTGATGATACTTTCCTTTGCTATGCAGAAGCTTTTTAGTTTAATTAGATCCCATTTGTCAATTTTGGCTTTTGTTGCCATTGCTTTTGGTGTTTTAGTCATGAAGTCTTTGTCCATGCCTATGTCCTGAATGGGATTGCCTAGGTTTTCTTCTAGGGTTTTTCTGGTTTTAGGTCTTACGTTTACATCTTTAATGCATCTTAAGTTAAGGGGTCCAGTTTCAGTTTTCTGCATATGGCTAGCCAGTTTTCCCAACACCATTTATTAAATAGGGAATCTTTTCCCTATTGCTTGTTTTTGTCAGGTTTGTCATAGATCAGATGATTGTAGATATGTGGCGTTATTTCTGAGGACTGTGTTCTGTTCCATCAGTCTATATATCTGTTTTGGTACCAGTACCATGCTGTTTTGGTTACTGTAGCCTTATAATATAGTTTGAAGTCAGGTAGCATGATGCCTCCAGCTTTGTTCTTTGTTCTTAGGATGGTCTTGGCTATACAGGCTCTTTTTTGGTTCCATATAAAATTTAAAGTAGTTTTTTCTAATTCTGTGAAGAAAGTCAATGGTAGTTTGATGGGGATAGCATTGAACCTATAAATTACTTTGGGCAGTATGGCTATTTTCATGATATTGATTCTTCCTATCCATGAGCATGGAATGTTTTTCCATTTGTTTGTGTCCTCTCTTATGTCCTTGAGCAGTGGTTTGTAGTTCTCCTTGAAGAATTCCTTCACATTCCTTGTAAGTTGGATTCCTAGGTATTTCATTCTCTTTGTAGCAATTGTGAACAGGAGTTCACTCATGATTTGGCTCTCTGTTTGTCTATTATTGGTGTATAGGAATGCTTGTGATTTTTGGACACTGATTTCATATCCTGAGGCTTTGCTGAAGTTGCTTATCAGCTTAAGGAGATTTTGGGCTGAGATGATGGGGTTTTCTAAATACACAATCATGTCATCTGCAAACAGGGACAATTTGACTTCCTCTTTTCCTAATTGAATACCCTTTATTTCTTTCTCTTGCCTCATTGCCCTGGCCAGAACTTCCAACACTCTGTTGAATAGGAGTGGTGAGAGAGGGCATCCTTGTCTTGTGCCAGTTTTCAAAGGGAATGCTTCCAGCTTTTGCCCATTCAGTATGATATTGGCTGTGGGTTTGTCATAAGTAGCTCTTATTATTTTGAGATACATTCCATCAATACCTAGTTTATTGAGAGTTTTTAGCATGAAGGGGTGCTGAATTTTACTGAAGGCCTTTTCTGCATCATTTGAGATAAACATGTAGTCTTTGTCATTGGTTCTGTTTATGTGATGAATTACGTTTATTGATTTGTGTATTTTAACCAGCCTTGCATCCCAGGGATGAAGACCACTTGATCATGGTGGATAAGCTTTTTGATGTGCTGCTGGATTCGGTTTGCCAGTATTTTATTGACGATTTTCGCATCGAAGTTCATCAGGGATGTTGGTCTGAAATTTCCTTTTTTTTGTTGTGTCTCTGCCAGGTTTTGGTATCAGGATGATGCTGGCCTCATAAAATGAGTTAGGGAGGATTCCCTCTTTTTCTATTGTTTGGAATAGTTTCAGAAGTAATGGTACCAGCTCCTCTTTGTACCTCTGATAGAATTGGGCTGTGAATCCATCTGGTCGTGGACTTTTTTTGGTTGGTAAGCTATTAATTACTGCCTCAATTTCAGAACTTGTTATTGGTCTTTTCAGGGATTTGACTTCTTCCTGGTTTAGTCTTGGGAGGGTGTATGTGTCCAGGAATTTATCAATTTCTTTTAGATTTTCTAGTTTATTTGCATAGAGGTGTTTATAGTATTCTCTGATGGTAGTTTGTATTTCTGTGGGATCAGTGGTGATATCCCCTTTATCATTTTTTATTGTGTCTATTTGATTCTTCTCTCTTTTATTCTTTATTAGTCTGGCTAGCAGTCTATTTTGTTAATCTTTTCAAAGAACCAGCTCCTGGATTTATTGATTTTTTGAAGGGTTTTTTGTGTCTCTATCTCCTTCAGTTCTGCTCTGATCTTAGTTATTTCTCGTCTTCTGCTAGCTCTTAAATTTGTTTGCTCTTGCTTTTCTAGTTCTTTTAATTATGATGTTAGGGTATTGATTTTAGATCTTTCCTGCTTTCTCCTGTGGGCATTTAGTGCTATAAATTTCTCTCTACACACTGCTTTAGTTGTGTCCCAGAGATTCTGGTACGTTGTGTCTTTGTTCTCATTGGTTTCAAAAAATGTATTTATTTCTGCCTTAATTTCATTATTTATCCAGTAGTCATTCAGGAGCAGGTTGTTCAGTTTCCATGTAGTTGTGCAGTTTTGAGGGAGTTTCTTAATCCTGACTTCTAGTGTGATTGCACTGCCGTCTGAGAGGCTGTTTGTTATGATTTCCGTTCTTTTGCATTTGCTGAGGAGTGTTTTACTTCCAGTTGTGTAGTCAATTTTAGACTAAGTGCGATGCAGTGCTGAGAAGAATGTATATTCTGTTGATTTGGGGTGGAGAGTTCTGTAGATGTCTATTAGGTCTGCTGGGTCCAGAGCTGAGTTCAAGTCCTGAATATCCTTGTTAATTTTCTGTCTCATTGATCTAATATTGGCAGTGGGGTGTTAAAGTTTCCCACTATTATTGCGTGTGAGTCTAAGCCTCCTTTTAGGTCTCTAAGAACTTGCTTTATGAATCTGGGTGCTCCTATATTGGGTGCATATATATTTATGATAATTAGCTCTTCTTGTTGCATTGATCCCATTACCATTACGTAATGCTCTTCTTCATCTTTTTTGGTCTTTGTTGGTTTAAAGTCTGTTTTATCAGGGACTAGGATTGCAACCCCTGCTTTTTTTTTTTTTGCTTGGTGAATATTTCTCCATCTCTTTATTTTGAACCTGTGTGTGTCTTTGCACATGAGATATGTCTCCTGAATACAGTACTCTGAAGGGTCTTGACATTATGCACTCTTTTTAGGCCCTGGGAATTGTGAGAATCAAATAATAATCTTAAAGGAACTGCTAGGCCCATTGGGGCCATTAAATAAGTGGGAGGGGGAAAGTAGAGGTGCTGTGCCCTCATAGTTAGTAACAAGTGCACCCCAAGTGTGAGGAGATCTGAGGGATTCCAAGAAGATGGATAATCCCTTTGCCTATAGGTTTTGATCCCTACTAAAATGAAAATATTCCTGGAATTTTTACTCTTTAGTTATCAGTGAATAACTAAATACTCAGAATGGATATGCAAATATCTCAGAGTGGACACACAAAATCCACTGTTTCGACAACTATTTTTTTAGTTTGTCAGGCAAAAGGTTAAAGGGAAAGTTAGAAATACAAGGGGGAGAAGGAATTAAAAAGAAAAAAGCCAGAGAGGAATTGGAATAAGGAAAAAGGCGGGACTTGGTTCTTAGGCTCCTTCTTGTCTGGAAGGCTCACTCATTCAACAAGTTTTTTTTTGAGTACCTACTATTTGTGAGACACTAGACATTAGGCACTAGAGTTAGAGCAATGAACGTGAACAGACAAATGAACAAAACAGACAAAAATCTCTGTCCTCATGGATCTTACATGACAGCGCAGAGAGATAGGAGATAAAGTAACAGTGAAAATTTATAGTATATTAGATTGTTGTGAACCCTATGGAAAAAATATAGCAGGATATGGGGAAAGAGTTGTCAGGAGTTGCAATTTTTAAATGGGGGAGAGGCATAGAAGGCCTTGCTGAGAATGTGGCATTTGAGTTAAGACTTAAAGGAGGTGAGGGAGTAAGCCAGGTGAATGGCTGCAGGAAGAACTTCAAAGGCAGAGGACAATAGCAAGGATGAAGGTCCTGAGATGGGGCTCTGGTTGTCATGCCTGCAGCAAAGTGCAAAAGTCAGTGTGACTGGAGCAGAGTAAGCAAGGGAGAAAGTAGCCGGGGAGAAGTTTGGAGAGGGAAGGGCAGAGCAAGAAATCAGATCATGACGACCTGGCAGGCCATTGGAAGGATTTAAGCTTTCATTCAGAGCGAGGTGGAAAGCTGTTGGAAGATTGTGAACAGTGACAGGATTTGAGTTTATCAGGCCATTTCATACACACACACACACACAAGATCAAAAGATCAAATAGTTCATAAAAGTATGAACTGAAAAGCAAAACTCTCCCGTTCATCATCCCAAGTATCCCCACCAGATCCTTTCTCCAAAGAGATACTCTTTTCAGTATCTTGAATAAACTTCAAGAAAAAAATGTATGATATACATATATGGAGAGAGAAAGGGAAAGAAAGGCATATTTCCTGTTTTTATTTACACAGATGAAATCATATTTTTGCACAGTTCATAGCTTCAAGTTTTATCCAAATTGGTCCATATAGATGTATGTCATCTCTTTCTTTTTAATGGCTGCATAATGACAGTGCATAAGTATATCATCATTTATTAAAGCAATTCCTTATTGATGGATATTTAGGTTGTTTCTAGGGGTTTTTCCCATTATAAGCAATAGCTGCAATGAATATCCTAATAAATGCCCCTTTAAGCACAACAATAATAATAACAGCTAATGCTTATTGAGCACTTACTCTGTGCTAGGTACTGTGCTAAGCACTTTACATGCCTTATCTCATTTTATTTTTACAACAACTCTATGAGGTAAGTACTCCTATTATCCCCATTTTGCTGATGGGGAAACTGAGGCTTAAAGAGTTTAAGGAACTTTCCTAAGATCACAAAGCTAAGTTGTAGAGACAGAAATTGAATGTAGACAGTCTTATTCCAGAGCCTGTGCTCTTAATCACTATGCAATATAAGTAGAATTGCTAGGTCAGAGAATATGTACCCTAAAAATTTTAGTAGCCGAATTGCCTATTCCCCTATGCTCTCATCAGCAGTGGATATTACCAATCTCTTTAAAAATTTGCCAGTATGCTTGGAAAAAAAAACCATCTTGCTGTTTTGATCTGCATTTATTTGTTTACAAGTAAGGTTGAACTTTAAAAACATGTGTATTTGCCATTTGTATTTCTTTTTTTTTTTTTTTTTTTTTGAGACAGAGTTTCACTCTTGTTGCCCAGGCTAGAGTGTAATGGTGCAACCTTGGCTCACTGCAACTTTTGCCTCCCGGGTTCAAGCAATTCTCCTGCCTCAGCATCCAGAGTAGCTGAGATTGCAGGTGTCCACCACCATGCCCAGCTAATTTTTTTTTTTTTTTTAATTCTTAGAGACAGGGTTTTACCATGTTGGCCAGGTTGGTCTTGAACTTCTGACCTCAGGTGATCCACCCGCCTTGGCCTCCCAAAGTGCTGGGATTACAGGCATGAGCCACCATGCCTGGCCTGTATTTCTTTTTATTTGAACTGCCTATTCATATCATTTGCTCATTTGTCTCTAGGTTATTGGTGTTTTTTCTTTTGATTTGTTTGAGCTCTTTGGAAATTAAGGAAATTTTAAGTGTTGCAAATATCTTGTAGTTTGTCATTTGCCTTCTGACTTTGTTTCTGTATTTTTTTTGCTGTGGCAAGGTTTCAAATTTTTATGTGGTCACATTTATCCAATTTTTAAGGCTTTTGAATTTATGGCCTGCTTAGAAAGGCCCACTCCTTTCCAGGATTGTATATATTTAAATTCTCCAATATTTTCTTTTAGCACTTTTAAGGTTTCATTTTTCATATTAAAATGTTTGATTCATCCGTAATTAATTCTGGTGTAAAAAGTTAGTTTGAGAATTCAGCTAGCTTGTTGTACAGGTATAGTTTTTGAATAACTCATCTGCCCCCCTCCGTTGATTTGATATGCCATCTTTAAAATATACTAATTTCCCACATGTGTTTAGGACTGTTAATAGACATTGCTCTATTTTTCTCTCCAGAACCCAACTGTTTTAATGTAGCATCATAACGTGCTTCAATATCTAATAGGCCTTATTCCTCTTTAATGCTATTTTTCAGAGTTTTCCTGAATTTTATTTATTCTTTTCTCCCTGGGTTTCCGTTTCCCCTTTTGCCTTCTCTCCCCCACCAAGAGCAGCAGCTACTCCCCTAGTTTATCCATACTGTCTGAGTTCTATTCATTTTTTCAACAAATATTTACCGAGAATTGCCGATTGACAGATACCGTGTTAGGGACTACAGATATAAAAGTAAATAAAGACACAGTCTTTGTCCTCACAAACTCACAGCCCACCAGGGTATATCTGTATCTGTAACTCAACAGATGACTACAATGCAATTTAGTTACTGCATTTCCTGAAAGATACATGAGTACTGTGTGTCCCTGGCAGAAAAGTAACTAATCCAGACTTTGGAGGAGGTAGTACATGAGGTCACCCTTGAAGGACTAGGAGTAATAGGAGTAAATTAGATAAAAGGGAAAGAAATGGGAGCGTGTTTTAGGGAAAGCAAGCCTCTTGTGCAAAAAATCAGAAACTTGGTAAGTTCAACAAACCACAAAGAGTAGTTCGTTGTGGCTAAAGCGTAGGTCATGTGGGAAGTGTTGGGGTGGGGTGAGATATGTGACATATGGCTGGGGATGCAAGAGCTAGGTCACGTGTGGAGGGTCTTGAGCGCTGTGCTAAGTAGGCTGACCTCTACCCTGTAAGCAATAGGATTGCATCGATGTGTTTTAAGTACAGGAGTGGTATGATCACATTCTCATGTTAGAGAATGGTTGCAGAGTGGAGAATGGGTGGCAAAAGGAAGAAAAAATAGGACTAGGGAGATGAGTTAGGAGGCTTGTGTAATAAAGTAATGCAGGTAAGAAATGAGGATGACCTGGACTAGGGTAGTGATTATGGAGGTGAAGAGAAGTAGATGGTTTCGAGAGGTTTGAAGACATTAGAATTGACATGAAGTAATGATTAGTTGGACTTGAGTGCTGAGAGATAGGTATCGAGCATGCCTTCTAGGTTTAATGAGCTAGGATAAAAAGGGAATAGACTTGGGAGGAATGTGAAAAATCAGTGTGTACTGAGGAGTTCCTAGTATTATGAACCTATTCCTCATCCTGCATCAAATTGATCTATACTGTGTCCCAGGCCCTCAAGAGCTCTGTCCTCCCTTTCTAATTTACTCTAAGGCTTTACAGGCTAGTTCTTATTTCCATGCACAGGAAGCATTTTAATTTGGCAGCTATTTTTAAGGCTTTCATCTATATAAGTGATTCTAATAATGGGAGTTTTGTGCAGGCCAACGGATAAAGAGATTTTTAGCAGAAAGGCTTCAAATTATGCCGTAGTCCCCAGGTTACTCCCCAAAGCAGGTCCTAGTACTGTGCTCTCCTAAAGGCAGATCTGATGTCAGTGTAAGGTGGAGGAAGGAGAGATGTGGACCTTGGACTGGTCAGAGGCTGGCCCCAGACATCAGCAAAATTAGGTCACGTGCCTAATTGGAACAATCTGTCTTCCCTGGTCTAGTCTCCCACATGTCCGGCTCCCTCTGCCCCAAAAAGAATGTGACCTTAGGGTTCCAGAACAAACAGTCCTGGGAGACAGGGAGTTATTATATGAGCCCATCATTGAGCCCTTGAAACCATGCACAGCATTTACTGTGGAAAGAAAACTGGCATTCGGATTCTAAAGGAGGGGGAAGAGCAGCCTGACATCAGAGGAGAGGGATTCACGTTGTCATGGCAACCATAAGAGTTATACTGTATTGTTTGTACCCAGAATTTAAGAGATTATCCTTGGGCTAAAAAAAAGGAAAGTGTCACCCCTTTCACTTCAACATCACCATCACAGGACACCTGCCACCTTCCTGTGAAGGATTTTTATTTGTTCACTCATCATATGTCACTTGGGTATTTATTGATGTACTAATCTGCCTTCCTCCATTTATTTCTCTTTCTTTCCTTCCTTCCCTGCATCTGACCAGCACAGCCAGAAGGGGCCATTTGTCTTCCCACAGATGGTGCCAGTAAATCAAACTTCTGGCTGGTGGAAATTGGGGCCCTGGAAAACCTCCCAAGTTGGGAGGCGTCCTTCCTACGCCTTAGCGCTGCTTCCAGTCCGCCCTGAGGGAGTGGGGAAGTGTGAAGTGGGGAAAGGAGGACCTCTGGCCTCTGGGAAAAGGCTGTCTGTCCAAAAAGGTGACAGAATATCAAGCACCCATGGAACCACACAGGTCATTTTCCCAGCCCAAACCCATATTGGGTTATTGGAGAACCTTAGCCTTATCTTTCCTGAGATGACATCGTTTCAGGCTGTGGTCACTAGGCAGGGAGCTCACTCAAGTTAATAGAGTTAAAGGTGTCAGAGCAGTATTAAGGACTTGGAAAATGAAGAAATACCATTTTAGAATCTTTACACAAGTCAGCAGGCATTTCCTCATCACCATGTGTTTCTTCTCATGTCACAGAAGGTAAACTGAGATAGAAAAGATACACCCGTCCAGGTTAAAAGAAACTGAATCAAAGAACGATCTGGAAGCAACACAGTGCTTATTAATTCCCTGGCTCCAGTTAACCCCTCCTCCCATCGACAACACTGACATCACCTAGCTTTTTAATCCCATGGTCTAATTGGCATCCTGTTTATTAAGCTTTAAAAATCCTTTTCTTTCTTTCCCCTTCCTGGCTCAGTAACTCTCACTTTGGAAATCTCTGGAGATTTTAATTTCCAGAAGAGCCTGTTGTCATCTCTTACAGTAAGTCTTTTCATTTCACCTCGTTTAAGTATATTGGCTGGTTTAACGGCTTAATTGCGATGAAGAAGATTAAGTCCGAATTTAATAAGCATTAAGAGTAGAACAACATCTTTTATTTCTTCTGGCTTCAATAACCATTGCATTTGGCTTTTTATCTTTAATGGAAAAGTTCAGATGACCCAAACAGGGGGAAGGAGGTGGGCTAGAGGGAAGGACATGATGTTTAGCTGGCCTTTTCTGAAGTCTGTAGTTGCTGCTGCTGCAGTGGCAGCAGACAAATGGTTGGAAGGTAAGGGGTTTGGATACGATCCAGGAAAAACGCAAGATGAAGCAGGCAGCAAGGGAAGAAGGAGTGCCACCAACCTCTTCCCCAGTTTCCACATGGGCTCTTTACTTCTACCAGCATGAGTGGCCTCAAGAACACTTTGGATTCTCTAAGTCTCCTGGAATGGGTGTAGACAGATCTTTTTTTTCCTGTTAGTACAGCTAACACCAGATTAGCATTTTTCAAAAAGAACTTGACTAGAAAATGAAGGGAAACACAAAACTAAAAAAAGAAAATGCAAATGCATAGAAATGAACACAGATTCTAAGATAAAGTCTAGCCCCAGATTAACTCGACTGGCATAGACTACCACTCACCCACATGTGCACACATACACACACATATACACACCTGGTCCTTTCTCCTCCTTAACCCTATCTGTGGAATTCTGCCTCAAACCACTCCCCCTCCCTTTCAGGCCTTGAGTGTTTCTCTTATGTATTGCAGTCTTGGTTCTCTCCTCTATTACATTCCTTATCCCTCTGTTTTCTGACGACCTCAACACGTGTTTGTCTCTTTCTAGTGGACTGTAAAGCTCTGAAAAGACAGGGACTAATCATCTTTGTACCCACAGTATCTGGCATGTGAAATCATCCATAAATGATTGTGGAACTGAAGTGTACCAGATTAGTTCTCCACAACCTAGAATCATGACTATCCCTGGAAAGTAACTCCTCTAAAAGCAAGGTTCTGAGAGCAGACAGTGCTTTACACTCTAAGCTTAGATTTGTTTGACCCTGTGTAAACAGTTTGGGCAATTTAGAATAGTACTGCCTTACAATTGTATAGGACTCTGTGGTTTTCCAAACATGTTTCACACAATATCTCAGTTGATTTTCCTAACAACCCTGTAAGGAAATAAGACTTAGAGAGGTTAAATTACTAACCCAAACTGATAGAGCTACGTAATAGTAGACTTAGAACTAGATCCATGTCTTTTAATGCGTAATCCAGTAGTACTTCTAGTTTGATATGCTGTATCCTCAGAGACCTTTCTTGGTTGGGTCATCAGTAACCTCACGCAACAATGCTAAGGCTTGCCTCCCTTTATCCTCTGTCTTTCACCCACCTAATATGCACCAGCCCAGCCAGGAAGAGTGTCCAGCAATCATCCTGGAGCAAGCAAGTAGAAGAACCTTGCCAAATCATAACCAAGTGCCACGAGACCCAGCAGTCTTATTCCTAAGAATGTATCCTAGCAAATCCCCCCAACCTGAATAACTTTTCTTAAAAAAGGTGTGTTATCTAAGCTAAACATATCTGTGAGCAGAAATCAGCCTGTGGGTTAGCAGTTTTCTACCTCTGAAATAACTGGACAGGTGTGGAAAGATGTATGCATAAGGGTGTTCATAGAGCTAGGTTACAGTGGAAATATGCTGGAAACTACCTAATATCTAACAATAGGGAAAGAGGTAAAAAAATTAAGGCACAATCATACTGTGGACTGTCATGAAGTCAATAAAACCAATAATTTGATGTTCATCTATATTTATTGACATGGAAATATACACATGGCACTGTAAAGCTTTTTAAAAAGCAGAATAAAAATCAACATTATATTATAACACTACTCTTCAGAAAACAGTCTGGAAGGGTATTTTTAAAATGTTAACAATAGTGGAATGTGTGACCTTGAGATTGATGGAAAAGCACGTGATCTTCATTTTTTCTTACATGTATTTTTTTGCAGTAAACATACATTACTTTTGCCTTAAGAAAATATATAACACATAATTTTTATTTTATTTTATTTTGTTATTATTATACTTTTAAGTTTTAGGGTACATGTGCACAATGTGCAGGTTTGTTACATATGTACACATGTGCCATGTTGGTGTGCTGCACCCATTAACTCGTCATTTAGCATTAGGTATATCTCCTAATGCTATCCCTCGCCACTTCCCCCACCCCACAACAGTCCACAGAGTGTGATGTTCCCCTTCCTGTGTCCATGTGTTCTCATTGGTCAATTCCCACCTATGAGTGAGAACATGCGGTGTTTGGTTTTTTGTCCTTGTGATAGTTTGCTCAGAATGATGGTTTCCAGTTTCATCCATGTCCCTACAAAGGAAATGAACTCATCATTTTTTATGGCTGCATAGTATTCCGTGGTGTATATGTGCTACATTTTCTTAATCCAGTCTATGGTTGTTGGACATTTGGGTTGGTTCCAAGTCTTTGCTATTGTGAATAGTGCCGCAATAAACATACGTATATAACACATAACTTTTAAAGGAAGAACTGAATGCCAACCCTTACATTTATGGTCAATTGATTTTTGACAAGAGTAAAAATTTTGGCTCAAGAATAGTCTTTTCAACAAATGCTGCTGAAACAACTGAATATTCACATGCAAACAAATGAATTTGGACCCCAATCTCACATCATATACAAAAATTAACTCCAAATAAATTCCTAAATATAAGACCTAAATATAACAGCTAAAACTATAAAATTATTTGCAGAAAACTTGTATGAAAATTATTAATTCTTTGGGCTTAGAGCATTGTCTTCCCCACTGATGATTTTTCAAAACTGTAACTACCCTCAGACAGGTATATAAATATGTTGTTTTAGACCTTGATCTATGGCAAACAATACTGTGTGTGTGTGTGTGTGTCCGTGGGTATGTGTGTGTCTGTGTGTGTGTTGAGGAAAGGTGTACACAGAAGATGAAGGAGCCCTCCACCATCAGTCTTTTCCTGCTTCACACTGTGGCTATTAGCAAAGTGCTATTTTCTGAGCTTGTTGGGCCAGGAGTTTATTTTCATAAGAAAAAAGCAGTGAGGGGTAACCTAGACTAGCTGCATAAAAAGGACCTCAGCTGAAATCTGCTCATGAAAAGAGGTAAGATCTTTCTAAGCTATGCCTGTAATAGCATAGCCTTCCCTATTCGTTCCCTGAACTATAGCCATCTTGGCTTCCTTGTAAGTAGAGTTGCTCTGTCTCCCTCCACCCCACACTTATATTAATGTGTCCCTTTGTATTAAGTTGGATGTTGTCTCTGGCTACTTCACTTTTCTAGGTAGGCACAATTTTAGTTTATCTTAGGTCAAGTTTCCTGGAAACAGACTCTGATACAGAGATTTGCATGCAAGAGGTTTATTAGGGAATACATTTGGGATCAATGCCTGTGAGGAAGTGAGGGAAGCAGGACTTGGAGGAGGGAGAAGTTAAAATGGAAAGCTCCAGCTGCTCCCACGGGGAGCTCTGGAACCAGAACGGCCTTTCAGAGTTGTCTGAAACTGAGGCAAGGAGTGTGAGTTTTTGTACTCTCATTGGATGCGTGACGCTTACCACCTCTATCCTTCATGGGAGGACATAACCATGGACAAGGCCACCTTAGACTAAGAGCAAGTCCCTAAAGAGGGACACAGCTGTGAATCATCAACAGCCAACACTTCCAGCAGCTGGAGGAGATCTAGGTGGTGCACTACGATACCCATGACAGTTACCTGGCCAAACCTCAGAGAAAGCTTTCAGAACAGGTTGCTGTGAATCCTTTCACCTCTTTTCCCACATTCTTTCATGGTTAGAATTGACAATTAGGAAGAATGTTATAGGACTCCCAGATTTTGGATGTGAGCAACTGAAGAACTTTTTTTTTTTCAGTCTCAGTCTGTCACCCAGGCTGGAGTGCAGTGGCACCATCTCGGCTCACGGCAACCTTCGCATCCTGGGTTCAAGTGATTCTCCTGCCTCAGCCTCCCGAGTAGCTGGGATTACAGGTGTGTGCCACCATACCTGGCTAATTTTTGTATTTTCAGTAGAGACGGGGTTTCACCATGTTGGTCAGGCTGGTCTCAAACTCCTGACCTCAAGTGATCCACTCGCTTCCCAAAGTGCTGGGATTACAGGCGTGAGCCACTGCACCCAGCTCAACTAAAGAACTTGTTAAAAAGTCCCTGATTTGAGAAAATGGTTGGATGTTGCTGCAGTTTATTGAGACGGATACGAGAAAAGCTTAGGGCAGAGAGAAATCAAGATTTTAGTCTTGGACAAGCTAAGTTTGAGATGTCTGTGAAGCATCCAAATGGAGATGTAAATTAGGTAATTGAATATATGAGTGTGGAGCTTAGAGAAGTCTGGGATATTTCTGTTACTTGGGATTTAGGATTGCGTTGAAAGGCATAGGAATGAATGAGATCATTTAAGAAGGGAGTACAGAATAAGAAGAGAAAACCTAGAACTGAGTCTTCATGGAATCTTCAGCATTTAATGGCTGGATACAGGATGATGAGGAGACAGAGATGGAGTAATCAGAGAGGTAGGAAGAATGCCACAAGAGTACTGTGTCACAAAAGCAATGGGAAGAGAACGCTTTAAAGAATGAAGAAGTGTTTAGCAGAATTAAATATTGCTGGGCTCTTCATGGGCTAGAATGTATGGGGAAAAAAGAAAAATAAATAAATAAATAAATAAATATTGCTGGGAAGTGAAGCAAGTTGAGAATAGAATTTTTTCCTTCGGATTTAATAACATGAGAAGCCATTGGTGATCTTTGTGAGAGCTCATTTTGGGGAATTTTGGGGACAGAAGGCCACGTTGGTGTGGGTTGAATAATGAATAGAAAGTGAGGCAATAAAGGCAGTGAGTATAGAATATTCAAGAAATTGGTTGTGATTAAGAAGGGGCAAAGAAATATGGGGCAGTTAGCTGAAAGGGTATGTGAATTTGAAGAATTTGTTTGCTTATCTGCTGGCTTACTTGTTTTTGGAAATTTTCATTGAAGTATAACGTACATAAAGAAAAGCACAAATCAGGTGTACAGTTTGATGAATTTTCACAATCTGAATACAATCCATGGAATCAGAATCCAGATAAAAAAAAAGAATACTACAGGAGTCCCCTTGTGACCAGTCCAGTAACTAGCCCCTACAAGGGTAACCATTATCCTATCTTCTAACATCACAGAGTAATGTTCCTTATATTTGAACTCTAATAGAATCATCCAGTATGTATTCTTTTGTGTCTGGCTTTTATCACACAGCATTGTTTGTGAGATACATCCATATTACTATGTGAAATAGCATTGCATTCATTCTCATTGTAGCATATTATCCCAGTGTGTTAATTTATCCATTCTACTGCTAAAGGATATTAGGGTAGTTTCCGGTTTGAGGTCATTACAAGCAGTACATTCTTGTATGTGTTTCTTCTTTTAAATACTCAAATGAACCTTGAATGTATTTCAAACAAGTGGTTTTTCACAAAGCACTCAAACTTTAAAAAACATAACTTTGTAAAAAAAATACACAAATCTTAAAGACTATCCTAAGATCTGATTTTGTAAATTAACATCATGAATCTCAGAGCAATTTATTAAGATTGTAAATATTCGTAAGATGTTTCTAGTTATATTTCCATATATTTGAGTGTTACAATGAAAGAGCTGCTCAAAAACTAATCCCCTCTGTAAATCTCCAAATGATTTTCCAGCTTCAAGTAATCCATAAGCCCATTTATGGCCACATTCTTTAAATGTTTGCTACAACATAAGCCAGCAGTTAAGTACTGGAAAGAAACTTCTATTTCCAGGACCTATGTGGATAGGCAACAAGTCAAATTCAAACATCTTATTTTTTAAAAAAAATTTTATTGAGGTGAAACTTACATAACACAAAACTAACCATTTATTTATAAAAGCGAACAGTTCAGTGGCATTTAGTACATTCATGATGTTGTGCAACAATCACCTCTGTCTAGTTCCAAAACATTTTCATCATCCCAAAAGGAAGCCCTTTACCCATGAAGCAGATTCTCTGCATTCCTCCTTACCCCCTCTCTCTGCCCCTGACAACCACCAGCCTCCCTTCAGTGTCTATGGATTTGCCTATTCTGAATATTTTGTATAAGTGGAATCATACAATATGTGACCTCTTGTGTCTAGCTTCCTTCACTTAACATAGAATTTTTAAGGTTCAACCACACATTGCAGCATATATCAGTACTTCATTCCTTTTCATGGCTGAATAATATTCCATTGTATGAATGTACCACAATTTGTTTATTCATTCCTTCATTGACAGATATTTGAGCTGTTTCCACTTTGGCTATTGTGAATAATACTGCTAGAACCTGAGTGTACATGTATTTGTTATAATACCTGTTCTCAATTCTTTTGGGTATACATCTAGGAGTGAAATTCCTGGGTCATATCATAATTCTATGTTTAACTTTTTAAGAAACCACCTACGTTTTCTGCATAGTGGCTCAACCATTTTACATTACCACCAGAAATGCAGAAAATCTTCTGCAATTTAAGACAGCCTCTCCACATCCTCTCCAACACTTATTATTTTCTGTTTTGTTTCCTTTCATTTCTTGATAACAGTCATCCTAGTGAATGTGAAAACCTCATTCCAGTTTTTATTTAAATTTCCTAATGACTAATGATGTTGGGCATCTTTTCTTTTCGTGTGCTGTTTGGCCATTTATATATCTTCTTTGGAGAAACGTCTCTTCAAATTATTTGCCCATTTATAATTAGATTGTTTGTCTTTTTGTGTTGAGTTGTAAGAGTTCTTTTATATTTTCTGGACAGTAGACCCTTATTAGATATATGGTTTACAAATATCTTTTCCCATTGTGTAGGTCGTCTTTTCACTTTCTTGATAATTTCTTTTAACGAAATTGAGATAATTATTTGGTCTTTTTCCTTCCTTCTATTAATGTGGTGGTTTACATCAATTTTCCTTTCTTAAACCACCTTTCCATTCCTAGGATAATTCCACTTGGTCATGGAGAATAATTCTTTTAATGTGCTGTTGGATTCAGTTGGCTAGTATTTTCTGAGGATTTTTGCATCTATAGTCATAAAGGATATTGGTCTATAACAAACATCCTATTTGAAAGGGAAAAAGAAAAATGTAACAATGCTTTTTAATCAAGAAACAGAATACGGAAAGTCAAAAATCACATAACAGCAATATAACCTTGAACAATATTTTGTAACATTGGAAAACTTAATTGTCCATACATCTTGCAGGGAAATTTCTTTGAAGAAGGACCTTAATCTATTCAATATATTAAAAACAACTAAATTTTAAGTTCAAGACATTTTAAAGAAGAGGAAACAGTGCCACAGAAGATAAGTGATTTGCATGTGGTGGCATTTATGAGAAACAGGAATTGGTAGTGTTATTTTCTAACCATTCACTTTCCACTACACCACTCTATCTTTTACTACTAATCTCCAAGACTTTGGCTTCCTTACCAAAAAATCCATACCACCAAATTTCCCCTTGCTTCTAACTGCAAAAGTGTTCTCCAATTTAAGCCAATTTCTCCCCTGTACATTCTTTGGTAAGGCTAGAAAACAGTCAGTCAGGATTTTTTTTTTTTTTTTTTTTTGAGACAGAGTCTCGCTGTGTCACCCAGGCTGGAGTGCAGTGGTGCAATCTCTGCACACTGCAAGCTCCGCCTCCCGAGTTCACGCCATTCTCCTGCCTCAGCCTCCCAAGTAGCTGGGACTACCAGCGCCCGCCACCACTCCCAGCTAACTTTTTGTATTTTTAGTAGTGACGGGGTTTCACCGTGTTAGCCAGAATGGTCTCGATCTCCTGACCTCGTGATCTGCCCCACCTCGGCCTCCCAAAGTGCTGGGATTACAGGTGTGAGCCACCATGCCCGGCCCAGTCAGTCAGGATTTTATTATAAAAACCTTTCATAGCTGGGCACAGTGACTCACACCTGTAATCCCAACACTTTGGGACACCGAGGCCAGAGGATGGCTTGAGGCCAGGAGTTTGAAACCAGCCTGGGCAACACAGCGAAATTCCATCTCTAAAAAAATAATTTTTTACACTGCTTTCATCTCTTTATTACCTCATGGAATTTTTATTTTTTTAACTTTTGATTTTTGGGGTATGTAGTAGGTATATATATATTTATGGGTTACATGATATATTTTGATGCAGATATGCAATGAGTAATAATCACATCAGAGTAAATGGGGTATCCATCACCTCAAGAATGTATCCTTTATGTTACAAACCATCGATTTATACTCTTAATTATTTTAAACTGTACAATTAAATTATTTTTTACTATAGTTACTCTGTTGCGCTAGCAAATGCTAGGTCTTATTCATTCCTTCTATTTTTTTTTGTACCCATTAACCATCTCCACTTTCTCACCATCCCCTACTACCATTCCCAGCATCTGGTAACCATCCTTCTACTTTATCTCCATGAGTTCAATTGTTTTAATTTTTAGTTCCCACAAATAAGTGAGAACATGCAAAGTTTGTCTTTCTGTGCCTGGCATATTTCACTTGACATAATGACCTCCATTCCCATCCATGTTATTGCAAATGACAGGATCTCATTCTTTTTCATGGCTGAATAGTACTCCATTGTGTATATGTACCACATTTTCTTTATCCATTCATCTGTTGATGGACACTCAGGTTGCTTCCAAATCTTGGCTTTTGTGAGTGGTGCTACACTAAACATGGGAGTACAATCTCTTTGATATACTGATTTCCTTTCTTTTGGGTATATACCTAGCAATGGGATTGCTGGATCATATGGTAGCTCTATTTTCAGTTTTGTGAGGAACCTCCAACTGTTTTCCAAAGTGGTTTTACTAATTGACATTCCCACCAACAGTGTACGAGGGTTCCTTTTCTCCATATCCTCACCAGCGTTTGTTATTGCCTGTCTTTTGCATAGAAGCCATTTTAACTAGAGTAAGATGATATCTCATTGTAGTTTTGATTTGCATTTCTCCAATGATCAGTTTTATTGAGCACCTTTTCATCTGACTGCCATTTGTATGCCCTCTTTTGAGAAATGTTTATTTAGATCTTTTGACCATTTTTAAATTGGATTATTAGATTTTTTTTCCTATAGAGTTGTTTGAGCTCTTTACATATTCTGGTTGTTAATCCCTTGTAAAATGAATAGTTTGTGAATATTCTCTTTCACTCTGTGAATTGTCCCTTCATTTTGTTGATGGTATCCTTTGCTGTGCAGAAGCTTTTAACTTGACATTATCTCATTTGTCCATTTTTGCTTTGGATGCCTGTGCTTGTGGGGTATTACTCAAGAAATCTTTGCCCACTCCAGTGTCTTGAAGAGCTTCCCCAAAGTTTTCTTATAATAGTTTCCCAGTTTCAGGTCTCATATTTAAGTCTCTAATCACTTTTGATTTAGTTTTTGTATATGGTGAGAGATGGTGTCTAATTTCATTCTCCTGTATGTGGATATCCAGTTTTCCCAGCACCATTTATCGAAGAGACTGTCCTTTCCCCTATGTATGTCCTTGGCACCTTTGTCAAAAATGAGCTTACTCTCGATATATGGATTTATTTCTGGGTTCTCTATTCTGTTCCAATGGTCTATGTGTCTGTTTTTATGCCAGTACCATGCTGCTTTGTTTACTATAGCACTGTTGTATAATTTGAAGTCATGTAATGTGATTCCTCCAGTTTTGTTTGTTTTTCTTAGTATAGCTTTGGCTATTCTGGGTATTTTGTAGTTTATATACGTTTTAGGATTGTTTTTTCTATTTCTGTGAAAAATATCATTGGTATTTTGATAGGGATTGTGTTGAATCTATAGATTGCTTTGAGTAGTATGGACATTTTAACAATATTGATTTAACAATATTGATTCTTCCAACACATGAACGTGGAATATCCCTCCATTATTGTGTCCTCTTCCATTACTTTCATCAGTGTTTATCATTTTCATTGTTGAGATCTTTCATTTCTTTAATTCCTACGTATTTAATTTTACTTGTAGCTCTTGTAAATGGTATTACTTTCTTGATTTCTTTTTCAGATTGTTCACTGTTGACACATGGAAATGTTACTGATTTTTGTATGTTGATTTTGTATCCTGCAAATTTATTGATTTCCTTATCGGTTCTAATAGTGTTTTGGTGGAGTATTTAGGATTTTTCCAAATATAAGATCATATCATCTGCATAAAAAGGATAGTTTGACTTCTTCATTTCCAGTTTAGATGCCCTTTATTTCTTCCTTCACTGGGAGACTTTATTACAGCTTCCACCTCATTATTTGTTACTGGTCTGTTCAGGTTTTGGATTTCTTCCTGGTTCAATCTTGGTAGGTTGTATGTGTCTAGGAATTTGTACATTCCTCTAGATTTTCCAATTTATTGGTACATAGTTGCTCATAGTAGCACCAATGATCTTTTGAATTTCTGCAGTATCAGTTGTAATGATTCCTTTTTCAACTCTGATATTATTTGAGTCTTCTCTCTTTTTTTCCTAGTCAGTCTGAATAATGGTTTGTCAATTTTCTTTATGTTTAAAAAAAAGTTTTTGTTTCATTGATCTTCTATATGTTTTCTTCATTTAAATTTCATTCACAATCTTTCTGCTATGATCTTTATTATTTCTTTTCTTCTACTAATTTTGCTAATTTTACTAGTCATGCATTTGAAATTTTACTGATTTTACTAATCATGCATTTGAAATGTTTCATCTTTTTTATGTAGGCATTTATAGCTATAAACTTCCTCTTACTACTGCTTTTGCTGTATCCTATAGGTTTTCATATGTTGTGTTTCCAGTATCATTTGTTCCAAGAGAATCTTCAATTTCCTTCTTAATTTCTTCATTGACTCACTGGTTATTCAGGTGCATATTGTTTAATTTCTATGGGTCTGTAAAGTTTCCAAAATTCCTCTTATTTATTTCTAGTTTTATTCCACTTTGGTTAGAGAAGATACTTAATATTGTTTCAATTTTTAAAATACTTCAAGATTTGTTTTGTGACCTAACATATGTTCTATCTTTGATAATGATACATGTGCTGAGGGAAAAAATGCGTATTTTGCAGTTGTTGGATAAAATGTTCTGTAAATATATATTAGGTCCATTTGTTTCACAGTATGGATTAAGTCTCATGTTTCTTTGTTGGTTTTTTGTCTGGAAGATCTGTCCAGTGCTGAAAGTGGGGTGCTGAAGTCTCCAACTATTGTGTTGGAGTCTCTCTCTCTTTTGCTCAAATAATATTTGCTTTATATATCTGGGTGCTCCAGTGTTGGGTGTGTATATATTTAGCTAGTGTTCTATAACCTTCTTGTAATTGGATGTTGATATCTTTCTCTAGGTTTAGACAAAGTCTTCTTTATTTTCCCCCTCTTCCCCTCAAGTAGAAGGAAGGGGTCTTTTTAGGAGCTGTGAGCTATGCTGTCTGGAGTTCGGGAAAGGTGGTACAAGCACTCCTTTAGCCACCCTGGCTGGTGTCCCAGTAGGTCACATGTTCCCCAAGTTCACTGGTTCTGAGTCCAGCTGCGTACTATGACTTGCCTAGGAGTTGCAGTTCTTGTGACCTAGACTACTTTCAAGTGTTTTTTTTAGGGCCCCAGACACCTTTAGCCATTAGTGGCGAGGCTTGGTGGAACTCAAGTTCCCACCACTGGGATGGGCAATTCCCCTCTGGCTAGGGCTCATCTAAATGCTCCCTCTGTGGTTGGGCGTCAGCTAAGTTCAGTGCAGTTTTGCTTTCTGTTGTGACAGGGCAGCACTGAATTCAATGCAAAGTCTCATGATCGCTCTCCCAAGCAAACAGATCGTCTCTCAGTGATAAATGGCTACTGTCAGGGGGTGGGGGACGGGTGGTGTCAGCAATCCAAGATTGTCTCTCCTATCCTCTTCAGTGCCTATTTCAGCAGTATGAAGTTAAAACCAGGTACTGTGATTATTTACCTGATTTTTTATTCTTATGAAGGTGCTTTTTTTTCCTACAGATAGTTGTTAAATTTGGTGTTCCTGAGGAGCAGATGATTGGTGGAGACTTCTATTTGGTCATCTTGCTCCACCTCCTCTCCAAAATATATGTATTTTTTAGTTATCTGGGCATGGTGGTGCATGCCTGTAGTTCTAGTTATTCTGGAAGCTGAGGTGGGAGGATCCCTTAAGCCCAGGAGGTCAAAGCTACAGTGAGCTATGATGGCACCGCTGTACTCGAGTCTGAGCAACAAAACAATACCCTGTCTAAAAAAACAAAAAAACCTTTCAGATACTTGAAGTACAATTATCCATGTGTCCAAGTTCTTTAATATTTTCTTTGTTAGTATTATTTCCTATGCTTTTCGAGCTACAACATCCTGGACTGGTACATGCTTTCTACACCTCTCAAGGCTAATATACTATCTTAATAAAGGTGAGTTCACAGGATAATCTGAGCAGCTGTTGATTGTGAAAGTGGATGTGAGATTTTAAAGTTTGAAAAATGACATGAAAATACCAAACCTATTTGAAATGTTCAGGTTGAAATGTTCAAATTAAGAGTAGTGTTGAGAGACAAGAGAGTAAAAACATGTACAATAATGGTTTAATTCACATGCATGAGTCAATCATATTTAGTAGGTGGGTGGTACTAGAAGTGGGTGGAAATAGGATGGTGAAAATGAGGGAGAAAAACCAACTTTAAAAAAAAGTGTCAATTCAAAGTTCAGAGGAACTGTAAGTGAATCAATTTGTATTCCTGCAAAATAATTTACACAATGATCTGTCACATATCAAGCTTAATATGACATGCTGCCTCTGGTATCCTTATGAGGAAGTGTCAAAGAGCCCAACATTTCAGTTTTTTTCATTGGTATTTTCAAACTCTATAGAACTCTGGTTCTATTGTATTTTGTCCTTTTGAATTTTTCCCACATTTCCCCACTTTTGGTGGTTCTTTCTGCTTGTTTTTACTCCCCACAGCTGAGCTGCTTCCTCCTGCCCCCCCCTCTTTGCAACTGTGGAGCCCCACCCTGGCCACTGTGCTTCTCCAATGGCCTTGACCACCACTGCAGCCACCATCTAAGAGAATTGAGAGATTCCTCTCACTTCCCCTTTTTCAGGCTCCCAAGTGCTGCAGTGGCAATAGTAGCCTTTTACATATTTTTTGGTAAACATAGTTGCACTTCTGTTGAATTTATGCTTAGAATTGAAATCATGAAGTCATGCAGTATGGATATACACTCTGCTTTGAAAGATATTGCCAAGGAGTTTTTCAAATTCTTGTACCCATTTATAATCCTACCACTGATGAATAACAATTCAAGTTTCTCTTCATCCTTGCTAAACAGTTGGCATTGTCTTTTTTTTTTATTCTTTCAGTTTAGCCATGCTGATGAAAATGTAGTGGTATCTTATTTCGGTTTGCTGTTGTTGTCTGTGTCTTTCTTTTAATTATTTTGAAATAATTGTAGACTCATGAAAAAGTTACAAAAATAGTACAAAGCATTCCAAGATACCCTTCACCTAACTTCCCCTGATATTAGAATCTTTTTTTTTTTTTAAGACAGTGTTGCACGCTATTGCCCAGGCTGGAGTGCAGTGGCTGGCACTATTATAGCTCAAACTTCTGGGCTCAAGGGATCCTCCCGCCTCAGCCCCCCAAGTAGCTGTGACTACAGCAGTGTGCCACCATGCCAGCTAACGTTAACATCTTAAACACCAGTAGTTCAGCTTTAGCAACCATGATATTAATATTGATCTAATACAATTAACTAATTTACAGACCTTATTTGAATTTTGTCAGTTGTCCCACTAATGTCTTCTTTCTGGTCCAGGATCCAATTGCATTTAATTATCATGTCTCCTTAGTCTCCTCCAATCTGTGACAATTCCTCAGTCTTCATCTTTCATGACTGTGGAGGGTTAAATAATGGCCCCAATGTTCTAATGTTCTAGTCTAAGATGTTCATCTAAGATCTAATCTAATCTAAGATGTTCATGTTCTAATCCCAGTCTTATATGACAAAAAGGACTTTGCAGATACGATTAAGTTAAGAATCTTAAGATGGGGTGATAACTCTGGATTGTTCAGGTAGCCCCAATGTAATCACAAGGGTCCTTAATAAGGGGGAAGGCAGGCAGGAGAGAAGAGTCAGTAGTAGGAAATACAACAATGGAAGCAAAATGGTGGAGCAGTGTAAGGAAAGGGTCATGAACCAAGGCATGCAGGTGGCCTCTAGAATGTTAAAAGACAAGGAAATTGATTCTCCCTTTAGAGACTCCAGAAGGAATGCAGCCCTGCTGATGACTTAACTTTAGACTTCTGATCTCCAGAACTGTAAGGAAATGAATTTGTGTTACTTTAAGCCACTATGTTTGTGGTAATTTGTTACAGCAGCAATAGGAAACTAATACAATGAACTTTATACTTTTGAAGAGCACTAGTCAGTTATTTTGTAGAATGTCCCTAACTGGAGCTTGTTTGACATTTTCTCATGATTGAATTGAAGTTATGCATTTTTTGGCAAGAATATCACAGAGGTGATATTGTACTCTTCTTAATGCATGCATCATGTCGGGGTTACGTGGTGCCAATATGCCTTATTACTGCTGATGGTAATCTTGATCACTTGGCTAAGATGGTGTTTACTCGGTTTCTCCACTATAAAGTTGTTATTTTCCCTTTTGCAATTGATGAATTTTGGGGGGTAAATACTTTGAGACTATAGTAATATCTTTTTTCTCTTTACACTTTTGCCCACTAATTTTAGCATCCATCAACATTTCTTGCTTGTAATTATTATTACTGTGATGTTTGCCTAATGATAATTATCTATTTCCATCATCTTTTATACACTTATTAATTGGAATTCTTCTATAAGAAAAAGCTATCCCTGGCTTTTCTAGAATGGAAGGGGAAAAAGAAAGAAAGAAAGAGCTATCCCTCTCCTAACTTTATTTAATTATTTATTTATATCAGTGTGGACCCGAGTATATTTCTTTTATTCTATCAGTTATAATCCATTATTATCATTATTTACTTTGTTGTTCAAATTATCCCATATATGGCCACTGAGAACTCCCTGTAGTTGCCTATTCTATAAAGATATTCTCCTAAATTTTTTCTGAAAGCTATATTGTTTTACTTTTCACATTTGTATCTGCCAAACCATCTGGAATTCATTTCTGTTTATGGTATGAAGAAAAGGTCAACGTACATTTTCCTTTGTATGGATACTCAAGTAATTATTTACTGAAAAGCGCCAATTATTGAAAAGACTGTCATTTCCCCCACTGAATTGCAATGTTGTCTTTGACATAATGTATGTGTGGATTTGTTTGTAGATCCTCTGTTCCATTGGTCTACTTGTCTATCCTTGTGTCAATACCATATTAACTTAATACTTGTAGCTAGATAAAGCTTGGTTTCTGGTATTACGTCTTGTTTTGTCCTTCAAATTTGCCTCAGTTATTCTTGGCCTTTTACATTTCCACATAAATTTTTGAGTTGGCTTGTCAATTTCCACAAATAAAAAAAATCCTGTTGGAATTTGGGATTGTCTTGAATCTATAGATCAAATCGGTAAGAATTGATGTCTTTACAATATTGAGATTTACAATTTACTCATTTATTTAGGTCTCATTTACTTCCTCTCAAAAAATGTTTTAGAACTTTCTGTTTAGAAGCCTTGTACACTTTTTCTGGTTTTGCTCTTAGATATTGGATGTTTTTCAATGCTATTTTTTTTTGTTTTATAGCTTGCTTTTAGGAATAAACCCATTTGAGAATACAGATATTTTTCATATTTTCTTCCCGTAATGACAAATAGAAGAAAAATTGACAAAGGGGAGTTTTATAAATTTTAGATGAAGCAGGATGTGAATACAAAGAGAAAGATAACAGCACTCCAGATTGATGATAATGAAACTGATTATGTAAGTGAAATCTCAGATTATGAATCTTCTTCAGACAAAGATATCTTAGATGAATTTTTTCAAACTCAAGAATTGACGATTGAAGAATATGTTTATAAAGACAAAAAAAGAATGACAAAACAAAACAAAAAAGACACAAAAAAGAATAACAGTTATTTAATAGGACTTTTTTTTTTTAAGATGGATTCTCGCTCTTGTTACCCAGGCTGGAGTGCAAAGGCGCGATCTCAGCTCACAGCAACCTCTGCCTCCTGGGTTCAAGCGATTTTCCTGCCTCAGCCTCCAGAGTAGCTTGGATTACAGGTGCCCACCACCACGCCCAGCTAATTTTTTGTATTTTTGGTAGAGACAGGGTTTAACCATTTTAGCCAGGCTGGTCTTGAACTCTTGACCTCAGGTGATCCACCCACCTTGGCCTCCCAAAATGCTGGGATTACAAGTGTGAGCCACCACACCTGGCCAGAAGTACATTTTATGCAGTATTTTGGACATGGAACTGAACCATCACTTTTTGCTAAGAGGCCATGTGACCACATTCTATGTTTTTATGATGTTTTTGTGACAAAATTTACTTGATACAAAGGCAAGAGGATCACTTGAGCCCAGGGGTTAAAGACCAGACTGGGCAACAAAGCAAGACCCCATCATTACAAAAAAAAATTTTTTTAATTACCTAGGTATAATGGCATGCACTTGTCATCCTAGCTACTTGTGAGGCTGAGGCAAGAGGATCGCTTGAACCCAAGAGTTTGAGGCTGCAATGAGCTATGATCACACCACTTGCCTCCAGCCTAGGCAACAGAGACCCCATCACCAAAAAATTTTTTTTTAATTTTTAAAGAAAGAGAGTATACTTTCTCTATTGAATTTTTGTAGTATCTTTGTCCAAAATAAGTTGAATATATATATATATATATACACCTAACATTTAGATATGTTGAAATTATATATTATATATATTTATTTGTACATATACTATTTTGTTCCACAGATCTGCATGTGTATTCTTACATCAATACCACATTGTCTAGATTAGTAGAGTCTAATAGTAAGGCTTAAGGTAGTGGGGAGCTGGGGAGGAAGTGGGGATGGTTAATGAGTACAAAAAAAATTAGAAAGACTGAATAAGACCTACTATTTGTTAGCACAACAGGGTGACTATAGTCAATAATAACTTAACTGTACATTTAAAAATAACTGAAAACATGTAATTGAATAGTTTGTGACTCAAAGGATAAATGCTTGATGGCATGGATCCCCCATTCTCCATAATGTGCTTATTTCACATTGCATTCCTGCATCAAAACATCTCATGAACCTCATAAATATATACACCTACTATATACCCATGGATATTAAAAATTTTAAAATAAAAACATTAGAAATCAGGTAGTATAAATACCACGATTTCACTCTTTTTCAAAATCATTTTTGATATTTTAGGTTCTTTGAATTTTCATACAAATTTTAGAATCTTGTCAATTTCTACAAAAATATGCTAGGATTTTAATTGAGATTGCCTTGAATTTATAGGTCAATTTTCAGAAAACAGACAATGATAGGAGTACAATTAATTTTTATATATAGATCTTGTGGCCTGGAATCTTGATAAACTAACTTATTTTGCAGAGGAAGTAGCTTTATTTGCAGAGGAAGTGAAGGGAGAGACTATATACCATTCTGTCAAGACATGGCTGTGGTAAGGAGTAGGAGAGAGAGTAGTTAGCTGAAGGGTAATATCAATTTGAAAGTTTTTTTGTTATTTGGCTGGATGGTTTTCTTTTCTTTTTATTGTTGCTCTATTGTATTAATGGGAGAGTTTTAAACAGGTTTAAAAGCTGAAGGACCCAAGAGAGAAGAAATACTTTAATGTAGAACAGAGAAAATATGATCAAATCATCAATAATTTAAGGAGGGTATAGAATTTTTGTTCTGTAAAACACACCCTTCCTTACCAACACACATAAATATGGACTTCCCTACCCTTCATCCTTCCAATAGAGTCATGTTGCAATTATTATTTAAACTGATTTTCGTTGTTTACATTATTATGACTATGTCAATATCTATCACTGCTGAGTCAAGTTATACTACGATTATATTTCTTCTCTTCTACATCTCTTTTCTCCCTAGAGTTAGTTTGTCCCTTTTTAAAAAGTGTTGATTTTTTATTTATCACCAATGTTCCTTAAATTCCCCTCTTCCCCAAATACTGTTTTTTACATGATCAAAGGAATCTAGAATTCTGTCAGTTTCATATTTTTAATGGAGAATCTGTCCTACAGGCCTCCATTCTTTTGATCCACTCTGGACTGATTGCCCTCTAGGCTTGCTACACAGCTACCATCTTAGTGCTTCCTTTCATTCCCCTGCTATATGATGGATTTCCTATCTCCTGGGTCCCAAACCGTCCTGCCTCTTGGAGGCTTTCCTCTAGTCACTTCCTAAGAAAGGATATATGGGAGGTAAGTTTTCTTAGATCTTACATGTTTGAAAATTTATTTATTCTAAGCTAAATCTTGGTTAATAGCTTTGCTAGGTATAAAATTCTTATTTAAAAATAATTTTCTTTTAGAGTTTTGAAAACATTTTTTCATTGTTTTCTAACTTCCAGTGTGCCTACTAAAAATTTTGATGCCATTCTGGCTCCCCAATCCTTTATATATAACCTGGATTTTTTTCTGGAAGCTTTTAATATATTTTATTTATCCCCTATGTTCTCAATGTTTGTGATGATTTGCCATAATGTAACTTCATTTTCATTAATTGAACTGGGCACCTGTTGGACCTTTACAATCTGGATATTTATGTCTTTAATTAATGGGAAATGTATACCATTTCTTTTATAACTTCCTACTACCCATTTTCTCTCTTCTTTCTTCCTAGAACTCCTATTGATTGAATTTTGGTCTTCTCAATTGACTCTCTATTTTTTCTTATCTTTTCTCTCCAGTTTTCCATGACTATCTTTTTGCTTTCCTTTCTGGGTAAGAGCCTTATCTTACAACTTTTCCAATGATTATTTAAAATCCAGTAATACTGTTTTAAATTTCTAACGGCTGTTTCTTGCCCTGTATTCCTTTTTTTAAAGGATCCTATTTCAGTTTCTTGAATAAAATAACTTATCTCTTTTTGGGGGAGGGGGAATGAAGAGAAGTGAATTAATGGGCTAGAATATACAGTTTGGTAGAAGAAATAAGACCTAGTGTTAAATAGATCAGTAGGATGACTATAATTTATAATTGATTGTACATTTCAAAATAGCTAGAAGACAAGAATTTGCACAGCTGTAGCATTAAAAAAGATATTTAAGGTGATGAATATCCCAAGTATATTGATTTGACCTTTATAAATTGTATGAAAGTATTAAATTATCGCATGTCTCCCCCCGCCAAAAAATACCACAGGCTAGATGACTTAAACAACAGAAATTTGTTTTTCTCAGTTCTGGAGGCTGGAAAGTCTAAGACCAAGGCTCTGTCCAATTCAGTTTCTGCTAAGGGCTCTTTTCCTGGCTTGCAGATCGCCACTTTATTGCTGTGTGCTCACACAGTAGGAGGAGAGAGAGAAAGAGAGAGAGAAAGAGTGTGTGTATGTGTGTGCGTGTGTGTGTGTGTGTTTGTGTGTGTGTATGAGCTCTCTGGTGTCTCTTCTTATAAGGGCACTTATCCTATTGGATCAAGGCTCCACTCTTATGACCCCATTTAACCTTAGTTACTTTCTCACAGGCCCTACGTCAAACTACAATCACACTGTGGGTTAGGGCTTCAATATATGCATTTAGGGTATACTCAGTTCAGTCCATAGAAGTGGCATTATCTCACAGCTGCCTAATATATACAGGATCAAAAGAGGTTTTATTAAAAATAATTATAGGCAGTGTGCAATGACTCATGTCTGCAATCCCAGTGCCTTAGGAGGCTGAGGCAAGAGGATTGCTTGAGGCCAGGAGTTTAAGATCAGCCTGGGCAACACAGCGAGACCCCATCTCTACAAAAATTTTTTAAATATAGAATTAAAATTTAATTATTATATATAATTAAAAATGTGTCTTTGGAGTTATAAATGAACCCAAGATCCAAAGAAACCCTATAAAGTTGTGAGAGAGATGTACTGACAAAAGCACCACTTCCTTGAACTAAAAGAGGCTGAGACTTTGCAAAATGGAAAGAGGCTTCTGGACCATCAAGTTTCTATGGACAAGAAGCAGACTAAGAAAGCTACTAAGGTACAAATATGGATCATTTCTTTTGGAAAAGAAAAGATATCACAGAGTGCAGAGCCAAGAATTACGGAGAACATTGAACTGGGGAATGGGAACCACTCCCAAAGAACAGAAGTAGGTCCTAATAACACTCCTTGTCCCAAGAAAAGGAAGTCCTGACAACATGTCCCAGTCTAGATTTTAGAATGCCTTCTACTTGCTTCCTGTTCCTCTTATTTTTGAAAGGAAATGTCTACTGAAGCTACCCTGTTCCTCTCACCACTGCATATTGAGGTGTGATGAGGACATGTAAAGTTTCATTTCAGTTCACAGGTCTTTAGATTAAGAGGAGTCACGTAGGAGGTTCAGTACCTGAGGTGTCTCATTCACGTCTGGACTAATTAGGTAAGAACCTGGACTCCACATCTGAAACCATAATAAAATGAGAATTTTGCTGGGGAGGAGGTGAGTACATTTTTCATCTGTAATGAATGTAGATGATTGTAGCAAGAAAGAAGACTGTTCTGTTTGCAAGAATGTAGATTGTTTGCAAACGGTGGATTGCAGCAGAAGCAATGTGACTTCAAGAAGCCTTTCAGTTTTCACTCTTGCCGTCTAGGAACCTTGGGATCTCCATGAATAGAAGCCCAAGCTAGCCCCCTTGAGGACAAGAGCCTAAATAGATTAAAAAAAAAAAGGCCCAGCTGACAGGTACCACCAACTGATGGAATGTGAATGGGACCATCTAGGACCATCCAGCCCCAAAAACATCATTAGATTACTGCAGTCACAATGAGCGACCCTCAGCAAGATCAGCAGAACTTCCCATCTGAACCTAGACCAAATTCCTCACCCACAGAATCATGAGCAAATAAGAGTGGTTGTTGTTTTAAGGCACTAAACAAAAGGAAAAAATGTCTTATCTCTCTAAGGAAATTAATTATTGAGTTTTTAAAGTTTTCTGTTCTATGCATTGTCTCTGTTTTCTTAGAGTTTTTTGTTCTCTTTGTGTGTGTGTGTGTGTGTGTGTGCTTGTGTATGTATTTGTGTGGTTTCTCTCTTTCACATTAGAGGCTTTTCCCAAATGCCTGAAGATCCTCTACTACCTATTTTTAAATGGAAGTATTTTTAAGTCTTACTAACTGGTAGGCTTCACTGTAGATGATTGGGCAGGAACCCAGAAATTCCATTGGAAGGACAATTATCAACACAAGAGATCCTTGTTTTGCATGATCCCAATTTGCACAAATTTTAGTTAACACCAGTCCCCCAACAGCATAGTTCAAATTTCAGTTATCACAGAATATTAACTGCAAGGAATACCATAAAGTACAAACTTTGCTGCTAGATCTTCAGCCCATGAATAATTATGTAAATAACTGTATATAACTATGTAATAACTATGTAAATAAATAAATATGTGCATCAATACCAAAGTCTATAGGCGATTGGTCACTGTGCATCTGTTATCCAGTTCATGCACACACCACAAAGCATGGACCGTTCTTGTGTTGTCTCCTTGTCCCCCAGTGATAAACCCACATGATATTTTACAAAAATGAATAATCAAAGAGAGAATTGGCTAACAGATGAAAGTACAGCAAAGAAACGAAAAGTGAAAATGCTGGAAGTGAAATTGAATGTGATTTGAAAATGTGACAGCAAAGCAAAGATAGGACAAAGTCTACATAAACCTATGATGCAAACAATATTGAAAACTTCAATGAATATTTTAAAAGGTAAAGTCACATTGACATCTTTAAATCTAAATTGCACTAGGAACAGAAAGCTGCTTATGGTTAAAACAATACTTTGGATTGAAGACTGTAATTTAAAAATCCCAATCAGTTTGGCTAGTGTTCAGGCCAAAGCATTTAAGTTATTTCCAGTAAAGGCTGCTTTAATCATTTCAAAAGTTTGCATGAATTGATTAGTGCTAACCTATCTAGAGAAGTTACTAGCACATATACTACTGTAAAAGTTGCACCCAGATTCCAAAGATTAATTAAGGCTGGTGGTTATGAGAATCATCAACCATTTGATGTTGACAAGACAGGTCTTTTTTGAAAGGCAACCCCATCAATAACTTATATGACAAAATATGAAGGGCCACCAAGTGACCATAAAGGAAAGATTCTAGATATGCAGCCAGAGAAACTTAGTGAAGATAAACTTATTGATATAAAGGAGGAAAGCGGTTGTGACAAAAAGGATGTAGATGTCCCAGAGGAAAAGGTACTGGGGAAAAGACCTTCACATTAAAGGAACTCTCAGAGATATTTTGCAAGATTGAAAGTACAAAGGATAAAATGTTGGAAGCTGATCCAAACTTAGAAAGGAGTATGACAATTTCCATGCCAAGGCATGGAAAAGATGCTTGATTCATATTGTAAATTATACTACAAGAAGAAGAGAAGCACTGTTCAAACTACTTCTTTTCAATTTTTTGTTTTGTTTTGTTTTTTGAGACAGAGTCTCGCTCTGTTGTCCAGGCTGGAGTGCAGTGGCATGATCACGGCTCACTGTAGCCTTGAGCTTCTGGTCTCATATGATTCTCCCACCTCAGCCTCCCCATTAGCTGGGACTACAGGTGTATGCCAACACACTTGGCTAATTAAAAAAAAAATTAGTAGAGACGAGGTTGTACTATGTTGCCCAGACTGGTCTTGAACTCCTCAAGAGATCCTCCTGCCTCAGCCTCCCAAAGTGCTGGGATTACACATATAAGCCATCATGCCCAGTCTTAAATGTTTTCATTTCTATATATTTAGAGGGTACAAGTGCAGATTTCTTACATGCATATATTGCATAGTGGTGAAGTGTGAGCTTTCAATGTGCCGATTTTCCAAATAGTGAACATTGTACCCAACAGGTAATTTTTCAGCCCTCATCCTCTCTACCCTCCCACCTTTTGTAGTCTCCAATGCCTATTATTCTACCCTGTATGTTTATATGTACCCATTGTTTAACACCCACTTATAAGTGACTACATGCAGTATTTGACTTTATGTTTCTGAGTTATTTCAGCCAGGATAATGGCCTCCAGTTCCATTTATGTTCCTGCAAAAGACATGATTTCATTCCTTTTTTATGGCTGAGTAGTATTCCATGCTGTATATATACTACATTTTCTTTATCCAATCCTTCCTTGATGGGCACTTGATTCCATATCTTTGCTATTGTGAACAGTCCTGTGATAAACATATGAGTGCAGGTATAATGATTGCTTTCCCTGTGGGTATACATTAGGTAGTGGGGTTGCTGGATCAAATGATAGTTCTATTTTTAGTTCTTTTTTTTTTTTGAGACAGGGTCTTGCTCTGTTGCCAGGCTGGAGTGCAGTGGCATGATCTCGGCTCACTGTAACCTCTGCCTCCCAGGTTCAAGCAATTCTCCTGACTCAGCCTCCTGAATATCTGGGATTACAGGTGCCCGCCACCATGCCCGGCTAATTTGTTTGTATTTTTAGTAGAGACAGTGTTTCACTATGTTGGCCAGGATGGTCTTGATCTCTTGACCTTGTGATCCGCCCGTCTTGGCCTCCCAAAGTGCCGGGATTACAGGCGTGAGCCATTGTGCCTGGCCTATTTTTAGTTCTTTAGGAAATCTCCAAACTGCTTTCCACAGTGGCTGAACTAATTTACATTCTCACCAACTGTGTATAAGTGTTCTCTTTTCTCCACAGCCTCACCAATATATGTTGTTTTTAGGCTTTTTAATAATAGCTATTCTGACTTGTGTAAGATGGTATCTTGTGGTTTTAATTTGCATTTCTCTGATGATTAATGATGTTGAACATTTTTCATATGTTTGTTGTTTGCTTGTATGTCTTCTTTTGAAAAATGTCTGTTCATGTCCTCTGCCCACTTTATAATGGGCTTGTTTTTTTTTCTTATTGAGCTATCTGAGTTCCTTGTAGATTTTGAGTATTAGCCCTTGTCAGATACATAGTTTGGAAATATTTTTTCTCATTCTGTAGTTTGTCTGTTTACTATGGTTTTTTTTTGTGCAGAAACTTTTTAGTTTAATTAAATCCTATTTGTCTGTTTTTGTTTTGTTGGGTTTGCTTTTGAGGACTTGACTTGGTCATACATTCCTTGCCTAGGTCAATGTCCAAAAGAGTTTTTTCTAGGTTTTCTTCTAGGATTTTTATAGTTTCAGGTCTTATGTTTAGCTCTTTAATCCATCTTGAGTTAATTTTGTATGTGGTGAGATGTCTGGATCCAATTTCATTCTTCTGCCTATGTCTACTCAATTTTCCCAGCACCATTTATTGAATAGGCTGTCCTCCCCCAGTGTATGTTTTTGTTGACTTTGTCAAAGATCAGTTGATTGTAGCTATATGGCTTTGTTTCTCTATTCCTGTTCCATTGATCTATATGTCTATTTTTATACCAGTACCATGCTGTTTTGGTTATTATAGCCTTTTAGTATATTTTGAAGTTAGGTAATATGATGCCTCCAACTTTGTTCTTTTTGCTTAGGATGGCTTTGGCCATTTGGGCTTTTTTGCTTCCATACACATTTTAGGATTGTTTTGTCTAATTCTGTGAAAAATAATCTTGGTAATTTGATAGAGATTGCATTAAATATGTAAATTGCTTTGGGCAGTATGGTTATTTTAACAATATTAATTCTTCCAATCTATGAACACAGGCTATTTCTCTATTTATTTGCATTTTCTTCAATTTCTTTCATCAATGTTTTGTAGTTCTTACAGAAATTTTTCACTTTTGTATTAGTCAGCATTCTCCAGAGGGAAGAACCAATTGTGTATGTGTGTGTATGTGTGTGTGTATGTGTGTGTATGTGTGTGTGTATGTGTGTGTATGTGTGTGTGTGTGTGAGAGAGAGACAGAGAGAGAGAGATTATTAGGAAGAATTGGCTCTCACAATTATATGGCAAAGTCCTACAGTAGGCCTTCTGTAAGCTGGGGAAAGAGAGAAGCCGGTAGTGGCTCAGTACAAGTCTAAAAGCTTCAAAACCAGGGAAGGTGACAGTGCAGCCTTCAGTCTGTGGCTGAAGGCCCAAGCACCCCCAGAAGCTGCTGGTGCAAGTCTCAGACTCCAGAGGCCAAAGAGCCTGGAGTCCAATCCAGGAGCATGAGGATTGGAAGCAAGTGTCTGGCATGGGAAGAGAGACAGCCAGAAGATGCAGCAAACAAGCTTATTCCCTCTTCTTCCACCTGCTTTGTTCTAGCTGGCTGGCAGCCAATTGGATGGTGCCCACCCACAATGTGGGTGGATTTTACTCTCCTAGTCCACCAATTCAAATGTCAATCTCCTCTGGCAACACCTCACAAACACACCCAGAAAGAATACTTTACCAGCCATTTAGGCATTCCTCAATCCAGTCAAATTGACACCTACTATTAACCATCACAACTTCCTGGGTTAAATATATTCCTAGGTATTTTATTTTTTTTGTAGCTATTGTGAGTGAGATTGCCTTCTTATTTGGCCCTCCACTAAATCGTTATTGGTGCATAGAAATACTACTGATTTCTGTACATTAATTTTGTATCCTAAAACTTTACTGAATTTATTTATCAAATCTAAGAGTTTTTTGGTGGAATCTTTAGGGTTTTCTAGATGTTAATATAACAACTTATCATCAGTAAACAGGAATAATTTGACTATATCTTTTCCAATTTGGATGCCTTTTAATTTTTTTCTCTTGCCTGATAGCTCTGATGAGGACTTCCTGTAGTATGTTGAATAAGAGTGGTGAAAGTGGGCATCCTTGTCTTGTCCCAATTTTTAGAGGGAATGCTTTAACTTTTCCCCTTAACTGTGATGTCAGTTGTGGGTTTGTTGCCTTTATTATGTTGAGGTATGTTCCTTCTATGCCTAGTTTGTTGAGGATTTTTATCATGAAGCATTGCTGAATTTTATCGGATGCCTTTGCTGCATTTATTGAGATGATCCTATGGTTTTTGTCCTTAATTCTGTTTATGCAATGGATCACATTTATTGATTTGCATGTATTGAACTATCCTTGCATCCCTGGGGTAAATCCAACTTAATCATGTTGTATTTTCTTTCTGATGTGCTGTTGGATTTGATTTGCTACTATTTTGTTGAGATTTTTTGTATCTATATTCATCAGGGATATTGTTCTCTAGCTTTCTTTTTTTGTTGTGTCCTTGTCTGGTTTTGATATCAGGGTGATACTGACCTTATAGAATTAGTTAGGGAGAATTCCTTCCTCCTTGATATTTTGGAATAGTTTCAAGAGGATTGGTATTAATTCTTGGTATATTTGGTAGACTTTGGCTGTAAATCCATCTGGTCCTGGGTGATTTTCTTGGGAGATTTTTTTTTGTTACTTATTCAATCTCGCTGCTCATTATTGGTTTGGTCAGGAGTTCTAGTTCCTCTTGTTTCAATCTTTTGAGGTTGTGTGTTTCTAGGAATTTATCCATTTCCTCTAGGTTTTCTAGTTCGTGAGTATATAATTGTTCATAATAGTCTCTGATGATCTTTTTTATTTCTGTGGTATCAGTTGTAACGTCACTTTTTTCATTTCAGATTGTGCTCATTTGGATCTCTTCTCTTCTTGGTTAGTTTAGCTACTGGTTTATCAATAGTATTTATTTTTTTTCAAAGAACCAACTTTTTGTTTCATTGATCCTTTGTATTTTTTGTTTGTTTGTTTTCTATTTCATTTAGTTGTGCTCTGATTTTTGTTACTTCTATTTTTGTGCTAACTTGGGATTTGGTTTGTTCTTGTTTTCTAGTTCCTTGAGGTTGTTAACTTGTGATCTTTCTGCTTTTGATGTAAGCAATGTATTTTGTATTTCCTTCAGAGTTTTTCAGTTCCAGAATTTCTGCATTTTTTAATGGTATCTATCTCCTTGTTTAATATTTCATTCATATCTTGAATTAATTTTCTGATTTCTTGGTATTGGTTTTCAGATTTCTCTTGCATCTCATTGAGCTTCTTTAAAATCAATATTTTGAATTTTTCTTTATCTGACATTTTGAGGAATTCTTTGATTGGTGTCTGTTACTGGACAATTGTGGTCTTTCGGTGCTGTCATATTTCCCTGCTTTTTCACATTTCTTGTGTCCTTTCCATTGATAGCTGCACATCTGGTGTAGCAGTCACTTGTTCCAACTTTTTAAAATTGCTTTTATGAGGGAGAATTTTTTGCTGAAAATAATATATACTGTTGGTTATATAGGATACTTTGGCTTTTATTTTAGGTATCTGCAATAGTGTGACCTTTGTATGACTCTTTTGGTAGTACACAGGCATACATAGTCAGTGGTATCTGTGACTTCCATGGTGGCTAGAGAACAATTATTATCTGAGGTGATGGTGCAGTTTTTCTGAGGACTTGGATGTCAACTGAGCCAGTCTTCAGGCCCCAGTGATGGCAGCAGTGTGGCTGATGTCCCTGGTTTTAGGCCCCAGAGCAGCTTATACTGGATCCAGTGTTAGTGGGTTTTGGAGAGCTACTTCCTGGGCCTCCAGGTGGCTTCCTTAAAAGCTAGTAGTTGGGAGGGTGGTGGGCCTGGTGCATGGCCAGGTTCTCAGGCCCCTGGGAAGCTAGTGTCATGTGGGTGATGGCAGTAGCAGTGATGGAGCAACCCAGTGGAACCCAGTTGGTATTCCTGGTTGCTGTGATAGGTTGGGCAAGCTAGTCCTCAGTCCCACAGCCATGCATAGTAGGGTGGTGGGTATTGTGCTATGTGTGCTTAGGAGAGCTTGGTCTTCTGTGTCCCTACCCTAGCTATGTGGCAGTTGCAGCCAAATAACTTTGAACTCAGCCTGAGAGTAGGCCACAGCCCAACTTTAAACTCTCAAAATGGTGCCATCTGTAGGCTTGTGACCAGAGAGAGAGTGGGAGGCCTTTTAGGCAAGCAGCATTGCAAGAAGCCATGGAAAGTGTGGTCTGCTTGAATCTCAGTCTCACAGCAGCCCACTGCAAGGCAGTGGATATTGTCCTAGGTATGCGTAGGAGAGCCTGGTGTCCTTGTCCCCCTCAGCCAGGCTGCAATCTACATCAACTTGAACTCAGCCCGAGGGTGGGAAGCAGCCCAAGTGTTAAACTCTCAAAATGGCACCTAGGGCTTGCTACTAGAGAGGGCAAACTAATTATTAAGTTAAAAAATAAGTTTAATTCTCAGTGTTGTTTTAAATTACAGTGCACTAATATCAGTTTTACTATTCCATCTATTCCCTGTACATTTATACCTGACAGTAAGAGTTGTTCATGCTTTGACAAACAATTTTAAAGGTTATGGAACAATTGTAATTTTCCTCATTGATTATTAAGGTTCCAGCTTGCAATGGTCATTTTTATGGTCTTGCACTACTGTGAAAGCAACGACTACCAGTATCTACAGATCTTCTGTCTGGGCTGTTCAGTTTCTCTGGGGAACAATCCTTCAATCCCTTGCCTGGTGACTATATATCTAGGTGCTAACATTTGGATTTGAGTAGCACAAGAGTTACAGGGGATCTCACCATTGAATATGTAGACTTTTACTTAATCCCACTGTTTTCTAATGGTACCTTGCTGTGTGCCTAATATCCCCAAAACCAAAGCCTCTCTGATTCAGTTTCTCCATGGAATAAATCTCCTGTCTTGTACTAGGATAGAGGAAGAGACTCAGGGGTATAACTCTTTTTTTTTTTTTTTGTCTTGCTCTGTCACCAAGCTGGAGTGCAGTGGCATGATCTCTGCTCACTGCAACCTCCGCCTCCTGGGTTCAAGTGATTCTCCTGCCTCAGCCTCCCAAGTAGCTGGGACTACAGGCACACGCCACTATGCCCTGCTAATCTTTGTATTTTTAGTATAGACAAGGTTTCACCATGTTGGCCAGATGGTCTCGATCTCTTGACCTTGTGATCTGCCAGCCTCAGCCTCCCAAAGTACTGGGATTACAGGCGTGAGCCACCACGCCCAGCCAACTCTTTCTTATACATGCCTTTAGCCAGACTCTTTTCAACTCCACTCTTCCCAACCCAAATTTACTCCAATTCCTGTCTTTCTGGGATTCTGTAGGTAAATTGGTTTGCTTCTCATTGGCATTATTCCTCGCATGGACTTGGTGTTCTGCCTTTTCAGCTCTGCTAACTCCTCTATCTGCTTTCCATTTTCCAAATTTTTTCTTATCTCTTGTCCTCTGTAGTTTCATTTTATGCTCTCTTTATTCTCATGTGTTTACACTTTTTAAAAAATGTCTTTATCCCCATTTTAGTGGAGTTTAATGAAAGAATAGGTGTTCAATGTGCTATGTTAAAATTTTGTGCTCTATTATCAAAAATGTATAGTGATCCCATCTGTCCTATTGTGTAATTTCTTTGTCAGTGCTTAGATGGTTGGGTAAAGGCATCAAGGAAGTAGACAATAGAGTTCATCCGGAATTAGGGTTTTACCAGACAGATGCAGCAAAAATTCAGAGGGACAAGAGAGCTTGAGACAGTGGCAAGATGATAAAATGATGAATCATGTAATATAAATTGAATAAGAATGGAAGAAAAAAAAGAAGAGAGTCGATGGACTGAGAGAAAATTAAGGGGTTAGTATATTGGAGTTTCTAATTAGGTTTTTAAAAGGTCATAGTGGGAATAGTCAAATAATTAATCAAGAATGAGAGGAACTCAAACAGTGGGATATTTGAGTTATTGATTGTGGAGATTGAACAGTCATGGGTAGCTGAGGTGATATAGAGAATAAAGTTATTAGAATGAGGTGCCAAAGAACTGAGAAGCCAGATGAATGAGTTGTCCACATGGATGTTGAAGTCATACAGGAAAATAAGCAAAGTTAATCCTACTTGAAGGCAGTGGTCCTTTTGAAGAATAACAGTAACAACCAGAAGAAGCCAAAGAAAGAGGAAGAGGAGGTGGAGGATGAGGAGGGGAAGGAGGAGGAGAAGTCTAGAGTACCTTTCATCACATTTCCACTCTAGACAGTAGGACAAAAGAAGTTTCAAAGAGGCAAAGGACATGGGCAGCTTTTTTTTTTTTTTCAGAGTCTTGCTCTGTCGCCCAGGCTGGAGTGCAGTGGCACAATCTTGGCTCACTGCAACCTCTGCCTCTCGGGTTCAAGCAATTGTCGTGTCTAAGCCTCCCAACAAACTGTGATTACAGGCATGTGCCACCACACACAGCTAATCTTTGTAGCTTTAGTAGAGACAGGGTTTTGCCATGTTGGCCAGGCCGGTCAATTCCCAGCCTCAAATGATCTGCCCACCTTGGCCTTCCGAAGTGCTGGGATTACAGGTATGAGCCACTGTGCTCAGCCAACTTTCTCAAAAAATATTCCTAGAAGCTGACACATATCACTTAAGCTTACATCCCACTGGTCTGAACTTTACATACCAATGGCTTATACACCCATGGCCACTTTTATCTAGAACGGAAGCTGAGAAATAGAACATTTTTTTCTCTGGGAAGCCAAAACCATGCACCTAGCTAAAGTTTATATTACAATGGAAGAATAAGAGAATACATATGGGGGAGGGAGTAACCAGCAGGCTCTGTCACAACCCTGGAAATCAGGTAAAAGGGGAGAATTGGTAAAAGATTTTTTGGCCACAGAGAAATATTCTCACCACTTAAATGATGCTCAAAAATAATCTTAAATTATTTATGCTTCAGTGTTGCCTCACTTCTTTAACTGAATATGCCAGACACAGTGGCACATGCCTATAGTTTCAGCTACTTGGGAGGCTGAGGCAGGAGGATGGCTTGAGTCCAAGAGTTTGAATTCAGCCTTGGTGACAGAGCAAAATGCTGCCTCCAAAAATTAATAATAATAATAACTGAATAAGTCTTTGGTATCCCTTGACAGAGAAGCCAACAGGAATTCAGATATGCCAAATTAAAATAATTAGCCCTTTAAAGTTACCAAGAGGCCTGTGAACTTTCACTCTCTTAAATAATAATAAGGGCTGCCATGGTAGGCTAAAAAACACCACCACCACCTCCCAAAAATATTCACATCCTAATCCCTAGAACATGTGAATGCAAACTTATATGGCAAAAGAGGAGGATGAGGGTCTTTGCACCTGTGATTAAATTAAGGATCTTGAGATGGGGAGGTGTTTTGTCTGCCTCCACTTCATCCCATTATTGAGAGAGGCAGTACTGCCCTAGGTTTCTGGTAATGGCCAAATACACGACACTTGACACTGAACGAATGAGATTGACAGCAGTTTGTTAGTTACATACAGTCACAGCCCAAAGGAGAGGGACAGTACATGACATGCAGGGCCACACAGGGGTTGCATTTGGGAACAGAGTAAACCAGAAGAGACTTGGAGGCAGGCTTTGTAGTAACAGAAGGGTGGGGTATCCCCTGGTTTCTCTGGGAGGATGTGATTGCCTTGTCTGAATAATTGCATAGGCTCCCAAAGAGGAGAAACCCATTAGGTTGAGGACTAGGTGGTGTGGAGCTGGTACAGCTGATAGAGAGACTAGCTGGGTAGGAAACCATTCCTGCTGGATGGGGGACATACCAGGCAAGATCGGAGGAAATCATGGTTGGACTTTGAGGCCCTGTGAGGCTCAAAGGTGTCAAGGCAGCACATGAAAGTTTAGTTCTTACGCTATAGGAGATTATCCTGAATTATCTCAGTAAACCCTAAATGCAAGTCCCTGTATCCTTATAAGAAGGATGCAGAGGGAAACTAGACACACAGAAGAGGAGAGGGCAATGTGATCAAAGAGGCAGAGATTGGAGTGCTGCAGCCACAAACCACAAAATGTCAGCATCCACCAGAAGCTGGAGGAGGCAGGAAATAGATTTTCCCCCAGAGCCCCTAGAGGGATCGAGGCCCTGCTGACACCTTGATTTCAGTCCAGTGAAACTGGTTCCTGCCTCAATAACTGTGAGAGAACACATTTCTGTTGTTTTCAGCCACGAAGTTTGTGGGAATTTATTACAGAGGCCATAGGAAACTAATTCAGCTACCAACCACTGAGCGTTTACCATGTGCCAGATACTATGCTAAGTCCTTTACATGCATTATCTCTTTTAATCCTCACAACAGCCCAAAGAGGTAGATACTATTGTTATCTTCATTTGGCAGATAGAGAAATTGAGGTTTAGGGATGATAAATAACTTGTCCAATGTCACACATAGCTCAATGGTTACATTGAGAGAGCTACCCCAAATTTACATGGCCCTGAAGCTCATGCTCTTAATCACTACCCAATGTTACAATTAGAACATCTAAATTCATGACCTTGAGAAAGGCTACCTGAGAAAATGAGAAAAAGCATAAGGAAGTTTGGGCAGTAAAGGAGAAAGCCAAGGCATAGAAAATACCAGGGAATGAACAAGAATCTCTCCAGGTGCATAGGCTAACAAAGCAGCTATTCATTTATCCATTCATCCATTCTACACATACTTACTGAGTGTCTAATATGTGCCTGGCACTCGGCTAGATGTTGGAATCTCTTTTATTTTGGAATCTCTTTTATTTTCTCTGCCCCAGAGTGAACCAAAAACAGCTTTCTTGGGCAACACTGGCCAGAGACACTATTCCACCTCCCTGCTGAGGGCCAGCTTGAACTTTATTCATTCCAAAACCCAACCATTCAGCCAGACCCTCAAACCACTGAAGACGCTCAGTCAGTCAAAAGGGGTCAGAATCAAGGGCAAACCTCTCTGAAGTGCTTATCACTCTCCAGCATCTCCTAAATCTTGGAATGATCCTAGGCCTTTCTTAAGCCTCCCTTCCACCTGCTGGTCAGATAGACCCTATGTTATAGGACTCTTCCAGCCTTGGAAAGTGGTTTCCAGAACAGTTTGCTTGAGGTCTCTCTAATACCCAAGAAAGACATGGAAGCCACTTGAGGTAAGTGCTGTTCTTCACTGATTGCCCTGCAACACTGCTTTCTCAACACCTACACTTCACCCCTTGCTGCCTTTATCCACAATTCATTAGTTTCCACTGATGAAACCAATCAAGTTGGAATAGATGAATACAGCCATGTGTATGCATTAGCTTGGTCCATTTCCCAGTATGTAGACTGTCATATGATAAAGCTTCCATGAATACATTGCATTGCAAAAACAGGAACTGCATACAAATTGACCTTTTATCATCTTAAAAGGTCTTCCCTGAGGACTTTCTAAGCATAAATTCAGTGGAGGAAGTCACAAAGGAAAAATATAGATACATGTAACAAAGTTGAAATCAAAAACTTATGTGTATTAAAAAAATATAGACATTGCTGGCAGGTAAATAAATTGGTACAACTTTCATGGAGGGAAATCTGGTATATGTATTAAAAGCCTTTCAAATGCGCTTACCATGTCACCCAGGAATCCCACTGCTAAGAATTTATCCAGAGGAAATAAACCATATGGGCACAAAGATTTTGCTATGAGGATATTAATCTAAACTTTAATTATAATAGTGGAAGGTTGGAAGCAACCCAAATGCCCTATAATAGAGGGCTGATACATTGATATGATGGAATACAATGCAGACATTAAAAATCATGTCTTATAATATTTAGTGTCATAGGAAATGTTCAGGATTTCATTAGGTAAAGAAATCGGGATGTAAATGTTAGTATTTAAAAATATAATAAGTATATGTATTCATTATTTCAAAAAAATATGTATGAAAGATCTACTGAGTATAGTGATAGATTTTGGGGATATTGCAGTGGGCCAAACAGTCTATGCCCTAATGAAGGAAAAAAGACTAAAAGGAAATAAACCAAAATCCATATCATTAAAGATACCTATGTTCGGGTGGGTTAAGGGTGATTTTAATGTTTTGCTTGATACCTCTCTATATTTTCCATGATTATATACTGCTTTCACAATTAAGGAAAAGTTATTTTAAAAAATATCTTCCAAGCCAGGCATAGTGGTACATTCCTGTAATTCCAGCTACTCAGGAGGCTGGAGGAGGAGAATCACTTGAGCCCAGGAGTTCAAGACAAGCCTGGGCAACATAGCCAGATCCTTTCTCAAAAAAAAAAAACCTTCCTTCAAATTGAGGCTAGCTACTATGCCTTGTGAAGCCTAATACATAAAAGCATCTTATATTTAATGAACTCTGGAGGATTTGGACCACTTCCATGACCTTCAACTAATTTGATCCTCCATACAATCCTCTGGGGATAGGTAGGGCAGGGATCATCATGCCCATTGTACGGAAAGAGGTTGAGGCAGAAAAAGCAAGTGATTGCCCTGGAAAATAGAGTAGGTTTGGGATAGAATCATAACCCTAAAATCAAATTTCAGGGCTCTCTTAACTCTACCGTATTTCCCTGAAGGTGTTGGGAAGGCAAAGGACCTCCCAAGGCTTTGATCCAAATTCCTTTCCAGACATTTGCCCCTGTTATCTTTCCCTCTTTTTTCTAGTGACTGGATACTATGGAATTCCCAAATGAGCAAGAGAAATAGCTGAATCATTTTACTTTCTAGCTTTCCAAATATTTAGAATTGTAGAATCACATAAGGAAGAGACCTTGGAGAGCATTCCAGCCTTCTATCCAAGTTGAGAAGATTGCCTCGAGGGTACCCCTGCTCCTGATCTCTCTCTCTCTCTCTCTCTCCTCTCTCTCTCTGTCTCTCTCTCTCCGTCTCTCTTTCCCTCTCTCTCTCTCTGCCACGTACAGGTACCCTTTATTTTCCTCCCTTCCCCTTTTGAGAAGTCTGCTAGATGGCCATTTGATTGACTAAACAAATTAGACTTAATGTCTTCTGGCTGGTAATGAACTCATGCCTGAACAGCAAATAGCCATGGCATTTGCATTTTAACTCAGAACTCTGACAACACCAAACCCAAAAGAACTATGGAATTTCAGGCAGCATAACAGGCTAGTTAAGGAGGTATCCCTGGGCAGGATCATGTTTTGACAGCTCTGCTAAAGATTTTACAAAACCAAGGCAGGCTACCTATTCCTACCACATATATGGTCAGCCTCATCCTCAGGGAGCTGGCTCCACTGGAGGAGAAGACTGAGGATACAGTTCACAGCAGCAGGTCCTTCTGGCCTCTGCCTAAGGGGTTAGTGGGTGCAGCCAAGCGCAGTGCCCACAATCACTCAGGAGGAAGTGAGGGACCTTGCTGAACAAGGAAGGGAATGAGTTACTAGTGGGAAGATTTTCAATCCTTCTGAGAGAAAAACAAATCCAATCTTATTCATTTGTCTCCTGGTTCCAGCCTCCACCCTGCTTAGCCTCCTTGGGTCAGTGACAGATTTGAGCCTTTGTATTAATAGTCAGCCTTCTTGCCTTAGTTCTGGCCTCTTCTTGAGCCTGCTGCTGCTATTGCTGCTGCTGCTACTTAGGACCACTCTCCATCCATTAACACATCTGGTTCCCCGGTTTGCTGCAAGCAAAAATTGAGATTTTGTTGCTCAGGTTCTACTTCACTGCTTCCGTTCAGGGCTTACCCTCCCTGGGGCATGCAGCTCTTCCTTCTACCCACCCACCACCCTCCCCCATGGCTTTTGCTCAAACTTAAAGCTGTTTTTGGAAGCATCATTTCTGGAGCCAAAGGAACTAAAATTCAGACTTACGCCAGGCCTGACTTGATGTTGGCTGCAGTGATCACCTGCCTGGCATAGTTTTCAACAGCATTAGGAAAATATTCCCTGTCCAGGGAATAGTAATAACTAATATTTATAAATAAATATGTGCCAGGCACTGTACTAAGCAATTTACATGCATAAATCATTTAATCTAAAAAAAAAAAAAACTATGTAATAGGCACCACTATTATCCCCATTGTACATTTTTCCAGTTCAAGATGGTAGACTGAGCACAAACATTTAAGTCTTGTCCCTCCAGAGGCCTCATTAAAATAACAGCACAGACATTTAAAAATGCATAAACCCACCACAACAAGGAGAACAGGAGGGAGGCCATCAGTGGCTGAGAAATTTAAATAAATTTCTGAAGTCAGAAAGCATCTGAGCAGTGCTAACTGATGAAGTTGAGTAGAGCAAACAATCCGTTGAAACTGTGTGGAAGTGCTGCAGCTAAGGAGACAGCTCGCCTACCCTGCAAACCTTAGCAAGACTACAGGTGCAACAGAAATAAGAGTGAGGATTGGGGCTGACAACAGGGAGATTAACTGAAGGTCTGTATAAAGAAGAGTTGACCCCCATTCCCTACATGGAGATGACCTGGAAGCCAAATATTTACTTGCCAGCCTAAAACCAAAGAGTTTCTTCACTAAAGAAATTGAATAAAGTCTCTAGAGAGAATTAGGGCAGCTGGTTGGATGTCAGTGACTCAGTTAGGCCTTTTGTAGTTTGGTATTTAAACCCCACCCCATATCCTCTGCAAAAGATTAATATACAGATCCCCTCCCATTGTCCTTAAGCAAAATCTGCCCATTGTCAAGGTCTGCTCACATATGCCCAGCTCCCAATCAGACTCTATAGCCTCATTTTAAAAGATAAACAGGAAACAAAAGAATATAAGACAATTAGACATATGAGGGAAGACTGGAGCTTTAAAGAAAAATCACAAGATTTAATGAAATGAGCAGAGTTGATTTAGGGAACTAAAGGTACTATAAATAAAATTCCAAGTAGTATCCACAGGGAAATTTGAGACGGTATTACATCCGTAAAACACTAATAGAATGCAATAAAAAATAAGGACAAAGAATGCAGTTGAGCTCCTTGCGAGACTTTTCAATGTAAACATTTGTACATTGCTTTGATGTTTGAACCACGCGAAAGTACTACTTATTTGAAATAAATTAGTTTAATTTTTTTTTTTTTTGAGACAGGGTCTCGCTCTGTCACCCAGGCTGGAGAGCAATGGTGCGATCTCAGCTCACTGCCACCTCTGCCTCCTGGGTTCAAGCAATTCTCCTGCCTCAGCCTCCTGAGTAACTGGAATTACAGGCACCTACCACCTTCCCCAGCTAATTTTTGTATTTTTAGTAGAGACGGGGTTTTGCCATGTTGGCCAGACTGGTCTCAAAGTCCTGACCTCAGATAATCCACCCACCTCGGCCTCCCAAAGTGCTGGGATTACAGGCGTGAGCCACAGTGCCTGGGCAGTTTAATTTTTTAAAATGATGAGCTATTGGAAATAAAATATATGATTGGCAAAATGAAATATCATAAAAGGTATATTAGTTTTCTATTGCTTCATAACAAATTACCATAAGCTTAGTGGCTTAAAACAACCCACATTTTTAATCTTATGATTTCTGCAGGTCCAGAAGTGCAAACACAACATAGCAGGGGTTCCTTGCTTAGAGCCTCAAGAGGCTGCAATCAAGGTAACCTTAAGATGTGTTCTTATCTGGAACTCAGGGTCCTTTTCCAAGCTCATTTGGGTTGTTGGCAGAATTCAACTCCTTAAAGTTGTAAGAATGAGACCCTTACAACTCAAAGTTGCCATCTCTGTAGGCAGCTCACAAAACAGCTGTTTTCTTATTCAAGGCCAGTGAAAGGGTCACTCCAGGTTCTGTCTCTGACTCCTAGACTCCCTTTGAAAAGCTCACTGATGAGCTGACAGAAGTAAGCTTCAAAAGATCGGTAATAACAAACTTATCCGAGCTAAAGGAGGATGTTCGAACCCATCGCAAGGAAACTGAAAACCTTGAAAAAATATTAGACGAATTGCTAACTAGAATAAACAGTGTAGAAAAGACCTTAAATGACCTGATGGAGCTGAAAACCATGGCACGAGAACTACATGACGCATGCACAAGCTTCAATAGCTGATTCGATCAAGTAGAAGAAAGGGTATCAGTGATTGAAGATCAAATTAATGAAATAAAGTGAGAAGACAAGATTGGAGAAAAAGAGTAAAAAGAAACGAACAAAGCCTCCAAGAAATATGGGACTATGTGAAAAGACCAAATCTATGTTTGATTGGTGTACCTGAAAGTGAAGGGGAGAATGGAACCAAGTTGGAAAACGCTCTTCAGTATATTATTCAGGAGAACTTCCCCAACCTAGCAAGGCAGGCCAACATTTAAATTCAGGAAATATGGAGAACACCACAAAGATACTCCTCGAGAAGAGTGACCTCAAGACAAATAATTGTCAGATTCACCAAGGTTGAAATGAAGGAAAAAATGTTAAGGGCAGCCAGAGAGAAAGGTCGGGTTATGCACAAAGGGAAGCCTATCAGACTAACAGCGGATCTCTCAGCAGAAACTCTACAAGCCAGAAGACAGTGGGGACCAATATTCAACATTCTTAAAGAAAATAATTTTCAACCCAGAATTTCATATCTAGCCAAACTAAGCTTCATAAGTGAAGGAGAAATAAAATCCTTTACAGACAAGCAAATGCTGAGAGATTCTATCACCACCAGGCCTGACTTACAAGAGTTCTTGAAGGAAGCACTAAACGTGGAAAGGAACAACCAGTACCAGCCACTGCAAAAACATGCCAAATTGTAAAGACCATCGAGGCTAGGAAGAAACTGCATCAACTAAACGGCAAGATAACCAGCTAACATAATGACAGGATCAAATTCACACATAACAATATTAACCTTAAATGTAAATGGGCTAAATGTCCCAATTAAAAGACACAGACTAGCAAATGGATAAAGAGTCAAGACCCATCAGTGTGCTGTATTCAGGAGACCCATCTCATGTGCAGAGACACACATAGGCTCAAAATAAAGGGATGGAGGAAGATCTACCAAGCAAATGGAAAGCAAAAAAAAGCAAGGGTTGCAATCCTAGTCTCTGATAAAACAGACTTTAATCCAACAAAGATCAAAAGAGACAAAGAAGGCCACTACATAATGGCAAAGGGATCAATTCAACAAGAGGAGCTAACTCTCCTAAATATATATATGCACCCAATACAGGAGCACCCAGATTCATAAAGCAAGTCCTCAGAGACCTACAAAGAGACTTAGACTCCCACACAATAATAGTGGGAGACTTTAACACCCTATTGTCTATATTAGACAGACCAACAAGACAGAAGGTTAACAAGGATATCCAGGACTTGAACTCAACTCTGCACCAAGCAGACCTAACAGATATCTACAGAACTCTCCACCCCAAATCAACAGAATATACATTATTCTCTGCACCACATAGCACTTATTCCAAAATTGACCACATAGTTGGAAGTAAAACACTCCTCAGCAAACATAAAAGAACAGAAATCACAACAAACTGTCTCTCAGACCACAGTGCAATCAAACTAGAATTCAAGATTAAGAAATTCACTCAAAACCGCACAACTACATGGAAACTGAACAACCTGCTCCTGAATGACTACTGCGTAAATAATGAAATGAAGGCAGAAATAAAGATGCTCTTTGAAACCAATGAGAACAAAGACACAACATACCAGAAGCTCTGGGACATAACTAAAGCAGTGTGTAGAGGGAAATTTATAGCACTAAATGCCCACAAGAGAAAGCAGGAAAGATCTAAAATTGACACCCTAACATCACAATTAAAAGAACTAAAGAAGCAAAAGCAAAGAAATTCAAAAGCTAGCAGAAGGCAAGAAATAACTAAGATCAGAGCAGAACCGAAGGAGATATAGACACAAAAACACTTCAAAAAATCAATGAATCCAGGAGTTGGTTTTTTGAAAAGACCAACAAAAATGATAGACCTCTAGCAAGACTAATAAAGAAGAAAAGAGAGAATAATCAAATAGATGCAATAAAAAATGACAAAGGGGATATCACCACCAATCCCACAGAAATACAAACTACCATCAGAGAATACTATAAGCACCTCTATGCAAATAAACTAGAAAATCTAGAAGAAATGGATAAATTCTTTGACACATACACCCTCCCAAGACTAAACCAGGAAGAACTTGAATCTCTGAATAGACCAATAACAGGCTCTGAAATTGAGGCAATAATTAATAGCCTACCAACCAAAAAAAGTCCAGGACCAGACGGGTTCACAGCCAAATTCTACCAGAGGTAAAAAGAGGAGCTGGCACCATTCCTTCTGAAACGATTCCAATCAATAGAAAAAGAGGGAATCCTCCCTAACTCATTTCATGAGGCCAACATCATCCTGAGACCAAAGCCTGGCAGAGACACAACAAAAAAAGAGAATTTTAGACCAATATCCCTGATGAACTTTGATGCGAATCTCCTCAATAAAATACTGGCAAACTGAATCCAGCAGCACATCAAAAAGCTTATCCACCATGATCAAGTGGGCTTCATCCCTGGGATGCAAGGCTGGTTCAACATACACAAATCAATAAACATAAACCATCACATAAACAGAACCAATGATGAAAACCACATGATTATTGCAATGATGTAGAAAAGGCCTTTGAGAAAATTCAACAGCCCTTCATGCTAAAATCTCTCAATAAACTAGTTATTGACAGGACGTATCTCAAAATAATAAGAGCTATTTATGAAAAAAACACAACCAATATCATACTGAATGGGCAAAAACTGGAAGCATTCCCTTTGAAACCTGGCACAAGACAGGGATGCCCTCTCTCACCACTCCTATTCAACATAGTGTTGGAAGTTCTGGCCAGGGCAATCAGGCAAGAGAAAGAAATAAAAGGTATTCAATCAGGAAAAGAGGAAGTCAAATTGTCCCTGTTTGCAGATGACATGATTGTATATCTAGAAAACCCCATCGTCTCAGCCCAAAATCTCCTTAAGCTGATAAGCAACTTCAGCAAAGTCTCAGGATACAAAATTAATGTGCAAAAATCACAAGCATTCCTATACACCAATATCAGACAAAGAGCCAAATCATGAGCGAACTCCCATTCACAATTGCTACAAAGAGAATAAAATACCTAGGAATACAACTTACAAGGGATGTGAAGGACCTCTTCAAGCAGAACTACAAACCACTGCTGAATGAAATAAAAGAAGACACAAACAAATGAAAGAACATTCCATGCTCATGGATAGGAAAAACCAATACTGTGAAAACGGCCATACTGCCCAAGGTAATTTATAGATTCAATGCCATCCCCATCAATCTACTAATAACTTTCTTCACAGAATTGGAAAAAACTACTTTAAAGTTCATATGGAACCAAAAAAGAGCCTGCATTGCCAAGACAATCCTAAGCAAAAAGAACAAAGCTAGAGGCATCATGCTACCTGACTTCAAACTATACTACAAGGCTACAGTAACCAAAACAGCATGGTAGTGGTACCAAAATAGATATATAGGCCAGTAGAACAGAACAGAGGCCTCAGAAATAACACCACACATCTGCAACCATCTGATCTTTGACAAACCTGACAAAAACAAGAAATGGAGAAAGGATTCTCTATTTAATAAATGGTGCTGGGAAAACTGGCTAGCCATGTGTAGTAAGCTGAAACTGGATCCCTTCCTTACACCTTACACAAAAATTAATTCAAGATGGATTAAAGACTTAAATATTAGACCCAAAACCATAAAAACCCTAGAAGAAAACCTAGGCAATACCATTCGAGATACAGGCATGGGCAAGGACTTCATGACTAAAACACCAAAAGCAATAGCAACAAAAGCCAAAATAGACAAATGGGATCTAATTAAACTAAAGAGCTTCTGCACAGCGAAAGAAACTACCATCAGAGTGAACAGGCAACCTACAGAATGGGAAAAAATTTTTGTAATCTACCCATCTGACAAAGGGCTAATATCCAGAATCTACAGAGAACTTGAACAAATTTACAAGAAAAAAACAAACAACCCCATCAAAAAGTGGGCAAAGGATATGAACAAACACTTCTCAAAAGAAGATATTTATGCAGCCAACAGACACAGGAAAAAATGCTCATCATCATCATCACTGGTCATCAGAGAAATGCAAGTCAAAACCACAATGAGATACCATCTCACACCAGTTAAAATGGCGATCATTAAAAAGTCAGGAAAAAACAGATGCTGGAGAGGATGTGGAGAAATAGGAACCCTTTTACATTGTTGGTGGGAGTGTAAACCAGTTCAGCCATTGTGGAAGTCAGTGTGGCAATTCCTCAAGGATCTAGAACTAGAAATACCATTTGACCCAGCCATCCCATTACTGGATATATACCCAAAGGATTATAAATCATGCTACTATAAAGACACATGCACACGTATGTTTATTGCGGCACTATTCACAATAGCAAAGACTTGGAACCAACCCAAATGTCCATCAGTGATAGACTGGATAAAGAAAATGTGGCACACATACACCATGGAGTACTATGCAGCCATAAAAAAGGATGAGTTCATGTCCTTTTCAGGGATATGGATGCAGCTGGAAACCATCATTCTGGGCAAACTATCACAAGGACAGAAAACCAAACACCGCCTATTCTCACTCGTAGGTGGGAATTGAACAATGAGAACACTTGGACACAGGGTGGGGAACATCTCACCCTGGGGCCTGTCGTGGGGTGGGGGGCTGGCGGAAGGATAGCATTAGGAGAAATACCTAATGTAAATGATGAGCTAATGGGTGCAGCAAACCAACATGGCACATATATACCTATGTAACAAACCTGCACGTTGTGCACATGTACCCTAGAACTTAAAGTATAAAAAAAAGCTCACTGATTAAGTCAGGTCTACCCAGAATAATATCCCTTTTGATTAACTAAAAATAAACTTATTTGGGATCTTAACGATGCCTGCAAAATTCCTTTACTTTTGCCATATAACCTGATTATGAAAGTAACATGCCATCCTATTCACAGGTCCCACCCACACACAAGAGGAGAGGGTTATACAGGACAGGTACGTGAGTCAGGAATCTTGGGGGCCATCATAGAATTCTGCCTACTACAAAGGACTGGAAGATAAAGATAATGAAATCCCTCACAATGGGGAAAAAATAGATGAGAAATAAAGGAAAAGCAATAATGAAAAATTTAGGAAGTTCAACATCTATCATCCAATTATTAGAAATTCCAGAAAGAAGGGAGAAAATTATCAAAGAAGTAATATGATAAAATTCTGAAAGCCGATGGAAAACATGAGTTTTCTAACTGAAAATGCCAACTGAATGTCTTGTAGAGTTGTGTTTTTCAAAGCCACATTCCCAACCATGTCAGGGTTCATATGCTGAATACTATGAAATGCTGATAAAAGAAATCAGATAAACCTAAATAATGGAGAGACATACCATATTCATGAATTAGAAGACAACATGGTTAAAATGTCAATTATCCCTAACTGGCTATAGATTTAATTCAATATTTATCAAAATTCTAAGAGGTTTTTTGCAGATATAGACAAGCTTATTCTAAAATTAATATGAAAAGGCAAAGGTGTGGACAATGCCTGCATCGTTCTGAAGATCGACAATGCCTGTCTTGCTGCTGATGACTTTAGAGTCAAGGATGAGACAGAGCTGGCCATGCACCAGTCTGTGAAGAGTGACATCCATGGGCTCCACAAGATCATTGATGACACCAATGTCACTCAGCTGCAGCTAGAGACAGAGATCAAGGCTCTCAAGGAGGAGTTGCTCTTCATGAAGAAGAACCACGAAGAGGAAGTAAAAGGCCTACAATCCCAGATTGCGAGCTCTGGGTTGACCACGGAGGTAGATACCCCAAATCTCAGGACCTCACCAAAATCATGGCAGACATCCAGGCCCAATATGACAAGCTGGCTTGGGAGAACCAAGAGGAGCTGGACAAGTACTGGTCTCAGCAGACTGAGGAGAGCACCACAATGGTCACCACGCAGTCCACCAAGGTTGGGGCTGCTGAGATAGCGCTCACGGAACTGAGACATACAGTCCAGTCCTTGGAGATTGACCTGGACTCAATGAGAAATCTGAAGGCAAGCTTGGAGAGCAGCCTGAGGGAAGTGGAGGCCCGCTATGCCCTACAGATGGAGCAGCTCAATGGGATCCTGCTCCACCTGGAGTCGGAGCTGGCACAGACCCGGACAGAGGCACAGCGCCAGGCCCAGGAGTACAAGGCCCTGCTGAACATCAAGGTAAAGCTGGAGGCTAAGATCGCCACCTACTGCCGCCTGCTGGAAGATGGAAAGGACATCAGTCTTGGTGATGCCCTGGACACCAGCAATTCCATGCAAACCATTCAAAAGACCACCACCTGCCAGATAATGGTCACAAAGTGGTGTCAGATATTAAGCCAGCAGAAGCAGGGTACTGTTTGGGGAGCAGGAGGCTGATTTAAAGTTCAGAGGAAAAAAAAAGAAAGAAAAGAAAAAGAAAAAAAGAAAGAAAAGGCAAAGGAATTAGAAAAGCCAAGACAATATTTGCGGAAAAAATAAAATTAGAGGAATCACACTGAATGATTTTAAGATTTATAGAAAGTTAAGTAATCAAAACTGAGTGTTACTAGTGAAGAGATAGGCACATAAATCAATGAGATGGAAGAGAGTTCAGAAAAAGATGTACCAAAAGACAAAAAGAGACAAAAGGCCAGGTGTGGTGGCTCACGCCTGTAATCCCAGTACTTTGGGAGGCTGAGGAGGGCGGATCACCCTAGGTCAGGAGTTCAAGACCAGCTTGGCCAACATGGAGAAACCCCATCTCTACTAACGATACAAAAATTAGCCAGGCATAGTGGTGGGCACCTGTAATCCCAGCTAATAGGGAGGCTGAGGCAGGAGAATTGCTTGAACCCGGGAGGCAGAGGCTGCAGTGAGCCAAGATTGTGCCACTGCACACCAGAGCCTGGGTGACAGAGTGAGACTCTGTCTCCAAAAAAAAAAAAAGAAAAAAAAGACAAAGATGCAAGAGCAATTCAGTGGAGAAAACATCATCTTTTCAACAAATAATGCTGAAACAGTTGAACATCCACAGTTTCAAAAAAAGAACATTGACCTAAATATTATACCTTATATGAAAGTGAATTCAAAATAGATACTAGATCTAAATGCAAAGCCTAAAACTATAAAACTTTTAGAAGAAGATGTAAGGGAAAATCTTTGTGACCTTGGGTTAGGCAAAGAACTTTTAGACATACCACCAAAAGCTTGATCCATAAAAAAGAAAAATTGGTAAATTGGACTTTATAAAAAGGTAAAACTTTTGCTCTGTGAGAGGTACTGTTAAGAGAATAAAAAGACAAGCTACAAATTGGAAGAAAATATTTGCAAATCACATATCTGACAAAGAACTTGTATGTAGAATATATAAAGAGGCTATTAAAACTTAGTAGAGGCCAGGCACAGTGGCTCATGCCTGTAATCCCAACACTTTGGGAGGCCGAGAAGGATCACTTGAGGTTGCAGCCTGGGCAACACGGCGAGACTCCATCTCCGAAAAAAAAATCAAACTCAATAAAACTTACTGAAACAAACCAATATTTTTAAGTGGGCAAAAAATTTTTTGAAAAGTCACTTTACAAATGAGGATACAAAAACAGCTCACAAACACATAAAATTCATCACTCAGGAAATGAGAATTAAAACTGCAAAAGTGTGCCTTTAGAGAGTCACTAGTAATTGAAATAAAAAGGAGTGTTAATACCAAGCTTGGCAAGGATGTAAAACAACTGGAACTCTGATTCATTGTTGGTGGGATTCTAAAATGGTACAACCACTTTGGAAAGTACTTTGGCAGTGTCATAAAGTTAAACTTAACACCAATCATATGATACAGCTTTTTCACTCATAGAATGGAAAACATATGTCCGCACAAAATCCTGTACGCAAATCTTAGCAGCTTTATTTACAATTGTCAAAAAATGGAAACAATCCAAATACCCAATAAAAGTGAATAAACAAATTTTAGTAAATCCACACCATGGAGTACTACTCAGCAATAAAAGGGAATTGACTAATGATACATGAAACAACATGAATTTAGTAAATATTATGATGTGTGAAAGAAGTCAGACACAGAAGTATACACACTGCATGATTCTAATTTATAGTGACAGAAAGCAGGTCAGTGGTTGCCTAGGGATAAAGAAATGATTCACAAAGGAGCCTGAGGAAAACTTTTGGAAGTGTTGGATATGATTGTGGTGATGGTTTCACAAGTATAAACATATGTCAAAACTTATCAAATTGTACACTTTTAACACGTGCAGTTTATTGTAGGTCATTTACACCTCGGTAAAGCTATTTTAAAAGATTATAAAAATTACACTAATTTAAAGAAGTCATGCACAAAATGTTACCTACATATGATTCCATTATATGAAGTTTGAGAATGTGAAAATGTTTTAATTTATTTTAAAGCCGGAAGTAAAAATGGACTTTTAGGTCAAAGATGTTTCAGCATATAATATTAATATACTTATCTTTATACTAATGCCATCATAAAATACAGTTTGTTTAATGAAGGAAGGGTGCAGGAAGGCCAAAGTTCCTTGGGCCCATGCAAATCATAATACATTCCTCTCTGTAGTGAATTATATTGGCAAAGTCACAATAATGTAAACATGATTTATTGGCTGTCAACTTTTAGAATCTACCTATAAGCAAAGCATGGGAGATGTATTCATAGTTATAGAAGAAAATGTAAATACTATCAGCCTTGACAATGTAGAAGTAATTAAACATTTGACAGAAAATGAAAGTAGAAGGGGAGAAGAGGTGGAGGGAAGCATATGGACTTGAGTAGCTCCATCTGATAAAAATGGGGAGTCAAGAGATGCTATCTATAGTTTATGGTATAATATATAAGATTTCAGATACATTATTCAATGTTCTAAAAGTAATTAGTACTAAAACAACAATATTACATAACTCTATTGGGGGTGTGAAGGAGTGGAAGTGGATATGTTATTGAGTACTGCCCTCTCATCTATCATAGTAGAAATTTAATAGATAAGTATCTCAAGTTGATAAATCAAGGAAGGGAGCAGAGGCATATTATTTAGTGAACTAGAGGTCAATCGTCAGAAGAATTAAAAGAGAAAGATTAAAAATGGCAGTTTTGTGGGTCTGAAGGTGGATGGGGTGGCAGAAAGGGTTTTGCTCTTCATTATAAGTTTTTCTGTACTGTTTGTTTTTTTAACCAGGTTCATTTGTCATTTCAATTAAAAAAAAAGTCATCTTCTCTCACCCGTCAGTCTCTACTTGAGCATCATTTGTATCGTTCATTGTTCTCATCACAATCTGTAATTATTTTAGTTATATGTGTGATGATCCAGTTAATGTCTTTTTCTCTCATTAGACTGTAAGCTCCGCAAGGACAAGAACAGAGTCTGTCATCGTCGCCACTCTGTCCCCAGTGCCTGGCATAGAATGTAGCCCAGGAACCAGGATCACACCATGCATAGCACTCTGGGAACTTCTTATTCAAAGGCCTCTCCAAGCTTCCTCTAGGACCAATCGGCAGTTGAGATAGAAGATGTTCTGTTATGGAAAGGCAGTGTCCTCCAAAAGGGTAAGAGCAGGGATGGCCATGAACAGAGAAAGGCACTACAGCCAAATAGCATCCCAGGAAGTGTTCTAAACCTTCCCTGGTGAGGGCGTGAGCTGGGGCAAATCAGGTTATTCTTCCAGCACTGAAATCCTCTTTAAAAGAACATTAAAGAGTGCCTTCAAGTGGGCATTTTGCAGGGAGTAAAAGGAAGAGGGAATAGCAAAGGCACCTCTTAGCCCTGGGAGATATAAGCCGTTGGCATTTCCACACTAGCTAAAGAGGCTTCTCTCAGCCTGCCTCGGCTTATGTCTGCCAGCAAGTACAGGCAGGTCCAGTAGATGCAGCTGATTTTTGTGGTCCTCCATGGGCAGTTCTGAAAAGGGCTCTGGAAACTGTTTGATAGCAAAGCTGGAGATTATCTTAGGGTCAGTAAAAGAGAGCATGGGGCATGGAGCAGAGGAATTGGGCTGTCATATCTTCTAGAGCCACTTCCATAAGAACCTTGGGTATGCTGGGGTGAATGGTATGGGCAGACCTGTTTGCTTCCTGGTTAAATGAGGAAAGGTGATCTGTGAGGCCGCTCCCTCCTGGCCATAGCCTCACACATGATCCCTGGAGAGTCATAGACAGGGAGATTTCAAGGTTCAGACAACCCCATTGGACCCCTTGGGCTGTCTAGGGCTTCCTGGAAAGAACATTCTTCTTTTTTTTTAATTTTTATTATTATTATTATACTTTAAGTTCTAGGGTGCATGTACACTATGTATACATGTGCCATGTTGGTGTGCTGCACCCATTAATTCGTCATTTACATTAGGTATATCTCCTACTGCTATCTCTCCCTCCTCCCCCCACCCCATGACAGGCCCCGGTGTGTGATGTTCCCCTTCCTGTGTCCAAGAGTGAGAGAACATTCTTCTAATGAGGGGAACCCAAAAGAGGGAAGCAGGGAAAAAAGCCAATGAGGAATTACGACGCCACCACTGGAGGAGGTGGGTTAGAGTCAAGATGGCTCACAGGGAGAAGTCCTTGCTTAGCAGGCCTAGAAACCTAGCACCCACAATTGTGCCTCCCTCTTTCTAGGAAGACAACAAACTGTCTTTCAGCTTTGTCTACCAGGTGCTGGAACCTCCCTGTGGCCAGATTCCTGGGGCCGGGTGAATTGTCAATAGGCAACTGCAGTCACTCAGAATCTTTCTAGAATGAGTAACTCAAAGACAGGGGTTTGTTTGATCCATTTTGAACTACTGCTGCATGTAGCTCAGTCTTTGGCTCTCATCCGGAGACTTCCAAGTAAACTGAAAAAAGGCAGGAGCTGCTGGGTCAACTGGCAGATTCATTCAGGTCACAGAAAGACGGGGAATTGTAAGAGGAGAAATGAACACTGAGGCCATTTCTCTTAAGTGGGGAGGGCTTGGAGTAGAAAGCATGAAAAATGCCCCTCCTGTGCTGGGCTCACTTCTCAGGGCCTAGAGCAAAGGCAGGACATGGTGTTCCTGCTTTCACAGTGATTGAAAAAAACTGGTGGCAGCACACAGCTTGCTCTCAGGCAGAGTGCTTGAGTGTCTTCACTACTACTTTCGGTGGTTCAAGGGCAGGTTTGCCTCAGCCCTTAGAACACAGTTCCCTGGATTCCTTGGCCCTCCCATATCTCGAGATCAGCAGTAACTACTTCACTGTGTGCAATGAGGAGTCTCTTAGTTGGACAATGTTAGTATATGCAATTGATTCAGAGCCTAACTTCCATTTCTTCCTAACTTCTAACTGGTTTCTTCCAAGTTCCTACACTTGGCCTGGCTTCCTTTTCTCTGAGTTGGTCATCAAGTACCCAAATGGAATCCATATTCTATAAATTCTTCCTCTCCAATCTCTGGAGGCAGTAGAGTAGTGCTTAAGGGTACATGCTCTGGGGTCACACTGCCAGGGTTCACAGCCCAACCCTTGTTTGCCAGCTATGCACCCTTGTGCAGTTTACTTACCTTTCTGTGCCAGTTTTTCATCTCTATAATGAGAATGACAATAGTACTTAACTCATAGATCTGTTGTGAGGATTAAATGAGATTGTAATGAGCCTGGCACCTAGTTAGGGTTCAGTAATATTAGCTATTATTTGGAATGAAAAGTCTTTCCCTCTTGTACACCCCTGCTTCTCCAGTTTCAGATACTTGTTCCTCCTTTCCCCAACGAACTTCTCCCATCCTTCTCCAGACATTGCAAGCCTTTCAGTGCTAAACGTTCTTAAAAGAAGAGATTTCCGGCTGGGCACGTTGGCTCACGTCTTTAATCCCAGCACTTTGGGAGACTGAGGCAGGTGGATCATGAGGTCAGGAGATGGAGACCCTCCTAGCTAACACGGTGAAATCCCGTCTCTACTAAAAATACAAAAAAAAATAGCCGAGTGTGGTGGCGGGCGCCTATAGTCCCAGCTTCTCGTGAGGCTGAGGCAGGAGAATGGCGTGAACCCGGGAGACGGAGCTTGCAGTGAGCCGATTGTGCCACTACATTCCAGCCTGGGCGACAGATGTCTCAAAAAAAAAAAAATGGGTTCCCCTTTGATCTTTTCCATCTCTTATATGTCCCATACCCAGCTAATCATTTTTAAATTATTTTTGTAATTTCTGATACATATTTTACATATTTATGGGGCATGTGTGATACTGTGTCATATGCATAAAATGTGTAATGATCAAGCCAGGGTATTTGAGGTGTCCATCACATTGAATATTTATCATTTCTTTTTTTTTTTTTTTTTTGAGACGGAGTCTCGCTCTGTGGCCCAGGCTGGAGTGCAGTGGCGTGGTCTCGGCTCACTGCAAGCTCCGCCTCCCAGGTTCACGCCATTCTCCTGCCTCAGCCTCTCCGAGTAGCTGGGACTACAAGCGCCCGCCACCACGCCCGGCTAACTTTTTGTATTTTTAGTAGAGACGGGGTTTCACTGTGGTCTCGATCTCCTGACCTCGTGATCCGCCCGCCTCGGCTTCCCAAAGTGCTGGGATTACAAGCGTGAGCCACCGCGCCCGGCCTGAATATTTATCATTTCTATGTGTTGGGAACAATTCAAGTCCTCTCTTCTAGCTACTTTGAAATACAAAATTCATTGTTGTTAACAACAGTCTCTCTACTCTGCTGTCAAATGATAGAACTTACACCTTTTATCTAACTATATGTTTGTACCTGTTAACCTACCTCTCTTTATCCTCCCTTCTCACCCATACACCCTTCCCACCCTGTAGTATTCACCATTTCTCCCAGGTAATCACTGATTATCAGAATTGGAAAGGTCTTTTATAAATAATCTAGTTTAATTTGTTCTTTTTACAGATTATCAAAAGTTGGATCCAGAAAGATAAAGCGACTTAGTAAAGATCACATTGAACTAGAATCACAACTTAGTCCTATAGATATTAGTAACGTCAGACATCAAAGCCTGCACATTTAATTCTAATAAATTCAACATATATCCAGTAAGGATCTACTATTAGTGTGTGTGTGTGTGTTTGTACGTAGTAGTAGGCCATACGCTGAGAGAGATACAAACATGATTTCAAATCACTTGTCCACTAGAAAAGCTGGCTCTCAGGAGGAGGTTATGAGGCATTGTATGTCTTGGTGTGTCCGGAATTGGTGGGTTCTTGGTCTCACTGACTTCAAGAATGAAGCTGCGGACCCTCGCGGTGAGTGTTACAGCTCTTAAGGTGGCGCCTCTGGAGTTTGTTCCTTCTGATGTTCGGATGTGTTCGGAGTTTCTTCCTTCTGGCGGGTTCGTGGTCTCGCTGGCTCAGCAGTGAAGCTGCAGACCTTCGCGGTGAGTGTTACAGTTCTTAAGGCGGCGCGTCTGGAGTTTCGTTCCTCCCGGTGGGCTCGTGATCTCGCTGGCTTCAGGAGTGAAGCTGCAGACCTTTGCAGTGAGTGTTACAGCTCATAAAAGCAGTGTGGACCCAAAGAGTGAGCAGCAGCAAGATTTACTGCAAAGAGCAAAAGAACAAAGCTTCCACAGTGTGGAAGGGGACCCCAGCAGGTTGCCACTGCTGGCTGGGGCAGCCTGCTTTTATTCTCTTATCTGGCCCCACCCACGTCCTGCTGATTGGTAGAGCCGAGTGGTCTGTTCTGACAGGGTGTTGATTGGTGCATTTACCATCCCTGAGCTAGACATAAAGGTTCTCTACGTCCCCATCAGATCAGTTAGATACAGAGTATGGACACAAAGGTTCTCCAAGGCCCCACCAGAGCAGCTAGATACAGAGTGTCGATTGGTGCATTCACAAACCCTGAGCTAGACACAGGGTGCTGATTGGTGTGTCTGCAAACCTTGAGCTAGATATGGAGTGCCGATTGGTGTATTTACAATCCTTGAGCAAGACATAAAGGTTCTCCAAGGCCCCACCAGAGCAGCTAGATACAGAGTGTCGATTGATGCATTCACAGACCCTGAGCTAGACACAGGGTGCTGATTGGTGTGTTTACAATCCCTGAGCTAGACACAGGGTACTGATTGGTGTATTTACAATCCCTGAGCTAGACATAAAGGTTCTCCACATCTCCACCAGACTCAGGAGCCCAGCTGGCTTCACCCAGTGGATCCCAAACCGGGGCTGCAGGTGGAGCTGCCTGCCAGTCCCGCACCGGGCGCTCCCATTCCTCAGCCCTTGGGTGGTTGATGGGACTGGGCGCTGTGGAGCAGGGGGTGGTGCTCGTCAGAGAGGCTTGGGCCACACAGGAGCCCATGGAGGGGGTGGGAGGTTCAGGCATGGCAGGCTGCAGGTACCGAGCCCTGCCCCGTACGCCCTCCGCAGCTGCTGGCCTGGGTGCTAAGCCCCTCATTGCCTGGGGCTGGCAGGGCTGGCTGGCTGCTCTGAGTGGGGGGGCCCACCAAGCCCACGCCCACCCGAAACTCCAGCTGGCCCGCAAGCGCTGCACGCAGCTCCGGTTCCCACTGGTGCCTCTCCCTCCACACCTCCCTGCAAACTGAGGGAGCCGGCTCCTGCCTTGGCCAGCCCAGAAAGGGGCTCCCACAGTGCAGTGGTGGGCTGAAGGGCTCCTCAAGTGCCACCAAAGTGGGAGCCCAGGCAGAGGAGGTGCCGAGAACAAGCAAGGGCTGTGAAGACTGCCAGCATGCTGTCACCTCTCATTGGGGGATAGCTCTCCATTCCTTTTATACATAGATCTATAAATAGAGCTATAGTTATCTATATCTATAAATGTATATCTATGTAAGTAGAAATGCATAAATAGATCTATGTCTATGTATGAGCATATATAGAGATATATAGTTTATGTATATATTATTTTATATATAGTTTTGCATATGTATTGTTATATATGTGTGTGAATATGCATATACACATATATGTGTATATATAATTGAAATTAGTTTCACTTCGAGAATTTAGTGAGCTGCCTCCTTTTAAAATACCATCCTTCTGCCCTAGCCTGGAGTACAGTGGGCATATCTGTGCTAAATGATGGGGACTGTATATGCTCAGAAATGTAACTACAGTATAACCAGTCTTGAGGACAGGTCCCTTTGGCCCTGAATGTAGCCAACTGATCCTCATTCTACAAGCAGGTGAAAGATAAGTCCCCCTATTTTTGGTGGGAGCTAAGTAAAGGATAAAGGGAGAGCAAAACAAAGTAGTGATAGGTCTCTGTGAGATCTGGAAGGCAGAGGAGACCTACTGATTACTCAAAGTTCAGCCTGGACGAGAGGTCGATGTTCCTAGAAACAGAACACACTTTTCTAAGAGCTGGATAGTGACCAGGAATAGATGAGAGTGAACTAATAGTCCAGAATCAGGGAATCCCTGAGCAAGACAAAACTGGACTTTGGGTCTTCACTGTAAAAAATTATGTATAGAGCATGTTTGTTCCCTGGAAAATCTTCATGTATTGAGAAAGGCATGGTAGTAGTTGTTTATGGCTTACTGTGAAGAAATGTCCAGCAGAGTGGAAAATACAATGCTCCTGAGGCTGTGTTCCCAGGAAGGAGGCCCAAGCTGCTGAGGAAAATTGGTGCCAATTTCCTTACCTTCAACAAATTAGCAACACCCTAAGGCTGTCTTGTCCCACCAAAATCCTTCTTTGGGGTCAGGCGTGACTGAATTCTCTTGCAACCTGAAACTGACTCTGAAATCCCTTCCAAAGCAAATACTGAGTAGGAAACCGTGAAATTCTAGATCTGAACCTTTTGGTCACCTTTCATAGATACTATTACAGAAGTGGACCTCAGTATATTTGAATCAGTGAATAAAAGAGGGAAGGAAGGAAAAAAAGAAAGGGAAGGGAAGGAGCCATGTATTATACAAGTCTTGATATGTAAACATTAGTAAACTACCCTTCCTTTCCTTTAACATTGGTCATACCAATATGGTTATGTTTCCGTCCTCAGCATACAGGCCCTTTCAGGAGCACTGGCCACAGTTGGCCTGGGACACTCTCCTTTTTAGGCTGTCATGATACCACATTTTCCTGGCTTGCCTCCTGCCTTGTGCTTTCTCTGTCTGCTTTGCTGACTCCTTTTCCTTTATTCATCCTCCAAATATTTGAGATGCTCTCAGGCTCAACCCTAAACCTCTTTTTCACTCACTCCTTTCCAAGATAATTTCTTTCAGCTCAATAACTCTAAATAGCATTAATAAGATGAACACACCCAAATTTATATTTCTAGCCTTCACCTGCCCTTTGAGCTCTAAACTTATGGCATTCTGGCACAGGGTCTGGAGTTCCAATCCTGATTCCACCACTTACCATGTCAGTTGTTTGACTGTTTTGCCTCAGTTTCCTCTTCTGTAAAGTGAGAGGATAATACTACCAGATTTTACAAGGTCATTGTGAAAATTAAGTGATTGAATATATCTAGAGCATTAGGGACAGTATTTGGTACACAGTAAGCATCAATAAATAGATGATGATGATGATGGTGATGATAATGATGGTATCTGACTGGCTAACTTGGCATTGCCTCTTGGAGGTCTCATAGGCATTTCATACTTAACATGGCCAAGACAAAACTTGTAACTTCTGCCCTCCAAATTAGTCCTCCCACTTTTTTCCTCACCTTTAGTAAGTGGTGCCACCACATATCCAGTTGCTCAGGAAGAACCTAAGTGTCATCCTTTCACCTCACTTCTTACATCCAATCCAATGGCAGGGCCTGTCAAACTCCCAAATATATCCAGAATCTATCCACTTCTCTCTATCTCCACTGCTGCCATCATCAAGCCAGTATCACCTCTCACCTGGATTCATCCTCCACACAGATGCTATTAATCTATTTAAAGCAGTTATTCAGATCATGTTGCTCCCTTGCTTAAAACTGCTTAATGGCTTTTTGTGGATTTAGATTGGAATCCAAACCCTCATCATGTAAGGACTTCCAGGATCTGGCCTCTGCCTATTTCTCCAAACTAATCTCCACATTCACTGGACTTTTTTAGGTTCTTAGTTTGCACTAAGCTAGTTCAAGCCTCAGGGCCTTTGCACTAGCTGTCCCTTCTACCTAGAATGTCCTTCCCCCAGGTCCTCATATGACTGGCTCCTTTTCATTCAGAATTAAGGTCAATGTCACAATGTCACTTCCTCGGAGAAGCATTTCTTGACTATTCAATCTAAAGTAACTTCCCCCATCACCGCTCTGTTTTCTTCATAGCACTTATCACTATCTGAAAATATTCATTCAGTTGTTGAATGGAGTTTGTCTCTCCCCCTCCTCTAAAATACAAGCCCCCTGAGAGCTGTAACCTTGTCTGTTCTGTTTACTATTTCCTCCTCAGTGCCTAACAGCATCACAGGGTTGAGGAATTTAAAGAATTGTTTTTTAAAACAAAAATTCTGGTAAAATATACATAACAGCTGTACCATTTAACCTTCCCACCAGCAGTATATGTGAGGGTTCCAATTTCTCCACACTCTAGCCAACACTTGTTATTTTCTGTTTTTGTTTTTGTTTTTGTTTTTTTTCATAGTAGCCACCTTAATGGGTGTGAAGTGGTACATTGTGTGGTTTTGACTTGCATTTTTCTAATGATCAGTGATGTTGAACATCTTTTCATGTGCTCATTGGCCATTTATATATCTTCTTTGGAGAAATATCTATTAAAATCCTTTCCCCATTTTTTAATTGAGTTGCTTTTTTTGTTGTTGAGTTGTAAAAGTTCTTTATATATTCTGAATATCAATTCCTTATCAGGCATATGATTTGCAAATATTTTCTCCCATTCCATGGGCTGCCTTTTCACTGTGAATAGTGTCCTTTGATACACAAAAGTTTTTAATTTTTATGACATTAGGATTGTTTTTCAAGGGTAAATAGTTGGAGAAGGGGTTGGACTCAGCATGAAGTTTGAGGTGAGAAGGCTGATATTCAAAGGAGGACAGTACAGCAGCAAGCCTGAAAAGGGTGCCATGGACAGGAATCTTTGATAATCCAAGGATGGCATAAGGCCTCTGGAAACCCTAGGTAAGAAAGGGCAAAAGATGGGAGAATTACGATACAGAGCATTTGCTGAGACCTTATTAGGTACCAAGTATTGTGCTAAGCCCAGCACGTCTCTTATTTCATTTAATTCTCTTAGCAATTCTGTGAGGTATTATTTTAGCCCTAATTTGTAGATGAGGAAACTGAGGCACAGAGCGATTAGGCAACTTGCCCAGTGTCACAAAGCTATATGTCAGAGTCTAGATTTGAACTAAGGTAGTCTGGCTCCAGATTCTGTGCTGTCATCCATTGGCCTGTACTGCTTCTGTACTAGATAAGTAAAGGCGATTTGAGCAGGGTGTGGGGCATATTGTAGTTGTTAAGACTATGATGAAGAGATAAGTTGCAGGTAGTAGGTTGAAAACATGCCTTGAGGGCATAGAGAAGGTAGTCAAAGGGTAGCCCTTGTTTATATACTTGCTTTGCAAAGGCAGTTTTGTCAGGGCAGAATAGAGAGGTGATGAAATTCACAGGCTTTGGCAACAGAGAGACCCGGGCTTGAATCCCAACTCTGCCACTTACCAGTGGGACCCTTAGGCAACTTTTGCTTCTCTGTGCCTCAGTTTCCTCATCTACAATTGAGGATAAAAACACCTCATAGAGTTGTTTAGATCTTTGATGTAACCTGTGGGGCATGATCCCTTCCTGGCACCTGATAAAGGCTCAGTAAATATCAGCTCTTTTTCCTCAACCAAACAATGATGCAGCCCCTCCTCCAGCTAGAACATCCCCATCTTCTGATTAAAGAGAAAATTTTCCAGGCCAGGCTGAAGTAGTTGTACTTGAATACCTTAATGTGCCATCAAGGCCCATGAGTGAACATGTAACTGAAAGTGATCCCTCCTAGAACAGAGAAAGGTTCTTCCTTCCCTAAGGACACATTCCCACCAGCCTCCTTTAAGACCCAGGAAATGCATTTCTTTTTTTTTTATTAATTTTTTTTGCACACAAAACAATAAACATTTTCTAAAAGTACATACAAACAAAAAGATGCATATCAAACATATTAGGAAGGTTGCACATGGGAAGATGGGGAATAGAAATGGGGGGTGGGAATTAAAGAAAATAAATGAGAGAGGGACTTTGTATGGATCAATGATAATAACTCAATCCTCTATTTGACAAAGAAGAAGGAGAAGGAAGAGGAAGAAAAAGAAAGTGGGATAAAGGATCAGAAAGGGAGGAAAATAGAAAAAATTAGAGTATGACTCCAGGGTAGACCTGTTTTGTTGTCGCTGGATTGGTTGGTTGGTTTGTCTGTTGTATTTTTCATATGTTTCGCCATGTTGGCCAGGCTGGTCTCGAACTCCTAGCCTCAAGTGATCAATCCACCTCGGCCTCCCAGAGTACCGGGACTACAGGCGTGAGCCACCACGTCCAGCCCCCACATTGCTTCTGGCCTCTGTGGTAGACCTCCCAGATGGGGCAGCCAGGCAGAGGCGCTCCTCACTTCCCAGACGGGGCGGCTGGGCAGAGGCGCTCCTCACTTCCCAGACGGGGCGGCTGGGGCAGAGGCGCTCCTCACATCCCAGACGATGGGCGGCCGGGCAGAGGCACTCCTCATTTCCCAGACGGGGCGAACGCGCAGAGGCGCTCCTCCCTTCCCAGACGGGGCGGCCGGGCAGAGGCGCTCCTCCCTTCCCAGACCGGGCGGCCGGGCAGAGGCGCTCCTCACATCCCAGATGGGGCGGAGGGGGAGAGGCCCTCCTCACTTCTTCCCAGACGGGGTGGCTGGGCAGAGGCGCTCCTCACTTCTTCCCAGACGGGGCGGCCGGCAGAGGCGCTCCTCACATCCCAGACGGGGTGGCCGGGCAGAGGCGCTCCGCACATCCCAGACGATGGGCGGCCAGGCAGAGACGTTCCTCACTTCCTAGACGGGGTGGCGGCTGGGCAGAGGCGCTCCTCACTTCCCAGACGGGGCAGCAGAGGAGCTCCTCACAACCCAGACGATGGGCGGCCAGGCAGAGACGCTCCCCACCTCCCAGACGGGGCAGCAGCCGGGCAGAGGCTGTAATCCCAGCACCCTGGGAGGCCAAGGCAGGCGGCTGGGAGGCGGAGGTTGCAGCGAGCCAAGACCACGCCACCGCACTCCAGCCCGGGCAACACCGAGCAGCCAGTGAGCGAGACCCCGTCTGCAGTCCCAGCACCTCGGGAGGCCGAGGCGGGCAGACCACTCGAGGTCAGGAGCTGGAGACCAGCCTGGCCTACATGGCGAAACCGCGCCTCCAGCCAAAGGAGAAAAACCAGGGAGGGGTGGTGGCGCGCGCCAGTAATCCCAGGCAGCCCGCAGGCCGGGGCAGGAGAATCACGGGAGCCGGACGCAGAGAGTCTGCAGCGAGTCGAGTGTATTCCAGCCTGGGCCACAGAGGGAAGAAAAGAAAGAAGAAAGCAAGCAAGAAGGAAGGAAGGAAGGGAGGGAGGGAGGGAGGGAGGAAGGAAGGAAATGCATTTCTGTCTATCTTAGAACAACCATTTTGTCCCAGCTTCTGGCTACCCAGGGTTAAGAAACTCCTAGCTTCTTGCTAGGCTATATATTATATATTTGTAAATTATAAAAAGGACATTTACATGCCTGTTTTTAGTGAAGTTTACTCTCGGGGAACAGGAAGTGAAAATGAGGGCTGTCTGCCTCAATAGCAGACACTGAGCAACCAGAAGAGGGAGGGTCGTATGAAAGACAAACTTCTTCGACTTCCCAGTTTTTTTTTTTTTTTTGGCTGCCTCTAGATTTATTAATTTCAGAGAAACTGAAGAGGGTCCAAGGAAGAACTATCAAAATGATTAATAAAAGAAAGAAGCTACTGAGTGATGCTAGGATCTTCCAGTGAAGGACAAGAAAAGGGGGTGGGGAGGAGGAGGCCCTGAAGGCTGAAAGCAAAGCACCCGCCAGAGACTGCAGAGCTGTGGGGATCTGTGGGAGGAGGCGCAGTTAGCCTGGGCCCAGGTACCTTCATTGAGCACCCCACCATGGGCCCAGCACTGGGACAGGCATTCTGGGAGATCAAAAGAGGCCTAAGGCTTGGCCTGTGCCCACAAAGGTAGAGAGACAGGGCTATACTCACAAAAGGACAAAGTACAATCCAAGCCAAGAATGTAAGCGCTGTGACAAGGAACTCACTCGCTGCTATGTGCCAAATGGCTGGTGCAGTGAGAAGTGTTCAGCATTCCTAGGAGGAAGGGATCTTCTCAGGTGGTGGGGCTGGAGCCTAAGGGGAGGGACACAATGTGGCTAGGCGGGGAGGATGGAAGCAACATAGGTCTGGGAAACGGTAAGACCAAAATACAGGAGGTAGGGTATGGGCAGGGAAGAATGAGGAGCCATACCTGGTTGGGGTGAGCAGTTCTCTGAAGGGAGTAGTGAGAGATGGACACTAGCAGAAGAATGTAGATTTTCTGCTGCAATGTACTGGGCAGCCACTGAGGCTCCTGAGCAGGAGAATGTCATGGTACCAGTTGTGCTTTGGCAAGATCAATCTGTCTAGGCATGGTAGACGGGAAGTGGAGGTGGGGAGACCAGGCCTAAGACTACAGTCACTAAGAAAACACCTGCAGCTGTAGCCACTGAAAATGTGCCCAAGTGCTGACAGGGGCCAGGTCTCAGATGACAAAGCTGGCTGGGGCCCAATGATGTCTCCAAAAGGTGCGGTCTGGACTCCATGCCCTGAGACCACCGCCTCAGTTCCCTCAAGCCCACCCAGCCCGAGGAGCTGGTCGTCATTCGCAGCACATCTCAGCAAGCTTAGGCCCATACCAAGGACAGATTTCTGGGCAGATGATATCTTTGTTATAAATAGAGAATTTGACTCCAGGTGGGAAATTCAATTTGTGGGAGCAGATGAAATCTTCCGAAACCAATATCTGATTTCCCAAGCAAATGTCCTTTGGTCTTAATGAACAAGAGAAAGAGATAAGGAAAAGAAGACACTGTAATTAGGCATTCCCCCTAAATGGGAGGCTTCTTGGATAACCAGGGACCTGCCTGCAGTGCCTTAACGAATGCTTCCCATTTCTGAACCATGGCTTTTGAGGCAAAGAATGACATTAAATATCAATGCAGCACTTAGGAATGGTTGAAAGTGCTTTTCTGCTCTTGTTATTCATTAGCCATCCCTATCTCCCACCCGCTCTCCTCTCCCTCTCTTTCCCTCTCACCAACTCTGCCATGAGCCTGGCAAAGTTTATGCAGGTTGAAAAGATGAGAACTTGCAGACAGAAAGGTTAATCAATTGACTCCAGGTCAAACACAGGAAGTTACTGACAGTCCAGTGGTGAGAATATTCTTGTCAGGCCTTTCTGGAATTTATTGCTTTAGCCCACCAAGACATATAAAACCACACCTGCTTTTCCTTTCAAAGCTGATTTTTTTTTCTTCCCTGTCTGGTGAAAGGCAGCCAGAGAAACAGAAAATGGGGTCTAGGAAAGACAGAATGAAGAAAAGAGAAATTGATGACAGACAGAAAAAGAGAACGGGAGAAGCCAGCTGATCTCTTCCAGGCCTGGTATTTCTGAGCCCCTTACTCTGCTCAGGTGGAGTAGGCATGGAAAAGAGTGAAGAGCATTTGATCAAAGAATCAGTTGCTTCTTACCTGTGGGATTTTTGAACAGTCATTTAGTCAATCTAAGCCTCAACTTCATTATCTATAAAATGGGAATTATAGCTGCCCTACCTGTCAGTGTTATTGTGAAGATCAAATTAAACTGTAAAACTTGGTGTACCTATAAGGGATTATCTTGGTGAACCAGGAAAGGCCACCATACCCTCAAACTCCTCAGCTTTGTGCCTCCAAGTCAAACATCCCCACTACCAATCATGCCTTTAGAGAGAGATATTGAGATAGGTTTGGACAAAATGTAAACTGTTCAGAGGTTAACTCATTGGTCCATTAGCATTCACTAGCACATTAGCAAAAATTCATTTATCAAATTGGTGGCCACCCCCAGGGCCTTTGGATGGATTTTTAACACCCCTTTTTCCTCAGTCTTTCAAGGGACATTTGTCTCTGCATGGTATTTGTTTGTTTGTTTGTTTTTCTCAAAAAGCTCCAGGTGCATCCTTTAAGTCTGCATCCCGGTAAAAAGCAATAGGCAGGCATTCAATTCTCCTTCATGTTTTTTTCCCAGGGGGACCTTAGAGCAGAGAGGTTCAGTAAAGTGTCCATGATCACACAGTGCCCTACCCAGGATTGAGAGCCTATCAGAGGCACCTAGTCCTATGCTCTCCAGCCTAGCTACATTTCCTGTCCATCCAGTTTTTCTTCTGCAAATATCCCCCCATCCTCAGCCCCACCCAGACAGGTGAAGACGGGGAGGAGGCTGGCTCCTGGCAGCACTGTCCCAAGCACACACCTGAACTCCCTCATGAGGAATAGCTGTACTGGTGGCAACCGCAGCAAGCACTTGGCATCTGACAGGCTCTGTCAGCATCAATTTAAATTGGTATTTTGCTTCCTAACTCCAGGAGGGCAAACATGCCTAAGATGCCAGCAGGGGGGACAGCAGGAAGGCATTCAAGGAAGCCATGGGCGATTCCCTGGAGTCTGTCAACTCAGTTTCCACTCCAAGGCCTTCCAGAGCCACAGGCCTTCCCTCTGTGGGGCTCCCTCTGCACAATGGAGGTGGGCAAGGAGGAGATGGCACCTTGGAAGCTCTCTAGAGAAAGATAAAAAATAAAAATAAAAAAGAAGCAACAGAAGAAGAGGAAGAAAGAAAAAAGGAAGCTCCAGAACAGGGTCAGAGTTGAGGTGGATTGCCCCCACAAAGTCCTCTTAGTACTGGACCCCATGCCCTCTGGAGTAGCATTCCTCTTCTCAGGCCTGCTTCAGCTGTGCTTCATTGCAGATGCAACCTAGACCCAAGGGGCTTGTTAAAATCGAGTCCTGGGCTCTAGGGTGGGGCCCAGGAATCAGCCTTTCTACAGCTCCCCAGGTAGAAAGAATTCTGAGATCCCCAGGATTCTGATGCAGCTGGGTCAAGGCCCATAGGTGGGGAAATGTTGCACTCAAGCTCTCCCACCTCACCCCACGGCATCCCAGGAAAACGTCCCTGGTCAGTATTTCATTCCCTTACCGCTCTACCCTCCTGTGAGAGGTGACAGGCAATCTGATAGATTTATTCAGGCGAGTGCATTAATGGGCGCTAATGACTTAATGTGCTGTCCATTCCAGATAACAGGTGCAATTTACCGGGACCTTCTGGAGATTGGGCTTTAACCCAAAGGAGAATTTCCGGCACACACAGCTGGAGGGCAGGTGAATTTGAGTAAGGAGAAGGCTGATATCACACCAAGTATGTGGCTGCATGCACCTTCTATGATCTAGGGGTGTGGCTGGCTCTGCTGTAATTCCTGTGGGAGGAAATGGAGCCTGAGAAGAAGACAGGCTCACCCACCATGCCCCCACACCCCAGCACTCCAAACGATTCTAGTCATTTGTTCTGCTCACTTCTGTCTTCAATAGAGATAGTGGGCCAAAAGGCAAACAGGTTCTGGGCATTCATTCAGCACTTCTCAAATGGGGGTCTCTCCACCTCCTAGGAGGTACATAGAACCACAAGATCAACACAGTGCATCTTCTTCAAGCTTCAATTCATGCAAGGATTTTAGAGACATGTGGTACTTTCATGGTAAATCAAACACAAGTATACTACGGAGTAAAATGTGAAAGTTCTCGTGTTTTCAAAATAAAATATGAGCTTCAAAAAAACTTTATGCTTTTGGCCACGATGGCTTTCACTTCCAGATTCTCACTTTATTCTATGTTTAGGGATTCTCTCTCTCTCTCTCTCTCTCTCTCTCTCTCTTTCTCTCTCTCTCTCTCTCTCTCGGTGTATGTGCGTGTGTGTGTGTGTGTGTGTGTGTGTGTGTGTTCGTTTTAAAGGTTGAGGAGTTTTGCCAATTACCATCTGTGTTTACCTTAGTATAGATTCATTTATCAGATTATCTAAGACTAAGACTAGGGATGGATAAATTTTGATGACCGGCAGAAATTGCTTTCAGAAAACACCCAAAGCCTGAGGAGCTGTCCAGGGAAGGGCACTCAGAGAGGATCTAGGAATCAAAGGGCTTATTGAAGGGAAGTGCGTCTCCGTATGCTGGAAGGAAATCTTGTCAACCCAATACTTAAGTAAGTGAAATGGGCAGAAGCAAGGAAGGCTAGGAATCAAAACAGCCAGCCTTCAATAAGGCTGCATGACCCCAGTCCCCAGAGAGGAGCCAGGAATTGAGTGACCTCATTCTTGTCACTGGGGCACCATGGTAGTATGAACCCCAGTTTTGACCCAAGGATGCCCCTCCCATGACTGGGCACTTTTCCAGCAAGTTTGAGGATCTGGGAAGGGATGAATTTTGACAGGGAAGCCGGGAGCTAGCTGAGACACACGAACCTGGCAGGCAGTGAGTCCTGCCCAGCAGCTGCATTTGAGGGGAGAGGGTGCCTGCCAGCCAGCTTCGTGAAGGGGTTGGCTGGCACTTTGCAGCTCATCAGCCCAGGGTTGTTCCATGCCTGGCCCTTCAGTGTCTTCCAGCCCAAACCAGGTGGGCAGGCTCAGCTAGCACACAAAAGGCCACTTAAAAGCCCTCTTAGCATAATTTCCCAGCCTTTTGTCCTTCCTTCTCCTAGTGACAAATCTTTTGAAATGGTCCTTTTCTTACACATTTTCCGCAGGCATTCTCTGTCACCCAGCGTTCCTTCTAGCTCCCAGTTTCCCCAGTAGCTCAGTAGCTCAGGAGGCTTCTCTACCTTTTCCTTCACCCACCATGTACCAAACACCAGAGTCCTGGTTGGCCCTAGATGCTTTGGGGTGACTGGGTGTCTTGCTGGAAGGCAAGATGGAAATTAAAGGGTTGGAGGCAGCAAAATTATAAAGTGGGTTCCCTCCTTGACCTTTCTGATGATATCATCCCCTTTCTATCATCCCAGGGCCAGCTTAGCAACCTACAGAGTCCCCTTGTTGCCTTAGGCAGATGCAGTTCATACTCCAGCCATTGATGACACCCTGCCCTTCAGGCATTTATCTTTCCTGGGTGCTAATGAGTGGGCGGGCTGCCCCAGCAGAGGCAGGCAGTTTAGTAATGTGTCTGCGAGAAAGGCTAGTAACCTGTCTCTCTATGTAATCTCAGCTGAAGTCTTGGAATCATGGCCTTTTTGGAAATACTATCACTCTGCAGTCAAACAAGCATGGGTTCAAATCCTAGATTAGGTTCTACTAGTTGTGTGACCTTATGGAAATTACTTAGCAGCCTCTGTGAGCCTACCCTCTTGGGTTTATTTGAGGATTAAATTTGATAATGCATGTAAAATGCCATCACAGTGCCTGGCCCATAAAGTGATAAATAAAAGCAATAATAATTATTATTATCAATTGTCATGTGGTTGGAATCCAGGTTCCACTACTTACTGCTACATGAGTCTTGGCTTCCTCTTCTGTAAAATAAGAATAATGATGTTACCTGGTAAGAGGGTTGTGTTGATCCTGAAATGAGTTAATACATGTAATGCTCTCAGGGCTGGCTGGAGGTCCTACCAGGAGAGTTGAACTAATTGTACCCCTGAGATGAAGAACTGCTGTCCTTTTCCTAGGAGTGGTAGCAGCATGCCTAGCTCACAGTTAAGTGTTGGATCAATAAATGGTAGTCAGTATTACTATTATTACTAGAGGCCAGGATACTCTCTGTCTATTTATCCCTGGATTCTCAGTTAATGGCGAGTTGGTTGCTTGGTTATTAAGTGCTGATTTCAGAGCAAAGTGCTAGTGAAGCCAGGCTGCCTCCATTCACTCTCAGTATGCAGGGAAGAAAAACAGTCACTTATTATGCTCATCTCAATGTATTGGTTTCAATAGGAAATAGACTTCTGCCTGGAACATCTTCATTTGTCATCCAATTGTCCTCAGATTTGAAGAGACTGAACTCTTGCCCCAGGGGCCCTCACCAAATTTCAGTGCAACTGGATCCAGGGTCCCCATTTTGCATAAAAGTGTTTATTTTGCTGCATTTTGGTACAGGGTTAAGAACACTGAAGAATCTTCACCATGCTCTCTCTGTACCCCATCTCCATCATTTCTTTTGGACATGGGAAGTAAACACAACTTTGTCAAACAACAAAAATAAGAACAAGAAAATCCCAGCTACATGATTTTCTGGGGTGAGAGTTCTCTCCTTGGAAGTGAAACAAGCTAGTGTTCATCAAGTCCTGAGAACTCACTCTAATCGACAGCAAGAAACAATGCAAATGCTGCATCACTTCAGACTGGAATTAGGCAGAATATGAACAGAAAAAGGAGCCTTTAAATAGATGACTAGGAGGCAGATTGGTTTTGAGAAAGAACGACAGCTAACATTTACTGAGACCTTTTATATCTGTTATTTCATTCAACATTTCCAATAACTCCATAAGGTAGATTCTGCCATCGTCTTCATTTCACAGGTAAGGCTTAAAGAGGTTAAGTGAGCTACCTGAGATCACATCACTAGTAAGAAGCAGATTCTGAATGCCATGCACCTAATCGCTATCCTAAACCAGACAGTGCCTCACTGGTCACCCAGGAGCCCTCAAACGTGCATTTGTCCAGTGACACAGTCCCTCTCAATACTCTTTCCTGCTTCACCACCCCTTCTTTATTTTGTTTACCACACAGCAGTTTGAATGGAGCCTGAGCATATGCTTTGAGTGAGCCCAGAAAGCAGCAGAAGAGGGCTAATCAGATTCGTGAGAGGCATTTATTTTAGTTCTTAACCCATGAGCTTTATTGTAATAACTGATACAAACCAATTTGTTGGGACCTGTGTTATTAATATTAATAAAGACTGAACTAGGTGAGGCTCAGGAGACCCTGGAGGGGATCCCACCTCCTGAGACACCACCCCAAGAAAATCTGCCAGGGACAGTCTGGCTGGAAATATTATTATTCATACTGGACAGCTGGTTCCTGGCTCCCTCTCCAGTCCCTGGAGATGGGAGGCCAATTCTTCCCTGCTTCTCTTCATCTCTTTCCTTCAGAAGGATTAGAAATAAAGTCTGAGTCACTTTTCTGGCTAGCTTTTTTTTTTTTTTTGCACTAGCTCAGTGTGTCTGTGGCCCCACATGTGACTGACTCCATGTGTGTCCCTTTGTGTGTGCTGTGTTCCTCAGAGCATCTTCTCAGGTTGGGCTCTGCCTGTGCATTTGCAGGGAATGTTGTGTGTTTCTCTCCCTGCATGTCTTCACTTTCACTTGTCATCCGCTTTTAATAATTCCATCAGCTTGGTTTACCAGCTCAGGCTACTCCCATCCAGATGCAGGGAATTTCCATCCTTTTTTCAAGGTGGGAAGTGCCAGGAAGAAAGCAAAAAGTGTGCTCAGTGGACGGATGGCCAAATCTGCTAGTCAGCTACTCCACTGCTGAGCCCAGCTGCGGGAAGCCACGGAGCGCTGTGCCCAGAGCTCTCCTCTGTATCCTGGAAATTCCGTGCAGCCTAGGAGAACTGCCCTTGTCCCACAATTGCCCCTCGGTAGCCCTCCAGCCTCTTCTGAAGCTTTAACCAAGTGCTTGAAAAGAACGGAAAGTGAGGAAATATTCCAACTAGAATGGATCCCTTTGTGCCAACAGCATCCTTTAGAGTTCAGGAACACAGAGGAAATCGAGGAGGGCTCACTTTTCACCTTAGAACTCACAAGGCCCAAAGGTGCCAATGTTTAACTGTCTCTCCGAGGTGCTTCTGACACTCGGAAATGCACCATGCATTTGGCATCACCAGGAGCTCTTCAACTCCACTGCTTCCTCCTGCTTCTCTCTTCCCTGGCCTTAACTTCACGACCCAGACCCACTGTCCAGCTTCCCAGTCTCTCTGGGTCCCCACTGAGGCTGCCCTTTTTGGGGAAGGAAGAGTGGCCTTTTTTCTTGGCCCTCAAAACTCCTCTGAAGGGGTCTGGAGCCCGCTGGGAGACCAAGAGCTTCTCTTGAATCTCGGCTGCTGCATGTTTAGTATTCACAGCATGTCTCTAAAAAATGTCCTGAGATCATTCATCAGGCACTGTGCTGTGTGCCTAGCTGCTCTCCTTCCGGGTGTGTGTGTGTGGCCAGGACCCTCCCTCCATCTGCTGATGAACACACATGCACACACACCTTAACCTTCTTCCCTTTTCACCAGACCAATAGCATGTTCTAAGCAGACCTTTGCCAGCTGGTAGATCTCTCCCTTACTGAGGTGGGCTCCTGGCGTTGGGCCTGGGCTCGAAGCCGCTCACACTCCAGTGCTGGGGCGAGGCGCTGAGAGCAGGAGCCCGAGCCGAAACTCAAGGTGCCTGTGGATGTATGCGATGATGACCAGGAGGGGAGCTGCAGGGAGGGCATCCCCAGCAGAAGGCGAGCAAACAAGGGGCGAGAAGCAAGGTCAGGGGCCAGGGAATGGAGTCTCCGAAGCAAACGCTCCTGCTGCCCCTTCTCTGCAGTTCACTCCCCGCCCCCCTTTCCCGGGTTCACTTTGGAAATTGGCTTGCCCTCTCGGCAGCCAGCAGTTCCCGGCAGAGTCCGGCCGGAACGGTCAGATTCAAGAAGTGAGGCAGCGCCAGGTTGGGTGGCTGGGTTGCTGGGTTGCTGGGTTGTTCTTAGGAGATTCTTTCCCCAATTGTCAATTTTTTGCTTATTTTTAGTAGTGACCCGAGCCAGGAACTGCGCCTTTAAGCCGCTTTCCCATTCGGGGAAATCGACGCCAGCACTCGAGGGTCGGGAGGCGCCGGAGAGGCCCCTCATTCTGCACTCCCCTCTTTCCTCCCCCCCCTCCCCCTCCCCCCGCCCCTTCTTCCCTCCCCTCCTCGGCCGTCCGGCCGCCTCGCCGCCATCCGTCACCTCGCAGCCTGCCGCACTCCTGGAGCGAGAGAGCGACGAGCGAGCCACGGCGATGGTGCCGCCCGCGGCGCAGCCATGAAGCCCGCCCGAGGAGCCCGCGCGCGCTGCTGCCATCCTGCCCGCAGCCCGCCGCCTGCGCGCCAGCTCCCCGCGTCCCGGGCCAGCTGCTGCCGCCCTGCCAACCTCTGCCCGCCCCGCCGCCCGGCGCCACTGAGCCCCAAGCCCGTGCCGGGCTCGGAAACACGGGCGCCCTAGTCCCGCTGCCGCCGCTGCCGCTGCCGCCGCCGCTGCGCCGCTGCTGCCGCGCCGCTGAGGAGGCGGAGGAGGAGGAGGAGGAGGAGGAGGAAGAGGAGGAGGAGGAGGAGGAAGAAGAAGAGGAGGAGGAAGAGGAGGGGGAGGAAGGTAAGAGGCGCGCTGCCTTCAGGGGGGCGCGCCCGCTGTCTCAGCCCAACCGGGGGTGGGTCGCGGCGGGAGCGTTCCGCCCCGGGCCGGCTGGGGGGCGACTGGCGCTTGGGCGCCCCCGGGAGCCGGGGGCAGGGTGGGGGGCGCCGAGCGTCTGGCCGCCCGGAGTTTGGGCGGGCGGGGTAAAGGCCCGTTGCGTGCCCACTGCCCCGGCGAGTCTCTGGCTTGGCGGGCTCGTTTGGCCGCCGCGGGTGCGGGGTGAGGAGTCGAGCGCAGGGGAGTGCAGCGCGTTCATTATGGAGCCTTTGTGTGCGCGCCTGGGCTGTGGGCACAGTTGGGAGAGCTGGCGAGACGCGGGGCCTGGCTGCTGGGAGGTGGCCACTTAGCCGGGGTGCCCGGCGAAGCCCGAGCCCAGGGGCTGCCAGAAACAGCTGTCTGAAGCATGTGCGTGGTTCCCGGGGCCATGTTCACAAGCGGACACGGAGGCGCACACACACGCACACACAGCCTCACAACATACCCGGCGCTCAGCCACACAGTCAGCCCCATGCAAAGACCACACACATACACACACACACACACACACACACACACACACAGAGAGAGAGAGAGAGAGAGAGAGCTACATTTGCCCCCTCCCACCAAGATGCTAATAAAGCTCAAACACATATACAGATACATGCACCTCCCCCCAGCGCTGCTAAAATATGCACACACATACACACTCCTCTACTCCCCAGCCTAGTGCTTTGGAGGTTGGAGAGTGTGTATGTGAGTGTGTGTGTGTTTTCTCTGAGTGGTCTTGAGAAACTACATGACAACTGCACATTACTGCGGATCCAGTACCTGCTACTTCCCCCCAATACACATCCAGCAACCCCCCCATCACACGCAGCTACTGTAGACACCTCCACCAGAGCCCTTAAGAACCCCATTCTGGCAAAAAGCGTGCCCAAGTCTGGTAGTCATACCCTCCACGCTCGAGCTGCTGGGTTTCCTGCACACACACACCACACCCCCATACACACACACTGAAACCACTGCAGGGGCAAATGTTTGACACCTTCCCCCAGAAGCAGGTGGCACCTCCACCCTTGCAGCTGCAACTAAAGAGCCCCAGATCACAGCAAACGCCGAATTCTGCTAGACCTGCCCCCTCCCCTTGGCATCTTGGTCCAGGTGCAAAACCCTGGAGTCCACCGGGTGGTCTTAGCATCCTGCAGCTCTTACGGAGGGCGGGGCAGTCTCTGGACTCCTGCCTTCGGAGAAACTGCTATAAGCGCAAGGCTCCCTTGGGGGCGCCCTTCTCGAAGTGGAGGGTGGGGGATTCTATGCTGACTCAGAGCGAAGCACCAAGTGAGTTTTCCCAGCTGGAGACCGGGGTAAATGGCGAGCTCTACCTGGGCCTAGAGGACCCGGGATAGTGTGCCAGTTCAGCCACAGAGGCCCTCAGCTTGGAGGCCCTGTCCCTCCCTCGCCTTCCTTGCCCATGAAGCTCACTGCAGGAGAAGCAAGGGGAACCCAGCTGCCAGCTTCTTGGGAGCTAAGAGAGGCTTTTCGGGTGCTGTTTCCACTGAGCAAAGGGATCTTGCTCTACCCGGGGAGACCTCAACAAGACTTGGCGGTGCCCAAGCAAACATGCCAGCCTCTACCCAATTTCATGGCTTGTTATTTTGTTTGTTTGTTTTTGTTTTTCATGTGAGAGGACTAATTCAACCTTAGCAGCTTGTCATGAAGGCACCCCTGAGGTTAAATAAGGCATAATGTATTGTGGATGGGGGAAACAAGGCTGAGGGGAGCAATGACTAGTGGGTTTCACTGTTTTAAGTAGAGATGCAGAGTTAGAATGTAGACCGTGGTAAAATCGTGACGGCGATGGCTTCGACGTCAGAGCCCCTTCCCTGCTCCTGCCCCTCCCGTCGGCTGCTCAGGGCTCCTCTGGGTCCTCTCCCCCACCCCCTTAGATTATTTAGGCGGGGCTTTGCTCACTGCTCGGGCAAATTTGATGACAAAATTCCTGCCAGGCCAAGGTGTTAATAGCTGATAGAGGTTTACTGCTTACACCTCACAGGTAACATTTGCATTTTTAAAGGAGACAGAGGAGTGACTCTGTTGGTGGGGCTTTCAGGCACCTGTGGCAGGACCCAGACAGGAGCAGTTTGTGGACAACGTCATCTGTCTACTCTACTGTCTGTGCCTAGGCCAGAGTTATGGGTGATGTGTGTGTGGGAGTGAGGGTGTCAGAAGGTGAGATGTAATTGTGGAGGGTTTTGAGGCCCACAAAGAGAAGGTTTCAATTGACTTGAGAGGCAATTGGGAGCCACTGCCGGATTCTGAGAAAGGAGGGAATAAGATATAAGCAGGAAAGAAACACTCATTGCTGCATGTGGAGAGAATATCCCCTATCTCTTGCTGGCATCCACCACCACAACTGCCTTGCAGTTGTGGGCTGAAGGCCACTAGGGAGAGGAGACTGGCCAGGGGAGGGTGGCAGGTGCCCCAGGCTTCTGGCCCTGAGGGTTTCCCATATGTGAGGCATTCTGCTGAGTGGCCAGACTATTGGCCTGAACTCAGTAAGTGCCCCCTCCAACATAAGCTCATGATGCTGTTGGTGCTATGGCTTCTTTGGATAGTGCAACAGAGCCTCTACCCCACTGGAGGAGAGGTCTGGGGACTCCTATGAGGCTGCGGGCTGCATTTGGAATGAGTCAGGGGACCCCTCCCTCTTGTAAGTGGTGCAGTCCGAGGGTCTTGAGAAGTGAGCTGTGTGGCCCAATTGGGGGATTTTGTGACCAACGACATCCTCTAGGAGCAGTAGTAGATTGAAAAAGTGCAACAAGAAAGCCCTGGGATTGCTGATGACAGCAGCAAGCTGGGAAAGGCACTGGAGATGGGGGTGGGGGTGGGTAACAGAGGAGTCTCGGGTGGGATGGGTAGAGGAGAGGAATTGCCCCACCGCAGTAATCCTTACTTCAGCCCTTGGAGGGAGCATGGGTGGATGCAGGACAACGGAAGCACTCTGTACCCACCCTCCCCCACTACGCATAAATGATTGGGCTCCGTGGCTAATGCCTGATAAGGCACTTGGAGGGGCAGCACCAATGCAACAGAGGAAAGATCCCTGTTTTTGTGGCATCTCCAGGCTAACTGAAGCCATAAGACAGACATACATACACACACACACACAAATACACACACACATATCACACACAAGACACACATCCCTCAGGCACACCCTCACACCCCAACACATACCTGGGGCAAATTGTGGAAAGAGAGGCTCATGCAGACAAGCTTGGTTTTGGGGGGTTCGTGCCTTCACATATAGGCCCTAGCAAGCATTGCTAGGGGGACTAGAATTGATACCTATTGATACTAGATGAAGACCCTTAGCTTTGACAGGCCCCCTGGGAGGAAGCACACTCAAGTCAGCTTCCATTTGTGGGGCAGCCTTAAGGCCATTAGCATTCCCAGCAGTAAACTCTGTTCTGGCTCCTCTCTCAAAGACTTGTTTTCCTTTTTACCATAAATTCAGAAACAAAAACATTCTCTTGCATTATCGGCAGCCAAACTGAAGGACTCTCAAAATGGGGTGGACCTTCTTGTCTGCTGAGAAATCCTGGGGCTAGGGGCAAAGGGGTAGGGTAGGGAGCAAATCCAGAGAAACATGCCATTTTCCCTCCTTTCCTCCCCTCAGCTGAGCTGCCAAAGGCAAGGACAGTGATCTTGGGGTTCTGTATTATTTCCCACCCGACAGGCAGAGCCCCCTTTTCTGAGACCTGAGGCACCATCCTTACAACAGAACATTAACAGCCTGTGGCACATTAGTGTCCAATCCCTGGTAGTCAGAAAATGAGCCTGGAAATAGGAATATGTGTATAATGTGGGGTGGGGGAAGGAGAGAGAGGGAAAGAGGTGCTACTTGTGTATCTGTAGGAGCAGGTGTGTCTGTTTCTGTGTGTTCGTGTTAAGGAACATGAGAATGAGCAGGTGTGTGCACTCTTGCAGCTTTCTCAGCATGCGTGCCATAGCCAGTGTTTTTGCTCTAAGCCTCAAATTCACTTTGCCATTAGCCACACTACTAGCCACCCGCAGCTTTTGAAAGAGCTCTCTGCTAGGTTCTAATATCTGAGTCTCCTTCCAGCCAAGTGACCCCTCCTTTTTTCTTTTATTGCTAGTTCTTCTTACTACCCCTCAAATCTGGGTGTTCTCCAGCTCCTCTTGCTTTCCACTTTCTTTATTTACAAGGACACACAGGCATGCATGGCTTCCCTTCTCACCTCTTTACCAACCATTCCCATTTCTCTAGCCCAAACTTAACCCCACTCCTGAGGTTCAGTCCTATATTTCCAGCTGCTTGCTAAACATTTCCTCTTGGATAGCTTGCTCTCAGACTCAGTATTCACAAACTCATCTCATTATTTCTCAGAGATGACTCACTCTTCTCACCTTTCTTTTACCATAAGGCTTCTAGTCTCCCAGACTAGAAACCTCAAAGCCATCTCTGACTCTTCCCCTATACCCCAGTCCACCCTGACTCCTGCCACCACCTCACAGCCACACTGCACTAGTCTCTTTCCTTTCCAGTCCATGATACACACAACTGCTAGATTAATGTTGTGGAATATCCTTTATTCATAATGCTTCTGATCATCATCCTTGGAGGGTGATAGCTGATTGCCTGTGGGATAAATTTCAGCCTCCTTAGCCTGGCATTCAAAGTTCTCCTTGTGTGGACCTAACCCTGTGTATTCTTCCAACCCTATTTCTCACGCTTGGTCCACATCACTGATTCTCAAATTTTAATGTGTCTTAGAATTGCTTGAGGAAGTTGTTATAATGCAGATTCCTGGGTCCCACCTCCTGAGCTTCTGATTCAGTAGGTCTGTAAGCTGGAGTCCAGGAATATGCATTTTAACAAGCTCCCCAAGTGATTTTGATACATTTGATCTACTTGTGAAACAAAGCCCTACATGGACCCTTCTACTCCAGCCAAGTTTCTTACCCCAGGATCTCCTAAACATGCCTTGTACATTTTTTTTGCCTCTATGTTTTTGTTCATTCCATTTCACTCACCAGGAATGCCCTTTCCTCTCTGCCTATGCTTCTCTCCTATTCAATATCACTATACCTATCCTTCAGCTCTACATTCAAATTCACCTCCTCTGTGAAATCTTCTCTGATCATTTTAGACTAAAGTGATCTGTCTCTCCTCTGAACTCCTCCGTCTGTAAAATACATTTGGGGCTGGATGTGGTGGCTCAGGCCTGTAATTCTAATACTTTGGGAGGCTGAGGTGGGAGGACGGCTTGAGCCCAGGAGTTTGAAACCAGCCCTTGCAACATAGCGAGACCCTATTTCTACAAAAAACTAAAACATTAGCTGGGTATGGTGGTGCATACCTGTTATCTCAGCTACTTGGGACTATAGGGAGGCTGAGACGGGAGGATGGCTTGAACATGGGAGGTAGAGAATGCAGTGAGCTGTGGTCGCACCAATGCACTCCAGCCTGGGTGACAGAGTGAGACCCTGCCTCTAAATAAATAAATAAATAAAAATATATTTGGCAAGTACATCTTTTTTTTAAATTTTTTTAAATCCCCATAGCATATGTGCCTAATACATAGTAGGTGCTCAATAGGCATATGTTGAGTTGGACCAAATACTTGTTGATTCATATTAGACAGGGATTCTATCGCATCTCCCCCTGCACATTAGTTCACAAAACATTTATTGAGCACCAATTATGTACAAGGCACTGTGCTAGTTGCTGTGGATAATACAAAAGATGAAGGAGGCTTCCTGTCCTTCTCCTTCTTGGTCATCTTTGAATTTACAGTGCCTAGTGCATAGAAGAGATACTTAATAAATATTTGTTGACTGCTCAAATGAATGACTTCATGAATAAGTGAAGGGATGAAGTTCAGACTGGAAAAATCTTGAGCAAGTACGTAGGGTGGCTGTGTCATAGAGAAATAGGGCAGGAATGGAAGATAAGGCTAGGAAGATAGAGTGGGTATAGTGGATGACTATTATTATTATTATTGTTATTATTTTTAGAGACAGGGTCTCACTCAGTTGCCCAGATGAGTGCAGTGGCATGATCATGGCTCACTGTAGCCTCGAACTCCTGGGCTCAAGTGATCCTCCCACCTTAGCCTCTCGAGTAGCTAGCTAATTTTTAGTGTTTTGTAGAGACAGGGTCTTGTTGTGTTGTCTAACCTGGTCTCCAATTCCTGGGCTCAAGCAATCCTCCCACTTCAGCCTCCCAAAGCACTGGGATGACAGGCATGAGCCACTGCGCCCAGCCTGTCTTTATTTTTTCTTATGAATATTTTCAACCTCAAAAAGATTAGAGAAAATAGTACAGTAACCCCCACATACTCATTATCCACATTAACTAGTTATCAGGACTTTGCCATATTTGCTTCACCTATCATGCCAAACATCGATCACATCATTTTATTCCTAATATTTCTCTATGCGTCTCTTAAAAACGGATATTTTCTAACACAACTACAGAACTGCTAATACACCTAACAAAAGTAACAATAATGCCTTTGTATTATCCATTACCCTGTCCATAATCACATGCCCTCAATTGTCTCAAAACATGTTTTACAGTTGGTTTGTTTGACGGACGTTCCAAAAAAGTTCCACACATGACATTTGGTTGTTATGTCTCTAAAGGCCCTTTCAACAGTCCTCTCTCTTTGACTTGTCACAGAAATCAGGTTGTTTGCTCTGCACAATTCCCACATTCTGGTTTGTCCTCTTATTGTCAGTTAGCTTGTTCACCTATCCCCTATATTTTCTATAAATGGAAGTTAGCTCTGGGCTTGATTAGATTCAAGCTTATTTTTCTTTTTTTCTCGCTTTGGCATAATGATTAAAACAAGATCATTCTGGAGGCAGGAAGACCAGTTAGCAGGTTGTTACCATAGCTGGCTGGGGACAGAAAGAAGATGGGTGAATGTATTTGGAGGTAGAGGAAACCTGATTTACCTACCAATTGAATGCGTGGGGTGAGGAAGAAAGAAGAGTCAAAGATGATTCTAAGGCTTTGAGCCTGCATAACCAGGAGGGTACCAATGGCATCCTATGCGAAGGATGAGTTTTTAATGAGAGCAGCAGGTATCATGGTTAGATTAAAGGAGGAACTTTCTCACAGTAAGAGGCCATCTGCTCTGTTTTTTTTCCAGATAATACTATCTTTCCCAGAAAAAAATTAGATTCGTGGTATAGCTAAACATTTGCTAACGTTTGGAAAACATTTGGAAAAGGACTCCTTATTTTTTGTTAACTAAAAATAGTTAAATTTCCAGCCCCAGGGCCTTGAGAGGGAGGATAGTATATACAATTCTGGATAGAGAGAAGGTAATGCTGATATCTCCCTTGCAGATGAGCCTACTGTCCCATATCATCATGGGTTTCTGAGTCATCAGGCTTGGGTAGGGGAGTGTAGGATGCCAGAACCTGGGATTTCTCTAGGCACAGCCAATGAGCATAGCTCAAGATCCATGTCTTTCCTTGATATTGCCTGAAGTCTCTATCCCACACCCACTCTTCCACCCAATATGGAGGCTGTGTGGACCCTCAGTGGACCATGGCAACAGTGTTCTTGCCAAGGTCAAAAATTGCCTAAAAGCCCTGGGATATTCACTGGACTCCGACAAAGCCCCAAGATTATTTCGACACCTCAGTAGGAACTTGCTTAAGTCGTTGAATTGGATTAGGTGAGAACTACTCTCAGCTCCATCCCATCATACCCTCCTTCATAAAGGCTTTTCTCTCTCTTCCTTCCCCTAGCTCATTTTTCTTCTTGCTTTTTCTTCTGCTCCCCCCTCCCTGCCCTTTCTCTTCCAGCGTACATTTATTCTCTCGAGTTAATCAAACACTGGCCCCTACAGCCCATTGTGTCTCAGATTGATCACTTAAGCAGCGTTATTGATTGCCCAGAAAACCTCAGGAGGTGAGAGTGTTCTGAAAGCTAGGATCTGACAGCTGATTGGCTACCTGTGTCTCACTCGGCAGCCTCAGCTCCTCTGCCGTCTGGAACATCTTTTGAGAAAGGTGAGGGAATGAACAGGGGAGATCCTTAGAGGGCTTCACTTATCTCATCCTTCCTTCATACTGGAGTTAAGGCATGGGAACAGAAGTCTATTGACCACTCCAGGATCTAGCCCTGTACTAATGTTGTGGTGAAAAGGGGAAAGCAAAGGCCCTGCTCTCTGGAAATCCGTAATTTAACAGAAAAATAATACTCATTCATATGAAGTAACTAAGAATAATACAAGATGGAAAACAATTATGTGCCACATTTTTTTGCTCTAAACAGTAAGCACTGTAGGGGTTCAAAGCACAGAGAGAATGAGAGTGTGGGCTGGAACGAGGGGAGAAGTCTTCCCAGAAGAGTTTGAACCTGCGTTATGTTTTGAGTAACATGTGAGATTGAGATTGTTGACTAGAAAAAGAACAGGCTTCTGAGGGGGAGGCACAGTGTAGGGAAAAGGCTGGAGATGGAAATGGTCAGGGTGTTATCAAGAAAGGGTCAGAAAGAAGTCTGACTAGAGGAGAGGGTGTATTTGCAGGCACAGTGGGGAAAAAATGATTGGCTGGGTATGGGACTCCCAGATTTGAAGAGTCTTTGATGTCAGAAGAACTTTGGACTTGGGGAAACCTTGGGGGCTGTCGGACAATTATGCATAGTGATTTAGGATGGTTAGCTATGCAGTTGGAAGCAGAATTGATTGGAATAGGGAGAGACTTGAGACCAGCCTGTAAGATACTACATCAATCTAAGTGAGAGGTGATAAGGGTGGTGGAAGTGGGCATAGAGAGGAGGGTCAAATCCAAAAGGCTCTCAAGGCATTGGCATGGCTGATAAACTACCAAGTAGATTTTCTTGACTTGTTTTTGTCTCACTCGCTCCTTCCTCTTAGCCTCAATACTTACACTTTCTTTGCCTCATGCCCTCAGGACCTTAAGGTGGCAGAGTTTCTGGAGCTAAGATAACATTGGGCATTATAATCAGTTATCCATTCCAAGTAAAGTAGATGCGCACAGGGGCCTTGAGTACCATGACCTGAAACAGTGAGCAATGAGGAATCTGGCTGCAGAATGCAGTTGAGATGATAGCCAAGCTGGGGTGCTGAGTATTACATCCCCCAACAGGGAGGCCAGAGGCAGGCGATGCTTGTGTCTGGTCTGTTTCAAGTCCCCCAGGGCTTCTGAGAGCTGGTAAGAGTGAGGAGACATCTTTCAACTTCCCTGGTAGAATCAGTTTGAAAACTCTTCTGAGCACTTGGGAATCGTCTCAGTGGAGGTCACACCTGTGCCAGAGTATGGCAAGAGCTACCACAGCACTTTGATGCCAGCTGGAGCCCTGTTGTTGCAGCTGGTATAAGGAAACTAAGTGAGGAGTCCACAGGTTGATGGGAGAGCCATGGCCAGGGCCTCTGCCTGCTCACTTGCCTCCCCCACCAACTTTCCCCTCCCCACCCAATCCACTGAATATCAGCCCTGGGTAGGTGTCTGGGCCAGGTCTGCCAGCCCTGGATTGGAGGGAAATAGAGAACTGCAGATAAAGGGATATTTGTGAGATTTTAGTCTCCTTTTACTTGTTCTTCTTGTGGGAGCATATGATGCCTTGTAAAGATGAATGAGTACAGTAGTTCTGCTCAGGCTGTGGGCTCCTAACTGCCAAGGGAGCTCTGCTCTGAGGGCAGGACCACCCAATCAAACAGGCTTCTCCTTGCTTCTGATCCAAACCCACTGGGAAAACAGAGGAACAGATGGCTAGATTGGTAGATGAACACACGTGTGTGTGCGAGCGTGCATGCAAGCATACGCGCACACACACACACACACACACACACTGCATAGTCTGTCAATCAGCGGCCTCCAGCACTTCCCTGCTAAAGATTTCTGTTTTGATTTCTGTAAAGTCTTCTGATTGCAGATTTGAGGCAGGGGTGGTGGTTGGTGGCTAAGAAGTAGGCAGGTGTCCAGAGTGGAAAATGCTTATGCAGGTGAAGGATTGAGAAGAGAGAATGCAAGTCACTGACTAGGGTAGTTTGTATATTTACTACCCTTCTGATGGAAAAACCCGTTTAAGACAGAAAGAAGAGGGCATGATGGCAACAACTGGCTTAGGAGTCAACCAGGTAAGTGTCAAGATCTCTCAATTTGGAGATTCTGCTACAATCTGTACTCACTGTTTCTCTCCTAAGTTTTGTCATTGGTTTATACATTTCTTCCTTCAGTAATTGTTCTCTTTATCATCCCACTTCTAACCTAGACCCAAGCAAGTTGATTTCAGAAACTGAAGTACCCAGAGGGTTTTTTTTTTTTTTTTTGACAGGGTCTCAGTCTGTTGCCTAGGCTGGAGTGCAGTTGCACCACCACGGCTCACTGCAACCTCTACCTCCCGGGCTCAAGTAATCCTCCCATCTCAGCCTCCCAAGTAGCTGGGACTACAGGTCCATGCCACCATGCCCAACTAATTTTGTTTATGTTTTGTAGATATGAGCTCTCACTATGTTGCCCAGGCTGGTCTTGAACTCCTGAGCTCAAGCGATCCTACCACCCGGGCCTCCCAAAGTGCTGGGATTATAGGCATTAGCTACCATGCCTATAATGGTAGCCCCCAGAGGATGTTTTAAATAAATTTGCCTCCAATCCTGTATCCATATGGCCGGGAATCTGGATCTCGCTTTTGTGGACTGGGGTTCTGAAAACCAGCCCACTCACAGGGCTGACGAGGGTCCTGTGTGCCGCACTGGCCCTGTTGCCACCATCAGTGAAATTGCAGAGAATGCAGATATGATTAATAAAGTGAGTGTTGTTCCATATTCATCTCGTCACCTACAGTCGAGCTGTAATCTTTATAATATGTAGAGAAATCACTCACTGACAGAGGAAAAAGAGGGGGTTCTTTAAACAGACCCACTAGTCCGCTGCTGCCACACAGTTTAGTGTCTGTCACCTGCAAAGTCCAAATCAGCATTGGCTGTTGGGTCTGCTTTCTTTTCTTCCCCCGACCCGCTTTAGAGATTTCCACACTTAGTCTAAATATAGCTTGTCCTGCTTTGGAATTCTAGGTGATTGCTGGAAATGATAAAGTCTGGCCTTTAACCGGAGCTTCAGTTGCATTTCATTATTACCTTTAAGGACATTCTCTCTTTGGAGTTTACCATCATTTAAAATTCATCACATCTAGAAGCAAACTCAGGATCTCTTCTCCAACCTTACCCTCCACGCTGAAAGCTCCTGCCCCTCTTCAGCAGGCTGTATCTTTGTCTCTATCAATGACACCATCATTCTTTTGATAGCCCAAGGCCTGAGACTTGGAATCAATCACTCCCTCCCCACTCCAGTCAGTCACCACAGTTCATCTCTTGGCAGTTCATCTCTCACAGGTGCCTCATGAATCCACCCCCTCTTGACCATTCCCACTGCCACCATCATAGCCTAAGCTCTCATTACCTCATGCTTAGATTACTGCAGCAGCCTCCTAACTGGTCACTCTGCATTCAGCCTCCCCATCAGCACCAAGTGATCCTTCAACGCTGCTGCCAGAGGAATCTCCTTAAATCATCTTTCATTATGTCATTCCCTGCTCAAGAACCTATAATAGTGCCCTTTTGCTTACTATATCAAATAGAAGCTCCTCTTCCTGGTATATGAGGCCTGCCTTCCACAACAGCTGGAATTCACTATACATATACATATACATATACATATACATATACATATACATATATGTATATGTATACGTATACATACACGTGTGTGTGTGTCTGTGTGTCTCTGTGTGTGTATCCCTCTGCCCCACTTCTTCCCAACGCCCAGACTCCCCTAGCCTCCTTACTCTCCCTGTCCACCGTACCCCACTTGGTGCTTACTCTTATCCCTGCAGTCATTTTTTTTCTTCCCCCAGCCTGCAGTGGCCCCCTTTGCTCCATCTCTGGAAATCCTTCCATCATATCCTCTAACCAACAAGCTCAAGTCCAGCCTCTGCTATGAAGACTTCCTGATTATTCTAGCTCTCATTGGCTGCCCCCGTTTTAAAAATTATAATTTTTCCCTTATCATAAAAGTAATATCTATGCATAGTAGAAAACTTTGAGAATACAGAAAAATATAGAGGAAAAAAAAGCACCCACAATTCCACCTCTTCCTTTTTGGAATCTGAACAGTCTTTCCACCACAATTCAACACTTGATCCCACCATCTCATATTACTTTAATTTTTCTTTCTCCCCAGCTAGAGAGTGAACTCTTCAGGGGCCTCTTTCATCAAGGTATCCTCCAGGCCTGATCCAGACACACATTGCAGAGGCTCAGCAAACACTAATTAGTAGAGAAGGGGAGATGAACTGTACATCATCCAGGCTGTATCTTCCGCACCCTCCACCATGGCCTAGGGTAGAGGGGTGCATGTTTCAGCATCAGGGCTTGGGGCTTCATGCCCCACACAGCCAATGGCTCTGTTACTTCCTCTTCCAGGTGAGGAATGATGCACCTGGAGAGAAGGGAATGCACATCAAGAGAGGGCTGAAAGCTTAGGGTGCAAAATGCCCTGGAATTCTGCTGCCTCGGATGACACAATCCCCTTGCCATACTAGATTTTTACCCCTTTAAGAAGCCCCTGGAAACGTTAATTCATCCTGGTGGCCAGAATCAGCTTTTCCTAATATTTTGGCATTAACTGGCAAGAATCCACAGTTGCCCCCTTTGCCCATCATATTAAAGGGAAATCTCTCACCTGGGTCTTTGCAGACCACCTGCCAGTTCATTTGCCTTCCTTGTTTCTCACTAAAGTATTTCTCCTGATTTCACCAACTAATCCCTTCACTTTAACCAAGCCAGCCAATGTGCCATCTCCTCAAAAACTGAATTTCAGTTGTCTGCTGTCTGCCACCACCCCCACAACCTCAGCTCCAGGCGCAGCTCAGGGTAGTCCTTCTTACATAAATACTGTCCCTATTTTTCTCCACCACTGAGGTTTGTGACCCCCAGCAACATGATCTGCATTGACCTCATACTCAGTGTGCAATCTTCTGGGTGCTTGTGTAATTATTTTGTTTTAAAATATTAATATGTACTTGCTATTATATGATCATATCAAAGTGTTCCCCAGCTGTTTCCCATTTGGGTTTTATAAAAAGCATTAGGCAGAGCGTGTACTCTGGAGTCGGCCTTACCATTTTGTGTATTTCATATTTGAATACACATTTTTAACATTTCTGAAACTGAAATGCTTCTTATGATCTATGGTTCATTGTAGTTTAATTGGCAGTATTTCTTCTTTGTTAGGGAAATCTGAGAAAATGTTGCCTCTTACAGTTGATAGCATCTTAGAGTCAATGAAATGCAGTACTATGTTACTTAACCTCTCTGAGACCCAGTTCCTTTATCTGCAAAATACCTATGTCAGGAGGCTATTGTTGTGAGAACTCAAAGATAATATTTCTATAGCACTCAGCACAGGGCTAAGTGCTATACTTCCCACTTTGATAGAGGCTCAATAAATGCTAGCAATTGTAATCCCCACACTATATTAACTGTAAACCCCACAAGGGCAAGAACATGTTGTTTCCTCTTCTAGCAGATGGTCTGATGTGAAGGATGGAAAAAGGTTCCCTTTCTAAAAATATCTCCTTGCTGGACTGCCAAACAGACAAAATTTCAACATTAATCACTCCTTCGAGTTAAGGCATTATCTCCAGAAGACCTCTGTTAAAATGCAAATATGTCACTTGGGAGGGTAACACATTAATTCATTAGCATTTCTGATCCCATTAGTGCAGATTAGTTTATCAGATTAACTAGCTGTCACCAAGCAAACCCTGAGAGCCCTAGTATGGGGGATGGTAAGACGTGATGATTTCAGGTGGAAGTGGAGCTAGGGGACCAGGTAGTCCTGAGTTTGGGGCCACCTCTAATCTAATCTTGCCTTTTGGGATTTGTTTGTAGGTAAGATTGTGGCTCTTTTCTGTGATAAACTAGAAAGGGTCTCAGTGACATAGACAGAAACACGTGGGTGGGAGGAAATGCAAAGCTGGAAGGGACGTTGGACCTTAGAGATCATCTAATCCACTCTCCCCCTCAAATTTTTAGCTCTCATCATCAAGGCATTCACTGCCTCCCAAGGTAGCCTATTCTGTTGAACAACTCTAATTAGCACATTTTTTGATAGCGAGCTAATAGCAATCTTATACTTCTTTCCTCCTTCCTTTTGGCAGCCCCTTTAAAATATCTGAATATAGCTATCATGTTCCCTCAAGTCTGTCTATCTTTTGACTTTTATTTTTATTTTTATTTATTTTTTTGCTAAATCTACCCAGTTTGCTCAGTGATTCCTTTTGTGATATGGTTCCACAGCTGAGCTTCTTAACCTGGAGGTCCGTGAACCTCCTGAAATTTTATGTAGAATGTTGGCTTGTATCTCCATGTCTAGAAAATGTCCTAGCCTATTGACCCACTAGCATATTAGTCACTTTCCTTTGGCAACACTCCAATTTGTAAGGCTGCCTCTTAGGGGTCCTTTCCAGAAGGGAAACACTCCAATTTGTAAGGCTGCCTCTTAGGGGTCCTTTCCAGTACTGAGCACAGTACTCCTACAGTACTCAGAGTAGCACAGAGTACAGTAGCCAGAGTGCTTTTATTAGCTGCCTGATGTTGCACAGTTCTCAACTTTGTGGAGTTCTCAATTTAATGGATGAGAACTTCCTATTCTTAGGTAGCTGATGCCTCCCAAGATTAGGTCACCTGATTCAAAAGAACACCTTGGTGTTCACCCCGCTCAGTTCACCAGGTTGATGAGCATCTCAGCTGTTTTAAGGGGAGCTACTGGAGGTCACTTTTGGGGACCTATCTGGTCAGGACACTTAGTAAGCTGGCAGAGAAACAGTGTGACTGAGTACAGCCCTCAAGTTCTCTCCAGTGCCTCCCATTTTTCTAATACCGTACACAATAAAGAAGTGACTGGCTCATGCACATATATGGGAGAACCCAGAGAGAGGACCAGTGCTCCCAGCTAGCCTTTCTTGAGGCATCATGCCCAGTGGGGTGTAGAGAATAGAGTCTGGGGGACTGGTGGTGTCAGTGAAGAACAAAGTCACAAATGGCAAATGATTCAGGAAGGACCTGATTCAGCTATCAAACATGAGTGTATCAACGTGAGAAATAGACATGTCTAGGCTGGGCGCGGTGGCTCACACCTATAATCCCAGCACTTTGGGAGGTCAAGGCGGGTAGATCACTGTATGTCAGGAGTTTGAGACCAGCCTGGCCAATGTAACAAAACCCTGTCTCTACAAAAAACACAAAAATTAGCCAGGAATAGTAGTACGCACCTGTAATCCCGGCTACTCAGGAGGCTGAGGGAGGAGAATGACTTGAACCCAGGAAGCGGAGGTTGCAGTGAGCCAAGATTGTGCCACTGCACTCAGCCTGGGTGACAGAGTGATACAGCGTCTAAAAAAAGAAAAAGAAAAAAGAAATAGACATGTCTTGAGATAGGCTCTCCTCTATTCCCTCCATACTACTCTCCCAGACACAGCACACACACAAAAAGTATTAAAGACACTTGGGACTGTATGAGATTGGAGCAGGCCAATTGGTAAGTGACAACCACCTATAATGTGTGGCACGAGACAGCCAGATCACCAGGGTCCTCTGGTCATTTATATCTTCCCTATGGCCTGGTGGTTGATCCAGTCTAACCATCACTGCCTTCTCTAACTGTAAGGGTGCCTGACTTTCCCACCATTACAGTCACTATTTAAAGTTTAAATATTAAGGACTGTTATGAAATGCAACTAAGTTATCTGAGAGGGGAAATATGTCAAATAGAATACTGGTCCTTTAAGCTGCTCTACCAAAAAGAAAAGAAAAAAAAATCCGTGGCTGGCCAAATAAGTTTGAGAAATGCTGTATACCTACCTCTCTTAGAGCTTTGTAATGCACATTAGCATATGAAAGGCTCTGAGAAGTTTTGCAGTAGAGGAACTTGCTAAAAACATAGTTTTGTGGCTTCCAATACTTATTTGACTATAGGTCGCCATCTCCTTCTTTTCCTCCTCAAATATACCTTATTAACAGCCACATAACAGCTGTGGAGAATAAAGCTTTCAGCCATGACCATTTCACACCTTGCCGCACAAATGACTCAATGCACCCAACGTTCTGCAGAAATGGGACAGGGACAGGTGAATTTTGTTTTGTGGGGAGGTTGTACAAGACTCTTGGGGCAGGGAGAAATCCCTGGGAGTCTGGGAGAGGGGACCTCAAAATGGAGATGAGGACCGGACAGGGAATGCTGGAGACCAGCTCCCCCCACCTCACAGTTTTGCCACTGGCCAGCCCTGATAGATTCTGTGCTCTCTGCACTGAGCCAACAGTGAACAGAGTGGAGCAGCTTTGGCCAGGCTAGGACCCTGCAGGGCCGTTTGTGGTCATTGGCTTCTCAGCTGGGGGCTTTCCACTTTCATTCCCTGTCCTGTTGCTCTCCACTTCCCTCCCTGGGCCTCTGGCGCATTTTCTATTTCCCAGTCTACTAGTGGATCCGTTTCATTTGGGTCTTGTTCTTTCCTTTTCCCTTCAGTGGGACTGAGAAGGCCTTTGAGTTTGCTGCTGCCGAAGGGAGGAAGGAGAGGATGGAGTGAGAGGAAAGGCAAGGAAAATCACATGGCCTCTTCTGCAGTGCGTGGAGCAAGTCTGTATTTTCCCTGGACCCTCAGGGCAGGAATGGGCCCTTTTATAGTCACCACTGGGCCTTGGGGCAAGGGGTACCATAGATTCCTCTGGAAGCGAAGAAAACTCCCACCTTTAGCCAAGAGACTCTAAGAGGAGTTGACAGTCAGAAAGGCCAAGAAAGGACTGACTCCAACACCTCCCCCCACTGACCACGTTCACAGTCCACAGGCACAGGCTCACAAAGAGACGTAAGCACAGGACTATAGATAAGTAGTCCCTTACTACTTATAGGGGACTTCCTTTCCCCTCACACCTTATGACTACATCACTAAAGGTCTATTAATCATAGTTCGTTTTACATGGAACATCATGTCTGGCTGATTTCCCCTAGTTTTAATGCTTCTAATACCAATGACTCAAGATCCTCACTAGGCAGTTTATTCTGCTCCCTAACTGCATTAAGGTTAGGAAATGGGCTTTTCCCCCTCTCTCACTAGATTATTTCTGTTTTTAGATGTGAAGAGCCTAGGCCTCTCTCTCTCTCTCTCTCTCTCCCTCCCTCCCTCTCTCCATTTTTCCTCATCCACACAAGGGTCACTGAGGCCTGCAGTATTATTCCACATTCCTACTCAGACAGAGACTCCCAGAGTTTGCTTTGCAGCCTCAAAATGTCCTAGCCACCTTGCAGTTTGGGTACCGAATGCCACCTCCTGTTCTAAGACCAAGATTTCCTTAGATTTCCTTTTCTTCAACATATATTGATGGCCTTCAGCTTTTGCCTGTCTGGTAGGCCCTTCTATCTTTCCTTTTGACTTCTTTGTGGCTTCTCCACTACAAAGACTCTTTCCACTACCCAGAAACTGCAGAAAACCTGCCAATCTTCCCACTCCCACATCGGGCTTCTGCAGATCACTTCTTTGGAAAGTTCAAGACTAGAACTTTGTGCAGTCAAAAAGCCCACCCCTACTCTACTTCTCCCCATCGTGTGGTTAAATGGATGAAAACATTGAGGCATGGGCAAGAACGATTTTACTCTCTAAAGTATGGTCTCAGGATTTACTAGATGCCATGGAAAACTGAAGACAATAACATAGGCCTTGCCCTTATGAAACTTGTTCTCTAGCTAGGGAAAAGCACACAAACGAACTTGCAGGTGAAATATTTTTTTCATTCAACCAACAAATATTCATTGATCTCCTCGTGCCAGGCTCTGTTCTAGATGCTGGAGGTACCATGGTGAACAGGACAGACAAAATCCCTGCCCTTCTGGAGCATGTGTTTTAATAGGGACACATGTTTAAAAGTGAACAAATAAATAATCACAATTTATATTGATATGTGCTAGGAAGGAGAGAAACAAGGGGCTGTGCTGAGGAGTAACAGGGAGCTACTTCAGCTAGAGCAGCAAGGAAAGGCTTCTCTGAAGAGGTGACATTTGAATTAAGAATTGAATGGCCTGAGAACAGTCTACATTGTGTGCCTCAGACTACAGATAGCATCAGATTTCAGAAATAAGAAAAATGTGGGCAGGAAAAACTGGGGAAGACTTTCGGGAGGAGATGGGGTCTGGCTCAGTCCAGTGCATGAGACAGAGCTTTGGCCACCAGCTTTGCAGCATTGGCCTCACTTTGGCAAAACTGAGAGATACACCTCCACTTGGGTAGAGGATCCATAGTCTTCTCTTTGGAATTTCACACAACCACTGTAAGAGAAAGGGTCTTCAACATTTCTCCAGATGATCTGACTATAAAATACTTTCGTATTTCACACCTAATTGTTTCCAACAAACATTGATGATTTTCAAGTGGGAGAAAATCAGGAAGATGATATATGGGGAAACCAGGGGATTATTGTAGCTACAGGTAGAAGTTATGTGGTGGAGAATAGAGAACAATATGTAGAGTGGGGGTGGATTATGGTAAGGGTCATGAAGAGGACTTTGGACTTGATCCAGTAGGCATTGAAAAACTGCTGTAGGTTTTTGAGCAAGGAAATGTATATTAGTCCATTTTCACACTGCTGATAAAGACATACCTGAGACTGGGCAATTTACAAAAGAAAGAGGTTTATTGGACTACAGTTCCACATGGTTGGGGAGGCCTCACAATCATGGCAAAAGGCAAGGAGAAGCAAGTCACATCTCACGTGGATGGCAGCAGGCAAAGACGGCTTAAAATGGTTTTAAAACCATCGGATCTCATGAGACCCATTCACTATCACGAGAACAGCATGAAAAAGACCTGCCCCCATGATTCAGTCATCTCCCACTGGGTCCCTCCCACAACATATGGGAATTATGGGAGCTACAAGATGAGATTTGGGTGTGGACACAGAGCCAAACCATATCAAAATGAAAGGAAGAAAAGGATAGAAAGAAAGGGCTCTAATACTTCTTGGTAACCAGATTCCTTCCTTTTGCCCAACACATGTGGACTTCCCATGAGTAATATGGTTATGAGCATGGGCTCAAATCCCAGCTCCGCCACTTAGTGACTGTGAACTTGGACAAGTTGCTTAACTCCTCTGTGCCTCACTTTCTTCCTCTTTAGAATGGGGTGGTTATGAGGATTAAATGAGTTAATAATTGTGAAGTGCATAGAACAGTGCTTATTTAGTTAGTACTCAATAAACTTTAGCTATCATTATCCAAAGAGGAAACTGGTACGAGGAGGGTACAGTCTGGATACTGCCCTTAATTTGTATATTTGGGTCAAAGTTTGATCATCTGAGGATTCTAAGACACTGTGAACATTGCCTAGGCCTAGGACTCACTGTATGCAAGGTAACGCTGGACACTCTGCCCCAGTAATCTTTTCTATTAGCCTTCCGCCAGCATCCGAAATCCCCAGTGTTCATTAGTAGCAATCTGAAGACTCAAGTATTTTTAACTGAATTAAGGTCTCGTCTTGTCTGGCAGTAAAAAAAAAGAGAAATTGAACATTAGATCACCAGCCATTGTCAATTGGGATAAAGCAGAGCTTTGAGGAAATGGATACTATTGCTCTATAACAAATTGTCCCAACATTTAGCCAATAAACAAGAATAAACATCATCTTACAGCTTCTGTGGATCAGGAACTTGGTTATGACTTAGTTGGGTGGTTCTGGCTCAGGGTCACTCATGAGATTGCATTCAAGCTGTGGGTCAAGGTTGCAGTATCTGAAGACTCAACTGGGGCTGACGGATGTGCCTCCAAACTCACTCATGTGGTGCTGGCAGGCTTCGTTTCCTCACAGGCTGTTGGACTGAGAGTTTCTGTTCCTTGTCATGCCATTTGGGCCTCTCTATTAGGTTGTTCCTCACAACACAGCAGCTTGCTTTCTGTGGCATGATTGATGAGACAGAGAGAGTGCACATCTAGGCCAGCCCAAGGCAGAAGCCACAGTCTTTTTATAACCTTGTCTTGGAAGCTATATCCTATCACTTCTGCCATATTCTATTCATTAGAAGTGAGTTACTAGGTTCAGACCATGCTCAGGGGAGGGGATACACAAGGGTGTGAACATCAGGAGGTGGGGATTATTTGGCAACATTTTACAGGCTGGCTATCACAGATGGATAAGTATTGATGGTAGGAGGTAAAAGAAAAGGCTGTAGTGAAATGAAAAATTGGAATCTCCTGGCTAATTGGAAGCCAGCATAAATAATTACTGGACTCAGTGGTAGCCAAAAGTGTTGGGTACCTAAAGAGCAAAGAGAGGAACCAAAGGGTGGGTGGTGGTACCTGGAAGGTATTTGACCCACACCCAGGGTTGCTGAAGTCCTGGGACCCTCCTTAGATCCAAGCTCAAGTTTGTTGTGCAGAGTATCACCTGCCTTTGCTCAGAAAGCCCAGCCCTATGGGAGTGGCCAGGGAATAAGGAGAAAGCTAGGATGAGGCCCACGAAGCTCAGTGGCAGCAGAAGCAAGAGAGGGGAATGCAGGTTCAGCAATCGCGTTTGTTTGCAGTTGGGAAAGTTGTTAATTTTAGCTTCACACAAGGGGCTGAAGCAGGAGGGTTTGTCATTTATGCTGAGCTAGCCCTTGGCTGCCTCCCACAGGCCACTGCCGCAGTCGCAGTGTCAGCTCCAAGCCTCTTCTTTCCCTCCCTCCCTCCCTCCCTTCCTTCCTTCCTTCCTTCCTTCCTTCCTTCCTTCCTCCCTCCCTCCTTCCCTCCCTCCTCCCTTCCCTTCCCTTCCCTTTCTTTCTCTTTCTTTTCTTTCTTTCTCCTTCCTTCCTTCCTTCCTTCCTTCCTCCCTCCCTCCCTCCCTCCTCCCTTCCCTTCCCTTCCCTTTCTTTCTCTTTCTTTTCTTTCTTTCTCCTTCCTTCCTTCCTTCCTTCCTTCCTTCCTTCCTTCCTTCCTTCCCTCCCTCCCTCCCTTCCTTCCTTCTTTGTTCTAAAAAAAAAAAAACGGGATACATGTGCAGAACATGCAGGTTTGTTACATAGGTATAGGTGTACCATGGTGGTTTGCTGCACCTATTGACCTGTCCTCTAAGTTCCCACCCTCAACCCCCCCAACAGGCCCTGGTGTGTATTGTTCCCCTCTCTGTGTCCATGTGTTCTCAATATTCAACTCCCACTTATGAGTAAGAACATGCAGTGTTTGGTTTTCTGTTCCTGTGTTAGTTTGCTGAGAATGATGGCTTCTAGCTTCATCCATGTCCCTGCAAAGGTCATAGTCTCATTCCTTTTTATGGCTGCATAGTATTCCGTGGTGTATGTGTGCCACATTTTCTTTATCCAGTCTATCATTGACGGGCATTTGGGTTGGTTCCATGTCTTTGCTATTGTAAATAGTGCTGCAATAAACATACATGTGCATGTGTTTTTATAGCAGAATGATTTATATTCCTTTGGGTATATACCCAGTAATGGGATTGCTGAGTCAAATGGTATTTCTGTTTCTAGATCCTTGAAGAATCGCCATACTGTCTTCCACAATGGTTGAACTAATTTGCACTCCCACCAACAGTATAAAAGCGTTCCTATTTCTCCACAGCCTCGCCAGCATCTATTGTTTCCTGACTTTTTAATAATCGCCATTCTGACAGGTGTGAGATGGTAGCTCATTGTGGTTTTGATTGGCATTTCTCTGATGATCAGTGATAATGAGCTTTTTTTCATATGTTTGTTGGCCACATAAATGTCTTCCTTTGAAAAGTGTCTGTTCATATCCTTTGCCCACTTTTGGATGGGGTTGATTTTTTCTTATAAATATGTTTGAATTCCTTGTAAATTCTGAATGTTAGACCTTTGTCAGATGGGTAGATTCCAAAAATTTTTTCCCATTCTGTAGGTTGCCTGTTCACTCTGATGATCGTTTCTTTTGCTGTGCAAAAGCTGTTTAGTTTAATTAGATCACATTTGTCAATTTTGGCTTTTGTTGCCATTGCTTTTGGTGTTTTAGTCATGAAGTCTTTGCCAATGCCTATGTCCTGAATGGTATTGCCTAGGTTTTCTTCTAGGGTTTTTATGGTTTAGGGTTTTACATTTAAGTCGTTAATCCATCTTGAGTTAATTTTTGTATAAGGGCCAAGGTGGCCAACTAGAAGCAGTGGCATTTGGAGGCTCCCATAAAAAAAAAAGAAAACCATAATAAGTGTGTGAATCCTTCACCGGCAACCAAGGTATCCAGGTTCTCTCATCCAAGCCGCTTTTTATGGGAGGGTGAGCTCGGCTCACAGTAATGAAAGGTGCATGGGCTCCCTTGGGCCTGTTGGGTCTGAGACGCTAGGTAGAGGGGCCCAGCCAGCACCAGGCAAAACAGTGCACTAGGCCAGCAACTGCCTGCTGACATCTCCTTTTTCCCTTTATCACTTCTGTGTTCCCATCCTGGATCTACCACTTGCTGATTTTGTGACTTAGGGCAAGTCACTTTATTTCTCAGCACCTCCATTTCTTCCTCTGCAAAATGTAGATAGTCTCTAGCTTACAGAAGTGGTCTGAGGAATCAGTGAGCTCATGTAGGTAAAGCACTAATAAATGGTAGCTGCTGTTACTTAATTTACCCACCCCTGACTCAGACCACCCAGCCCAAAAGGGGCAGGTCTCTCCTGGAACAGGACCCCTTACCCAAGCCAATCAAAAACCCTCTCTGAGTGTAAGTGGCTTCTTTTGCGGAGAACTTTACATGAGTAAGGCACTCTAATGATCTTCAGTTTATGTAAAAAGATACTGGCTCAGAGAGGTGTAGTGACTTGCTCAGGGCACACAGCTAATAAGTGGCAGAGTTGGGACCGTAACTCAAATCTGTTATGGTCCCAAATCTGGCCTTTCTCTCTTTTTCTACAGAAAGTATTTGATTGACACCACTATGTGAGAGATATGAGCTCCTGCAGAGGTGAGAAAAAGTTACAGTGGATTCCAGGCCCTGGAACCAGAGAGGCTGGAAACCTTTCAGTTGGCGGCCATAATGTCCTGGATGCACTTGTAGTTGCAGACTTTTGTGTAGATGCCAGGTTTGCCTTTGCGGGCATAGAATCTGTCCTTTTTCTATTCTACCTCCCAGTTGTTTGGCCCTGAACAGGATTTCAGGATGTGATAGAGGTAGATACCTTGCCAGAGTTTGGCTACAAAGGTAGAAAGCTTTAGGTCCAGATCATGTGACCTTTTGGAGCACCACAAACTTGACTTTGCAGAGAAGTTTCTACTACACTTCCACATGGCAGAGCCAGGAGTAGAGGGTCTAATTAGTGTAATATGACACTCTTTTACCCTCACCCCCAACATACACACACTTTTCTCCCAGATGGCCAATTTCCTTTTGAACACATTTCTGAGTCCAAGAAACAGGGATGCAGGTGTGGGTGTGTGTATTTGAGGGCCTGTTCAAAATGCTAAGTGCGGGACTGGGTGTGGTGGCTCACGCCTGTAATCCCAGCACTTTGGGAGGCCGAGGCGGGTGGATCACCTGAGGTCAGGAGTTTGAGACCAGCCTGGCCAACATGGTAAAACCCCATCTCTACTAAAAATACAAAAAATTAGCTGGGCGTGGTGGCAGGCATCTGTAATCCCAGCTACTTGTGAGGCTGAGGCAGGAGAATTGCTTGAACCTGGGAGGCGGAGGTTACAGTGAGCTGGGATCACGCCATTGCACTCCAGCCTGGGCTACAGAGCGAGACTCTTTCTCAAAACGAAACAAAACCAAAATGCTAAGCTCCAAGTACACAGTCTTCCTCCCAGAGATGCAAGTATCCTTTCCCTGTTACCACGGGAACCTCAGTCCCTACAGCAGGAGGAGGTCATCTGGGCTGGCCACAACTTGCCCTGGCCGTGCAGCTTAGGGCAGCCTCTCCTTTATTTACAATAGCTGCAGAGAAGGAAGAGCTTGAAATCCTTGGAGCTTGAGGTAAGGAATTCGGAATAGAGAAGATTCCAGAATTGAGGCTTGGTCTAGAGAGAGGGAGGCTAGGTGAAGAATATGCATGCCTGAGAGGTGGAAAGAGAATAAAGAAGAAAAACCACAAGGATCAAGAGATAGGAAAAGAGGAAATAAAGGAAGAGAGGAGTTTGAGAGATATGAAGGAATGGGTAAAAGATAAAGAGGGCAACTCAAAGAGCAAAATGTAGAGAAATACTAGGTGGCTTCCAGAATTGTCATATAGGAAGAATTTGGGGACAAAAATCTCATTGGTAGGGGGTTTAGGAGGCTTTTCTGAAAACTCCCTTTGCCACGTGGTTTTTACATAGGTTGCATATTCACTGGAAATAGCTTGTGGGGGTGAATCGCAGGTGATGCTAAGGATTAATGGGGGACGGCTGATTCCTCTGCAAGCCACCCCTTGCCACTACTGCCACTAATGAACAACATTTGCAAAGTGCCTACTCTGTGCTGGAAAATATGAGTTTGAAGAAAATGAAACAGCAGAAAGTACATGGTGGGGGAAAAGGATAAGGCTCAAAGGCTGCAATAGATTAAATTGCCCTGCAGGGCTGGTGATGGGGATTTTGTGCTCTTCAGCCCAAGGAAGACAAACGGACTAAATGAAGGTTCAGTATGGGAGACTACAAGTAGAGAACGGGTGTATATTTCAGAATCTTATTTTAGAGTACTATCAGGCCCACCTCCAACAGGGGGACCAGCTCTGAATTTAGAGTAGAGGACACCAAATGTGTCTGAATATGTGTATGTGTGTGTGTGTGTATGTTCACAGGGAGAAAAATTTCCTCTCCTGGAACACAGATGCATTACACATCTATGGATAACACATATGAATACGTGTGTATGAGAGAGATTATTCTCTCTCTTGTCCGGGTGTCAGTAGGTCTTCATTTGGCCGATGAAAGCCACCTTAGTCCCAGCTCTCCTCCCTCTTTGAGCTACTTTCAAGTGTCTGCTCTGCTCTGTGGAAGAGGGGCCCTGATTGGGGATGTGTTTTTTGTTTTCTGCGGTTCCGTTTTCCTCTGCCCCAACCTTAGCCTGAGCTGCTATTTTCTCAACAACATCCAAAGGGGGAAGCAATCATTGGTTTGAGAAGAATCTCTGAGCCAATGAAATGTCAGCTCAGCTATTATTTCCAGGTGCCTAAAGGAGAATTATCCATAGACGGAGCAAAACCTCTGTTGACCAGAATATTTGAGGATGGGCAGATAATTACACAGTTTTCTGGTGAATCAGGGTTATAATTTTGATTCATTGTTGAAGTTCTCTCTAAAGTATGAAACCTCTTTCTTACCTTAGAATGTAAGGCTCAGTGAAATGGATTCTGTGTTTGATGACTAAGGACCTTGCTTTCTAAATATCAGCCATAATATTTAGTCTCATAGAAAGGTTGTATGGTGTAGCAGTTAGAACACCGAATTCTAGGAGTCAGAGGATGTGGGTTCCACTTTGAGTGCAGCCGCATATTAACAGGTGATTTTGGGCAGTGGTTTATCATTTCTGAGCCTCAATTTCCTCACTTGTAAAATGAAGTGGTGTTATTTTTATTTTATTTTATTTTATTTTATTTTATTTTATTTTATTTTATTTTATTTTTGAGAAAGAGCCTTGCTTTGTCGCCAGGCTGGAGCGCAGTGGCACAATCTCGGCTCACTGTAACCTCCGCCTCCTGGGTTCAAGCGATTCTCCTGCCTCAGCCTCCCGAGTAGCTGGGATTACAGGTGCCTGCCACCACGCCTGGCTAATTTTTTGTATTTTTAGTAGAGACAGGTTTTCACCATGTTGGCCAGGATGGTCTCCATCTCTTGACCTTAAGTGATCTGCCTACCTTGGCCTCCCAAAGTGCTGGGATTACAGGCGTGAGCCACCACGCCCGGCCTGAAGTGGTGTTATTTTTATAAGATGGAGAAAGTATAGGTAAAAATGTGGACTGAACTCAGACCATCTCTTGGAAATTACTTACTTGAATTATCTCCTCATGCAGGCTTACTTCATTATTCTTTGCCTCTTTCTCCAAACAGCTGAGTGAAGGAAAAAAAGGTATATGATCAATCAATAGATCGAATACATTGGATTTTGTTGGCTGAATTTTTATAATTTATCCCATTTCCTCACTAGAATCTTAACCACTGAGGACATACTGTGTCTGTCCAAACCATTCAGACCCCTTAGCTCCCAGTTGCAAACATGTCACCAATGCTTAGTCGTATTTAGTAATGGTGCCTGTGCTGATGCCTTTGTCACCCTACCACTGGGCCAGGCTGTAGGCTCACACAGGATCCTCACATTGATATCTCTGGACTAGCACAGTGCCTGGCATTCAGTGAGTGCTTAGTAAATGGTAGCTGCTATTTCTGGTATCATTATTCTTTGGGGCTACCCAGAAACTGATGAAGACAGTGGAAATGAATGCAGATTTCCAGTTCTCTTGCGATTGCCAGAGTTATATGCAGAATCATGGTGAGGAGAATGTTAGATCAGGAAGATACCTTACAGATGAAGAAGCTACAGCTGGACAGTCCTAACTCAGGCCATATGCAAGAGGCAAGTATAACCACTCTCTCTTCAGAAAGGAAAAAACTGAAGAAGTTTGTAGTCTCAGCTCAGTCCCTTCCCCCATCTCTTTCCCATCTGCTGGTTGGCTGGGATTACTTCACCTGGTTAGGCTGAGGGTTTGGGATAGAGGAAGGACTGGCCTCCAGGGTAGGATTCCAAGCCTAGGTGACTTGAGAGGACCTGGGGCCTTAATAAAGGAAAGCAGGAATGAATGGGGAAGCCAAGCTAGAAGGACAGCCAGAGGGCATCTAGCTAGGGACTGGTACAAGGGGGTGGTAGTGGTAGCATATATGTCTCTTCTTAAAGATATCCAACCTATTCCCCAGTTTTGCCTAAGGATACTGGAGTTGTAGTGTGCTGGCCTTGCCCCAGGGAATCCCTTTGGTGCCCCAGGACACAGGACGAGCCAGCTGGGTGCCCTAGGGCTGCTGGCATCCTGGCTCAGTGATTCTGCAGGCAGAGCTGAGCTGGTGGAGGTGCGGGAGGGGGTGTGGGGGGTGGGGAGCACCTACTGCAGAGAGAACTGTGGGGGGAGAGGCCAGGCAACTGGCTCACCCAGGATGGGACTGTCATATAGAAATATTCCCATCTGGATAGTTCTAGAGAAGCAAGTCTGGGTAATGATAAACTATGAATTTTATGCATGAGCTGAACATTGAAAAACTTCAGCCCCAAGCTCCCGGCTAGCATCTGAGCCAAATCCCACTCGCACAGCATTTAATCAGCTTCCTGACAGATCCCAGTAAAAGGGAGATGAATTTACGAGATTGATTAGCTAATACCCAAGTGTTATGCTTACTCTGTGATCCAAGAGCACCAGGCTGGGCCTCTAGACTTTCTGCTGCTCAGATTCTGCAGCTGCTGCGATGGTAGGTGGGCCTGGGGGTTGCCCCCTGGAGAGGAGGACTGAGTGAAGCTGTTCCAGCTCTCAGACTCCACAGCCCAGGAAACCCTCCAATCTAGGATGTGTCTGGGCCTTGGGAAAGAGTTATTCTCATCTTTGCCCTCCACCCCCTATTATGGCCTCAGCCAGTTTTATTATTCATCTCCATCTTATGCCAGAGATGCCCTCTCCTTGTCTCTGCCAATCCGAAGCATGCCAGCCCTTCAAGACCCACCTAGAGCCTCATATCCTCTAGGAAGCCTTCCCTGGCTATCAGAATCCTCAGTAAGCTTTCCCTCTCCCAACTCAGAAGGCTCTGTGTCATCTGAACCACAGATAATCACAGACTATGGTTAGAGCTAAATGAGAATTTAGCTAGTTCCATTCATTCTCATTTGTAAATGCTAGATTTATTTAACCACAAAAGTAATATATGCTTATTATAACAAGTCAAAAAATAGAAGGTTAGAGAAGTAATCTCCCTCTCAAGCCTCTCAAATCCCATCCTCTCAGAAAACCAGTATTGCAAGTCTCCATGTTCTGTCTGTATGATCATATAGACATTTATACGCAGCCCCTTTGTTTTACATATAAGGAAACTGAGGCCCAGAGAGGTAAGGTGACTTTTCCAAGATAACACAGCTGACAAGTGGCTGAGCTGGAAGTAGGACCTAGATGTCTGGCTCCCAGTTCCCAGGCCAGTGCAGTTGTGGTTTAGTTGTCTCCTCAGAGAGTTTTGTCTCCCCAAGTGAATTGTAAACTCAACTGAGGGTTTAAAAAAAGAAAAGAAAAGAAAACCGTGTGTTCTCTCTTGCATTTTCCACACCTAGCACAGTTTCAAGCATCTGGTCCAGGGTGTTTACTAAATGTTTGTCTTCCTCGTTTTAAATCCTTTCTGAAACAAGACACAATACAAATAAAGAAAAAAAAAATGTTTGACTCCGTGCCTGGTTTTGCTAGATTGTAAAGCCGAGCCATGCAATCATACAGAAATTGATTGTTAAGATGGCTGGGTAAAAAGCAGCCAAAAACTCAAGTGATTGGTGACCGTGTGCAGATATCTGGAAGCAGAGACAAATACACAGACTAAGCAGCTCAAACGTGTGAGGGGCTTGTGTTCTGTGCTAAGCTAACAGAGCTGAGAATCTGGTTTGGGGTAGGGTGGGGGTAGTGCTAGAGGTGGAGAATGAGGCTGCTCGGCACCCCACTAGGTTCTTTGGCACCTGTCTCTCCACCCCACCCCTGAACCAGTGGCCAAGTTGGCTGCTGCAGTCCTCCCTGTGCTGCTGAAGCCCCCCACTTGGCTATGGCCAAGGACTTAAGGCTCCTCCATGCTTGAGTCTGGAGAACCTGTTTCATGGCCTTTATACTTTTCTGTGGCATCACAGTGCTGGGATTTGTATGGATTTATTTGATGTATTTGTTTATTGCTAATCACTTGTAAGGATATAGGAGGCTGGGCTGGAATTAAGGAAGGCCATTGCTTCCACCCATAGGGATTGTCTCCCTGCCTTAGGGAGCTGGGAAGGTGTTGAGAGTGGCTCCTGGCCACATCAACTGCTCTGGAGGGGGAACCCTTTGGAAAATCAGAAACATTAATTGAATTTTGAGCTGAAAAAAACTTTTAAGATCATCTAATAAGATTGTTAATGCCTCACGTTTACATAGCACTTCATAGTATATGAAACAACTAAATGCGACTCATTCCCTTTATTTTAAGTGTAGAAACTTTTGTTTATTTCGGAAGACCCTGACAACTGGATAGTAGATTGTTGTGAATTTCTTAGGTGTGAGAATAGTACTGTGGTTATGTAGGAATGTTCTAATTTTTAGGAGATGATTGATGAAATATTTAGGGGGTGAAATATTATGTTTGAAACTTTAAAATGGTACAGCATTTAGATATAAATAGGGGCTGGGGGTGGGGAGCTATTGTTTAATGGGTACAGAGCTCCTCTTTGGGGTGATGACAAAGCTTTGAAGATGGATGGTGGTGATGGTTTCACAACATTGTGAAGGGACCTAATTCCACTGAATCGTACACTTAACAATGGTTAGGGTGGTAAATTTTGTATTATGTATATTTTACCACAATTACACACACACACACACACACACACACACACACAGAGAGACAGGGTGCAAAACTGGCCAAAATTTTTAATTAATGTTGAATTAAAAAGGTGATTACAAGGCTGGGCTTGGTGGCTTATGCCTGTAATCCTAACACTTTGGGAGGCAGAGGCAGGAGGATTGCTTGAGGCCAAGAGTTCAAGACTAAAACCCTGTCTCATTAAAAAAAAAAAAAAAAAAAAAAGATGATTATTGTATTGGTCTTAAGGATACTTTAGCTGCTCTGTATATTTGAAAATATTCATAATAAAATGTAGGGAATAAAAGAAATTCTTAATGTGAGCAGGCTTCTGGAGAAATAGATACTGGGCTATTCATAGCAGCCAAAGATTGTACCAAAGATAAGTTGCAGGCCATAAGAGCATGTAGAAGATTGGAGTGTGGTGATGGAGAGGAGGCAATAGATGAGTCCCTGTGCAGTTGAGCATTGTTGATCCATTGATAGGTAAAATGGCAAAGCCGAGCCAGTTGTCAACTCTGACTGATACTTGGGGTGAGTGAAAGTTGTTACATGGAGGGTACTTAGGTCATAGTGTAACATAGCTCTCAGTTAGGTGTTTCTCAAGGGCTCTGAGTTACTCAGAAGCTGACTGTGCAGTTTCTGCCTCATACCTCCTGTGGGCCATGGTGGTGATTGTGGTTTCTATGTGTGAATGAAGCAGAGAGACAGTCGTTGCTGGCTGGGTGTGGTGGCTCACTCCTATAATCCTAGAACTTTGGGAGGGCGAGGTGGGTGGATCACCTGAGGTCAGGAGTTTGAGACCAGCCTGGCCAACGTGGCAAAACCTGTCTCTCCTGAAAATACAAAAATTAGCCAGACGTGGTGGCGGGTGCCTATAATCCCAGCTACTCAGGAGGCTGAGACAGGAGAATTGCTTGAACCTGGGGGGCGGAGGTTGCAGTGAGCCAGGATCGCACCACTAAACTCCAGCCTAGGCGAAAGTGAAACTCCGTCAAAAAAAGAAAAGAAAAGAAAAAGAAAAGAAAAGAAAAAGAAAGAAAGGAAAGAAAGAAAGAAAGAAAGAAAGAAAGAAAGAAAGAAAGAAAGAAACAGACGTTGCTGAAACTATCACCAGTTCATTTAGATTAGCTTTGTGCCACCCAGCTTTACTCCCGAAATCTCATCAAACTACACATCTTCTAGGTGGGGGTCAGAAGGGCTCTCTGAAAGGTGACCCAGAATGGCTTGATAGCCCAAGCTTGGGTGAGAGGAGATGTCAAAAGGAAGGACCTGTGACCCAGTCACCCGGACCTCCTTATGTGTGATCTGTTGGCCATTTGAGGCTTTGCTGATGAGGGAGAAGGGGAAGATCTGCTCCAGCACTAGGGCCCTCCAGATGTTCTTGTCTGGAGTATAAAGGTGCCATCCATCTCAGTGCTGGCAGGGCCTGAGGGTGAGTTCAGCACCAACAAACAGAGTCATTAGGTTGGGGTCCAGCTCCCCAACCACATGATGAACTGTAATTTGTGGGGATCCCTTTGTCCCCAATGTTGCTTTGCTAGACCTGCCCACCAGGGACTCATCCTTCCTCAGCAGATAGGCTTTTGACCCTCCTAGTGCACAAGGAAAAGGGACAGGGACTTAATTTACATTTTCCCTTGGCCAGCATTTGCCTGGTGTCTACATTAATCACCATAAAGGATAAATGCCACAAAGAAAATGAAGAGAGAGAGAGAGAGCAAGAGAGAGGGAGAGCTAGCGCTTGGGCAAGCAGCGGGGCCTAATGGAAGGAAAGAAGCTGGTCTGGAGAAGAGTGGGTCAGAATGAATCCTTGGTAAGCCCCCACCTCAACTCCTGAATCTATAGGACATCACCCTTCTTGAAAGTTAGATCTCTTTCTAAGTCATGTTTGAGAACCATGTTCCAAAATAATTGAGGCTGGGTCTAAAAGAAATCAGGCTGTAAGCAAGGGTTAATGCAGTGTAGTTATAACACATGAATGTAGGTGGGAGATTGGATAGACTAGGATAGGCTAGAATGTCAGATATTATTTACTAGTTCAATTTCCTTCCTAATTTTGCACATAAGTAAACCGAGACTCAGTGAGGGGAAGGGACTTAACCAAGGCTACCCAGCTAATTAGTCCAGGTAGAGCCCCCAAGTCCCAGTCCAGTCCTTTTTTATAAATCATAAGACACATTGTGCTGGCAAGCAAAACCCCCATGAGCTGAGAGGTTTTTTTTTTTTTTTCTCCCAAACATCTTTGCAAGGCGGCACTGACTGAAACCCAGTCTTGGAAAAGGCCTTCCCCTCCTCTCCCCGGTCTTCCCACAGCAAGGTGGCCATGCTCTGGAGTCAGGCCAAGCTCCAGTAGGCCCTCACTCTCTCTCCAGCGTGCTCCCCTTCCTTCTCCTTTGTCAGCGGAGGCTTACTGGAAAGGCCATTCCAAAATGTAAATAATGTCAGTGAAGTGCTTGCTAGTAGGTAGCTGCTGGCTGAATAAAGGCTTGACCATCTCCCTTGGTCTCAGTCTGAGGCTCCTGATCTCAGTCTGTTACACCTGGCCCAACTCTTCTTACTTTTGACTTGGAGCCCAAGGGTCACCAGATTCTGCCTTGGGGCCCATGTTTTTCTTCACCCCAGCCTCCAGGGCCACATGATCCTCTGTTGGGTTGCTGGAGGGGAGGACTAAGGAGCAAACCTTGGGGCAGGAGGAATAGAGGCTTTTCAGAGTCACAAGACTCCAGAATAGGAAGGAACTTACTCCATCTCCAATGTATATATAGGGAAATGGAGGATCACTATCACAATAATGTAGCTTAATTTTCATTTTAGAGCAGACAATGAGAGAGCAGAGTCACAAAAGAGTTTGCTTGAGTAGGAGTATCAACACTATTGAGCAGGGCAGTTAAGTGGCAGCTCTTGAAGAGGTAAGTGCAAGAGAGAGGTTGAAGGATGGAAAAGACATGCATGATTTTCACAATAGAATAAAACACAGTAAAAACAGAAAGTTGCAAAGTTGTTGATGGGCAGAAGGAACAGGGAAGTTCTCAAAAAAACTCCCTCAAAAAGAAAAAGGCATCACTACCTCAACCCACCGGTCTGATGTCCCAGTCGGGCTCACCATTGTCTCCGTCTATAGACCCAGCTGTTTCCATGCTTTGGAACGAATGAGTATGGGATGCGAGCAAGGCGTTGACAGCTCAGTCTCTCTCAGCCTCAGTATGGAGTAGGAGGGGAGTTATTTGCTGCAGATAGGGCTACCATATATAGTTGTGCAGGCTGTGAACTGCATAAAGGTACTTGGCCAAGAGAGTAAGTAGGAATGGAAATCCAGCCCATGTTCTGCTCCCCAAACCATGTTCCCTGGTGCAAGGCTAAGTGGACCTGGATGAAGGGGTACATTTTTCATCTGATAAAGCTATAGTGTTTGTGGGGCTGCATTCACCCAGAAGGAGAAACTTTTTCTGAGCTTTTTACACAAAGGCACTGAGTAGACTACTGCCATCAGCCAGTGCCCTATGGCAACCCATCCCTAGGCTCCTAACTTCCCCCCCTGAGGCTCTTCCAGTGTACCCCGGACCCAGGCTGAGACCTTTTGTTCTTGGCAGCCACCCTCTGAGCACAAGAGCAGAAAATCCAGTGAGGCAGGTCTCTTGGGGTCTGGGGCTCACCCTCATGATGGCTCCCAGAATTCTGAGCTTTCTCAGCCCTGGATTTTCTGCCCTTGTGCTCTACCCACCTGTTTGGCTCAGCCACCACATCTTGGATGCTCGTTTCCTTCCTGGCAGAATGGTGCCAACTGTTTGTCTGCATCGTGACTCTGACTGCTGTGTCCCCTGTTTTCTGTGCTCTGCCCTCCCAGCTGCCCCTCTGTAATCAGCTGTCGCAGCCAGAACACATCCTGGGTCTGTAGGGCCTAATGCGGGCGTGGGGTAGGGGTGGGGTTCGCTGAGCTCCCTCTCTTGCTCTCTGCCTGCCTGTCTGGATGGAGGCCTCCTGTTAGTGCTTTTCACTGCCAAAGAACATATACACTGGGTGTGCAAGGGGGGTGACAGTGACCAGGGGCTCTCAGCTGGAGAGCTTTGTTATGTCCACATATTGCCCTATCAAGACCCCACCAGACACTCACCCACCCTCCCTGGGCTGCAGGGGAGGGGCTGTGGCAGGGCCAGGAACTGGCTGTAGAAACCCCCGTGGGGTGGTGGGGGTGGGGAGTCAGGTGGGTCCTTGAGATCAGAGTAGCTCCTTCTGGCTACGCTCGAAGCCCACTGCCCCCACTTTCCTATATGTAGCATAGGCCCAAAGCTTCCAAATGAGCTCACTGGGCCCTCCCAGGGGCTTGTGGATTATGGTGCCAAATGGGCCCAATGCAAACTGCCCAACCCAGTGCTGCTGGGGAAGAAAGGGGCCTCCGGTTGGAACCAGCCCTGGGCCAGGCAGCAGGGAGGTAACAGGGAGGGAGCCGGATTCCCTAAACCTCTCCTCTCTGAAAGGCTAGCGTCTTCTCAGCTGAGCTCCATCAAGTGAGGACTAGCAAAAGCCCTTGAATTAAGAAGAATGTGAATGGAACAGCTAAGCATTCTGCCTCTCTGCTTCCTCCCTCCTCCCCAAATCCCAGAGAGGGAGAGAGCCAGACAGTAGAAGAAGGGGCGGGGAAAGAAAGCAGAGGGCCTGCCATCAATCTCCTGCCCTGACAAGCTGTGTCACTCTGGCTCCAGCTGGCTCCCCTGGGGCTAGGGGGAGGGGAGCCTGGTGTGGGTCTTAACCAGGAGGAGCAGGGGAAAAGAGAGATGAGAAGTAGTCCAGGTACTGGGTCTTAGAGCCAGGGCAGAAGGCTGAGGTGCCCATCCATGGATCGCCAAAAATAGAAAAGTCCAGTAACCTGGGGTCCTTTAGGGAGGGTACAGACCAGGGCAGGTCCAACTGGGAATAGATACTGGTCAGGCAGCCAAGCTTTGTAGAGTCCAGCAATAGTCTCTGCTGCCTCTGGAGAATAAGAAGCTGCTTGTTTTCCCCGTGCCTGCTTCACCATCACCCTTCACCTCCAGGACTACTGACAGTTCAGTCAACCTCCCAGAGGTGGGTGTCAGTCCCAAAGAATATGATTGGCTAATTGGGAAAGCCAAAGATCTGGTTGTGGCAAGATGCGAGGCTTATGAAGGGGAGAGAACCCCAGATTCTGTTTGTTCTGTATCAGAAATGTCTGTTTCCTGGTTCTTCTGAACTCTCTTGGAAAGAACCGCATACCCTGAAAGAATGTTCCAATTTAGTCACGCCAGTGGGCTAGGCCAACCAAGTAACTTGGTAAGGGGGAAGGAAAGGGGAAGGCACACTGGAATGAAGTGAGCTTCTTGTGCATGGAGCTTGGGTTCCTCTGCTGGTGAGACAGTTCCTCAGGAAACTGATTTAGGACTGGGTGAGTCTTTGCAGGGACTGCAAAGACTGCAGGACTGTGCCTGTCAGGATTTTCTTTTTGGGAGAAGGGGTGGCTCGGGGGAAAGACTGAGGCCAAGGAAAGAGTTCCCAAACTAGCATGTCCCAGCTACTGAGAAGGATCCTGGACCAAATTATGTTTTAGTTCTATTCAGATGTAGCAACAGTTTCAATTTTATTCAACCACGTTAGAAACTATGCAGGTTTCTTCCTGGGTTTAATTGGCTTCCTAGGTTTTAAAAAGCACCTCGGTGCTGTGTTCAATAAGAAAGGTATCTATGAAGTTCTAAAACGGTGTAACAAATTAACAGGTTTCATCCTGACTTACAGCCTCATCTGATCAATTTTAGCTCATGCCCCTGAGCAAATTATCTTGAGAAAGGGGAGCTGTGACCACCTGGTCCCTTCCAGTAGCCTCTGAGGCCTCATTTTATCTCACCCCCTTAAGCCAGGCCATTACCCCAGTGCTGAGGGCAGGAGTGGAAGGAAGCAGGGATATAGGGAAAAGAGAATTGGTCCTTTTTGCTTGGTCCCATCCCACTTAATAGCTTTCCCACTGAAGAGCATTCATTTGTCACCTTTAGTTCCAGGGGGTAAGGCAGGGTGATCCATCCCTCAGGCACCGGCCTATAAAAGCCAGGGAATTAGCACCTGCAAAATCTGCCTTTGTCTTCTCTGGCCGCGACTAAACTGCTGCTAAAATGCTGACTCCTGCCTTGTCCATGACGGAGTGAGCTTTTAACTGGTAGCTTGGCCTATCAAGCTTACTTTATTCAGAGCTGCATAAAATGCTGGAAGAGTAAAGAGCTAGGAGGGACTGTGGAGGATTGGGGAGGAAGACACAGTTGGATGTGAAAAGAGCCCCAGAGGCCTGGGACATGCCTGACCCTTTCTTGGGTGCCATCTCCAGTGATCCCAGAAGAATGGGCTCAACTGTTCCAGATATTTCTCAGACTTATACCTTCAGTAACCAGCTTCATGGTTATCTACCCACATGGTGTGCTTTGAGGATCTCCACAGGTCCCTTCTGACCACAAAATATTTTCTCCATGCTTTGCCAAGATCCCTGAAATTATTGCATTGGGTCAAGGCATTGTCCTCCAAAGACCTTTGTGAAAATGTACATTTTTTATTTACATCCATATTTTTTCTGAAGATTTTATAGTTTAGCTGTTATATTTAAGTCTTTGGTCCATTTTGGATTGAGCTTTGTATATGGGATAAAGGAAGAGTCCAACTTTTTCTTCGCACATGGATATCCAGTTGTCCCAGTACCATTTGTTGAAGAGATTATTCTTTTGCCATTGAAAGTTCCTGCCACTCTTGTCAAAAAATCGATTGACTATAGATAAATGGGTTTATTTGTAGATGCTCATTCTTGCATATGTCCATTCTTATGCCTGTACCACTGTGTTTTTATTAGTGCAACTTTATAGTAAGTTTTGAAATTTCTATTCCTTTAGAGGATGTGGTCATCTTGTGTTTTGACAGAGATTTGCTTGAATACCAAGAGCTCAAAAAAGAAAAGAAAGAAGTAAAAACTCTCAGTCTTTGAAAAAAAAAAAAGTTTATTTTTGTTTTGTCTAAGGGAAGTTTTCATATAGCAGATTCACTGGGTTTTACCTGTCGAAGAGTAGGCTCACAGAGAAATGGGATCTAGGGCCGGGCATTGTGGCTCACACCTGTAATGCCAGCACTTTGGGAGGATGAGGTGGGCGGATCACCTGAGGTCAGGAGTTCGAGACCAGCCTAGCCAACATAGTGAAACCCCATCTCTACTAAAAATACAAAAAAAAAAAAAAATAGCTGGGTGTGGTGGCGGGCGCCTGTAATCCCAGCTGCTTGGGAGGCTGAGGCAGGAGAATTGCTTGAACCCTGGAGGTGGAGGTTACAGTGAGCTGAGATCGTACTGCTGCACTCCAGCCTGGGTGACAGAGCAAGACTCCATCTCAAAAAAAATTTTTTTAAATGAAAAAATAATTAACAAAAAGAAATGGGATCCAGGGAAAATAATGCTTGATAGGAATGAAAGATAAGAGATGTTTGCAATGCAACATGGTGAGGCATAATGGGTTGAGTTGGAAGTCATAATTGCTTGGGTTGGGAGGCATTATGGACAGCCAAGAGGGAAGTCAGAGGTGAATGGCGTCAGTTATGCCTGTAGTCTGGATATTCTCATGGTCTCCCCTGCCCTTCAGATCGAGATAAGTTTCCTTCAAAATCCATGCTTTCCTAGATCTCTGCATTCCCAGGCAGGGCTTCCATTCTCCTTGCCCTCACACTCCACCGCAGGCTCTTTTCTGGTTCTCCGAAAAGAAAGAGTTCCACGGAGACCAGAGTTTCTAAACTTCCACTTGGGGAGCTTTTTGAGTATTGATGCCAGGCCGCATCCCACACCAGTTACACCAGAATCTCTGTGGGGACTCCCTGGGGACATCCCCAGGTTTTAAATGCTTCCTGAGGTGATTCTAATGTGTAGCCAGAGTTAAGAAGTGCCGGTTGTCCATTTGTTTGTATCTTTTCATGTCACCCAAAACGTGGAGCTTCACTCTCTTCCTTAATCTCACCCGAATAACCATTCACCCAAGGAAATGTGTGTAGAAAGCTTAGGAGTGACAAAAGGATTTTCCTCGCAGCAGCAGAAACAACTGAACATTTAAAGTTAGCAACCCTGGGCTGAAGAAGTCCCTTGGTCATTTTCTCAGTCAGGCTCTAGGCTTACACCCAGTGCCTCATTTCCCCTTTCTCCTCCATCTCCTCCTCTCCTCTCTGCTCTCTCTGCAATCTCTAAGTCCTGTTTAATGTTACCACACAGCGTTAAGCTCTTTCCTCCGTTGCCTTGGCTCCTGCCTACCCATGCTGTCAAGGCAAGCAGCTTATCAAAACCTTTTCCTAAAGACAGTCCCAGTTCCCTCCCTAAGAAGGATTCTGGTGCCAGCTGGTAAGATGATTGAAATTTCACCCCAGATCCACATGGTTTTGATAAGGACCCTGAATGGCCTCATCATTATATCTCCACTTGCTCTGAGAACCATCACAGCCGCATGCTCTGCTATTTCCGTCCAAAGAACCAGGGCCCAGATCTTGCAGGGGAGGCCCAAAGTTGGCAAAGCATTTGGAAAGTGACTGTCTGTGTATCCACTTGAGGGAGTCTTTGTGTACTTGTGGGTGTTTAGCCCTTATGGCTAATATTCAAATTTGGCCCATTTGCAGACTGACAGGACTTTCCCAAGTGCAGAGAAAAACATCCTTGATTCATGGCCTAAAACAATATAGAGACACCGTTACCACAAAAGTATTTTGAGATGAAAATGTGATGTTTTCTTCAGTGGATATTTACTGTGCATCATCATATGCCAGCCGCTGGGCTAGGTGTTTTGGATTTGATTGCAACCCGGCACTTTCAGTCCAGTGGGTTTTATTAATGTCCTTTTTAAAGTCCTCTTCTTGAACTAAAAAGCACTCTCTGAGGGGCGAAAAAAAAAAAAAAAAAAACACTTTAAGTCCTGAATCAAGAACTTCTGTACACTGAAAAATCTCTTCTGAAAACAAGTGGGTTTCTTTATGTGGGGCTGAATACGTTATTTCCCTGTGTGTGTGAAATGGTGACATGTGGAAAGGCATGTGGTATGTACATAAGCCTTTCATGGGCCTGTCCATGATTTTCGAATTGGACTGTGAGAGCCCTTTTACCCCTGAAACTGTCTTTCCTGGAGCTCTCTCAAGTTCTCAGATGCTGGATGACTAGCTAGCTGGTTGATAGCTTTTGGTGTTTACAGTGCACCAGGCACTGGGCTTTGCTACCTCACATACATCATCTCATTTCATCCTCACAGCGGTGAGGTAGATGGTGTTATCATCTGCATTTTACAACTGCGAAAACTGACCACCTGCTATTGGGTAGTAGAGTCAGGATTGAAACCCACGACTATCTGACCCCAGAACCTTTCAAATTACATCATCTCCTGATGCCAACCTCCAAAGCAGAGCTGAGGGAAAGCAAGCTCCCTTATCATCAATAACAGCAACATCATCACTGTTGTCGTGCTTGTTGTCATAATGTCCTCATATCAGCCGTCATCTGTGAAGCACTTTCTTTGTGCTAAGCACTGTACTAAAATGCTTTTAATAATAATAAATACTATTAATAGCCATTAGTAATTATTGAGTTCTTATTATGTGTCAGGTATGGTCCTAAACCTCTTTCAGGGATTACATTAATCATTCCTCACCATGTTGCTATGAGATAGATACTATTCTTAGCCCTATTTTAGAGAAGAGAAAACTGAGGTTTCGAATGGTTAATTTACCCCATGACCTCACAGCTAGTGAGTAGCAGAGCTGGGATATGACCTCTGTCTGACACCAGAACCTTCTATGTTGTACTGCCTCTAGTATTAGGGCTCTGCCTACAAAGAGGTTTCTGTCTCTCCCTTTTTACACTTTTGGGAGCACTCTCTGCCACTGGCTTCTGATAATCCGAGAGCTCTCTCAGACCCATCTGCTAACTGGGATAGGGGCTGGAGTGGCGGGCCACCATGGGCATAAGCAGATGCCCTCCTGATGAACTGACAACCCAGACCCTTTCCATCTGGCAGCCAATGCAATGAGCATAAGGAATCTGCCCAGAGAGGGCCTCCTGGCCAAACAATTTGTACAGCAAAACAAATACAGTAGCTGAGACCTGTATAGGTGGAGACCAGGTAAACAAGATGACTCTTCCCTTCGTGTTTTTTTCCTCCTCATTTGATACAGTAGGACTTTACAGAGTAATTGTTCTCTCCTCATTACACCCCTGAGACACCCTGCCCACTGACATCCCTTGCTGATGCCTCCTTTCTCCTCACCCCAGCTAACCTGAGTCCCTTACCTCCTGTCTAATTTCAGTATCATTTGCTCATTGTCTTGTTTCATACCTCATTTGAAAATGCCAGGCTCCTCTCTGCCCCAAATCTCTTCCTTTTTTCCCTGCTTTCATTTCAGTTCAAGCCACATTAAGGTTGTAAAGCACTTTGGAAAGTAGTGAATGTGGCAGGATAGTAAACAGAGTTTTATGATATTTTGCTGTCATTGAGCTTGGAGTCTTTGAAAACCAATGGCAATTCACAGCCCTGGCATACCTGTGTCTCTGCAGCGCTATTAACTAGCTGTAGATGAGGTCTATGGCCATGACCCAAAATGTACATTTCTCAGATGATGCAAAGTCACTCCAAGTAGAATAGTATTAGCTTGATTAGCATTTCCCAAATTGGCTTTCATGGTACCCTGAGTGTGAGAGATTAATAGGTACCATGGGGAAAAAAGGGTTTCTGGGTACCAATGAGTTTGATGAATGCTGGGTTAGATAAGCTAAACTTTACTGCAGAGCCCTTAATATTCTAATGAGGATCATGAATATCCAAGAGGACATTTCGAGCCTTGCCAAAGTGTGGTCTGAGGATGGCAACATAGGCATCACCTGGGAGCTTGCTAAAAATGCAGAATCTCAGGCCTCTACCTCAGAGGTTCCAAGTCAAAATTGGCACGGTAACAACATCCTCAGGTGATTTGTATACACATTAAATTTCGAGAAGCACTGATTTAGAGTACATCACATTTCTCAAACGTTTTTGCCCATGGATCCCTCTTATGAAGACTAGTGTTCCCTGGAACATACTTTGGGGAAATACCACAGCTAGAAACTCTTTCACGGGAGTTTTCATTGTTTGGAGACTATAGAAAGACACTAGCAGCAGGGCATGGTGGCTTACTCCTGTAATCCCAGCACTTTGGGAGACCAAGGCAGGAGGATGGCTTGAGCCCAGGAGTTTGAGACCAGTCTGGGAAACATAATGAGACCCCCATCTCTACAATAATAACAAAAAATCAGCCTGGTGTGGTGGTGCATGCTTGTAGTCCCAGCTGCTGGGAAGGCTGAGGCAGGAGGATTGCTTGAGCCAGGAAGATTAAGGCTACAGAGAGCTGTGATTGCATCAATGCACTCCAGCCTGGGTGACAAAGCGAGACCCTGTCAAAAAAAGAAAAAAAAAAAAAAGACACCAGCCGAAGCAACATTTAGAAATTGGGGGACTGATTCATTATATGCTACCCAGAGACTCATTTTACAGAAGTTTCAAGTCTTCTGAATCTTGTATTACCAGAAAGTCTTCCCATACCCCCTTGCTCCCAATTAACTCATTTCCTGAGGCATTTTAAAGCAGTGTCACGTCTGTGCTTCTTGGTCTGTTCTCTGGTCTGGATTAACCTGTTTGTTTCTTAAACCCAGCAGCTTCTCCAGAGTGCTAAAGCTCAGGATTTGAGCAGCCAAAGAATATTGCATGATCTCCTGCTATAGAACGTTAGGATGGCAGTTTTATAGAAACTGGGCAACTTTTCAGTCCAGTGTGTTCTGTTCGGTTAAGCTGTAATTGTTCTTCTTTTAGGTCTTTAAGCTATTGTGCCAAACATCAAAATAACGTTAGCTATTTTGTATTCAGATCTTGCGACTCATTTGGGGGCACTGTTAATATTTTATAAGAAAATTCTCATTTTTTCCATTCACATTTGTGATTTTCAAGTGTGTTGCTGCATTGCATTCATAAATATGATTTTTGTTAAGTCTCAGGGCCCCATTTTTTTGCCCTCGGAGAAACACATCTCCAATTATATGTTAAAAGTTAAATGGAAAATAGGCTTTGATATGTGAAAATTTGATTTGCAAGAAACTTGTCCAGGATGCATCCATTCTGTATGGTAAGGTGCTCCTGTGACCAAGCTCTGCCATGCACAAGCTCAAGAAAGCTCTCAGCAAGGTTTCTTGGAGATTGTCACCACGCACCTTCTCAGTGGCCACTCTCTGTGGTTGGCCAGGATCATCTGTTCAGAGTGCAGGCAGAAGAGGAAGATGAGCCAGCAGGAGGGTACCTAGAGATATGTGAAAGTGAGGAAGACTACACCATTAGGCCCCTAGGGCTGGAAGGTCTACCAGTCCCAGAGGTTGCCTGCTATGCATTTACGCATTTGGAACAGTGATTCTTACCTCTCCTACATTCCCATCGGAGCAGAAGCAACAAAATACAGGGGGAAGAGACTGTGTAAATACTTTCCTCGAGCTGGATATGGTGAGCCAAGTCTTCACTTGAATTTCCTACCTGTTCAATGATGCTGGAAATGATACCACTCAGAGGCCCAATCAGCTTGAAGCTAAATGTAAACCTGCCTAGAAAAGGCAACCATTGATGCCAATGGTTTCTAACCTTTCTAAGTATCAAAACCCATTTGTAATGTTAAACATTTAGGACACTTCCCACAGTAATGATTCTACTTGATTTTTTTTCTGTCTACTGGCAATCCACAATTGGCGTGTTCAAGAATTTTTCTTATACAAAATCCACAGGGTTTTCAGGGGACTGAAGGTGCACAGATTGTTCTCTATAACTCATGCTTGGGTGTAGATGAGTAATAGCTATAATTTCTTGAGCAGTTATTAAGTGCTGGGTACTGGGCTTAGCACTTTACATACATTATCTCAATCCTCACAATACTTTATTATTTCCATTTTACAGATAAGGAAATTGAGGCTCAGAAAAGTAGATGATGTGACTACCCAAAGAAAGTCACAGAGCTAATAAGTAGTGGAAAATGGAAGCAAGCCCAGATCTGTGGAACTCCCAATTGCACTCTTTATTCCTTAGGCTGGGGACTGGCTGTGATGGCAAATTGGCTCCTAGAAAGACAAAAAGGAAGGACTAGGGGTTTGAGGATCAACAGGCATGCACATTTGCCTCATAATTTCACCTAGGACTAGCCCAGCAAGCAAGTGTCGTTAAGGTGGGCCTCATAGCCCACTTGGAAATCTAATGACACAGCCTACTGCTAAATCGCTACACACACAACCATTCACATACATTGTCACAGACAAACTCTTTCAGCAACACTGGACTTCTTCACAGTCCTTTGTCTCCCCAGGCACATTCCATCTCTGGACCTTTGCATGTGCTACTTGTGCCTGACAAGCTCTTGCCCCAGAGATCAACATGGCTGGCTCCCTCTCTTCTTCAGCTCTTTGCTCAGTCATCACTTTCTCAGTGGGCCCTTTCCTGACCACCCTTTTAAATACTGCAGCCAATCATCTCCAAACCTGTACCCTCTTTCCTTGCTGTATTTTTTCCAAAGCACTTAGTCTCTGAACTGTCTCATAATTTTGCCCATTTATTTGTTTACTGTCTGTGTCTTCTCACTAGAATGCAAGCTCCATTAGGGCAGGAATGTTTTTTAAAATCTATGTTGTTCACTGAGTATCATTAGTGTATAGAACTGTTTGGCACATCATAAGATCTCAGTAAATATTTGCATGACAAGTGACTGAAAATGCAGATAGCTATAGACATGGCTTCCTACTCCTGCCGTATCTACAGAGACACATGGGGCCTTTGAGATAACATAGAAGATGAGCAGATAAGAGGAATGCGTGACTTCATGGGTAAGAAGACATAGGGTGGGCATACTGTATGCACAAAATGTTCCTGGTTCTCAATCCAGCCAAAGCCAGGGACCCATAATCTGGATTATTCGTCACAGCAACTTTACTCTTAGTAAACACATAATGACCACAAACTAATATGAATGCAGTGATATTTTAAAATAGAAATGTATTTTTAAAACATTATGACATCTGCCTAAAGTTTGGTAAATAGTGATACGTACATGTGTGAGATGTTTCAGGATAGCACTTAAATGCCCAGTCTCTGGCATCTGTCAGCTAGGAGTTTGATTTCCAGTGTTGCTCTTCCTTGTGTGATCTTTAGCAAGTTTCTTAAACCTTTGGCTCAGTGTCCTTGTCTGCAAAAGGGGGCTAATGATAGCACCAAGCTGACAGAGTTGTGAAGATTCAGTGAGATACTTCACGTAGAGCTCATGTAAAGTGGCTGACCTGTAAATGCTCCCAAATAGAAGATGTTCTCATCATCGTCATCATTATTGTGGGTTATTATTTGAGACCACAGACAATGCTTCCAGGTGTATGGATTTGCATCCCTCTTGCAGTACTGTGTACTCTGCAGTCCCTGGGGTCCTTGGCCTATACTTCTGGGAGCTGGTACCACAGACATTAAGTGTTGCTGGGAGTCAAAGAAGATGGGTTGGAGCCTAGGTGAATAGGGGCCTGGGCATGCTGAGAATGGGAAGGTAGACAAGAGTTGAGAGTGGCCATAGGCAGCAACTTGGAATGATGGCTCCATGTACATATTCAGAGAGGAAGCCAGCAGCTGCATGGGAGGCCTTCTAACACTTTTGAAATCCCGATTTAGCTAAAGGTTAGTCAGGAAGACAGATAAAGATAGTTATTACCTAATGGCTCTAAAGTTTCAAGTGTTTTATCACCTCTGAGTGTTAGCTTTTTAAGCATGGTAAAGCCACTGTGATCACCACTGTGTCTGACTGTGCGTTGCAGAAAGTGCTCTGAGTTCTAGGTGGTAACCTATTAGTGGGGGCTTTGGGTCTGGGTGACTTGAACAGTTTCTTTGCAGTATTTCTGTGCACAGAGAGCTCCGCAGCTCTCCCCTACCCTCAGTGAAGACTCAACAAAGCTGTTCTGTGGGGCTGCAACTGAAAGAGCCACAGCTACCTGAGGTCCTGGGGAAAGCTGAGCTGGGCAACAGCAATGGGTTGCCAGTAGGCAAGAATTATCTCCTCTCTGGCACTTCATTGCTGTGCCCTGCAGAGCAGGAAACACAGGGTGGATTTACCAGGGAGTTCAGCGAGCCCTGGTGGTTTGAGAGATCAAACAAGAATGAGGTCAAGGATGGAGCTCAGTGTGGGAGTGGGAGGAGGAGTGGCCACCCCCTGAGGCTACACATTATTAGACAGGAACCAGTCCACCCGCAGAGAGAGCACACAAGCTGTGCCCATAGGCTGATTGATTTGATGAGGGAGTTGAGTACGTTCTGTGATTTTTGCTCAAAATGGGCAACAGAGCCAATTAACTTCACCTTCCCAGGGAAGAAACTGGGAACCCCAGCTTTTGGTTTTATTTTAGGAAGCTGATCTTTCTGGAAAAAATAAAAAATTCTAGTGGCACTTGGCAATATGCCACAAAGAGGCTGCTTCTTCCTGACCTTCAGGTGGAAAACCCAAATTCTTGTCCAAGTAAGGAGTTTTCATGCTCAAACCATGGACCTTAAAGAAATAGCTGTCAGACCTGTGCAAATTGGCTGGGGCACCCTCCCCATTTCTCCTGGAAGCCTTGACTCCATTCTCATTGCCCTGCAGCAGACCATTTGTAACTGTCCAGTACCTTTCCAGGCCTGATGGGGAGTTCTGCTCAGGGGCCTCATTTGCATAGGAAAATGCAGACTGGCATCCGTCACCTTAGCACCTCAAGCCAATGATCTAGAGTGGCGATGGGCAACCTTCTGGGCAAACATCCTGGATATTGGATTCAAAAATGAGTGTCAAATTGGGACTAGTTTGCATAGGCTTATCAGGTTGATTACTACAATGTCTCCAAGAACTTAAAAATCCTTGAATTCTTCCACAACCAGAATGCTCAGTCTGTTGCTATGAAACTTAGAGTGTAAATTACCATGAATACCATTAATCTGTTCACTAGGAGGTTAATTTGCAGTTTGTTGGCAAATCACATGTGGGTCTTGTAGCAAGAGCGTGGGTGGTGTTTTCATGCCAACGTGTGGCCCTGCCTGTGTTTCTGGATGTGTGCGTGTGTGCATGCACCTGCATGTGGCATTGGGATTGGCACTCTATGGGAACTCGTGTCCTGGGTTTTCTCACTGCTCCCCAATCTTACCTGGCTCCTCTAGCATACCCTGGGTCCTTGGTCACATTCTCATAGTTGGAGGCTGCTATCAGAACACTTCTCAGCTCAGTGCCAGCCAGTTTAAGAGACATTAGCTCTTTCTAAAACAGGATTGCAAAGGTGTCCACTAATGCCTTAAAATCATCCGGCTTTTCAAAAAGATGTACTTTCTTGTTAATGGCTCTCAAGTTGTTTTTGCATGCAGGCAGGCTGCTCCTGGCAAAGGAACTCAGATCGCCTAAAGGAAACATGACAGGGAAGGTGCCATGACATAGGAGATGGTGACCAGGACCACATTATGTAGCAGTGGAAGGAGAAAGACTGCTAAGCAGGGCTGAGGGGCTTCCATGGCTACCCTGTGTTGTTGTTAACAGAGGTGGCAGGATTGCTGATACAAGTCTCACCCAGCTGTTTTAGCCTAGTCTTCCACACAAGACTGGTACTTAAAACGACTTGAAGAAAATCCTCTCCTAATTTAGGGGGCAGACTGTGGGGTGTGACTGAAGGAGCACTGGAACCTCACTCACCCAGAAATAGCTCCCCAGCTAGCATCCCAATGCTGAAAATCCCCTTCAGATAGAGGCACTGGAGATCCAGATATGTTGGGAAGGAAGACCTAGTGAGAGAGTAGGGCTCAAGGGAATGGGGACATAAAACATCACTTTGATGCTCAGGAGGATCCCCAGGAAATTCTCAACGCTTTGGGGACACCCTGCAAAGCCTGGGGATTGAGGAGCGCATGGATCCATCACAGTGAGAGGCTGTCCAAAGGAGAAGGGGCATGCTGAAAGTGGGAAAAGGCTCTGCAAATGGTCACGTCCACCTATTCTATAGGAGAGACTTAGAATAGGTGCAGGAGGAGTGCAGAGAATCTATGACATTAGTTTGAAGAACTTGGGGTGCCAGACAGAAGCAGAATTAGGAGGTTTGCTGGGAGCCAGATAGCCCCCAACCAAAATGTGGCTGCTAGGGTGTCATCTTGAACCCTTTTCTTCCCCACACATCCCTCTCGCCTCCGGTTCATTCAAAGAGCACTTGCTGAGTACCTATTCCTGTGCCAGGGATACAGTGAACAAGACATATGTCCCACTAAAAAAAAAAAAAAAAAAAAAAAGACGTATGTCCCACCCTGCCCTCAACAAACTCACATTCTAGTGGAAGGTAGCCTTTAAAATTAACTCTGCCTAAGGAGGCAGATGAGGTTCAGATAGGGTTTCCCAGATAAGGTGACTCTTGAGCTAAGTCCAGAAGGGTAAGTAGGAGGTTGCCAGGTAAACAAGGTGGCAGAGGGCATTCTGGGTAAAGAAACAGCAAGTGTGAAAGTATGGAAGTATGAAAGCCTGGTATGGTCCCCATGAGAAAGGCAAGACTACTTTCTCTCTAGAGTAGGAAATGCCATCCTCCTAATAAAATGTCACCCAGAACCTCCCTGATTGGCTCTAGAAGGAGTCTGTTTCAGTGGGAAAAAGCATCCATAATATTCCTGTTTCCCCATAATAGTGACTCATCATGGGAGTCCATTAATAATCCACAGTATCATTTAGATCCGGCTGAAACTTTCAGACAAAACCATATGTTAAAGGCTAAGGGATGACAAAAGGGAAATCAACATGGCATTTAATAATAATAAAAATAGCTAACATTTGTTAAGCACTTCCTCTGAGCCAGGCATGATTCTAAACATACATGTATGTGTACGTATACTCATTTAATCCTCATAATAATCATAAAGTAGACATAGTGCTGTTATTGTTACTATGCCTGTTTTACAGATGAGGACCAGGAAGCCAGACTAGACAATTGGTCTTAGAAAGTGTAGTTCAGTTCTCTTCTGCTGCTGAGGTCCTCTGGTAACCTATTCCTCCCTCCCAACTCTGGGCCTGCCTCCACAAGCCAGAGACTGTCTATAACCTCAGCCACCTATAACTGCCCTCCAAAACACCAATACTCTGGGAGGAGCAGGCCAAGAGCGGGGTGCCCAGCTTTTCCTCTCACCATGTTAAAGAGAGGGTGGAAGGGAATGGAGGGGAGGGATTATGTACTCACTAGAGGAAAATCAAATGTGTGTCGAAGAAATGTCCCATTTTCCTCTTTATTATTCTTTTAATAAAAACAGCAACACAACAGTTCAAATACAATATTAAATGCCAGCTGACATTTGGCCCCATGATGAGGGTATGGAAAGAGTGGTGAGGACTGGGGTGACCTGGAGAGCCCATCCCTCATCCATAAGGGGTGCTGCTACTTAGCGTCAGCTAATTATTGTTGGGTGGGCCCTTCAGGTCCAGGGTTGCCAGGTAGGATTTTTCAAGAGAAGACAAAAATCCAGATTCTTATATAAAATCTGAGGATTTTAAAGTGTTAACAATGAATTAAAGTGCTTTGAAAACACTGTGTAGGCCAAACAAAACACCCTTGCTTCCTAGCTGGGAGGCCTTTGGGCAAGTAACTTAACTTCTTGAGCCTAAGTTTCCTAATATGTAAACTAGATATAATAGTAATGCCTACTTCAGGCTGGGCGCCGTGGCTCATGCCTGTAATCCCAGCACTTTGGGAGGCCAAGGCGGGCGACTCACCTGAGGTCAGGAGTTCAAGACCAGGCTGGCCAACATGGTGAAACCCCGTCTCTACTAAAAAATACAAAAATTAGCTGGGTGTGGTGGTGGGCACCTGTAGTCTCAGCTACTCAGGAGGCTGAGGCAGGAGAATTGCTTGAAAGAATCGCTTGAACCTGGGAGGCGAAGGTTGCAGTGAGCCAAGACTGTGCCATTGCACTCCAGCCTGGGTGACAGAGTAAGACTCTGTCAAAAAGAAAAAAAAAAAAAAAAGCAATGCCTACTTCAGAGACTAATTACGAGGATTAAATGAGGTACTATAACTGAAATGCCTGTCACATAGTAAGTGATTAATACATGATAGCTATTAGGATGATTATTATTCCTAAAAGTTTCTCTCTTACCTGAGGAGCACCTCTTTCTAGTTGATTGACAGCAAAGTATGTATCCTTCACCTCTAGGTAGACCCCATGGCTTCCTTAATCAGGGCAATTTAGCTCCACCCTTGCAGGCAGAAAATATTAAAGATACACTTACACAGCAATTGGCAAGCATATGCATATGGGGAGAGAGATGTGTTTCTTTCTTTATACCCCTTCCCACAGCAACCTCAGTGATGTCTAATTTATTAAGCTAGTCCACAGCATGGGGGAAGGATTGCAAAGTCCTGCAGAATGGAGGAAACTGAGGCATGGAAGCTAGGGCCATAGTTCACATCCACTCTACCTTCAGTTCCTATTGGGGAGGCCAAAGGTTTTTAAAGAAAGCTCTTGGCCACTAAAGCCAATTCTGTTGTCTCCTATTTTTATATCTTCTTTTCAGGCAGTGGTGCTCACCCCTGGCTGCACCTTAGAATCACCTGGACAGCTTGTAAAAAATACTGACATAGGGGCCTGACCCTCAGAGGTTTTATGACTGCTTACATAATAGTAAGCAAAATATATATGTGTGTGTGTGTGTGTATGTACACTTTTCTGGGGACTCATTTGGGACCTCAAAGGGGCAGTGCAGAAGATAAATGACATAAGCATGTGGAGTGCCATGGGAATGAGCTGTGCTTCTAGGCCAGCTTGGACATCACACAGTAGCTATCCATGCAAAAAAGCCTTCTCACCTCTCCAAGCCTCAGTTTCCTCACTCATTCCACAGGGATCAGGAATCACTCCTGCCTCATATCCTCTGGTGATTTTGAGGATGTGGTGAACTTACTACATCACGTATAAAAAGTGCTTTCAAAAGCCCAGCCCCCCTCTCCCCAGGGGAGGGCACATTATTACAAGGTTAAGGAGGGTGTGGGTGGGGAGGCAACAGAGGCAGCAGGGAGCAGCACTACACATTGAGAAAAGGCCGCCCACGTTAACAAAGCAGCTCACAAATGAGAGCAAATTAATACTGGGCCCAGCGAGAACAGAACATTCGCACCACAGGGGCAAAGCACCCATTGGAGCAGCTAGGCCTTGGCAGGGAGAAGAATGTGGAATAGCAGAGGGAGGAAAGAGAGGGGCCAAGTGAGGGGGGTTTTCAGTGCTAGGGAGGCTTGCGCCGGCTACTAGCAGAAAGGAAGAGGTTAGCTATGAAGGAGGGAAAAAGAATAGCAGCAAGTACCCCAGGTGGGCCTGGGGGTCAGTCAGGAACACCTGACAGCCCTTGGATGAGGAAACCAGTGGTTGCGGGGGTAATAGCAAGAAGGAATATCCCTGCAACTTCAACATATTTGGCCTCATCCCCTGGCAGCTGGATCCAGGACACAGGGCTGAGGGTCACCAGGGCAGCTGCACTACCTACGGAGCCAATCCCCTCCCGATCCTCCACCCCTGCTGCCTTCTTTTCCTTCATTCTGTGAAACAACCAGGGTCCACCTGACTCAGAGGCAGGAAGTCGAGCACCAATTCGGAAAAGCCCTTGAAAAAAAAACAAAACAACGACAACAACAACGAAAGGATCCCCACCAAAAAAAAGCCCTTGACAAATCTTCATAGAGAAATGGCCTGGGAATGGAGAGCGGTATTGAACTAGAATGGAATCCTGGACTAGGGTGATATTTAAAATCTTGTATTGCCTATAAGGCAGGTGCGCTGACAAAGCAGTGTTCTGGAAGGCCCCTGTGGGGCCAGGCATTAACCCCTAAGTTGCTGGATCTGAAGCAGTGTTGGGGGGAGTGCCAGGACAATTAGGGACACTCAGAGGGGTTTGAAGCAGCAGTTGTTTACCCATCACTAAGTAAGGAATGTAAGATTTGAACAAGTGGGATGGTGGTATAGGTGCTCATGGAGAGAATGTCAGCCCTCATCCTAGGGCAGATATAATTAGCCATGGGGGGAATGGGGGGGTTTCACAGGCACATAGCTACCACTGGGAGCCTGAGGGGTACAAGAAGGAGTGGAGGCAATGAACAAATTCTCCCTTTGCTCTCATAGCAAAGGGTGGGTCAGACACTGGCTGCATTGTTGAATAGCAGCACCAAGCCCATGTCCATAGTGCCAGCCCTTCCTCTCTGTTTAACCCCCATGCCTACACAGTGCCATGGCCAGAGTCCTGGAATCAGGGCCCACTCTTGGAGGAACATCACTCTCTTTCCATGCCAGACCGCTTAGAATCTGAGCTTATTAAAACAACAAGGAACCCTGGAAATTAGCTAAGTCAGTGATCTCTTAATATATGGGGGAAACTGAGGCCTAGGAAGGGAAGGTGTGGGGTCATACCTCTAATTAGTGTAAGAGCTGGGATGAGCAGCAAGATGTCCCTGTTCCCAGCCTGGTGTATTTTCTATCACCTTCTTTGCTATTATCTATCCCAAGTCTTCATTATATTTGAGGGAAAATACCAGAATATCCTCAGGGCCAGCCTTACACATCGGTAAACATGATGTGATCAAATATGTCTCCTCAATTGCCTGTCATTGTGCCTGAAATTTCACCATCAGTGATTCATTCATTTGGATCTTGAAGCTTTCTGGTCTTTCATGGGGGCACAAACCCCCTGACAACCACTGGGAGAAAGGCTTCGCAAATTAGACACAGGTTACACAGTTGGGGAGAGCAGTGGCAGCTGGTCCAGTGAAGAAGTTGCAAGCTGGGGTAGGCATGGGAACTCAGGGCAAGAGTGAATCCAGGGTTCAGGCCACGCTGATGGGAAAGGAAGGAGTATTTGATACGCCCACATCCAAAGCTTCCATCAAACCCTAGCTTGAGCACTCAGAAAGCATTTCCCCAGGAGACCACACGGTGACCTGGGAGGCCTGAATCACTGCTGTGTGGCCCATGCTGGGAAGAAGGGCAGGAGAGTGAAGGATAACATCAGCCTGTCTGGAGTGGCCGCGGTGGCACTTTATCAAGAGGAGCAGCCTGGATGAGATGGATGTGACAAGGGAATCTATGAAGACATTGAGAGGAGCCTCAGCCGCAAGAGGAATAGGCTCTGAGACTGCCAAGGGAGGCTGGGTGTGGAGTCTGCCTGTTCTGCACTTCCCCCAGGGACTTGCTGGCTGCAGGTGCCTTGGCTCAAGGCCGGGTGCTTTCTGTTGCTCCCTCTGACTTCCATTCTGGTTCTGCTCCAGAGCTGTGCAGTGCAACTCCAGGCTTTCCTGTGGTTCCCAGGTTCCTTTTCTGCTCTGCCATCAGTTCTAGCGTTTTTATATCCAAGGGGCTTCAGGATTACAAACTAGTGGGAAGGAGAGGGGAAGGGAGGAGGTTAGTGGATTTGTCTGGAAACTGGTTTTGTCTGGCAAGACCCTATATTTCCTTACAGTGTGCATTTACTTGGGGTAGGAGAGAGTAGAAAAGAGTGCTTCTGGAAATTTGGAAAATTGTCTTGAAGCTATGTTTGCATAGCAAGCATAGTACTGTAATTTAGATTGTAGGTATACTTGCGGTGGCTTATAGGGGGTGAGAAGAGCAAGCTAAAGACCTTCCCAAAGTCTCCACTAGTTCTGTTGTAGATCTCAGCAAGCTGGGCAGAATACAGAACCCCCAGCTTCCAACAAAATAAAGCATCCACCCCCATGGCCGACCTCTGCTGTCTGACATGAGCCCTGTGCTTTCTGAAATGGGTGTCTTTGGAGGCCTCAAGTGGTTTCTACCCAGACACCAGCAGTCCTTGAGTTGGGTGGGCTCAAGTGGGAAGGGGAGATTGCCATTGCCAATAATTAGAAAACCAGAGCTAAGTCTGTCCTGCTGGTTCCATTCAAGTCCCCAAAACAATCTCTGAGGCTTAAGGCCAAGTCATCACTAACTCGTGTGTCATGGGCACTGCTGAGGGAGAACGGTATTTCACAGAGCGGAGACTCCCACCCAGGTGCAGGCTCAGTGATTCAAGGAAGATGGAATTTAGTGCAGTCAATTTGGGAGAGTCAGCCAGGATTTCTTTTAAGCTTTACTTTCCAGCAGCCCCCTCCCACCTTGGAGACAGACTAATCCCTGACATTTGTCTAGTGGCTTTATACTTTTCAAAGTTCCTTCACATCTATTATCTCCATCAAGCCACACAAATACTCCCGTGAAGTAGGATAAGGTGTTATTATCCCTGTTTGACCAACAAGAAAACTGAAGTCCCCAAAGGATACATGACTCATCCAGGGTCACACAGCTATGTAGTCAAAGAACTAGTGATTCAAATGTGTTTCCTAACTTCCAGCCCTGTAATTTTTCCACCTCCATTCAGACTACGCTCCACAGAACCACAAAGGTGCCCTGCTTCTAGCACAGTGCCTAGCATAAAGTAGATGCTAGTAAATATTTGCTAAATGACCAGGAGGCAGAGGTTGCAGTGAGCTGAGATCATGCCACTACACTCTAGCCTGGAAAATAGAGACAGACCTTGTCTCAAAATAAATAAATACATAAATAAATATTTGCTAAATGAATGACTGCATGGATAAGCTGGGGCAAAGCTGAAAGAAATACGAGTTCTAAAAGTGCTCTTTTTAAAATGATCAAACCAAGAAGGGGCAGGAAATGTGTTATTTCATCATTTTGACCAGAAGGAAAACGTAAGATATCTTTCTCATTTCACAGATGCCATTGCCAAGGCATGAAGATTGGGGTATCTCCCATAAAGAAGCCACGGAGCTTAATGTCCCAACAAAGCTGCCTTCCATTCATCCTTTAAAGAGGAATGGGTGGTGTGGGTCCTTACTCCAGTAGCAGGAAGGAGTCAGAATCAGCCCCATGAGACGAGGATTCTCTCCACGTTGTCTCTGCAAGCCCTGTCTCTCCCTATGTCCCCTAACAGTGGCTCCAGAAGTTCTGCCATGGAAGGGGTGTCTGAGAACACTGGTTGCCTGCTCCTTTAGGACTGCTGCACCATCACCCCCTTGACACTTCTAGCATAACCCAGACCTCGAAGACTCAGTGACTGTCTCCTGGAATGCACCTGGACTGACACTTCTTCCTTTTCTTTCTTCTGTCTCCCATAGCGTCTGGCACATAGTAGGTACATAATAAATGTGGGATTAATGAATTGTCTGAGGTAAAGAGGGATGGCCACTCCCTGGCTCTAGGCACTGCAGTCAGGATCCTGCCTGCCAGGGCCCCATCTCCACAGGCAAACTGACTTGGAGTTGCCGTTTGTTCCCAATCCAGTCAGAAAAAAATAGGGAAAGTGGAGGTAGGGACACAGGTATTCAAATGCTGCTTTGCAATAGCACAAGGTAGCTTTTGAGGTAGGCAGCCCGGAATTTGAGATCCTTTGGGGTTTAAATCAGTCCCACCACATATTATTAGCGCTTGTACTGGGGGCTCTTTGCTTTGCTCCTCTGAGCCTCAATTTTATTTTCCGTACAATGGAGAGGATGCTGGAATGAGAAAATGGATGTAAAGCACAGTGCCTGGCACTTAGTAAGCAAGTGGCAGCTGGATTGTCTGCATATCTATGTCCTCCCAGCCTATCCCTTCCCAGGTCCCCCGAATGGGCTGGTCCCCAGTGGCGAGGGGAGGGGTCCTCCTGGGGGCGCCGACTGTCCCGGGCGGCGGCCGGATTGCGGGTGGGTGAGAGGCAGCAGACACCGTGTTTACAGCTCTCTCGCTAGTTCGCCACCTCAGCCGCGGCTCTAAGGCTGAGCCAGTCGCCTCCTTCTTTAAGATTCTGGTCACAGCAGGGGCTGGGTTTCTAAGGCAGGCGTGATCTTTCTCTTCCTACAGACGCCGCTGCCGCTACCTTAGGCGCTGGGCACAGCCAGGGGCAGCGCGAGAGAGGGAGGCAACAAGAGGGTTCCCGGGCCGGGCAGCAGCCCAGCCCCGGCCCGGAGGGGGGCCCGACAGTAAGTACTGCGCTCTGAGCAGCCGGGTTGGGGGGGCACCTGGCCATTGAGGCAGGGGTCTGTGGGGTTAGGGGGTCAGCAGTCGAGCGCTAGGGTCCTCACCGGCCCCTCAAAGTGACTTGAGGGCGGCGCTGGCATGAGCCCCCCTCCACCAGGTCTTTGGAGTGAGTTGACGCGTCGGGAGCAGACATCCATCTCTGTCCCTCACCCCGAGATCCCAAGGATTCGTTTGGGTTGCCTGGCAGCCCTCGGGTCCCTTCGAGGCCACGAAAGAGGAAGTTGGAAGGCAAGATACGCGGGGATGAGGTTTTGGACGCTGTTGGAAAAGTGGCGGCGCGAGCAGGAAGTTTTCCGATGCGGGGTGCGGGGGGATCGAGGAGATAAGGGGCGAGGGGAACCAGAAGCTGGGAGGGAAACCACCCGAGTGGAGCAGGGGCAGAGGCGGCCCCTCTGAGTGCTAGGACCCCGCTCTCCCCGCCGTTAAGCTTCGGAAGTGTCCGGGACTTCTAGCTGCCTCTCCCACCCCTGCCCCTCAGCGCCTCTGCTTCCATGGGGCCGGGATACCCTGGCTGGCCTGCCCTCCGGTGGGGCAGATTGAAGCCTCAGCGTTCACGAAGCTCCACGGTGTGGAGAAGCAAGACCACCCTTCGAGGTGGTGCACCAATCACAGAAATGTTAGCAATCAGGAATATGCAGGAGCATACCTGTCACTTTCCTTTCTTAAGCTCTGTAAAACTCAGGGGAGAGGGGCCTGAGATCCTAAAGGCGAGTTTATCGTAACTCAGTCCCTTCTCAGAGAACACCCAGATCTTCCTTCTGTTCCTCCATCCCCAGTCACTCATTTTACTTAGAGTACTGATGATCCTAGTAGCTACTATTATAACTATGTGCCCGACATTGTGCTAAGCTCTTTACCTAGTCCATGTACAGTAAGAACAGTAGCTGGCATTCACTCAGTTCTAAGTGCTTAATATTTGCCTTGTTTAATCTTCACAACATCCTTATGGGGTAGATACTATCCCCATTTTACAGATGAGGAAATTGAAGCACAGAGAGGTCCACAAGCCCAAGGTCCCACAGCCAGTGAGATGCAGACCTGGGATCTCAAAACAGTTTTACTTAAGCCACCTCACTGTTAACTGCTAGAAATATGATGAGAATTTGGCTTTAATGAAGTAGTAAAATCGAGTTTGCTGTCCCTACAGCAAAGTGTATTTATTCTTTAGAGCTAAAGTCATGGCCCAGGTGCAAAGAGTTTTGAATCAATTTTCAAATCATCCCCATTATTTCTCCTGCGGAGAAAGGCAAACCGAGTGCCCTATAACAAGACAGCACAATGTATTAGTAGGTGCCTAGTAATAATGATAACAATAATTGCTAATAGCAGTTACTGATTGAGCACTTACTTTGCACCAGCACTTCATGTATATTTAATCTTCACGTAGGTGCTTCGAAGTAGGCACCCCATGAACCCCATTTTGTAGATGAAGGAACTGAGGCTCAAGAGGTTAAGCAATTTGCCACAGATTTGGGATTCCAGCCCAGATCACTGACTCCAGAGCTCAAGTTGGAGCTACGCTTTAGAAGATTTGTGCATGAGACAGAGGTTTGTCTTCCCTACAGTCCCCTCCTCCCCCAAGCCAGTTGCCCAGAGCTCTACACATGCTCTCCATTCCCCAGGCCCTCTTTGCACTAAGGAAGTGATTGTACAGGTTGGCGGAGAGAGGGCTTCCTAGAGAAGATGGAATGTTCTGCATGGATTTGGGTTTTGTTGTTGTACTAAGTGCTGTGCCTGTAACATCAATAAGTTGTTCTGCTTTATAATTTTTATTAATTAGACAAGTGTCTGCTCTGCTGGCTTGGAGTTGTTAATATGATATTATGGCTCTATCTGAGTACCTTTATTAGGAATTATTTTCTGAAAAGTTTTTAGAGCCTTACTTGCAATACTGGGCAAAGCCATCTTCCTACCTCCTGGGGAGGGAGGGGGGAGTTGTTTCTAGGATATGAGTAATAGTATTGCTGTGCTTATTGATATTCGCCCGCCTCCCCCCAGCTTGGCCTCTGTGAGCTGAAATCTGAAACCTGAAAGTGGCCAGGTCCCTTGCAGATGTGTCACATCTGGCCCTGCAGTTGGGTTATTTATAACTCCTCACTGTTGGCCCTGGCCCATTCATAGAGCTGGCTCCACATAGACCCTCTTCAACGTGGGCATAATGGGGTACATGAGCTTTATAGCTTTGGTCTCTATTACTCTGGCTGGATCTCAATGCATCTGCTGGTGGTCCACCCTTCCTGCTTCCTCTCATGAGAGGGAGACCTTCCATGTGTAGCTTTGGGGTGGTGCGTTGGATATGTGGCTGGCAAGTCCAGTGCTGGGCTGTGTCCCGGTTGTCTCTGTGGCCTCTTCAGAGTGCACTGTACCATTTCATAAGGTGACATGAAAGGAGTCAGTGGGTAGCATTAGTCTTCGAATTAAACATTCCCTTCAGTTTTGCCCGAATTTATTCTATGATTTCTTTTTATGATTGTAGTGACTTAAATACCTAGAAGTTTCCCTCTTTACTGAATTTTCTTAACTTTTCATTTGCTGTCAGGTTTGACATTCCTTTCCTGGAATGTCCTTCTCACCTTTGGTGAGAGGAGGGAGTGGCGGTCTTCTGCTGGGAGTCACAGCACGGTTAGGGCATAGTCTCTTCTGTGCTTACATAGCATCCTCTGCTGCCCTCTGTGGTACCAGGTAACACATGGTTTTATATTAGTCTGTTTACATACCTGCCTCCACCTTAGACTGCAACCTCCTTAAGGGAACAGACTGGGCCTTATTTATCTACATATCTCAGCACTATGCTGGGCACGTAGTAGGTACTCAGTCAACTTTTATTACATATATGAATGAATGAATGCTATCTAAAAGCTGGTGGAGGAAGCCCTGATTCACAGTAAGGGACTCTGCTATTATTACCCTTATAAGAAGGGAGACATCAGAGTGGAGCTTGCATTCTTCCATAACAGAGAGCCCCAGCTCTGTGGATTTTAATTATTGAAAGAAAAAAATAAAACAAAAAACAAAAAAAAAATTGTAATCCCCAAACCTGAATACTTAGGGAACGGATTTTCTGGTTAATAGATTGTTTCTGAGTAACTGAAGGTTGGGCCAAAAAAAAAAATCATTTTTCCTTACTCTTTTTGATTCTTCCTAAAATGCCTGGGTCTGCTTTTCTACCTTAGTGAGTTAAGTCTGGGGTCCATCATCAAATTAGTGTTGCCAGATAGAGAGCTTGTGGGTTCTCAGGATTCCCTAGAATTCTGTTTCCTCCAAGCCTGGTTGTATAGTAGGATGCAGTCTTCTTCCCCACCCACTCCCTGCCTGTCCTTGATGCATCCAAAGACAAGCCCGCAGGTGCTCCGAGGTTTGTAATTTCTCTGTCACTCACCTTCAGGAAACAGATAGGAGTTTCCCCGCTACCAACGTGGGGGGAGGTACAGAGTGTTTTGGTGCTAACTCTTGCCCTCTGTGCTGGTGGTTCAGCACAGCACTTGCTCTTGCCCTTGGTTTTTATTCTTAGGTGGAGGGTTCACCAACTTCACTCCCCTTTCCTGACCACTGTTTAAGAAAGACCTTATAATTCTTTCCTCCCTCTCAGCAGGAAGATGCAATTAGGCAGAATAAAAGGTGTCTCATTGTCCTGAGGCTGCTGTTGGCGTTTCTGGATGCCTCCAGACAAGGTGACATGAGTTTACCAGGCCTCTGTTCATGTACCTTCCTTTGATTACTGGCTTTTTGGCCTAATTTTTGCCCTGTCCCTGGACTGTGCTCCTGACTGGACAATTCAGAGATGGTGCACTGAAAGGAGTCAGGGGTTGCTCCCTCACAGGAAGTCAGCTTGGCAACTGCTGGGCGTAAGTCCTTGGCTTCAGATACAACCTGCATCATCTCGGGCAAGCAGGAGGAGCAGATAGACATCTAGGCAAAGCGTTGAGATAGATGTGCCTTTCTCTGTCCAGCTCTGGCCAGACTAGCCTGCCCCTCTCTTCACAAGTTCCCCAAAGGGGCATGGGAGTTGAGGGTGGAGGGTAGAACCTACAGTCCCAACGGAGCCAGACATGAGAGAGGGAGTGAGAGAAAGGCCTACTCACCGTCTATGCCGGGTCAGCTATGCTTCTTGCTTCCCACCTAATCTTTCCCCAGCAACCCCCTCATCTACTCAGACTATTGTGTTCATGCCTCATGCCACATATGCCTGTTGCCTTCTGTCTCTGGGCCTGCTCTCAGTGCCCTCCCTCTCCACTTGCTCAAATCTGGCCCTTCCCACCATACCCAGCTGCAGTCATCTTCTAGAAAGCTTCCCCCTGCTGCTTCTGGAAATCAGCAGAGGATGGGCAAGGGGAAGTCAGTAACCTCCAAGCTCCCTGCCAACTCTGAGATTCTCCAGGAGTTTGATGAGCATCAGGGGTTGGGGGCATGGAAGGCTGGTGGCCCAGGCCATCGATGCCTTAGCAGCCTCACAGGAAGGAAGGAGACGGCACAGCCAGCCAGCTGAGTAGGCCCACATTTGGCTTCAGGAGGCTTTGCCCAGAGCCCTGTGCAGCAGGCACCTGCCAAACAGCCCCCAGAGGGGTGCTATTTGAGCCCTGGGTCTTTGGCTGCTGGAAGCAGCTACTTGTTGGGAAGTTCTCAGAAGCTCCTGCCCACACCTGCTCCCCCTGTCTGCCCTCCAAGGTTTGTTTACAGTTCAGCCCTTGGCAGGCTGAAGTCTGAGATCTAAGAGGAGAGAGAGATCTGGGTGGCCGGGGACCCTCTTCTGGCTTAGCATTCTGTGCCAGGGCTCTGCAGCCCAGCCTGGCCTTGGAGAGATGTGTTCAGTGAGGGGAAGAATTCAGGCCTGCTGATCTTTTCCCTGCCAACTCCACTTTTCCCATCATGACCATTCCCTCCCACCTTCTGGAATTCTCTCCACTTCCTACTTTCTTTTTTTGATCTCCTCTTTCACACACACACACACACACACACACACACACACACACACACTCACACTACAGCCTCTGGTGAGTGGGAAATTGGCCTAAGTCAGGAAGGTGTCCTGGGTCTCTTCCTCATGCCATTTCTGATTTGCCCCTTGCCTGCTGCATCCCCATCTGTGAGATGGAGAGAGTGCAGTTAGGCTCTCAGTATGGCAAAATAGCAGTCCCCTCCCCCAGAGCTTCATCACCCAAGGTCCTCTACCAGAAGACTGTCATTACCATGTGGCCCTTTAGCAGCGGTGGGAGCCCTGAGGGCAGAGCTGGTGGGGGGCAGCTCAAGAGCAGTTTTTGCTCTTTATGTACTAACTGATAAATAATAATTGTACATATTCTTCAGTACATAGTGATGTTTCAATACATATAATGTGTAGTGATCCATCAGGGTAATTAGCATTTAAAACATTTATTCATTTATATTTCTTCATTACTCTAGCTAAAGGTTTGTTGATGTTCTTTTCTTTACAAAAAATGAACTCTTAGTTCTGTTGATATTTTTCTAATTTTTGTAGTCTCTATTTCATTTATTTATGCTCTAATATTTGTTATTTCCTTCCTTCTAACTTTGGCATTAGTTTTTTTTTTTTCTAGCTCCTTGAAGTGCAAAACTAGGTTGCTTATTAAAGATTATTTTTTCTCCATTTAGGCACTTACCTTCATAAGCTTTTCTCCTAGAAATGCTTTGGCTACATTTTACAAGTTTTGATATGTTGTATTTTCATTTTCACTTGTCTCAAAATATTTTTTAAATTCCTTTTTGATACCTTCTTTTCCCTATTGGTTGTTCAGGGGTGTGTTGTTTAATTTCCATTTATTTAAACCTATTTTTACCTTAATTTTTACTTATTTACACCTTAATTTCCACTTATTTATACCACTTATTCTACTTATTTATTCACTTATTGATACCTAGTTTCATATCACGGTGGTCAGTGAAGATGCTTGATATAATTTCAGTTTGCTTAAATTTTCTAAGAGTTATTTTGTGACCTAATATATGTTCTACCTTGGAGAATGTTCCATGTGTGCTTTGGAAGAATGTGTATTCTGCTACTGTTGGGTGAAGTGTTCTGTATATGTTTGTTAGGTCTATTTGGTCTAAAATGTAATTAAAATCCAGTATTCACTTATTCAAAAAATAAAAATAAAAATAAAAAATAAAAAATAAAAAATAAAAGAGCAGGTGAGGAACTGGAGAGCACCTCCAAAAAGCCAAGACAATCAGAAGTGGCTGCATAGCTTCTGCAGTGCTTGCCTTCCCCAAGCCTAAACTTTCCTCTTCACTGTCTGCAAGGCCCTCCTCTTGTCTCATTTCTCCTCTTTGTCTCGTTTTCATGGCCTCTCTTTTCCTCTCCTCCTTTGCTCTGCCTGGTCCCCTTTCCTGCTCAGCTGTCTTCCCCTCTTGACTGTGTCTTTCCCTTCATTCCTCATCTCTCCCCTTCTGGCTCAGTCAATCCCTATATGTCTCTGCCTCTTTCAGAATTAGTTGGTGTGGTACATGGAGGGTGGGGGCTAGGGTGCCCAGTGCTCTTTGGTGTGACATGACAACTCCTTCAAGCTCCTATGAATATTTCATTGCTCCAGTTCCCCCTCGCTGCCTCTGCCAGTGACAGGTGAGTGGAGGCTAAAACACAAGGATCTCCCCACTAATTCTTCCACAGCTCAGTGGCAGCAGCTTCAGACCTTGTGACACACAGTGCCATATGGCAGCAGCCTCACATCTGGCACAGCCCTCACATCTGTCACCTGGCTGGCAGCCTCAGCAGGGAGGGTTTAGGAGCATGTGTGAACCTATTAGACAACATGTCTGAATATATTGACTATAGCTCCAGGAGGGAGGAGGGGACAGGGGAGGGGACAGCTGTATAGAGGGTCCTCTGCAGTTCCCTCTCTGAAGCATTATGGGGTTGGTCTTTTGCAAGGTGACTCCAGGCTTCCAGGTATTTGTGAAAGGAAAGATGACCTTGGTCTCTCCCCCTGCTCCCTCCTGACCTGCTAGAATGGGTGACAGGTGTCTCCATTCCAGCCTACTGGGGAAAAGCAACTGTTTGGACAACCAGAAAAAGAATCCAGATACCACTATGTTTTCCAGAAGATGCCTCTCCAAGCTCAGCTGAAGAGGAAGTTGCAGGGCCATGAAGACCTGCAAGGGAAATAGAGAGGAAGCCCTAGGAAAGTAACCAAATCATCTACCCAGGGACTCTCAGAGTGGGAAGGACTATTCAAAGTCACCCTGCCCATCCTCCTGCCCCTTGCCATTCTGAAAGGATAGTTGTCTACCCTTAAAAAATTCCTTCCCTGAGAAGGAATAGCTGTTGGATTTCCCACTGTCACTCCCCTAAAAAGGCTGGAGCCATGCCGTCTCCCATTCCTTCTTAGCTTGTAGCCCTCCCTGTACTCTTTCTTTGACTGCATTCTCTCTCTGACTTTGTCTTTGCACAGAGATGTTGAGGGGTTTCTCCCATGGGCCAGACTTCCCATTCAGAAACCTGCCTTTCACAGGCTGAGACACAAGCAGTAGGCATTTGATAATAAACTGCGTGGAATGGCCAGAGGATTCTAATCTGTATGCCTCAAATTCACTTCTATTCATGCATTGGTTGATTTAAAAAATACTAAGCACTTAATTGTGTGCCAGGTATCACATCAAATGGAGGAGATATACTGTTGTAGAAAAAAGACAGAGTTCTTACTTTTATGGGGTTTAAAGCGAAATAATCACATAAGTGAATCTATAACTACAAATCGTGATGAGTCTCCAGAATGAAATGAACAGGTTACAATAGTAGAGAATAACCAAGGTAAAGTTTCCAGGGAAGTTCTCTGTGAGGAGGTGATATTTAAGTGGAGACCTAAAGGATAAATTCAGCCTTATGAAGAATGGGAAAAGAGGTTTCCAGGAAAAAGGAATACCAAGTGGAAATGCCTTAAGGTGGCAAAGACCTTGGTGTGTTGAGAAACTAAAAGGAGGCCAGGAGGGCCAGATTGTAGGCAAGAGGAAGAGTAGCATGGAGGGGTGGGGGAGTTGGCAGGTAGGGCAGAAAGAGATCACACAGGGCCTTGTGGGCCACACAAAAGGAGTTTGGATATTATTCGCTTGCAGTAGGAAATGTCTGAAGGGTTTTAAGCAGGGGAGTGACAGGATCTGATATGGACTTTTTGCAATATCTGTAGAGACCGGACTTGGAAGGGGGCAGCAGTGGATACAGGGAGACCAGTAAGGAGGCTGTTGCAGCAACTCACAGGAGAGATGATGGTGGCTGGAACTGGGTGACAGCCATGGAGAGGAAGAGAGCTGGTCAGATCCTGGATGAGCTTTCTTTTTGTCTTTTCCTATTTATTTATTTATTTATTTGACAGAATCTTGCTCTGTCACCCAGGCTGGAGTTCAGTGGTGCGATCTCGGCTCACTGCAACCTCTGCCTCCCGAATTCAAGTGATTCTCCTGCCTCAGCCTCCCGAGTAGCTGGGATTACAGGTGCGTGCCACCACGCCCAGCTAATTTTTGTATTTTTAGTAGAGACAGTTTCACCATGTTGGCCAGGCTGATCTCAAACTTCTGACCTCAGGTGATCTGCCCACCTCAGCCTCCCAAAATGCTGGGATTACAGGTGTGAGCCACTGTGCCTGGTCTTGGATGGGTTTTCAAGTTAACAGCTGACAATAGTTATACAATACTGAGGGACTAGGTGGGGAGGTAAGGGAAAGAGAGAGACAGGCCTCAGGAATGACTCTCAGGTTTCTGGCTTAGGTAATTGAAGAGATGATGGTGCCATATGCTGAGATGAGGAAGGATGAGGGAAGCCTAGGCTTGAGAGGGAAAATAAATCAAGAGTTCAGTTTTGGACATGATAAGTTTGAGATTCCTGTGAGGCATAAAAGTAAACATGTCAGAGTATATGAGTTTTGGAGCTCACAGAGGAGGTGTGGTTAGAATGCAAATTTGGGAGTTGTCTGAATATAGATTGTATTTAAAACCAGGGGACTGGATGAGATCACCTTAGGAAAGAGAGTAGAGAGAGACTAGAAGGCCTGGAACTGAGTTCCAAGGAACCCCAGTATCTAGTGATTAAGTAGGGGATGAGAAGCCCATGAAGGAGACTAAGAAAAAGTGGCCAGAGAGGTTGGAGGACAGTCTTGAGGTAGTCCTAGAAGCCAAGAGAGGAGAATGTTTCAGCAAGGATGCAGTGGCTAACTGTGTCTACAGCTATTGAGAAGTTGAGTAGGTAAGGACCGAGAGATGACCATGGAGGCCACTGGGGACCTTAACAAGAGCAACTCTGCAGAGTGATAGATGTGGAAGCCAGGGGATAGTGGATCGGGGAGCAAATAAGAGATGAAGAAGTCTTGTGTCGTTAATGTAATGTCCTTAAAAGAAAAAAAAGAGATGAAGTGGAGACATATGTGTAGAAAACGTTTTTGAGGAATTTTGTTGCCAAGGGGACGAGGAAAATGAGGCAGACACTGCAAGGGAATTGTGGGGTAGAGGGAGGTGTATTTTGTTTGTTTTCTTAAGGATGGTTTATTTCCATCAGCATGCTAGCATGGTTCTGGAGTGGTGGAGAGATTGGTAATTTAGGGAAGAGAATGAATGCCCAAAGGAGTAAAATCCTTGAGAAGATGAGAGGGGATGGTACCAGAACATAAGTAAGGAGATTCGCCATGATAGAAGAAAAGAAACATCCTCCATTTTTTTTATTATACTTTAAATTTTAGGGTACATGTGCACAATGTGCAGGTTAGTTACATATGTGTACATGTGTCATGTTGGTGTGCTGCACCCATTAACTCATCATTTAACATTAGGTATATCAACTAATGCTATCCCTCCCCCATCCCCTCACCCCACAACAGTCCCCGGTGTGTGATGTTCCCCTTCCTGTGTCCATGTGTTCTCATTGTTCAATTCCCATGTATGCGTGAGAACATGCAGTGTTTGGTTTTTTGTCCTTGTGATAGTTTTCTGAGAATGATGGTTTCCAGCTTCATCCATGTCCCTACGACATGAACTCATCATTTTTTATGGCTGCATAGTATTCCATGGTGTACATGTGCCACATTTTCTTAATCCAGTCTATCATTGTTGGACATTTGGGTTTGTTCCAAGTCTTTGCTATTGTGAATAGTGCCGCAATAAACATATGTGTGCATGTGTCTTTATAGTAGCATGTTTTATAATCCTTTGGGTATATACCCAGTAATTGGATGGCTAGGTCAAATGGTATTTCTAGTTCTAGATCCCTGAGGAATCGCCACACTGACTTCCACAATGGTTGAACTAGTTTACAGTCCCACCAACAGTGTAAAAGTGTTCCTATTTATCCACATCCTCTCCAGCACCTGTCGTTTCCTGACTTTTTAATGATCGCCATTCTAACTGGTGTGAGATGGTATCTCATTGTGGTTTTGATTGGCATTTCTCTGATGGCCAGTGATGATGAGCAAATGTCTTTTGGCTGCATGAATGTCTTCTTTTGAGAAGTGTCCGTTCATATCCTTTGCCCAGTTTTTGATGGGGTTGTTTGTTTTTTTCTTGTAAATTTGTTTGAGTTCATTGTAGATTCTGGATATTAGCCCTTTGTCAGATGAGTAGGTTGCAAAAATTTTCTCCCATTCTGTAGGTTGCCTGTTCACTCTGATGGTAGTTTCTTTTGCTGTTCAGAAGCTCTTCAGTTTAATTAGATCCCATTTGTCAATTTTGGCTTTTGTTGCCATTGCTTTTGGTGTTTTAGACATGAAGTCCTTGCCCATGCCTATGTCCTGAATGGTATTGCCTAGGTTTTCTTCTAGAGTTTTTATGGTTTTAGGTCTAACATGTAAGTCTTTAATCCATCTTGAATTAATTTTTGTATAAGGTGTAAGGAAGGGATCCAGTTTCAGCTTTCTCCATATGGCTAGCCAGTTTTCCCAGCACCATTTATTAAATAGGGAATCCTTTCCCCATTTCTTGTTTTTGTCAAGTTTGTCAAAGATCAGATAGTTGTAGATATGCGCCATTATTTCTGAGGGCTCTGTTCTGTTCCATTGGTCTGTATCTCTGTTTTGGTACCAGTACCTCCATTTTAATAGGGAAAAAATAAAACATGGGTACAGATGTAGACAGGGTAGTGCATAGATTTGGTGGCGGTAAGATGAAGGAGCTCTCATCTGATAGCTTCGGTTTTTTTTTTTTTTTTTCAGTGATCTATGGGATGAGGTCGTCAGCTGAGATTTTTTGGGGAAAATGGGAAAGTGAGGAAGATGGAGGAGAGAGGGCGAGCGATGAAATAGTCATTTTAGAGACAGAGAAAGTGTTGACCATGGCCGGGCGTGGTGGCTCACGCCTGTAATCCCGGCACTTTGGGAGGCCGAGGAGGGCAGATCACCTGAGGTCAGGAGTTTGAGAGCAGCCTGGCCAACATGGCAAAACCTTGTCTCTACTAAAAAATACAAAAAATGGCCAGGCGTGGGGGCAGGCGCCTGTAATCCCAGCTACACAGGAGGCTGAGGCAGGAGAATTGCTCGAACCTGGGAGGCGGAGGTTGCAGTGAGCCGAGATGGTGCCATTGCACCCCAGCCTGGGCATCAACAGCGAAACTCGGGAAAAAAAAAAAGAAAGAAAAGAAAAGAAGGAAAGGAAGGAAGGAAGGAAGGAAAGAAGGGAGGGAGGGAGGGAGGGAGGGAGGAAGGAAGGAAGGAAGGAAGGAAGGAAGGAAGGAAGGAAGGAAGGAAGGAAGGGAGATAAATGGCCAGACAGCATTGAGAGCCTATACCCATGGATTTAAAAGTGAAATCCAGCTACCCAGTTGTGTGATTTTTCTCCAGCACCCTTCAGCTACCCCTTCAGCTACTTCATGCTACTGCAGGCATGGAGAATTGAGTTCATCGAGGGATGAGGTATAGCAGGGGAAGAGGAAGTAAGGAAGTTGAAGGTGTTTGGAAGAGAATGATCATAATGATAGACCAGGAACTCTAAGCTGGACATGAAGAGAAGTGAAAATAAAAAGGAACTTGAAGGAGAGGAAGAAGGGTAATAAGCAGGAGAAAGTGCTGGCAGATGGGCATCTATGAAAAGGTGACATTTAAGCTGAGACCTAAAGGATGAAGAGCCAGCTGTGTGAAAAATGAGAGAAGAGATTTCCAGGAAAAGGGAATATCAAGTGGGAAGTGAATAGGTGATCATGATGCATTCAGATGCTTCCTGCAGTGGGAGCCCTTGTGGAGGTAAACTGGAAGAACAGATGGTGTCGTAGAGAGTGGGATATTGGGCATTGAGATTTGGGGTTAGTGCAATATCTGATAACCCAAAGTCTAGGTAGGTGATCATGGAGTGAGTGAAGTGGAAGAAGCAATTGTTAGAGGTCTCCTCGTCACCCTGTGGATGTTGAATTCACCAATAATGATATCAAGAGTTGGAGTGGACATACCCATTAGGAAGGCTATTATAAAAAAAAAAGAAAAACACAGAAAATAATAAGTATTGGAATGTTGGCCAAAATGTGGAGAAATTGGAACCTTTGTATATTGCTGGTGGGAACATAAATGGTACAGCTGCTGTGGAAAACAGTATGATGATTCCTCAAAAAGTAAAACATAGAATTACCTTACAATTCAGCAGTTCCACTTCTGGGTGTGTACCCAAAAGAATACAGGGGCTGCAACAGATATTTGTACACCCGTGTTCATAGCTACATTGTTCACAACAACCAAAAGGTAGAAACAACCCAAATATGCATCAACAGATTAATAAGATGTGATACATATGTACAATGGACTATTAGTCTTAAAAGGAAGGAAATTCTGACACATGCGGCAATATGGATGAACCTTGAAGACATTATGCTAAGCAAAATATGCTAGTCACAAAAAGATATCATATGATTCCTCTTATATGAAATACCTACAGTAATCAAATTCATAGAGACAGAAAGTAGAATTGTGGCTTCCATGGGTTGGGAAGGGAGGGGGAATGAGGGATTACTGTTTAATGGGTACAGAGTTTCAGTTTGGGAAGATGAAAAAGTTGTGGAGATGGATGGTGGTGATGGTTGCATAATAATGTGAGTGTACTTAATGCTGTAAAACTGCACTTCTAAAAATGGTAGGCTGGGCATGGTGGTTCACACCTGTAATCCTGACATTTTGAGAGGCTGAGGTGGGTGGATTGCTTGAGCACAAGAGTTCAAGACCAGCCTGGGCAATATGGCAAAACCCCATTTCTACAAAAAAATATAAAAAATAGGCAGGGTGGCACACGCCTGTGGTCCCAGCTACTTGTGTGTCTGAGGTGGGGTTGCTTGAGCCTGGGAGGTCAAGGCTGAAGTGAGCTATGATTCTGCCACTGTACTCCAGCCTGGGCGACAGAGTGAGACCCTGTCTCAATCAATCGAATCAATCAATAATAAAAATGATTAAAATGGTAACTTTTATGTTATGGATATTTTACCATGATTTCTTTTAAGGAGTGGAAGGAAAGATCACATGTGACTGGGAACTAAAGTCCTCAGTGAATGTGGGACCAACTCAGGAAATCTGTAGATAACAATGAGGAGAAAGACAGTGGTAGAGGTGGGCAGCAGGCAGGTTCCTCAAAGATGCAGGATATTTTGCAGAAAGAGAAGGAGGAGTAATGGCCTGGAGGCAGCATTGGCAAGCAAGGAGGACACTTATCTCACCTGCAGGTCCCGGAGGACTTGAATTTTGCAAAAGAAAAACAAAACAGCAAAACCAAAAACCACAGTTTCCATTTGAGAGGGCTGGTGGGGAAGTGGTGCCCTCAAGGAATACACAGGTCTCAACTGGGAAAGAAGGTGAAGGACACTTTCCAAGAATAAATTGAGGTTACAGGAGAGTTTGTTGTTGACTGAGAGTTCCAGTGGACACACTGGAAGGATTTGAAAGGGAGGAGAAAAATGGTATAAGAGTGTAAACAGACTGCTATGGGGAGGAAAGTCAGGGTTCTAAGGACCAGAGGCAAGTAGACTTCTTTCTGGTGGTGACTGAAGTGAACAGAAAGGCAAGGCCTTATGGGATGAGTCTCACATATGGGAGAGTGGGCTTAGAGGCATGTAGAAAGCCAGTTCTGGGGCTGGAGTCTCTGATAGGTGAGCCGCCGGGTGGGGGGGGCTTCAAGGGAGGCTGCTCTTACAGACAGCATTGAAGCGGCCCTCAGTTCACTCAGGGAAGAGTAGTCTGCTGAATCCTCCTATGAAGCCTATCTCATTGCCTTCTAGAAAACTACTTTAGGCTGGGTGTGGTGGCTCATGTCTGAAATCCCAGCACTTTGGGAGGCTGAGGCGGGTGGATCGCTTGAGCCCAGGAGTTCGAGACCAGCCTAGCCAATATGGCAAAACCCTATCTCTACTAAAAATACAAAAAAAAAATTAGCCAGGCATGGTGGCATGCACCTGTAGTCCCAGCTCCTGGGGAGGCTGAGGTGGGAGGATCATCTGAGCCCAGGAAGTCGTGGCTGCTGTGAGCTGTGATGGTTCCACTGGGCAATGAGAGTGAGACGCCGTCTCAAAAACAAAACAACAACAACAACAACAAAACCCCTACTTTATGCACAGGTTCTTGGCACAAATTGTGGAATATGATTGGCCCTGGAGTTAGGCAGACCTGGGTTCACATTTTGGTGCCACACAATATATATAGTTGTATATCCTTCAGCAAATTACTTAATCTCTCTTCCCAAATCTCAGTTTCCTTGTCTGTAAAATGGACATAATACCACCTAGCTCATGAGGTTATTGTGAAAATTGGGTGACATAATTTGTGGACAGCACCTGGAGCATAGTAAGTCCTCAGTAAATGGCAGCTGTTATTATTGTTTTCGGCACTGTCCCCTTTTTCAGCATTTTCCTCACTTTCCTCCCAGATGCCACTGTTCTCAGGCTATCTTTCTGCTGACCAAACTCTTCAGTTGGACTTAAACAGTGCCCTGTCTTTCAGATCTTCTCTCTACTTTTACTCAGTGCAACCATATCTGTCTTATTTCATGTCAGTTTAGAGCCCTCCCTGTTCTCTCCTGGGGTAAATCTGATTCAACCAGCAAGTCCTTTGTTTGCATGAATTTATGTGTCCACAAAAGATAACATTTATGTTTTAACCCAGGCCTTCAATGCCATAACCCAGTGGAATAAAAGCACCTCAGTTTTCCCACCTGACTGTAGCTCTTCCGTTGTCTAAAAATAGCACTCTTTTCAGTCCTGGCTTTTCAAAGTGTGGTCTGTGGACCAGCAGCTTGGGCACGACCCTGGAATTTGTTAGAGTCTCAGACCTTGCTCCAGACCTACTGCATCAGAATCATTTTAGCAATGCTCCCAAGTGATTTGTATGTACTTTAACGTTTGAGCAGCACTACTAGAATAAGGAGCAGCTAGCCAAAATAACAGGCAAGGACTCCTTTACAGGAAGAAAGGTTTGTGCCCAAGCTCCTTACAAAAGGGCACCCAGAGCAGCTACTTCACAGCGCTGGGGATGGGCTGCCATCTCTGCCACCAGGGGAATGTTGCATCTCATGGGGGCCCAGCTGCTAGCCTACCATGCTGGATCTCTAGGGCTTCCAGTAGAGTCAGGCTTCTGTTACCAGAATCAGAGGGCTAATTGGCCCCACATGGTTCCAAATCCTGCCAGTCTTGAGGGGAGTGACAAGACTCCCCAAGGAGCCAACCAAATGTAAAGAAAAAGGAGCCAAAGGCAAGGAGGGCTGGAGAACTAAAAGTGGATGCCTGGAAATTTAGCTGTTACATTTCCATCTTCCTGCATGAGAGCACAAGTAGAGACAGCATCAGCTTAGAATCATTCCATGTTCTTCTCGGTTCATTTGTCCTTTAGCCACATCTGCCTAGCAACAATTGTTAGCATGAGCTCGAGCTACCAGTCCCTCTTTGGACAGTGATGGAGGGATCAGTTTAGCCCACGGAGGAATCAGGGCATCCAGAGGGAGCCAGGTTGTCTGGTAGTTGGGTCAGGGAAACAGCTGCTGGGAGAATGAGCGGACAGAGTGCGTTGCGGGGCTGTCTCTTAGAAGCAAGGAGTTGGGGGTAGGGCTTTGGCTGTCTGAAGCGGGTGAAGTTTATATTTGGCTCCCTTTCCCTGCTCCTCCAGCCACCCCGAATAATGCTATCAATAACATCACCACCTCTACATTTGTGTGATATGCTTAACCTTCCTAAGTGCTTCTGTAACCATGATCTCATTTCATTCTCCCAACAACGCAGAGTGAACAGGCTCAGAGACAGGTTAATTATGATGTGGGCTGAGCATACAGGCTGGGCTAGGACATAGAGTGCTGCTGACTGTAGGGTTGGGGCAGCTTGCAATGGAGACTCTGGATAGCCAGAGGGTCCAGGACCCTGAGTGGGAGCAGGTAGGGGGTGCTTCAATTGCGGGTCCTAGCATAGAGGTGTGGCCGCAGCTGGGCCACCAATGTGCTTAGCCACTGTGGGTCTGTGCCTCTTCATCTCCTACCTAGAAGGCTGGGATGGAGGAGGGACAGTCACCTAGCCTATTTGGCAGGACAGCGGAGATAATGGATGTGAAAGCATCTTTTCTCAAATGAAGTAATGAGTGTAAAAATGAAAAGAACCACACGAATATAAAATGTTGTTATCACTGGGCAGAAGAGAAAGGCTAGGCCCTTACCCAGGTCACTAAATAGAGAGAGCAAGCCTGGCACAAGGTGAGGGAATGCCTTTGGGGACTTTGGTAAGAAGGGGAGAGAATGAAGGCACTACATACTTTGGGGCAAACAACAGAAGCAAATAGCAGGCCTCAGAAACAAACCTCGTGTGGTGGCGGGGGGTGGGGGATAAGCATTGGCTGCTTCACAATTTTGTTCAGGGATGCCCTATTTGAAGGGACCAGAAGCCAAACATCTTTCAAAGTCAAATTGCCTGTTTCCCCCAGGAGGATAGTCATGTGACCCATGGACAGCTGAGCTCCTGTCATCCATCACTGCTTGCCTTCAGTGTCACTCCCAAGTCTCCAGGCACTTAGCAAATTTCAGAGGGACTGAGCTGCAGACACTGAAAAAGGCAAACCCCAGGAGGGAAGGTATAACTTCCATTTGAATTGTAAAATGGCCTTCTGGTCTGTTAATGGAGGTGTTTCTCCTCTGTCCCAAGATACCTGGGAGTGGTGTGAGGAAAGGGCTGCTTGCAGAATTGAAGGCAGTTAAGGGCAGTTAGTCCAGCTCAGTTAGGGACAACCCAGGGATGAATGTGCTCCAGCCACACCTGGAGACATGCCTGCAGCTATGAACCACATAGCTGGGCCTCCTGCGGGAAGATGGAATGCACCTATGGACAGAGTTTGGTTCTTGCCTCTATCCCCACCTCTGCCCTTTCTTGGTCAGCGAGTACAATCCCCACTTCCTCCATGGAGTCTTCTCCAGCTTCTCCACCCCATCTTCTGAACACCCAAGTTGGAACTTAGTTGTAGATCTCATCTACGAGTCTCAGCACTGTAATTTTCTTGTTCAGTATGCACACTTGTCTTTTCTCCCCCAGCTAGACTGAAAGCTCTTTGAGGGCAGAGACCTGTCACTTCTCCTGTGTCCCCCAGAGTGCTGGACTGTCTGAGTAGGCACTCGATAAATACTTGCTGATTAATTAATATGAGTCAAAAGAGTAAAGCAAAGCACTTGTGTCACAAAAGGCTGTTTGCTTATTGATTCCTCTGGCTCCAGGGGTGCCCATTTTCTTCAGAAGTGGTAGTACCTCAAGGCCCAATGGAAACTGAAATGTCCTCTGCTTCAAAAGAGGAAAAAGGGGCAAAGGGGAGGCTGCAGTGGCAGGGATCAAGGGGGAGCGCTGAGCGTAAGACAGTATCCCAAGCTCTTCTGCAGCACACCTGTGTCTGTCTTCCTTGCCGGAGTTCCTGCTTCCCACACCACAGTCTGCACAGCCTTCCCTGGCTGATGCCCATGTCGGAAATGAGCTGGTGCCATCCCAAGAAGTCCTTTTAGTGCCAACCAGTTCGGGTGGCACGAAGCAAAGGGCTCATTTTCCAAATAGCCCTGGGGGTGAGGCAAGACGGCAGCTGCAGGAAGATGTTCTCTGGCTCCCTTCAAGGACAAGCTCCTGCCTGCCACCAGGAGCCAAAATGAAAGAGGCGCCAGCCTGTGGCCACCCTCAGAGGGTCCCTGTCCCAGGAGGGTGCCCGTCCAGGACACTAATCAGCCACGTTCCAGCTTTGGAGTGACTTTCTATTGAAAAGTGACCATTTATCTTAGTGCTGTGAGAGGGAAGGAGCAAGTTTCTGAATTTGCCTTTTGGAGACTTGACCTCATCCTAGCATCCCCTTCCACCTCCTGAAGGGGTGACAGACAGACTCCAAGCCAGCATGAGGTATAGCCGGAGAGATCTCATATGATAGAGACAACTTCAGAGTTCTTTGCTGGACTATGAATTTCTCTTTTATACAATTATTCTAAATCTTTTCCCCTTCCCCTATCAATAGTCCTAAAGCTTCTCTCTAATTACTGAAACTGTGTCCTGATAAATAACCTAAATGGTTTGAAGCATTTGCTACTAATGAATTTGATATTCTTAGCTAATAAAGAATTGCATTCCTCTTGGCTGGGCTCGGTGGCTCACACCTGTAATCCCAGCACTTTGGGAGGCCGAGGCGGGTGGATCGACTGAGGTCGGGAGCTCAAGACCAGCCTCTGGCCAACATGGTGAAACCATGTCACTACTAAAAATATAAAAATTAGCCAGGCGTGACAGCACGTGACTGTAATCCCAGCTACTCTCCTGGAGCCTGAGGCAGGAGAATTGCTTGAACCTGGGCGGTGGAGGTTGCAGTGAGCCGAGATCGTGCCACTGCACTCCAGCTGGGGCAACAGAGGGAGACTCCATCCCAAAAAAAAAAGAAAAAGAAAAGAAAAAGAGAAAAAAAAAAAGAATTGCATTGCTCTCAGAGTGTCAAAACCTCCTACTTCTTTTACAAACCTTATACTAGTTTCATTAATCAGCTACTGGCCCTCTGTATCTTGTTCCAAAGGGCTCTGCCTGGAACCATAATTTTAGCAAATACACATACTGAGGCTAGAAAACTTAAATCCATCTATCTAGAAGGCCTAAAAGTCTGGGGCTGTAGTGGTGCCAGATGAGCGAGCTAAGGCTCTGGGTCACTTGGCCCTGGCCCTCTCTCCTCCATCTCCACTTGCCCTGCCCTTCTCCTTGACCATCCATTCCTCCTTTTACCTCCTTCCCTGGCCTTGGCACCAGTGCCATCACAGGCCTCAGTGTCCCTACACCCTTACTCTTCAGTGCTCTTCATTTGAATACTACACTCAGACCCCTTCTTGCCTGCAGTATGCCTCCCCTGGCCCTTGATGGAGAACATTTATGAAGCTCTTGTGGAATTCCTAAGCTTTAGTCACTTAAGTTGTGTGAATCGGGAGAACAATGTGTAATCTCTCCCCAGTGTTAGGGCAGTGATTTCTTTTCTCCCAGCTCCTCTGGGCTTTCAGGCCTGCTGGCAGCCCCAGGATGCAGCTCCCCTTCTAGCCAACAGGAACTCTTTTCCAGGTGTCTCATTAACTGAAAGAAGTTGGCATTATGGACAATTTTGGTCCCAGACATTAGCACATTTATTTATATATGCTACCTAAATAATTTATTTTTGTATATAACGTAAGATATATTCAAGTTTAAAATTGCATCAAGACGAGCCAGGCATGGTGGCTCACGCCTGTAATCCCAGCACTTTGGGAGGCTGAGGTGAGAGGATCACTTGAGGCCAGGAGTTCGAGACCAGCCTGGCCAACGTGGCGAAACCCCACCTCTACTAAAAATACAAAAATTAGCAAGGCGTGGTGGCACATGCCTGTAGTCCCAGCTACTCGCGAGGCTGAGGCAGGAGAATCGCTTGAACCCGGGAGGCGGAGGTTGTGGTGAGCCAAGATCGTGTCACTGCACTCCAAACTGGGTGACAGAGTGAGACTCTGTCTCAAAAAAAAATAAAAATTTTTAAAAAATTTAAAAATATTGCATCAGGGCTTCATGAAGATGCTCCATCTTCTGGAACAACTTCACATTTCTTCCGCCATTTACTTGCCTGTCTTGTGGTCTCTTCCTGCAAGGTTTTGGTTTCCTTTAGGGAGTTAATAGCTAAGTCAGTGGAGAATGACAGTTAACTTCTGCAGAATATTTGCATTGGGTTCCTTCTGGAGTTCCAATATCTGAGAGGAAGGGTCTGACTCTAATTTCAGGCTCATGACATCAGTTTCTTCTATTGACTCTAGCCCTAAAGACAGTAGCTTCTACTTTCTAGATTTCTCTTTCTCCAATCTGAAATATGAGGCAGTCATCATCTCTGTTGGCTCCAGAGGATGTAGGAAGCTAAGCTGTAAACTCCTGGGTGCCAGGGCCAGAACCCTAACCGGCGTCTCTCCCTGCTGGTTCTGAGGCTTAGTTCCCTGTGCATCTTGTTTTGCTCCCACCTTCCTTTTTCCCCAGTCATGTGATGCAGGAAGAGAGTGCAAATGATATGGAATGTGAGCAGCTGCCAGCAGAGATACTGCGACAAGTGACCATTCACCGAGACCCTATATATGGCTTTGGCTTCGTGGCTGGCAGTGAGAGGCCTGTGGTGGTTCGATCTGTGAGGCCAGGTAGGTGTCCCTCAGAGTGTCCCCCTAGCCCTGACTCCTGTCTCCCAACACCCACATATCTTCCCAAAAAGCAGAGCTTCCAAGCATTCTAACTGTCTTGCTGAAGAATTCATGAAGAATGGTTGGAGACTTGCCAACCAATAACTGTGTGAGGGAGCTGGCCTTTTAAGACTGATAGACACAACCATTGAGGCTGTTTGGGGCCCTAGAAAAATGCTACAGTTGATTCCTTAACAGTGTCTGGGTCTTAATAAAGCTTCTCTTTGCATAGAACATTCATAAAAGAACCATAATGTCTTGCAAAAAAAAATGTACCTATTCTATTTAATTCAACAAGTATCTATAGATTGCCTACTCTAAGCCCAGCAGTGTTGTCGGGAAGTACAAGACACAGTTCCTGTTCTCAAGAACCTAACCATCAGGCTATGGAGACATGTACATACTCATGGAATAGGTCAGCCATTGAAGACCAGAATCAAGATACAGACCACAGGTGGGATAGGAGAGGAGAGGATAATGGAATATCTGAATGCTTGAGTGGCAGTAACAAACATCTACCATTGATTAAGCATCTACTATGTGCTTTACATAATATTGTTTAATTCTCACAGCCACTCCTGCAAGGTAAATAAGTAATATCATTCCCATTTTGCAAACGAGGAAACTGAGCATAATGAAAGAGAAATGGCTTGTCCAGTGTCACTCAGCTATAAAGCAACAGAGTCAGGGTTTGCACCTGGGCCTGTTTGATGCCATGCAGGGGAAGTAGGGCCTGAAAGGACCATGTGGGATGGAACAAGCAAAGCCCCACCTAAGCTACGAAGCCCTGCTACCATGAATGAAATGGGAAAAGACTGAAGTACTGTTTTGTTTCAAATCTGCTAGGCATTGACAAAAAAGACAGACGGAATGGAGCTTTATTCCTGACTTGCTGGGCCTGAGGCTTTAGATGTTTACAACAGTTTCTCGCTCAGTCAAGAGGAGCAGCCAGAGTACAAACTGGTCTTGCAGAAATTGGATGAATTTTGCAATCCTCCAAGGGGAAGAAAAAGATTTTTGTAAGCTCTCTCTTCAACTAGAGGGCACAGAGGAAAAAAAAAAACCCACACACACAACAACAACAATTTAGTACACGAGTCCGTGGCTAACCTAAGGCTCCGGAGTCAGTCATGCAGTTTGGCAAAAGGGTTTTGAATCTCTGATCAGAAATCAAATTTATCCTGGGAAAGAGGGACCAGCTAACACTCAGTAATAGACCACCAGGAGCCCCTACTTTAACTTCAAATAAGACAGAATCTGCACAGCTGAAGGAAGCCCCCAGGCCTAGAGGGGTTCAGCTGCCAAAGGTACAACAATGAAGAAGGAGTTGGAGGGGTGAAGAGAAGAAAAGCCCCAGGCACGGACCACAAAAAGCCATGAGGCTGGCATGCATAGCCCTATAAAAGCCCTATAAAAGGCTGACCCATAGTGCTGCTTCTGGCCCAGGTGGCTCCTGAATGCACAGGACTTGTTTGGTTCTTTATTTGAGGCCGTAATAAAGACAAAAACAGTATCCTACAGAGGAGCAATTATGGTTGATCAAGCCAACAAACCATTTGTGAAAGCAGTAGTAGACTGATGTTACCAGTGCCATCAAAGGGCCAAGGCCCATAAAGGAGGTTGAGCTCCATGAGGACCTCTTCTGTTAGACGGAAGAAAGGGAGGGGAGGGAAAGGAAGAAGAAGATAGATAGAGTGGCCTCCACCTAAGAGACTGGCATTTTTGGCAGAAGTAGATAGAAGGAATGAAATGAGTTTAAGGAATTGTCCCTTGGATGGTATGATAACTATCATTTATCCAATTCTTAGCAACATCAATCAGCTGTTTTAAGTGCTGTATATTTATCATCTCATTCATCCTCCCAACATTTCTATGATGCATATGTACTGTTATTTTCCCATTTTATAGATGAGGTAAGAGAGACTCAGAGAGATTAAATGTCTTGCCCAAGGTCACATAACCAGTGAATTGCAGATTTGGAATTAGAGTCCAGGTCTGTCTGGCTGTAAAGAGTGTTCTGTTAGCCACCACACTTTGCTCCTGAAGCCAGTGCACTGTCAGGAGACTTGGCCTAGTGTGTTTAGGGCAATCGTTCCTCGAGCAATGAATCCTGCTGCCTGTGCTGGCACAGCCATCCTCAGCACATAGGTTCTACACTCCAGAGCCATTGAGCTGTGCTCAAGTGATGTATTTGTTGTGTATGTCCATGTTTTGGGAATTTGGGCAGCCCCCTTCTTTGGAGAGAGAGGGAGAAGTTGGGATCTGGCCCTTCAAGGTGGACACAAACAAGAGTCAAGGCTGGTTTGATACTGGGTCATGTCAGTGAACATTTCTTTCAAATTTGAGTCGGGCTGGTTCTGACTTCTCATTCTCCCCAAGTCTCTGAGAAGCTTTTCTCCAAGAAGATCTTTGCTAAACATCAGAAGCAGCATAGCCTTGTGGTACCCCTCTACCCTCACCCTTTGCCCCAACGAAGAAGGTACAGCCCTCAGATAGGTCTGCTTTCTTAACCTTGCAGTAGAAATGGGAAGGAGAGCCAGGCACAGTAGCTCACGTCTGTAATCCCAGCACTTTGGGAGGCTGAGGTGGGTGGATCACCTGAGGTCAAGAGTTCAAGACCACTCTGGGCAACATGATGATGTTCCATCTCTACTAAAAATACAAAAATTAGCTGGGCGTGGTGGAGTGTACCTGTCATCCCAGCTACTCAGGAGGCTGAGGTGGGAGAATCTGTTGAACCTGGGAGGCGCAAGTTATCGTGAGCCGAGATCACGCCACTGCATTCTAGCCTGGGTGACAGAGTAAGACTCCATCTCAAAAAAATAAAAAAAGAAAAGAAAAGAAATGGGAGGGAGAGAAAACAAATATCCAACTGCCCAAGGGTATGTGCTTTGTTCCCCTCATTTACTGGACAGTGGCATTTCTCAGTGTTGAAAAAAAAATAACCCTTTAGGTCTTTTTCCTCTGTCCTCAGACAAGTGAATGCCTAAGTCCTTCCAGACTAGTAAGTATGAATAATATTCAAGTAGGAAGATCCTTCCTCCTCCTCCTTTCACCTGACCACCTCCAGTAGTCTGGAAGTCATTCTTTGTACCTAAGCAAGTCCCACCTATGAAATGGAAGTCTGTGTTCCTCGTTAAGAAGCAAGCCAGTAAAATGTTTATTGACCTCACCTGAGTTTGGGACCATTTGCTACCAAACCATGCCCAGCTAAAGTGTTTTCATCCCACTTATCTTTCTGGGGCTCCCAAAAGCCCACCTGGTTCTAGAGCACCTCCCTTGCCTTCAAAGGCAGACTTAGCATTCTGTGTTTGGAACAGCACCCTCTAACTAGCTCTGGAGGGCTTTGGAATGCTTGCTCCTGAAGTCCAGAGCATGTCTTTCTTGGCATGGAACTAAAGGAGGTCCACTCCATTCTCTGTCTTCATTCCTCTGCCCTCTATCTGCTTATAGGCAGCAGCAGCAGCAGCAACAGTAGCAGAGAGCTTGAATAGCACCCCCTACACTACCACAGCTCAGCCTGCACCATCTCCAGGCCTCAGCATCCGCTTCAGCTCCTACAGGCACAGGGGACTTGCCCAGACCTGGACTTTCCCAGCAGTAACCCTAAGCCCTCACACCTCTCTCCTCTCCTTTGCAGGAGGCCCCTCTGAGAACAAGCTCCTGGCTGGTGACCAGATTGTGGCTATTAATGAGGAAGATGTGAGTGAAGCCCCGAGGGAGAGGCTCATAGAACTTATCAGGTAACAGGGGCCTCTTGGCAGGAGCTGATCAGTATCCCCACCCCTGACTCACCAGTGACATGGGGCTACCACTATCCCCGCTCGCTCTGACAGTAGAATCCTTCCAGGCAGAGAAGCCCTATACAGGGCTCCTGGCTAACCCAGAACTTCAGGGGCCAGCTATTCAGGGTCAGCAGGAGCCTTCATACACACTGGCTTAGCATCTCCAATGATGTGAACAGACGCAAAGAACTCCCTGCTGGAGTCTCACCTCTACCTCCCTCCACCCGAACAATCTCTTCACCCCAGCCCCTTTGTTTTTGTCCAGTGGGACAGACCAAGTGACAGATGAGAATCAAGCCATTAAAAGAATATCCTAGATATGCACAGTGCAAGCAAGACATTGACCAACTCCCCCACTCCAGAAAAAACTCAGAATCCCTGGCCAGTGGGTTGAGGAAGAGAACCTCCCAATGTGGATACTGTCCATAATGTTTGTGGCCCCTAAATGCCCTCCCCAGATGGGAGCAGATGACAAAAGGAATGTTGTGGGATTACCACTGTTTGTACATGGAGAGTAATCACATTGTCTTTACCTGTCCCTTACCCCTACGCACATTACACACACACACACACACACACACACACACACACCATACACACTCTCCTACCCCACATTCACACCACATAAACACACCCTGGCATAGATTTGTTGAAAAGGAATTAGAGAATAAGAGGTAAAGGCTCCAAATTGCACGGGCTAACCTCAGTTTGGGGGAGCTTGGCTATCTCACTACAAATGGAACCATGTACATGCTCGCTCTTTCTCTCACTCTCCTTTTCTCTCTCCCTCTCTCTTTCTCTCTCTCTCTCTCCTCCTCTCTCTCACCCCCTTGCATAGTCTGACTTCATCTCTGCCTCCATCTCCTTCAAGTCCTCCTGATTCAGAGTGTTTTCATCCCACTCATCTTTCCGGGCTCCCAAAAGCCCACCTGGTCCCAGAGCTCTTCCCTTGCCTTCAAAGGCAGACATAGCATTCTGTGTATGGAACAGCACCCTCTAACTAGCTCTGGAGGGCTTTGGAATGTTCCCTCCTGAAGTCCAGAGCATGTCTTCCTTGGCATGCTCCTTCCAGCTCAATACCATGAAATGTGTCTGTCCCTAATGACCTTTTCTTTGACTCTTCTCCAAGTTCAGTTGTCTGTTGCATTTCCCTACCCTCCACCCTCCACCCTCTGCTACCACACCAATATGAGGTGAGTTCTTTCTATCCTATTAGGGCATGTTGGGGTTTTTTTCAGCCTGGTCCCTCGGAAGTCACTGCTTTGTTTTTAGTAGATATCTTTGCACTCTAGAACAAGGTATGCTGATTTCGTGAGGGGTTCCAGAGCTCTTTCAGGGTTAAAGCAGAGCACACTCTTGATAACCTTGGGAGCCAGTGGATTATTCATTCATTCAGTCAGTCAGTCAGTCAATCAGCCGGTATTTATTATTGTCCTCGATGCACCAAGCACTATTCCACACACTGAAGATACAGCAGTGAATAAGACAGACAAAGATCCCTGGCTCACTGGAGTTTACATTTTAGTGAAAGGAGACACATCATAAGCAGAAAAGATTATAAGTAGTTCTACAACATATTAGAAGCTGATAAATGTTATTAAGAATAGAAAGTAGATCTAGGTAAAGAGGATCAGGAATGCTGGGCACAGGGGTGCAAAATGTAACTAAACAGTAGGGTCAATGTTGGCCTCATTGAAAGGTGACATTTGAAGAAAGACTTGAAGGAGGAAAAGGTGTTGGACAGAGAACAGCCAGTGCAAAGGCCCTAAGGCCAGGAGTGTGTTTGGCACAATTGTGGAACAGGGGAGAAGCCAGTAGGACTGGAGTTGGTAAGGAAAGAGGAGAGTTGTAGAAAATAAGTCCAGATAATGGAGAACCTTTGAAGCCACCATAGGGACTGTGGCTTTGTTATAAATGAAATGAGGAGACATGGCAAGGGGCTGGAGGAGACGAGTCACATAATCCAACTTATGTTATGCCCCTTCCCTGTTCAAGATAAAGGATTTTCTTTAGTATTTTTCCTGGAGCATAACTCTTTACTTCTGGTAACTTCCCAAACCCTGGGGCTGATTAATACCTGTAATTTGCCTCACCAAATGTGGGAGATGTTCAAAGTTCTTGAGCTGCGGGCCTTGGCATTTCTTGAATATCCAGAATCAAGGGCAGCTTCACTCTACTTCTTAAATGACTTTGTTCACATAAATATTTGAAAAGGGCCAACAAGGAGAGGGGAAGCTCCTTCAAGGCAAACTATTTCCATTTCTTTTAGTTCTTTTAAAAGATTATGTATTCCTGGGAGACAATTTTCATACTTCACAGCCTGTTTGATCATTGGCATAATTCTTGCCAGAAGAGTTTCATATTCTTCATTCTTTTGAATATTTGCTATCTGGAGAGTTTTGGCTTCCATCTGTTGCTCCCTGGCTCTCTCTTTTGGTCCCTCAATTAAAACAAATCTGCTGAGTATGAGTCATGGTGACCAAATGACCTCCTTTGGGTTTTTCCTTTGAATTTCTCTTCTCACTTAAATACCAAATTACCAATAATCATTGTACATGGTTCCCAGGACTCTCTGACTTTGAGTTCCATAATGCAGGCTTTTAGTTTTCCTTGAGAATTTTGTAGTCTACAGATAAAATTGCTACTAAGGTTTGGAGATTCCTACAGAGAGTATGTGAGAAGGAATATGAAAAGAAGACCTAAAAAATGACAACCCCAGAGGTAATGGTTATACCATCTTCGGATGCCTGTGTGAATTAATATGGATGGTTTGTGTCGGCCTCCACAAATGGGAGGTAAAGTGTCCATGCAGACACTCAGATTGCCCTCTATCCTAATCCATATACCTGAATGCAGCCAGGGGAAGATTCTGGTGTTACTTCTTGTACTAGATGAATACCTAGTGCGTGATACACTACTCTCCTATTCCCTCTTTTCTCTGTAGGAGCGCTAAGGAATTCATCGTTCTTACAGTTCTGCACACTCATCAGGTGAGTGAGCCTCTTTGCCATCTGCCCTTCCTTCTGACTGAGAAGAGATGACATTTCCATATTGGAAAGCAACAGTGATGGGGTTGGGGGTTCAGAGACTACAACCAACATATGAGCCAAGGATTTAGGAGCAAACTTAAAGAATACCTTCTTAACAGCATGTCTCTGCTCATGTCCAAAGCTGAGGATTTTGAAGGGCTGTGCTGTGCTGTGTTCTGTCCTGTGCCTTCTCCTTTACCCACTTAAGCTGCCCACTGCCTCAATTCCAAATACAGTTTCCACTTCTTTTTGGCTGTACTCCATTAAAATGTATCTGTCCAAAGTGAACTCTCATAAAGTCCTGGACGATGATAGGTGCCAATCTTATTCATTCATATAAGTTACCTACAATGTATGAGACACAGCACCATATGTGAGAGAATTTAATATAAAGTTGCTGGGGGGTACACTTGGACAAACAGATTCATCTTTGTCCCGGTACAGTCACTTAACTAGCTGTGTGACCTTGGATGAGTCAGTTCCCCATTCTGGACCTGTTTCATCATCTGTACATTGAGAGATTTAAAGTAGAACAGTGTTACCTAAACATGCCTGATCATAATAGTTGCCAGGACTACTTATTAAAAGTAAAAATTTCTAGCCCCTCTCCTCAAGAGTTGGATTTAGAAAGTTCAGTGTCCATTATTGGTTGTATCCTTATAGCAATCTTAACTTAAATGCACAAACCCAGGTGCACAACTTCCATGTTGAAAATTCAGAGCCCTCACTCTACCTCCAGCCTACCTGTCCCCTTATTAATGTCCCCAACAGTCCTCTGCACTCCAGCATGGATGCCGTACCCTCAATGTATAGCCACAGGAGAGGTCACATCTGTTGGGGGTGAGGGACATGAAATCAGGGAAGGCTTCAAGGAGGAGGCTACACCTGAGCTGGACCTTGAGGGATGGGGCAAGATTTTCCATAGAGAGATGACACAGCGAGGAATGGAACACAGGTGCACAGCTTGGGCTCACCAGGCAAGAGCAGGATTCAAATCAATCTTGGTTCAAACTAACTGCCTCTCCCCATGGCCCCCAGCTCCTAGACCTCTTCTGCATCAGTGTGAACTTCACTCACACACTCACATACTCACACACATATACAAACACACTGACACACACACACAATACATTCACACATTCATTCACAACCTCATGCATAATAGACTCACACATATCCTCACGCGTACACTCACACACATACACTCACCCACTCATACCCATACATATACATACACACACTACTCACATATGCACGCACTCATGTGCTCTCTCACATATGTACACACAATGCTCCCAGGCAGATAGGCCTTTCTCAATTCCAGTTCTCTTGTCTCTGGGCAGGCAAGCCCCACCACTCCATTGTTGTTACCAATAGTCCCCTCCCCACCACTTTGCTGCACGTGTGCAGTTGCCTAGTGGGCAGTAGGCAGTCAGTCCCAACCTCCCAATCTCCTGTCTTGAAAACGACCACCAGTTCTCCCACTAAAACATGCTTGGTGTGTGGTTAGAATTTACTACTGTGATCAGAGACCCAGTGTGGGTTTACTTTGTTAGTCAGGTCTTCTCAAATCTCACCTTGCAGAAGCCTTCCTTGAGTACCCTTTCTAAAATAGCATCTACCTTCAGTATCTTCTGATACTGCTTACTTTTTCATCAGAGCTGAAATATTATATTTTTTAACTTTTCTTTTGAAATAATTATAGATCACAAGAAGTTGCAATGATAGCACAGAGATATACCATGTACTTGTTACCCTGTTTCTCCCAGTGGTTATATCTTACATAACTATTTGCAATAGGCTGGGTGCAGTGGCTCACACCTGTAATCCCAGCACTTTAGGAGGCCGAGGCAGGTCGGTCACTTGAGGCCAGGAGTTTGAGACCAGCCTGGCCAACATGGTGAAATCCTGTCCCTACACAAAATACAAAAAAATTAGGCTGGGATGGTGGAACGCACCTGTAGTCCCAGCTACTCAGGAGGCTAAGGCACGAGAATTGTTTGAACCTGGGAGGCAGAGGTTGCAGTGAGCTGAGATTGCACCACTGCACTCCAGCCTGGGTGACACAGTGAGACTCCATCTCAAAAAAAAAAAAAAAAAAGCTAAACAAAACAAAAACTACGTGCAATAGCAAAACCAGGAAATCAACAGTGATACAACATATGTATATGATTCAATGTGAATTTATCACATGTGGGTTTATGTATCCACCAACACAGTAAAGATACCCCATTTACCATAATATTGTTACTATACGTTGCATGCCTGTGTCAAAGTATCTTATGTACCCTAGACATATTTATACCTACTATGTACTCACAAAAATTTAAAACTTAAAAAAGTCACTGGACAAGTCTGTCACCAAAAGGATTCCTCACGTTGTCCTTTTATAACCACACTCACTTCACCCCCTACACCCAATCCCTGTCAACCACTTTACATTTCCTTAATTTTATTTCAAAAATATTATATAAATGGAAGCAAGGCACTGTGGCTTCTGTCTGGAATTCCAGATACTTAGGAGGCTGAGATGGGAGGATCACTTGAGGTCAGGAATTTGAGATCAGCCTGAAGAGCATAGAGTGAGACCTCGTCTCTAAAAATTTTCTTTTTAATTTAGCTAGGTGTGGTAGTGCACACCTGTAGTCCCAGCTACTTGAGAGGCTGAGGCAGGAGGATTGCTTGAGCCCAGGTATTGGAGACTGCTTTGAGCTATGATAGCACCACTGTACTCCAGCCTGGGCAACAGAGCGAGACCACTTCTCTAAAAAAACAAACAAAAATAATATATAAATATAATTATATAATATGTAACCTTTGGGGGTTGACTTTCTTCACTTAGCAAAATGTCCTCGAGATTCATCCAGCTTGTTGCATGTATCAATATTTTGTTCCGTTTTATTGCTGAGTAGTACCCCACGGTATTCCATGGCGTGGATGTACCAGTTTGTTTAATCATGTACCCATTGAAGGGCATCTGGGTTATTTCCAGTTTTGGGCTACTACAAATAAAGCTGCTATAATATTTGTGTACAGGATTTTTGTGGGCATAAGTTTTCATTTCTCTGAGATAAATGCCCAAGAGTACGATTGCTGGGTCAAATAGTAAGTGTATATTTAGCCTATTAAAAAACTGCCAGACTGGTTTTCAAAGTGGCTGTGCCATTTTACATTCCCATGAGATATTATATTTACATGTTTATTGTCTCTGTCCCTCATTAGAATGTCAGCTCCATGAGGGTAAAGACTGTGTTTTGTTACTGCTGTATCCCCAGTACCTGGCACAGAGTAGGTGCTAATAAATATTGGTTGAAGGAATGAAGAAAACCCAGTTTCCAGCCAACAAAGCAACCTAAACAAAACTCAAGTGTCCAAACTTAGGTGCAGAATAAAGGGCGTAACACTCACCCCAATCTCTATCTCAACTTTCCCATCCCAGTGCCTCCAACATTTTCTTACCCCCTGTTCTGCTCACTCTGCAGGTCCCAACCCATGGCCCCTTTGCTGCGGCCAGGCTGATTTCCTTCTCCTTCTTAGGTACATTTCCTTCTTAGGTCTTACTGCCCTGTGGACTTTTGTCCTTGTGCTATTCCACATCTCTTCTAATACATGTCTGTTTCTTTTAAGACCTTGTTTGATACTCATGTTCTCCAAACAGCTTTGCCTGACTAATCTCAATGAGCATTTCCCTAATTTGTTCATTCACTCATCAAGCATTTATTAAATACCTACTATTCTGGACACTCTTCTAGGCTGGGAATATAGCAGTGCACAGGACAAACATGGTCCCTGCACTCACAGAGCTTACATTCTAGTTCTCAGTCTTGTGCTCTCTAAATCCTTGGAGCATAGAAGTGGACGAGTACACACACACAGGGCTAATTGTCAAAACATTTAATGACCTGTGCAGTAGGAGCCAATCCAGTCAAAATATAAGCCAGTAATAGCACCGGAGCAGAGTCTTGAAGGCCTCCTAATTGTGCCAGATGTTAACCCTGTAGTTGATCTACATTTGTAAGGAGGTCCAGGGGGAGAGGTCAGGTGGCATCCAGGAAGCATAGGGCAGTGTCTACTTACCAATCAGTGTGAAAGAATCTCTCTGTATTTTACAACTGGTATGGCCATCCCAGTGCATCCCAATTGAATGTCAGCCTTACATACATGTGCAGTCGATCCTCATTATTTGCAGATTCCCTATTTGCAAATTTGCCTACTCCCAAAAATTTATTTATAACCCCCAAAATCAATACTCACGGCACTTTCCTGGTCATTTGCAGACATGTGCAGAGTGTGAAAATTTTGATTTACCCAATGCACACGTTCCAGCCGAGGTTGGACAAGGTGATGCTCTGCCTTCTTGTGTCAGTTCTCATACAGAGGTAATCAGAGGATGGAGACGACAGGGGGCAGTGCAGTGTAGTGCAAGAAACAAACTGCAGTTCTGGGGCCAGTTGGACGGGGTTTGAATCTTGACTCTGGCACCTGTGAGTGGAGTGGCCTCAGGCAAGTCACTTAACAATTTTGAGCTTCATTTTCTCTTTGTAAAATAAAGAACATAGAAGCTACTAGGATGAGTTGTTTTTAAATTTTAACACCATAATTTATGTGAAATATTGGAGCAACAGTTCAGTATTCACTAATTCAATGTTCATGGAAATGTTGTAGAACGTAACCACCTTAACAAGTCTCCATTGACAGATCTTCTCTCTTTAGCTATACTGAAACCTTCTTGAAGACCTCCAATATGTGTTTAATGTTATACCCCCTACATCACAGAAAATAATACTGTGTCCACAGCAGGCACTTGGCATCTCATGGGTGCAAGGAGACTGCTACCTATTACAGAACTCTTGTCATGTTAAAGTTTGATTACCACTACTTCCAGAAGACAACCTCCTAATAGGTCCAGGATGTGGCCTAGGAGTCTATATTTGTAAAACAAACAAACAAACAAAAAAACCCACTGGACCAGACAATCTGCAAGTCTCCTTCTATTAATAGCTCCTACATTCTGTGGCTGATAATGGCTTAATACCTCCTCCTGCATATTGTGGCTGGTAATTTTTTTTTTATAAAGTCTCGCTCTATCACCCAGGCTGGAGTGCAGTGGTGCCATCTCAGCTCACTGCAACCTCTACCTCCTGGGTTCAAGTAATTCTTCTGCCTCAGCCCCCCGAGTAGCTGGAATTACAGGCATGTGCCACTATACCGGCTAATTTTTGCATTTTTAGTAGAAACGATGTTTCGCCATGTTGGCCAGGCTGGTCTTGAACCCCTGACCTCAAGTAATCTGCCCGCCTCGGCCTCCCAAAGTACTGGGATTACAGGCGTGAGCCCCCACACCTGGCCTGGTAATGGTTCTTGACCCTGTTTATCCATTACAACCATCTGAGAAGCTCTGAAAACTATTAATAGTCACTTCTGATTCATTCGAGCAGCAGAGACAGAAAAAAAAAGAAAACATGAAAATATTGATACTTGGGCTCTTGCCCTGACTCATTGAATTAGAAGCTCTGGAGATGAGGCCCTGGTATTGGTCTTTTGAAAAGGCTCACCAAATGATTCTGATATGGAGTCTCTTTCAGATGACATTTTCCTTGTAAGAGTGACTCATAGCATGGCAGACAACTGGGGAGAGGGGTCACAGGAGTTCTTTCCCAGGGCCCCTCAAACCATACTGCATAGATAGCCACTTAATAAGCTTCTGTGTATTTAAGGGTGTTCCTTAATCTTTGAATTACCAACTAGTCCTCATGACTGACTGGATATTTATTAATCTTAAAACCTTTAGACCTTGGCACACAGTAGGTACTCAGTAAATATTTTTAAACGGATGAAGTACCGGATTATGACCAAGAATGACCCTGATAAAGCAAGCATAATCTGTTTCAAATGAAACCCTAGTTTTCTGGTTCTGAAAACAGCCTGTACTTACAGAACTGGAATCCCTTCTGCTTGGAGCTACCTGCCCAGAAAAAGAAAGCCAAAATCATGGGAACCACCTCAGAGAAACTGGTTTTCTACAGAGCTTCCTGACGTATAGTGTTTGTCAGATGGTAGATACTCCAACCATATGTGCTGAATTAATGAACTAATTCATTACTAATTTTAGCAATCAACTAATATATTTTATGCCATGTCTACTATGTGCTTGATGCTAGGGGGAGACATATTACCGTAAAATGGCATCTCTGCTTATACAGCCTGGTTGGGGATGTGAGTGATGGCAGTGTGGATTAACAGGAGTACTATAGGAAATCCAAGAAGGGGAATTGAGGAGTTGGGGAAGGATTGAGGATAAAGAGTTTGAACTAAGCTGTAAAGTGATGGCATTTAGCTAGTCAGAGGGACACTCTAGACCCTGAAGGATGGGGACAGGGAGGAAACAGCATGAGGTGGGTCCAGGAGTGATAACAAGCCCAGTGTGTGCAGGGAGCTGTGGATAGAACCACCAAGTACAGCAAAAGGTGATCTTGGAGAGAGGTGGTTAGAGAGCCAGGTGTAGTTTGTGGCGGGCTTTGGAAGTCAGGCAGAGGTTATGTTCATGTCCAGGCAGTCTTGAGTGTGGGAAGGAAGGCCCCCTGGTTCCCAGGATGGTCCTCCATTGTCCTAGGCTCCCACAGTGGTTGCTATAGGAATTGATTATAAGTAGGCTCAGGTGTCAAAGGCAGTGAGCCAGAAGGGCGAATCAGTCAAAGCTTCAAGAACCTGAGTTTCATTTTTTTGTTACCAAAGCGGGACCCTATCTTGCTCTAAAATATTTGGCCCTATACCTGACTTTGGTCAAGATTTGAGTGATCACAACCCTGACATCTGTACTAATACAGACAACAAATTTAAAAAATGGTCAAAAAATAACCAGCTGCTGAATTCTGCGCTGAGGGAAAGGCAGACTCTCTTCTATTCCTTATTCCACCAAGCTGCTGGCTTCATATTTGCTTCAAGCGGCTTGCAGTGGCCCCAGAGGTACTTAGCAATTCTAGTCTCGTGTTTCAAGCCAAAATTCGTTTTAGCCAGAAAGGGTGCCTGTTGCAAAATGAGATTCCCAGTTGCTTGGAGAAAAAAAATAGGGTCAGTGAAGAGCTCAAACATTCCAGCCTTAAGGTGCTCAATTAATCTAGGCTTAATGGATTGGGATGTCTTCAACAATGTCAATTTCTGGGCCCCACTCTTCCAGAGATTCTAACTTTTAAAATCTGGTGTGAGCCTAGGCATCTGTGCTTTAACAACCACTCCTCAGTGATTCTTATCATCGGACACGTTTTAAAAACAGCTGGTTAGTGCATGGTTATGAATTAGTGCAGAGGTTGGCAAACTGTTTCTCTTAAGGGCCATATAATAAGTATTTTAGGCTTTGCAGGCCATATGTGGTGGCACAAAAGCAGCCATAGGCAATACATAAATGAAGATCACGGCTGTGTTCCAGTAAAGTTTTATTTACAAAAACAGGTGGTGAGCAAGATTTGGCCTATGTAGGCCTGTAATTTGCTGGCCCCTGAAGTGTATTATGCCTTCCTGCTACCGCATTCACATTTTGACCAGGGCCTTCCCAATTCTCAACATTGTAATTCAAAGGAGTGCCCCTAATATTACGAACTTCAAGCCCCACAGCTGAGCTTTGAAGATGCTTTGGGACATGGAGGCCTCTGAGAGGCCCCTCATATCACTGCAAAGCAGGCCTCACCTGTGTCTGAGCATAAGGCTAGATGTGACTCCATGACATCTAGCAGAGACCAGCTGGTAATGAATGAGTCACCAGCATCAAGGCTGAAGACTGAGAATAGGATGGAATCTTAGAGACCAACAGGACAAGGGTCAATGAGGAATGAAGTATAAACAAGCTGAAAATAACTCTGAAACAGACACCTGGAAATGATTATAATCCCTGAAAATATTGGCAATTTCGTTTTCTCCTTTGTGGTTTGTGCCTATAATTAACTGAATCTTTGTTTTCAGTGGTACAAACAGAAACTCTCTAGGACAGGATCTAATCTTGCATCTTTGGTAGGGATAGCAAGGATGCCATCCTCTTCACTGTGGTGAATACATAAAAGGATACCAGTTGGGGTTCTTCATTTGTTTGAGTCCATTACATAACACCAAGGTAGAACCAGAACCAGTGGATGAAAGACCAGGAAAGGACTCCCAGCTTTAGCCTGCTGTGGGGGAACAACCACTAAGCAAAGGCTCAGGAAACCTGGGTTCTGGTTTCGGCTCTGCTACTCAATTATTTCAATACTTTGGGTAAAGTATATACTCTTCCCAGGCCTCTGTTTCACATGTGAAAATGAAGGTTGAGCTGCATGGCCCATTCAGGTCTCTAGAGATGCCTCATTCTACACACTGTGCCATGCAGGCATCTGAGGGCAGATGATGGCAGAGAAGAGAGGTGACTGTCAGGTAGAAAGATTCCACTTGCCTCATGTTTGTGGCACCTTGGTGGAACTTTGGATGACTGTGGAGATGGAATCAAACACAGCTGCCTGAGCATAGCTACAGATCTTTCTATCTTGCCCCTTTCTCTTGCTTCTGCCTCAGCCTGAAGCCCCTGCTCAGGATTGGAGCACCAGGCTGTGCAACACACAAAGGCATTTATCAACTCCATGTATAATCAATACTGTGATCACTTTCTGCAACGATCTCCAGCTCTGGATTTCATTGTGCTATATTGTCTGCTGCCAACAAATTGCCCCTTTGGCTCAGGATGAGAAGTCTAAGGTTCCTGTAGCTCAATGGTTCTTAATCTTGGCTGCATTTGGAAATCATCAGAAACTTGAAAAAAATACTGATGCTCAGACCTCACCCCCAGGAATTCTGATGTAATTGGTCTGGGGTGGGCCCTGGGCTTCAGGATTTTTAAAAGCTCCTCCCAGCATTTCTACTATGCAGCCAGGACTGACACTCACTGCCTGAGTTCCTGTTAGACTCAGGTGAAACAAGTGGTTTTTTGCAGTCTCCCCTCTGTGGGAATGAGATTGCTGGCTCTGACAGAGAACACAGCTGGGACCAGGGCCTAAGACACAATGAGGACGTTTGTTTCTGATGTGTATCTTAGGGCCCTGCCCTCCTGTGGCTGATCTGGTAAATGAATCTCAACTGCAGTGTAAATGGTAGATAATAACTTAGCGTATTCCCAGCTGGCAGGGACCTTCAGGGCCTTAACACAAAGAAATTCCTGATTGTAGGACTCGGGCTCCATGGCAAGGCCCATAGGCATGGTGGTTTGAAGTAACCCCAAACCTGATTCACTCCCTAGTCCTCTTCATCTCAGTAAATGGCAAGTCCATTTTTTCAGTTGAAGTCTCCCTTTTTCTCACTCTCATGTTCAATCAGTCAACATATCATCCTAATTCAGTATTCACAATATATCCAGAATTCACTCACTTTTCAACTCCATCATTACCATCCTAGCCCAAGCCTCCATTATGTTTCAACCATATTATTGCAGTTACAAATATTGTACTTAGAGACCCCCAACTGGTCTCCATGCTCTTGCCATTGCCCTCCTACGCTCTGTTTTCCACACAGCAACCAGAGGCTTCCTTTTAAAACGCACATCAGACTCTGTTCAATCAAATCCCTCTAGTGGAGTGAAATCCAAAGTTCTCACCGTGGTTTACAAGGTCCTACATGACCCAGCCCCCAGCTGCCTCTCTGAGCATCTCCCCTCTTGCTCCCCCTCCATCACGCCACTCCAGCCACCTTGGCCTTCCTTGCTGTTCTTCATACACCTCAATTCACCTCAGGGCCTTTACTGTAGTTTCTGCCCAGAAGCCTTTCTCCAGATAACCTGGTGGCTTTCCCTCACTTCCTTAAGTTTCTGCTTAATGTCTCATCCTTAAAGAGGTCTTCCCTGACCATCCTGTCTAAAATAACCTCCCACAGTGGCCGGGAGCCGTGGCTCATACCTGTATCCCAGCACTTTGGGAGGCCAAAGTGGGTGGATCACTTGAGGTCAGTAGTTCGAGACCAGCCTGGCCAACATGGTGAAACCCCATCTCTACCAAAAATACAAAAATTAGCTGGGCATGGTGATGCCTGCCTGTAATCCCAGCTACTCGGGAGGCTGAGGCAGGGGAATCACTTGAGCTGGGGAGGCAGAGGTTGCAGTGAGCCAAGATCGCACCACTGCACTCTAGCCTGGGCGACAGAGCAAGACTCCTTCTCAGAAAAAAAAAAAAAAAATTAAAAATATAACCCGCACAATCCTACTTGTGGATGTATATCCAAGGGAATTGAAATTAGTATGCCAAAGAGCCATCTGCATTCCCATGTTCATGGCAGCACTATTCACCATAGCCAAGATATGGAAACAACCTAAATGTCTGCCATCAACAGATGAATGGATGAAGAAAATGTGGTATAAATACACAATGGAATACTATTCAGCCTTTAAGAAGAAGTAAATCCTGTCATTTGCTACTACATGGATGAACTTGGAGGACATTATCCTAAGTGAAATAATAATAATTATTATTGTAAGCCAGACACAGAAAGACAAATACCACATGATCTCACTTATATGCGGAATCTAAAAAAGTCAAAATCATAGAAGTGGAGCATAGAATGGTGATCACTAGAGGCTAAGGTTGGGAGGGAATGGGGAGATGCTGTTCAAAGGATACAAAGGCTCAGTTAGACAGGAGGAATAAGTTTTTGAGATCTATTTCACAGCATGGTGACTATAGTTAATAATAATGTATTATGTATTTCAAAATCGCTAAAATAATACCCTCACTTCTCCCACTCTAACTCACTCATTCTCTTGTGTAGTCCTTTACCCTGCCTTATTTTTCCTCATAGTCCTTCTTTGCTACCTAAAAGATATTTATCGTCTGTCTATTCCTGCTGGAATGGACGCTCTATGAGGCCAGGGAGTTTTGTCTGTCTTATTCACTGCTCTATCCCTCATCACCTAGAACACTGTGTGGCATGTAGTAGGCCCTTGCTAAATTTGTCAAATGAATGAATAAACGGCCCCCCAAAGACAATGAGGATGCCCCTCAGCACGACTCCTGTATTCCTAATTGCTGGGCCTTACGGAGCTCAGCAGGGAGCTAGAATCCAAGGGGCACCCAGGAAAGGCTTAGTTTCCAGTGTTTGCTAATCATGCTTCCGATAAAATTGTGGGAGAGTTTTCAAGAACTAAAAAGCCAGCCAGGCATGGTGGCCTGTAAGCCCAGCACTTTGGGAGGCTGAGGCAGGTGGATCACCTAAGGTCAGGAGTTCAAGACCAGCCTGGCCAACATGGTGAGACCCCATCTCTACTAAAAATACAAAATTAGCTGGGTGTGGTGGCACATGTCTGTAATCCCAGCTACTCAGGAGGCAAGGCTGGAGAATCGCTTGAACCCAGGAAGCAGAGGTTGCAGTGAGCCGAGATTGCACCATTGCACTCCAGCCTGGGCGACAAGAGTGAAACTCCGTCTAAAAATAAATAAATAAACACAAGCCTGGCTAATTTTTTGGGCATTTCTTACAGAACTGGATAAACAAAGTGGTGCAGAGCCCAAAACTAGAAAGCCAGGAGACTTGGGTTAAATCTCTCACATCTTTATTCCCCAATAATGTAGTAACTGTGGATAAATCCTTTTGGAGTGCTAGGTCTCCTTTCTCCCGCATCTAAAATAGTATTTATTATGCATCTCCTTCCTAGGGGCAGGGCATGTCTGTGAGGTAAACAAGATCATTTCTGTAAATTCTTTGGGATGCTTATATTCAGATATAATAATAATAATAAAAAGACACCCTTTAGGTCTATCTCACTTTAAGAAAACCAAATATATAAAAACTCAATGTATGTTATTACTAAAGAACTTTTGCAAACTCCCCTAGGCCTAGAGTATTAATAATGGGGTTCAATCTACCCAAATTCAATTCATGCCCAGCTGTTTCAGGACACACCAATTACATAGGGAAGCATTTAGCACATTGCCTTGCACCTAATAGGTAATTAATATTTGTTTATTGACTCCTTGATCAGTAATGCAAAGTGTACCTGTACTGGGACATCTTAACTCTGACGTGACAAAGGTTAGGCTTTCCCTAGATATGGAGAACTCACCATCTCTCTGTTCTTTTTCCAGTCCCCAAAATCTGCTTTCATCAGTGCCGCGAAGAAGGCCAAGTTGAGGTCCAATCCTGTGAAGGTTCGATTTTCTGAGCAGGTGGCAGTCGGAGAAACAGATGCAGTAAGTGTAGCTTCAGCTCCGTCTCCTCAGCCCCTGGCCATAATCTGCCTGGCTGTCAAGCTCTTGCTCTGGGGCTTCTTATAGTGGACAGCTTTCCTAATGGGTTAGAGTGGGAGCGTCCAGGTGCTGGAGGGGGAAAAGTAGCGAGTGAAGAGGGATATGTGACATCCAGAGAGGCCCCAGGCATTGTGGGGAGAAGGAATATATATTGATTCACTCAAGATCCTTCTGATGCTTAGAGAAATTTCCATCCCTAACACAGTAGCTTACACTCAGAGCAAGTGCTCCATAAACATCTTTTGCTACTTGATAGAAACAGGAAGGAAATAATGGCTTCTTGAAGACCCAGGGAATGAGTGGCTGGTGAAATTGAGCTCTCTTCACATTTAAGTGATCTTGCAACTCCATATCTTGACCGAAAAAGGCTATGCAGTGATGAGTAAAGTTGCCTAAGGGAAATGATACAGACTCTCATTAAGTCACCAAGTTTTTATTAGGCACCTGCTATGTTCTTAGCACCAGAGGGGAGGCAAAATAAATACCTGTTCCTTGCTACCAAATACCTCTCAGCAATGTTGAGGGAGACAAGTGGTTCAGATTGAGACAATACAAAATCTACTACTGGGTGGTATTGTTTCGAAGAACAGGTAATATTTGACAGCCCATGCCATGCAGCTGCCAATTTGGGGAGTCTTGGCCAGCCACAGTGTTTCTTACTGCTTTGGGAGGTTTACATGCAATGAACTGTCAGCTCCAGATGTGCAAATGAGAAGAGGCAGGTGAAGAGCAGACAAGAAGTGTGTCAAGCAGTCATGCATTCTGGCCAAGTCCCTCAGGAATCTGCAGAAGTTAGTGATAACCCGGTGGGGACAGAGGGGATAGCTAGAGCTAACAGGCACTTGTGTGCTTTTGATAGCTATGATGGGCAGAGCTGTCTGGAGGCCCTTGGCATTTACGTACTGAGGCACAGCCACAGTTGTTGGGAGAAGATAGCAGGCCCAGAGCAGGGAAATCAGCAGGGTGCCAGGCACTTCTGTATTATTTGAGGCAGAGTTAGTGAGCAGAAGGGATAGAGGACACAGATGTCTTCCATCTCCATTTCCCTGACTCTCATTCCCAAACTCAGCCTATGCCCTCCTCCATCTCTGCATGAGGAAGGCTGGCAAACCCAGGGGACTACAGGACCCCACTGGGCAAGCTGTCTGAATAATTGATGGTTGGAATCTGTGTCAATCCTAGAAGAAAAGGTTTAAGAGAAGTGATAATTGGTGAGCAGAGAGGAAAAGGAGTAATATGGAGTCCCTGCAAATCAGGGTGAAACAGACCCCGAGGTCCAAGTCACCAGGAGGATATTTGCATTCTGAGTGCTTGAAAACCCAGAGGACGTATGACTTGGATTTGGGAAGTATGAACAGGCGCATCCTATCCCATCTCAACATTGCAGAGTAATCAGTCAAGGGCAGGCCACCCAGTGAAGAACTCCTTCCCTTCCTCCCCACTCCCCTCCCCTCTCTTCTCTTCCTCTCCCTTCTACTTCCCCTTCTCCGCTTTCTCCTTCTTCCACCATGATTCCCCTCTCCATACTTCACAGCTAAGTTACAGGCACAGCTAGTCTACAGGCGTAACAATGCCCCCCACTCCAGTCTAATCTGAATGCAAATGCCACAGAGTAGCTAGGACCCACCTAGAGTTACTTCATTCTCTCGGACAGGCCACCAGGCATAGTGTGAGGCTCTTGTCTGGGTGAGAGACAGACATCAATCTTCCAACTCTCGCTGCACTCATGAAATTACCTGATGTTACAACAGCACCCTCCTCCATGCCGCCGCCAGTATGGACCATAGCAGCCTCATCACAGGTCGGGACCTGGGGGAGTCCAGGCCCAGGTGACTCCAGGCTCTCCTATCAACCCTTTCCTTTCGTGTTCCAAGGCTTTATTAAGCAGCCAGAGCAAAAGTAAATCTTGTGGGTGTTCCTTGCCAACTCTATTTTTAAGCAAATTCAATTAAGTAATTATCTGAGTCCAACCCAGTGTGCTAAATAAAACCTGCCACCACTGGGATCCAGGGCCTCTGGGCCTGGCAGGAGCAAGGCATCTCAAGATCAGGGAGGGGACCAGGGAGTCACACTCTTCCAATTTTATATCCCATCACTTCCCACCTTGGCTTGACCACAGCCAAGCTTGTCTCTTGGCTCCTCACCACTATCAACCGTACCCCAACCCAGGAGGATTTGCTTGTTCCTTTTTCCATGCTTTGTCCATGATCCACGACAGTCTCTAGGTCTAGACTGTTCTCATCTGGCTTCTCAAATCATCCACACCCACTGTCTCCTTCAAAATCAAAATCCAATTTGCCTTATCTAGGAAAGTTTAGCCATCTTATACCTGTTGGTTTGTTTTGGTTTTATAATGTGTATGTGTGCCAAGTCACTACAACAAGAATTTAAGGCTGGATTTAAATCTCCTGTAGCTCTCATGACTTAGCATAGTGTTGGGCATACAGTAGAGGTTCAATGAATGCCCAGTGAATTAAGGAATCTGGTTATCTCTGCAGCTTTTCCATTCCTATAGAACTGATGATGATGTTGGCCCAGGGAAATGGGGGAAATGGTTGGGATGAGAGTGATCATTCAGTAAGTGCACATCAAGCACCTACTGCCCATTCATTCAGCAGCCATTTATTGCGCACCAAATGTGTGCCAGGAACTTTGTTTAGTGTTGGGACTACAAAGATAAATAGGACATGGTCTTTGTGCTCTCATTTCACCATTTGATTGTGAAAGACAAATATCCTTCAAAAATATGATATAGGTGAGTTTTGGCAACATAGTGAGACCTTGTCCCTACAAAAAGTAAAAACATAGTGAGACCTTGTCCCTACAAAAACCTAGCTAGGTGTAGTGGCACATGCCTGTAGTCCTAGCTGTTTGGGAGGCTGAGGTAGGAGGATCACTTGAGCCCAGGAGTTTGAGGCTGCAGTGAGCTGTGATTGTACCACTGCACTCCAGCCTAGGCAATAGAGTGAGACCCTGTCTCAAAAACAAATCAAAACAAAACAAAATACGCTAGTCTACAGGCGTAACAATGCCCCCCACTCCAGTCTAATCTGAATGCAAATGCCACAGAGTAGCTAGGACCCACCTAGAGTTACTTCATTCTCTCGGACAGGCCACCAGGCATAGTGTGAGGCTCTTGTCTGGGTGAGAGACAGACATCAATCTTCCAACTCTCGCTGCACTCGTGAAATTACCTGATGTTACAACAGCACCCTCCTCCATGCTGCCGCCAGTATGGACCATAGCAGCCTCATCACAGGTCTGGACCTGGGGGAGTCCAGGCCCAGGTGAGAGCATTGTGAGAAGTGTGCATAAATTGCTATAGGAATGCATGGAAAGACCAGGTCCAGGTATCTGATGATATTAGACCAAGGCTTTACAGAATACATATTTGAGCTGGGTTTTGTAGGATAAATAGGAGTTTGCCAAAGAGGAAAAGAGAAAGGCAGAGGGAACAGCTTTTTCTTTCTTTCTTTCTTTTAGAGTCCTCAGAGAAAGAGAACAGTCTTTATTTAATGAATTTTTATTAAGAATGTCTCAATCAGAGTCAGTACCTCCCACTCCTAGAGAGCTTTTGAAAATGTCTGAGGGCCAGGCGTGGTGACTCTCGCCTGTAATCCCAGCTGCTACTAGAGAGGCTGAGGCAGGAGGATCACTTGAACTCAGGAGGCAGAGGTTGCAGCGAGCCGAGATCACGCCACTGCACTCCAGCCTGGGTGACAGAGCGAGACTCCGTCTCAAAAAAAGAAAAAGAAAAAAAAAGAAAAGAAAATGTCTGAGGGTGTTTCAGGTCATCCCAATGCTTTGGTGTGCTACTGGCACTTCATGTCTCAGGGTCGGAGATGCTAAGTGTTGTGCAGAGAGGGCGACAGTCCCTGAATAATGAAGAATCATCAGAGGTATGGAGGTGTGAAAGAGGTGTGGGTACTAGGAATAGCAAGACGTGACTGTGGAGACTAGGCAGGGGCCAGGTCAGAAAGGGCCTAGGGAGGGGAAAAGGCAGAGCAAAGGCCTTGACAGGACATGATCTTGGCTTGTGAAGGGCCTCAGGGAAAGGGAGGTATCAGGAGATAAGATCAGTTTAGAAGCTTTGTAGAAGGTGTTCAAAAAAATGTCAGAGATAAGATCAGGTGGGTGAGGTAGACTCCAAAGGAGGCCTCTCATCAGCCCTTCAGGGGGTGTGCGGTGATCCCTTTGCTCTGATCTGTGGAGGTTTGAACTACAGTAGAGTGTGGGTGCTCCGTGATGTCAAATGGAGGCGGGCTTTTGTTATGGCTCAGTGTCTTGTTGGGGAATTTGGTTCTGGTCCCCATGTATTATTGATCTGCTCTTTCCTCTGTCTCTGTCCTCCTACACCTTTGGCTCTCTGTCTCCATCACCTTTTCTCTCCCCTTTTTCACACCCTTCCTCTGGCTTCGTACCTCCTTCTAAATGAGCCCCTCTCCTTGTCCTTTCCCTGCTTGTTCACAGAAAATGATGAAGAAGGAAGCTCTCCTCCTAATCCCCAACGTCCTGAAGGTTTTCTTAGAAAATGGGCAGATCAAGTCATTCACATTTGATGGTCGGACCACTGTTAAGGTACATACAGTCTCCTCCCCCTGGTCAGCATTGCCCTCTCCAGAGTACATGCGGTTGTGTGTCCTGTATTCCTCTGAGTCTGCACATAGCTGCTTGCCACTGGAGTAAGCTCTGGATGCTTGTTAGCACAAGGCTGCAAAAATGCACAGTCCCAGATGAGAGTGGTGGTAGAAGTTTGCATGCCCAACTGTGTGCTAATAATTGTTAAACCGTGTGTGTGCACTTATACTTGTGAACTGCTTTGTGTTTGTGTTACATGGGGTCCTTCAGGACTTTTAAGAACTAAGCAATATGAAGATCATTAAGCCATTTATAAAGCAAAAGTGATTTATATTGATACAATAACACCTACACAAGTTTATGCACAGAAATAAACACAGTCTCTTGGGAGATTAGCTTAGTTATGCCTTCCTTTTTAAATAACAACCTGATCTCAAGCACTGAACCAAGATTTGAAATGTCCAGCCACAGCCTCTTTGGCTGTTCTTTTCACAGGAAGAGCAATTACTGAGCTGTGATTCTTTACAGCTCAGCCAGGTGTCAGAAAGTCCTAGTGACTTTCCTCTAATCCTTAGGAATAGAAGTGATGATATGATTCACCCCAGATTCAACTCTGCTCTGGGACAGAAATATCCATTCCTGCATCTTCTGGACTCTCTCCAGAAAGAGAATGCCATCCCCAGAATGAGTATTTTAATGCAACTAATGCCGCCCAAACTGCTGGGCAGCTACAGTGTCTACCCAGAAAACCTAGCTTGGTCCACAGGTACCCTGTGGTTCCCATACTGGGACCAAGGCAATCCTATAAGTAAAGAAACTCTTGGACCAACAAACGTTTGCTAAGAGGAGTTATCAGGTGCTCAGAATGGGTCTTGCCAGTGATTTTCAACCAGGATTGGTACTTCCCACTCTTAGAGAGCTTTTGGAAGTGTCTAAGGATGTTTTAGGTCATCCCAATCATTTGGTGTGCTACTGGCATTTTGTGTTTTAGGGTTGGAGAAGCTAAGTATTCTGCAGGGAGTGGGACAGTCCCTGAATGGAGAATTTTTTTGAAAGGCTTAGGCCTAGGTGGATCCCCCAGGGGACGTAGGACCAAAACATACGACTTAGGGTGCCATAGAATGTTCTTTTGGCTATTGAAGGGGGCATGGGAGGGGGCATTGAAACAGAACTAGACCACCCAGGAGGTGTCCAAATGTGCCTTCTCCAGATGTGAATATCTCTTTGTGTCAGAATCCTCCTTGGTGGTTTATTCATGGGATGGTATGTCCATTGTGGACTCTGTCTCCACACTGGAGTGTTTAGTGCCCTCTCTTTCCCCTTGGAGTCTTCTCTGAAGTTCTCCCACCTCACATCATCAGCACCATTGTGGCTTCCAGATAGCCCCAGCCTTCCAATACAGCAGTGTTCCCCTCACTTGTGATCTCAATCTGACTCCAGGAAGGGTGTGCTGGCGACTTATTGGAGCTTTGACAGGCTGCCAAGCCACTTGTCCCAGAGAGGTACCTGGGTGAATTGACAGCCTGGCACAGGGGCTGTTACACTTGTAACACCAGTTGGCAATCGCCGGATTGGCTGTCCACAATCCCAGTGCAGCCAAACTGCAAAGAAAACCTCATCTGTCCCTGACAGAGCCCCAGCAACACTGGCGCCTCTGTGTCTACTTGGACAACACAAGAGATGCTCTGAAGTACCCACCAATTTCCAGCCTAACATTTGAATAACTGAACGTCTTTCAGTGTTCACTGAGGGGCTTGTTTGGCAACTGCAGTTGTAAAGATGTTTCATATTCCCAAGTTTGATTCTTTCCAGCCTTTGGGGGCTGAGAGATGCTGACTCCATGAACACACACATTGGAGCCCAGTGTATAAGCCAAAGTCACAGCAAATCAGTGGCAGAAGTCTCAGAACTGACATTTGTGCAAACCCTACTGAAATGTTTTCAGACACCCTAATATTAAAAGTAGGGCAGCAGAGCAGATAGAACCCAGAAGTAGTCAGATTTATGACTGTACACAAAACACATGACATAGTTCCTCTGCATGGACACATTTTTCAAGTTGCTAAATTGATCATCTATAAAATCCAGTTATGGTCAAAAATGAACATTTTGCCAGTAACTCAAGTCATCTGATTTAGATTATGAATCCAGAAATAGTATGCTTTTTAATCATATAAATGTCACTTTTGCTTTTGTTCATTCCTAAGAGTTGACAGACTATCCCAAGTGGATATTGTGACTTATAAGAGAAGGTGAAGGGAGAACCAACACAGTGCCTGGCACTTAGTAAGCGTTTAAAAGATAATTTGTTGAATGGAAGGAGAGAGTCAGGGAGGGAGAGACATGACCTTCTTTTGCCATATGCCTGCCCAGGTGAAATTCAGAAACACCTATCTCTAACCCCCTGCACCTCTCCCCAGGGCCCAGGCCTCTGAGCAGCACTCATGGGTCACTTTCCTCATTGTGGATCACAGAGCCTGGGCTACCATAAAGGCCAGTGTTGCAGCCTTCTCTCCAGGACTATATTTCTTTTCTTGGTGTTTAATCCCCCCTCCCATGTTTGGTGCTTAGAATAGCTTAGGGCCAGAACTAATCTCCCTCTCAAGGCTCTTTTCGGTCCCACAGGATGTGATGGTAACATTACAGGACCGCCTTTCCCTGAGGTACATTGAGCACTTTGCTCTTGTCCTTGAGTATGCCGGGCCAGAACAGAATCACAAGTTTCTGCTTCTTCAGGACAAGCAACCCCTGGCTTATGTAAGTAACTCTTTTTTACAGATAGCTTTGCATGTGGCCTCTAGTAGAGAAGACCCAAGGCACTCCCTGTCTGGAAAATTTATAATGATATGCTCAGCCGGTTCCCAGAAGTCACAGTTCTCACCCAAAGCTGGTATTATCCACCTCCAGAAGGCTTTTGGCATTGGCCTTTGTGAGCTGAGAAGAGCATGAAGATCATTAGTCTTGGTCTCTAGGGGGAAGAGTATGGGGTGATTCACCACATGGCACCCAGAATGCTGAGATAAGGAGCAGTTGCAAGTCTTCTGTCTCCTGGAAACCCCACATGATAGATTTTTCTGCTTCCTGAGAGAAAACTTGGCCTTTTGCATGAAGGCTGTTATGGGAGGGTCAGGGAGTGGACCCTACTCAGCCAATTCCCAACTCCCACTTATCCTAGGACAAGTGGGAGTTGGGAATTGGCTGAGTAGGGCCAAAAATAGGCGGCATGTCACCCACATCAATTTACAAGGTAGAGTAGGAAAAAGTATCCGGTCTTTCTAGCCCTCACCATATGGAAAAGGGCTAGGGAAATCCAGGATTCCTGGATAGCGTTTCATCAACAGTGAAGCACCAAGAAGTGTCAGAGATGCAATCAAAGCCAATCAGTACTACCAAGTAGGGTGGGACAGAGTTGGAGAGGCACAGTGGAAGAAATACCTTTTCAGAGCCTACATGAAAGCCAAACAAAACCCCAAATCAGACACAAAAAGATGAAAGGATTTTTGGAAAGAGAGATTCAAGTTTAGCTCTCAGCCAAATGCAATACAGAGACTCACTGGTGGGAAGGAAAGGTTGTGGGCGTCCTGCCTGGAGGGAGGCCTAAGCACCTCCCTCACCCCCAAGCAACCCTTTGAATTCAGTTGGTCTGTTGTTCCAAATGGGATTTTAAACTTTTTTATTATGAAAACTTTCCAACATACACACAAGTAGGAGGAATATAGTATCATTAACCCTATTACCCATTCCCAGGTTCAACAATTTTCAATACAGTGCCAAGATGTTTCATCTGTACCTTGAAATAATATTTTAAACCTTCGATTTACTCTAATCCGCAATTTACTCTGCTTGAGGCTGAGCCCCTCTGCAAGGTAAAGGCATGAATCCCACAGCAAGTAAAGAGTCTGAGCCATTGCCAGGAGCCCTCCCTTCCTGCCTAGTGTCTTGGGCTTTAGACCCAATGGTTGATAAAAGTCATGTCCTAGATAAGTGATTTGAAAATTCCTTGTATTTTGGGTCAGAAGTGTAGAAAAGACCTGACTCCCCACTACTTTCCTCTGAGGATAAGTGGAATCAGCCAGGTTGGAGACAGAGTAGGAAACAACAGCTTAGCTCTGCCCCAAGCCCCACCTTAAGGAGCCACTGAGCTGCCTGCCCAACTCCCCAGCCATTGATTCCAGATCTCTTTTCTTCTCCCCTTTCATCCCTGGAATTCAGGTGGTACAGCGGACACACTATCACGGAATGAAATGTCTCTTCCGAATAAGCTTCTTTCCCAAAGACCCTGTGGAGCTGCTGCGTCGGGATCCTGCTGCTTTCGAGTACCTATACATCCAGGTAGAGTCTGGCTTGGGGATACACAGACAGACCAGTAGACAAAGAAGCAGGCAGGCTGTTCTGCCATCACAATGAAGTAGCTATATAAGTTTTTCCAACCTCCAGGTAGCCCTGAAGGCCCTTTCCTTCCTTTTCTGCTACCATTGTAGGCCATGGCCAAGTTGGCTGGCCTGGTGACCTGAGCTGGCTGTGGCTCAAAGTCCTGTCTATTTGTCCACTCAGATCTCATCAGTTTTCAGAAACAAGCAATCCCAGTAACTCTGGCATCCTCACGGGATCCTAAAGTTTAACAAGCCCATTTGGGTTTCAACGGGTCCCAACCCCCAATACCTAGCTCCAGTATGAGATGATTCCCAATTCAGTTTATCCAGAAACATTTACTAGACGCTTACTCTGGGTTAAGCCCTATGCTAGGTACTAGCAATCAGAAGTGAATAAAGAACTGTCCTGGCTCACTAGAGCTTATATGTGCGTCAATAAATATGACAGCAGCAGGGTGCAATGAAGATGAGGGCACTCAGGAAGCATTTTTCCAACTCTACGCAAGACAGATGGTGCACGCTTCATGGAAAAAGTGATATATGCATGCTCTTAGCCTTGAAGAATGAATGAGAGTTTGCTGTGTAGAGAGATGGAATGGAGGGGGCATACTCTAAGCAAAGGGCCTTGCATTTACAAAGCCATGGTGGCATGAAACAGCATGGGATCATGAGATAACCATGAGTGATTTTTTATGGCTAGAATACGGGATGTGAGGTAAAGAGGAGTAGGGAATAAAATTGGAGAGACAGGAAGCAGTGATCAAAGGCTTTTGGTACGCCAAGGCAAGCATAGACTTTATGATTGAGGCTGGGCGGCGGTTCTTAAAGTGTGGCTGTTATAGATTCTTTGCAATTTCATGCTTCCTGGAGTGGTAGCATCAGCATCAACTGGGACCTTGTTAGAAATGCAAATTCTTAGGCCCCAGCCCAGTCCTACTGAGTCAGAAACTCTGGAGGTAGAATTCAGTACTCTGTGTTTTAACAAGCCTTCCAGGGGATTCTGATGCCCAAAAGACTTTGAGAACCTCTGTTTTATGATGGTGGTTTTAAGCTTAGATGCACATTAAAATTATCTGGGAGGCTTTGGGAAAATGCTGTGCCCCATCCAAGACCAGTTGAATCAAAATCTATGGGAGTGGGGTCCAAACACTGGTATTTTTTTAAATTCCTCAAGTGATCCTAATGTGCAGCCAAAGTAAAGAAATTCTGCGGGAGAGTAGGAGAGCAGAAATTATTAAAAGAGAAGAATAGCCTGGTCAGATGAGCAATTTCAAAAGACCACACAGTGCTAAGGAAGTACACCAGCTAGGGAGCAATGGCAGTTATCCAGAAGAAATGACAAGGGCTAGAACCAGGGCTATGATGAAGGAGGTGGGATGGGTTTCAAGAGAGATTTAAAGGGTAGAATGGATAGGTTTTAACTTAATGAGTGTCTTGTAGAGGTGGTATCATTCCCCAAGTTCAAGAATACAGACAATGGAATGGGTTTAGGGAAAAGATGAGTTCATTTTGGGAAATGTTGAGTTTTAGGTGCCCATAGGACATACAACAGCTCTTAATGAGAGAAAAAAACCTCGAACTTCATCTGTCTCTGATGGTAATACCCAGGGAGGTGCTATGAGACATTGTCATTGTCCCTTTTGACTGTTTTGACAACCTAAAATGTTAGGAACGTTTCCCAAACAGCCTCAGGTTCATTTACCAACCTTCTAGGAGACAATGAGTTGTGGTTGCTCTGTGAATTTTGTAAGTTTAGTTCTCTTTTTTTTTTTTTTTTTTTGCCCTGAATTTCTTAATTCAAGCTTCCAAGGATTGCCTTGGTTTGAATATTTTAGAATTTAGTGACAAGATCATGTCCATCCTATCCTTCTGCTTCATGATGATATGGACTTCAGCTGTATTCTTTCTTTTTTACATGTAACAGCTTTATTGAGGTCTAATTGACAAATGATAAACCGTACATGTTTAAAGTACACAATACCATACGTTTTGACCTATGTTTATGCCCTTGAAACCATCACCACAATCGAAATATTGAACATATCCAACACACCCAAAAGTTTATTCAGGCCACTTTGTAATTCATCCCTCCCAGCCCTAGGCTACCACTGACCTGCTTTCTGTGACTATAGATTAGTTTGCACTTTTTAGAGTTATATAGATATGAGATCACATGGAATGTACACTTATTTTGATCTGACTTATTTGGCTCAGCATACTGATTTTGAGATCCATCTGTGTTGTTGCATGTATCAATTATTTCATTCATTTTTATTGTCAAGTAGTATTTCATGGTATGGATGTTCCAGAATGTGTTTATTAATTCACCTGTTGATAAATATTGGGGTTGTTTCCAGGTTTTAGTTATTACAATAAAGCTTCTATGAACATTCACATACCAGTCTTTGTATGGACATATGCCTTCTTTTCTTTGGGGTAAACACTTAGGAGTGTAATGGTCTGAGCATATGCTAGACCTCTTTAATTTTGTAAAGAAACTTTACTGTTTTCAAATGTAGTTGTACCATCTTTCATTCCCACCAGCCATGTATGAGAGTCATTTTCTTACATCCTTATCAGCACTTGGTATTTTCAGTATCCTTTTTTTACTTTAGTCATTCTGATAGTGCATAGTGGCATCTCATTGTGATTTTTATTTGCACTTTCCTAATGACTAATGATGTTGAGCATCTTTTCATGTGTTTATTTGATGCCATGCATCTTCTTGGGTGAAGTGTCTGTTTAGATCTTTGCCTGCTTTTTTATTGGGTTGTTTTCTTATTGAGTTTTGAGAGTTCTTTATATATTCTGGATACAAGCCGTTTGTTAAATATATTATTTGCAAGTATTTTCTTCCAGTGTGTAGCTTTCCTTTTCAGTCTCTAAACAATGTCTTTCACAGAGCAAATGTGTGAATTTTGATGAAGTCCAGTTTGCTAATTTGTTCTTTTATGGACAGTGCTTTTGGTGTCATATCTGAAAAATCTTTGACCCAAGGTTACAAGAATTTTCCTCTTTTTTTTCTAGATGTTTTATCATTTACAGTTTTATATTTAGGCCTATGATCCATTTGAATTAACTTTTGTATGTGGTGCAAGGTATCCATCAAAGTTTCATGTGTGTTTTTTTTTTTGCATATGGATATCCAATTGTTCTAGCACCTTTTGTTGAAAAGAGTATCCTTCCTCCACTGAATTGCCTTTGTACTTTTGTCAAAAATCTGTTGTATATATATATGTATATATATATACGTATATATATACGTGTATATATATACGTATACATATATATGTATATATGTATACGTATATATATACATATATACGTATATATATATATAAAAATATTCCTGTACTCTCTATTCTGATCTTTTGGTCTACTTGTCTGTCTTTATGTCAACATCACACTCTTGATTACTGGAGCTTTATAATAATTCTTGAAATCAGGAGATATTTGTTCTCCAACTTTGTTCTTTTTCAAAGTTGGTTTGGCTATTACAGGTCCTTTGCATTTTCATGTGAATTTTAGAATCACCATGATAATTTCTACCAAAACCTGCTGTGATTTGGATTGGGATTGTGTTGAAACTATAGATCAACTTGGGGACAATTGACATCCTAACAATATTGAGCCTTCCAATCCCTGAACACAGTATTTCTACACTTAATTATACCTTCTATAATTTTTCTCAGCAGTATTTTGTAGTTTTCAGTATATAGGTCTTTCACATGTTTCGTCAGATTTGTCCCTAATTATTTCATATTTTTTGATGCTATTGTAAATGATTTTGATTTTAATTCCAATTTTCAATTATTTCTTGCTAGCATATACAAATAGAGTTGGGGTTGGGCATGTTGGCTCATGCCTGTAATTGCAGCACTTTGGGAGGCTGAAGCAGGAAGATCGCTTGAGCTCAGGAGTTCAAGACCAGCCTGGGCAACATAGTGAGACCCCCATCTCTGTACAAAAAGATTTATTTTTAAGAGAATAGGAACACAATTGATTTTTCTGTATTGATCTTATATCCTGAAGCCTTGGTAAACTCACTACATTTGGCCCTTCATATCTACAGGTTCCGTATTTGTGGATTTTGAAAATATTCAAAAAGCAATAAAAAATAACAGTACAATAATAAAAAATGCAAAATTTAAAAATATAATATAATAACTATTTGCATAGCATTTTTATTTTATTTTAGTTTGAGACAGAGTCTTGCTCTGTCACCCAGGCTGGAGTGCAGTGCCATGATCTCGGCTCACTGCAACCTCCACCTCCCAGGTTCAAACAGTTCTCCTGCCTCATCCTCCCAAGTAGCTGGGACTATAGACATGCACCACCACGCCCAGCTAATTTTTGTATTTTTTAATAAAGACAGGGTTTCACCATGTTGGCCAGGCTGGTCTCAAACTCCTGACCTCAAGTGATTCACCTGCCTCAGCCTCCCAAAGTGCTGAGACTTCAGGCATGAGCCATAGCATCTGGCCTACATAGCACTATAGCACTTTTTTTTTTTTTTTTTTGAGATGGAGTTTCGCTCTCGGCTCACTGGAACCTCCACCTCCTGAGTTCAAGTGATTCTCCTGCCTCAGCCTCTCGAGTAGCTGGGATTACAGGCGCCCGCCACCATGCCCAGCTAATTTTTGTATTTTTAGTAGAGACAGGGTTTCACCATGTTGTCTAGGCTGGTCTCGAACTCCTGATCTCAGGTAATCCACCAGTCTCCGCCTCCCAAAGTGCTGTGATTACAGGCATGAGCCATTGCACCTGGACTTATATATCATTTTAATTGTATTAGGCATTATAAGTAATCTAGAGATGATAGAGGTATACAGGAGGATTTGCATAGGTTACATGCAAATACTACAGCATTTTATATAAAGGACTTAAGCATCCACAAATTTCAGTATCCATGGGGGTCCTGGAAGAAATCCTCCATGGATACCAAGGGAAAATTGTAGTTGTAGTAGTTTTTTGTAATTTTCTACATAGTAGAAAGTAGTAGTAGTTTTTTGTAATTTTTGTGATTTTCTACATAGATGATCATTGATGATGATGTATGTATTGATGATGTATGTATATATTGATGATGTACTCCTTTTCCACCGTCTCCTATATTACAGTGATATCACTGTGGCTCCCTAGTCCCTTAGTCCATACTGGTTCCACTTTAACAAAATGGGCAACTGGTCTAACCAAGGCTGACTCATTGATAGCTGGGACTGTGACCCTCAGCGTTTGGGGGTTGTCATACCCTTGGCCAGTAGTTCCTGGAGACCTCCTCTAGGATAGCATAGGGAAGATTGACTCATCAACATTTTTGTCCTTCAGACACCAAGAAGAAGAATGCCTCCCCCATCCCTGCAATTCAGCTCTCATCCTGGGCTTCTGGGCCAGGGCCCTGTGGAGAGTCCCTCCCAGTATCTTTCTCCCCTTGTTTCCATCCGAGCTAGTAAAGGAGCCTTGTATGGCTTGGGGGTGAGTATAACCCCCACGAAAAAAAGTAGGAAAGTCTCTTATAAAAGGAGGAAAGAAAGGGAGTGGTGCCATGTCTCACTTTTGCAGTGAACTGGACTGTCTGCTTGTACCTTGCCATTGTGTGCCCCTGCCACTGAGAAGAAGGCTATCTAGTATCTGCTGAATGAAGTGAGCAGTGTCTCTGAGACCTGAGCCTCCTCTGTTGTCTCTGCTCCAAGGGGAGCTCCTTCCTCTGTCCCTTGATCTAGCATGCCTTACTGATACTATGAGTATTGTCTGGGATGTAAGGGAGTAGATCGGGGGTGGGGAAGGAATGTCTCCTTCAACTGATGGGTTTGGACTGCCCTCTCTCACAGAGTCGGAATGATGTTATTCGAGAACGCTTTGGAATGGATCCCAAGCCAGAGATGCTTTTGGGCCTTGCTGCGCTCCACATCTATATCACTGTCTCAGCCACTCGACCTAGTCAGAAGATCTCGCTCAAGAATGTGGAGTGAGTTGTGCTGGGGCCCTTTGGGATGGGGGGCGAATAGCTGCATAGGGAAAAGGTACACTGGTTGAGCTATGCTATGCTTTTCAGAAATGTAGGGCATGGGATGAGAGTGAGAATTGGAGTCCCTCATATCTAGACTGTGAAGCCCTAGAGCTACAGTTTCTACTAGGGAGCTATGGCTAATGTTATTTTCCTGTCCCTGTCCCTTTTTCTTTCTCCCAGTCTCTATTCCTCCATCTCTACCTCTCAGATTCAGTCTATTTCTGTCTTACCATCTTCTCTGTGTCCCACTTTGCCTCTCTCACTAATCTCTTACTTTTCTTCTGCTTTTAGGAAGGAGTGGGGCCTGGAACCCTTTCTTCCCCCCTCCCTCCTGCAGGGCATCAAAGAGAAGAACCTCCGGAAATCTCTCTCTCAGCAACTGAAGGCTCACCAAACACATCCTTCCTGCGGCACCAAGGTATCCAGAGTAGGCCACTGGGCATGGTGCTCCAGGCACTACTGGCCGCAGGGAGATCCTGATTGGTTTCCCAGCAAAGTCTGGTCCTCTAGGGATCCTCACCACTGCTTTTGACTCAGGTGCACATACGGCTTGGCCAGGTGTGGGGGCAGTTGTGGAGAGGAGTCTTCCCCAAGCTGAGCATCCCAAAGAGACAGCTGAGTGACACATCACTGAGAGAGCTCAGGGTCCTCAAAGCAAAGGGGCCAAGATGCAGGAGATAATTCTCAGGTCCTTTTCACCAATTAGTCAGTGCCGACTGAGCATATATCATGTGGAAAGCATTAGACCCTAGGGAGGCACATGTTTTCCATGGAAATGACTAGGCTGGTGTGGTGGCTCATGCCTGTAATCCCAGTGCTTTGGGAGGCCAAAGCAGGAAGATCACTTGAGCCCAGGAGTTTGAGACCAGTCTGGGCAACATAGTGAGACAGCGTCTTTACTTTTAAAAAAATAATTTAAAAAAATGTAAAAAAAGGAAACGTACCTCTGTACCTCTAATTCATCAGTCCTAGGGTGTGGAATTCTGGGAGACAAAACCCCAGCCCAGGGGAAAGGGGGAGAGTTGGGGGCACAAGACCTGACCTGGAGAATGGGTCACTGGGTGGAATGGCGAGGGATCAGGTTACTGCCTCCACTTTCTAGTGCTCTGAGGGACTCCCACTGTCTGCTTTCCCAAGCCCGGCAGCAGCTTCTTAGCTTTGTAAGATTCAATCTGCCTGTGCTTCCTGCCCAAGAAGCAGGAGAGTGGTAAGACGCACTAGAATCAGCATGCAGATGTACACATGGGACGCAATCGCCCCCATACATTCCTCCCATTCCAGATTTCTTGCATTACCAACTAGCTTCTCTTTTAAGATGCAAATTTCCCCAGAGAGTTAAGCCATTCCCACCTTGCTGTGAATATTTAATCAGATTGTTTTCTTCTCAACTGAGCATCAGTGCTCACCACCATCTCCTCAAGTAACATTTTTTTCAAGGCACCCCAGTGCTTGGGTTGGAAATATGAAGATGAAGAGGGCCTGGTCTTGGCCCCTGAGTCAGGCACAGTCTAATGGGGAAACACATTAGTCAGTCCCAACACAGTGCATTAGGCACAGGTGCTCTGGAAGCACAGAGGAAGAACACTAAGCCCAGCCTGAGGGAGGTGGAAAAGGCCAGACCTGGGTCTTGAAAGACACATAAGAGTTTGTCTAGATGAATCCGTGGGCATGGGTCATGGGAGGAAGTGTTTCCCAGGCAGGGAGATCCATCTGTACAAAGGCCCAGAAATATGAGAAACCATGGTGCAAGGACAGAAATGCAAATCATTCAACCTAAGCAAGTACAGAGAATGCAAGCTGTGTGCAAGGGGTGAAGGTAGGGGCAAGAGGAGAGGCCAGAGAGGTTGGCAGGAGTCAGTTCATGGAGGGCCTTGTGTGCCAAGGAAAGAGGTTGTACTTCATCCTCTAGGCAGCTGGGAGCCATTGAAGGGTTTAAAGCAGGAAGCTGATGTGATTAAACTTATGTTTTAGGATGCTCCCTCTAAAACTTTCAAGTGTGGAGGCACTTGAGGGAAAGAGGGAAATGAGTGTCAGTCCTGAAGGTAACCTGGCTGTCACCCTGACATTGGTGGGAATGTCAAGGCAATGACTGGCTAGAGAAGAGGGATGGATAGATTGGAAAAGGAGCTAGGGGGTAAGTATCCAGATGATCTGGTAACTGCTGGCCCTCACATGAGACGATTAAGGAGGTGTCCAGTGTGACTCACAGGTTTCTGGCTCGATTGCCCAGGGGATGCTGATAGAGACCAGGTGCCTGAAGTGCAGGCTTGGGACTTAGGAGTGCTTAGTATGAAAGGTATTGAGTGGGACCCCCAGCTGGGGAATGACCAGCATCTACATGACTCTAGGGGTCTGAAGGATCTCAGGAGAGAGGTATGGATTAGGTGGGGCGTCAGTTAGTTGGAATTAAACCAAAAACAAAATGAGTAAGCTGGATACTTTAGGAATGAAGATCAGGAGGTAGGACAAGATTTTAGAAAGGGAGATGAGATACTAGAGGAAAGAGCTGTCCAAACTAGAACCTTGCTGCTGTTTTACAAAGGGTATCTTCACATCTCCACAGTGTCACTTGCTGACTGGTGTCTGTCCTAGGATGTTGAGACTCCTCGTTGAGAACATGGGTTTACTTTTCCTGTGCACCTCAGGCTTCTCATATTTCTGGATGGGTTTTTCCACAGGGCTCTGCAATTCAGGCAAAGCTCCAGTATCTACGAATTCTGAATGAACTTCCTACCTTCACGGGCGTTTTGTTCAACACTGTAGGCCTGGTCAGTGGGGCAGGATGGGGGGATGTGGGGAGGGAGCCCTTTGTTGGCTCTTGTCCTTGGGTGTGGGGGCAGGGGGGGCAAATATTTCTAAAGGCCTTCCTTCCTCTTCCTCCTCCTTCTACCTCTTACCTCCCTGGCCCTGCCTCTGCTAAAACAATAAAGTGGGAGGAGATATTTGTTTTGAGTATCCCTCCATGACCTTTTTTTGTTCCTCTTCCTTGATTTGGGGGCACAGCATACTTTTTCCATAAAGGGCCAGATAGTAAATATTTTAGGCTTTGCAGGCGGGCGATACTGGCAACTGTGGCAACTACTCAGCCCTGCTGTCAGATTATGAAAGCAGCCACAGACAATGCATAAACAAATGGGTGTGGCTATGTGCCAATAACTATTTATGGACACGAAAATTTGAATTTCATGTACTCTTCACATGTCACAAAACATGCCTCTTCTGATTTTTTTCCCTACCATTAAAAAATCTAAAAACCATTCTTAGCTTCTGGGCCATAAAAAATAGGTGGTGGGTGGTATTTGGCCCATGGGCCATGGTTAGGCAACCCCTGCTCTATTTCATTTTTGTTCCACATACTCCCACAGTCCCCTACCCTAGGTTTCCTGAGTCCTTCTACTTCTCCCCCTGCTTGCTCGGCACCTTTGCTGCAGGAACAAGGCTCTGGGGCAGGGCACAGCTGGTCCCACCCTAAGACTGTGCCCCCCCAGGCTAGTTTACCCTGGTGAAAGGAAATTCAAATCACCTTGCTAATTGGATCCAGGTGCTTGTCTTGGTCCCAGGAGCGTATTGTCAGCTAGTGCGGCACATCGGTGGAAAGCCACTTATCAAAGTGCCTATAGACAGGCACAAGAGGTTCCTCAGGGTGATGCTAATACCAGGGAATGGGCCGCCAGAGGACCCAAGCTTGATTCCTCCAAGGAGTCTGTCAAGACCTCTTAAGGGAATCCAGTCCTTCAGGCCAAGAGGTAGCCATTTATATACTGGGATTTGCAGAACACTGAAAGCCCACTGTCCCCTCCCACCTCCTTCATACACTGTCAAATCGTTCTTCCACCCACCTACCACTGCTAAAATTTCTATTGGCCATACCTACTGGAGTGCCCGTTAAAAGGTAAATCTCTGTTTAAGGAGGGAGGCTGCCATGAAGTACTCAATCAACCCTCAACACCTTAGGCAGAGTTGCTGTGCCAGTTTAGTTTTTGGCCTGGGTGAGAAGTGCAAGTTTGAGTGGCTGTTGGTAGGGGGAGGGTAAAGACCAGACACTGGGTGGGGGCCTCAAGTGGCCTGCAGCAACAAATGGAAAGTCCCTGGGGCTTGGAAGGGGAGGGTGCTCCAAAGGCCTCCAAACAAACCTCACCTACTTCACGATTTTGCTAGAGCCAGCCCTTCTGCCTGTGCACTTTACTCAACCTGCTGCTGAGGCTAAGGTGTTCATTTGGACCCATAATCTGGGGCTCTATCCCAGGAACCATTTTCTGTCCCAGACCATTTTCCCCTCCAGGTTGTCTTACTGTGGCACTGAGCCCCAGATATTTTCACATCCCATTAGCAGAGTCCAATGCATGTTTTCTATTTCCTCCTCCTGTCTCCTCTCCCCACCTCTTCCACCCTTCTTTCTGTGAATGTTGCCTGCCATTCTTGGCCACCAGGATGAGAAGCAGTCGGCCACCACTCTCCTGGTGGGACCCCGTCATGGCATCAGCCATGTTATTGACCTCAAAACCAACCTCACCACTGTGCTGTCCGAGTTCAGCAAGATCAGCAAGATCCAGCTGTTCCGGGAGAACCAGGGCGTGGCCCGGGTGGAGACCAGCATCATGGATGCCAAGGTAAGCCCTGCTTTGAGTGTCTCCTTCTGTTCAGGAACAGGCCTTGGGAATAGAGGAAGAAGTAAACTTTAGAAAAGAGAATTGGGGTCTGTTAGGTGAGGTTCAGTAATTCTGAAGTGGTTCAACCCTGGGACTCTTTGGGCTAATCTGTCTCTTCTCAGCCCTCTGGGACATGCCATTTTGACCACATAATAAGGTCAGCCAGCACTAAGGAATGCTATGGAGAGTCAGATCAGCCTGAGACAGTTCCTCAGCACAGGGCAGGGAAACTGGAGAACTTGGAGCTACCCCCAGGCCACTGCTTCCCATTTTTCTCATATCATAGCACACATAGACAATTATATTCACAGGCCGGCATGGTGGCTCATGCCTATAATCCCACGCTTTGGGAGGCCAAGGTGGGCAGATAACTTGAGTCCAAGGAGTTTGAGACCAGCCTGGGCAACATGATGAAACCCTGTCTCTACAAAAAAATACAAAACTTAGCTGGGCATGGTAGCACACACCTGTGGTCCCAGCTACTCAGGGCACTGAGGTGGGAGGATTGCCTGGGCCAGAGAGGTCAAGGCTGCAGTGAGCTGTGATTGCACCACTACACTCCAGCCTGGGCAACAGAGTGAGACCCTGCCTCAAAATAAATAAATAAATAAATAAATAGGAAGAAAGAGAAAGAAAAGAAAAAAGAAAAGAAAATTATATTCATGTGGAACATTGGGGTAAATGTAGCAGCCCCAGAGACCAGAGACTCTGTCCACCCCAGGTTCTGCCTGGCTGCCCCAGAAACTATAGGAATGAATATCTTGGCCCATCTCTACCCATTCCATGTGCACAGCAGTTGGGCGGCCCTGCCATAGGGACACGCACCTTGAGTCATTGAAGAGAGGGTGTCTGAGCATGTGAACAGAACAGAGGGGGCCTGGGAAGAAGGGGAACATGCAGAGCCTTGTCCTTATTTCACCTTCCAGAGTCCAGCCCTTCCAGAACCTTAGATTCATTCCCATAGATCAACTCTTTCGGACTGGCAAGCAGCTGTCGCCTGTGCAAAGTCTGGCAGTCTTGGTCAGCCACCCCCTCCACAGCTCTCCTGTTTGAATACCAGTGACCACTGTGGGTGGGGGGCAGGCCTGCCTGCCAGCTGGCGGAAGCTCTTAGAGGAGTTGCAACTTTCCTTTCTTAAACGATTTCCCAGGGGGAGATATTGGTAGCAGATTAAGAGGTGGAGTGTTTGCTGTTTCTAAAAGAGAAAATTATTTGCTTTATTTTTGTCTTTGTGAAACCCAGAAAGCTTTAATACGTTGATTTTTCCACCTGTGATTCACAGGATTCCCATTGGTTTAGGAACTGGCTTGGAGCCGATGTTTAATTGGCTTGCGGCTACCTCCTCAACCAATGGTTGCTGCACTCCTCAGATGTTGTTGGGTAAAAAGCCAAATGGACGGGCAGAGAAGGGGGCAGGGAAGACAAGGCATGCAGGGGAGATGTGGCTTCCTGAGAAATAAAAGGAGTTTAAAATAGAGACACAGCTTTCCAACTGAGTCTTCTATGTTCTGAGTGATTCTCAACATTGACTACACAATAGAATTTCCTTAAGTGCTTTAAGAAAAAAACAGATGCCTGGGTCCTACTCTCAGAGATTATGATTTCTTTGGTCATGAGTGAAGCCCAGGCATCAGGATTTATTTATTTTTTTCAGTTTCCTAGGTGATTGTGTAATGCAACCACTTTGAGAATGCACAGGCTTGAGACCTATATTACCAGAGCTCTGGGAGGAAACAGGCTGAACAGGGGATCAGTGGGTGTTGCCTGAGTGAGGAGCACTATGCTTATTTCTAGGAGTGATCCAGTGACAATTATGGGAATGAATGCTGCCCTGGAGAGGCTACATTGTCATTGGGGAGACTAGATTCACAAAGACACATGACCTGCCTTAAAAGCACAATATCAGAACATGTATAGAGCTCTGGAATCAGACAAGGCTCAAATCCCAGCCTTGCTGTGTGACCTTCAGAAAGTGTCTTAACCTCTCTGAATCCCGATTCCCTCAACTGCAAAATGGAATGCCTATCTCAAAAGGTTTTTGTCAGGATTATTATTATTATTTTTAATTTTAGAGATGGGGGTCTTGCTATGTTGCCCAGGCTGGTCTTGAACTCCTGGGCTCAAGCAGTCCTCCCAAGTCGGCCTCCCAAAGTGCTGGTATTACAGGCATGAGCCACTGCACCCGGCCTGTTGTGAGTATTAAATGAAAAAATGTACATAAAATGTCTTAGCATACTGCCTGGCACACAGTAAGTACTCAATGAATGAGACCTGTTATTTTTTCAAAAGCAAAACATCAGTAAAGAAAAAGTAATATGAAGTAAATGTTACAGACAAGTGTGATGTGGAATATGGAAAAAAAGAACAGGAAGGAGTTAATCAGATCTGGCTTCCCACAAGAGGGTGTTTTAAGCTGGATCTTGAAGTGATAGGCATGAATTAGCAGAGAGAAGTGGGATGTGTTCAAAGGCAAGGAGCAAGCACAGAAATAAGCAAGCCATATGTGCAGGTCGATAAGCATAGTTGCTTGGCTGGAGAGGAGAATAACGAGAAAAGAGATTGCAGAGATTGGGGGTGGGCAGAACAAGTTGGTTAAAAGCCTCAAAGGCCAATCTGTGGAATTTAGATTCAATGTGGTAGAACAGTGAGAATCCACAGTAGGTCTTTGAGCAGAAGGGTGATCAAATAAAAGTTGATTTGGACCAGGGTGCAAGATGGGTGAGAGCAAAGCTAATGTCAAGCTAGGGCAGTGAGGAGGGGATCATGGCACTAGTCCAGGAGTGAAGGGACAAGGACCTGTGCTGGAGGGACAGCAGTGGTAATGAGAAAAAAAGAGGAGATGTGAAACATGCGAAATCAGTAAGATGTGGGTGCATATTCTCCCCTGCATACCACTCTTGCACAGACAATGCACATGTCTTATTATACCTAGCCCTTCTGCCTACTTCATGGGTCCCAAGTACTCTGAAGAATGGTACTATGTGCCCAGCAGAAGCAAAATGGATGATATTGTGGTGAAAGGAGAAAGGGAAGATGGAGAAAAAAGATCAAGGTTTAGATTTGACAGTCATTTAGTATGAACTTGCTGTTGCTGGGAAGCATGCTAAACACAGAATTTTTTTTTTTTTTTAATAAAGAGGCTGGGCACGGTTGCTCATGCCTGTAATCCCAGCACTTTGGGAGGCCAAGGGAGGCAGATCACTTGAGGTCAGGAGTTCGAAACCAGCCTGGCCAACATGGTGAAACCCTGTCTCCACTAAATCTCCACTAAAAATGCAAAAAACAAAAAAAATCAGCTGGGCGTGGTGGCACACACCTGTAATCCCAGCTACTTGGGAGGCTGAGGCAGGAGAATTGCTTGAACCTGGGAGGCAAAGGTTGCAGTGAGCCGAGATCATGCCACCGCATCCCAGCCTGGGGGACAAAGTGAGACTCCGTCTCAAAAAAAAAAAAAAAAAAAATTAAAAGAGAGAAAAAAACATGGCTTGCTGGGTGCAGTGGCTCATGCCTGTAGTCCCAGAACTTAGGAAGGCACAAGTGAGAGGATAACTTGAGCCCAGGAGTTCAAGACCTGCCTGGGCAATATAGTGAGACCCCGTTCTCCACAAAAATGAGAGAGAGAGAGAGAGAGAAAACCATGGCTCCCTGCCTTCAAGAAGCTTACTTAGCTTGTAGGATAGAAATGCACAAATATGGCTGTGCACGGTGGCTAACGCCTGTAATCCCAGCACTTTGGGAGGCTGAGGCGGGCGGATCACCTGAGGTCAGGAGTTCATGACCAGCCTGGCCAACATGGCAAAACCCTGTCTCTACTAAAAATACAAAAATTAGCCATGCATCGTGGCACACACCTGTAATCCCAGCTACTCTGGAGGCTGAGGCAGGAGAATCCCTTGAACCCAGGAGGTGGAAGTTGGAGTGAGCCAAGATTGTGCCACTGCACTACAGCCTGGGCGACAGAGCGAGCCTCCATCTCAAAAAAAAAAAAAAAAAAAAAAAAAAAAAAAGCACAAATACATGGCACACAGAAGGAAGTGCCATAGGAGAGCTACCAAAAGCATGTTAGGGGAGTACAGGGGAGGACAAAATTCTGGCTGGGGGTATTAAGGAAAGCTTCTTAGAGGTGCTTTATATCAGCAATATTTGTGTTTAGTGAGAGGTGGCTCTGGGAAGGAATTGGGAGAGCAGGGTTGGGAAGCTTCTTACTAGAGAATGGCTTCCCTGGGCTCAGTAAGAATCTACCCACCGAGCCAGTGGTGTGCTGGAGCTGGCTCACACAGTGCATCAGAGCCAGCTGGGCACATCTCTCCCCATCTCTTTGTTCAGTGCCATCACGTTAATGGTTTGAAAGCAGCTATGGTGGGTGTATGTACACCAGGGAAATTGGCCAGTGCTACAAATTACTACTTGAAAGAACTGGCTGTGGGGCGGGCGCAGTGGCTCGCGCCTGTAATCTAGCACTTTGGGAGGCTGAGATGGGTGGATTGTTTGAGGCCAGTAGTTTCAGACCACCTTGGCCAACATGGCGAAACTCCGTCTCTACTAAAAATACAAAAATTAGCTGGGCATGGTGGCTTGCGCCTGTAATCCCAGCTACTCAGGAGGCTGAGGTGGGAGGATGGCTTGAGCCTGGGAGGCAGAGGTTGCAGTGAGCCGTGATCATGCCACTGCACTCCAACTTGGGTGACAGAGCGAGAGCCAGTCAAAAAAAAGGAAAGAAAGAAAGATGAAAGAAAGAGAAAGAAAGAAAGAAAGAAGAAAGAAAGAAAGAAAGAAAGGAAGGAAGGAAGAAAGGAAGGAGAGAGAGAGAGAAAGAAAGAAAAAGAAAGAAAGAAAGAAAGAAAGAAAGAAAGAAAGAAAGAAAGAAAGAAAAGAAAAGAAAAGAAAAAAGAAAGGAGAGAAAGAGAGAGAGAGAAAAAGAGAGCAAGGAAGGGAGGGAGGGAGGGAGGAAGGAAGGGAGGGAAGGAAAGGAAGGGAAGGAAGAGAAGGAAGGGAAGGAGGGAGGGGGGAGTGGGGGAGGGAGGAAGGAAGGAAAGGAAGGAAGGAAGAAAGGAAAGAAAGAACTGGTTGTGAAATGTTTACCAGCACACAACTGCATAGGATACACTGAAGAAGGACTGTCTGAACATCCTTAACAGGGGACATGGAAGTTAGAAACCAGACTTGGCCCATTTCCCCCTAGACAGGCCACTCTGGTCTGGTAATATTCTATAAGGGTCTGGTGAAATTAAGATGATTCATTTAAAGTACTTCTCAGCCCTGACTGCACATTAGAATCATATGTAGAGATTTAAAAACCACTGGATGCCCAGACTCTTCCTCCCAGACCATTTAAAATCAGAATTCTGGGGGGTTGGGGCCCAGGGGTATACAGGTCTTTACCACTTCCAGGTGATTCTAATTTGTATCTGGCCTGAGAACCACCACCTTAAGTGATATTCTGCCTTGCCCCCAAATTGGCTGGCTGTGCCCAATTAGCCTTTCCCAGTGCTGTGGAGGCAAGAACCAAATATACTGATCCCTTGGGTCTCTAGACCATCGTCTTTTACCCTTCCCCTCCAGGCCCCTGGATTCCATCCTTTTCCTGTTTTCAGGGATGCTAGAGTGAGTGAAGGCTACCCCAGGGAAAATCCTTTTCCTAGTTGGCATCTCAGAGTGCTAAGTGCCTGATAGCTCCCAGGGCACCCTGGGAAGGAGATGTGGCTAGAGCATGTCAAATTAATCCCTGCTGTACCTTCTTCTGGCTGGCTCATGCCTCCAACTCCATTCTCCTTTCCTCATGCTACATTTGAAGATGGCCTGGGCATATTAATTAGTTTTCACTCAGCTTACTTGCTCTTAGTGGAGCAAACATGAGGTAGTATTCAAATATCTTTCTTCAAGAGATGGCAGCCTGGGACTGAGGCATACCTGGGCCATTACCATACCCCATTACCACAGAAGCACATAAGGTGGAAAAAGAAATCATCAAAGGAATGTCCCAAGGGGTATCTTGTGGCCCAGTATGTCTCCTGTTCTCATGTTTGAGCTTTATTTCTCTAGTGCTGTCTGTAGGGACAAGCGTTACATTACACGTCATGATCACTAAAATCCTATCTAAAATAAAAAATTGTTTTTGAAGGTTTCTAAGGAAACTGTCCAACCTTTTTGTTTGCCTGCTTTTGATTTCATTTTTACCTGTTGGCAAAAATTTCATTTTTCTCTTCGCAAAAAGTGCATCTGTGTTCCTTTTACTGCGAGCTGCATTTGGCCCATGCTGGGGCCAGGTTTGCTGTCTGGGGATGCCAAGGAGAGGCTCCTGATGAGCTGTGCTGTGCTGAGCCAGCTGGGGTTGTGCTTGGCCCTCTCTGTGCACAGGATTTTGCTTTCGTGCTGTTTTATTATTAGCACTGGGCTATATTGGGGGTAAGAGGGGAAACTGCAGTGGTCAGACAATGAAGTCAATCAGCCATTCTCCCAGCCTCCAGTCAGTAATTCTGTCCATTAGCCAGCCAACAGCCAGCCAGGCAGCTCAGCGGTCAGAATGTGAGGCTGTTAGGCATTCTGTCTGTCCTGAGCTGGCTTGTCAACCAGGGCATGAGTGAGTCAGACTGCCCTGCAGCCGGCCAGCTCATTAGTCAGCCAGCCATTCAGCCTCTACTTTGGTCAAATGGACTCATATTATATTTGTCAGCCAATGCTATTTTCTCAAAGCTGTCTCCAGCGTCTGAAACCAAATTAGTCACACACGCACACATTCACACTTACCCACCCACGTACCACTCCAGGACATTCTACGTTTGGGTAGCTCTCTATACGTTTTCCTCAAAGTGCTTATCACACCTCGAAATCATATTTATTTGCATGGTTATTTGATTTGGGTTATGTCTTATTTCCTGCTCGATTGTAAGCTCCATGAGGGCAGGAACTAGGTTGGCCTAGTTCTGGAATGAGTGGATGCATCTTTCACTTGGTCATGTTCTCCAGGAGGCATCTAGCCAGTTTATGGCAGCTTGTTGGGTGGACAAAGCAGGGCACAGGAGCATTTCAGCCAGAGGGAACAGCATAGGTTAAGGTATGAAGATGTGAAGGAACATGAGGAACTGTATTTGTAATTGCTGGAGTATAAGGTGAGGGACAGTGATGGGAGGGGAGCACCAGTGGAGTTAATGGGAGATATGGTTGGAGATGGAGGTTGGGTCCAGGTCCTGAAGGGCTTTGTATGCCATTGTAAGGCAGTTGGATTTTCTACAGGTGATGAGCTATTGAAGATTTTAAGTGACCGTGAGACTTGTGCTTTAGAAAGAGCCTTCAGACTTTGGGAGCCTGAGACGGTTGGATCACTGAAAGTCAGGAGTTCGAGACTAGCCTGACCAACATGGTGAAACACCATCTCTACTAAAAATACAAAAATTAGTCAGATGTGGTGGCACACACCTGTAATCCCAGCTAATTGGGAGGCTGAGACAGGAGAATCGCTTGAACCCAGGAGACAGAGGCTGCAGTGAGCCAAGATTCTGCCATTGCACTCTAGCATGGGCATCAGAGTGAGACTCCGTCTCAAAAAAAAAAAAAAGCCTTCAGGGTCATTCAGGGTGTCTCATGCCTGTAATCTCAGCACTTTGGGAGGCTGAGGTGGGAGGATCACTTGAGGCCAGGAGTTTGAGACCAGCCTGGAAAACATAGTAAGACCATGTCTCTACTACTACTGCTACTACTACTACTACTACTAATAATAATAATAATAATAATAATAATAAAGTAGAAAAGAATCTTCAGGCAACCATATGGAGGTGAAGTGTAATCAAGTGGGTAGAAACTAGAGGGAGAAAGGCCAGTCAGGAGGCTATTGGAGGTTCTTGGGTTAGTGTGTCCCAACCTTTTCCATATCATGAGAAATGTCACAATTTATATGACAAAACATACAAACAAATGAGGCATATATATATACCAGATGAGGCAGCTTGTGGCCAAAGGCAATAGGACTGAGAAGCCGAGAGGCTCAGTATCTCAGCACACAGGCCATCCACTCACACATACCTTGAGGAGTTTTGATCTGGCAGGAAGATGATAAGGTCCTGAAATGAAGCAGTGGCAGTAGGGATGGCCGCGATGTGAATACACCTGAGGCAAGCCTAGTGAGTCTTGGGCCCTCCTGGTAGCCGCCATTTACACTCAAACCTCTGTATCTGTATATCCTTCTGCCATCAGTGGCAGGGCTACAGTGGCAGCAAGACAGCAAGAAGGGGTATCTGACTCCCTGCCCCCCAAGTTCATTTCCTTTCCATACTTTTTTGTCTTTATTTTGTTGTATGCAAGTTTGGCCATTCTGTTGTGACTGAGAAACATTCATTAACTGGAGGCACGAAAGTCCCTTCTACCCCTTCCTAATAATGACTAAAAAGTAATACCTGTATCTGGCCCCTTTATCACTGGAAAAAAAAGCCATTGCTCCTCAAGGTACAAACTGTTCCTTTTTCCTCCCAATGGTATTGCACGAACTCCATAGGAGCATCACTAACTTGTTGCCTTAAAGTTGGGGCAGAGTCCAAATGCCTTATTGTGGCATGCATTGTAATTGAATGTACAACAACTATGAAAGAATTCAAGTTAGTATTTGATCCAACACAAGATTGTGTGGTATAGATATAGCACCATATGATTTCTGCAATAGGAAAAGAATTCAAAGGAGTAGACTGGGCATGTTGATTTTTGAATCGCCAGCATAGAGGTTAAAGCAGACACCCTGATGGAGAAGAATCGAGGGCTCTAGACTGAGCTTAGGATATAGCTAGGGTGAGGAGGTTGCACATGAAGAGCCAGCCAAGAGAGAGATGAAGATGGTCAGATTACAGAACCAGAACACAACTCACAGAAACAGAAGCCAAGAGAAGAATTTCCAAAGAAGGTGATTGCTGTTAGCAAATGTAATAACTTGAGATGTGTGATGAATGAATACAATTGTTTCTAGCTGTAAAGAAGTTTCACTTCAGCGAGCGCTGTGGCTCATGCCTGTAAATCCCAGCACTTTGGGAGGCCAAGGAGGATCACTTGTGCCCAGGAGTTCAAGACAAACCTGGGCAACATAGTAAGACCCTGTCTCTATTGAAAGAAAAAAAAAGGCAAAAAAGAAGTTTCACTTCTAGATCAGTTGGCTAACTATGGCCCATGAGCCAAATCTGACTCACTGCCTGTTTCTGTAAATAAAGTTCTGTTAGAACACAGTCACGCCTGTTTGTTTAGTTTACAGATTATCTGTGGCTATTTCCACACTATGGATAATGGCAGAGTTGTTGTGACAGAGCCCGTGTGGCCCACAGTGCCTAAAATATTTACTCACCAGCCCTTTATAGAAAATGTGTGTTGAGGCCGGGCGCGGTGGCTCACGCTTGTAATCCCAGCACTTTGGGAGGCCGAGGCGGGCGGATCACAAGGTCACGAGATCGAGACCACGGTGAAACCCCGTCTCTACTAAAAAATACAAAAAATTAGCCGGGCGTGGTGGCGGGCGCCTGTAGTCCCAGCTACTCGGAGAGGCTGAGGCAGGAGAATGGCGTAAACCCGGGAGGCGGAGCTTGCAGTGAGCCGAGATTGCGCCACTGCACTCCAGCCTGGGTGAAAGAGCAAGACTCTGTCTCAAAAAAAAAAAAAAAAAAAAAAAAAAAAAAGAAAATGTGTGTTGACCCCTGGCCTATGTGAACTACAAAATATTCAACTCAGGCTCTGTGTTGGAATCCTGGGAAAAAGAAAACCACTGCAACTTTAGCTAACAGCTGAGCTGGTTTAGAATCAGAATTGAGCCCAAGGTAATGGTGATTCAGCCAAGGAAGGCTAATCTAGTTAGTGATCAAGTTCTGTCAGGTCTTCATAATGTCCCTTCCTTTTCACTGGACCAGCCACCACCCTAGTGGAGGCCCTAACCACCTCTCTCCTAGACTGTTGCAGTAGCCTCCTCATTGGTCAGAGAAGGGCCTCATTTCTTCTGCCTAATTCTCCTATTTATTAATGCCTGGTCTGGGTGACCCACAGCCCCATGGCTCCCTCTTTAGCCAGTCTTCAATGATCTTTATCTGGAAACCACTGCCCTATTCCAAGGAGAATGTTCCCAAGGCTGACTTCAGTCTGACTCAAACTTGGTCAAGCCACAGTTAAAATTATAATACAGATACTAGGAGGTTTTCTTGAAAGAGTGCTGATTTTCTTGAATAGCATTGCCTGGTCTCTGAAGCAGTTAACCGGTTAACCCCAGGACTAATCTGACTGATTTAGAGTTAGGAACAGAAGTCAACAATGTATGCTAGTATTTCCCAAGGTGGGTTAACAACAACAACAACAACCTTGTTACCATGAGATGTTCTATAAAAATAGATCTTCGTGGTCTAATAAATTCAGAAAACTTAGAATATTAAAGCCTTTCTTCTGAGGTTTCCCAGTGCACAACTGTATATTAAAGAGTCTTATGAATTCTCATAGTAAAACTATCTGCATAGTGTTATTTAACCCAATGTCACAAACATATTTGACCAAGGAGCTCTTTTAATAAGCACCAATTAACAACATCTGAAGGACACAGGGAAATAAAGGAAAGGGGATAGGGAATGACTCTTTTTTTTTTTTAGATGAAGTCTCACTCTGTCACCCAGGTTGGAGTGCAGTGGCACCATCTTGGCTCACTGCAACCTCCACCTGCCTGATTCAAGCAGTTCTCCTGCCTCAGCCTCTGGAGTAGCTGGGATTACTGGCGCCTGCCACCACGCCAGGCTAATTTTTGTATTTTTAGTAGAGACGGGGTTTCACCATGTTGGCCAGGCTGGTCTCGAACCCCTAACCTCAGATGATCCTCCTGCCTCGGCCTCCCAAAGTGCTGGGATTACAGGCATGAGCCACTGCGCCTGGCCGAGCATGACGCTGTGAGCAGAGCTGCAGGCCAGAAAGACTTTAGCCCAAAAGGCAGAGTTACGGCCTGATTCCACAGAGATTCCTCCATGTCCAGGGAGGTGTTCTGGGTGTTACAGGGGCATGTGAAGATGAGCAAGACATAGCTCTTGCACCCAAGGGACTTAGAATCGAGGGTGTTCTAGGCCGTTCTGAAGTCTAACCTAGATTCCCAGCTTTACCCCCGCTCTCCCGGCTGGCCTGTGTATCTGCTGAGCCCTGGCAAACACAAATACAGCTACACAGCAGTCACATGAGGTTATATAATTTTAGTCCTTTTCAGCAAAGGTGGTTCATTAAATGTATGATTAAAGGTTGATTTAATTTTGATACCTGGGTAAGAGGTTAATACAAAGAAATTCTCAAATCAGAATAAACTATTTGTCAAGCCATGTGCCTCAATTTTTGGTTCAGAAAGTATGGTTCCTTTAACTACGCAAGTCATCTTTTCCTAGCTACCATGCCTCTGAAAATGCATCTGCCTCCCTCCTTCTCATGTCTTCATGTTTCTTCCCTTCTTTTCTGCAGCCTCTAGTGCTGTTGATGGAGTGGCCTGAAGCCACCAACTTTGCCTGCCTGATCGCGGGGTACTGCCGCCTCTTGCTGGATTCCAGGAAGATGGTCTTCTCCAGGCCTGCCAGCCAGCCACTTCCACCTCCAATGATCAAGGCAGGTAGGGCTCAACCTCGGTTGGTTTTTGCTGTGCCAGAGGCCCTTTGGACTCTGGAGACATGGAGGGAAGAGCTTCTCTGCCTTAGTGCTCACCCCGTGCCAACAGTGCCTGTTTTGCCAGGAGCCAACACTGTACCACTATATCCTAGCTGGCACAGCCCAGTGGGAAAGACAGCTGGCCTTCACATGTACTTGTTCCACAAAGGATACCTGTGACAACATTGTGATTGAGTCAGCCAATGAATGTATTATTAAAATAGTAAACAGGATAAATAGAGCCAATTAAATGGTTGCATTGGATCTAAGGCAAACTTAGTGGTGCAGAGATCTAGAGGAAATTTACAGGTGTTCTGGCTCAGTTGAAGTGAAGATGAAAATGAATATAAAGGTCTGATGAAAAGTAGGTGGCTCAAAGAACAGGTACTTCACATATTAGACCTAAGGCTCATGTAGATGCAGTAAGTGCTCCCCAACCCTAGCACCCAGAAATAATAGGTGAAGCTGAGACTGACATCCAGTAGTTTGCTCTCCTCACATGCTGAATACTCTCAACCCACTTGCCCTTGCTGCTTGACTATTTCTTTCTTCAAGGCTGTGGTTTTCTGAGTAGTTATATCACACTTTGGGAGGCCGAGGCAGGCAGATCACTTGAGGTCAGGAGTCTGAGACCAGCCTGGCTAACAAGGTGAAACCCTGTCTCTACTAAAAAAAAAAAAAAAAAATACAAAAAATAGGCCAGGCATGGTGGCTCACACCAGTAATCCCAGCACTTTGGGAGGTTGAGGTGGGCAGATCACCTGAGGTCAGGAGTTTGAGACCAGTCTGGCCAACATGGTGAAACCCCATCTCTACTAAAAATACAAAAATTAGCTGGACGTGGTGGTGTGGACCTATAGTCCCAGCTGTTTGGGAGGCTGAGGCAAGAGAATCGCTTGAATCCAGAAGGCGGAGGTTGTAGTGAGCTGAGATCATGCCACTGCACTCCAGCCTGGGTGACAGAGTGAGACTGTCTCAAAAAAAAAAAAAAGCCAAGTGTGGTGGTGGGTCCCTGTAATCCCAGCTACTTGGGAGGCTGAGACAGGAAAATTGCTTGAACCCAGGAGGCAGAGGTTGCAGTGAGCCGAGATCCCGCCATTGTGCTTCAGCCTGGGTGACAGAGCAAAACTCCCTCTCAAAAACAAACAAACAACAGTAGTCAGATCAGATCTCGATCGAGGTGTTTGAGAGCAGACGCACACTCCTGATGGATGGCCCAGACCTAGAAGGCTGTGGACACCCCCCTCCCATACACATCTTCTCACCTCTTGTCTCTTAATCACGATCATCATGACATGCCTAAGTTTTCATCTCATGACATTGTCCATTGGAACTGAATGGCAATCCACCAAACACAGATTTGGGAAAGGATAGGTGGCCCCAAGGCATATGAAGGAGATTCCACATAGAAAAGCAAAGGAGCTGACTTAGGATAGTAAGAAACCAGGGGGCTGAGTTGCTGTAAGTCTCCAGGTGAACAGCTCTGAAGAGGCGGCCATACTAGCAAACCTACAGATGGCCGAATGAAGAAAAAGCCAGCATTAGCACTATCACTGTCACTTCTGGTCTTCCTCTCTCTAATCACATCCAAGTAAACTATACCTCCTACTGAACAGGCTAGAGAGGGAGAAAATGAAAAGGGAAGACAAAGTGAAGAACCTGGAGCCCAGCCAAAGACCAAATGTGACAGTGAAGATTATTTGGAGGGAATCCACTTTCAGAAGGCACTGGAGGTGGCTCTGTAGTCCCACCCTACCTAACAGTTTTTTGTCATCCCATCAGCACCCTAGCCAATGCTGGCCCCAAGTATTCCCCTTGCTCTGGGGATAGTGACACCAAGCACAAGAGGGATATGTGCTTCCTGTGTTCCTGCAGCCTCACTGAACACATTCGAACATTCCATGTTGCTTTTCCAAAGGCAAATCTGTTTTCTTGCATTCTCTATGGGCTAGGTGTGGCTTTAAAACACCCCACCCCCCACCACCTTCCTGACTTCTGAGATCCGCCTTGGGCCTGCAGAATGATGGGGGCTCAGGTTGCCTCTAGCACAGGGCCTCTGTGTCCATGCAGGAGCCAGATGGACCACTGTGATGTCTCTGTTTTGCGGTACTTCTCCCTCTTGGGGTAGAAATAATCAGCTCAGGGGCAGAGACCTACAGAAAGTTCTGCTCTTCCTTCCCCATCTCTTCTGGCCAGAAACATGAGAACTTGAACTAGGTATCATCTCCCTAGGTACATGGTTTAAATCTTGGGCCCCGTTATTTTTAGGTGCTCTTGGTGGGTGGAGTGGGGCAGAGTGAGCCTCACAGCTCTACCTGAGTTCACTGAGCTGCCACTGCCCCAGCAAAGTTTTAGGACTCGGTGTGCACATTTTGTCTCATGGCCACTAAGAAGGGAAGGGCACAACTGAGGAGACCTCAGCTCAGGTTACAGTGAAGGGATTATCAGTTCCTGATATTGTAGACTTTTAGGACCGAGGTCCAAAGTTGAAATCAGTTTCCTACACCAGCCCTTACTTTCATCCCAGAACAGAAGCCCCAGTGCCAACTGTTGTTCCTTAACAAAGGCCAATAGGGAATAGGCATCCTCCCAACCTTATCTGGGCTTTTCCCCCAGGGTCCAAAGCCACAGCCCGGTTAGGTCCTGGTCTCTCAGGAAAGGGAGGAAGAGGTCTGGCCAGCTCTATTCTTGTCCCACAGCAGCTACTGGTTGTCAGCAAGTCCAACTCAGGGCTCAACCTATTGGGCCTGAAGGATGAAGTTAAACCAGCAACTGGGAAAGTGAAAACATCACCTTCCTTCAAGTCTCAGAAAAAAAAGGAGAATGGGGACATGGTAGGGAAGGGACTCCCTCTTGGGCTTTATCAGTAGCTTCACCAAAGGTACTACACTTATTCACTTAACAAATCAAGCACTCGTCATGTGCCAGGTGCAGAAGAAGCAGCCATGAATAACAGACATAGTCCTTATGATCCTTGCCCTCACATAGCTTACAATCTAGTAGAGGGGAAATACTGACAGATGATTAAGAGGATAAGTCCAATAACGTAAGTACTTTTGCCTTTATATATAAGAGATTCAATAGATACAACAGAGCAGCGCCTGGGTTTGAGGGCCCAGAAAGGCTCTGAGCTTAGAGAAAGGTCCAAAAAAATGCCAGTTCTCTATCTGTAATGAGGTTGTGGGCAATCCAAAGGCAGCTACCATCTTTCTGCAGCCCTGAGCTCTCTGTATCCTGGGGTAATCCAGGAAAAAAAGGCTTTGAGAGCCTCAGTTGGAGGAACTCACTCTACGTTTTCTACCGTGGTTAGAAAATAGTTTGGTCTGATGAATTGAATATTTTGGTTAACGGCTACTATATATCCCATGAGTGGCTTACCAATTTTCATGTAGTTAAAACCCAGCAAAATGTACAGAGTACTAAAGTAAGACTGAACATAGTAGACTTGTTTTGGGTGATTCAGAAAGAACATGAGATTCTTGCAAGGCCTCTAGGTCGTCATTATGACCAGTGATTATTGGACTATAGAATAGAGCAGGGCCAAGTACTAGAATGCTGGCTGAGTCAATGTCACACAGACTGGATATTTATATATATAAAAATAAGCTGCATATATTTTCAAACATAACTCCAGTTGAATCACTGTCCTGTTCTTTGCAAGCATTTTTTTCTAGTCAGTCTTCTGAGTGACTGAGTACAGAGGGATAGATTAGGGCAATCCCCTTGGGGAAAGCTGATGAGCAATTTACAACATATTTGCAATCTGGGAGGCATACTGTCCCGAACCATCAGCCAGCCGCACCTGGCATTTTACTGGCACTTCTAATCTTCTGCCAGGAGGAGATTTGGGATTCTTTGGGCACATTTTGTCTTCTGATCTGGAAGTCATGGTACCAAGTGGTGGACAGGGCATTACCTGGCCTTGGCAGTCTAGTGCTTAGAGATGTTTCCATCTTGCAGGGAGGGAAGCCACCCTTAGAACTCCAGCCTCTGCCTGAGAGGAGTCACAATCTGCTTATTGGGCATGCCACTGGGAGCCACCTTTGATGGCAGCTTATTGCCAGGCTGGCTCTCCTGATTGCTCAGCTGTCTCATAGGTAGTTAGCACCTGGTACATCCCCAGGACCTGTGGACAATGTCTTGGTGTAGAGAGACATCATGAACTTATAGTTCATACTCCTGGCTGATTGCTCCTCTGGAGCACTTATTCCCTAAGTCTCAGAGGCCTGGATGGAGGGTAATTAAATATTTCCCCAACTGACCTAGAGTTCCCTAGATACAGTAAAGCCCAGTAAGGCCTGAACCAACCCCACTCATTGATTCTATATTTAAAGTGGCAACATGGTCTATGGAAAATTGCAAGAGCTTGAGATCTGAAGTCACAGAGACTTGGGTTCCAGTCCCTATTTTGCCATATCTTAGCTATGTGATCATAACTAAATGCCAGAAACTTAGTCTCAGTTTCCTCATATGTAAAATGAGGATAATACTATTACCTACCTCATGAGGAATTTGACAGGATTGTGTGAGATAAACCACATAAAGTCCCTTCACAATACAGACTACCCTTTTTTGCTCTGTTTGTTTGTTTGTTGAGACAGAGTCTCGCTCTTTTTGCCCAGGCTGGAGTGCAGTGTCATGATCTCGGCTCATTGTAACCTCTGCCGCCTGGGTTCAAGCTATACTCCTGCCTCAGCCTCCTGAGTAGCTGGGATTACAGGTGGCCACCACCATGCCCAGCTAATTTTTTGATATTTTTAGTAGAGGCAGGGTTTCACCATTTTGGCCAGGCTGGTCTCAAACTCCTGACCTCGGGTGATCCGCCTGCCTCGGCCTCCCAAAGTGCTGGGATTACAGGCATGAGCCACCATGCCCAGTCTTTTGCTGTTTTTTTAAAGACTGAGAGTTCATCATGTGCCCAGAGCTGTGCTTTAAAAATAAATAAATAAACAGCTTCGTTTAGATATAATTTTGAGGCCATAAAATTCACCCATTTGAAGTGCACAATACAATTTTTTAAATATATTTAATATATTCACAGGGTTATACAGCCATTATCACAATCTAATTTTAGAACATTTTTTGCCCCTCCCAAAACAAACTCTGTACCCATTAGTGGTCACTCCCTATTTCCCTCCTAGTCACCGCCCAGCCCTAAGCAACCATTGGTCTACTTTCCTTCTATAGCTTTGCCTATGCTGGACATTTTGTGTAAATGGAATAATAAAATATGGTCTTTTGTCACTTGCTTTTTTCACCTAGCATGTTTTCATGGGTCATTCATGTTGCAGCATGCACCAGTACTTCATTCCTCTTTATTGATGAATAACATTCTATTGTATGGATATACCACATTTTTTTATCCATTCATCAGTTGATAGACATTTTTTTCCCACCTTTTGACTATTATGAATAATGTTGTTATAAACATTCATGTTTATATGGGGACAGTTTTTATGGGGACATATGTTTTCCTTTCTCTCCAGTATATACCTAGGAATGGAATTGCTGGTCAAATGGTAGCTCCATGTTTAACTTTTAGAGGAACTGCCGAATTGTTTTTTAAAGAGACTGTACCATTTTTCACTTCCATCAGCAATATTGGAGTGTTAAATTTTAACCATGTCTTTGCCAACACTTGTTACTGTCCATCTTTTTTTTTTTTTGGAGACAGAGTCTCACTCTGTCACCCAGAATGGAGTGCAGGTGCACAATCTCAGCTCACTGCGACCTCTGCCTCTTGGGTTCAAGCAATTCTCCTGCCTCAGCCTTCTGAGTAGCTGGGACTACAGGCATGTGCCACCACACCTGGCTAATTTTTTGTGTTTTTAGTAGAGTTGTGGTTTTGCCATGTTGGCCAGGCTGGCCTTCAACTCCTGACCTCAAGTGACCCACCCACCTTGACCTCCCAAAGTGCTGGGATTATAGGCGTGAGCCACCACACCTGGCCATGTTTTTATTTATTAATATGTCTGTCATAGTGTGTGTGAAGTGGTAGCTCATTATGTTTATGATTTACAGTTTCCTGATGGCTAATGATGTTGAACATCTTTTCATGGGCTTATTGGCCACTTGTGTGTCTTCTTTGGTGAAATATCTATTCAAATCATTTCTCCATTTTTGAATTGAGCTATTTCACCATAAATGTGAGAGGTTATTTGTGAACTCTCAATTCTACTGCTTTGATATATACGTCTATCCTTATGCCACCACTTTACGGTCTTGATCACTATGGCTTTGTAGTGAATTTTGAAATCAGAAAGTGTGAGTCATCTTACTTTGTACTTCTTTTTCAAGACTGTTTTGGTTATTCTGGGTGTCTTGTGATTCTATATTAATTCTTGAATTAGCTGTCAATTTTGACAAAGTCAGCTGGGATTTTAACAGAGACTATGTTGAATCTATAGATCAATTTGGAAAGTACTATCATTATAACAATATTGATTGAGTCTTCCAATCCATGAGCAGAGAATATATTCCAATTATTTAAATCTCCTTTAATTTCTTTCATAAATGTTGTATAGTTTTCAGTGTACAAATTTTGCACGTCTTGTTTTTTTCTCTTTCTCTTTTTTTCCTTTTTCTTTTTTTCTTTTTACTTTAAGTTCTGGGATACATGTGCAGAATGTGCAGGTTTGCTACATAGGTATACATGTGCCATGGTGGTTTGCTGCTTCTATTCACCCGTCCTCTAAGTTCCCTCCCCTCGCCCCCGCATCCCCAACAGGGCCTGGTGTGTGTTGTTACCCACCCTGTGTCCATATTTTCTCATTGTTCAACTCTCATTTATGAGTAAGAACATGCGATGTTTGGTTTTCTGTTCCTCTGTTAGTTTGCTGGAGATGATAGCTTCCAGCTTCATCCATGTCCCTGCAAAGGACATGATCTCATTCCTTTTTATGGATGCGTAGTATCCCATGGTATATATGTACCACATTTTCATTATCCAGTTTATCACTGATGGGCATTTGGGTTGGTTCCATGACTTTGCTATTGTAAATAGTGCTGCAATAAACATAGGTGTGCATGTGTCTTTATAGTAGAATGATTTATATTCCTTTGGGTATATACCCAGTAATGGGATTGCTGCGTCAAATGGTATTTCTGGTTCTAGATCCTTGAGGAATCATCGTACTGTCTTCCACAATGTTTGAACTAATTTACACTCCCACCAACAGTGTAAAAGCATTCCTATTTCTCCTCAGCCTCACTAGCATTTATTGTTTCCTGACTTTTTAATAATCGCCATTCTGACTGGCATGACATGGTATCTTATTGTGGTTTTGATTTGCATTTCTCTAATGATCAATGATGTTGAGCATTTTTTTTTCTTTTTCTTTTTCTTTCTTTTTTTTTTTTTTTTTTGGAGACAGAGTCTCACTCTGTTGCCCAGGCTGGAGTACAGTGGCGTGATCTCGGCTCACTGCCACCTCTGCCTCCTGAGTTCAAGCAATTCTCCTGCCCCAGCCTCCCGAGTAACTGCAACTACAGGTGCATGCCCAGCTAATTTTTGTATTTTTAGTAGAGATGGGGTTTCACCATGTTGACCAGGCTGGTCTCAAACTCCTGACCTCAGGTGATCCGCCTGCCTTGGCCTCCCAAAGTGCTCAGATTACAGGTGTGAGCCACCATGCCCGGCCCTGTTTTTTTTGTTTGTTTGTTTGTTTTTTTGGTTGTTGAGCATTTTTTCATATGTTCGTTGGCTGTGTAAATGCCTTCTTTTGAGAAGTGTCTGTTCATATTTTTTGCCCTCTTTTTTACGGGATTATTTTTCTTGTAAATTTGTTCAAGTTCCTTGTAAATTCTGGTTATTAGACCTTTGTCAGATGGATAGATTGCAAAAATTTTCTCTCATTCTGTATGTTGCCTGTTCATGCTGATGATAGTTTCTTTTGCTGTGCAGAAGCTCTTTAGTTTAATTGATCCCATTTGTCAATTGTGGCTTTTGTCGTAATTGCTTTTGGCATTTTTGTCATGAAATCTTCGCCTATGCCTATGTCCTGAATAGTATTGCCTAGGTTTTCTTCTAGAGTTTTTATGATTTGGGGTTTTACATTTAAGTCTTTAATCCATCTTGAGTTAATTTTTGTATAGGGTGTAAGGAAGGGGTCCAGTTTCAGTTTTCTGCATATGGCTAGCCAGTTTTCCCAGCACCATGTATTGAATAGGAGATCCTTTCCCCATTGCTTGTTTTTATCAGGTTCAATGAAGATAAGATGGTTGTAGATGTGTGGTGTTATTTCTGAAGTCCCTGTTCTGTTCCACTTGTCTATATGTCTGTTTTGGTACCAGTACCATGCTGTTTTGGTTACTGTAGCCTTGTAGTATAGTTTGAGGTCAGGTAGCACGATGCCTCCAGCTTTGTTCTTTTTGCTTAGGATTGTCTTGGTTATACAGGGTCTTCGATGATTCCATATGAAATTTAAAGTAGTTTTTTCTAATTCAGTGAACTACATCAATGGTAGTTTGATGGGAATAGCATTGAATCTAGAAATTAATTTGAGCAGTATGGCCGTTTTCACAATATTGATTCTTCCTGTCCATGAGGATGGAATGTTTTTGCATTTGCTTGTATCCTCTCTTATTTCCTTGAGCAGTGGTTTGTAGTTCTCCTTGACAGGGCCCTTCACATCCCTTGTTAGCTGTATTCTTAGGTATTTTATTCTCTTTGTAGTGATTGTGAATGGGAGCTCATTCATGATTTGGCTCTCTGCTTGTCTATTGTTGGTGTAAAGGAATGTTTGTGATTTTTGCACATTGATTTTGTATCCTGAGACTTTGCCGAAGTTGTTTATCAGTTTAAGGAGTTTTTGGGCTGAGATGTTGGGGTTTTCTAAATATACAATCATGTCATTTGCAAACAGAGACAATTTGACTTCCTGTCTTCCTATTTGAATACCCTTTATTTCTTTCTTTTGCCTGATTGCCCTGGCCAGAACTTCCAATACTATGTTGAATAGGAGCGGTGAGAGAGGGCATCCTTGTCTTGTACTGGTTTTCGAAGGGAATGCTTCCAGCTTTTGCCCATTCAATATGACATTGGCTGTGGGTTTGTCATAAATAGCTTATTATTTTGAGATATGTTCCATCAATACCTAGCTTGTTGAGATTTTTTAACATGAAGGGATGTTGAATTTTATTAAAGGCCTTTTCTGCATCAGTTGAGATAATCATGTGTTTTTTTGTCTTTGGTTCTGTTTATGTGATGGATTACATTTATTGATTTGCATATGTTGAACCAGCCTTGCATCCCAGGGATGAAGCCAACTTGATTGTGATGGATAAGTTTTTCGATGTGCTGCTGGATTCGGTTTGCCAGTATTTTATTGAGGATTTTTTCATTGAAGTTCATCCGGGATATTGGCCTGAAGTTTTGTTTTTTTGTTGTGTCTCTTCCTGGTTTGAGTATCAGGATGATGCTGGCTTCATAAAATGAGTTAGGGAGGAGTTCCTCCTTTTCAATTTTTTGGAATAGTTTCAGAAGGAATGGTACCAGCTCCTCTTTGTACTTACACTCTGGTAGAATTTGGCTGTGAATCCGTGTGGTCCTGGGCTTTTTTTGGTTAGTAGTCTATCAATTACTGCCTCAATTTCATAACTTGTTATTGGTCTATTCAGGGATTCAACTTCTTCCTGGTTTAGTCTTGGGAGGGTGTATATGTCCAGGAATTTATCCATTTCTTCTAGATTTTCTAGTTTATTTGCATAGAGGGGTTTATAGTATTCTCTGATGGCAGTTTGTGTTTCTGTGGGGTCAGTAGTATCATTTTTTATTGTGTCTATTTGATTCTTCTCCGTTTTCTTCTTTATTAGTCTAGCTAGTGGTCTATTTTGTTAATTTTTTCAAAAAACCACCTCCTGGATTCATTGATTTTTTTTTGGAGTGTTTTTTTGTGTTTCTATATCCTTCAATTCTGCTCTGATCTTAGTTATTTCTTGTCTTCTGCTAGCCTTTGGATTAGTTTGCTCTTGCCTCTCTAGCTCTTTTAATTGTGATGTTAGGATGTCGATTTTAGATCTTTCTAGCTTTCTGATGATGTAGGCATTTAATGCTATAAATTTCCCTCTTAACATTGCTTTAGCTGTGTCCCAGAGATTCTGGTACATTGTCTCTTTGTTCTCCTTGGTTTCAAAGAACTTCTTGATTTCTGCCTTAATTTCATTATTTACCCAGGAGTCATTCAGGAACAGGTTATTCAATTTCCATGTAATTGTGCAGTTTTGAGTGAGTTTCTTAATCCTTAGTTCTAATTTGATTGCACTGTGGTCTGTGAGACTGTTTGTTATGATTTCATTTCTTTTGCATTTGCTGAGGAGTGTTTTACTTCCAATTATGTGGTCGATTTTAGAATAAGTGCCATGTGGCACTGAGAAGAATATATATTCTGTTGATTTGGGGTGGAGAGTTCTGTAGATGTCTATTAGGTCCACTTGATCCAGAGCTGAGTTCAAGTCCTGAATATCCTTGTTAATTTTCTGTCTCTTTGATCTGTCTAATATTGACAATGGGGTGTTAAAGTCTCCCACTATTATTGTGTGGGAGTCTAAGTCTCTTCATAGGTCTCTAAGAACTTGTTTTATGAATCTGGGTGCTCCTGTTTTGGGTACATATATATTTGGAATAGTTAGCTCTGCTTGTTGAATTGTTCCCTTTACCATTATGTAATGCCCTTCTTTGTCTTTTTTGATCTTTGTTGTGTTAAAGTCTGTTTTGTCACAGACTAGGATTACTACTCCTGCTTTTTTTTTTTTTTTTTTTTTTTTTTGCTTTCCATTTGCTTGGTGAATTTTCCTCCTTCCCCTTATTCTGAGCCTGTGTGTGTGTTTGCACATGAGATGGGTCTACTGAATACAGCACACCCATGGGTCTTGACTCTTTATCCAGTTTGCCAGTCTGTGTCTTTTAATTGGGGCATTTAGCTCATTTGCATTTAAGGTTAGTATTGTTATGTGTGAATTTGATCCTGTCATCATGATGCTATCTGGTTATGTTGGACACTAGATGATGTAGTTTCTTCATAATGTCATTTGTCTTTATATTTTGGTGTGTTTTTACAGTGGCCGGTACCGGTTTTTCCTTTCCATATTTAGTGCTTCTTTCAGGAGCTCTTATAAGGCAGGCCTGGTGGTGACAAAATCCCTCAGCATTTGCTTGTCTGGAAAGTATTTTATTTCTCCTTCACTTGTGAAGCTTAGTTTGTCTGGATATGAAATTCTGGGTTGAAAATTCTTTTCTTTAAGAATGTTGTATATTGGTCCTCAATATTTTTTTTAGACAGGATCTCACTCCATTGCCCAGGCTGGAGTGCAGTGGCACAGTCTTGGCTCACTGCTACCTCTGTCCCCAGGGTTCAAGTGATTCTCCTGCCTCAACCTCCTGAGTAGCTGGGAGTACAGGCACATGCCACCACACCCAGATAGTTTTTGTATTTTTAGTAGAGAGAGGGTTTCACCGTGTTGGCCAGGCTGGTCTTGAACCCCTGGCCTCAAGTGATCCACCCACCTCGGCCTCCCAAAGTGCTGAGATTACAGGCGTGAGCCACAACACCCAGCATGGCCCCCAGTCTCTTCTGGCTTTTAGAGCTTCTGCTAAGAGGTCCGCTGTTATTCTGATTGGCTTCCCTTTGTAGGTGACCTGGCCTTTCTTTCTGGCTGCCCTTAACATTTTTTCCTTCATTTCAACCTTGGAGAATCGGAGAATCTGATGATTATGTGTCTTGTGGTTGATCTTCTTCTTCTTTTTTTTTTTTTTTTTTTTTTTTTTTTTTTTGAGACAGAGTTTCGCTCTTGTTGCCCAGGCTGGAGTGCAATGGCACAATCTCAGCTCACCACAACCTCTGCCTCCCAGGTTCAAGTGATTCTCCTGCCTCAGCCTCCCGAGTAGCTGGGATTACAGGCATGCACCACCACACCCGGGTAATTTTGTATTTTTAGTAGAGACGGGGTTTCTCCATGTTGGTCCGGCTGGTCTCAAACTCCCGACCTTAGGTGATCTGCCTGCCTCAGCCTCCTAAAGTGCTGGGATTACAGGCGTGAGCCACTGCACCCAACCTTGCAGTTGATCTTCTCGTGGAGTATCTTAGTGGTGTTCTCTGTATTTCCTGAATTTGGGTGTTGGTCTGTCTTGCTATGTTGGGGAAGTTCTCCTGGATAATATCCACAAGTGTGTTTTTCAACTTATTTCCATTCTCCCTGTCTCCCTGCAGTACTCCAATCAATCGTAGGTTTGGTCTTTTTACAGAGTCCCATATTTCTTGGAGGCTTTGTTCATTCCTTTTCATTCTTTTTCCTCTAGTTTTGTCTGCATGCCTTATTTCAGCAAGGTGGTCTTCAAACTCTAATATCCTTTCTTCCACTTGGTCGATTCAGCTATCAACAGTTGTGTATGCTTCATGAAGTTCTTGTGCTGTGTTTTTCAGCTCCCTCAGGTCATTTATGTTCCTGTCTAAACTGATTCTAGTTAGCAGCTCCTCTAACCTTTTATCAAGGTTCTTAGCTTCTTTGCGTTGGGTTAGAACATCCTCCTTTAGCTCAGCATAGTTTTTTATTACCTATCTTCCGAAGCCTACTTCTGTCAATTCGTTCTTATCATCCTCCATCCAGTTCTGTGCCCTTGCTGGAAAAACGTTGTGATCATTTGGAGGAGAAGAGGCACTCTGGCCTTTTGAGTTTTGAGCTTTTCTTCATTGATCTTTTTCTTATTTTCATGAGTTTGTGTAGTTTCAATCTTTGAAGCCTCAAAGACCCTTGGATGGGGTTTTGGTGGGAGCTTTTGTTGTTGTTGATGCTGTTGTTGTTGATGCTGTTGTTGCTTTCTGTTTGTTTTTCTTTCAATGGTCAGGTCCCTCTTCTGTAGGGCTGCTGCTGTTTGCTGGGAGTTCACGTCAGGCCCTATTCATCTGGTTCACTCCTGCGCCTGGAGATGTCGCTCAAGGAGGCACCTCCCTTGGCTGGGGGATGGGGGCTCCTTTGCCTTGTGTGGCTCTCAGGTGGGCCACCTCACCACACTATTCTTCCTTCCTCTCCATGGATCATGCTGACCTCCTGGTCAGTTCTGATGAGAGAACCTGGATATGTTGGTTGCCAGTAAAGGATTCACATGCTTATTATGGTTCTTTTCCATGAGAAACTTGATTGCCGCTGTTTCTAGTCAGCCATCTTGACCCCGCCTTGTCCTCCTTTTTAAATTCATAACTAGTTAAAAGACAAAGTCGAATTTTAAAAAGACAAATTATTAAGTAAAATAAGGTTTAAATAATAAAAAATAAGTATATTTGTAACTGTTCTTTTTTATGTTACTGTAAATAGAAGGGCTTTCTAATTATATTTTCAGGTTGTTCATTGCTAGTGTATAAAAATAGAATTGAGGTCGGGCATGGTGGCTCATGCCTGTAATCCCAGAACTTTGGGAGGCCAAGGCAGGTGGATCATTTGAGGTCAGGAGTTCAAGACTAGCCTGGCCAATATGGTGAAACCCTGTCTCTACTAAAAATACAAAAAATTAGCTGGGTGTGGTGGCGTGCACCTGTAGTCCCAGCTACTCAGGAGGCTGAGGCAGGGGAATCGCTTGAACCCAGGAGGGGGAGGTTGCAGTGAGCCGAGATTGTGCCACTGCACTCCAGCCTGGCGACAGAGCAAGACTCCATCTCAAAAAATAAAAATACAAAAAAAATTGATTTTTTGTACATTGAGCTTGTATGCTGCAAGAGATAGTTTTACTTTTTCCTTTCCAATCTGGATGTCTTATATTTCATCTTAATTCCTAATTGCCCCAGCTGGAACTTTCAGTCAGTACAGTGTTGGATAGAAGTGGTGAGAACATCTGGACAGACCCCAGACTGAAAAGAAAAGAAAGAAAGAAAAGAAATGGTGAGAACAGACATTCTGGTCTTCTTCCTGATCTAAGCTTTTATCCTTTCATTTGAATCAAGTATGATGTTAGCTGTGAGTTTTTTATAGATAACCTTTATCATACTGAGGAAGTTCCCTTTTATTCCTAGTTTATTGAGTGTTTTATTATGAAAGGGTGTTAGATTTATGTTTTTATTTATGTTTTTGTGCATCTATTGAGATGATCATGTAGTTTTTGTCCTCTAGTCTATTAACATGGTGTATTACATTGATTTTTGGATGTTAAAGCAACCTTGCATTACTGCAATAAATCCCACTTGGTCATGGTATGTAATTCTTTTTATATGTTGCTGGATTCAGTTTATTAGTATTTATACACCTCTGGGTCATGGTGTATAATTCTTTTTAGATGTCGCTGAATTCAGTTTGCTGGTATTTTGTTGAGGGATTTTGTGTCTGTATTCATGAAAGACATTGGTCTGTAGTTTTCTTGTGACATCTTTGTCTGGTTTTGGTATCAAGGTAGTACTGGCCTCATACAATGAGTTAAGAAGTGTTCTCTCCTCTTTTGATTTTTGGAAGGGTTTGTGAAAGGCTGGTATAAGTGCTTCTTTCAGCATTTGGTAGAATCCACTAGTGAAGTCACCTGGGCCTGGACTTTTTTGGGGGGTGAGGGAGGAGTTTTAATTCCTATCCTAATTCAATTTCTTTTCCTCTTATTGTCTATTCAGATTTTCTATCTTCTTGATCAGTTTTGGCAAATTGTATCTTTCTTTCTTTCTATCTTTCCTTCCTTCCTTCCTTCCTTCTTTCTCTTTCTTTCTTTCTTTCTTTCTTTCTTTCTTTCTTTCTTTCTTTCTCTTTCTTTCTTTCTTTTTTTGAGATGGCGTTTTGCTCTTGTTGCCCAGGCTGGAATGCAATGGTGCAATCTTGGCTCACTGCAACCTCCACCTCCTGGGTTCAAACTATTCTCCTGCCTCAACCCCCCAAGTAGCTGGGATTACAAGTATGTGCCACCATGCCCAGCTAATTTTTTGTATTTAGTAGAGACGAGGTTTCACCATGTTGGTTGGGCTGGTCTTGAACTTCTGATCTCAAGTGATCCACCTACCTCAGCCTCCCAAAGTGCTGGGATTACAGGTGTGAGCCACTGCACCCAGCCTAAGTTGTATATTTCTAAGAATTTGTCCATACCATTTAGGTTATCCAGTTGATATATCCTTATTCATATTCCCTTATAATCAATTCCATATCTGTATGGTCAATAGTGATATTCTTTCTTTCATTCCTGATTTTAGTAATTTGAGTCTTCTCTCTTTTTTGTTTGATCTTTCCAGCTAATCTGTTCAAAGCACCAACTTTTAGTTTCATTGATTTTCTCTATTTTTTTTTCTATCCTCTATGTATTTCCTTCCACTTGCTTTGGGTTGTTTGCTCTTCTTTTTTTGCCTTTATTTTTGTTTTGTTTTTAATTTTTGTGTGTACATATTAGTTGTATATATTTATGGGGTACATGAGATGTTTTGATACAGTCATGCAATGTGAAATAAGCACATCATGGGGAATGGGGTATCCATCCTCTCAAGCATTTATCCTTTCTTTGTGTTACAAACAATCCAATTATACTCTTTTAGTTATTTTATTTTATTTTTATTTCAATAGTTTTTAGGGAACAGGTGGTGTTTGGTTACATGGATAAGTTCTTCAGAGGTGATTTCTTAGATTTTGGTGTACCCATCACCCGAGCAGTATACCCTGTACCCAGTGTGTAATCTTTTATTCCTCACCCCCTCCCACCCTTCCCTGCAAGTCCCCAAGGTCCATCCTATCATTTTTTTGCCTTTGCATCCTCATAGCTTAGCTCCCACTTGTAAGCGAGAACATATGATGTTTGGTTTTCCATTCCTGAGTTACTTCACTTAGAATAATGGTCTCCAACTCCATCCAGGTTGCTGCAAATGCCATTATTTCATTCCTTTTTATGGCTGAGTAGTATTTCATTGTATATATTTACCACATTTTAGTCTACAGCCATACCACCCTGAATGTGTCCAATCTCATCAACCACATTTAAAAAATTTTTTTAATATTCATTTATTAATGTTTTTAGCTGGAATCTTGCTCTGTCACCCAGGCTGGAGTGAAGTGGTGCAATCTCGGCTCCAAAAGTGTTGGGATTACAGACATGAGCCACTGTGCCCAACTGTACCACATTTTTCTTTATCTACTCGTTGATTGATGGGCATTTGGGCTGGTTCCATATTTTTGCAGTTGTGAATTGTGCTGCTATAAATATGCATGTGCAAGTGTCTTTTTCATATAATGACTTCTTGGATCAAATGGTAGATCTACTTTTAGTTTTTTAAGGAATCTCCATACTGTTTTCCATAGTGGTTGTACTAGTTTACTTTCCCACCAGCAGTGTAAAAGTGTTCCTTTTTGCCATATCCACACCAACATGTATTTTTTTTAATTTTTAAATTATGGCCATTCTTTTCTTTTCTTTTTTTTTTTTTTTGTCAGAGTCTTGCTCTGTCACCCAGGCTAGAGTGCAGTGGCACGATCTTGGCTCACTGCAACCTCCGTCTCCCGAGTTCAAGCCATTCTCCTGGCTCAGCCTCCTGAGTAGCTGGGATTACAGGCATGCACCACCATGCCCGGCTAATTTTTGTATTTTAGTAGAGATGGAGTTTCACCATGTTGGTCAGGCTGGTCTTGAACTCCTGACCTTGTGATCTGCCCACCTCAGCTTCCCAAAGTGCTGAGATTATAGGCGTGAGCTACCGTGCCTGGCCATTATGGCGAATTCTTGTAGGAGCAAGGTGATATTGCATTGTAATTTTGATTTGCATTTCCCTGATAATTAGTGATGTTGCACATTTTTCCATATGCTCATTGGCCATTTATATACCTTCTTTTGAGAATTGTCTATTCATGTCCTTAGCCAACTTTTTGGTGGGATTATTTGTCTTTTTCTTGCTGATTTGTTTGAGCTCCTTGTAGATTCTGGATATTAGTCCTTTGTTGGATGCATAGTTTGCAAAGATTTTCTCCCACTCTGTGGGTTGTCTGTTTACTCTGTTGACTGTACCTTTTGCTGTGCAAAAGCTCTTTAGTTTAATTAAGTCCCAACTATTTATCTTTGTTTTTATTGCTTTTGCTTTTGGGTTCCTGGTCATGAAATCCTTGTGTAAGCCAATGTCTGGAAGGGGTTTTCCAATGTTATCTTCTAGAACTTTTATGATTTCAGGTCTTAGATTTAAGTCCTTAATCTCTCTTGAGTTAATTTTTGTATAATGTGAGAGATGAGGATCCAGTTTCATTCTCCTACATGGGGCTAGCCAATTGTCCCAACACCATTTGTTGAAAAGGGTGTCCTTTCCCCACTTTATGTTTTTGTTTGCTTTGTTGAAAATCAGTTGGTTGTAAGTATTTGGGTTTATTTTTGGGTTTTCTATTCTGTTCCATTGGCCTATGTACCTATTTTTATACCAGTACAATGCCTCGTAGTATAGTTTGAAATCTGATAATGTGATGCCTCCAGATTTGTTCTTTTGCTTAGGATTGCTTTTGCTATGTGGGCTCTTTTTTGGTTCCACACAAATTTTAGGATTTTTTTTTCTAGTTCTGTGAAAAATGATGATGGCATTTTGATGGGAATTGCATTGAATTTGCAGATCGCTTTTAGCAGTATGGTCATTTTCACAATATTGATTGCACCCACCTATGAGCATAGGCTGTGTTTTCATTTGCTTGTGTCATCTGTGATTTCTTTCAGCAGTGTTTTGTAGTTTTCCTCGTAGAGGTCTTTCACCTCCTTGGCTAGGTATATTTCTAAGTATTTTATTTTTTTTGCAGCTATTGTAAGAAGGGTTGAGCTCTTGATTTGATCCTCAGCATGGTCAATGTTGGTGTATAGCAGTGCTACTGATTTGTGTACATTGATTTTGTATCCTGAAACTTTAATGAATTCATCTATCAGATCTAGGAGCTTTTTAGATGAGTCTTCGGGGTTTTCTAGGTATATGATCACATCATCTGTGAACAGTGACAATTCGACTTCCTCTTTACTTATTTGGATGCCCCTTATTTATTTCTCTTGTCTGATTACTCTGGCTCTTTTAGTTATTTTTAAAAGTACAATTAAGTTATTATTGACGGTAATCACTCTATTGCGTTATCAAATAGTAGGTCTTATTCATTCTTTCTACTTAGTTTGCTCTTGTTTTTCTGGTTTCTTAAGGTAGAAGTGGAAGTTTGTGGTAATTCATATGAAATCTTTCCTCTTTTTTAACGTAGGCACTTTCAGCTACAGATTTCCCCTTTAAGAACTATTTTAGGCCGGGCATGGTGGCTCACGCCTATAATCCCAGCACTTTGGGAGGCTGAGGCAGGCAGATCACTTGAGGTCAGGAGTTCGAGACCAGCCTGACCAACATGGTGAAACCCCATCTCTACTAAACATACAAAATTAACCAGACATGGTGGCACATGCTTATAATCCCAGCTACTTGGGAGGCTGAGGCAGGAGAATCGCTTGAACCCCGGAGGTGGAGGTTGCAGTGAGCTGAGATTGTGCCATTGCACTCCACCCTGGGCAATAAGAGCAAAACTCCATCTCAAAAAATAAATTAATAAAAAATTTTAAAAAAGAACGACTTTAGCTAGATTTGATAAATTTTGGTATGTTGTATTTTCATTTTTATTAATCTCAAAGTATTTTCTAATTTCTCTTGTGATTTTTTTCCTTGATAGCCTGGTTATTTAAGAGTGTTTTGGCTGGGCACGGTTGCTCATGCCTGTAATCCCAGCACTTTGGGAGGCCGAGGCAGGCAGATCACTTGAGGCCAGGATTTTGAGACCAGCCTGGCCAACATGGTGAAACCTCATGTCTACCAAAAATACAAAAAATTAGCCGGGCGTGGTGGCAGGTGCCTGTAATCCCAGCTACTTGGGAGGCTGAGGTGGGAGGATCACTTGAGCCCAGGAGGTGGAGTTTGCAGTGAGCCAAGATTGCACCACTACACTCCAACCTAGGTGACAGAGCAAGACCCTGTATCAAAAAAAAAAAAGTGTTTTGTTTGATTTCTACTTGTGAATTTCCCAGACTCCCTTCTGTAACTGATTTCTAATTTAATTATGTTGTGCTCAGAAAATATATTTTGTATGATTTTATTCCTTTTAAATCTAGTAAGGCTTATTTTATATCCTAACATATGGTTTATACACAACAGTGTTCCGTATGCACTTAAGAATAATGTATATTCTGCTGCTGTTAAGTAGATGGTTCTGTAGATTTTGGTTAGGTCTAGTTTGATTTATAGTATTGTTCAGGTCCTCTGTTTCCTTGTTGATATTCTGCTTAGTTGTTTTATCCATTATTGAAAGTGGAGTATTGGCTGGATGTGGTGGGTCACGCCTGTAATCCCTGCATTTGGGAGGCCAGGGCAGGTGGATCACTTGAGGTCAGGAGTTTGAGACCAGCCTGGCCAACATGGTGAAACCCCACCTCTACCAAAAACACAAAAAATTAGCCGGGCGTGGTGGCAGGCGCCTGCAATCCCGGCTACTCGGGATGCTGAGGCAGGAGAATCACTTGAACCCAGGAGGTGGAGGCGGCAGTGAGCCGAGGTTGCACCACTGCACTCTAGCCTGGGCAACGGAGTGAGACTCTGTCTCAAAAAAAAAAAAAGAAAAGAAAAGAAAAGAAAGAAAGTAGGGTATTAAAGTCGCCTACTACTGTTGTTGAATTGTGTATTTTTCCCTTCAATTCTGTCAGTTTTTTCTTCCTGTATTTGGGGGTTTTATTGTTACGTGCCAGTGCGGTACTTTTGTCATAGATGTAATTTCTAGTGAAAGGCAATACTGGCATATTGACTCTGTCAAACTGGAGTTTGAGTGGCATTTCAAAGGCTTGTTTTCCAGCATCTTGACCACAATGATGAGTTATAAGGGTAATGGCTAAAAACATGGGTTTTGAAGTCTTTCAGACCTAGGCTGAAATCCAGTCTACCACTTGGTCTGTGTAACCTTAGGCGAGTCAGTTTCTTTATCTGTAAAATGTGAATAATGATAATAACTACCTCACTGGGTTGTTATGAAGAATAAGTGGGATCATGTATATTAGGACCTTAGCCTAAGTTAGTGCTTGTTTGTCATCTGTCTGTCTGCTGTCCGAGTATATTCTCACAGATAAAATGGGGAAGAGCTCCAAAAACAGTGAGAGAAGGTATTCACAGTTAAAGCATTTGCTATAGATAATTCTCAGATGCACACACCTACCATCATTAAGAGCGGTTGACGAGAGCATTTGCCACATGTATGTGTAGCAGGTAGGGCTGGCCCTGCATGAATGCAGAAAAGAATAAAATTTGAAGAATTATAAGAATGCTTTCCCTGCCCTCCTCCCACATATGCGCATCCCAGCATATCTCCCATATACTTTACACATTCAGACCCTGGAATTCTAATATAGAGCATTATTCTTTTAGGATCCCTCCATCAACAGGCCTCTTTGAAATGCAAACTCTTGGGCATTATATGTAGCCTGTTTAACAGGTTCTGACTAAAGCATTAGTAACTTGTCAGATCTATTTCCTTCTGCTAGAAGAGATTCAAAATAACAAGAACAACAGAGCACTGGTGGTTGGAAAAGCTCTGAAAAGGGGTGGGGACAGGGGCAGGAACAGTTCCAAGTGGGACATACGTTTACAGCTGACTTTCAGATAGAGGGTATCCATGTAAGAGTCCAGCTATGCCCAGATACCAGGCCCTAAACCAGGGTGTTCACCCCCACCCCTACCATACCCCATGCCTTTTCCCATTTCAGAGGTGATGGGGCTATTAGCAGCTCAGGTTATTAGACTCTATTCACTCTACTTTTAGGGTCAGCAGTAACATAGCTCATCAACTTCCCTACCCCTAATCTTTGGCAGCCAGGTAATGCTTTGTCTTGGGACCTGCCACTCGGTTGTGCTGCAGAGACATGGGCCAGAGACGACAAGGGAGCTCATTCACAATCCTTGGCACCAGGACTCATCTGTTGATTCTCTTTCTGGGTTTAGATTACATGCACAGCGCCCACCGCCCTGTCACTGGGGGCCACCTGGGGAAAAAGGAGAGTAGTTATGTGGGCAGCGTGGGCACCAGCCCCAGGAAGTCGAGCCGCTGCACGCCCCCGCCTGCCGACTCTGAGCTTGTCAGCTTCTGCTACCTCCATATGCGGGAACAAAGGAAGGAGCAGGAAAGCCGGACAGATGTCAATGAGAACCTAATCTTCTTTGAGGAGACCAGGCCCCGAACCAAGTCTGACCCCACATCCAAAAGCTCTGGCCAAGGTTATGAGGTAGTCCCTGATGACTTTGATGCAGCTAGCCTAGACCACGAGCCTTGTGCCAGCAGGGCCCGGTCCTACACCTTGGACAATTCCCTTGGGGCTGAAGCCCTGAATTTCTACTGTGACTCTTGCAAAGCCAAACTTCAGGAGCAGCTGGGCCCTCGCAAAGGTGGGAAGCCTGGCTCCTCTCGTGACAATATAGTAGATTTGATGTCCCTCCCACCACCTGGGAGTGAGGAGGAGGAGGAGGAAGAAGATGAGACAACTTCTCTGTTGCCAGCCATTGCTGCCCCACCCCCTGGTTTCCGAGACAACAGCTCTGATGAGGATGACCCCAAGCGCCGGGCTGTCCAGAGCCAGGAACAAGGACGCCACCTGCGTGGGCTTCTGTACGATGAGATTCCAGTGACATTGATTGACAGTGTGCAGACCCGGACAGTTCGAGATCATGCCCAGGAGCTAGATGACGCCCTGGTGTCCACTCTGCAGGCTCTGGAAGCCCTGGCTGCATCCGAGGATGGACAACACCCACCACCCCCACAGACTGCAGGTAATGACCGATTCCTTCTCCCTCTTTCCACCCCCTTCTCTTGTCCAAGAAGGGCCAGTAGGTAACATTGTGTCTTCCCAAATAGGTGTCGGAGTCACTGAGGTATGTCAGGGCAGTGGATGTACCAAAGGTTGTTTAGATAGGGTCAGAGGAGCAACGATGTTTCAGCAGGGAGCAGCTGCTCAGCTCTAGCTAGAGTTCTGGCTCTCGTCATTGCATCTCTTTGGAAATGCCTTACAGATAGATCCCAGGGATTGGGGTCATGACAGCTATGGATGCAGGCCAGGATGGAGGATCAGAGAAAAACTGTGAGAGATGTAGAAGACAGGTGAAGAACAGAACATCCAGCATGCACATGATTGAAAGAAAAGCAAAACGACCAACTCACTACCTAGTGACCTGGGACCAGGGGAGCCAAGGGCCATCACTGCTCATGGCTGAGGTCTTTATCCTGCCTAAGAACATGGGCTCTGAATCAGATGCACCCAAGTCCTGGTTTCTTCAATCATTGTCAGTGTAACCTTTGGCAAGGCACTTACTCTCTCTGAGCCTCATTCCGTCATCTTAAATGGGTTTTATAAAAGTTCTATCACATGGGGTTGTCATAAGGATTGAATGAGATCATTCATGCAAAGCATGTAAACACTGCCTAGCACACAGTAAGGCCTCAGTAAGTGGTAGCTATTGTTACTGAGTATTAGTTCATAGGAGAACCGTACAACATGCATGCTGTTCCCTGTTATAGACACATGTATGTCCATCTTGTAGACAAACACACGTCAGACACATACCCATAGTCACACATATGTCCCTCCATATACATACACCTTAAAAAAAGAGAAGAGAGCCGGGCGTGGTGGCTCACACCTGTAATCCCAGCACTTTTGGAGGCCAAGGTGGGCAGATTACTTGAGGTCAGGAGTTCAAGATCAGCCTGGCCAACATGGTGAAAACCTGTCTCTACTAAAAATACAAAAATTAACTGCGTGGGCTGGTGCGCACCTGTAGTCTCAGCTACTCAGGAGGCTGAGGCAGGAGAATCACTTGAACCTAAGAGGCGGAGTTCTCAGTGAGCCGATATTGCACCACTGCACTCCAGCCTGGGTGACAGAGTGAGACTCTTAAAAAAAAAAAAAAAGAAAAGAAAAAGAAAGAGAAGAGGTAAATGACACAGCAACAGAAAAGGAATAGGGAGGAATAGGGACCACGAGGGATTGGGGTCAGAGAGAGCCTGCCTTTTCCATGTGTGAGGACACCCTTGACATTGGGCAGCCCCCATGTATTTGGCCCCCAGGGCTGGCATTTCCCTTTGCTTAGAGTCTGGAGAGAGTGCTAGCTGCTCCTAGGCTTGAGTCCCATGTGGCTGCTGGAGAGAGGACAAGCTCAGCTAAATGGCCTCAGCTGCAATGACTGTAGGCAGGCCTGGCCAGATGAGGAGGGACAGAGAGAGACCTCTCTTTGCCAGCCCCTCTTTAGAACAATTAACAAAAATTTCCTAGCTGTTGAATCTAAAAATAGTTGTGATTAGCATGCTGTTTTGCATGTGATTTGCATGGTAATTTGCCATAAAACTGCCCAGATCCTCTCGCCACCTCTTTTGCTTCTGTTTTGGATTCCAGCCTTTCATCCCCTTCTTATAGCTTGCCCCTCTTTGTCCCCTCCCCTCCACTCTTCCCACCCTCAGCCCTGCATTCTCGCCAGGCCTGACTGTTTTTTTCCAGCTGGAAATACTGCTGGCTAACCTTGGCTTCTATGCACTTCCTATACAGTCAGCCCTCTGTATCTGAGGGTTCTGCATCCACTGATTCAACCAACCGCAGATCGAAAATATTTGAAAAAAAGAAATATGTCTATACTGAACATGTACATATTTTTCTTGTCATTATTCCCTAAACAACACAGTATAACAACTATTTACATAGCATTTACATTGTGTTAGGTATTATAAGTAATCTAGAGAGGCTTTAAAGTACATGGAAAGATGTACATAGGTTACATGCAAATACTATGCCATTTCATATCAGGGACTTGAGCATCTGCAAGTTTTGGAATCTTCAGGAGTCCTAGAGCCAATCGCCCATGGATACTGAGGGACAACCGTGTAGAGCTGGAAAAGAACTTGATTTCAGTAAGCATAACAAGCCCTATCCCTGTTCCTCCAGGTCTGATTGTGCTGGCCACAATCACCCCTGAATCATCGCTGGACTCGGGTCATGAAACCAACTCTTCAGAGCTCACAGACATGTCAGAGATGATGTCGGCCATGAAGCAGCACCAGAACACCACCTACTTCCTGGCCCAGCACCTCAACAAGGACAGCCTCCTTGCCCGCAAGGACCTGCCCTTCCGGATCCAGAGCTGTGCAGCCCAGGCCGTTCTTACCGCCCCTTACTCTCTCGGGCGCCCGGATCCCAACTCATCTCTCCAACCCATTGCCACAGGCAAGAGTCCTGGCCCCCCTGGCGCTCGGAGGAAGCTGCCCCAGTCAGAGGGCCAGGTAGAGGGAGAACGAACATACTCCTTGGCAGTGCACCCAGCACTGTCCCCACAGCTCAGTGAACAGAAGAATCTGAGTCTGCTGTCCCCAGTTCCTGAGGACAAAGGGCCTGGCCACACTAGGGCAGGCCTAGAAATGTCACTGAGGGCAGCCACATCATCCCTCAGTGAAGAGCAGGTCTCTGAGCTGAGGGACAACCTGCCCAAGGAGGTCAGGTTGAGCCCCAAGCTTATCCTGGACCCAAAGGGCAGTGTGACCCCTGCCATCATCTCGGCCGCTCTACAGCAAGTGGTTCACAGTAAGAGTCTAGTCACTGCTGGTGGGGCTTTGGGGAACCCCCCCAGCAGGGGTGAGAGAAGGCTGGAGGCCAGCATGGGGAGGCCAGAGGTTAGCATGATGAGCAGCAGTGCCAATAAGAATCTGAAGTTCAAAATTAGCCCCAGTGCTCCAGAGACCTCACGGAATTCTCAGCATCAGCTGGGCGCAGAGGTCTCTTCCAGCCCCAGAGCACCCACAGGCAGCCGGTCTGACAGCCTGCACCTCTCCCAACAAGAGGACAGGCTGCCTGTTCAAAATTTCCCTCCCAAAAGCTATCTTTTGCGAACAAGCCGAGAGTCAGTGGGCAAGCAAGCTACAGGGGAGGCGGTAGGCAAAGGCGGACCAGAGGGTGGTAAGCCCACCCTGCAGAAGCAGGGCACCATCTCCAGCCAAGGGGAGAAGGTGCAGCTGGAGAGCACACCAAAAAGAAGCAAGCTCGAAGAGACCAGCCTGGTTCCCCGAGCTACCTACCCCATAGCTCTGCAGAGCCCCAGCTGCCAGTCAAGAAGCCACAGCCCCAGCTGCCAGCCTCATGGCCACAGCCCCAGCAGCCAGTCTCGAGGCCAGAGCCCCAGCTGCCAACCTCGAGGCCAGAGCCCACTGAGGTCTCAGGCTGCCAGTCGGCAGGTGAGCACCATGCCCTCTAGGAAGCTTGAAACAACTCTCAATGGAGCCCACTCGACCTCTGAAGGCCCTGCAAAACCCAAGTCATCCCGAGGTCCTTTCCGGCTACGCAATTTATTCTCTGCCACCTTCCCAACCCGCCAGAAGAAGGAGACAGATGAGCGGCAGGCCCAACTGCAGAAGGTAAAGCAGTATGAGCTGGAGTTCCTTGAGGAACTTCTAAAGCCACCAAGCCAGGGGGAGCTGCCAGGCACTGAGTACCTGCAACCTCCAGCACCTGGCCGCTGCAGCTGCCAGCTCCGCAGCAGCCCTGTGCAGCAGGGGCCTGGCATGTCCCGTGAGCAGAGGCGCAGCTGCGACTGCAAGCGCATCTGCCGGGGGGGCCGGCCACAAGCCACCCAGACACCAGTGCCCAGCCTCCGGGGGAGGGAAAGGGACAGGGTCCTCCCTAGCCAGAGGCAGCCAGAGGCTGGCCCAGGCGTGAGCCTCAGCAGCCCCATCAATGTCCGGCGCATTCGTTCTACCAGCCTGGAATCCCGAGAGTGCCGATCGGACCCTGAGAGTGGTGTTTCGTGCCTGACCACGTGTGCCTCGGGGGGCGAGTGTCTGGGAGCTCCCAATTACAGGAAACTGATGCGCCGCTACAGTATCAGTGAGCTGGACCAGGGTGACAGGGCCTCGCTGACCTCGGATGTCTACCCACATCCTCCCCTGGGCATGCTGCCCAGGGAGGCCAAGGAGGTAGAGACAAGCCTCCCCATAGCCTTGGGTCCCAAAAGCAGGTCTCTGGAGTCACCGACACTGGGAGACCCCTTCTACGTCCAGGTTGCCCCAGAGACCAAAGGCCCCAGACAGATGGCCGTGTTCTCACTGCCCGAGGAGGTGTACCGGAAGCCTGCCGAGCTAGATGAGGACAGTGAGAGCAGCAAGTGCTGTTCCATCCGCTACTGCTTCTACTACCGCAAGTGTGACATGGCAGATGATGCCAGTGATGGCAAGGATGAGCTCTCCTACTCTATCCCCATGAAGATCCTGCCTGGCATGAAGCTGGACGAGCAGGTGGTGCCTGTGGTGAGCAGGACCCTGCAGGTGCTGGATGCTGCTACCTGCAGCAGCAGCAGCCCTGAGGCCTCCCGCACTCAGGAGATTGACCTCCGTGTGTCCACCTTCGAGGGGAGCCTGGCCAAGATCAATGCCCTGCGGGCCCATGCCTATGGCCTCCCTGATGGCTTCCTGGCTGCCCGGCTGGACACCAACGAGTTGCTGACAGTCCTGCGGCAGTGTGTGGCCAGCCCCGAGGCCCGTGCCCCCAAGCCCTATGTCTCTCAGATCTCCGAGTATAAGCTCGAGCTAGCTCTCAAGTTCAAGGAGCTCCGGGCCTCCTGCCGCCGTGTGGCCAATGTGGACAAGAGCCCAACTCACATGCTGGCAGCCATCACGGGCAGCTTCCAGGTGCTGAGCAGCCTCATTGAGACCTTCGTGCGGCTGGTGTTCATTGTGCGCTCCGAGGCCCAGCGCCAAGAGCTGCTGGCCAAGGTAGAAGAGGTAGTGAGGAACTACACCTTCCTGCTGCGTGCAGCTGAGGAGTCCACAGCCCGTAACCTCAACCAGCAGCAGCAGCAACAACAACAACAGCAGCAGCAGCAGCAACAACAACAGCAGCAGCAGCAGGTGGCAGCAGCTGCAGGGGCAGCCACAGAGCATCCACCAGGCTCCCCAACTTCGGCGACTGTTATGAGCACATTCACCCACTCCTTAAAAACCCTTATTAAGTAGGGCATCTGCCCACACCTGTCCCCCTTCCCCAACCATGGCCCCAGGTTTGAGCTTTGTGGTCCTTGCATCTTGTGGTGAGTGTGTCTGTGTCTGCTGGGCCAGTCAGGGTCCAAGAGCCCATCAGTCTCCAGGGAGTGGAAACTCTCTTGATTGAGGCTCTCTCTTAAGGGCTGCAGGCTTAGCTGCCGCCCTGGGTGTCCTCACCCCTTCCCTGGCCTCTGGGCCTCACTGTGAGGGCAAAGGCCCCTCTTCACTCTGCTCACAGCAGAGCTGTATTTTATCTCTTCTCTGGGGCTGAGCGGTGACATCGGGCTCACTTCCTGCTCAATCCGTGTTGGGCGCTGGGGGAGCCAGAGCCTGAAGCAAGCGGACCCTCAGGCTTTGAGCTCCTCGTGGCATCAGCTCCCCTGCTGGGAGCAGTGGCAGTAGCAGCAGGCCACATTGCCGTGCCGAGGGGAGAGGGCGCTCAGTCCAGATGTGCCCAACCACCTTGGGCTCACACTCACCTGGCAGGTGCCACCCTGAGGCCTGTGCCTGGGTGAGATGTCTGCAGAAAACAGCCACACTAGGCTGTTTGCAGCCGCCCAGCTGGCCGGCAGCCTGGGGAGCCCTCACCTCCAGGTCCAGTAGCTCCACACCAGCCATCCCCAAAGTGCCCTGCCCCTCGCTGATGGGCAGGGCAGCTCAGTCCACTAGGGAGCAAGCATCTGGGATCACCCCACTCGTTTTGGGTAAGGTACCTGGTGAAAACGTCTGCCTGGGGAGACCCAGTGCAGGCCTAGGAGCCCGCCTAGCCCGGCCCAGCCCAGCGCAGGGGCTGTTGCTGCAGGCATGAGGCTCCTCTCTCAACATCTCTCTACCAGACAGACTGTCCTTCGGCGTTTGACTTAGCTGTGGATCGGGGAGGGGGGTGGGGGGAGGGGGGAAAGGGGTAGGGGTGGGGGGTGTTGATGACTATATCTTAAACTTCTGGAAGCTAGCGTGATATGTTAATCTTGAGTATATGCTTTTGGCTGTGTATTGACCCTGTGGATTTGTCTCTCTAAGAAAAGAAGCTGAGCGCCTTACCCGGTGCAGTCCTGCACCTCTTTCTCCCTCTCTGGAGTCATCTGGAAGGGAATTCACACTGTTTAACATCCACCTTGACACACACCTCCTATTGCCACCACCGCTGCCGCCGCCGCCGCCGCTGCCACCACCACCGCCACCACCGCTGCCAACCCTCCCCCCACCCCCGCAACCTTCCTGGGAGTGAAGACACGGAGTCCCTACCAACTGTCCCACTGTAGGGAACAAAGAAAGCCAATGTTTCTTCTGTATAGATTGCTTCTCATCCGCCTCTCCATATCTTCCCATTTCCCACACCCTTGTGCCCTGTGTCTGCCTCTGTTTCATCACTGTGTCAGAGGCCCATGTGAAATCTTTCATTCTGATGTAAGTTTTATAAAGATGTACACTGTGCTTAACCCCTGCCCATCCTTGGTAGCCCCTAGTGCAATAAAGTCTCCCTGAGTGGTGAGTTCTCCCGGCAAGGAGGAGGGGAGTTTCTTCTGCAGAATCCAGCCCCTCACTTCCTTGCTTTTCCTCCCCCAGGACCAAGTTGTTGAATGGGCGAGAGATGCAGGCAATGGGGAATCCTTTTCCCCTCAGCCACTGCAAGCTGGAGTGCTGAAATGGTCTTTTTCTCCCAACTCCGCCACTCAGCCCCTGCCTGTGTCATTCCACCACCATCCTTCACCTCTCCCTCAGCCTCATGGAGAGGAAACATTTTCTAATGTCTGTATATAGTATATATACTACATAAACTATATAAATTATATATATATATACTAATTTATGTCTTGTTTTTCAAACAAGAATGATTAAATCTATTCATCTGACTATCCCAATAAGTCTTTGCGGTGCGTCTTTGTGGGTGTCCTTGTGTCCTTGAATTGTTGGTTGGTGGTGGCCCTTTGTGTGCTCATCCTGGGCCCCTGCTCTTATGTACTGGGCACTGGTGGGTGATGACAGCTAAGGACTCTGTTCCTCCCACCTCCCCAACACACAGGGGATCCCCTTTGCTCCTCTTTGAAGCCTGTTTCTCATGGGAGTTGGAAATTGTCTACCTCTTTCTCTTGACCACGAGGCTTCTGGCTCACCTGGCCCCCATGGCTGTGACCTCAGAGCTGAAGGGCTGGAGGTGGTGTGGGGGAGTGTGTGGAGAAACAGTGTGCTCTGTGCCTAGTGTATCAGATGGCCTGGGAATTAGGATTTTAGGCCACTCCTCAGACTGGGGTTGGGAAATGGGGCCTCTCCCTCTGAACTGTGCCTTCTTGCTCTCAGAGTGCAGCCTGACTGCCTCACAGTTTAGGCTATGCAATCCCTGGCAACAGCCTCTGGCCATGTAGTGGGGTGGGAAGGAGGGATTGTTTCCGTAGTATGGAAGCATTAGGACCCTAATCAGAGCTAACCCTTCTGGCTCTTCAGAGTTACCCAAGGGTGAGAAATTATTTTGTTTCTCCTGTTTCCTAATTTTCTTCTGGTACTTACAGGTCTTCACTAGCCTGAGGCATCTTTGTCCAAATTAGAAAAAGGTTCTTCCTGCTGCCCATGCCCCCACCATGACACCCTCTGTGTGATGGGCACATGGCTTGGTAATTTCAGCCCTGTCCAGCCTGACTTGCCTTATTGGCTAGGTATACAAGCTACACAATTGTGTACAGTGATCCATCCTACTTAGTCACTTCCAAAGATTGATAACAGACTCTTTTTTTTTTTTTTTTTGAGACAGAGTCTCGCTCTGTCACCCAGGCTGGAGTGCAATGGCGTCATCTCAGCTCACTGTAACGTCCGCCTCCTGGGTTCAAGTGATTCTCCTGCCTCAGCCTCCCAAGTAGCTGGGATTACAGGTGCCCACCACCACGCCCAGCTAATTTTTTTTTTTTTTTTTTTTTTTTTTTTTGCAGAGACGGGGTTTCACCATGTTGGTCAGGCTGGTCTCGAACTCCTGACCTCAGGTGATCCACCCACCTCATTCTCCCAAACTGTTGGGATTACAAGCGTGAGCCACCACACTCGGCCTACAGACTCCTTTTTTTCCATGTCTGCAAAGGTTATGGCTAAAGAGGTTTGGAAGCGAAGCATTGAAGAGGAGCCAGGGGCAGCACAGTCAGGGGCAGCACAGTCAGGCTGGGATTCTCTGCATGTTCCTCAACATCAAGCCAAAGCTCCTCTTTAAACATGGGAGGGAACCACAGGCAGCAGCCCTTGGACTAGAGGCAGAGCTCTTCCAGGTGCTGCCTGCCAGGCATACTGTCCCACAACACTAAGGTTGGGATTCAGTGCGAGTCAATGCCATGATAAACTGAAGCCCACTGCCACTCAAAATGATCCAACTGGACAGTCTGAAAACTTGGGAGCTCTAAGGCCCTGCACTAACTACACTGGTAGCTCCTTAAGGTCAGAAAACATTTTTATTTAGTTTTACACCCTGGGTACCCACCCACACAGTACCTGGCACACAGTAGTATTCAAATATTTGTAGAATGAGCGTTGAAGGAGACGACTGTCATGAGAGAGCCATCCCAGACTTGTGTGTGAGTGAAAAGGGCTCTCTCTCCTCTGGGAGTGGTTGATTTGGGGCGGTGTAGTTGGACATGGCTAGACAGCCTGGCATCCTCCTATCAAAAGATGAGGAGTTGGGGCCATCATTCCATGCCCCACCAACTCAGCTGAGTTTCACCAACTACTTTCCAAAAGCTCCTGAAACTCTCCTGAGGTGACTGACAGTCACCTCAGACCCAGAGTCATTCTCTGCAGTATCTGGGAGTGCAGGGAAAGGCCATATTCCCACCAGCGTCTTCCTTGCCATCTTTGGCCTCAATCTGAACCTGAAGCTGATGCTCTCCAGTCACCCCATCCAAGTGTCCCAGAGCCTGACTCCTGCCTTTCTGACTTCAGCCACTTAAAGGAAAATGGGTTCATACTATTGGCGTGGACCCAAAATGCCAGTGGGTGCTGGCACAGTCACATTTTTTTCAAGCTGTTGTGAAGGCACTGTGGATAATAGGTAATTTCATCAGCAATGAATTGAGAAAACCTGCCTCTGCCAGAATTTTTGCTGCCAAAGAGGCAGGGGAGGCTCAACTGCCAGCATTGGGAGGGGGCATACATTTATGTCTTAGGATCGAATTCCTCCAAACAGCCAGTAGGATGAGGGTAATAACCACATCTGATTCCAAGGTAATAGCCACATGCCATTCCTCATCCTGCAGCCTGGAAGCCAGACTGTGGGTGTACATCTGGAGCGAGGAGGACGTCCTTCATGGAGTCGGAGGAAATGACCTCTCAGGATTCAGTCTTGGTCCCTGGAGAAATGTCCTGGACTCCAGGCAGGTTTCTTGGGTTCAATGTCCTGACCGGCTGGAAGCCACTGTAAAGTGGAAACGATGAAGGCTGCCTTCTTGCAGGTACAGAACTGCTTGTTTCACATGAGCGTTTCTAGTGACACCCACAAACGCCTACGCATCCATGCACCAAGTCATTGGTTGATGCCACACCCCAGCATAACAGGGACATGTTCTAGTGTCTGTGTGATGTTTTCAGCTGCAGGATTTTTACCTACCACTTAGGAATAAGCTCAGGTTTAGCTTTTCTTGCTCTCCTGTCTGTGATGTCCTTCCCTCTGGGTATTGATTCCTCATTCTCATTTTCAACGCTTTGGCTAAAAGGAATATGCATCTGTACTATGTTGGGAGTCTTCCACAACACAGAAAAATTGAACCTTGCCCTTAAATAGACAAAAACAACTGTGTATGAACACTTGCCATATGCTAGATACCTTGCTAAGTACTTTACACACATGATCTCATTTAACCTTCACAATAATCCTTTGAGAGAGGTACTGTTATCATTTCCATTTATCAGAGGAGGAAACTGAGGCCTAGACAAATCACTAGCCCAAGGTCACACAGCTGGTAAGTGGTAAGCCTATCAGTTTTCAAACCCAGCCCATCATGCTTTCAACTACTACCCTACAGTACTTAGCCCGACCCCACCTTTCTGTGGACCCAGGGTCATTCTCCGCAGCATCTGGAAGTGCAGGGAGGAACCTACCTTTGTGGGGTTTTTGTTGTTGCTGTTAAACAGGTTCTCACTCTGTCACCCAGGCTGCAGTGCAGTGGCATAATCACAGCTCACTGCAGCCTAGACCTCCTGAGCTCAGGTGATCCCCCACCTCAGCCTCCCAAGTAGCTGGGACTACAGGCACCCACCACATCCAACTGATTTTTATTTTTATTTATTTATTTTTTTGTAGAGACAGGGTTTTGCCATATTGCCCAGGCTGGTCTCAAACTCCTGGGCGCAAGTGATCTGCCTGCCTCAGCCTCCCAAAATGCTGGGATTACAGGCATGAGCCACCACGCCTGGCTTCAACCTTACCTGCTAATCACTTCTCCCAGAAACAGAGGCATGCATGCAGCCACACTCATCAGAAGATGACCTGTAATTGCTGCTCAGGGTCCTGGCAACCCATGGGTAACAGATGGCCTATAACATTGAAGTGTGAGTGCAAGCCCACCTGTCCCCTAACCTATCTTCACTGGTCTGCTCTTGTGCCTCATGCCTCTTTGAGGGAGCCAGGGATGAAACAGTATATGTGCATGGAAATTTGTGGGTTGAGCGTTATGTCCAAAAAGCAGCCTTCAAAATATGCAGGTGGCTCCCAGGTGGTCCCCTCATCCTGTACCATCTGCCCATTGTTATGGGACTCCCTGTGCTCCTCCACCTGGGGCCTGAGCCCCCCAGAGTATGTGGCAATGTGCTGGCAGACACAAAAAGCCACAGTTACAATGTGGCCCATACTCCTGACACATTTGAATTTTTCTCCAAGATTTTGGAGGAAAGTTATCATTCTGATGACACATTATTATTATTATTTATTTATTTTGAGACAGAGTTTCACTCTCACTGCCCAGGCTGGAGTGCAATGGCATGATCTCAGCTCACTGCAACCTCCACCTCCCGGGTTCAAGCAATTCTCCTGCCTCAGCCTCCCGAATAGCTGGGATTCCAGGCATGCACCACCATGCCCAGCTAATTTTGTATTTTCAGTAGAGAGAGGGTTTCTCCATGTTGGTCAGGCTGGTCTCGAACTCCCGACCTCAGGTGATCTGCCCACCTCGGCCTCTCAAAGTCCTGGGATTACCAACGTGAGCCACCACGCCTGGCCCACATTAAATATTTTTATCTAAAAGTATCATGTGAGGAATGCAAACATGAATGCCTTTTAAAGATACATACCATTTCAAAGACATTTGAGTCTTGTGTCTGATACTTTCGGTGACATTCCCATAGCCATCTACCTAGCATCCAAGTTCACTCTCTTCGACTAATAGACATGCCTGGATGGAAGTATTGACACACTTGGGGCCCATCAGATGAGCCAGCTGGTTGCATAAGCCTCAAGGGGAGGATAGCTGGGACCCGTCTATTTCCATGGATCTGGGCACAGGGTAGGGGTCAAGTGCTTGTTCGGGGATATGAGACCTGGAAAGGCCAGGTAAGGTGGCTCATGCCTGTTTTCCCAACACTTTGGGAGGTAAGGCAGGAGGATCGCTTGAGCCTAGGAGTTGGAGACCTGAGCAACATAGCAAGACCCCATCTCTTTAAAGAAAATTAGCCAGACATGGTAGCACATGCCTGTTGTCCTAGCTACTCAAGAGACTCAGGTGGGAGGATCCTTTGAGCCCAGGAAGTCACACTGCCACTGCGCTCCAGCCTAGGTGATAGAGCAAGATCCTGTATCTAAAAAAAAGAGAAAGACCTGAAGTGACAGGGTGTCAGAAAGGGACACCAAGAGGAGATGGGGCAGCATTATCAAAGGCTCCCTCCCCTTCCCTGCCCCTGCCCCCCAACTGTTGCCTATCACACACTTTAGCAGCAGGTCAGCCCCAAGCCCAGACTGAGGGGAACCAGCCGGAGATTTCTGCATCTGCAATGAGCAAGCAAAGCAGGGAAGCTGTGTGGGCTAGGCTGAGCAGCTCACCCTAGAATCAGGGCTCACTTCTATTTTTCAGCCCAGCCACTGACTTGCCATATGATGGGGTATACGTCATTTTATCTCTTTGGGCCTCTCCTCTAAAATGAAGATGACTGAGTCTTCAGCCTCCCTCTATGGCTGTGAGGATTAATGAGGTGGTGCTGAAAACGCAGCTGTAAAAATCCTGAGTCTTAGCTGTACAAGCTTAACAATTGCAAATCGAACTGCCCCATTTGCAGCTGGTCCACAGAAACTAATTAAGCTTGCACCAAAGGCCTGGAAGTAGAAACTTGGCTAGCAGAGCTTTGGGGGACTGTTTTCTCCAAATATCCATTGCTCTCAGGCAAAGCCATTTTCAGTCAGTTTCCCTCAAAAAGGACATGCAAGACCTCTTTTTCCCTGGGCCTTTTTTTCGAAATTGCGAAGCCAGCTCACTTCCTCAATGGAGAATCCCTGTCCTCAGTGGACACAGTCTGGTGAACACAAAGCTCATCTTGGCCTTTGGCCAATACCCCTCACATGTTTCTCTGACATCTTCCTGCTCTTCCTCCATCCTCATCCTCCTTGCTAAAAGCAGCTGTAATAAAGGAAGCTTGAATGTCTAATTTTTCCTCAACATTTAGGCTTAATAGGAAAGGGTTTTGGTTTTGGTTTTGGGTTTTTTGTTTTTTTTTTTTAAAGAATAGTCATGCCAGGCACGGTGGCTCACACCTGTAATCCCAGCACTTTGGCAGGCCGAGGCCGATGGATCATCTGAGGTCAGGAGTTCGAGAGCGGCCTGGACAACATGGCAAAACGCTGTCTCTACTAAAAAGACAAAAATTAGCTGGGCATGGTGGTGCATGCCTGTAATTCCAGCTACTCAGGAGACTGAGGCAGGAGAATCGCTTGAACCTGGGCAACAGAGATTGCAGTGAGCCGAGATCGTGCCACTGCACTCCAGCCTGGGTGACAAAGTGAGATTCTGTCTCAAAAAACAAAAACAAACAACAACAACAACAAAAACCTACCTTTTTCTCTTCCTCTCCCCAAGCAAAAACTGGTCTCATAGACATGTTACATGTTGTACATTAGATCTCTAGACTTCATCCTACATCCTACATCCTACATATTTGCTACTTTGTATCTTTTGAACTACATCTCCCCATTTTCTCTGCCAGGGCAACATAATGAACTTCAGCCATCTGATTAACTGAATAAAGCACTTTGTGCTGGGCATAAGGGCTTCCTGCAATGTCAGATATACTCATATCCAATGCAGAATGCAATGAATCTAATTTTTTTTTTTTGAGATGGAGTCTGGCTCTGTTGCCCAGGCTGGAGTGCAGTGGCACGATCTCAGCTCACTGCAACCTCCGCCTCCCAGGTGCAAGTGATTCTCCTGCCTCAGTCTTCCAAGTAGCAGGTACTACAGGTACGCACCACCACACCCAGCGAATTTTTGCATTAAAAGAAAAAAATTTTTGAAACAGAGTTTTGCTCTTTTTACCCAGACTGGAGTGCAGTTCTTTCTCTCAATGGCACGATCTCTGCTCACTGCAACCACCACCTCCTGGGTTCAAGCAATTCTCCTGCCTTAGCCTCCCAAGTAGCTGGGATTACAGGAGCCCACCACCACACACAGCTAACTTTTGTATTTTTAGTAGAGACGGGATTTCACCATGTTGGCCAGGCTGGTCTCGAACCCCTAACTTCAGGTGATCTGCCCGCTTCAGCCTCCCAAAGTGCTGGGATTACAGGCGTGAGCCACCACGCCCGGTCATGATTTTTTAAATTGATATGCATCCTGTGTTACCTTGGTAATGTGGCTGTCAGAAATCTCTTCTCTCAATTATGTGATTATGACAGTAGGGAGTGCCCAAGCCACTGAGGTAACATCTGTTCTCTCTGCCTTCTCTAGAGCCCTAATCACTCAATCCCTCAGCCTGCTCCCTTATAAACTAAGGATCGCAACTGCCCCTCCCTGATTCACTCATATAAATTTGAGAATAAATCTGCAGTATGGGCAAGCCGTTTGCAGTTTCTTGGAAGTAAATGCAATTCCTGCTTCCTAGTTTGACTTATAGACAAAAAAAGCCGATATGGCCTTGGTCACCAAGGACAGAATTGTTAGTAAAGCAAGGCAGCAAAGATAAGCATCCCTGCCCCTTTCCTAACCTGGCGCAGCAAGAATGTACAATGCCTCCAGGGACCTGAAAAGACTCAAGGAACCAAGAAGAAACTGGACAGATTTTCTCCTGCTGAACAATGAAAGAGACTTTTATTTGATTTGCAGTTCCTGCAGCCCTGAGCCCATATTAGCTTGGCTCTGTAACAAAGCTGCAAGCGAAAGCCCTACACCATGAGCCAGAAGACTTTGATTCGACTTGCAGCTCTTCCAAAAACTAGCTGTGTGACCTTGGGCATTCACTTCCACTCTCTGGCTATCAATTTCTTACTATATAAAATGAATGGGCTGAACTAAAGGGTCTATTAGCTTTTAAAAAGCACCTTTTCTCATCATACTTTCACTTAAGCATTTTTAAACAAAGGCAAGTACTTCCAGCATCACCCAACATTCCCCAAGTCAGTAATTAAACTGGCAGAACTCCCCAGTTCATAAAACTTAAGCACCAGAACAAACTACAAAGCTCACTTGGCCCTGCTGTTTTTATCTAATCACCTTCTGTCAAGAAGGACTGAAACCTCCCATATTTTAAATCCCTACATGATTCTAGCTCCCTGTCATACTGACCTTGTACAATAACACCTACATTCACAAGAAACCAACTCGCGGGAACCCTTGAAGAGTGAGGCACATCTAAAGGTTTCAGCCAAATCCTATCTAAGGTAAAACAAGCCAGCTTCATTTTATGAGAAAAATCTTCCAGAACAGGACTCATTTTAAGATAGACTTATATTAATAAAACTATGATTTACATGTATAAGTCCTCTGCTCTTTCAGAGGACTCCTATGTTGAAGTCTTTGGAGAAGCCATTAATAGTCACCTCCTGGCAGGGCATGGTGGCTCACGCCTGTAATCCCAGCACTTTGGGAGGCTGAAGCGGGCTGATCACTTAAGGTCAGGAGTTCGAGATTAGCCTGGTCAACCCCGTCACCCCTGGTGAAACCCCGTCTCTACTAAAACAAAAATACAAAAAGTACCCAGGTGTGGTGGCACGTGCCTGTAGTCCCAGCTACTCAGGAGGCTGATGCATGAGAATCGCTTGAACCTGGGAGGCAGAGGTTGCAGTGAGCTGAGATTGTGCCACTGAACTCCAGCCTGGGCGACAGAGCCATACTCTGTCTCAAATAAATAAATAAATAAATAAATAAATAAATAAATAAATAAAGTCACTTCCTGAGATATCTGTCAGTGTCAATCCAGATTTTCAATTCAAATCCTTAAGTGTTTAAAATGCATCCTCTCTGAGGCTGATCTATGCTAGAGACTGTAAGAGCTATATAGCCTCTGCCCTCAGACAGCCTGCATTCTTGCTGAAGACTCAGAGAATGTAAGATTGGGAGTCTGTCAGGAGATCGAGACCATCCTGGCTAACACAGTGAAACCCTGTCTCTACTAAAGATACAAAAAATTAGCTGGGTGTGGTGGCACGTGCCTGTAGTCTCACCTACTCGGGAGGCTGAGGCAGGAGAATCGCTTGAACCCAGGAGGCAGAGGTTGCAGTGAGCCGAGATCCCGCCATTGCACTCCAGCCCGGGTGACAGAGCAAGACTTTGTCTCAAAAAAAAAAAAAAAAAAGATGGGGAGTCTGTGCCCCAATAGAAGGGCCAACTCCTGAGAGGTGGTGAGGCTGGCATGGGCTGCAGCATGGGCAGTCTCTATATGTGTGATAGACTTTGTAGTGGCCTTTGAAAGCTCACCACTTGGCATTGAATTGGGGGTTGGCTGACAAGGCCAAGGAGGGAATATGAACAATGAGAGCAGGTCACACTAGCTTCGAGAGGGAAAAATTGGAGCAGACATAGGAGATAGAAAAGAGAAAATACCCTGAAAGAAATGCTAATACCCAGGAGTGGGCCAGGTTGCTTGAAGATGAAAAGGAAGCCCAGCTAGTCAAATCTTCCACTGGGCTGCAAGAAGCCCACTGTGCTAGGGATCAAAGTGGCAGGCTCAGAAAATGATGATTTGGTCCTGCAGGGAGGAGAGGAGGGGGCTTCTTTCTCTCTGTCTGCTGTTAAAGTTAGTGCTCGACAAGTCTGTTTGTAAAGCTTCTTGGAGGTAAGGGCCACATTTTATTCATTTCTGTAATCTGGAAGCTGAGCACTGTACAGTACTTTGTCCACAGTTGCTGCCCAAGAAATGCCTGCAGAAGGCCAGGTGCGGTGGCTCACGCCTGTAATCCCAGCACTTTGGGAGGCCGAGGCGGGCAGATCACGAGGTCAGGAGATCGAGACTATCCTGGCTAACACAGTGAAACCCCGTCTCTACTAAAAATACAAAAAAATTCGCCGGGCGTGGTGGCGGGCGCCTGTAGTCCCAGCTACTCGGGAGGCTGAGGCAGGAGAATGGCGTGAACCCGGGAGGCAGGGCTTGCAGTGAGCCGAGATCGCGCCACTGCACTCCGGCCTGGGTGACAGAGCAAGACTTGGTCTCAAAAAAAAAAAAAAGAAAAGAAAAAAAAGAAATACCTGCAGAATGCCGGGTGCGGTGGCTCACAACTGTAATCCTAACACTCTGGGGGGCTGAGGTGGGTGGATCACTTGAGGCCAGGAGTTTGAGACCAGCCTGGGCAACATGGTGAGACCCCGTCTCTACAAATAAATAAATAAAATTTTACCTGGGTGTGGTGGTGCACGTGTGTAGTCCCAGCCACTTGGGAGGCTGAGGTGGGAGGATTGCTTGAGCCCAGGAGACGGAGGTTGCAGTGAGCTGAGATGGCACCCCTGCACTCCAGCCTGGGCAACAGAGTGAGACCTTGTCATATAAATAAATAAATACATAAATATCATGTCCCAGCAAAAAAAAAAAAAAAAAAAAAAAAAGTAAATAAACAGCAACAAAAAGAAATGCCTGCAGAAGAAATGACTGACTGGAACAAGTAGATGAATTTAGACTCTCCTATAATGCCTGGAATCTCAAAGGGAGGTACAGCCAGCCAGACCGAAACACCCCACGGGGTGAGGAGAGGGTGGGAGCCCTTCCACTGAGAAGGGTGTTTACATAATTTTCCCAGAGGCCCTGAGCTTTGGAGTTAGTTGGAAATATGAAATATGGGCAAGAGGGCATCCCTCAGCATTTTTTAGAATTATCAATGCTCTTCCCTTCCCTTTCCTTCTAGGTCTTAGATCAGAGCTCCCCTCATCCGGACTGCACTCAGCACTTTCAAACTGGCATTCAAAGCCCTCCACAATCTGGTTTTATATCAGTCAGGGTCAACTACAGAAAGAGAACCAGGCTGGGCACAGTGGCTCACACCTGTAATCCCAGCACTTTGGGAGGCGGAGGTGGGTGGATCACCTGAGGTCAGGAGTTTGAGACCAGCCTGACCAACAAGATGAAGCCCCGTCTCTACCAAAAATACACGCCTCTAATCCCAGCTACTTGGGAGGCTGAAGCAGGAGAATCGCTTGAAACCAGGAGGCAGAGGTTGCAGTCAGCCGAGACCGTGCCATTGCACTCCAGCCTGGGCAACAAGAGCGAGTGAAAATCCATCTCAAAAAAAAAAAAAAAAAAGAGAGAGAGAGAGAGAAGGAGAACCAGTATGAGACATATATTAAGAAATTTATTGTAAGGATTTGGCTTACATCATTGTGGGGCCTGGCTAGGCTAGTCTGAAATCCATGGGGCAGGCCATCAGGAAGGGCAGGCTGGAATTTTGGGCAGTAGCTGAAGCTGCAGTCCACACATGAAATTTATTTTTCCTTACAGAAACCTCAGTTCCACTCTTAAGGCTTTTCAATTGATTGGATCAGGCTCACCCAGACTAACTAGGAAAATCTCCTGTACTTAAAGTCGACCCATTATGAATGCTAATCACATTTACAAAATACCTTTACAGCAACGCCTAGACCAGTGTTTGATTCAATAACTGGGACCACAGCCTACTCAAGTTGACACACAAAATTCACCATCAGCTGGGTGCAACAGCACATGACTGTAGTCCCAGTTACTTGGGAGGTCGAAGCAGGAGGATCACTTGAGCCCAGGAGTTCAAGACCAGCCTGGGCAATATAGTAAGCCCGTCTTAAAAAAAAAAAAAATCTGACCATCACAGGCTTCTAGCTGCCTTTCTTGCCTGAGCTCTGAACACACCCTTCCTCGCCTCACCCCACACATACATTCACCTGCCCATGGCCTTTGTTAAAGCTCTTCTCCCTGCTCTGTACCCTCAGGTTAATATCTTTGGTCTTACCTCACCCATTTTCTGCAAGACCCTTCCCAGATTCTTTCAATATGATCATGTTTCTCACGCCCCCATTATTAACCTTATTTCTGTAAGTATCTGTCTTGCCTGCTTCACTCAAGGGAAAAGATAGTGTAGTGTTAATTCTCTGTAGGTGCACCCTCCAGAGGCCCTGGTATATAGATACTCAGCACATTTCTTCTGAATGACAGTATATCAAATTTACAGAACTCGCCATGATTTACATGTAACTTAGCCAGTTTTTAAAAACCTCTTACGAGCTTAATGCCTACCTGACACATACATTGTCCCTATTCTGACGGTCTAATTTGTCCATGTTCATCCGTCCCTAAAAGTTTGAGGTTTTTTTCTTTTTCTTTCTTTCTTTTTTCTTTTTTTTTTGAGATGGAGTCTCGCTCTGTGGCCCAGGCTGGAGTGCAGTGGTGCAATCTCAGCTCACTGCACGCTCCACCTCCCAGGTTCACACCATTCTCCTGCCTCAGCCTCCCAAGTAGCAGGGACTACAGGTGCCTGCCACCACGCCTGGCTAATTTTTTGTATTTTTAGTAGAGACAGGGTTTCACCGTGTTAGCCAGGATGGTCTCGATCTCCTGACCTCGTGATCCACCCCCCTTGGCCTCCCAAGGTGCTGGGATTACAGGCGTGAGCCACTGTGCTCAGCCGTCTTTTCTTTTTCTTTCTTTCTTTCTTTTTTTTTTTTTGAGACGGAGTTTAGCTCTTGTTGCCCAGGCTGGAGTGCAGTGGCACAATCTCAGCTCACTACAACCTCCACCTCCTGGGTTCAAGGAATTCTACTGCCTCAGCCTCCCAAGTAGCTGAGATTACAGGCATGCACCACCACACTCGGCTAATTCTGTATTTTTTTTTTTTTTTAGTAGAGACGGGGTTTCACCATGTTGACAAGGCTGGTCTCGAACTCCTAACCTTAGGTGATCCACCTGCCTCAGCCTCCCAAAGTGCCGGGATTACAGGCATGAGCCACCACGCCTGGCTGAGGACATTTTTTTTTCCTGAAGTATTTTAATTCAAATCTCCTCAAAGAGATTTAAATTAAATCTCTTGCCGGGCGAGGTGGCTCATGTCTGCAATCCTAGCACTTTGGGAGGCTGAGATGGGTGGATCACTTGAGGTCAGGAGTTCGAGACCAGCCTGACCAACATGACAAAACCCCGTCTCTACTAAAACTACAAAAAATTAGCCGGGCATGGTGATGGGTGCCTGTAATTTCAGCTACTCAGGAGACTGAGGCAGGAGAATCGCTTGAACCTGGGAGGCGGACTGGGGTTGCAGTGAGCCGAGATTGCACCACTACACTCCAGCCTGGGTGACAAGAGCCAGACTCTGTCTCAAAATAAATAGATAGATAGATAGATAGATAGATAGATAGATAGATAGATAGATAGATAAAAATAAAAAATTAAATCTCTCACAGGGTAATTCCTTGTCCACATACCCTGATTGTGCTTATCTTTCTAGAGAGAAATAAGGAGCAAAGATAACATTCTTTCCACACACGTTTACATTCTACAGTTAGCCAATCAGATTACAGCACTTAGTTTTTGCCCTAATGGAATGTTTAGTTCCTAATCCACCCCACCGCCCAGACGGAATCTTGCTCTGTCACCCAGGTTGGAGTGCAGTGATGCAATCTCAGCTCACTGGAACCTCTGCCTCCCAGATTCAAGCAATTTTTCTGCCTCAGCCTCCCAAGTAGCTAGGATTACAGGTGCATGTCACCATGCCTGGCTAATTTTTGTATTTTTAGTAGAGACAGGGTTTCACCATGTTGGCCAGGCTGCTCTCGAACTTCTGACCTTGTGATCCGCCCACCTTGGCCTCCCAAAGTGCTGGCATTACAGGAGTGAGCCACCGCATCCGGCCTGTGTTTAGTTTTAAACTAATGAGTTCAAGCTTCTATAATAATTTACAGGCATACCTTGGAGATATTGTGGGCTCAGTTCCAAACCACCACAGTAAATCAAACATTGCAATAAAGCAAATCACATGAATTTTTTTGATTTCCCAGTGCATATAGAAATTACATTTACACTATATTGTAGTCTGTTAAGTGTGCAATAGCGTTATGTCTAAAATAGCAAGTACGTGCCTATATTAGGCTGTTTTTTTGCATTACTATAAATACCTGAGTCTCAGTAATTTATAAAGAAAAAGAGGTTTAATTGGCTCACAGCTCTGCAGGCTTTATAGGAAGTGTGGTGCTGGCATCTGCTCCTGGTGAGGACCTCAGGAAGCTTCCAATCATGACAGAAGGTGACAGGGAGCCAGCATGTCACATGGCAAGAGCAGAAGCAAGGGAACAAAGGGGAAAAGTGCCACACTCTAAAACAACCAGATCTCCCATGAACTCAGAATAAAGAACTCAATCACTATTGCAAGTACAGCACTAAGCCATTCACGAGGGATCTACCCCAATGACCCAAACATCTCTCACCAGAACAATTTCCAACTGGGGATTATATTTTAACATGTGATTTTGAGGAAACACATATCCAAACCATATCAATACCTGAATTAAAAAATACTTTATGGTAGGCTGGCCATGGTGGCTCATGCCTGTAATCCTAGCATTTTGGGAAGCCAAGGTGGGCAGATCACTTAAGGCCAGGAATTTGAGACCAGCCTGGTCAACATGGCGAAACTCTGTCTCTACTAAAAATACAAAAATGAGCCAATGGTGGTGCGCGCCTGTAATCCCAGCCACCCAAGTGGCTAAGGCATGACAATCGCTTGAACCCAGGAGGCGGAAGTTGTAGTGAGCCAAGATCATGCCACTGCACTCCAGCCTGGGTGACAGAGTGAGACTCTGTCTCAAAAAAAAAAAAAAGCCAAAACCAAAAACAAACAAACAAAAAAACTTTATTGCTAAAAAATGCTAATGATCATCTAAGCCTTTAGCAAGTAGTAATCTTTTCTGCTGGTGGAGGATCTTGCCTCAACATTGAGGGCTGCTGACTGATTAGGGTGGCAGTTGCTAAAGGGTAGGTTGGCTATAAAAATTTTCTAAAAATACAACAATTAAATTTGCCACATTGATTGACTTCCTTTCACAAAAGATTTATCTGTAGCATAAAATGCTGTTTGATAACATTTTAGCCACAGCAGAACTTCTTTCAAAGTTGGACGCAATCCTCTCAAACCCTGCCACTGTTTATGTAATGTTCTAAATCTTTTGTTGTCATTTCAACAATGCCTACAGCATCTTCACCAGAAGTAGATTCCACTTCAAGAAACCACTTTGTTTGCTCATCCATAAGCAAAGGAAAAAAAAAGAGAGAGAGAGAGATGACTGCTCATGCATTCAAATTTTATCATGGGATTGCAGCAATTTAGTCACATCTTCAGTTTCCACTTCTAATTCTAGTTCTCTTGCTATTTCCACCACATCTGCAGTTACTTCCTCCACTAAAGTCTTGAACTCCTTAAAGTCATCTGGGAGAGCCGGAATCAACTTCCTCCAAACTCCTGTTAATATTTTGCCCTCCTCCCATGAATCATGAATCTTAATGGTATCTAAAATGGTGAATCTGGTGTCCCTATATGAACTGAAACTTTCTATGGGGTTAATCCAGCAGCAGCATGTACCCTGGAAAAAGGAGGAGGTGACAACAAGAAAAAACTCATAACATAGAAGGCTTATGAATATTTTTATCCAGTTGCCATGTGGGGAAGCCCAAGCTAGTCATGTAGAGAGAGAGACAGAGAGGTCCCAGCCTCCCAGCCAACTCTGCTAAGACCCTAGATTTGTGAATGAAGCTATCCTGGATATTCCAGCCCCAGCCACCATCTGATTATAACCAACACCAGCTACATAATTTGTGGAGCCCAGTGCAAAATAGAAATGAAAGATCCATTGTTCAAAAGTTATTTAGAATTTTAAGATGGCAACAGCAGAGCATTAAACTAACTGCAAGGTCCCTCTGAGTGTGGGGCTCTCTGCAGCTACACAGGTTGCATGCCTGTGAAGCTGACCCTGACTGCAACCTTATAGGATATCCCAACTGGCACCACATGAAGCATAAGAACATTTCAGCTGAGCCCTGCCCAAATTCCTGACCGCAGAATTGTGAATAAATAAAATAGTTGTTGTTTTCAATCACAAAAATAAAATGAAATAAAATGGTGAATCCTTTCCAGAAGATTTGCAATTTACTTAGCTCAGATCCGTCAGAGGAATCACTATCTATGGCAGACTTACAAAATATATTTCTTAAAAAATAAGATTTGAAAGTCAAAATGACTCCTTGATTCATGAGCTTCAGAATGGTTGTTGTGTTGGCAGGCATGAAAACAATTTTAATCTCCTTGTACATCTCCATCAGAGCTCTCAGGTGACCAGGTGCATTGACAATGAGCAGTAATATTTTGAAAGGAATCTCTCTTGTTTTTAGCTGTAGGTCTCAACAATGGGCTTAAAATATTCAGTAAAACATGCTATAAACAGATGTACTATCATCCAGGCTTTGTTGTTCCATTTATAGAGCACAGGCAGAGTAGAATTTAGCCTAATTATTTAGGGCCTTAGAATTTTCAGAATGATACATGAGCATTGGCTGATGCAGTCAATGGCTGCATTAGCCTCTAACAAGAGAGTCAATCTGTCCTTTGGAGCTTTGAAGCCAGGTATTGACCTCTCTAGTTGTGAAAGTCTTAGATGGCATTTTCTTCCAATAGAACGTTTTACCATCTACATTGAGAATCTGTTGTTTAGTATAGCCATCTTTATCAATAATCTTAGCTAGATCTTCTGGGTAACTTGCTGCAGCTTCTACATCAGCACTTGCTGCTTCACCTTGCACATTTATGTTACGGAGATGCCTGCCTGCCTGCCTGCCTGCCTGCCTTCCTTCCTTCCTTCCTTCCTTCCTTCCTTCCTTCCTTCCTTTCTCTCTCTCTCTCTCTCTGTTTCTTTCTTTCTTTCTTTCTTTCTTTCTTTCTTTCTTTCTTTCTTTCTTTCTTTCTTTCTTTCTTTTTTGACACAGTCTCGCTCTATCACCCAGGCTGGAGTGCAGTGGCATGATCTCGGCTCACTGCAAGCTCCGCCTCCCAGGTTCACACCATTCTCCTGCCTCAGCCTCCCAAGTAGCTGGGACTACAGGTGCCCGCTACCACGCCCGGCTAATTTTTTGTATTTTTAGTAGAGACGGGGTTTCACCGTGTTAGCCAGGATGGTCTCGATCTCCTGACCTTGTGATCCGCCCACCTTGGCCTCCCAAAGTACTGGGGTTACAGGCGAGATGGCTTCTTTTCTTAAACCTCATAAACTAACCTCTGCTAACTTCATACTTTTCTTCTGCAGCTTCTTCACATCTCTCAGCCTTCATAGAAATGAAGGGAGTTAGGGCCTTGCTCTGGATTAGGCTTTGGCTTAAGAGAATTTTGTAGCTGGGTTGACCTATTCAGACCACTCAAACTTTCTGCATATTGTCAATAGAGCTGTTTTGCTTTCTTATCATTCATGTGTTCACTGGAGTAGCACCATTCATTTCCTTCAAGAACTTTTCCTTTGCATTCACAACTTGGTTGACTGGCACAAGAGACCTAGCTTTCAGCCTATCTCAGCTTTTGACATGTCTTCCTCACTCAGCTTAATCATTTTTAGCTTTTGATTTAAAGTAAGAGATGTGCAACACTTCCTTTCACTTGAACTCTTAGAGGGCATAGCAGGGTTATTAACTGGCCTAATTTCAATAGTGTTGTCCCTCAGAGAATAAGAAGGCATGAGCAGAGAAAGGGAAATGGAGGAACGGCTGGTCAGTGGAACAGTCAGAACACAGAACACACACATTTATCAATTAAGTTCCCTGTCTTATATAGGCATGGTTCATGGCACCCCAAAACGATCACAATAGTAGCATCAAAGACCACTGATCATAGATCACCATAACAGATATAAAATAATAATAATAAAGCTTGAAATATTGCAAGAATTACCAAAATGTGACAAAGAATCACAAAATGAACACATGCTCTTGGAAAAATGGCATCAATAGACTTGCTCAATAGAGGGTTGCCATAAACCTTCAAGTTGTAAAAACGCAGTATCTGCAAAGCACAATAAAGCAAAGTGCGATAAAATGAGGAATACTTGTGTCTGGAGAGAGGATCTATAGTGGTCATAAAATTCTCAAAGGGGTCCATAATCTCTAAAAGGTTGAGATTCACAATGTCTTTATCATTCTTCTTCTTAAACCCTACAGCTACTGGCATAGTTAGTAACATTACTAACTTGCTCTCCCAATCTGGTTTGCCTGCCTCCAATCTCTTCCCTATTCTTCACCCTACACAGAAAAGTTTACCTAAAGCACAGTTATGATCGTGTCATGCTCTTACTCCAGAACAGTCAATGGCTTCCTATTGCCTGCGGAATGAAGTCCCAATATGGTACTTGATATTCCAGCAAAACTAAACCATTTTCTCTTCTTCAAAACCTCTCTCTGCTTCCTCATCTTTTCTTCCTGCCTGGGAGATCCACCTCCTCTCAATCATTGCCTGTCAAAACCCTACTCATCAATCAAGGCCTAGTTCGTGTGCTTCTACCTCCAAGAATATTTCCCAGGATACTCCATGCAGAGGTGATATCTTCTACCTCTGTACCTGCAGAGCATTTTGTTTGGGCCTTATGGGAGACTTCTAGTTGCATACCCAAAATTCATTCTCTCTTCTTTCTGGGAACAGGGCCACCTAACAAAACATTTCCTAGTCTTTCTTGCAGTTAGGTGCGAATTGTGACTGAGCTCTTGCCAAAGGGATGTGACAGAAAGTGGGATGGACAAATTTCATCTCACTTGCTTAAAAGAAAATCCCTTGCCTAGACCTCTTCTCTGAGCTAGAATGTGGATGTGTCCACGACCTAGCATGGAGCAGAATCATCCCACTGGCTTAGACCAGCCAGCCTGTTATGCAAGAGAGAAATAATTCGTCTTACTAAAGCCGCTATATTTTAGAGACTCCTTGTTACAGCAGCCTCCACATTATCCAAGCACAGGCTTCTCTATGGTAGTATATTACATTGTCTGTGCTTTGTAATTATTTGTATAAATGTCTTATCAACTTTCTTTGGAAGTTAACTCCTAATCGGTCTTCCTGCTTCCTATCTTGCCTCCTACACTCTGTTCTCAGTAGCTGGGGTGATCTTTTTAAAAGGGAAGTTAGATTATGTCACTCTTTGCTAAAAATTCTTACTCAGTTAAAGCAAAAATCACTAAAATAACCTATAAGGTTTTGCATGATCAGCACTCTCCCCACAATCACTTTTTTGTTTTTTTTTTTTTTGGAGACAGGGTCTCTCTCTGTCACCCAGGCTGGAGGGCAGTGGTGCAATCTCGGCTTACTGCGATCTCTGCCTCCCAGGCTCAAGTGATCCTCTCACCTCAGCCTCCCCAGAAGCTGGGACTACAGGTGCTTGCCACCATTCCCAGCTAATTTTTGTATTTTTTGTAGAGATAAGGTTTTGCCATGTTGCCCAGGCTGGTCTGCAAATCCTGAGCTCGAGTGATCCACCCGCCTCGTTCTCCCAAAGTACTGCGATTACAGACATGAGCTATCGCGCCCACCTGAGTCCCCCAGTCACTGTTTTGTTTTGTTTTGTTTTGTTTTGTTTAGACAGAATCTCACTCTGTCGCCCAGGCTGGAGTGCAGTGGTGCGATCTCCGCTCACTGCTGCAACCTCTGCCTCCCAAGTTCAAGTGATTTCTCTTGCCTCAGTGGGACTACAGGTGCCCACCATCACGCCCGGCTAATTTTTGTATTTTTTGTAGAGACGAGGTTTCGCCATGTTGCCCAGGCTAGTCTTGAACTCCTGAGCTCAAATGATCCACCCGCCTCAGCCTCCCTGAGTGCTGGGATTACAGGCGTGAGCCACCGTGCCCGGCCGGCCTCCAATCACTCTTATCTCATTGACCTCACTTTCCTCCTTTTCTCTTATAGATACATTCCACCTCCGCCACACAACACTCGCCCCGCATTGGTATTCCTCAAACAAGCGAGATACATCTGCCTTAGGGTATTTGCCCTTGCTGTTCTCTTTGCTTATCGAGATATCAACATGGCTCATTTTTTTGGTTTTTTTTTCCTCCTTCAGGTCTTTGCCCAAACGTTACCTTCCAAGACAGGTCTTCTCTGACCACCCTACTTAAAATTGTACTCCTCTCCTCTACACTCTGGCACATTATCCCACTTTCCTTGCCTGATTTTTTTTCCACAGCACTTATTGCCATTTGACATACTATCTATTTTGCTTATTTACATGTTTATTGTTTGAGAATGTAAACTCCATGAGAGCAAGGTATTTTTAATTGTTTACTAATGTATTCTTGTGTCAATACACAGGGCCTAGCACATAAAGAATGTTCACTAAATATTTATTGAATGAATGAATCCCTTGAGGCAAATACTTTGTAGTCCCCTCAATGCCTAGCACACTGCCTTGTATGCAATAGAACACTCAGTAAATATTTGATGAATGACGTATGATGGAAGACTACTAATATTCTGCCTTGCAGTTTACTTCCTTCTCCAAGTATTCCTATATACATGGGCCTACATTAAATTTCTGAGCTTGTAAAAGTGCAACAAAAGGTCAGAAAGAGAAGTCCTCCATGGACACTGCTGAAAATGGCAGTAAGACAAAGACAGGATGCTGCTTTGAGTATTCTCTGCCTTTGCCACTTAGATAAATCCCTCTCCCACCTCCATCTCAGTTTTATCATATGTAAAACGACTATATGATCTCTGAGGTCCCTTCTATTTTTACATTTGGTAGTTATGAGCACTATGGTCACTTTTGATTCCAGAATTGTATGATTTTTATCTTCTCCTAACCCATGCTTGAAATATGCTTAATGGAAACGTGGTGCAAGAATAACGGCTCACTTAGGTCCAATTAACAAGTATCACTATAAAAATAATAAAACATGGTGTAAAAGGCCACATTAGCAACATGTAGATGATGACATTGAGGCTTACATGTGGCAGACAGGACAAAAACCCAGGTTTTTTCAAATCCCTTCAGGGCTCTTTATCTGAAGTCCCATAGAACACTATACTTTCTTTCCTTTCCAAGGGCTATAAAAGTTAAATCTTTATTGTCCAGATAGTTTGGAAAATCCATCCTCCTTCACTTGTGTCAACATACTTGGTTGCTGCACTAGAAACAAAACAACTTTCTCTTGCAGTGCCTCTTGGATGATTCAGGTGGCATGCCTTCAGTCACTTCCCCCTTGGAAACTGTCTTGCAGGCAAAGGCGACACTGCAATTACAATGGGCAAGCAAACTCTTTGCATGCACCTCTGTGATGTAAAAGTGTTTTAATTCAGCCCCATCCTTATAAAGAGATAAAAAATGTGTTCAGAAACATGCAAACTCGTGGCTGTCATCCTGATAAACAGATTTTCTTAACGGAAACTGTAAACCAGAGCCAGACTTACTTTCCTGCGCTGAGGGAGGGGAAATAAAAAAGCAGGCATGGTTGATTTCCCGCTAGCGGGAACGATCTGGCCCCAGACGTCACCAGCATCCCTCCACCCCTAGTCGAACGTCTCCTGTCCCCGACCGCCTAGCTACAGGGGGCCGGGCTATGGGTTAGTCTCGCCCCCGTTCATGCTCTTCAGCCAATACCTGAGAGAATCGGAAGGAGGCAGAGCTACAGCGAGGACCAAACCCCGCCCTTCGCTCCCTCTTAGCTAATCGTTGCCAGCGGGGTGTGGACTTCGCCGCTGACCCCACCTCCGCCGGTCTGGGTAATTTAGAGCCGCGCGCCGGGCGGGAATGTAAGATGGCGGAGTAGCAACGCAAAGCGCTTAGTATTGAGTCTCTGGCCGACTTAGGTTCCGGTCTCTGCAGCAGCCGTGATCGCTTAGCGGAGTGCTTAGGGTAGTTGGCCAGGATGCCGAATATCAAAATCTTCAGCGGCAGCTCCCACCAGGACTTATCTCAGAAAATTGCTGACCGCCTGGGCCTGGAGCTAGGCAAGGTGGTGACTAAGAAATTCAGCAACCAGGAGACCTGGTAAGGACCAAGTTGGGACCCCGACTAGACCTCACCTGCCCAGGCAGCGGAGGATAGGAGGGATGGGGTCGCCGCTTGAGCTCAGACTGGGGGATGGGGGGAGAGGGTGCAGCTCTGTGACTAGCCTACCCCACGGGCTGTTTCCGTTATTTTACCTCTCGCGGGAGGGTCACGTTCATTCTTACCGTGCGGTGGGGTGGAGTCAAAAGATGGAGTGTGAGGCAAAGCTTCTGCATTTGAGGGCAAGGGCTGGGGGACCCAATAGATAGTGGCTGCATAGAGCGACGAGAGGGGACCGACGCTTAGCCAGGGCGGTAGGGACACGTGGCTTGGCTTTGCTGTTGAGCCACCCAGGCTGGACTGGGTTGCTTCAGCTCTTAGACTAGCTTGTATTTAGAGAGCCTACCTGCGTACTGAGCTCTCCTGGTCTTTCTTTTCCTAGAGTCCAATAAGCAGCTTTTTAATTCGAAATGGTGTTGGTCCATTCGGCTTGGTGTTGAGGGAAACCGACATTGTGTACTGCAGGCGCCAAAATTATTACGACTTCCCTTAGATCAGCAAGCGTTGGCTTTTCTCATCTTATGAATCATCTACCTGAGTAATTGGAGCCATAAATCTAGTTGATTTGTTAAATTGATGCGTTGACTCTGCATCCTTGATAGCCAGCATCTCAGCTTGAGCCATCCAAAAAATCTTGGAAATCTCAATTCTGGAATGTTTGACCTTCCCCAGTGCAGCTAGTGGTACAGATAATACAAAAGCGTATTTTTCAGTAACCGAGTCCATCCTGGACTTGGCTCCTTCTTTAAGCTCTGTGTAGGGAATTTAGGAAACAATTTTATACCTGAATGTTAAAGATAATTGAAGACAGGTAATGTAGTGGAAGACCAGGATTGGACAGTGCATTGCAACTTGCATTTTTTCCATTGCCTTGCCGTAAAACTTGCTTCCTCGACTCCGACTTACACCCTCTACCGGCACCATGGGACTGTTTTAGAGATGACTTGGTTACCTGATTATTTCAGTGCCCCTTCCACCTAAGTGTGGGATCTTTAGTTTCTGATAGGTGTAATTTGTATTTTATTGTTAGCCTGTCGATTAGATCAGAGCCCTGCCCACAATCTTACAGATCTGTTAAGGGGAAAGTTTTCACCTAATAATCAGATAAGAATATTTCGAATATTTTTTCCTGAATGTTTTTGCTTACTTTTTTGCTTTCTTTGGACTGATTTCCAAGTTTAACTCGCCTTATCTGTTTTAGACCCAGCTGATAAAGTAATGTCATCGATAATGAACAGCTTCTAACCGAATTATTGTGCTACTGATTGTGATGCAAATGGTAGTGTAAACATTGCCATCTGTAACCAGGCAATACCTTAGTTAAAAGAGGCTTACAAACTGCTGTCTTTAGATTTTTCCAAACCATTATGGCTCGTGGGCCTTAATAAAGAATACAAACAGGACTAGACTTTGTGATTGGCAATATAGTTAGGGGACAAGAATGTTTTTCATTTAGAGGTTTTCTTTGGCCCCTGTGGATATTTAATCCTTTTCCTTTGCGTCTAGGAAAAATGTGAAGGCATGAAAGCTTTATTTTCTCCTTGTGTTAATCCTTCTGCCCTCTGCAGAATGCAGTACCCCAGAACCTAAGTCTATATTAGGAGAGGAGAGGGGGAGGACAACTTAGTTTTCTACTGATTGATTTCTATTAAGTCCAACATGGATAATTGCTGACTGGTTAGATTTTCTTGTTTCTGGCTTAATCATTAGCTTCTTGTTTCCTAGATATTCTGAAATCTTCATTGAACATAATCACATATTTTTTTTTTGTGGAGTTCCCCCTATCTTTGTTTTTCCTACACTGAAGAAATGGTAACTGCCCCCTATAACTGCTCCCCCAGGTGACTCTTGGTTGATGCTCTCTTGAGCAGAGTAGCTTTTGTTCTAACATAAGGATCATCCTTGGCTGTCTAGTTATTTAGGAAACACACACACACACACACACACACACACACACACACACGCGGGTGGGTGTTAAAGTGCTGAAATCAGAGAACTTGGATCTGAATCCTTAACCTTTCTTTGCCCCAATAATCTAATCTGTAAAGTAGTACCTACCCGTACAGTTGTTAGGAGGATTAAATGAGATAGAAGTAAAGTTCTTAGGATCTTGTCCAAAACATAATAAGTACAACAGTAAATGTTGACAAGAAGGGGTGGTGATAATATTGCAGAAAATGTGGAAAATGTAGAACATGGAAGGGAGAAGATATGCCTCTTAATTCCACCACCTGACATAAATGTCACATTATCATTTCTGACCTCCCAGATATTTGTGTAAGATATACTTTTTCAAGAATGTTTAACACATTTATAGCTCTCTTCACTTAGCAATATATTTTGAACAGTTTCTCCCTTTAATATTTAGTATATATGATTTTCTTTTTTTATTATTAAATATTTCAATTTATTTTTTAGAGATGAGGTCTCACTATGTTGCCCAGGCTGGAGTCCAATAGCTACTCACAGGCACAATCATAGCACACTGCACCCTCAAACTCGCAGGCTCAAGTGATCTGCCTGCCTCTGCCTCTCAAGTAGTTGAGAATACAGGCATGCACCACTGAGGTGGCCTAGTTTATGTGATTTTAAATAGCTATATAGTCTTACCTTATGGTTATGCCATAATTTTATATAACCAAATTCTTATTGGACATTTCCAGTTTTTGATCTAATGCTTTTATATGAAAATCCATGAACATAAATCTTTGACCATTTCTGATTATTTCCTTAGAATAAATCCCTAGAAAGGTAATTATTAAGTTAAAGGGTAGATACCATTTTTCAGGCTTTGGATACCTATTGCCAAATTATTCCCCAGAAAAGTTGAACCAATCTGTCTCATCAGCAATAATACAATATTAATAATATTTATTTATGTATTTATTTTTTGAGGTGGAGTTTCACTCTTGTTGCCCAGGAGTGCAGTGGTTCGATCTCAGCTCACTGCAATCTCCGCCACCCAGGTTCAAGCAGTTCTCCTGCCTCAGCCTCCCGAGTAGCTGGGATTACAGGCATGTGCCACCACGCCTGACTAATATTTTGTATTTTTAGTAGAGACGGGGTTTCACCATGTTGGCCAGGCTGGTTTCAAACTGCTGACCTCAGGTGATCACCCCAACCTTGGCCTCCCAAAGTGCTGGGATTATAGATGTGAGCTACCGTGCCCGGCCATAATATTTAATGTATAGTGAATGCCTAAGATGTGCTAGTTTCCATGCTAAGCATTTAGTATACATTGTATTTAATCCCCTCAAAACTGCTATGAGGAATAACTCTTACTATCCCTATTTTACGGAGAAGGGAACTACAGTAAGATGCAGAGTAACTTGCCCAGCTCTGGGTATTATTGTTCCTTTAAATTTTTGCTGACAAGATCTCTCGCCTGGCTTTAAAAACTTTTAGATACTTTCAAATTTTGACTATTCTCTTCAATATTTGTAAATAACTTTGGTTTATTTGGTTATTCTGTACGAGCTGCGAGGAGGAAGACTTGAACTTTGGTTGCCTAGAGTTTTCCTGAGAACTGTATCTTCTGGTTGTGGTTAGTTAATCCTATGTATTTTGCACATGCCAATATCTCCATAATCTAAATTCTTCAGATTTTAAGAATACTCTCCACCTTTTAGATTCACTTTTGGTGTTTCCTGCATTCCATTTCAATTGGATACACTTAGGCCTGACCTTAAAGGAAAGGGAAAAGAGAAGCTAGTTTTCTCACTCATTGGATAGACATAGCCAGTCTTCTGGCCTCACCAAAACAGCTGAGAGAATGATTGGCCCAAAGCCATTTGGAGAACACTCCATTAACTAGAGGGAGAGAACAAGGAGTATTACTCTCTAAATTGCTGAACTAGGTTTTTCCACCTAATAGATTATGTTAGGAGCAAACAGGCTTTAGGCACAAGTGTTCTTCTCAATCACTGCCATAACTTAGAAGAAACCATAAGAATAAGGTTAAGATTTTTAGAGGACTTGTTGAACCAAGCTGTATAATGGGAGTGCAATTCACGGACTTTTTAAGACTTGGTCAAAGTCTGTATGTTATAGTACTACTATAGGGAAAGATTGGTCTTAATAAGTGAAATTAGAATTATACACATTAAAACAAGGCAGTATCACCTAGTTTACTTGCACCACCTTGTTTTATTTATGTATTTTCTTTCTAAGTTTCTCTGCTTTTATTTCATTTTTGTAAGATCTTTTCAAAAGCCCCACATTTTTTAAACAGTTAAATAACCTTTTCAAGTTATTAGATACATGCCTTATAACAAACACCCTTCTATGCTGAAAGTAGCTTTTAATTTTAAAAAGTTTGAGCCGGGCATGGTGGCTCACACCTGTAATCCCAGCACTTTGGGAGACCGAGGCTGGTGGATCACGAGGTCGGGAGATGGAGACCATCCTGGCTAACACGGTGAAACCCCGTCTGTACTAAAAATACAAAAAATTAGCTGGGCATGGTGGCAGGCGCCTGTAGTCCCAGCTACTCGGGAGGCTGAGACAGGAGAATGGTGTGAACCCGGGAGGCGGAGCTTGCAGTGAGCCAAGATCAAGCCACTGCACTCCAGCCTGGGCGACAGAGTGAGACTCCGTCTCAAAAAAAAAAGAAAGTTTGGCTTTGAGAAATAGCTGAGCTGTTGGTTGATTATTAAGTGATATAATAACAAAAATGGTACTCGCGACTGTATTGGGTGGTATGCTGATAAGTGATTTTTATTTATTTTTATTTTTTGTTTGATAAGTGATTTATAAAAAATTATTATTCAAGCCTTATGTGATGTTAGAATATGTATATTTTTAAAATAATCACCTTGGCTGGGTGTGGTGGCTCATGCCTGTAATTCCAGCACTTTGGGAGGCCGAGGCAGGCGGATCATCTGAGGTTAGGAGTTCGAGACCAGCCTGGCCAATGTGGCAAAACCCCGTCTCTACTAAAAATACAAAAATTAGCTGGGCGTGGTGGCACACATCTGTAGTCCCAGCTACTTGGGTGGCTGAGGCAGGAGAACCGCTTGAACCCGGGAGGCAGAGGTTGCAGTGAGCAGAGATCACACCATTGCACTCCAGCCTGGGTGTCAGAGTGAGATTCCGTCTCAAAAAAAAAAAATAAAATTAAAAAAATAAAATAATCACCTCTACTAAAGCTATATATTTATCAGATGCCCTTTGATGTTTTAATTAGCAGTGATAATTTAATTTTTAAATAATATCTCACCTGCTTTCAAGAAAGGATTTGAAATATGTTTGATAGTCACAAGTACAAACCATTTGTTAAGGTAGGTATCAGAAGCCTTATAGAACTGTGGACTACAGTAATTGTGGCAACTATTTGGCATAAAACAATTTCTAAAGTTTAATGTTACTTTTTATTTTATTTATTTATTTTTTGAGACGGAGTCTTGCTCTGTCTCCCAGGCTGGAGTGCAGTGGCGCAATCTTGGCTCACTGCAAACTCTGCCTCTCGGGTTCACGCCATTCTCCTGCCTCAGCCTCCCGAGTAGCTGGGACTACAGGTGCCCACCACCACGCCCAGCTAATGGCTAATTTTTTTTTTTTTTGTATTTTTAGTAGAGACGGGGTTTCACCATGTTAACCAGGATGGTCTTGATCTCCTGACCTCAGGTGATCTGCCCACCTCGGCCTCCTAAAGTGCTGGGATTACAGGCGTGAGCCACCGCCCCAGCCTAGTGTTACTTTTTTTTAACTGTATCCCTTGGCTTCCTGACAGCCAGAGGGATAAAGGCATATGCAATGGATTATGTGTTTTTATTTTCATAAAGTTATTTAGAAACTTCCAGGCAAAAATCCTAAGAATTTTATGGGTGAGACCTCTAAATAGTGATATCGAATAACATCATGCACAATATAGCAATTTTGTGGGTATTTTTTATATTGACTGATACTTGAGGCATTTGTAAAGGGAGATAAGCCGCTGTGGTCTAAGAATGTTGTTTTCTGGTCTTACTTGATAATGATAAAGCTTTAAAAACATAGCGGAATAGCTTGTCCCTTTTACTGTCTGATATCAATTGTCAAACTACATTTGTTCATTTGTTCTCCAACTTTTAAGCAAACATCCTGACTCTGGCAAGTGAATGTCTGGAGCACAGATGATATTCTGTGTTCTTGACTGAAACAAGAGCCATAGGCTTCTGATACATGATTGGAAATCAATATGCCTGCCTGACTTTCATTCTCCTCCAGGGAAATGGATATTTTGGTCAAGGAGCTGATATATGGAGGATGAATGTGAGCAGGATTAAAATTTTCTGAGTTTTTTTTTTTTTTTTTTTTGAGACAGAGTCTCACTCTGTCACCCAGGCTGGAGTGCAGTGGCATGAACATGGCTCCTAACTCCTGGGCTGAAGCAATCCTCTCACCTCAGTCTCCCCAGTAGCTGCGATCACAGGCACTTGCCACCATGCCTGACTAATTTTTAAATTGTTTTGTAGAGAAGAGGTCTCTTTATGTTACCCAGGCTGGTCTCAAACTCTTGGGCTCAAGCGATCCTCCTGCCTCTGCCTCCCAACCACAGAGTTGTTTAACATAAAACCTAAAAGTGACTCTTTTAGCTTGAAATCTCGCAAAGGGTAGAGCTAGTAGTAAAGAAAGATCTGGGCCGGGCATGGTGGCTCACACCTGTAATCCCAGCACTTTGGGAGGTCAAGGCGGGCAGATCACGAGGTCAAGAGATCGAGACCATCCTGGCCAACATGGTGAAACCCTGTCTCTACTAAAAATACAAAAAATTAGCTGGGCATGGTGGCATGTGCCTGTAGTCCCAGCTACTCGGGAGGCTGGGGCAGGAGAATCACTTGAACCCGGGAGGTGGAGGTCGCAGTGAGCCAAGATTGTCCCACTGCACTCCAGCCTGGCGACAGAGCAAGACTCTGTCTCAAAAAAAAAAAAAAAAAAAAACTGAAAACGTCCCAAAAGTCCCTTGAAATGACCACTGCCTGTTTGTTTTGTTTTGAGACGGAGTCCTGCTCTGTCACCCAGGCTGGAGTGCAGCGGCTTCATCTCCGCATACTGCAACCTCCGCCTCCCAGGTTCAAGCGATTCTCCTGCCTCAGCCCCCCGAGTAGCTGGGACTACAGATGCATGTCCCCATGCCTAATTTTTGTGTTTTTTGGTAGAGACGGGGTTTCGCCATGTTGCCAAGGTTGGTCTCGAAATGGGGAGCTCAGGCAGTCTGCCTGCCTTGGCCTCCCAAAGTGCTGGGATTACAGGCATGAGCCACTGCGTCCAGTCTTAAAAAAGGTTTATCCTAAACTAGTGCATTTTCTTTTTTGCTCTGGCTGCCAGGAATCTCAGCTTCCCTGATTTTAATTGGTTTCTAGTTTGATTTTTTTTTCACTTGCTTTTATTTTTCTTGCTTTACAATATAAACTAACCCCATTTGTCTTTTCTTGCTTTTGAGATGAGGGTCTTCCTGTGTTGTCCAGGCTAGACTTGAACTCCTGGGCTCAAGCAGACCTCCTGCTTCAGCCTCCTGAGTAGCTGGGATTACAGGCATGTGCCACCACTCCCAGCTCCCTTTCATCTTGGGTTAGAAAGGAATAAATAAGTAATTATCTCCTATGTCAGCTTCTTCTGGCAATAGAATTGCCTCTGCCAGTTTTCATATAAGTCCCTTTTGGAGTTCTCCTTGAAGTTTTGTTTGGGGAGAGAAGGGTGGGTAAAAGTGATCTTGACAGAAATAGGACAGTAGGTAGTTCCTGAAGCCACACAGAAGATAGTGCTTAGAGTGAGATAGAAGTATGGATCTTTTATTTAATGACTCTATTGCCTTTTGATTTGAACTGAAGTTTTCTCTTGTTCAATAGGTATTGTCAGCCATTCTGATCTACTTGTGTATATACACACATATGCCTCTACTTCACCTAGAGGATTAATTGGGAATATAGTGTTGTTTGAGGTATCACTAAGGTGATTTTTAAAAATTTTTAAATTATTTTCTTTTTTTTTTAAACCTGGCGAACAGGAAGAGGTGATTTTTTTTTTCTAGATGATAGGTTTTACTTGGTAGAGACCCAAGTATGGGCATTGAAACTTTTGTGGTAAAATATAGCCCTACTTCATACTTAGAGTAAATTCCTATGGAGTTACTTAGTAACTGGACCAGAGTACAGTTAACAGAATGAGGGCAAGGACCACATTTTATTCACCATTGTTTCCCTAGCACCTAGTACAGTGATGAGCATATGAACATTTAATATTTACTGGGTAAATTGCCAATATGGTAGAGGTGGTACTGTCTTCTGTTAAAGTGTCATTATAGAACAGTAGTGATTCACTCCTTATGATATTTCTACTTCTTTTGCTATTTATGGACTCTGTAACAGTAATAGGTAATGCATCAAATTTTATGTACATCACATGTACCTATATGAAATGAGATACAGGCCACCTGCTAAAATTATGGTCCGGTTATTTGTAAGTACTTTAGACTAACACGTGCCAACCATTTCATGCATCTTTTTCATGTCTGTCACATGGCAATATTAGAAAATATTACCATAGAAAATGGCAATATTTGTATAGTGCACTGGAGTAAACTGAGGCAGTGAACTGCTTCTGGTATAGAGGCTCCTTCAGAGGATCTCCTGAAGCCTGGGTGATCAATATCCACATGTAGCTGTAACCATTCACAGCATACTAGTAGGGAAGCTGTTCTTCTTAGACCTTATTGTCTATAGAAGTATAGTAAAGTCATCCCTCAATATCCACAGGGGATTTGTCCCAAGACCAAATCTGCAGATATGAAATAGTGTAATATAAATATAAAAAAATATATATATATATATATATATATATATATATATATATATATTTGATATGGAGTCTTGCTTTGTCACCCAGGCTAGAGTGCAGAGGCACGATCTCTGCTCACTGTAATCTCTGCCTCCCAGGTTCAAGCAATTTTCCTGCCTCAGCCTCCTGAGTAGCTGGGACTACAGGCACCTGCCACCACGCCCAGCTAATTTTTTTTTTTTTGAGACGGAGTCTCACTCTCTTGCCCAGGCTGGAGTGCAGTGGCATGATCTCGGCTCACTGCAACCTCTGCCTCCTGGGTTCAAGTGATTCTCCTGCCTCAACCTCCCGAGTAGCTGGGACTACAGGCATGTGCCACCATGCACGGCTAATTTTTATACTTTTAGTAGAGATGGGGTTTCACTATGTTGGCCAGGCTGGTCTTAAACTCCTGACCTCAGGTGATCCACCCATCTCGGCCTCCTAAAGTGCTGGGATTACAGGCATGAGCCACCATACCCTAATTTTTTTTATTTTCAGTAGAAATGGGGTTTTACCATGTTGACCAGGCTGGTCTTAAACTCCTGACCTCAGGTGATCCGCCCACCTCAGCCTCCCAAAGTGCTGGGATTATAGGCATGAGCCATCACGTCCGGCCATATGAAATAATCTATGCGCATGCTCCCTTATACTTTATTTTTATTTATTTATTTATTTTTTGTAGAGATTGGGTCTCACTGTATTACCCAGGCTGGTTTCGAACTCCTGGGCTCAAATGATCCTCCTTCTACCCTGCCCCCCCTCCCCAAAGTGCTGAGCCACCATGCCAGGCCCTCCCATATATTTTATTTTATTTTATTTTATTTTATTTTTGACACAGAGTCTCACTCTGTCACCCAGGCTGGAGTGCAGTGGTGTGATCTCAGCTCACTGCAACCTCCGCCTCCTGAGTTCCAGCAATTCTCGTGCCTCAGCCTCCCGAGTAGCTGGGACTACAGGCGCCTGCCACCATGCCCTTCTAATTTTTGTATTTTTAGTAGAGATACATGGTTTCGCCATGTTGGCCAGGCTGGTCTCGAACTCCTGACTTCAAGTGATCCACCCACCTTGGCCTGCCAAAGTGCTGGGATTATAGGCGTGAGCCACTGCGCCCAGCCCTGCCATATACTTTAAATCATCTCTAGATTACTTATAATACTTAATACAATATAAATACTATGTAAATAGTTGTTATACTGTATTTAGAAAATAATGACAAAGAAAAAAATCTGTACATGTTCAATACAGGTGCAATTTTTTCTCTAAATATTTTCAATCCACACTTGGTTGAATCCATAGATGTGGAACCTATGGATATGGAGGGCTGACAGTACAGTGGTTTAAAATCTATTTCATGTTGTCTTTCTTTCCTCATCGTAGTGTGGAAATTGGTGAAAGTGTACGTGGAGAGGATGTCTACATCGTTCAGAGTGGTTGTGGCGAAATCAATGACAATTTAATGGAGCTTTTGATCATGATTAATGCCTGCAAGATTGCTTCAGCCAGCCGGGTTACTGCAGTCATCCCATGCTTCCCTTATGCCCGGCAGGATAAGAAAGATAAGGTAGGAGCAGAATCTTATTTTTTTGAGCAGAGGAAGCAGGAGCACTTGCCCCAAATCACAAATAAATTCCAAAATTATCAAATATATATTTAGGGGGAATTTAAAAAAATCCCCTTTTCTTAGGTATTACCCTATCTTCAAAACAATAGAAATATAATTGGTTTGTATAAAGCAACACATTTGTAGTCTGTATTTTATTACAGTGATACATATATAACTTTCAGTTAGCTCACTGGTATTTTTAATTGTATCAGTAAGACTAAGCACCAACTCCTCTGGAGTACTGGAGTATATTTTTAAAATTATGGTAGATCCTCTCAGAGTGTAAGACTGGGATCCTAGTTGTGACCTCTTCATAAAACTTGAAGTCTGTTATATGAATATTTGATCTGATAGATGATAGATAGATAGATAGATAGATAGATAGATAGATAGATAAACTATATATATCTCTCACCTTATCGTGGTATATTAGAGGATAAGGCATATACATAAAACTTTGCAAGTCTATTGTAATTAATGCCCAATTTTACACACAATGCCTCGAAGAAGGTCAGATATTTTTATTCCAACAGAGTATAAAGTAAACGGCATGGGCCAGGTGCGGTGGCTCACGCCTGTAATCCTAGCACTTTGGGAGGCCGGGGCGGGAGGATTGCCTGAGCTCAGGAGTTTTGAGACCAGCCTGGGCAACACTGTGAAACCCTGTCTCTACTAAAATACAAAAGAAATTAGCCAGGCGTGGCGCTGCGTGCCTGTAGTCCCAGCTACTTGGGAGGCAGAGGCAGGAGAATTGCTTGAAACCGGGAGGCGGAGGTTGCAGTGAGCTGAGATCATGCCACTGTACTCCAGCTTGGACGATAGAGCAAGACTCTGTCTCTATAAAAAAAAAAAAAGGCATGGACTTTGCTATTTTACAGTGCAGCAAGTATGTTTTATTTGAGGAGTTCATAGTTGTTGGAAAGTTGACTTCCAGATGAGTAAGTAGTGATGTGATTTACAAAGGAAACTATAATATCTATTCTGTGATGTATCTTCAAACCTTGACATGTTAGGTGTTAAAGGTTTACATATGTATGTGTTGAAAGAGATTTTAATAAAATTATTTTTTAAAGTCTGCCTAGTTTGAATAATTGAGCATTGGAAACACTTGAATAGGATGAAAATGTGTACATTAAGAAAACAAAAGTTAGGAAGGTATTTTCTTTATTGATAAGTGTATCCTGATTTGGAATAGTGATGTTCCACTTAATATTTGTTCTGAATTATGATCCACTTAAAGTCAATGGCCATGTCTCCTTCTATGAATTTCTGGGTACCATAGTGCCTTTAACATAGTAGGTACACAATAAATAGTTTCTTGAGTAAATGAATTGTTTTTCAAATTGGCTTTTTGGTTTTCTTTTCTTTCCTCCCCTCTATTTAGAGCCGGGCGCCAATCTCAGCCAAGCTTGTTGCAAATATGCTATCTGTAGCAGGCGCAGATCATATTATCACCATGGACCTACATGCTTCTCAAATTCAGGTATCAGTGGAAGTTAAATACTGGTGTTTGAAAGGTGGGAGGAAAGGACTGATGATGCTGAAGACCGCAGAGAAGCCAAAAATTATGCCCAAGTACATCTGAAATAAACTAGATATCAACAACATTTTAAATGTGTTCACCTTAAGCATACTTCATGATCTTAGTCATTTCAGGTGGTTAGATAGGGAGGCAGTCTAGTTTTATGGGAAGAGCATAGGCCTTGGGATCAGAACCACTTTGAATAAAGGCTCTGGTATTTACTAGCTTTGTAAGCTTGGGAAGGTTACTTAATTTCTCTGAACATATACTTTTTCATTATTGTGAGTGTAAAACATTAAATTCATATTATAATGCCTGGCCCATGACAGATACTCATAGATAGGAGCTGTTATTATCATTCTTATTCCCCTTGAATATTCATGGAGTACAGTGGCACGATCTTGGCTCACTGCAACCTCTGCCTCAGTTCAAGCGGTTCTCCTGCCTCAGCCTCCCAAGTAGCTGGGATTACAGGCACCCAACACCAGGCCCAGCTAACTTTTTTGTACTTTTAGTAGAGATGGGGTTTCACCATGTTGGCCAGGCTGGTCTCGAACTCCTGACCTCAAGTGATCTGCCCGCCGCAGCCTCCCAAAGTGCTGCGATTACAGGCATGAGCCACCATGCCTGGCCTCATGGTCTTAAATTTAGAGCCACAGATATTGGAGCTACTTTCCAGCATAAACCCAAAGTAAGGGGGGTGGAATACCACCTTTATTTTATATTTTTTCAAGGAGATTTTTCAAATCATTATCATTTCAAGCTTGTGGGAATTCAGTGAAGTACATTGGACAGGGACTGTACTCCTTTTATGGAAAGGAATGACTTAATTGAGAAATACAACTAATTTGTATCAACTAGAATTAGAACACAGATCTCCTGATTTCTAATTATTCATTGTGACTATTTATCATAAGTAGCTTCCATTAAGTTTATATACCATAGCACCTCTAACTGGTTCATCCATTAGCTTTTACTCCTTAACAAATCGGTCCAACATGTAGTGGCATAAAGCAGTATTTACTAACTCACTGAGTCTGCATGTTGACTGGGCAGTTCTTAATGGTTTTGTCTGAACTTAGCCGTTCTTTACAAGGGCTCACTTACGTTCCTATGTTCAGTTGTGGGTTGACTGAGGGCTGGCTTTGCTGATCTTGGCTGGGCTCTCTCACATAGCCCAGATTCAAGGAGGCTTTTATAATCTACCACACTGGGCCTGCCTTCCCATCAGTTTGAATGTTGCAGTAAGACATTCTCTGAGCAAGTTACTACTTTGTGTTTGGCACTTATAAATGGAAGAGAAGAAAAGTGAAGCAAAACTGATCCAGCTTCTTTCTACAGGGCTTTTTTGATATCCCAGTAGACAATTTGTATGCAGAGCCGGCTGTCCTAAAGTGGATAAGGGAGAATATCTCTGAGTGGAGGAACTGCACTATTGTCTCACCTGATGCTGGTGGAGCTAAGAGGTATGGTTGAAATTAGTATTGTTCCCAATGTACTGGGAAAATCTTTCAGATGGTTGTGTCACAAAGTGAAGTTTTTCTATCCAAGTGGCAGTTTTTAAGTATTTTTGAATGGGTGTAAGTAGCTAGCACATGGGTTGAATATAGTTTTACCCTCTCCTCTTTTACTGTCTTCAGTTACTACTCGGAAGACAAGACAGAAAAGGGGTCCTAAATCATCATATTATGGATTTGACTATAACTTTCGAGTAACTAGGCGCTACAGAGCTAGCAATACAGCTATAAACCTTTTGGGAAGGGTAGAAAATGTGGTTTTCTAATGAATAGCAGCTGCTATTGAACCACATATTGGTGGACAAATTCGCTTTTACACTCCTCTTACAGTGCTGTTGGTTAGATCATTTTGATCCTTGGGATTAAAATATTAAGCAGGAAGGAAAGTAAAGTGTGACATTTTTATTTAAAGCCAAGATCTTAACATTTTAAACAAACTGATTGCCAGGGATTGCCAGTTAACAGTGCTTTGCAGCTCACATGGTGCAGAGTAAGAGCTCTTGATTTCCTTAGTGGATTACTCGTTAGTCATGCATTCAAAAGTGTGACACATGTTCTTCTTATTGTGGAAATAGAATGAAGAGCTACAAAACACAGATGATTAGGAAGAGCTAATTCAGAACTTTCTAAAAGCCATTCAAATCTTCAATGACTGTTTCTCAACAACCTCTTTTATTTCAGTAACTTCAACAGAACTGATAAGCTGAGAACTTGAGTTCTGTTATCCAGCCAGATATATGGGTTGGTGAGTCCCATGTAATTGCTAGTTACCATCTGTAATGCTAGAGACAGCCTAAGAAACATCCCCCCAACTAGTAGTTGTCATATTTAATTTGTTGGTCATTATTTTCATATCTTTCTATGGGACTTAGAAAATAGTCACATTTGAAATAGGCAGGATTTTCTTTCCAAAGGTGGGTATAGGAAAACTGCCTTTAGTAGACAACTTATTGCTACCTGATTTTTTTTTTCATTATCATTGTCTTATAGTAATGGAGTATTTTCCAGTTGAGTGTCTATCACTTCTGCCTTGGCAGGGTTTGGGGAGTAGGTAGAGATCCCTGTGTGATATTCATTTGTACAGTAGTTCTCTCCTCAAAAGGTGTAGAGAGTTACTTTTTCTAGCCCTTTTTATGCTTTGTTGGTCACTGAATTTGTTGGCCTTTGAGTATGTTTGGTTTGGGATACTTGAACTAATTGATCATGCATTTGCCTTGGATAAGTAATCATTCCAAGCAAATTGGTTACCATTGATGTTATGTGCTTATGCAGCAGTAATGGAGAGTACAGGGTATGGTTGGTTTAGATCAAGGTACAAATGTTACCTAGATTATGGTTCAAACCTTATTATGTGGTCACAGGTTCTCACTTATCCAGCAAAAACTCATGTGACCATAGTCACAAGAGAAACAGGACAAAATGCTATAGTTTGTTCAGTTCTACATTAAAAAACAGGACAAATCCCCAAGCACGGGCTGCTTCACACATGATGGAGATGGCACAGTGGAGCACGGACAGACATGCCACTGGGGCAGCTCACTGTCATTTACACTGAATAGATTTTTGTTTGAATTATGTGGTACTTTGTCAAAAGACAAATTTGTCTTCTATCCCACCTAGTCTGGTTTATTTTCTCTTGTAATAAGAAAAATAAGAATTCTCTTTGATTAGAAGATACTTTAGACCGAATGGTGAGATGCCCAGCTTGTCCGGGTAATTGGTATAACTTTCTGTCTAGCAACTGTGAAAGAAACTCCCAAGCTTGGTGTCCAGGTACAGTTGACAGTGACAGTTGATAGATGTTTTGCCAACAGCACTGAGGGAAGTGATGAGGGCACAGGCATTGGAACAGGCTGGATGCTGCTCCTCTCCTGCCAGTCAGGTTATCTTCTCACCACATCCCCAGTCACGGGTCTTCCATGATGGGAACTGGGACAGTCTGTGTACTCCTGGCATTAGTTAATTCTTTCCTCATTCCTTCTGCTGCCAATCCATTAAATAAATGTGCGTGTCAGCGTTATACTGCTTCCCAGGACTGGTGAGGGTGTCTGTCCTCTACCCAGAATGAATACTCATCTAAGTTTGATCAGTACATTCATAAGCTTCTGTTGAGATATGGAGGCATTGGTTTATAAAACCCAGTTTGTGATATTTGCCTTTGAGAAGTCAGTCAATGATAGTTGCTTTCTTTCTTCCAGCCCTGGGAAGTATTGGTTTCAAGGAGTATTCTCCTCCCCAAAACAAGCCCATTCTTTAGTCCATTTCTTTTTTTCTTTTTTTTTGTTTTGAGACAGAGTCTCGCTCTGTCACCCAGGCTGGAGTGCAGTGGCGCGATCTCAGCTCACTGCAAGCTCCAGCTCCCGGGTTCACGCCATTCTCCTGCCTCAGCCTCCCGAGTAGCTGGGACTACAGGCACCCGCCACCATGCCCGGCTAATTTTTTGTATTTTTAGTAGAGATAGGGTTTCACTGTGTTAGCCAGGATGGTCTCTATCTCCTGACCTTGTGATCCGCTCACCTCGGCCTCCCAAAGTGCTGGGATTACAGGCGTGAGCCACCGCCCCTGGCCTCTTTAGTCCATTTCTTTTGTCTTAGAAGCCGCACATACATATGAACACCCTCTGTTTTGCAGAGTGACCTCCATTGCAGACAGGCTGAATGTGGACTTTGCCTTGATTCACAAAGAACGGAAGAAGGCCAATGAAGTGGACCGCATGGTGCTTGTGGGAGATGTGAAGGATCGGGTGGCCATCCTTGTGGATGACATGGCTGACACTTGTGGCACAATCTGCCATGCAGCTGACAAGTAAGTGTGGATTGATGGGGCTGGTAGTTAGAAGGAAAAAGCTAGCAATTGCTGTCTGAATGTCTTCAGCCTGCTGATTCCTTTTGGAACCAAATTGAGGGGATAGGTAACTTTGTGAGATTTTTATCACCCAAGGCTTAAATTATAATACATAGAAATTGTTGAGTACTCTTATTTTTTTCAGATTTTCTTATTTTTTTAAATTTATATTGTACTAAGCTACATATAACACAATTTGCCATTTTAACTATTTTAAGTGTACAATTCAATGACATTAACTATATTCACAGTTAGACAACCATCGCCTGATTACCGAAGTTTTTTGATCACCCTGAGTATGCTACATGCGATTGTTTTTTGTTTTAACGAGTTAAAATAAAAATCCTGAGCAGACAGGCGTGTATGCTCATATTTTTATTTTACCTAAGCTGGAACCCTTGATCTTACTTCTCGACTGTCTGTTTTACTGGCTGCTTCTGCTACTGTTCATTATTACTTCTTTTTTTCACTCTAATCCCGTGATAGGTTAATGTTTATATTACTTGTCATCTCTTGCCTGCAGTGTTCTAAATTGCCTCCCCACTCTGTTCTCCACTGCCAGTCACCGTTCTCTCACCTCCCCACTCCATCTCTCCATGCTTGCTAATCTTCCTGCAACTGAAGCTCGATCCCATCACTCTTTAAGATTTTAAGTGGCCCCTCATTACTAACAATCCAAGCCACTATGAGCAGCATTGTTTCTTAGAATGGTATTTTTACTTCTATTTTTATTTTGAGACATGGTCTCACTCTGTTACCCAGGCTGGAGTGCAGTAGTACAATTACGGCTCACTGCAGTCTTGAAATCTCGGGCTCAAGAAATCCTCCTGTCCCAGACTCCCGAGTAGCTGGGACTACAGGCAAGTGCCACCACACCTGGGTAATTATTTATTATTATTATTTTTTTTTTTTTAGAGACGGAGTCCCACTATGTTGCCCAGGCTGTCTTTGAACTCCTGGGCTCAAGCAATTCTCCCACCTCAGCCTCCCAAAGTGCTGGGATTTCAGCTGTGAGCCACAGCACCCAGCCCTGAGAATGGTTTTTTTAAACTTTCTTGTGTCTGTGCCTTGCACAGTGCCTGGCACATAATAGGTGCTAAAAAAAAAATTGGGGTGCTGAATGATTCTTGGTTTGGGATCCTGGAGTAAACATTCATAAAACCCATTTCATCCTTGTACAAGTAAGGGAATACTAGTCGCTATAACAGATCAACTCCCTAACATGATAGTTTCCTTCTTGTCCATGGCACACTCCAATGCAAGTGTTCTTGTTGGACTCATTTTTTCTAAGCAATAGTTAGGAGCTCAGATTCTTTCAGTCTTTGATGCTGTATCTTTAACATGGGGTTTCCAAGATTACCTTGGAAGACATTTCAATTTTGGCCAGCCAGAAAAGGAAAAGGACACAGAGGATCACCCCTGGATGATTTTTGTTAAGTCCAACCAAAAACTGATGTACGTTGTGTCTGCCCACATTTTAATAGCCAGAATTAAGCCACATGGCCACACTAAACTATATGAGGGAGGCTGGGAAATGTAGTTCAGCTATATGCCCAGAAAGAAGAGGAAGTGGATTTTGTTAAGTGCAGCAGTCTGTGCCAGAGTCCTTTTACACTAATTCAGACCTATTCAGATAAGTTCTTAGTGCAGTTCTTTCTCGATATGGACTGAATTGTGTCCTCCCCAGATTCATATAATGTTAAGGCCTAACCCCAATGTGATGGTATTTGGAGTTACCTTGAGGGGCACGTATTTAGGATTAGATGAGGTCACTAGGGCAGAGCCCTTACAATGGGATGAATGCCCTTACAAGAAGAGAATGCTGGAGAACTGGCCAGCGTTTCCCCATGCGCACGCATGCGCGCACACACACACTCACACTCGCACACAAAGAGGTCATCTGAGCACACAGCAAGGTGGTGGCCACCTACAAGAGAAGAGGCCTCAGCATGACACCTACTTTGTCTGCACCTTGATCTTGGACTTTAAGCCTCCAGAACTGTGAAAAGTTTGTTTCTGTTATTTAAGCCATCCATTCTATGGTATTTTCTTTTCCTGAAAAAACATTTTCCCCTAACCCACTGTGCATTATAATTTTTTTTATTTTTTTTTTCATATGGTATTTTGTTGTGGAAGCCTAAGCAGGCTAATATACTCCTCCCTGACTAAAATTCTGCAATGACAAGTAAGATGAATCCAAATCAACATTTTTTCCCTCTAGACTTCTCTCAGCTGGAGCCACCAGAGTTTATGCCATCTTGACTCATGGAATCTTCTCCGGTCCTGCTATTTCTCGCATCAACAACGCATGCTTTGAGGCAGTAGTAGTCACCAATACCATACCTCAGGAGGACAAGATGAAGCATTGCTCCAAAATACAGGTGAGGATGAGATTTGTGCAAAACAAGACTTTTCTAAGTGTTTAGGAGGTGCTTACTTACGTTGAATTAGGTCTCTGGATTCTGAAGATACCTTTCTTTGGTCTGAAGGATTTAGTCTTGTCATCAGAATTTGTGATCCAAAAGTTAAAAATCACCTGTTTCTTTTCCTTTTTTTTTTTTCTTTTCAAACTGACAAGCCTTGGGAAAATCACCTGTTTAAAAGTTTAAATTGCTAGACCTCAGAGTCTCTAGAAGATGGAGCCTAAGATTTAACATTTTAACAGGCTCTCCCAGTGATTCTGATGCAAATTAAAGTTTTCAAGTCCATACTTTACAGTATGTGTTTATCTAACTCTTAACTATCGGCCCCTATAGATATAATGTGAAACCTTTAAACTGATTGTACACTTCTACCAAGTTTAGTGTTTCTCAGTGTGCTCTGGACTTAAGGTTCTTATTAAAATGTAGATTCCTTTGCTCCATCTAAGACCTATAAAACCAGAGGTCCTGGAACCAGTATTTTATTTTTTTTTTTATTTTTTTTTATTTTTTGAGACGGAGTCTTGCTCTGTCCCCCAGGCTGGAGTGCAGTGGCGCAATCTCGGCTCACTGCAAGCTCCGCCTCCCGGGGTTCACGCCATTCTCCTGCCTCAGCCTCCCGAGTAGCTGGGACTACAGGCGCCCGCCAACACGCCCGGCTAATTTTTTGTATTTTTAGTAGAGACGAGGTTTCACCGTGTTAGCCAGGATGGTCTCGATCTCCTGACCTCGTGATCCGCCCGCCTCGGCCTCCCAAAGTGCTGGGATTACAGGCTTGAGCCACCGCGCCCGGCCGGAACCAGTATTTTAAAGTAATTCCCCAAGTAATTGTTAGACACTAAAGTTTGAGTGCTCTTGCACTAAAAGAACAAGGCCTTGCTTAATTAAAAATGTTCACATTAATCTATGAGCTTTTTGAAATTAATATGTGTAATTGGAGGATTATCGTCATTCTTTTTTTTGAGATAGGATCTTGCTCTGTTGCCCAGGCTGGGGTGCGCAATCAAAGCTCACTGCAGCCTCAACTTTGCAGGCTCAGGCAATCATCCTGTCTCAGCCTCCCAAGTAGCTGGGATCACAGGCATGCACCACCATGCCCAGCTAATTTTTTTGATATTATGTGTAGAGACGGGGTCTCCCTATGTTGCCCAGGCTGGTCTCAAACTCCTAGCCTCAAGCTATCCTCCTGTGTCAGCCTCCCAAAGTGCTGAGATTACAGGTGATATCATTCTTAAGGATTTTTTTTCAACTTAGTCTTTTTTTTTTTTCATTCATAAGGTTTTTTTGTTTGTTTGTTTTTTGTTTTTGAGATGGAGTTTCACTCTTGTTGCCTAGGCTAGAGTGCAATGGTGCGATCTTGGCTCACCGCAACCTCTGCCTCCCGGGTTTAAGTGAGTCTCCTGCCTCAGCCTCCTGAGTAGCTGGGATTACAGGCATGCGCCACCATGCCTGACTGATTTTGTATTTTCAGTAGAGATGGGGTTTCTCCATGTTGCCCAGGCTGGTCTCGAACTCCTGACCTCAGGTGATCCGTCCACCTCGGTCTCCCAAACTGCTGGGATTACAGGCGTGAGCCACCACGCCCAGCCTATTCGGAAGGATTTTTAAATGCGAACCCACCACCATTTTTTTTTAGACAGGGTCTCACTCTGTTGCCTAAGCTGGAGTGCAGTGGCCTGATCTTGACTCAACCGCAGCCTCAAACTCCCAGGCTCAAGCAATCCTCCTACCTTAGCCTCCCAAGTAGCTGGGACTACAGGCATACACCACCACCACGCCTGGCTAATTTTTGTTTTATTGTAGAGACAGAGTTTCACCATATTGCCCAGGCTGGTCTCAAACTCCTGGGCTCAAGTGATCCTCCCACCTTGACCTCCCGTAGTGCTGGGATTACAGGTGTGAGCCACAGTGCCCAGCCATTTTGATGAACCAGAGTCAGTGTTTTTTCTCAATTAGCATTTCGACTCTTTCCTAAGTGGCTGTTTTGTTTTGTTTTGTTGTTTTGAGACAGAGTCTCGCTCTGTCACCCAGGCCGGAGTGCAGTGGCATGATCTTGGCTCACCACAACCTCCACCTCCCGGGTTCAAGCAATTCTCATGCCTCAGCCTCCCGAGTAGCTGGGATTACAGGCATGCGCCACACCATGCTTGGTTAATTTTTGTATTTTTAGTAGAGATGGGGTTTCATCATGTTGGCCAGGCTGGTGTCCAACTCCTGGCCTCAAGTGATCTGCCCGCCTTGGCCTCCCAAAGTGCCAGGATTAACAGGTGTGAGCCACCGTGCCCAGCCCTAAGTGGCTATCTTAAAAATGTTATGAAGAATAGCTGAGTGCAGCCTCATGACAGGGAAACAGCACAGTGTTGCAGTTTTAAGAGGAAGGGCACTTGCCTGGCTGCTCATCAGTGTCTGCAAATTGGCCAGTCATCTCTGACCATATGATAGTAACATGATTTCCTTTGCCTTTCTAGGTGATTGACATCTCTATGATCCTTGCAGAAGCCATCAGGAGAACTCACAATGGAGAATCCGTTTCTTACCTATTCAGCCATGTCCCTTTATAATAGAGTAACTTCAGAGGCTTTTTGAGAATAAAATCCACCCCACCCTTGTTTCCCCTTGGTATTTGATGACAAATTCAGCAGAAGACCCGGCTTGCTCCAGTGTAGCTTTCTACATCCCACATCAGGTATATTAGAGCTTATCCGAACTGGGGAAAGACGGATTGAGATTAACTGCTGGGACTTCCTACCTGCATTATCTCATTCTGGCTTCCTTAATAATTCTGTGAGCCTTGCAGCTTTAACTATAGCTCAGCTGCTGCAAGATTTCAGACTTTTGAGGATGTTGTATGAGGGTGTTTGACTGTGACTGGGGAAGCTCAGACTACTTTGCATGTGAATGCTTCAGGGTTTTCTTTGTTGAGAACAACTAGCAACAAAGGCAACCCATGTGTGAACAGTTCTCCCCAAGGTCTATGCTAAATTATAGCAAGAGCCCTGGGCAACCCCAAACCTAGTCCTGGTAGCTGAGCACCCTGTAAGGCAGGAGCAGGCAGCTCGGCTTGAGCAGACATTGGGTGGGGGGTGGAGGGTGGTTGAGGGGGGAGGCAGCACAGTGCAGCAAATGTTTCTTGGGAGGAAGAAGCCTGATCCATCACCATCTGCTTGACTATGTAGCTTGGATTCTCCTTTGTACCTATCCCTTTCAATTTGGCTTTACCTTCATCTATCTTGATCCTTTCCTGGCCAAATATCCTCTTGGGCCCAAATGAACATTGTACCATAGTCTTCTGGAAAGCAAACATGCTTCCTGCTATGTAATTGCTAACATTCACATTAGATGATGTGCTGTAGCTTTTTCTTCCTTAGCCTACTGCCACTGAGGCAGTAGGTTTTAGGTGGTATCGTAGTGCCTTTTGATTAATTTAAGTATTTAATTTTCATCTTCCTTCTTTGGATCTATTTGGCCTCTCGAACTGAGATTCCTGTTAAAAAAGATTGATGTTATTGTCTCTTGTAGAGGAAACTAATAAAGTGTGTGTACCTGTGTGATTTGGGGTCTGTATCATAATCTGTACTGATCTCTCTGCTAAAGGTTTGGTTTAGATAGATGTCTTGCTGTCCAATGATAGCTCTTATTTGTTTCCAAACTACGTTAGCTTCATTGTTAAACCAAGAGAAGACATTGGCAGCAGTTTTATTCACTGTAAGACTAAGCTGTCTGGAGTTTACTGAGAATGTGATAAGAGTGTAATTCTGTGCAGTATACCTAAATTATAGCATGTATAATGTCTGGTGGATCTCTGGTTCTTATTCCTGAAGATCCAAATTAGGTATTTCCTTATGGGAGGAGAGTTTCTGTGATTTATTCATTTTGAACTAATTTTGCCAAATGTGATCATTTCCCTCCATTCATCAGTAATTGACATATGTTTGCACTTTCTTTTTTTTTTTTTTTTTTTTGAGATGGAGTTTCATTCTTGTTGCCCAGGCTGGAGTGCAATGGCGCAATCTTGGCTCACTGCAGCCTCTGCCTCCCAGGTTCAAGCAATTCTCCTGCTCAGCCTCCTGAATAGCTAGAATTTACAGGCATGTGCCACCATGCCCAGCTAATTTTATATTTTTAGTAGAGATGGGGTTTCACCATGTTGGTCAGGCTGGTCTTGAACTCCTGACCTCAGGTGATCTGCCCGCCTCAGCCTCCCAAAGTGCTGGAATTACAGGCGTGAGCCAGCGTGCCTGGCTGGGCATTTACTTTCATCCGTTCTAAATAATAACTATTTTGAGAAGGTCAATGTGCAAAATTTAAGGATGAATTATTATGCATTCCAAAATTTTAAGTTTCCTTCTTTCTTTCCTTTCTCTTTTTTCTTTCTTTCCCTTTATCTCTCTTTCTTCCTTTTTCTTTCCTTCCTTCTCTTTCTCTCTCTCTCTCTCTCTTTCTGTCTGTCTGTCTTTCATCTTTCTCTTGCTATGTCACCCAGGCTGGAGTGCAGTGGCTCGATCTTGGCTCACTGCAACCTCCACCTCCTGGGTTCAAGTGATTCTCCTGCCTCAGCCTCCAGAGGGATTACAGGTTATCTGGAATTACAGGTGTGCACCATCACGCCTAGCTAATTTTTGTATTTTTAGTAGAGACAGGGTTTTGCCATGTTGCTCAGGCTGGTCTCAAACTCCTGGCCTCAAGTGATCCGCCCACCTTGGCCTCGCAAGGTGCTCGGATTACAGGCATGAGCCACCATGGCGGCCTTAAGTGAGTTTCTTGGCCCATCATCAAATAAGGGTGCTCTTTTACTTTGGGAAGCTACATGGCTACAGAGCTTCATGAAGAGTGCTTCCTTATTTGTGAAGCCCAGGTCTACTTTTTTTATTTTGTTTTTGCTTTTGTTGGATATCGGGATATCTATTTTACAGCTAGCTCTTTGATAAAAGTGATTCAAGAGGGACTAAAGTATACTGTGAAATGTGTGCCTCTAACCCTCTAGACCTCTTTAATCTCAGATCTTTGCTCTGGGAGAAGCTGATGTGAAGCACCAATGCCTTCACTTGCTCATCATGCTATTTCCTAAAGTATTGGATCAGTGGGTCAGGTCTCATTGTTACAGAATATTTTGACATTAAGATCTCTCTTGTGGGCCCCTTTGGGTCATTCATTTCCTAGGATGAGGTTTTGAGATTATTCAAAAAAGGCCCAGTCCCCAACTTTGATCCCTTTCAAAGCAGTTCTGTTTTTTGTTTTTGTTTTTGTTTTTTGAGAATCGCTCTGTTGCTCAGGCTGGAGTGCAGTGGCATGATCTCGGCTCACTCCAACCTCCACCTCCCGGGTTCATGTGATTTTCCTGTCTCAGCCTCCCAAGTAGCTGGCTAATTTTTGTATTTTTAGTAGAGATGGGGTTTTACCATGTTGTCCAGGCTGGTCTCGGACTCTCGACCTCAGGTGATCCACCTGCCTCGGCCTCCCAAAGTGCTGGGATTACAGGCGTGAGCCACGGTGCCTAGCCTCAAAGCAGTTCTTGACTGTGGGGAATAGTAGCAGGAGCAGACCTGCCAGGGCATGAGGAGGAGGCAGCACCAAAGCTAAGTGGAGTTGCAGCGAGCACAGTTGACAAGAAACTCTAGTTGTGATAGCGACATGATTGCCCTTGAACACCTGTCTGAAGAATGGAGGTACAGACTAAAGCAAGGGTAGGAGGCTGGCTCTGTTTCCTGACCTAATGTAATGGCTGCTTTTCACACATAGAATGTTTACTCAACATCTCTATGAGTGGTGGTCCCCAGGGCAGTAATGCAAAGCTTCCTCTCCTCAGCCTCACTTCAAGTTTTTTGTAAGGGAGGTGCCTCCAATAACCAGATTCCCTTCTAGAGGTCTCTTTGTTCTCCCCCACACTGAGAACTAGTAAGGATGAGATGGCAGGAGGGCATGGCAATAGGAAAATGATGCTTTTCTGGGATTTCAGGCTTTTTATGATTTTAATGCCTTCAGGTTGTTAAGGGCTACATGCGATTAATATACAAGTTAACACTTTTAGCAGAAAACACTTGGTATCCAAATCTGGAAAGAAGACCAGGACTAGCAGCCCCAACTTAGATGAAAAAAATCTTTTATAGAGGCACCAACTTAGGGAGTTGCTGAGCTTTTTCTCTGGTCCTGAGAATGCAGGGAGGTGAGGGGGTATGACATAGAATGGATGCTGCTGTTTGAAACAAGTGGCTTCTGTCTTGGCAGGGGTGGTTTAAAAAGCAAGAGTGCTACAGCCAGAGATTCTCCCTCTGCTTTGCCTCCACTGTGTTTGGAGGCTTGTTTTTCTCTTGCAGATTTTTTTTTTTTTACCACTCTGAGACTCCTTGTTTAAGAATAAAGCAAATTGTGCTTCAAATTATGGCAGATAAAGCTTGATACTGTGTAAAATCTTGGCTCGAGCATTTCTTTTTGTGTTTATAACATTTACTTGACTCTTCACAACTCTTCAACTGCTATTTGTTGCTATAAAGTTTTAAAGTGTGGGTTTAAGACAGAGTCTCACTTTAGCCCAGCCTGGAGTGCAGTGGTGCAACCTCGGCTTGCTGCAACCTCCGCCTCCCAGGTTCAAGCCATTCTTGTGCCTCAGCCTCCTGAGAAGCTGGGATTACAGGTGCCCGCCACCACACCTGGCTAATTTTTGTATTTTTAGTAGAGATGGGGATTCACCATGTTGGTCAGGCTCGTCTTGAACTCCTGACCTCAAGTGATCCACCTGCCTCAGCCTCCCAAAGTGCTGGGATTACAGGCGTGAGCCACCGTGCCTGTCCTATAAAGTTATTTTTTAAAATAAGTGTTCAGTTCTAGGAGCCAGGAAATAAATAGTGCGTGAGTGCGGTGGCTCACACCTGTAATCCCAGCACTTTGGGAGGCTGAGGCAGGAATGAGCCTGTGACTCAGAAACCTGCCCCTGTGGGTGTGGCTCCTCCTTCCCTAGTCCTCACTGCTCATGGGCTACTGTATGCCCACTCCTTGGTCTACTGTCCCCCCACCCCGTGCCCTAAGGAAAACCAGAGACTCTCCACTGACAGTCAGACTTCTCTCCCCATCTTTCCCCTTTCCTGAGCTTTTCTTCCCCAATATATTCATTCCTCCAATAGCTCAGCTGCCAACTATAAAAAATAAGGGGAAGCTCATTTTGAAGCAGAAATAGCTGAAACTGTACAGGGTGACAATAGGCCTTATTCCCTCAGCCCCATTGTGTTTTTTGTTGTTGTTGTTTTCTGACTGGCTCAAGATTTTATCTTCTTAGCCAAGTCCCCACCCCTCCCCCCTCTGGCGTTTCCACTAACTGCTGCGGCTGGGTTCTTGGTGCTTCACCCATAGAGTTGCCATGAGCTCACTCATGGTGTGGCTCTGATTCAGGGTTTGAAGATAAAACAGGCCAGCCAGGTCTGACCAATCCATTCCTCCTGGGCAATATGCTGAGCAGAGATTTTCCCGCTTGTAAGCAGCCTGGAGCCACACAGCCCAATTTTAGTCATCGCCCTCAAAATTCTTGGGGTAGAGCCTCTAATGATAACAATGGGCGGGGACTTTGTGGTGTGGGAGGGGCTGCAGTGAGGCAGAGAAGGAGCACGGTGACGGGAGGGCTTCCCTGGCTAAAACCTCATCCCGGCTTTTCCTAGGACTGGCTGCACAGCTGCCTCCTGGCTGAGGACACCCCCTCCACGTACACACTCGCTTCCTTTCCTGCCGCCGCCACCTGGTTCACAGGGCCTGCCACTCCTGCCCATCTGCCACTAGGGGGCGCCTAGTAGAGAGGATGGAGGGAAGGGGCACCCAGGGCAACAGGACTGGGGGCTCCAGCAGTGGGAGGAGCGGCAGCCGAAGCACCTGTCGGTCTTCCTGGCCCGCTCTTCCCCTGTATGTCCTCCGCAACCAGGGGACAACACCGTGCCCAGTCCACACTCATTCAGCAGACAGGAATGTGTGCACGCCCTAAGGGCATAGCTCAGTGCATTTTCACACACCAAGCACTGTGCTAGACGCTAGGAATGCAGAAGTGGCCTAACATGGTCCTTGACCCTGAGATGCACTTGATGTAGAGGAAGAAACAGATAGGGAAATGGGTAATTACAATGTGGTGTGATAAGTACTATGATGAGGGAAGAACAAAATGCTATGGGAGTGCGGGGGTTGCAGGGGGGCACCTAAGCCAGCCTTGGGAGTCAGGAAAGACTTCCTGGAGAAAAATACTTTGACTTTTGAAGTAGTTGACTAGAAGTTGGCCAAAGAGCGAGTGAAGAGAAGGGTGTTTCAGGCAGGCAGAATAGCACGTTTACCTGGACACCCCAAAGGAAGTGGCGCGTGTGTGTGTGTGTGTGTGTGTGTGTGTGTGTGTGTGTGTGTTTTTCCGGTAGGATGAAGAGCTGTGATGAGGGGTGAGCTGGTGAGACTAGATCATAAGGGACTGTATAAGGAGAGTGTACATATGTCTGTTGTCCCTGCATACTTATTACCAGCAACCCCCTTCACTCTCAAAAGGGTCCTGATTTCGGTGGTAAATTATACAGGAACCCTACTTGTAAGACACATTAGGGAGTTTGAATTTTATCCTAGGAGTGAAGAGGAGCCATTGAGCATTTTAAACAGGGCATCAACAGGATGAGATTTCGATTTTAAAATAGACTGGCAGTAATGTGAAGAATGGGTTGGGAAGGGGCAAATGTAGAGGAAGGAGTTTGGTTAGGAAGCTGTGCATTGCCCAAGTGGGAGAGGAAGGTGGCTGAGGTGAGAAAAGTGCTGGTGGGACAGAAGAACAATTTACAATATATTTTGGAGGAAAATTCAACAGAAGTTGGTGATGTTTCAATGTAGGGATTGGAGGAGAGGGAGGAGTCAAGGACAACTTCCATTTTTCTGGCCTGAGTGACTGGTGGATGCTGGTACTGAGCAGCACAGGAGATGAGGCTGAAGTTTAGGAACTGCTAAGTTTAAGGTGCCTGAGGGACCTCACCAGGAGGACTGAACAGGCAGCCATGGTAGCTAGCAGAGGTTTTGATCATCAATATGTTTTTGCCCAAATGCCATCTTCAGATAGTCAAGAAGTTGAAGCAATGGGGCTGTAAACTAGGCCAGCCTTAAATATCCTGGGTGTTTGTCTTAAGAGGACAAGGACACTGTGGGAGAGGTTATGGAATGGAAGGAAAGCTAGGGAACAATGAAGAAATTAAGTGTATTAAATGCAGAAGATATAAATTTGGGTTATGAGATATCTAAAGGAGAAAAATAGAAGCCAACAAAGAAGGCTCTAGTGCCTGTAATCCCAGCTACTTGGGAGGCTAAGATGGAAGGACTGCTTGAGCCCAGGAGTTCAAATCCAGCCTGGGCAACACAATGAGACCCAGTCTCCTTCTTTAAAAAAAGACTCTAGAGTCTAAAGGAAAAAAAATGAGTCTTTTAACAATTATAGATATTTTACAACAGCATCACAGAAAATTTGGGAGATGTGTGTAAGAAGCCTCACCCATAACCTGGTGACCTTCTTACTGCTAGGTGGTGGTCAAATCAACATTCCTCTAGATCTTCTGACACCACCCCAGCAAGGAAGGGGAGGCTCACCTTATTACAGCCTAGTAGGGGTGGAAGTCCAGCCTCTCCACGTGGTCTCCACTGACACCACTGGAGGCAGGATATTGTTACCTTTCAGCGGGGAAGAAAGTCCCAGCTTCCTACTTGGACTTCTCTGACACCTACCCTAGCAGGGGCTGCAGGTGGGTGTCTCATTACACGAAGTCCCTGCTCTCCACTCAGGCTTTGCTGGTGTGGGGTGGGGTGGGGTGGGGTGGGGTGGGGGGGTGGGCACAATTTTCCTTGTGATGTGTAGCTACAATGGAGTGATCAGCATTTAAAACTTTCTGTCTTTCTAGGCTGCCCTTTTTCTGGTCCTTCGCTGAGACAGAGAAGACTTTGTTTTGGTCTAAACCCATTGGCATTTCCATGTTGTCAGCTTCTTCAGCTCCAAGTCAGGGATATAGGAGGCAAAAAGCACACCCAAAAAAAGAAAGTGTAAACCCAAGGAACTCACCACAAGGAACTACTCTATCTTCCTAGAATGCTACATGCCTTTAAAAAAGCAGAAAGTGCACAATGCTTACATTTATAGCTAAGCTGCGTGTGGTGGCTCATGCCTATAATCCCAGCATTTTGGGAGGCTGAGGCGGGAGGATCGCTCGAGCCCAGGAGTTCAAGACCAGCTTGGACAATATAGTGAGACCCCATCTCTACAAAAAATTTTAAAAAATTAGCCAGGTGTGGTGGCATGTGCCTATGGTCCCAGCTACTTAGGAGGCTGAGCTGGGAGGATTGCTTGAGCCCAGGAGGTTGAGGCTGCAGTAAGCTGAGATCATGATACTGCACTACAGCCTTGGTGACAGAGCAAGACCCTACCTCAAAAGAAAAAAAAATTATAGCTCAATGAATTTTCAGACACTGAACATACCTGTCATCCAGATAAAAAACCAGAAGTCCCCTCTTGTCCCCTTCCAGCCACTACTTTACTACACACAAGAGTAATCATTGCCTGGAGGCATTTACCTGGCCTGCTTAGCAGTGGGCACTGACAGCTTGAGACCCACTCTGGCTCAAAGTTCTTGCCAGACTGTGTGTGTGCATATAGGTTCTTGCACATCTAACTGTCTGACTTCCTCACCTAGGCACCTTAGGTTAGAAAGTTCTTCACAGACCTTGATTAAATTTGAATTACATTAATTCCCAGAAGTGTAATGTAGTGGTTAAGAGTATGGGATTTGGAGTTGAACCTGATTTCAAATCCCAGCCCTATAACTTCTTGGCTGTATGATCTATAGCAAGGTAATAACAGCACTGACCTCAGCATGATGTTGTGAGGTTTAGGAGAAACAACTCAGGCTGGGCATGGTGGCTCAGGCTTGTAATCCTAGCTCTTTGGGAGACCAAGGCAAGAGAATTGCTTGAGGCCAGGAGTTTGAGACCAGCTTGGGCAACATAGTAAGAGCCTGTCTCTAAAAAATATATATTTTTAATTATCCAGGCAAGGTGGTGCACACATTAGTCCCAGCTACTCAGGAGGCTAAGGTGGGAGGATCACTTGAGCCTAGGAGCTCAAGGCCACAGTGAGCCATGATCATGCCACTGCACTTCAGCCTGGGCAACAGAGTGAGACCCTGAGGAAGGAAGGAAGGAAGGAAGGAAGGAAGGAAGGAAGGAAAGAAGGAGGAAGGAAGAAGGGAGGAAGGAAGGAAGGAAAGAAGGAAGGAAGGAAGGAAGGAAAGAAGGAAGGAAGGAAGGCAGGCAGGCAGGGAGGGAGGGAGGAGAAGGAAAGAGAAGGAAGGAGAGAAGAGAAGGAAAGAGGGAAGGAAGGAAAGGAAGGAAGGAGAAAGAAGGGAGGGAGGGAGGAGAAGGAAAGAGAAGGAAGGAGAGAAGAGAAGGAAAGAAGGAAAGGAAGGAAGGAGAAAGAAGGGAGGGAGGGAGGGAAAAAAGAGAGGAAGGAAGGGAGAAGAAGGAAGGGGAAAGAAAAGGAAGGAAGGAAGTAGGAACAAAGAAACGCAGAGAGAGAGATGAGAGAGGGAGGAATTACTCATGTGGTGAAGGATGAAGTGAACAGCAGTGCTTGGCATATAAGCCAGCCCTCAAACAAGGGTGTTACTATCCTTATTATTATTAAGGTTACTGTGAACACTAAATGATATAAATTATGTAAATTACCTGATAAGGTTCCTGGCACTCAGTAAGTGTTAGTTCCCTTCCTTCCTCCCTTCAGGGGAGGACTAGGGAGTAAGTACTTTGTGTAAGTTTGTTCTCCTGGGTTGAAGGGAGGGAAGGAAAAGCTCCAGGGAGGAGTGGCTGTACTGCGGGTGGTGTCCTTCTCAGTACTTCCTGGGAGTATGCGGTGTGACAGCTCCCACCGCCTCTCTGCCTCCCTTTGTGCCCCTACTCAGGACTCCATCAGCAAAGGCCTGGATGGAGCAGAAAGCAATGATGATGGGAAAGCCAGCCCCTCTCTACGGGTTGAGGTTCACTTGGCCCCATAGTTTGAACACTATTCTACTTCCCTCTCAGTATGGTGGAGTAAGGGCCCTGGAGGGTTCTGGGCTAGCACAGGTGCACGTCCTAGCTCGGCCTCTGTGAGCCCTTTCTTCTCTTTGGCAAATGCCACTGACTGCTATGCCCAGGCCTGCCTCAGTGAAGTTCCGAGATGGCTCCCAGTACCCCAATTTGGGGGTTGCTGGGAGAGCTTGTCACCAAATGTCCAAATACAGTTTGAGATATCCTTCATTTTCAAACTATGTCACATTTCTGTGAGGATACAGTATCTTGAAATTAAACAGATCTAGGGCATTACAGTTCCCCAAAGTTTTGGGATCAGCTACTCTCATAATTGAACGTAATTTATGAACTCCTGATCCACCTTGTTCCTCTGCAGAGAAATTTGCTACAGCCTCTAGATTTATGGACTTGCCCTTCTCTCTGCAGACAGCAGAGGGCCTCATTAGCACAAACTCAATGTCACTGGCAAATATATGGGAAGGAAAGTTTGCCAAGGTTCTAGAAGCACAGCAAAACTTTGATTAACATAAATGGGCAAGAAAATTGGCCAGTTAGCTTAATTCCCTAAAAAAAACCCTGGATTTCCTGAGTTAATAGGGGTTGAGCAGAAGCTTCTTATTGTTCCACCCTTTGTGGTCGAAAATTCATCCAAAATTCCCAAATCCTCTTTGCTCCCTCAGCTGGTAATAGGGATCCTGGGTAGAGTTGCCAGATTTAGAAAATAAAAATACATGCCAGACGCGGTGGCTCACGCCTGTAATCCCAACACTTTGGGAAGCTGAGGTGGGCAGATCAATTGAGGTCAGGAGTTCCAGACCAGCCTGGCCAACATGATGAAACCCCGTCTCTATTAAAAATAGAAAAATTAGCCAGGCATGGTGGCACACGCCTGTAATCCCAGCTACTCAGGAGGCTGAGGCGAGAGAATCACTTGGACCCGGGGGGCAGAAGTTGCAATGAGCCGAGATCGCACGACTGCACTCCAGCCTGGGTGACAGAGCATTACTCCATCTCAAAAAAACAAAAATTTTAAAAAAGGCTAAGAGCAGTGGCTGACGCCTGTAATCCCAGCACTTTGGGAGGCTGAGGCAGGCAGATCACTTGAGGTCAGGAGTTCGAGACCAGCTTGGCCAACCAACATAGTGAAACCCCGTCTCTACTAAAAATACAAAAATTAGCTGGGCATGGTCCTGGCGCGGTGGCTCACGCCTGTAATCCCAGCACTTTGGGAGGCTGAGGCAGGCAGATCACCTAACATCGGGAGTTCGAGACCAGCCTGACCAACGTGAAGAAACCCCGTCTCTACTAAAAATACAAAAAAGAAATTAGCCGGGCATGGTGGTGCATCCCTGTAATCCCAGCTACTTGGGAGGCTGAGGCAGGAGAATCGCTTGAACCTGGGAGGCAGAGGTTGCGGTGAGCCGAGATCACGCCATTGCACTCCAGCCTGGGCAACAAGCGAAACTCTGTCTCAAAAAAAAAAAAAAAAAAAAAATTAGCTGGGCATAGTGGCAGACACCTATAGTCCCAGCTACTCAGGAGGCTGAGGCAGGAGAATCACTTGAACCTGGGAGGCGGAGGTTGCAGTGAGCTGAGATCACGCCATTGCACACCAGCCTGGGCGACAGAGTGAGACTCGGTCTCAAAAAAAAAATAAAAAAAGAAAAAAAGAAAATTAAAATACAGGATGTCAGATAACAGGTCTGGACATTATATGTTGAACCTTAAGACTCCGAAAGATGGAGAGAAGGCAGATCCAGTAGAGACCTCAGGACCTGAGGCAGTGAGTTCCCTGGGTTTTCTTTTTGCCTCACATATCCCAGACTGGGTTCGAGAGAGACTGGCTACCCAGAAACTCCAGTGGGTACACACACAAAAAAAGCCCTACCAAAATCTGGCTCTCTCTAGGGAAAGGACCAGGCAAGAGGCAGCCTATCAAGACATAAAACTTTTAGACAATAACCAAACACCACAAAGCCAACTGGCCGCACCCCACCCATGTCAGCAAGGGCCAAGTGGGAAGCCAGGTTACAAGAAGGTATTTCCAATCCCCCACCAGGTTTCAGAAAAGGCCCAGTACAGAGCTGGGATTTTCACTGCCACCAGATGGTAACAAAGCTATGCAACACTGGGGACATACACCAAAACGTTGTTTTTCTGAGATTCAAATTCATCTGTGCATCCTGGTTTTGATCTGGCTGCCCTGATTGTGGGTGAATCTTGATTTTCTGACTGAGGTCTGGCCACCATAAGATTTGTCAGTCTGAACACCAGTAGCCCAGACAAGGAGATGGGGGAAAAGTAAGTTGAAGAGGCTGAGCTGAGTGGGTAGTTCATGGGTAGTCCCTCCCATTGACAACTGCTTTAATTCCCCATAGCTGCTTGTTTTCTTCCTATTTGCTCATTTCTTTTAAATGCCAATCGCAGGAAGAAAACTAAGCAGTGTAACTCATGTGTGTGCTCCAGGGAAACTGAGCTGATTGTCTACAAGGCACCTTATTGTATGAATTAAATAAGATCATGTCAATAAAAGCCCCTTAGCATCCAGGAGTTGCTCAATAAATGTTACTTTCCTTCTTTCCTGAAACATCGAGGATAACTTTCAGACATCCTCAGCCTGGCTGTGGCTCAGAGAGAAAATCCAGCTGACCTTCTGATCCCTGAATGCCATTATTATTTTAGTAACCAATGCTTTTATTGAAAAAATAAGCCATGGTTAACAAAAATCCAGGCAGTACAAAATTGTATACGATGAAAAGGAAGTCTCTCTCCTATCCCAGGGCAGTCCTCCACTTCCTCTCCCTAGAGGCAACCACTGTTACCAATGTATTCTTCCAGAGGAGTTCCATGCATATGCATACCTATATATAACCCTCTCATTTCCCACCAATGTGAACATACTAGACACACTGTTCTGTGTCTTCACATGCTATTTTTAGCTCCTAATTGCCTGGCTGCAGTGGGATACAGGCAGTTGATCCTGAGGGTCCTTATGAAAAACAGCCCTTTGAAACTTGTTGCTACCGCTATTGAAAGGATGTTGTCAAGGATGTTGTTCATTGTATCCCACAGTATCCTCTCTGAGGACCCCCGGGAGGAATTCCTGTCTGATCTTAGTACTGAAAACACTTGCCCTTCTGAGCAATTCGTTTGTTTTTATCTCCTGGACATTGTGAATTGTGTATCAACAAGGTTTCCCCTTCCCTGTTGGCTGCTAGAAAGCTTTAGTTAGAGCCAACTTTTTGGCCCACCCTTTGTGGGAGCAGAGGTTTTTATGGTAAGTATCTGTAGCCTGATGCTTGGCCGTATTTTGTGTCCACCCTCGCCTGCTTTTCTATCTTTAATTTATGCTGCCTTGACATACCTTGTGTGCCCTGGCAAGCTACCTGAAATCACTTCGAAAAAAGGCGAAGTTGGAGTAATTAAATAACTGCCTGGCTCAGCGGCTCACTATCTTCAGTCTCCACCCACCCTCTCTTAATCCCCATCGTATCCTCTCAGCAGCTTCCTGGTGGTCCCCGCTGGCCTGTCTAGCAACTACTCTCCCCTTCAACCTTTTGTCCTATCTGGCCCCTCATTGCTCTTGGGCCTTGCAGGGCCTCTACTGCTTGTCACTGCCGCCCCCTGCACCCCCACCCCCCGACCCACATCTTCACCTCCATATGCATCGTGTGTAGCGGTCAGATGCTTGCTTTGATCATTCTAGGACTGAAAACTCAGGCCCTTGGCTACATATTAGGACCGTTCTCTGTCCTTCCAAGGTTCAGTAATGCATGCTGCTAGAGCAGAGCCATCATAAAGGAAGGCTACCTCTCTGGACCAAACTGGGCAAAACTCCAGGGGCTGGGCGTGATGGCTCACACCTGTAATCCCTACACTTTGGAAGGCCAAGGTGGGTGGATCAACTTGAGGCCGAGTGTTGGAGACCAGCCTGGCCAACATGGTGAAACCCCATCTCTACTGAAAATACAAAAATTAGCCGGGCATGGTGGTGCACACCTGTAATCCCAACTACTCAGGAGGCTGAGGCAGGAGAATTGCTTGAACCTGGGAGGCGGAGGTTGCAGTGAGCTGAGATCACGCCACTGCCTGGGTGAGAGTGAGACTCCGTCTCAAAAAAAAAAATAAAAAGCTCCCATGGAGGCTGATGAGATGATGTATTGCATAGAGGAGATGAATTCTTTTGAAGGGAGCTGCATCCCAGGGCAGCTAACCTTGTTTCCAAGGTGAAGAGCTTAAGAGTCTGAAGGGCCAGGAAGGCAGAGTGGCCATGAAAAAATCATGAAGGCCCTATGGCACAATCTCAGCTCACTGCAACCTCCACCTACCAGATTCAACCAGTTCTCCTCCCTCAGTCTCCTGAGTAGCTGGGATTACAGGCATGCGCCACCATGCTGGGCTAATTTTTGTATTTTTAGTAGAGACCGGGTTTCACTATGTTGCCCACGCTGGTCTTGTACTCCTGGCCTCAAGTGATCCACCGGCCCCGGCCTCCCAAAGTGCTGAAATTACAGGCATAAGCCATCATGCCTGGCCTTAAAAAAACAACAACAACAACAAAAAAAAAAAAACAAAGACGGTTGCCTCTGTGTTGTCCAAGCTGCAGTGCAGTGGCCGTTCACAGCTGTGGTCATAGCACACTATAGCCTTAACCTCCTGGGCTCTAGCAATTCTCCCACCTCAGCCTCCAGAATATCTGGGACTACAGGTGTGAGCCATGGTGCCCAGCCTGCATTTCCTTTTGATGCCTCTGCAGCATTGTCCATTTCTCACTGCAGTTAGATCAAGTGACTCGTAATAAATGTCATTTTACTGTTTTCCTGATAGTCCTATCTGAGCTGAATGTGCTCAGCAGTTAATAGTGGCCTTTTTACATGGAGTTGCTATTTTTGGTTTTAAATATGTTTGATCCAGAAACCCTTGAAACAAAGTATAGAAACAATAACAGCTGATTCTAATGATTCATACTTACTGGGTCTATATGTACCAGTCCTCTTCAAAGCACTTATTTATTTATTTTGAGACCATTACAGTGCTGGGATTACAGGGGTGAGCCACCATGCCCAGCCTGTTCAAAGCACTTTAGATTGATTATCTCATTCTTCACAACATCCCAATGAGGTTGGCACCATCATAATAAGCACTTTATGAAGTCACAACCCAGATTTAACAGATGTTCACTTTTTGTCATATTTACCCTAGATCATTTTTTTTTTTTTTTTTGAGACAGAGTCTCACTCTGTCGCCCAGGCTGGAGTGCAGTAGTGTGATCTCAGCTCACTGCAACCTCCACCTCCCAGGTTCAAGCAATTATCTGCCTCAGCCGCCGGGGTAGCTGGGATTACAGGCACCCGCCACCACGCATGGCTAGTTTTTTGTTTTTGTTTTTTTGTGTGTGTGTGTATTTTTAGAGACGAGGTTTCATCATCTTGGCCAGGCTGGTCTTGACCTAGATCCTTTTTTTTAAAAAAGAAGGAAGAAAACATTGCAAACACGATTAGCATTCTCCCTATCCATTCCCCTTCTACCCTCCCCATTGGCAACCATTATCCTCAAGTTGGTAGTTGGTGAGGGTCCTTCCTATGGTATGTTTTCATATCTTTACTACATTGTATATATCCATAAGTATAATATTGATTTCTGAGATTTTTTTGGCATCCGTTATTTCTATTTTTTTCTTTCTTTTTTTTTTTTTTTTTTGAGACAAGGTCTCACTCTCACTCAGGCTGGAGTGCAGTGATGTGATCTCAGCTCACTGCAACCTCCACTTCCTGGGTTCAAGCGATTCTTGTGCCTCAGCCTCCAGGGTAGCTGGGACTACAGGAGTGCACCACCATGCCCAGCTAATTGTTGTATTTTTACTAAAGATAGTTTGGCTATGTTGACCAGGCTAGTCTCAAACCCCTGGCCTTAAATGATCCACCCGCTTTGGCCTCCCAAAGTGCTGGGATTACAGGCGTGAGCCACCACTCCTGGCCCAATTTCTGAAGTTTTAAAAATTTTATACAAATGGTGTTATAATGTACATTTTTTTTTAATACAGGGTCTGTCACCCAAGCTGGAGTACAATGATGTTGGCAGCTTCGACTTCCTGGGCTCAAGCGATCTGCCCCCTCAGCCTCCCAAGTATCTGAGACTACAGGTGCATGCCACCATGCCCAGCTAATTTTTGTATTTTTTGTAGAGACAGGGTTTCGCCATGTTGCCTAAGCTGGTGTCGAGCTCCTGAGCTCAAGCAATCTGCCCACCTTGGCCTCCCAAAGTGCTGGGATTACAGGTGTGCACCACTATACCCAGCCCTACATTTTCTTTTAAAACTTGAGTGATTAATTTTGTGCCTTGATACAGTGATGACCTCATTCACACAATTGGATTCCAGATCATAAAGTGTCAATAATTAGGCCCCATTCAGACTCATCTTCACCATAAAGCTCTTAATTCCCTCACAGCCTTGGGTCTCAAAAAGTCTTCCCACCTGCCTTTCATGGACTAGCTTTATGTCTTTAGGATAGAATAAAGCTAACTAGCTCCTATCAGGTCATCAGCCAGGAATTTCCTCAACTTTTAACCTGCTCCACCCAATTCTCTGTATTTTTCTTTCTTTTTTTTTTTGCACTTCTCACTCTGTCACCCAAGCTGAAGTGCAGTAGTATGATCACGGCTCACTGTTCATTGACCTCCCAGGCCCAAGCAATCCTCTCACGTCAGCCTCCCAAGTAGCTGGGACTACAGGCATGCACCACCACGCCGGGCTAGATTTTTTATTTTTTATAGAGGTAGAGTTTCCCTATGTTTCCCAGGCTGGTCTGGAACTCTTTGCCTCAAGCGGTCCTCCAGCCTTGGCCTCAAAAGTGCTGGGATTACAGGAATGAGCCACTGCACTTGGCTGCGTATCTTTATTAACCACCATAACTGTCTTCCTTCCAACTCATCAGATCACAGAGCTTCAGTGATTACCTATTCAATGACTGACTTGCCAATCTGTATCTACAAAGCCCCTGTTTTTCTCCCGTGCTTCAGGGCTGTATATCTATCTGCCTAACTGGACACTCTGTCTGGACGTCTTATAGGTATCTCAGATTCAACCTGCCTCAAACTGAACTTATTTCCACCCTCCTAAAACAAGACACAACTGTTAAAATAATTGTCTACACACATGGCTTCAATGTTTCACTTCCAATTTACTTTTTTTTTTTTTTTTTGCCTCAGCCTCTTGTGTAGCTGGACCCAGGCATGAGCCACCACACCTGGCTAATTTTTATTTTTATTTTTTATAGAGACTGGGGGTCTCGCTATATTGCCCAGGTTGGTTTTGAACTCCTGGCCTCAAGTGATCCTCTCACCTTGGCCTCCCAAAGCACCGGGATTATAGACATAAGCCACCATACCTGGCCACTCTTCTTTTTTAATCTGTTCATTTTCAACCCATTCCAATCTAGCTTCCATCCCCATCATTTCACAAAAGCTGTTCTTGTCAAGGTCCCTGATTTCCTCCAGTTTATCAATCCCAATGGTCAATTGTCTGTCAACTTACTATGCTTCTTAGCACCATTTGTTCCACTGATCACTCAGTCCTTCTTGAAACTCTTTTCTCACTGGGCTTTTGGGACTCCTTCACACTTGCCTGGATTTCCTACCTCACTGGCTGCTGTTCCTCACTCTTCTTTGCCAAGCCCTTCTAATCATTTGGCTCTCTAAACGTTGCAATGTCCCAAGACTTAGTCCCCAGATTCCTTCTTCTTCTCTACCTGCACTCAGTCCTCAGGCAGCCTCATTCAGTTTCATTGCTGATGAATCCCGATTCCCAGAACCACTCTACACCTCCTCTCTCAACTCCAGACTCATACAGCCAACCACTTACATGACATTTCCACTTGGATGTCTCACTGATATCCCAAACAAATCTAGCCAAAACTGAACTCAAGTTTTGCCCAAATCAGACTTCCCCACCTTAGGAAATGACACTCAACAAGTGGCCTTAAGCAGTAAACCTAGAAGTCATCCTTGACATCTTCTCCTTACCTCCTGCACCCCAGTCCATCACTGCATCCTGCCAATTCTACTTCAACATAGGCTTATTCCCATACTTCTCACTTCCACAGCTTTCACCCCAGTCTAAGCCACCTCATTTTCTTTCCTGGACTTCTCATTGGTTTCTCTGCCTTCAATCATGCCCTCTTATAATTCATTCTCCATATAACAGTCAGATACATATTTAAGTCAAATATGTCAACTCCCCTACTCCAAATTCTTTAACATATGCCCATTGTCCACAATAGAAATTTTTAAAACGTGTGTGGGTGGTGATTTTTTGAAACAATGGGACTTTTTAAAAAGTTAAAAAAAAGGCTGGGTTCAGGCCGGGCGTGGTGGCTCACACCTGTAATCCCAGCACTTTGGGAGGCTGAGGCGGGCGGATCACGAGGTCAGGAGATCAAGACCATCCTGGCTAACACAGTGAAACCCCGTCTCTACTAAAAACACAAAAAAATTAGCTGGGCGTCGTGGCAGGCACCTGTATTCCCAGCTACTTGGGAGGCTGAGGCAAGAGAATGGCGTGAACCTGGGAGGTGGTGTTTGCAGTAAGCCGAGATCACGCCACTGCGCTCCAGCCTGGGCAACAGAGCGAGACTCCGTCTCAAAAAAAAAAATAATAATAAAATAAAAATAAATAAATAAAAAGGATGGGTTCAGTGGCTCATGCCTGTAATCCCAGCACTTTTGGAGGCTGAGGCAGGGGGGTCGCTTTGAGACCAGCGTGGGAAACATAGGGAGACTCCACCTGTAAAAAAAATGTTTTTAAAAAGTAGCCGGACATGGTGGTACATGCCTATAGTCCCAGCTACTCATGAGGCTGAGGTGGGAGGATTGCTTGGGTTCAGGAGGTCAAGGCTGCAGTGAGCCGTGATGGTGCCACTGCACTCCAGCTTGGGTGACAGAGCGAGATCTTGTCTCAAAGTTTAAAAAAAAAAAGAAAACCTTTTGACATAGGTAAAAGTGGAGCTATTCTGTTAGGCTGGTGCAAAAGTAATTGTGGTTTTTTTGGAGTGGAGTGTTGATCCTGTAGCCCCATCTGCCCACTGCCCTCCTCGCTCCTGCCTCCACTCTCACCACCAGCAGCTACTGGGGTAGTTCCACAAAGCTGCCTCTGTGAAACTTTAGTGCTCTGGGAAGCTCAGCTGGAAAATCTGCAGGACAAAGTCCAAACTCTCACAAAACAAAGAAAACAATAAGAACAATAGAAAAAGACTTCCCCAGCCAGGCATGGTGGCTCATGCCTGTAACCCCAGCACTTAGGGAGGCCGAAGCAGGCAGATCACTTCAGGTCAGGAGTTCGAGACAAGCCTGGCCAACATGGCGAAACCCCATCTCTACTAAAAATACAAAAATTAGATGGGCGTGGTGGCACATGCCTGTAATCCCAGCTACTCAGGAGAATTGCTTGAACCTGGGAAATGGAGGTTGCAGTGAACGGAGATTGCGCCACTGCACTCCAGCCTGGACTACAGAGACTCTGTCTCAAAAAAAAAAAAGAAAAGAAAAAGAAAAAGATTTCCCCATGCTCTGGGTCCTGCCTCCCTGGCCTTCTTGCATTATGCTACCCCTGCCTTGCTCCTTACGTAAAGAAAAAACAGCGTATCCCATTCCTTTAAAAGCCAGGGTAAATTTCTGTCTACCCAGCCAAGGCATATTCTATTTATGTGGATCTTCAACCCATATCTGCCTCTCAGACAGTTTACAAGAAATAACGAAATCTATTCTTACTTTACAATCCCAAATAGACTCTTTAGCAGCAGTGACTCTCCAAAACCGCCGAGGCCTGGACCTCCTCACTGCTGAGAAAGGAGGACTCTGCACCTTCTTAGGGGAAGAGTGTTGTTTTTACACTAACCAGTCAGGGATAGTACGAGATGCCGCCCAGCATTTACAGGAAAAGGCTCCTGAAATCAGACAACACCTTTCAAATTCTTATACCAACCTCTGGAGTTGGGCAACATGGCTTCTCCCCTTTCTAGGTCCCATGGCAGCCATCTTGCTGTTACTCGCCTTTGGGCCCTGTATTTTTAACCTTCTTGTCAAACTTGTTTCCTCTAGAATCGAGGCCATCAAGCTACAGATGGTCTTACAAATGGAACCCCAAATGAGTTCAACTAACAACTTCTACCGAGGACCCCTGGACCGACCCGCTGGCACTTCCCCTGGCCTAGAGAGTTCCCCTCTGAAGGACACTACAACTGCAGGGCCCCTTCTTTGCCCCTATCCAGCAGGAAGTAGCTAGAGCGGTCATCGGCCAAATCTCCAACAGCAGTTGGGGTGTCCTGTTTAGAGGGGGGATTGAGAGGTGATAGCATGCTGGCAGTCCTCACAGCCCTCAGTCACTCTCGGTGCCTCCTCTGCCTGGGCTCCCACTTTGGTGGCACTTGGGGAGCCCTTCAGCCCACCACTGCACTGTGGGGCCCCTTTCTGGGCTGGCCAAGGCGGGAGCCGGCTCCCTCAGCTTGCAGGGAGGTGTGGAGGGAGAGGCGCAAGCAGGAGCCGGGGCTGCGTGCGGCGCTTGCGGGCCGGCTGGAGTTCTGGGTGGGCATAGGCTCGGCGGGCCCTGCGCTCGGAGCACCCGGCCGGCCCTGCCAGCCCCAGGCAATAAGGGACTTAGCACCCGGGCCCGTGGCTGCAGAGGGTGTACTGGTCCCCCAGCAGTGCCAGCCCACTGGCACTGCACTGGATTTCTGGCCGGGCCTTGGCTGCCTTCCTGCGGGGCAGGGCTCAGGACCTGCAGCCCACCATGCCTGAGCCTCCCACCCCTCCATGGGCTCCTGTGCCGCCGGAGCCTCCCCGACGAGCACTGCCCCCTGCTCCACGGCACCCAGTCCCATCGACCACCCAAGGGCTGAGGAATGCGAGCACACGGCAAGGGACTGGCAGGCAGCTCCTCCGCCTGCAGCCCCGGTGCAGGATCCACTGGGTGAAGCCAGCTGGGCTCCTGAGTCTGGTGGAGATGAGGGGAACCTTTATGTCTAGCTCACGGATTGTAAACACGCCAATCAGCACCCTGTGTCTAGCTCGAGTGCACCAATCGACACTCTGTATCTAGCTGCTCTGGTGGAGATGTGGGGAACCATTATGTCTAGCTCACGGATTGTAAACACACCAATCGGCACTCTGTATCTAGCTCAAGGTGCGTGAACACACCAATCAGCGCCCTGTCAAAATAGACCACTCGGCTCTACCAATCAGCAGGACGTGGGTGGGGCTAGATAAGAGAATAAAAGCAGGCTGCCCGAGCCAGCAGCGGCAACCCGCTCGGGTCCCCTTCCACACTGTGGAAGCTTTGTTCTTTCGCTCTTTGCAATAAATCTTGCTACTGCTCACTCTTTGGGTCCACACTGCTTTTAAGAGCTGTAACACTCACCGCAAGGGTCCGTGGCTTCATTCTTGAAGTCAGTGAGACCAAGAACCCACCAATTCCGGACACACTTATGCTTTAGCTACAGCCAATCCTTGGCATCTCCCTCAGCACCCTAGAAGTTTTGACCCTCAGCACACAAGCTTCCTGTTCCCTGGGGGCGTGCCCTATCCTGTCTGCCAGGTGTTGGTCCGACAAACTACTCTTTCAAGAGTTAAGACAAAAGTCACCTCAGAACTGTCTCTGGGAAGTAGTATTCCCTGACTCCTCTTGGAAGAATTGGTGGTGTGGTGGGAGGCAGCTGCTCCTCCTCCTTCCTCCTTCCTCCTCCTCCCCAATCCCCCTTCCCCCTCCTCCTCCTCCTTTTATTTTTTGAGATGGCGTTTTGCTCTTGCCACCCAGGCTGGAGTGCAATGGCGCCATCTCTGCTCACTGCAACCTCTACCTCCCGGGTTCAAGCGATTCTCCTGCCTCAGCCTCCTGAGTAGCTGGGATTAAAGGTGCCAGCAACCACACCCAGCTAATTTTTGTATTTTAGTAGAGATGGGATTTCACCATGTTGCCCAGGCTGGTCATGAACTCCTAACCTCAAGTGATCCACCCACCTTGGCCTCCCAAAGTGCTGGGATTACAGGTGTGAGCCGCTGCGCCTGGCCAGTGGGAGGCTTTTTCAAACTCAGAGTGCTCAGAGAATTGCATTATTTTGGCCTGGGTGCCTCGAGGACAGCTATCTTATTTTGTTTATCTCTGTATGCCACAGTGCTTGGTTTGTAACAGGTGCCCAGTCAACGTTTGGAGAATGGCCCAGTAGACTGAAGTGATGGACTTGACCCTATTAATAGACCCTGTTAATACGGTACTTTAACCAACAGGACAAACTAGATATGGCTATCTTTACTGATAAGAATGAAATACACTGAGCCTGGCTGCTTCTTTCTCACCCTGAAAAATATAAACAATGTATCCCTTCTGAACTTAGCAAGTTCCTGAAGGGAAAGACAGGCTGCTCAAAGCCAGCTGGTGTTGACAGCCTTCTTGAACCATATTTGGCCTGAGTGGGAGCACAACAGGACCTCCAGGTAATGAGCACACGATCGCTACAATGTCTGGAGCTGCAGAGTGAAGAAGACAAACATTATATTCTTTATATTGTTTACACTAACTTCATAAAAGCATTTCACACAGGTGGAGGGGCAATGACCCAAGAAGACTATCAACAGGGAGAAGGGGGGTAGTGGGGAGGGAAGTCTGCAAATTCATCAGCAATCCTCCCTGAAAAACATGCTGAGGTGGCTCCCACTATCTACCTCATGTTTTTTGTCAAAGAGGCAGCAAGGGAAAGAGGACTTAACAAATAACATCTGCCATTTATTTAGGCTATTAATTTTTTGAGACAAGGTCACTCTGTCACCCAGGCTGGAGTGCAGTGGTGCAATCTCGGCTCACTGCAGTCTCCGCCTCCTGGGTTCAAGTGATTCTCCTGCCTCAGCCACCCGAGTAGCTGGGATTACAGGTGCGCAGCACCACGCCCGGCTAATTTTTGTATTTTTAGTAGACACAGGGTTTCACCATGTTGGCCAGGCTGGTCTCGAACTCCTGACCTCAAGTGATCCACCTGCCTCGGCCTCCCAAAGTGCTGGGATTACAGGAATGAGCCACTGTGCCTGTGTCTGGCTATTTAGCCATTACTATGTACCAGGTACTGCACTGATGGCTTTGTGTGTATCAGTTAATTCCTAATAACCACTTGAGATAAATATTATTATTATCCCCATTTTACGGATGGAGACACAGGCATGGCAAGGTCAAGTAGCTTGCCTGGTGTTAGACAAGGCAGCATTCAAACCCTTGCAGTCTGGCTCCAGAGCCCCTGCCCTTAACTGCTGTACCACACTGTCTCCCAGTTTTTTGTTTTTTTGAGATGGAGTCTTGCTTTGACACCCAGGCTGGAGTGCAGTGGCACGATCTTGGCTTAGTGCAGCCTCTGCCTCCCAGGTTCCAGTGATTCTCCTGCCTCAGCCTCCCAGGTAGCTGTGATTATAGGCACATGCCACCACGCCCAGCTAATTTTTGTATATTTAGTAGAGACGGAGTTTCACCATGTTGGCCAGGCTGGTCAGCTCGCCTCGGCCTCCCAAAGTGCTAGGATTACAGGTGTGAGCCACAGTGCCCGGCCCTGTCTCCCACTTTTAAAAGTCCATTGCGGCTGTGGTCCTGGCTCTTGGGGAGCTGAAAAGAGGGCAACCAGAGACTGACATGGTCAAGGGGAGGGAATGTGACCGTAAGTACACTGGGTAGAAAAATAGAAAAGGAAGCCCAGAGATGCTCACCAGTCACCAGTCAGTTGGTGCTGGGACTCATTGGTGATGGGGGCGGGGGGGTAGGGTGGGGTGAAAGAGGGTGCTTTTCCAAGAGGTGCTGTTGTGTGTACAGAGACAAAGCAGAGCTGGGGCAGAAAGCTGGGAAGGCAACTTTCTTCTGAGGGGGGCCAGACCACTAGGCTGCCTCGGGAATGGGCAAACGGCCCCAACATCCACTCCTAGGTATATACCCCAAAGAATTGAAAGCAGAGACTCGGACAGATACTTGTACACCGATGTGTTTACAGCAGCATTCTTCACAATAGTCCAAAGGTAGAAACAACCCTTGTCTATCACTGGATGAATGGATAAACAAAATGTGGTATATCCATACAGTAGACAATTACTCAGCCTTAAAAGGAATGAAACTCCGGCACATGCTACAACATGAAGATTATGCTAACTGAATAAGCCAGACACAAAAGGACAAACATTGTATGATTCCGCTTATATTACGGACCTAGAATAGTCAAATTCATAAGAGACAGAACATAGAATGGTGATTACTAGGGGCTAGAGGGAGGGGAGAATGGGTATATTCTCTATCCTCACTCTGGGGGCGGGTTTGTCGGGGGGATTATTGTTTAATGGGTACGGAGTTTTGCAACATGAAAAGAGTTCTGGAGGTGGAGAGTGGTAATTGTTGCAGAATAATGTAAATGTACTTATTGCCACTGAATTATGCACTTAAAAATGATTTAAATGGCAAAAATGTTTAGGCCAGGCGCGGTGGCTCATGCCTGTAATCCTAGCACTTTGGGAGGCTGAGGGGGGTGAGGATCATGAGGTCAGGAGATTGAGACCATCCTGGCTAACATGGTGAAACCCCATCTCTACTAAAAATACAAAAAAAAAAAAAATTAGCTGGGCGTGGTGGCGGGCGCCTGTATTCCCAGCTAGTTGGGAGGCTGAGGCAGGAGAATGGCATGAACCTGGGAGGGGGAGCTTGCAGTGAGCCGAAATCGTGCCACTGCACTCCAGCCTGGGCGACAGAGCGAGACTCTGTCTCAAAAAAAAAAAAAAAAAAGCTAGGTGTGGTGGCATGCAGCTGTAGTCCCAGCTGCTTGGGAGGCTGAGGCAGGAGAATCACTTGAACTCGGAAGGTGGAGGTTGCAGTGAGCCGAGATTGTGCCACTGCATTGCAGCCTGGTGACTGAGCAAGACTCCATCTCAAAAAAAAAAAAAAGATTCAAATGGTAAAAAATTTTAAAACACCACGAAAACAAAAACAAAACAGCCCGTGCAGCAGCCTGGTCCACTGAGCTTGTACCTCAGACATTGGTGGTGGGTTTTGAGGTCTAAAAAATAGGGCCTCCTGTGGCAAAAATTGGTCACCTGGACATGAACAGCAGTGAGAGCTTATTGCCTGAAGAGGGTGCAAGAGAGCTCTGGGACGGTGAGTTTCCTCACCCACCCCATCTCCCTTTCTCCCCTCACTCCGTGTGTGCGTACGTGCGTGCGTGTGTGTGTGTGTGTGTGTGGTGTGCACTGCACCACCCACCCCACTCCAGAGCAGACAGACCGCCAGCCCAGCAGAAGCAACTGGGTGTGGCCTGACTCCCAGGGAGTCCTGGGGAATCCCTGCAACTGAGCAAAGGTCGCTCCTGCCTCTTCCAGATTCTTCAGGGAGCTGTCCTCTCCTCTGAGGTCCAAGTTAGCTAGCCTATTCTCCAGTGAAAAAACTGATAGAAGGTGTCCAGTTTTCAGGATTGCCCTGGGAGAAATGGAGGCAGTCCAGCAGAAAGATCATCAATTCAAGTGTAGCGGACTTGGGTTCAAATTCTGATTCTCCCACTTAGTAGAGTATGACCTTGGCCACAGTGTTTAACTTCTCTGTGCCTCAGTTTCCTTGGCTGTAAAACAGTACAGGGACCCATCTCAAAATTGCTGAGGATTAAATGAGATGTGCAAAGCACTTCCAATAGTAAGTGTGAGATAAGCATCAGCTAGGATTACCTCATGAAGTGATTATTAAATGGTGAAAGGGTGGAAGCACCCAGTACCGTACAGGCCCTCAATCAGTGGTAGCTGATATAATGATGCTAATAATAACGATCAAAGTGCAGAGGCCCGAGAACCTAGCAGTCAGAGCAATGGCCAGAGGAATGTGGAGATGCCTAGTGCTGGCAGAGAAAGGAAAGCCCTGTTTCGGGGGCTCTAGGGAAGACAGTGGCAGCAAGTCCCTAGAGAGCACTGCTTGGCATCTCCTCTAGGTTGTTGTCTGTGGCTCAGGCAGCCATTCAGGAAGGCATGGGAAGGGAAGGAAAGAATCAGCAGTAGACATCCAGTGACACTGTTGGCCTTCCACCCATGGGAAACCTTCAGAGGAAGGGGAAGGGGCGGGGCCCCCTTGGAGTCTCCAGGGACCAGCTGTACAGTAACAGCCTTTTTTTTTTTTTTTTTTTTTTCTCAATTCCTCCCCTCTTGGTGTCAAGCTTGTTTTTGTGGCTGGAGAGGAAAGGCATGGGCGGGGCTCGGCTGCACAGCACTTGGAACCACAAACCCGCCCCCAGAGTGAGGGTACAGAATGTACCCAGACTGCAAACCACACCCTTGTGGCTTGGGGAGGCCCCTGAGGTGGGCTGCGGAACTGTCACACTACATTGTTTGAGCCCTGCACCTAGCAACCGGCCTGGGAGCCTGCAGTGCTCAGACAACGGGGTGTACTCAGGGGCCAGGACTGAGTTAAAGGACCTTCTGCCAAATGGTCCCCCAGGACTAAGGATCCCTCTGATCGGAAAAAGAGGTCCATGGACCCCCTGACACCCTCCTGGGACCAGATTAAGTCTGGAGCTGGCCTAGGAGAGGTTCTACCCAAAGGCTACTGGCCGGGGACACTCCCAGTCACATCCAGATCCTCCTCCACCCCCAACCAATTTAGGGGAGCAGATTCTGCTTCCCTTTACCTGTCCTCCCCACCCCACTCCCTCCCCCACTCAGGGAGGCCTATGTAGGGTTTCCAGAGCAGTGAAGGGAGGAAGCCAGATGGGACCTTTTGGGAGGGTGGAGACAGTTTTCCGAAGCCTGAAGTGACTTGAAAATGACAGAAGGTTGGGAGGGGGGCCAAACCCACAGCAGAGAGGGGAGGGACTTCCAGTTGGACGGGTTAGAGGAAGAAGGTCCTGTGAAACCCGGGTGAAATTCAGCAGGGATGAGTGCAAGGGGTTCATTAGTGACAAAACCTAACAACATAATTTGGCTCGACACAAATAAACAAGGAAAACACCAAGTGAAGGAGGGAGTTGACCACAAGCTGAGTAATATTCAGCGTCAAAATAGAGCACAGTTCACTTCTGTGGACCACATTTTCCAAACCAAAGATCAGGACACATATTTGACAAGGATGAATGTACTTATGGGGAAACAAGCCTGAGTGTTTGAAGCTGAGACTCTCCCCAGCAAACATGGGTCCTAAGCTTGTTGAGACCATGCTCTGTGACAGTCTACAGTCTTCATCAGACAGCCATGTCCATCATCTGGGGAAAAGGGAAAAGGCTCAGAATAGGAAGAAAGAGATGAAAGATGGGGCCTCGGGGCAGAGATTGGTGAAGCAGAGGCAGTGTAGTGAGGCGGAAAGAGTTCAGGCTTTGTCACTTAGTGGCTGTGCAACATCAGGAAAGTTACTTAACCTCTCTGAGTTCCAGTTTCTGCGTCTTTAAAACTTGGGTAATAATCTCTGCCATAAAGGTGGTTGTGAAGATTTAAGTGATTCACAAAATATATAAAGCACTAAGCACATAGTAGGTCCTCAAGAAATGCTTGGCTGTCCATTTGGAGAAGGGAGAAATAAGATGAGAAGATTTTATAAGGAGGCTACTAAGCAGTAATTTTCCCACACTCATGGAAACTGGAACAAAAAGAAAGACTATCGCTGGAGTAGAAAGGATTTGGGTGGGTGTGGGTAAGAACCTGGTGACTGTCAGAAGTTGCAAACTGGTGGCTAACAGACTGAATCCAGCCCTCGGGCAGGTTTTGTTTGGCCGGAACAGTGTTTTCCATAAATTTGAATTAGTTGCCAACCTTTTAAAAAGTGGAAGATGTCACATAAAAATCCACATATTGGCTTCTTTTGCAAAAAAGCAGAGAATCTAGCAACTCTGGACCCTCATGGCTGCATGGCAATGATTGTGGGAAGGGAGTAAGGGCCGTTTGTTTTAGAGGGCTTTTCATGCCAGTGCTTTGCAAACCGTAATGTGTGTAATTGCAACATCCAGACGGAGCAAATCCTTAGAGACAGAAAGTACAGCGGCGGTTGCTCATGGCTGTGGGGAGGAAAATGGGGACTGACTGCTAAAGGGTCCGGGGTTTCTTTTTGGAGTGATGAAAATGGAACCAGATAGAGGTGGTGGTTACACAACGTTCTGAATATACTAACAACTGCTGAACTGTACACATTAAAAGGGTGAATTTTATGGCATGTGAATGATACTTTAATTGGGCTGTCATTTTTAAAATGCAAATGCTGATTCAGTAGATCCCAGTTGGGGCTCAAGATTCTGCATTTCTGACAAGCTCCCAGTTGTGGGCCATGCTGCCGGGCTTGGGACGAGCTCTGAGCAGCGAGCTCTCGCACTGCTGGTTTTCAGTCAGCTGCACATTGGAACCACCTGGGGAGTTTAGAAAAACACTCCTGCCTAGGTCTCACCCCCTGGGATTCTGATAACAATGGTGTAAGGTGAGACCCGGGTGTCCGGATTTTTAAAAGCTCCCCAGGTGATTATAATTTGCAGCCAATTTTGAGAACCACCCTCTTGTACCCTGGCCACTTTCCCCTTTCCTGCCTAGGCAGGCTCTCAGGCATTTGACCCCTGCTCTCCTCCAAACCCCAAAGCTTGGCTTCCAAGACTGTGCCAGGGCGGCCAGCCCTGCCTGCCTCCCCACCTCCTCCCTGCCCACTCCTCATTCCACTGTAGTTCTGGGATTCTGAGGCCAAACATTCATTGCCTCCCCCACTTTTTCCCGCCTCCCTAGTTAGTGGGGCTTGTTTTGTTTTCTTGGGCAGCTTTGAGTGAGGACATGTGTCAGAGGCGTTTGGAAAATCTAAAGAACTCACGTCCTTCCCTGGTGCCTCTTGTCCCCACTCCAGTCACCCGGAACTCACCAGGAGCCCCAGGCAGGGCGAAGCGTCCCGGTCCCGCCCTCGGCTGGCGGCCGCATGGAGGCCCACATGCCTTACGCTCCCCAAGCCGGGGCCGCGTGGGGAGACATGTGCTGCCGGTCACAGGGGAGGGTGGCCAGAGGCAAGTGATGCTGATCAGCATGGGCTTGGAAGCCGCCTAAGAACCAACCACAGCGACTTTTCCAGTGGGATGAGGAGGACGGGGAGGAGAAAAAAGTGGGCGGGGGCGGGGGAGGAGATCTTACACCAAGGCTTACTGGGTAATTTGTTATTGCGTGAGAGCGTCTTAGAGCAGCAGCCCTGATCAACATCCAGACACAGCAAGTCATTCCAAGTGAAAAGAGGTTATAACCACAAAAAGACAGAACATTTCGTTCTGAGTGGGAGGGAGACAGCTGGGCAAGGCCAATGGAAAGGCCCCCCAGCCAGGCTTGCTTTTAAAGCACTGCTACCATTTCCCAGATGTTTTAAGCATGACATCGCCAATTTTTTCCCCCACTGACTACCTGTTTTCTCTGTGAAGGCGGCTTGAATGCAGCTGTGTGTGTCCTCTTTTTCTCAGGTGCTTGCTTTTTTCCTAGAGATTGGAAAGGAGTTAATGAGATTCTACCTAGAAGGTACAGAAGAAGCTGGGAAATAAAGCTGACAAATCAAGGGCTTGATTGCCAAGGCGATCCTAATTGATTTAGCACCACGGACGTTTTCACAATTGCTCTCCATAACTTATCTGAGGTGGAGGGGAAGTAAGTGCCTTTGGAGAGACCTGGTGGGCACTTTGGAGAGCAAAAAACGCTGCCTCCGGTGGTGGGTCAACCTCAGGAACCCCCTCTCTTTTCAAGAATAGCTTTCCCGGCTGGGCATGCTGGCTCACGCCTGTAATCCCTACACTTTGGGAGGCCGCGGCGGGTGGATCACTTGAGGTCAGGAGTTCGAGACCAGCCTGGCCAACATGCTTGAAACTCCGTCTCTACTAAAAATACAAAAAATTAGTGGTGCATAATGGTGCATGCCTGTAATCCCAGCTACTCAGAAGGCTGAGGCAGGAGAATCACTTGAGCCCGGGAGGCAGAGATTGCAGTGAGCCAAGACCCTGCCACTGTACTCCAGCCTGAGCAACGGAGCCAGACTCCGTCTCAAAAAACAAAACAAAACAAAACAAAAAGAAAAGATTAGCTTCCCCCCTTGGGTTTTCAGTGTGTGGTGTGGATTGGGGCATGTGGGTGCCTGCAAGAGAGCAATCGAAGGTGGCAGTGCTGGGTTGGACTGAGGGGGCTGCCAGGAGGGCTATGTAGGAGGTGATCTTTTGAGCTTTTTAAGCTTCTTGTTCCTTCCTTCTGCCCAAGAGATCAGAAACTCAGCTGGGGTGGAGGCTGTGGCCCCGGGGAAGCCCAGCTTTGGACAGGATGGGAGCTGGACATTCTCAGAAAGCACAGTCCCTCAGTGGCTGCTTCCCCTCATGGAAAAAGCATTGACGGGACAGACTCTCAGCATCTCTTCTGCCCAGCCTGGCCTAGCCAGCTTGCTCTCTGTCCCTGTCCTTTGTTCCCTGTCTCTGGCTCCTTCTCCTACGATAGCACAAGACAGAAAAGGCAAAGTGCTGAGGTATAGAGGGCAAGTGGCTCCGAATTAGGGTGAAAGTCCCAGGGAGAACTGCCATCTGTGGAGCAAGGACTGAGACTGTCTGAGAAGGATCCATGAGGAAGCTCTGTGGCCAGGCAATGGTGGCCCGAAGGGTATGGTCCTGAGCTGTGGCCTTGGGGAAAAAAGTCTGATGAGGGATGAGGGAACCCAGAGGGGACGATGGGCATAAAATTGAAGGGGGATAATCATAATAACTAATGCTTATTAAATCCTTACTATGTGCCAGATGCAAGGCTAAATGCTTACCTGAATAATCTCATTTAATCCTAGCATGTACCCTTATTATCACAATTTTGCACTTTGGTAGCGGACATTCTGGCTCAGAGAGGTTGAGTAATTTGTCCAAGGTCTGCAGCTAGTGAGGGGAGAGTGAAGCCTAGAACTCAGATGCATCTGAGTTTAGAGCCACTCCCCTTAACCACCATACTAGGCAGCCTCCCCACTAACTACATAATGGCCTCAGAGGTTACCAAGGAAGGTGCTGGCAACTCCATCCCAAGCCCCGAGGGACCACTGCTTCCCAGATCCTAGAGAAAGACAGCAAGGATCTTGGGCAAATTCTAACCCAACCTTTGCATCCTATGGGAAAGAGCCCTTTCCTGCTATCAGCCTCCTCCTGTCCCTGATGAAGCCATGTGCAGATCCATGTGCGGCCATGAGGTCACAGGATGGGGGCGGGACTTGAGGTTAGCTCAAGCATCTGGGCCAGGGTGGAGCAAATCAACACACAGAAGCAGGCTCTGCCTTCCTGACTCTTGCATCCCCAAGGGGTACTAGGCTTGAGCTTAGGAGAGTGTTCTAGATACTCCTGGCCAGCAGCAGGGCTGAGATGGGGCATCTTTTTCATCAGTTGTGCTGAAAGTCACCCCCCAAAAAGGCCAGCATTGTTTTGGCACCTGTGTGAAGCTTTCTGAAAGAGTTTGCACAGGAGGCTGTTTGGAGTGTTCTTTGGGGTTGCCTGGCCCCTCCCCCCGCAGGCAGGACCTTCTATTCAGGGACAGTGATTCACCCAGCCCAGAATGCTCACATCTGCATGGGAGAACACTGTTTGCTCTGGACAGGCGCCGGGGCCGAGAGGGAAAGGGGAGTGTGCAGGACTGACTGGGGGAAAGCCTGGGAGAGGTTTCAGCTATGGCAGCTGCTTGGGCTCTTCTACCTAAGCCTCGCCTCCTTCCCTTGGGCAGCAGGAGGTAGTGAGGAAAATCACAGGATGCTCGATGCTCGCCTAGCCCCTACTTGGAGGCTGCTCCTTCTGCAAGCAACATCCCCATGCCTCACTCCCCCAGTGAGCACTTGTCATTAAGGTAGCACCCTCTGATTTGGGCTGAGTTGCTCCTGTATCCCACCTTCCTCTTTATGCCTGCTCCTCTGCCATGGCTCAGGGCTTAATCCTCTGTCCCTTGAATTGCTGTGACAGCCTCCGAACTTGCTCCACCCAGCAACCCATTCTCCTTGTTCTATCCAAACCGTCTTTCTAAAAGGCATATCTGATCCGGTCAGTCCTCAAGTTAAAACCCTTCAGGGCCTTCCTTTCCCCCAGGGCACAAAGTAAACACTGTAGCATGGCATTCAAGATTTTCACAGTTTGGCCCAAACTTGCTGTCAGAAAATGCAGGATAGATGCCAGAAAATGCAGGGATGCCCACTTAAATTTGCATTTTAGAAACACAACAATGTTTTAGTTCAAGTATGTCCATTGCATTGTGTCCTGTATTTTTATTCATTACATCTGGAAATCCTACTCTAGCTGCATATCCATTTCCACTGGTAGAGCTCTAGTTCAGGTCTTATCATTGCTCTTTTGGATGAAGTCACTCACTTCTAAGCTGATTTCCTGGCTCTCTGTCTTCCAAACCATCCTGCCCTGTGCCCCAAGATGTAGCTCAAGTCACTCTCTCACTGCCATCCAAGGATGCTCTGTACATTGCCCACTCCTGCCCAAATCCTCCTGTCCTTCCCCACCCTCAGGTTCCTCCTCCATGAGACTTTCTCAAAGTGTCCCGACAACAGTCACTACCCTCTTTTCCCTGGACTCTTGACACACCCCACTGTTGCACCTAGCATTTGACTGCATAATGTTTTGCACTGCAATCCGTCTATCTATGGAGTGTATCTTCTTGACTCAATTGCAAGCTCCAAGAGGGAAAGCACCATGCCTCACTCATCCTTTTTACTCTCCTCTCCTCCCACCATCGCACAGTGGGGACCTCAGTAAATGTAGATTGGCTGATGAATGGGCTATTTTCTCCCTCACAAGACTGTGAACTCCTCGAGGGCAGTTTCTGGACAGAGTCTTATGCTGTTCTGTTTGGCTTAACGAACATTTTTTGACCAGGATCTGTTCCAGGTGTGGGATTGCGGAGATGAAAAGCATAGTCCCCGCCCTCAAGGAACTTACCATGTAGCTGGGAAACCAATGTGTGTGAATATTTACAATGCAGTGTGAGATGTACAATGAATAAAGCATAGACAAGGTGAAAAATGCCTGAAGAGGTGAAAGTGGTAAGCAGAATTTGGGGAACGGGATGTTGAAGACATAGCAGAGGCAGTGCCTGCTTAGAGGGAAGGTAAGGACATTCCCGTCAGAGGAGCTGGAAGCATAAAGGCTTGGAAGCAGGAAAGAGTACACGGTGTGTGTTAGGGAACAATGGAAGTTCAAGAGCAGGGTCAGGTATGAAGGACCTTGAACAGCAGCGGGAAGTGTTCAGATGGAGAATGATGGGAAACTGTTCAAGGGTAACTGAGCAGACTTCTATATTGAGAGGCACTCAAAGACAAACACAGAAGACCCCATATCATATGCTTCTATTTATATGAAATACCCAGAAAGTGTAACTCCATGGATACAGAAAGTAAATTAGTAGTTGTCTGAGGCTAGGGTTGGGAACAAGGGAGTGACTTCTAATGGGCACGAGGGACCTTTCTGGGGTGATGGAAATGTTTTAGCATTGGAGTGTGGTGATGGTTACACAGCTCTGTGAATACACTCAAAGTAATTGAATTGTACACTTAAGAGGTATGAATTTTGTTTTGTTTTGTTTTGTTTTGAGACAGAGTCTCGCTCCGTCACTCAGGCTGGAGTTCAGTGGCGCGATCTCAGCTAACTGCAACCTCTGCCTCCCGGGTTCAAGCGATTCTTCTGCCTCAGCCTCCCGAGTAGCTGGGACTACAGGCGTGCACCACCATGCCCAGCTAATTTTTGTATTTTTAGTAGAGATGGGGTTTCACCATGTTGGCCAGGCTGGTCTCGAGCTACTGACCTCAGGTGATCCACCTGCCTCAGCCTCCCGAAGTGTAGGGATTACAGGCCCTACACCATGCCCGGCCAAGAGGTATGAATTTGAATTGGACGGTATGTAAACTATACCTCAGTAAATCTATTTAAAATTAAGAGTCTGCCAGGTGTTGTGGCTCACGCTTGTAATCCTAGTACTTTGGGAGGCCGAGGTGGGAGGATTGCTTGAGGCCAGGAGTTGGAGACCAGCCTGAACAACATAGCAAGACCCCATCTTAAAAAAAATAAAATAAAAATAAGAGACCATCAAATCAGTCTGGCTGCAGTATGGGGAATGGATTGGAGTGAGGCTAACCTCGGTGTGGGGAGAGCAGTGAAATGGCTTCTGCAATGGCCCAGGCAAGAGTTAGTGAGCTCTGGCACTAAGGTAGTGGCAGAGGGGCTGGAGAGGAGGGTTGAAAGTCAGAGGACATTTAGGAGGTTGAATCAATGAGAATAGATAAACGGATTGAGGGGAGGGAACAAGTTAGACAGATGGAAGAGTCTAGGATGCCACTCTGGTTTCTGGCTTTGACAGGTGGGCAGATGGTGGTACTACCAAACCCCACAGGGCTCAGTACAGTGTCTAGCCCTCAGCACAAGTCTGTGGAATGAACACAGGATTGAATGATTGAATGAAGTGTATTCATGTCCTCCCCTCCCTCTCTGTGGCTCCTTATCACCCATAGGGTAGACCTTTGAACCTCAGCATACTTGATTCCACCACTGCCCATTTAGAGGCATGGAGCAGCCTGGAGATTCTGCTGTTCCTGGGTTCAGCCCCAGGATACCATTATCTTATTTCTTTCCTTCTGGTCCAGAAACTGCCTGGTCACCCAAGAGATTCTTGGCCTTGGCGGAGGGATGGGAGGGAACTTGGGAGTGGATAGCCACCAAGGTTCTGAGTACCCTTGTCATGAGCTCAGGACCCTCTCTTGTATCATTAACCTGCATCCTCACCCAGATTCTGCCACTCATCCACAAACCCGCCTCATCCTACCCAGCTATGCCTCCCATCAATTAGTGATGCGACTGGAATCCTCATTCCTAGATTTCCCACTGTGGGCCTACGTTTCCTTTGAAGTTCCCGCTGGAATCAGCCACCTGCCAATCCACCAGGCCGGCAGTGGGCCTCTCAGCATTCTCTTTGGACCACCTGCCTCAGAACCACATGGGTAGGGAGATTTATTAAACACGCAGATGGCCACACTCCATGTCTGCTCCACTAAATCAGATTCTACGGGGCTGGGTAGAAGGAATGCATCAGTCCCGCATGTTTCAGAGGTTCCCTGGGTGGTCCTGACACCCAGTAATATGGGAGCTGCTGTGGTGGAGAGTGTGAGTGTGGATTAAGGGTGCATGTGCTCCTGCCACCGTGCACACAACCCCTGGGGGCCACTCAATGGACCCTTCCTTAGAATGCTCTCCCAACATGGGCATGCTCCCTCAATGCTCATCTTTCCACCAGGAAACACACTCCTGCTCTGCCACTAATCAGATCTTGCACAATCTTCTGCCCCTCCTCCTTCCCCCACTAAATTTCCACAGGACAATCAGTACTCAATTGCTTTTTCCTCTGTCCTCCCAGGCACTTATCACAGTCTGACTCGTGTGAGAATTGGTTGTTTACATGTGAGCTCGTGAAGAGCCTGGGCCAAGTCTGGGAAGACTAATGCTTTTAGACTAGCAGCGTCTAGGACAGGGCCAGGCATACAGTAGGTGCCTGATAGATACTTAGGGAATTGAATCACTCATGAGAGGAGCAAGAGGCCTGAATAACATAAATCAAAGTCTTGTGCATTTGGCTTTAGGAGTGACTGCATTCCGGGTCTTTTCCAAGAACAGATTTGCCTGACAGTGAGGTTAATAGGTCATCACCACTGCTTTATAAGCCCCAGAGAGGTGGGAACAGAGTGACCTGCCAAGGCCATAGCGAGGTCAAGAGCTGTGGGGCTGGCACTGTGGACAGGCCAAGCTGGCAGGGAGCTTCATGCATTCATTCTTTCAACAAATTTTTAGTGAGTTCCTCCTATGTGCTAGGCACTGCACAAGGTACCAAAGATAAAGCCGTGAATAAAACAGACAAGGTTCCTGCCCTTACAGTGTTTACAGTTTAGAAGGGGAGATGGATGTTATTAATTTCAGAAAGAATTATTGCTATGATAAGTGCTGTAAAGGAAAAGAACAATGTGCACTGAATGTGCATATAACAGGAGGACTCGATTTAGCCTGACACGAGGGCAGTGGAGCTATTCAAGGAGGGTTTACCCAAGGAAGTGGCCATAAACTGAGATCATAAGCATGCCCAGGAGTTAAACACAAAAACCCTGGAGGAGAGCATCCAGGCAGAGGGTGCAGCTATGGGAAGACCCAAGTCAGTCGCAAGTTTGGCATGTGTGAGGAACATGCAAGAGGCTGATGCGGCTAGAACAGAGGGACTGAGGGAGTGAGAGGCAGGAGGCGAGACTACACAACTAGCTGGGGTCCAGGTCACTAGGGCTTTTGTGGGCCATGGTAAGGAGCTTGCATTTTACTAAAAGTGGAATGGGAAGGTTTTAAGCTGGGGAGTGGTACAATTTAACTCTGTGTGTGTGTGCGTGTGTGTGTGTGTGTGTGTAGGTGTGTGTGAATAGAGAGGGGAGTCTCACCATCTTGCCCAGGTTGGTCTTGAACCCCTGGGCTCAACCGATCCTCCCACCTTGGCCTCCCAAAATGTTGGGATTACAGGCAGCGTGACCCACCACACCCGACCTCATTTGTGTTTTAAAGAGAGTCCCTTGGCTGCTGTGTTGTTGGTCATGGATTGAGGTGGGGACAAGAGTGGAAGCACAAAGACAAGTTTGGAGGTTATGATGGTGACCTGGCAGTGGGTGGTGGCTGTGGAGGCCTCCTGTGAAAGTTGAGCCCACACATTTTACAAATGAAAAAATTGAGGCCAGAGAAGGGGAGTGACTTTCCCAAGGTCACTCTGCTTCCTGGTCCTATTCTCCCATAAAAGGGAATTTAACAGAGAACCAAGCAGATAATTCTAAGTGAATTCTGGTAGGATGAATTTGTCGGTGCACTGTGGCAAATTTGGGGTTCTGGAAGCTGATGCAGATGCTTAGAGTGGGAAGTAAATGAAGAATTCTGGTATTTGGGGTACTCTGTTGTTCCAGTGCCTGGGGCTGCGGTGAGGCTGGCATCAGCCCCCAGTTACATATCCCCACCCTTTTTAGTCTGGCTATTGCTCAGACAAGAGCTAAGTGCTTGCAGGCCAGTTCCTTCCTGCCTCCATAGTATAAGGAAGTGTGAGCTGGGCAGAACTCCCAGTGCTGTCTTGGTCTCAGAACAAGCAAGCAGAAACTTCATGCGGGGCCATGTGAGGTCAGGAGGGAGGGGTCCAAATACCTGAACTTGGTTGAGATTGGCTCCTCTTTGACACACCACTTCTGTGGACGGCCAATCACAAGAGCCACAGTATCCTTGCTCACTTCTTCCCCCCCCTTCACTTGTCCTTGCAAAAGCCACAGAACTTCCCGCCACAAAGTGAGCAGGGGAGAGAAGTTCCTTCCCTCCTCCACTCCATAACCAGTCCAAAAGGCCTTGGGGAGAGGCGCCTTGCTTACAGCCAAAGGATGAATGCCCTGCTTCCCAAAGCTTGGAGAGAAGCATTTGCTCTTTGTAGGGGACCAGGGTGAGCACCAATTAGGGAGAAATGACACCAAATGGATTTTCAACCAAGGCTTTGCCGAAATAGCCTAGAGTGTAAACAATCGTGAAAATAAGCCTAGACAGGAAAATTCCCCTTCTCCCAAGGCCTTATCTTCTTCTTCTTTGTTTTTTTTTTTTTTTTCTCTGTTGCCTGGGCTGGAGTACAGTGGCATGATCTCAGTTCACTGCAACCTCCTTCTCCTGGGTTCAAGTGATTCTTCTGCCTCAGCCTCCAGGTAGATGGGATTACAGGCATGTGCCACCACGCCTGGATAGTTTTTGTATTTTTAGTAGAGACAGGGTTTCACTATGTTGGCTAGGCTGGTCTCGAACTCCTGACCTCAGGTGATCCATCTGCCTTGGCCTCCCAAAGTGCTGGGATTACAGGCATGAGCCGCTGCGCCCGGCCGAGGCCTTACCTTCTAGGCAGCACTGGTGCCGTTACACTGCACCAGTCAAAGGGGCATTTGCCATCTCCCCAACCTGACCTCTAGCAGGCTGGGCCTCAGTTCACTACCTACCCATCTGCTTTGGACAAGAGAAATACCATAGTGGAGTGAAATGGGTCAGGAAACCGTTTCTAATCCTGGTTCTTTTGTTGGTGAGTTGGATAACCTCCCCTCTAGACCCATTTCTCCAACTAGAAACTGAGGGAGTTGGAGTAAACACTCTCCAAGGTCACTTCCAGTTGTGACATGCAAAGGGTAAAATAGCTGCTATGCATTAGATACCAGGCTAAGCATTTTACATTTCTTATTTAATTTCATTCCCACAACAGCTCCTGTGAGTCAGATACTATTATGCCCCTCACCTCACATATAGACGTCGCAGATGAGGAAATCACGGTTCAGGGAGATTGAGTGACTTACCCCAAAACACACAACTAGCAAAGGGCACAGCTAGGATGTGGATTCAGGTCTGTCTGATCCTGATTCCACACTCCACACTCATAACTGCTTCCCTAAGCAGTTATGAGTGTTCTATGCCATCCAAATTGCCCTTAAAGCCCTGATAAGCTGGGACTGCCAAGGAGCGAAAATGACCCTTCCTCCCTGTTTCACACTTTGAAGGTAGGACTGACATGTTGGTAGAAGCAGGTGGGCACTTGGATCCTATGAGCTGAATTGCCAAGAGCAATCGCCTGGCGATAATCTACTGCCATGCTGGGGTGCCCTGGGCATCCGGGGAGAAGCAGGAGGGCACTGCCAGCTGGGAACGTTGGCAGGAAGAATGTCTCACAATCCCCTAACTTATGTTCTGAAATGTCTGACAAATCCTGTACAGGTTCTCAGTGCTATACTCTAATGAGATTAATGAGGGCAGGGGAGCCTAGTGAAAATTTAATAGACCAGTATAAAAAGTTGCACAGACTCTGTCTGCAGAAGTTCTTTCGAAGGTCCACACAAAGCCACAGAGCTGCTTGGAACTCTCCATCCAAGGAAATTATTAACCTTCCTCATTTCTGGAGGACGATGCAATCTGTTTATTAAATGCTTAAATTAAAGGGAAAGAACACAGTGCAGTTGGGGGTTTTCCACCATAATTCATCTGAGGCTCTCGGTCAGGGAAATTTGAGCCTGGGGCCCACTCAGCTTCCTGACCACTTCCTGCTCCCAGGCTTCCTCCAACCCTGTGTCTTTAATAAGTTCAGGTTGTTTAGAGTTCAGCTCTAGTTAACCCTTTGAAGTCTGAGTGGATAAATCACAGCTCAAGTCCACGAACCACTTAATGTGCATCAAAGATTGACCAATGAAGCAATGGTTCCAGCATGGAAACTTCTATTGTAAGGATCAAATGAGATAATGTATGAGTGTGAAAGCACTGTGTGATCTCTGAAGCACAGTAAATTACTTTTATTATTATTTTTCTCAATAGGATGGCTTGCTTATCTACAAGATAGATACCTGTTCTCATTGGAGGCCTTCAAACAAATCAAATTGGTACTTGTTGAGCCTGGAAGTACTAGATTTTCCTTGTACTTCCTCCTGTGTTCTTCAAGCTACTTGACACCTGTTTATGTAGCTTCTGATGGGCCTGTAGCCTTGTGTACTTGGAGTCAGTATAATTTGCTTATTGTTTCTCTTCAACAAAGAATGTGAAAGACGGATGATGCAGGAGCTTTTCCAGCAACATAAGGCTTGGTTTTGTTCATTGCTCCCCATACCCCAACCCTGGGATGTGAGTGCTCAAGGGGCAGGGTTGTGTTCTGAGTGCCTGAGGGGCCTTCGTGTGCACTGGGATGAATCAGTCACAGACAAAGACAGGTCAGCTAGGAAAGAGAGCTAGTTAATGTTCTGAAAACACCCTCTTTCAGAAACACCTGAAGTGACTCTCATATGTGGCTGGAAGGAAATAAAATTGATACAGCATCTCACAAAATTATATATGCATTTATCTTTTGACTCACCAATCCCATTTTTAGGAATTTACCCTGAAGATACACCTCCAACAATATGGAAATGCATATGTGCAAGAATTTTCATTGCAGTGTCGTTTATGATTACAAAATATTACAAACTACCTAAATGTCCATACATAGAAAAGTGGTTGAATAGATTATGGCATAGCGACAGAGTGAAGTATTATCCAGCTATGAAAAATAATGCAGATGCTGTCTATGCACTGATATGGAGTGATTTCCAGGATATATTGTTAAGTAAAAGAAAAGCCACGTGCAAAAACAAAAAACAGACAAACAACAACAACAAAACAAACATGTCTGTAGTATGCTTCCTTTTGTGTAAGAAGGAAGGGGAAGTAAAAAAAAAACATAGAGCGGCATCTGCTCATTTGTACAAAAAGAGACACAAGAGGAATAAACCAGAAACTGATGGAATTGGTTACCTACAGGAGTGGACAGGAATGGCTCATAATAGGTGCTTAATAAGCATTTCCTGATGGTGAATTACAGGACATAACAAAGGGAATGATTGACTTAGCCTGGGAGCATCAGGAAAGCTTTCTATTGCTGTCTTGAAAGATGAGTGTGTGGTCATCAGGTTTGCTGACCATAATGGGGAGATTGTTTCAGGCAGATGGAACAGTTATGAGCAAAGATCCACACGGGGAGAAGTAGCCTGGTATGTAAAGTGGCTGGAGCATTGGGTGGGATGGGGACTATTGTGAGAGAAGGCTGGACAGAGCAGGCAGGAACCAGAAGGTGGACTTCCTTCTATGCAATGGTAAGGAGTTTGCATTTTCATCTCAGTAAGATGAGAACCCATTGGAATATTTTCAGCAGGAGAGTGATATGGGCCAGTTTATGCTCCATCAGTCCCTCTGCTGTAGAGTGGGGTGTGGACTTAAGGGGATGAGAGTGGAAGCAGGGAGACCAGTTAGGAAGCTATTGTAGCCAGGTAACAGAGGATGGTGGGTTGGACCAGGAAGGTAGTACAGGTTGAGCGTCCTAAATCCAAAAATCTGAAATCTGAAATGCTCCCAAATATAAAACTTGTTGACATGGCGCTCAAAGGAAGTTCTCATTGGAGCATTTCAGATTTAAGATTTTTGGATTTGGGATGCTCAACCGGAAAATATAATGCAAATATTCCCAAATCCAAAGTCTGAAGCATTTCTGGTCCCAAGCATTTCAGATAAGGGATACTCAACCTGTAGTAGAAGTGGAAGGAGGTGGCCATGTCCTGGGTATATTTTGAAGGTAGAGTCAGCAGGAAAAATTGATGGTTTGGATATGGGGGAGGGTAAAGGAGAAAAAGAAGTACTGGATAATTCCCAGATTTCTGGCTTAAGTGATGGGTGTCTCTGATGGAGCCACTTGGCAAGATGGGTAACAGGGAACAAGGAGCAAAATTCGTGGCGTAAGGTGATGAGTTCAGTCTTGGATCTGTTGCGTGTGAGATGTCAGTGGGACACCCAGCAGTTGGACATATGGATCTGGGGCTCAGGGGAGAAGGCCTGGATCAGGCCACAGATGTGGTAGCATATAGATGGAGCGGGGAAAGATGAGATTGGATGGGGCCAGAATGGGAGAGTGTATGTACTGGAGTGAGAAGAGGTCTGAGGACAGAGTCCTGGGAACCACTGACATGTAAAAGGGGCAGAGGAGGATGACTTAGTAAAGGGGGCTACAAAAGAGTGGTAATAGCACAGTAGGAGGTCTAGGAGAGAAGAGAGTCGGAGAAGGCTGAGGAGAAGAGAGTTTCCAGGGAAGCATGTTCGGTATGCTCAGGGCCCAGGGCTGAGAGGCCCTCTAATATAGGAGCAGAAAAATGTCCACTGGGTCTGGTGTTTACATTGGATCTTTGAGCAGGTCCAGGAGAGTGTCAGGGGCAGAAGCTAAACTGCAAGACTGAGGAATGAAGGGAAGGAGTGAGGTGGGATGGTAGCCAGGGGAGGAGTGGAGGGTGACGGGTTGGAGGAGAGTCCTTATTATAAGGATAAGCGACAAGTAAGCCTGTTTTAGCCACAGAGAAAGAGTCACTAGACAGGCTAGGCTGAAAACCTAAAAGACAAAGGAATTAACTAGTGGAGCCAGATAGGGAGTGGAAGGTGGGGGCTTACAGCCCAAGAAGAGGGGCTAGAGTTGAGTAGGAGAAGGGATACCTCTCTCTGAAGGGTTATTTCTCATGAAATCATTTTCTATGTGAAGGAAGCAGCAAAGATTAAATTATCAATGCATGAATTGGGGCTTTTCTTTTTTCAAACTTGGATAGTGTGGCCTAATCATGTGCTGGTTCAGATAGAACCCTGAGCCTTGGTCATAGGCATCTGGAGAGGACAGTGCTGACAGAGACACTGCTTCCCTGCTGGAAAGTGCAAACAATGCTGCTTCAAATGTGCTTATACAGATTCAAACACATTTTAATGTATGCATGGGAGCCTACAGTATTAATCGGGGTTTAAAAGTCTCCCTTAAAACAAATTATGAGCCTTTAGAGTGAATAAATAGGACCTAATGAATAGGTGTGCTAATGGTTCTATCCTGCTCTGGACTTGGGCCAGGAGCAGAAGCACTAAAAACAGAACAGGGAGAAAGGCCTTGGGCTCTTTTCAAGTTTCTCCCCTCTGAGGCCTCCCCTAGCCCTGAAGATTCAGCAGAACTCATGGCAGAAGTGAGGCCTGGGCTTGGCAACAGCACTGATCTCTTATGAAGCAGAAGCCCACCAATCGCAGTGTTTGCCTTCTAGGGAGAAGAGCTTAGGGCTAAGATGTTCTGTCCCTTTGCAGACAATAGAACCTGTAAGCTACTTCAGAAGAGCTCATGCTAGTCATTGTCTAACTGAAAAACAATGTTCTGACTCTTGCTACATGGCAGGGTGACATATATTGGACAGAGAAGCAAGACATCTGGTTTTGACCCAGGCTGTGCTACAAGCCTGCTCTGTGACTTTGCGTAGGTACCTTCCACTTGCTGGGGCTCAGCTGTTCCATCAACCAAATAAATGGTGTGGACAGATTGATCCCTTGGGGACCTGAGACCCCAACTTTCTTTTTTTTTTTTTTTTTTGAGATGGACTCTCTCTCTGTTGCCCAGGCTGGAGTGCAGTGGCAGGATCTTGGCTCACTGCAAGCTCCGCCTCCCAGGTTCATGCCATTCTCCTGCCTTAGCCTCCCAAGTCGCTGGGACTACAGGCGCTTGCCACCAGGCCGGGCTAATTTTTTTGTATTTTTAGTAGAGACGGGGTTTCACCATGTTAGCCAGGATGGTCTCGATCTCCTGACCTTGGGATCCACCAGCCTCGGCCTCCCAAAGTGCTGGGATTATAGGCATGAGCCACCACGCCTGTCCTCTATTTTTTTTTAAATACACTTTATTTATTTATTTAGTTTTGGGACAGGGCTTCACTTGTTCACCCAGGCTGGAGTGCAGTGGCGTGATTTTGGCTCACTGGAGCCTCCACTTCCCGGGCTCAAGCGATTCTCCAGCCTCAGCCTCCTGAGTAGCTGGGACTACAGGTGCGAGCCACCATCACCTGGCTATTTTTTTTTTATTTTTTCGTAGAGACAGATTTCACCATCTTGCTCAGGCTGGTCTCGAACTCCTGAGCTCAAAGTGATCCACCTGCCTCAGCCTCTCAAAGTGCTGGGATTACTGGCATGAGCCACTATGCCCGGCTTAAGCTTTATGTTTTAGGGAAGTTTCAGGTTCACAGCAAGGCTTAACAGCAAGTACAGAGAGTTCCCATGTAACTGCTTTCCCCACCCACACACATGCTGCTCCACTATCAATATTCCCTACTGCAGTGGTACATTGGTTATAACTGATGTCCCTACACTGACACATCATTATCACCCAAAGACCATAGTTTACATTAGGATTCATTCTTGCAGTCATACCTTCTATGGGTTTTGACAAGTGTATGGTGACATGCATCTACCAGTACAGTATCATACAGAATAGTTTCACTGCTCTAAAAATCCCATTTTCCACCTATTCATCCCTCCCTCTCCATTAACCCCTGGCAAGCCCTGATCTTTTTACTCTCTCCAAGATTTTGCTTTTTCCAAATTTCATCTAGTTAGAATCATATCGTATGTAGTGTTTTCACATTGGCTCCTTTCACTTAGTAATGTGCATTTAAAGTTCCTCCACATATTTTCATAGCTTGAACACTCATTTCTTTTTAGCACTAAACAATATTTCATCGTCTAGATGTACCACAGTTTATGCATTCATCTACTGAAGGACAAGTTGGTTGCTTCCAGGTTTGGGCAATTATGAAAAAAGCTGCTATAAACACCCATGTGCAGATTTTTGTGTGGACATAGGTTTTCAAATCATTTGGGTAAACACCCAGGAGTGTGATCAATGGATTATATGGTAAGAGGATGTTTACTCTCGGAAGAAAACTGTCAAACTGTCTTCCAAAGTGACTGTACCATTTTGCATTCTCAACAGAAGTGAATGAGAGTTCCTATTGCTTCATATTTGGTGTTGTCAGTGTTCCAAATGTTGGCCATTCTAATAGGCGTCTCATTGTTACTTAAATTTGTAATTCTCTAATGACATGATGTTGAGCATTTTTTCTTATGCTTATTTTCCATCTGTATATTTTCTTTGTTGAGCTTTCTATTCAGATATTTTGCCTATGATAAAATCAAGTTGTTTGTTTTCTTATTGTTGAGTTTTAAGAGTTCTTGTGGCTTACGCCTATAATCCCAGCACTTTGGGAGGCTGAGGGAGGGGGATCACTTGAGCCCAGGAGCTGGAGACCAACCTGGGCAACATAGGAAGACTCAGCCTCTACAAAAAACAAAATTAGCTGGGCATGGTGGCACACGCCTGTAGTCCCAGCTGCTTGGGGGGCTGAGGCGGGAGGATTGCTTGAGCCCAGGCGGTCAAAGCTGCAGTGAGCCGTAATCGTGCCACTATACTCCAGCCTGGGTGACAGAGACCCTGTCTCAAAAAAAAAAGAATTCTTTATATAATTTTGGTTAACAATTTTTTATCAGATGTATCTTTTTTTTTTTTTTTTTGAGATAGGGCCTTGTTCTGTCACCCAGGCTGGAGTGCAGTGGCATGATCACAGCTCACTGCAGCCTCAACCTCCCAGGCCCAAGCGATCCTCCCACCACAGCCTCCCAAGTAGCTGGGAGTACAAGTGTGCACCACCATGCCTGGCTAGTTTTTCTTGTGTTTTTCGTAGACATGGGGTTTCACCCTGTTGCCCAGGCTGGTTTGGAACTCCACAGCTAAAGTGATCCACCTGCCTCGGCCTCCCAAACTGCTGGGATTACAGGTGTGAGCCACCACGCCCAGCTCAGACGTGTATTTTGCAAATCTTTTCTCCCGGTCTATGGCTTGTCTCTCTCTCTCGACAGTGTCTTTCATAAAGCAGAAGTTTTTAGTTTTAATGAAGTCTAGTTTATAAGTTATTTATTTCTTGGATTGTACATTTGGTGTTGAATCTAAAAAGTCATCACCATACTCAATGTCATCTAGGTTTTCTCCTATGTTATCTTCTGGGAGTTTTATAGTTTTGAATTCTACATTTAGGTTTGCAATCCATTTTGAGTTAATTTTTGGGAAGGGTGTAAAGTCTCTGCCTTGATTCATTTTTATGAGAGTCTTATGATAAAAACTCTCCTGAATAATTTGAATTTATTAGTTGAATGAATAGGCCTATGCCATTTCTTTTTGTGTGACTTTTGGCGGATTTATCTTTTAAAGAATCAGTCAATTTCAACTAGGTTATCAAATTTGTGAGCATAGAGTTGTTCATAAGATTCTTTTATTATCCTTTTAATGTCCTTGGGAATTGTAGTAATATTCCTCTTTCATTTCTGATGTTAGTAATTTGTGTCTTTTCTCTTTTCTTCTTAGTTTGCCTGGCTAGAAGTTTATCAATTTTATTGATCTTTTCAAAGAACCAGCTTTTAGTTTTGTTGACTTTTCTCTATTCATTTTCTGATTTCAATTTCACTGATTTCTGCTCTATTTTTTACTATTTATTTTCATCTGCTTACTTTGGGTTTAACTGGCTCTTCTTCCAGTTTCCTCAGGTGGAAGCTTAGATTATTGATTTTTCGACCTTTCTTCTTTTCTAAATACACACTCAATACTATAAAACTTCCTTCTAAGTGCACTGCTTTTGCTGCATTACATAAATTTTAATAAGTTGTATTTTCATTTTCTTTTATTTCCCTTTTTTGGGGAGATAGGATCTCTCTCTCTGTTGCCCAGGCTGGAGTGCAGTGGTGCAATCATAGCTCACTGCAACCTTGAATGTCTGGGCTCAAGTGATCCTCCCTCCTCAGCCTCCCAAGAAGCTAGGACTACAGGCACTATAGGCACATAGCTAGTCCTGTTGGCTAGGACTATAGGTATCATACCCAGTTAATTTTTTATTTTTATTTTCTTGTAGAGATGGGGTCTTGCTATGTTGCCCAGGGTGGTCTTAAACTCCTGGCCTCAAGCAATCTTCCCACCTCAGCCTCCTAAAGTGCTGGGATTACAGACATGAGCCAACACACCTGGCCTATATTTTCATTTTCGTTTAGTTCAAAATATTTTAAAATTTCTGTTGGGACTTCTTTGATCCATGTGTTACTTGGAAGTGTGTTGTTCAATCTCCAAGTATTTTCAGGATTTTCAACTATCTTCCTGTTATTGATTTCCAGTTTAATTCCATTGTGGTCTGAGAACAGACATTGAATTATTTATGTTCTTTTACATTTGTTAAAGGTATGTTTTATATTCCAGAATGTGGTCTATCTTGGGGAATGCTCCACGTGATCTTGACAGGAGTGTGCGTTCTGCTGTTGTTGGATGAGGTAGTCTAAAGATTTCTATTATATCAGTTGATTGATGGTGTTGTTGAGTTCGACTATGTCTTCACTGATTATTTGCCTGCTGTATCTGTCCATTTCTGATAGAGGGGTGTTGAAGTCTCCAACTACAATGGCGAATTTATCTATTTCTCCTTTCAGTTCTCTCAATTTTTACCTCACATATTTTGACCCTCTTTTGTTAGACATGTACACATTAAGGATTGTTCTGTCTTCTTGGAAAATTGACCCCTTTATCATTATGTAATTCCTTTCTTTATCCCTAATAACTTTCCTTGCTATGAAGTTTGTTCTGTCTGAAAATAATATAGGTACTCCCACTTTCTTTTGACTAGTGTTAGCACGGTACATCTTTCTCCATCCCTTTACTTTTAATATATATGTGTCTTTATAAGGTAAAGCGGGTTTCTTGTAGACAATATATATTTGGGTCTTGGTTTGTGATATACTCCAACAATCTCTCTCTTTTAATTGGTGTATTTAGACCAATGATGTTTAAAGTGATTATTGATATAGTTGGATTAATATTTACCACATTTGTTACTGTTTTCTATTTGTTGCCCTTTATCGTTGTTCCTATTTTTGTCTTCCATGCTTTTTCTGACTTTTATGGTTTTAATTAAGCATTTTTATGATTCCATTTTCTCTCCTTTCTTGGCACATCAGTTATACTTTTTTAAAAAAGTTTTTAGTGGTTGCCTTAGAGTATGCAATATTGGGTTAACGACTAATCAAGTCCATTTTCAAATAACACTGTACCACTTCAAAGTACTGCAAATATCTTATAATAACCGCATAATCCCAATTCTTCCCTCCTATTCCTTGTATTATTGCTGTTATCCATTTAACTTCTTATATGTATAACAGAAGTGAATAATAGAATATGTATATTCTATTAATGTCTTCATATATATAATAGAAGTTAAGGAACTTCTTTATATATACAATAGAACTTCTATTATATATAAAATAAAATACATTGTTAGTATTATTATTTTTAACAAACTATTAGATCACTTAAGAATAAGAAAAATAAGAGTATCATGCTCTATGGACTGAGCTAGCCAGACACTATGGAATACTACACGGTCATAAAAGAGTATGAAATGATGTCCTTTGCGGCAACATGGATGCAGCTGGAGGCCATTATCCTAAGTTAATTAATGCAGAAGCAAAAAATCAAATGCCACGTGTTCTCACTTATTAGTGGGAGCTAAACATTGGGTACACACAGACATAAAGAGGGAAATAATAGACACTAGAAACTCCAAAAGCAGGTTGGGAAGAAGAGGGACAAGGATTGAAAAACAAATTATTGGGTACTTTGTTCATTACTGGGGTGATAGGTTCAACAGAAGCTGTACTCCCTGAATCTAAAATACAATTTATTAAAAATAATAAGAAAAATGATTTTTAAAAATTTTACCTTCACTTATTACATTTCTGATCTATATTATTTTCTTGTCTCTGAGGAACTTATTTTAACATTTCTTGCAAGGCAGGTCTACTGGCTACAAATTCCCTCAATGTTTGTTTAAATCTTTATTTTTCTTTTATTTTTGAAAAAAATATTTCACAGGGTACACAATTCTAGGTTAGTTTTTTTTTTTTTGGTCCTCTCAACACTTTAAATATTTCACTCCACTCTCTTTTTGCTAGCTTGGTTTTTGGAAAGCCAGATGTAATTCTTTTTCTTTTTTTTTTTGAGACAGAGTCTCACTCCGTCGCCCAGGCTGGAGTGCAGTGGCACATCTAGGCTCACTGCAAGCTCTGCCTCCCAGGTTCACGCCATTCTCCTGCCTCAGCCTCCCGAGTAGCTGGGACTACAGGCGCCCACCACCACACCCTGCTAATTTTTTGTATTTTTAATAGAGATGGGGTTTCACTGTGTTAGCCAGGAAGGCCTCAATCTCCTGACCTCATGATCTGCCTGCCTTAGCCTCCCAAAGTGCTGGGATTACAGGCGTGAGCCACCGCGCCTGGCCCAGATGTAATTTTTATCTTTGCTTCTCTGTAGGTAAGGTGTTTTTTCCGCATCTGGCTTCTTTCAGATTTTTTTTCTCTAACTTTGATTTTCTGAAGTTTGAATAAGATATGCTCAGGTGTAGGTTTTTTGTGGGGGTTGGGGGTATTTATCCTGCTTGTTATTCTCTGAGGTTCCTGGATCTGTGGTTTGGTATCTGACATTAATTTGGGGAAATTCTCAGTCACTCCTTTCTTTCTTCTCATTCAGGTAGTTGCATTACATGTATGTTATATTTTTTGTAGTTATTCAACAGTTCTTGCATATTCTGTTCTCTTTTTTTGTTTTCAGTCTTTTTCTCTGCTTTTCAGATTTGGAAGTTTCTTTCTTTCTTTCTTTCCTTCCTTTCTTTCTTTCTTTTTCTTTCTTTCTTTTCTTTCTCTTTCTTTCTTTCCTTCTTTCTTTCTTCTCTTTTTTTTTATGAGATGGAGTTTTGCTCTTGTTGCCCAGGCTGGAGTGCAATGCCCCAATCTCGGCTCACCACAACCTCTGCCTCCCAAGTTCAAGCGATTCTCCCGCCTCAGCCTCCCGAGTAGCTGGGATTACAGACATGCACCACCACGCCCGGCTGACTTTGTATTTTTAGTAGAGACGGGGTTTCACCATGTTGGTCAGGCTGGTCTCGAACTCCCGACCTCAGGTGATCCACCTGCCTTGGCCTCCCAAAGTGCTAGGATTACAGCCATGAGCCACCTGGCACCCGGCCCAGATTTGGACATTTCTAATGACAATCTTCAACTTCAGGGACCCTTCCTCAGTTGGTCTAGTGCAGTGGTTCATGCCTATAATCTCAGCACTTTGGGAGGCTGAGATGGGTGGATCACTTGAGGCCAGGAGTTTGAGACCAGCCTGGGCAACATAGCAAGACCCCATCTCTACAAAAAAAATATATATGTAAAATAGCTGGGCATGCTGGTGTGTGCCTGTGGTCCCAGGTACTCCCAGGAGGTCCAGGCTGCAGTGAACCATAATCAAACCACTGCACTCCATCCTGGGCGACAGAGTGAGACTCTGTCTAAAAAAAAAAGTGATTTTTCCACAGCCATGTCTAGTCTACTAATGAGCCAATCAAAGGCATTCTTTATTTCTGTTACCATGTTTTTGATTTTTAGCATTTTTAAATTCTTTCTTAGAATTTTCATCTCTCTGCTTATGTTATCCATCTTTTTAAAAATTTTTTCTTTTTTCTTTTTTTTTTCCTTACCAGCAGCTAAACCAATATCCATCTATCTTTGCATGTTGTCTCCTTTTTCCATGAAATCCTTTAGCATATTGGTCATAGTTTTTAAACATTCCTAGTCTGATAATTCCAACATCCCTGCCATATCAGACTCTTTTTTGTTGTTGTTGTTTGTTGTTTGTTTTTGTTTTTGATACAAAGTCTCACTCTGTCACCCAGGCTGGAGTGCAGTGGTGCAATCTCGGCTCACTGCAACCTTTGCCTCCCGGGTTCAAGTGATTCTCCTGCCTCAGCCTCCTGAGTAGCTGGGATTATAGGCCCGTGCCACCACACCTGGCTAATTTTTGTATTTTTTAGTAGAGACGAGATTCACCATATTGACCAGGCTGGTCTCGAACTCCTGACCTCAAATGATCCACCCACCTTGGCCTCTGAAAGTGCTGGGATTACAGGCGTGAGCCACCGCACCCGGTCCAGACTCCCAGACTCTAGTTGTTATGCTTTTCAATCTCTTCAAACTATATATTTTTTGTCTTTAAGTATAGCTTGTAATTTTTTTTTTTTTGAGACAGAGTCTCGCTCTGTTGCCCAGGTTGGAGTGCAGTGGCCACAATCTCAGCTCATTGCAACCTCTGCCTCCCAGGTTCAAACGACTCTCCTGCCTCAGCCTCCCGAGCAGCTGGGATTACAGGTACACACCAGCATGCTCAGCAAATTTTTGTATTTTTAGTTGAAATAGGGTTTTACCATGTTGGCCAGGCTAGTCTCAAGCTCCTGACCTCAAGTGATCTGCCCACCTCGGCCTCCCAAAGTGTTGGGATTACAGGCGTGAGCCACTGCACCCGGCCATAATTTTTTGTTGATGAGTGGAAATGACGTACTGGGTAAAAGGAACTGCTGTAAATATTTAGGTTGGTGCAAAAGTAATTGCGGTTTTGGCCATTACTTTTAATGGGAAGAAACCACAATTACTTTTGCACCAGTTTAATAGTTCTCTAGTGATGTGGTGGTAAGGTGTGTGGGGAGGGGAAGTGCTCTCTAGTCCTATGATTAGTTCTTAGTCTTTTAGTTAGCCTGTGCCCCTGGGCAGTGAACTTCACCAATGCTTCTCAATCTCTATCCTCAGGTGGGACAAGATGGCTAGAGAGGGCTGAATTTGTGTATTCCCTTTCCTAACATGGAAGGCTAGAGGAAGCTGCAGTTGGAGATTTCCTTCCCCTGGGTTGGTTAGGCTCTGAGAAAACCCCAAGTTAGGCTTAGTTTTTCCTAAGAGCAGGATTTTTTTTTTTTTTTTTTGAGACGGAGTCTCGCTCTGTCGCCCAGGCTGGAGTGCAGTGGCGCAATCTCGGCTCACTGCAAGCTCCGCCTCCCAGGTTCACGCCATTCTCCTGCCTCAGCCTCTCCGAGTAGCTGGGACTACAGGCGCCCGCCACCATGCCCGGCTAATTTTTTTTTTTTTGTATTTTTAGTAGAGACAGGGTTTCACCGTGGTCTCGATCTCCTGACCTCGTGATCCGCCCGCCTCGGCCTCCCAAAGTGCTGGGATTACAAGCGTGAGCCACCGCGCCCGGCCTTTTTTTTTTTTTTTTTTTTTTTTAGACAGAGTCTTACTCCGTTGCCCAGCATGGAGTGCAGTGGCACCATCATGGCTCACTGCAGCCTTGACCTCCTGTGCTCAAGTGATCCTCCCATTTCTCAGCCTCCTGGGTAGCTGGGACTACAGGTGCACATCACCACATCTGGCTAATTTTTATTTATGTATTTATTTATTTGTATTTTTTGCAGAGATGAGGTTTCGCCCTGTTGCCCGGGCTGGTCTCGAACTCCTGAGCTCAAACTATCTACCTGCCTTGGCCGCCAAAAGTGCTGGGGCTACAGGCGTGAGCCACTGTGCCCAGCCTGGGCAGGCCTTTTAAGAACAGAATGCTCTGGCATATTCAAAATAGTTCCCTTTCCCCTCCCTCTGCAGGTAGCATGATATTTCTACCTGATATTCACTGTAAGGACACGTAGAGCTTATGGAAGTAAAACTCACAAAAGTGTGGCACCTCCCTTCTCCCCACCATAACTGGTTCCCCCTGGAGTTTTTAACTCTCAGGCTTGTTCACACTGGGCCTCCAGGAATTTGTCAATTATAATTCAAATTTTCTCCCTGGCAGTGGTTCCCACAGAGATTTCTGTTCTTGAAAGTTGTGATTCTCTATATCAGCCTTTCTCTCTAATTTTTGAGGTAGCAGTTTGCCCTGTGATTCCACTTCTCTGACAGATCTAAGAAGAGTTGTTAATCTTTCAGTTTGTTCCGCTTTTTACTTGTTGTTGGGATGGAGTGGCAACTGCTAACCTCCTTACATGCTGGGCCTGAAACCAGAAGTCTCTCTGTTTTTGGTTTTGTTTTGTTTTGTTTATTCACTTTGTCTCCCTAACTATACTATAAACTCTGCAGGAACAGGAACCTTGTTTGTCTTACTCATCTTATAAACTCAATGTCTAGTGCTGTGCCTGGCACATGGTAGGTGCTTAATATACGTTCAGAGAAAAAAGGAAGATACTGAGAGTCAGAAGACCTGGACTGTGATCTCACGCGGGTTCCTTCCTCTCTCCCAGGCTCAGCTTCCTTAATATCTGGTGTTATTCTTGTTTGTTTCTCTATTGTCTGTCTGCCTCCCTCCACTAGAATGCAACCTCCATGAGATTGGGAACCTCATCTGTCAAAGACCCTGCCATATAATAGGTTCTCTATAAATATTTGTTGAATAAACAAATGAATGACTGAATGACTTAATCTGCAAAAGGAAGGGGTTGACTTTGATAATTTGATGGCAGGGATTTCTGGTAACTTTCCCCTTCCCTACTCAAATGGGTTACCTGTCTGGGCTAGTTTTAAGTACTCCTAAGAGAGATTAATGCCTTTCTAGGAGAGGAACTCAAATAGGTCACATGGATTAGCATGATCAGAAGTATATGGAAAAACAACTTGCCAAACTTTGGAACTCAGCAGCTTTTCTTCGTGTTATCCAGGAGAGCACAGGCTGTGCTCCAACATGTGTGTGTGACAACAATTTGAATCTTAGTGTTCAGCCCTTTGAAACCACATAGACTTATGTAATGTGACCCAATTCCTTGGTTTTGCAAAGAAGGGGGGTGTACAACTGGGAGAAGAGAATGCAGTTATTTACCAGTTTCTTCCTAAGAGCAAAAAACAGAATGTTCAGCATTTGTGGGAGGGGCAAGAGTTGTGTTCTGCCTGAGTAATTCTTGCTCACTGGATGGGCAGGGTCAGGTGACAAACGTCCATATCTCTGCCTGGCACCAGCATGAGCCCTGCCCAGAGGCAGGAAAAAAATGTTTTAAGTCCTAGTTTTCCCCAGCGGTTTGTAACAATGCCCTGATGTCCCATTTCACAGGCTCAATGGGGAAGATTGAAAGTAATGAAGTTATAGGACCTTCAAAAACAACTGGAGGTAGAAGAGTTCAACTGGGAGCCCCCAAGACCAAAGGAGTTCTAAAGGGCCCCTTGCCTTTTGCTAAAGGCAAACAACAACAACAGCACCACCACCAACAACAAAGCATATGCTTTGACCTTCTGCAGAGCAGACACTGCCAAGATGATATTGATGCCTTTGGAGGGAGAAGGAGAAAGAACTTAGGGGGAATGATCTGGCCCTCAGTGATACTCAGCTGTCTATGTCATTCTCTATAAGGTTAGCAACTGCTCTTCAGCAAGGTTGAAGACTGTTGAAATGGATCCTGTAATCCTGCATTTGAGGAAATGGGTGTTACTGAATAATTTTTAACCACAAAAAAAATCTTTTAGCTCTGCAAAAAGCTACATTCCCATAAAAAATAATTCCCTCAAATTAACATCTTGTCAACACAGCCTGTCTGTCCTGAATGTGAGACTGCAGGGTGGAAGACAGTGTGATTGGTGGGAAGTGGCTCACTCCCCACCCAGTTCCAGTTCCACCCGCCCTCTCCCAGTTCCAAGATTTGAAGATTCTATGCTGATGTTCCTTTTATAGCCATTAAAAACTAAGAGGATCTTTTCTAGGATTTTGACTTTGGATATTAGGGCCCCAGATTTTGACCTGAGGCTGCCTATTTTAGGGATCACTATCCCCTTTGCCTCCATGAAGACATTTAAGAGGATAGTCTGGGCTCCCAGTTTCTGCAATTTCTTTAGTAAGAGGCCTCTTGGGTCATTTCCTGAGATCCCCCTTGCCTGGGCCATTCTGGCAAAACAGCTCTGCAGCAGCAGGGACACTCCCCCAACCCCCAGGGATTTGCTCTTTTCACTGTGTTCCCAAAGCATATGGCCACACCTGTCAGCCAGCTCTGACCTGCTTGAGTAGCCCTCTGTGTAGAAGTCAGTGGTCACAGAGCCTGAGAAGCTCTTTCCTGTGCTCTCTTCCTCATTTCTTCTTCTCCCTCCTTTTCGTCTCTCAATATATCCAAACACCTGAAGAAGAAATTGCTGGTTGCCTACTCCAATGTCTGTTCTTCCCTTCCTTAATAACAGAAACTTGAATCTGTTTGGGGCTAGCAGCATACTCAGTTCAGGAAAGCCCTTCTTTAAGTTAGGAGTGGGCAGACTAGATTCTGGCTAATGAGCTATAAGCAGAAGTGTTGTGCAGTATGTCTGGGAAGCTTTCTTAAAAGGGAGGAGCCATCTTTCTTCCCCTTCCTCCTTTCTGTGGCCTAGATTGTGGATACAATGACTGGAGCTTGAGCAGCCATCTCAGACAATGAGGCAATATGCTAAATACGGTGGGCAGCAACTAGGTAGAAGTTTGGGTCTGTGGTGACTTTATAGAGCTGCCCTATCAACCCTGGACTGTGTACCTTCAGACTTCTCTGATGGGAGACATGAATAAACTATCTTTTTAAAGCAACTGTTATTATTTTTTCTGTTATTACAGCCAGGGCTAATCCTAACTCATACTATACCACCCCCACCCCGAGAATGAGACTATGGCTTGACAAACAGATCCAGATAATGGTCTAGGGTTTTATGGGTTAAAATATGGATATAGGGAAAAGTAAGCATTTGGAATGTCTTAGGTATGGAGGGGGGGATCCCTAGTCAAGAGGCACAGGAATACTAGTAGACTGTAGGCAATTTCCCTTCATAGTACAATTTCCCTTCATAGTAAGCCCCACGAAGACCAGTACATGTCTCTCAGATTTACCACAGTATCCCCAGTGCTTAGCCTGGTGCCTGGCACATAGGACAGGCTAAATTAAAAATTATCAACAGAGGCTGAGTGTGGTGGCTCACACCTGTAATCCCAGCACTTTGGGAGGCCGAGGTGGGCAGATCACTTGAGGTCAGGAGTTTGAGACCAGTCTGGCCAACATGGTGAAACTCTGTCTCTACTAAAAATACAATAATTAGCCCAGCATGGTGGTGCACACCTGTAATCCCGGCTACTCAGGAGGCTGAGACACGAGAATCGCTTGAACCCAGGAGGCCAAGGTTGCAGTGAGCCAAGACTGCACCACTGCACTCCAGCCTGGGTGACAGAATGAGACTCTGTCTAATTGACAGAATAAACAGTTCAATGTTTTCATAATGGAAATAATCAACAGGCCACCAGTTTACTTACGTGATATGAAAGAATTTGGGAAAGCTTTCCCAGCCTACTGTCCCTACCCAAAAATGTCTTGCCCAATCCATGACTACTATAGCATGTGAACCTCCCAGAAATTTTTCTTTTCCTTCCTTCCTTCCTTCCTTCCTTCTTTCCTTCCTTCCTTTCTTCTTCCTTCCTTCCTACGTTTTTTTTTTTTTTTGAGACGGAGTCTTGCTCTATCACCCAGGCTGGAGTGCAGTGGCACGATCTTGGCTCACTGCAACCTCCACCTTCCAGGATCAAGCAATTCTCCTGCCTCAGTCTCCCAATTAGCTGGGATTACAGGCGTGTGCCACCATGCCAGGCTAATTTTTTGTATTTTTAATAGAGACAGGGTTTCACCATGTTAGTCAGGACAGTCTCGATCTCCTGACCTCGTGATTCGCCCGCCTTGGCCTCCTAAAGTGCTGGGATCACATGCATGAGCCACCGCACCCGGCCTATTTCTTTCTCTCTTTTTTTTTTTTTTTTTTTTTTTTGAGATGGAGTCTTACTCTGTCGCCCAGGCTGCAGTACAGTGGCACGATCTCAGCTCACTGCAAGCTCTGCCTCCCGGGTTCAAGCGATTCTTCTGCTCCAGCCTCCTGAGTAGCTGCGATTACAGGCGCCTGCCACCACGCCCGGCTGATTTTTGTATTTTTAGTAGAGACGAGGTTTCACCATCTTGGCCAGGCTGGTCTTGAACTCCTGATCTCGTGATCCACCCGCCTCAGCCTCCAAAAGTGCTGGAATTAAAAGTGTGAGCCACTGCGCCCTGCCTTATTTATTTCTTTATTTGGAGACAGAGTCTCACTCTGTCACCCAGGCTGGAGTGCAGTGGTGGGATCTCAGCTCACTGCAGCCACCTCTCCCGGGTTCAAGCAATTCTCCTGTCTCAGCCTCCTGAGTAGATGAGAATGCAGGTGTGCACCACCACGCCCAGCTAATTTTTGTATTTTTAGTAAAGATGCGTTTTCACAATGTTGGCCAGGCTGGTCTTGAACTCCTGACCTCAGGTGATTCACCCACCTCGGCCTCCCAATATGCTAGTGTTATAAGCGTGAGCCACCGCGCCTGGCCCCAGAAAATTATTTTTTGATCAGCAAATATCAGGCACTGTATTAAGCTCTGAGGATATAGTGTTGAGCAAAATTGGTATGGGTCCTGCCCACAGGGATATTCCAGAGCAGTGAGGCAGAAACAGCAAAAATTTGTGAACAAATCATTACAATCTGGGATAAATGCAACAAAACAAAGGTAATGGAGAAAACTTATTTAGACAGACAGGCAAAGATGTCTCAGAGGAAAGGAGAGCCCAGGGATTGGAATGAGCAGCCAAGCAAAGTCAGGGGAGGGTGCTGGTGGAAGGTTCTGGGCTGAGGGAACCAGACACATAAAGGCTCTGAGGAGTATTTCAGGAATGAAAGCAGCTCAGTGGGCTGGAACTTGGTAAGAGCAGGCGAGTGACACGGGAAAAGGCTGGAGAGGTCAGTGGAGGCCAGATCACGCAGGCACTTGTAGGTCATGGGAAGGAGTTTGGACTTTACTAAGTACAGTGATAAGCCACTGACAAGCCTAAAGCAAGGGAATGCCATGATCTGATTTTGCATTAAGAAGGAGGTCACTCTAGCTGCTATGTGGAATTGGACAGGGTCCAGTGTGGAGGTAGGGAGACCAACGAGGCTTTTGCCTTTGTGTGAAAGATGAGGGTGACTTAGATCAGGGAGTGGGAAGGGGGCTAGAGAGAAGTGGAGGGATTTGAGGTGTGTTGTGGAAGTTGAGTGCACCAGACTGGGCAATGGGTTGGATGTAGGAGCTAAGGGTTGGGGGAGGAATCAAGGTTTCTGGTTTGAGCAGCTATGTAGGTGGTGGTGCCAAACACCAAGGTGGGATACGGTGGGGGAGGTGGGAGTCAGGACTTTGATTTTGGTCATGCAGATATTGACATACTTGTGACACAAACAAATGGAGCTGTCAAGGAGACAGTTGAATATCGGAGTCTGGAGCTCAGGTGAATGCTTAGGACTGGAGATACAAATTTGGGAGTCATTAGCATGGCAAATGTTACTTAAGACCTTGGGAGTAAATGGAACTGACCAGGGAGACAGTACGGAGAGGACAGACCTGAGCTCGGAGACACTCCAAATAGGGGAAGAGAAGCCTGCAAAGGTGACTGAGAAGGGGCCTTAGGATTGTTTATATATTGCCCATCTCTGATAGAATGTTCTGGAGTTTGAGGATGCTGATAAATAGCACCTCTTTTCTTCTACCTGAAATCAGAATCAGTCAAGACACACACACACACACACACACACACACACACACGCCAGACAGGAAACAAGAATATTACCTTTAGCAATCATAAAGCTATTTGGAGAAAAAGGAGTAGGGGTGCAGCCTAACAGACTTGCTAATATGCACTTCAGTCCAGTTAGAGAGACTTAGCCATACTGTCCCTGCCATAGGTGGACAAGCACACGCCTCCCCAGCAGGGGATGAGCCTGCCCCACTAAAGTTACTGCAGGGCTGTAAGAGCAGACCAGAGCACAGAACACGTGTGCTCTGCAGGCCGAGAGAACCTACAAGGTCGGGAGAGAGCAGGGGGCAACTCTCAGTGTGCTCTGTTCTGCCTTGCCAACTCCCCATTCTGTCTTTCATCTGCTCTCACCATTGGAAAACATGAAATAAGCTCCAGGAGCACAGAGGCCACGTATGACCTGGTCATTGTTTCACCCCTGTGCCTCACAGGGTACCTGACACACAATAGGTGCCAATGTTTGTTGAATGAATGAATGAACAGATGTGGATGTCAAGACTAGAATAATCCTCACATATCATTCAGGAATCACCTATGCCCAGGCCTCAATCCCAGACCAATTTTTATCAACATTTCTGAGGCTGAGGTTCAGCATTCAGGATTGCTCTAAGCTCTCCCCAGGTGATTTCAATGTGCAGCTAAGGTGAAGAACTATTATCGCCCTGGTCCAACTCCTCATTTTACAGCAAAGTTATTTGTAGAGGGTGTAACGTCAGAGGGCTTGTCCTGGCCCTGCTGCTGACTGTGTGTGGGGCTGGGACTTGCCTATTTCTCTGTCTGGCCCTCATTGCTCCCATGTGGGTAGCGAGGGGGTGGGGACAGATGATCTCTAGAGCCCTGTCCAGCTCTAATGGTGTACTACTCTCTATTCTGATCCCAGATGTGAACTTAACTCACTAGGACATCAATTGTGCCTCAAGATGCCTTTGCACGGTGGTTAGGTTAGTTTTGCGCTTGACATAACAGAGTTCTGGATTGCAGTGGACAGCAAAGTAGAGATGTTTGGAAGAGTTCAGGACCTACAGACTCAGTCTTTGGTGGTTAATTCGTCCTGTTTTTCCCTTAGGTGGTGGCAGCAAGTTGACCAGTGGAACAGCAAAGAAACAACAGAAGAGCCCAGCTGAGGAAGCTGCAGTGAGCCAGGGCTGCCCTCCTTGCTCCTGCTCCTCCTCTTCTAGCTCTTGTCTTCCCCTGCCCACTCCCCTCCCAGTCATCTCTTTCTCTTTCCTTTCCTGCCCTCTCCATGTATCTGCATCAATCACAAGTCTTTCAAAGGCAAACCTATTATTTCTTCCTACCCATGGAATCCACCAACCTCCCTCCCGTTCTAGTTTGGCACCCCAGAGCTTGTAAGTGTGTTGTCACAATGTGAGCAATCAGAAGTGGCTCATGAAATGAAAAAGGGGGGAAGCCAGGTGCAGTGGCTCATGCCTATAATCCCAGCACTTTGGGAGACCAAGGCAGGTGGATCATCTGAGGTCAGGAGTTCAAGACCAGCCTGACCAACATGGTGAAGCCCTGTCTCTACTAAAAATATAAAAATTAGCTGGGCATGGTGGTGCAGGCCCGTAATCCCAGCTATTGGGGAGGCTGAGGGAAGAGAATGGCTTGAACCTGGGAGGCAGAGGTTGCAGTGAGCTGAGATTGTGCCACTGCACTCTAGTCTTGGTGACAGGATGAGACTGTGTTTCAAAGAAAGGAAGAAGGAAGGAAGGAAAGAAAGAAAGGAAGGAAGGAAGGAAGGAAAGGAAGGAAGGAAGGAAGGAAGGAAGGAAGGAAGGAAGGAAGGAAAGAAGGAAGGAAGGGGGAAATAAAAAGGGAAGAAATAAGGCTGTAGGTGATTCTCTTCCTCTCCAAAATTGCATGGAGTCTTGTGGGTGCTGGGCCATGTATCCATCTTTAAAAGTGGCTATTTCCTCAGCCTTCTTCAAACAGGGCAACTGGATAAGAGCTAGATATGAGGATGAATATAATTTGGGGGCTAGAAGCAGAGCTGAGGCCTAGAGCAAAGAGGTAACGTGTACGAGTCTCACTGCCAGAGGACTCCTCCTGGCCCCAGTACCCCCTAAGCACTTGACTTAGAAACGATCGTGTGTAGCCACCTTGTTTTGCAGATTGGAAAACCAAGGTCTGGAGATGCCAATGACTTGTCCAAGGTCATGTAGTTTGCTAGCCAAAGACTAGGACTACAGCCCAGAACTCCTGACTGCCTTTTCTGGAATACTTCTGCTCCCTCAGCCTTCCTCAAAGTGGCTGTCAGTTTAATTTTATAAGATGGCGGGGCTTGTGGTAAGGACTCTGAAGAGAAAATGTCAAAAGAATAGACCAAATGATGGAAACAGATTACCAAGCCTCAGCATTCTCTCCGACTTTCCCTAGCCCTTTTGCCACCTCCACAGCCTGCCTGTCTTCCTACTCCCTGGAACGTAAGGCCGCCCTGGGGACAGCCTCCCAGGGTCGGCTCTGGAGCTCCTGCTCGTCCTCCTCTGCAGCCACTTCTCTGGGGCATCTGTCCGCACACATGTCTTCAGCTCCCATGACACACAGACATGCCTGCATCTCGAGCTCTATCCTCGACTTCACCTTCACATTTGTATTTCTATAGGATATTTCCATATGTAAATATGCCTCACTCAGCCAGAAATCAAAATTGGAATTCATCTTCCCTATGCAAAGCTACAGCCTTTTCCTACCCCTCTGTTTCTTTCAGTGCTTCCATAGTCCACCAATCCTCCCGACTCAAAACTTCCATGTCACCAGAGGCTGGGGGAGAAGGAAATGGGGTTGGGAGGCAGTTAGTGTTTAATGAGTACACAGTGCCAGTTTGGGATGATGACAAAGTTCTTGAGAAGGATGGTGGTGATGGTTACACAACAATGTGACCATAATTAATGGCATTGGAGTGTACATTTGTAACGGGTGAAAATAGTAAATTCTATGTTATGTCTATTTCACCACAATTAGAAAAACAAAAACAAAAACCCAAACCCAAAACTCGTGTCATCCTTGACTTGTGGCTACCTTGCTGTTTTCTCCCCAGCTTACTTTGCCACCAAGTCATTCTGATTTTTCACTTAGAGGAGATTCCTCAAACTTTCCCATACTCCAGCACTGCTAGGGATTTGTTAGAGTTATCTGTTCCCCAGTCCTACTCGGCTCTTTGGTGTAGGGGTGGGGCATGGAATCTACATTTTAAACTTCCCAACAAACCTGATGTGGGTGGACTGCAGACTGCACTTGGAGAAATAAATACTGCCTTTCATTGTCTTTTGGCTTTGTCCCTTCCTCTTCCTTCTACTACCCCTATCCCTGCCCCAGCTGGCCCTCATCACCTCACACCTGGATTACAGCAACAGCTGGCCCATCACTAGCCTTTCCCTATTCCAGCCTCTCCAGCTGCCAGGACCCATCTTCTACAAATATCTTTTGCATCACATCACTTCCCTGCTCAGAAGCCTACCATGGCTCCCTGAGACCTCTTAGATTCTGTCTAAAGTCACCTGGCTGGGAGCCAGCCAAGTGAGCCTCCCACCCTGCCGCTTACCTTCTTCTCTGTTCACTGACACCCCTCCCGTGCTCGTTAGTCATTTATTTTCCTTATGTTAGTCTCTCTGCTGGTTTGCGGTGGTCTTTCTTCTACCTCCCCCTTCCCACCATGAGCCCTGGAACACTTCTGGTTACGTTGGAGAAATTATGAAAACTGTTCAGATTCTCTATCCTGCTTCTCAGTGCATTAATCTTGTCTCCCCCCAATGTGGGCTTTGCCATTCACCAGCTGTATGACTTTGGGCAAGTTGCTTAACCTCTCTGTGCCGTAGTGTTTTCATGTTCTCATGTGTAGCATGGTGATCTCAATAGGGCATACCTCATATGTCTGTGGACAGGATTAAGAGTCAACAGATGTAAAAAGTCTTATGACGGTTTCTAGCATAAAGTAAGTGCCATGTAAGTGTTAGCTATTATTAGTAATTAGTATGATCATCTCCTCTTTCAGCCAGCTCATCTCTGGAAACCATGTCTGCTTGGAATACCTAACTGATCGAGTTCTCTGTTAAACCTTGCCTGATCTTGTGGAGGTGGTTAAGTATTAAGTGTTTAGGTTTCAACAAGCTCCTGTACATGAGATAACCTGAGGAACTGGGCTGTCTACAAAGCTGTAATTATGTCCATTAATTTCTAACCAACTAGGAGGAGAGGTGCTGAGAGTTGAAAGCAAGATTTTCCAGAATAAATAGGATTGATGATGTGGATGATGTGAGGGCAACTTTGCAATAGTTTTTTTTTTTTTTTTTTTTTTTGAGATGGAGTTTCGCTCTTGTTGCCCAGGTTGGAGCGCAATGGCGTGATCTTGACTCACTGCAACCTCCGCCTCCTGGGTTCAAGCAATTCTCCTGCCTCAGCCTCCTGAGTAGCTGGGATTACAGGCATGCACCACCACGCTCAGCTAATTTTGTATTTTTAGTAGAGACGGGGTTTCACCATGTTGGCCAGGCTGGTCTCGAACTCACGACCTCAGGTGATCTGCCCGCCTTGGCCTTCCAAAGTGCTGGGATTGCAGGCGTGAGCCACCGCACCCAGCCAACTTCACAATATCTTAAGGGACAGTGCATCATGCACCTTTTTTCCTATGGTCTTTCTGGAGTCCTTCTGCTGATACTCCAAGTCCCAGAGGCCCTGCCCCTGGCTTCCTTGTCTGAGCCCTCCTGGAACATCCTCCTCTGTGGCCATCCCCAGGTTGAGAGCCTCACACTTTGTGTCCCAAGCAGTCCTTGTCTGGAAATAACCCATCACCCACATTTCTGTTCTAGTCTACTTTTTCTTTAAATTGACAGACACAACTAAAATTGTATGCATTTGTGATGTTTTGAAATATATACGCATTGTGGAATGGCTCAATCTAGCTAATTAATATATGCATTGTTGTTTTAGCTTTCAAATCCATGTTTTTGATTTTGTAGTGAATATAATTAATTCCTTTAAGGCCCACTGAATTCACAGTCAGTGTTTGTAATTATGTGTCCCGCCGCACCCCCCTCCCGCACCGCCCACCCGCGTCTCTCTCTCTCTCAATGAATACCAAAAGTTCAAGTACTATAGAGTTGGGGGGAGGTTTGAGAATATTTTCGACATAAAAAAAGGGCCCTTATTGTCACTAAGGTTAGGAACCACTGCCCCGTGGGACATGTGGGAGCCGTGGGAGTAGCACTAAGTTCTCTGGCTCTCAGTTTTCTCGTCTGTCAAATGGAGGTAAATCATAACTGCCTCTTTTTCTAAGGGCAGGAAACAGAATGTTCTGTACTCAAAAGCGGGGCCAGGGAGCAGTGCTCTTGTGACCCTTGCTGCTATGCTGGGAAGCCTCCATGAGGATGAGATGAGAGAATAGATGGGAGAGCACATGCAGAGGTGGCAAATGCAGGCAGGGGATGTGTACTGCTTCAAGCCTCATTATTATTTTCCTCGTTCTGGGTCCAGCCGGACTAGCTGAGCCCAGAAGCCCGAAACCCATGGAAGTCTTTCCAAGAGCAACGTGTTCTTTTGCCTTTCTCCACCCTTAGTTGCTTTTCTGTGGAGAAACAACAACAGAAAGCTGCTCCTGTATGTGACTAAGAAACATCTACAAACTTCCTCTTATCTAGCCTAGTAACTGCTGTGGCCTCAGAAGTTGCAGTGTTTGTCTCTGTTTAGTCAGCGTTGCCTAGGAAACAAAGTTGTTCTCTCTTTACCACTATGTGACTGTGGGGCCAGTTTTTTCCCGTTTCTTGTAGAGAAAGGCTTGATGGCCAGAGAGGTTTGGGGGGTTGTTGGGCTATTTTCTAGGTTTCCTTTTTTTCATCTGCTTTTTCTTGTTCAGCTGCAAGTCTGGCGTGGGAAGTCTACAGAAGATGAACCAAATAGCCACAAAGTCTCTGAGCTAATTTTGAAAGCGGGGGGGGGGATTTGGGAGTAAGTGGGGATTGGGAGAGCTGGTCAGGGTGAGGAATGGCTGCCAGGGGGCTTTGAATGCACTCGTTCGAAGTTTGTATCTGTACCAGCAGCTGTGGAATCTGCATGCCATGAACCAGTTGGCAGGTATAGACAATGAACCTGGCATTATGAATAGCAAGGTTGGGAGCAGGTGGGGAAATTGGGATTTGAGAGGCCAGCAAGCAGGAGTTTGCAATGTTCTGAAGGGTTTGGGTGATTAGAAAAGAACAGGTCAGCTGGGTGCAGTGGCTCATGCCTATAATCCCTGCACTCTGGAGGGCCAAGGCAGGCAGGTTGCTTGAGTCCAGGAGCTCAAGACCAGCCTGGGCAACATGGCGAAACCTCCATCTCTACTAAAAATACAAAAATATATATATATTCAGGAGTGGTGGTGCACACCTGTAGCCCCAGCTACTCAGGAGGCTGAGGTGAGGATCATCTGAGCCCACGGAGTTGAGACTGCAGTGAGCTTTGATGGCCCCACTGCATTCCAGCCTGGGCAACAAGAGTGAGACCTTGTCTCAAAAAAAAAAAAAAAAAAAAAAAAAAAAAAAAAAAAACAACCCAAAATGTCAATGTGTATGACCTTTACAGAGGAAGAAGCATATCATTTTGATTACATTTAGGCAGTGGTTGATGTAAGGGGCGGGGGGCAAGACATCTTGGTCACCTTGAGGTTTGCGGCTCAGGAAAATCAAGGAGTTCTGTTTCCCCAATTTCAAGTGGGAAAAGGATAGGTATATATGCTACCAGAAGCTGAGATGGAATGGAGTCACTTGAAGAGAGGTGACAGTTTCCCTTGGGAACATAGTGGGCTTAGAACACAGCTCAGGGTCCAGAGGAAGTTCAGGTTAGGGCGTGGTAAAGGAGACACTAAGCACTCATCAACAACCAATCAGAGAAATGCTAGGACTCTGGATGCTGGGGACGTGGAGCTGGGAAAGGGTGATGGGTGATAATGAACCCCAAAGAGAGGTGGAGGAAGCAATCTGGAGCCAGGAGCCTTAGACTTGGCCCTACCCACGTGGTTGGTGGGTTTGGTGAGAGAACTTTTAGCAGTGTCCCTGAGAACTTTCAGCAGGGACTGAGGACATCTTTCCTTGGCTGGAAGTAGAGGGAAGAGCAAAGGAAAGGGGGGTGGTTTTGCTACCTCATACATTCTCCCTCCTTCTCTTACTAGAGCCTTCTTAGCTCCTTTGCCAAGTCAAGTGTCACATGTGGACTAGTATTAAGGAGAATGCATTAAGTGACCCCAGTGATGTTTTCAGGAGAGAGAAGAGGCCCACACCTGTTGATTTGGTTCCGCTCTTCTCGCTCCCTCCTATGTATACCCTGCCTGTTTCTTTTGGGCCTTCCTGGGGGTATCTTTCCTCCCAAATCACCCCCTCAAGCTACAGTTGTGTGTTATGAGTCACCTTGCCACTCACTCCGAAGCTCTCATATGAAAGCGGAGGAGAGAGAGGAAGGATCTGGGCTTGAGTCCTAATTCCCAGAATAGCCATGTGACTTTGGGCAAGTCACTTAAACTCACTGAGTCTCAGTTTCTTTATCCAGACCGTGAGGGCAAAGAGCATGTCCTTCATATGAGTATTGTGCAGATGACACGAGATCATGGCTGCAGCATAGGCCTGGCACTGACAGGGTGCTCAAGGGATATTCAGGGGATCAGCAAAACAGCCCCTACTGGGTGAGGGGCCTCTCCCACCCAGTCCATTTATACTCAGTCAGACACCAAGTTTATTTTTAGAAAAACAGAGCAAAGTTTATTGAAATTTCAAGCTACATTTGAAAAATCAAAATCCAAATCCTGGAACCATACATCAGGATAAGGTGTCAAAAAGTGGAAAGTGTTCACTCTCACAAAACCCGCTACAGACAAGCTTTCTGGGCACACCTCCCAGGCTCTGTTGGATCAAAGCCATTCCCTTGTTCATCCTTCATCCACAGTAGGACACCATCCTTCTGTTCACTTGAAAGTTTTCCACAATAATTACAAAACAAAACAAAACAAAAAACGTTTTCAAATGACACTGTGAAGCCCAAACTGATCTTCTCTCAACCCCATTCTATGTAGTCAGCACCAGTGAATGGTGGGTTTGGCATTCAAAACAGGACTTCACGTTTCAGTGGACAGCTGGGGAAAGGGTTGCAGCAGCAAGGCATCTGTGGCCGCATTCAGAGGCTGGCCCCCCTCCTTGCCTTTACTCTCGAGTCTTACTTAACCTAAAGGACAAACTGGGTCAACTTGGTAAATGAACACAGTCAAAGACTTAGCCATAAGAGGTAAGGGACCAGTCAATACTCCCAAGGCTGGTTAGGCCCTTCAACATGTAGGTGGATGTGTATATGTATACATCGCTACACTAAGATACAGATCTAGCCCTATGGGTATATATACGCATTTATGGCTATATAGAAAAACTATGCCAATACTAACCAAACAGGACTTTGTAAGCGGTCATCCCAAAGCTGTAATCCCACACTGGGCTGTGCACAAAGCCATGCATTATACCATATTAACCAACAGAAGGCTGACTTGGCTCAATCTCTCCCATCTGTGTCCCCTGCCTTCACAAAACAGGGGAGAAGAGAGAGGTTGCCTCTGCTTAAAACACAAGTGGCTTCTTCATAGGAACAGTCGTTGTCAGGTGAAGCTGTTGAAGATGTCCATGGAGATGAGAAACAGACCCCTTAAACTTTCTGGAGCAAACTGGTGTCACACCTCAAACTACCCTTCTCCTTTGCCAGTTGCAGCTAAGTTGCCCAGGCCCTGGGAGCCCCCAGGGCGCAGTAGCATTAGAGGCTCACTGGCTTGGTGTTACTAGGCCCCATGCAACTCAGCCTCCAGAGACCTGCTCTTGTCAGGGGTCTGTCACTGGAGTGGACCCAGGTGGCCATGTCCTTAGGACATCTCTTGGCACCAGCTATGCTAGGTGTAAAGTTCTCCTCGTGAGATGACGCTTGGGGAGCCAAAAACAAACTGGAAAGAACTAGGTAAAACAAGTTTAGTGGCTCTGCCCACCCTGAGGACAGAGCCACTTACACCGCAGAACCACCAGGGGCCTCGGGCACTTGTGGGGATTCGGGAGCTGGCTCTTCAGAACTCAGACAGGACTGGAACTTCTCCAGCTGCTCTGGGCTCGCCAGGGTCTTCAACAGGGTGTTCTCACGCTCTAGCTGGGAGTTCTTTTCCACCAGCTCTCGGATCTGCTCCTTCAGGATCTCCACCTCCTCTCTCACAGCATACATCAGATGATTCTTCACCAGATCCTGCCAATGAGGGAATCATAACAAAGCCATTACTTAGCCATCGTGGCCCCTCTGCAGCACCTTTGCTCTGTCACTGGTGTGCCTGTGCTGTCCTTAATGCCAGGGCCCTCCAGCCTTCCCTCAGTGAACTGGTCTGGCAAGTCCAATTCCTCGTTCACCTTTCTCTGAAGCACTTAAACCCTCATTCAGGAGAGCTACATGATTTGGCTCACGCTGGAGTTGACAGCCCAGATTTGAACTAGATAGGTTCTCCCCTGCAAGTTTCTAATGACTTTCAAAGCTGGCTGCTGAGGGGCCTTTGGGGTGACACTTCTGCTGTTTGCCAGTAGTTTGCTATGTCCCCCTTTTTACATAAGCCCCTGCTGCTGCTGATCCAGATCTGGGGGAAGGGGAGACCTGCAATGCATCCCATACTGTTTGTCTGCTGTACAAATCTTAACCAAGAGAATAAAATTGGCTATTTTGGAGTCTCCTCCCCTCCATATGACCCAGCACATTGAATTGTAGCTGTCCTGCAGCCGGCCAGTTAGCACACAGGACATTGGCCTTGGGGAAAGGTACAGAACTGCCGCATCCTCTCTGAATTTGATGATTGCACTGGGGGCAGGGAAGGTGTCCTTAAGCTCCAGGGCACAATTAAGTGGCTCCCAACAGCTGAAGCCCTAACCCTCTGCAGCCATTGTGGCTGCTCCTTGGAGTATGACCTCTACCTGGTAAGGAGAGGGACGGGGTGGGGTGCTTCGCTTCCTGTTTCCACCCAACTCCTGACCCCAGTCCAGGCTCTGCAGAGGCACTGCAGTGCTGTTGCATCCAATGAGCTCTGCCCCTTGCCAGCTGCACGATGCACACAAATGCAAGAGTCTGAGCTCCCTGCCCAACAACAGGCCCAGGAGAGAGTCAGAGCCTGTGGCAAAGACCTGAGATGGAGGAGGGAGGAAGAAAGGAGGGAGCCCAGGAAGGGAAGACTGGAAATGCCCTAAAAGGTGCCACTCTAATCAGACTCCACCTCCAATGGGGATAGGAGGCAGGCTGTCGGCTTCCTCAGGGTTTTGGCTAAGGGCTTTTTCACCCATTCCCTCAATCCTGCCCAGAGTTACATAAGCAGCAGCTAAGTCAGGGGATGAGAATGACGCAGTGATGCCACTCACCATGGCCTGTTCGATCTTGTTGTCTATGGCCACCACGCTGGCTCCGGAGGCACTGCCAAGACAAAAAGCAAAGCGACCCGTTACCCACTTGGTTCTACTCTTGAGTACATGGCAGTCGTGGCCAAAGTCCTCCATCTGCCTGGGCTCTTCCTCTCTCTCTCTTTCTCGCCTCCCTGGCCCAGAGTTCCGCACAGTTTGTCCCCAGATCCTTCCTTGGCCCCTGCAGGAAGCTGCATCTCCTCATCCAGGCCCGCTCAGCGCTGCTGCCGCCGCCCCGAGTTCCAACCGATCGGAGCTGCGTGCGAGTCCTGGGGCGCGCAGGCCACCGTGGCCTGCTCGGGCAATATGCAAACAATGAGGTTGTGCGACCCGGGGAGTCCCCCACTGCCGGCCTACAAGGTCCTAGGCAAACCTACCCGGCTCTGAAGCTAGCTAGGAGTTCCTTCTCGGCTGGTAAGCTTCCGGCCTTCTCCCAAGCGGCGCACGGCGATCCGCCAGCCCCCTGCCCAGCCCTGTCTGGCCCTGCCCGCCGCCCCTCTGCCTCCGGCTGCCTCTTCGGCTGCAGCAGCTGGTTTTCACGGCGCAGCGGCCGCAGGGACGCTTCGACGACGGATCCCAGAGCGGCGGTGACCCCCCACTTCCTGCGTCCCCTCCTCCCCGCCCCTTCCCAGGATGCTGCACCGCGGGGAACGGGGACCGGCGGCACACAGCTCGCTCAGAGATCCGGCTCCTAGCCCAGCTCTGGCCGGCGCCCCGGCTCGGTAGGCGCCGGAGCTGGGGTCAGCGGTTACCTGTTGTCCAGCTTAACGGAAACCACATCCCCTCCAAGCAGAGAAGAGAAGAAGGAGATGGAGAAATTGTGCAGCTGGTAGACCGCCACCTCCATGGGGGTCTGATACATTTCGGTGTTCATGGCTCGGGCTGCTGGGAAGCTCTGGCGGGATTTCGTGCGGGGCTGGGCGGCTGGGCGGCTGCTGGCAGGCTGCGCTGGGCTGGGCTCTGCGCTGGAGTCCGGCCCTGAGTCTAGGAGCGGGGCGAAGGCTGCAGAACGAACTCAAAGCCAAGCAGGCGCTCCAGCTGTAGTTGAAGGGAAGTGACTCGAGGGGTGTCACCTCGTATGTCACAAACTCCACGGCCGCCAGTCCAACCCAGACTCGGAGATATTTTGGCTCCTGCTTCTTTATATAGGAGGAGCCGGCTGCGTCACATGGCGTCAGGGGCCATGCAAATGAGTCCTGTACCGGGCTTTGTGGCCCAGTTAAACCACATCCCCTCCCTGAACCTTAGGCTGGGACTGTAAACAGTTCAGCGCTTTCTTGTACCAACTGGCATCTCCAAAGAAGGCTCTGGAGATTGACAAAAACCAAACTGGAGCTGATTTCTAGAGAAATAAGAAATACAAATGCCCTAACAAGTGGCAGAGGGCATTCAGTAGAGAACAGCGCTAGTTTGAAAAGCTCTTCTTCAGGTGGCAGCCAGCATGCCCCCATGGCTTTGCATGCTCTCCTATGTCATACTCCCTGGACACCCGCCCTCACCATCACGGCCTCACCTTCTTCCCAGTCACTGCCTTCTCAGTCTCTCCCCTGCACACGTACTTTGTCACCTGCATATTCACTCTCTAATCAACCCAGCTGTCCCCTCACCAGCCAGCTGGCCTGCCGACCTGCCTTGAATCCCAGCACTCATCCACTTGCCCCTTCCTCTGAATGATCAGGTGTGGGCGTACTTGTCTGTGAACTGGCACATGTACAGATCTGTGACATGCATGTAATGCATGCACAGGTCCACGCTAATCTACAGATGCATATGTATGGAGGAGAGGGTGTCCGGGAGCTGAGGTGAGTGGGTGAACATGTATGGGAGAGCAGCTAGGTGGGTGACAGAGGAGGTGAGGAGGAGACAGGGTATTGGAGTGAGCACTGGAGTGACCACAAGATGCCAGCCCTTTTCTCTTTAGTCTCCACATTCTACTCTTTGAAGAAAATACATTCAACATTATCCAGGATCCCCTGTCTCTATTTTTTAAAAACACAACTTTGTTACTTTTCTTTAAAACAGCGAATGACAATAACACTCCAAACCAAAGGTATAAATTTATATAAACGATCCCAGGAAAACACCTGCCCTGTGATGGGCCCAGCCATGCACAGCATTAGAGGGTACTTCAGGAAAAACAGACTCCAAACCATAAACAAGATGAGGTGATTGTTCCATAATAAAAGTTACATGTTTCCATTAAAATGTGTTTTCTTCATATTCAGCCTCAAGCTGAGGGGGAAAAAAAGGCACCAGAGACTTGAGGTCCTTTTCTTCTGCTCCTTCCTAAGTGAGGCCACCTGGTGGACAAAAGCAGAATTGCCACCAGAAGGAGCAAGAGGGGCAGGGACAGGTGATGCAACCGGGAATATTATTTACACCAACTCAGGACCAAAGGAGAACATTGGGTTCCACCACATATACAATAGTTTGGATGAAGTTAAGGCCAGTACCCATGAATCAGTGCTCCACAGGCTGTGGTCCAAAGAAAGATCCTAATGCAATCATGCTATTGGAAAAGTACTGGGGCCTCTTATCAGCAAAGAAGGTAATTATTATTTGCTTCAGGACATTTATCTTAACCAGGTGCCTGGCACTAACACCCTGGCCAAGGCCCCAGCCAAACGCAGTCTGAAGGCCTTGATTTCCTCCCGGCTTCCAGGGCAGTTATGCCACTGAACAGCCAACATTTTTGGCTATGGTGTGGTGCTCTATTGGTGGATTCCAGTGGTGATAATATGTGTACAAGAGCCATTATATTGCAAAGCACTGACCAACAGAACTAAGTAAACCTGCTGCACTAGCCAGGGATGGTGTTTTTCTTCATCTCACTTTAGGTGGGAGACAATAATGATCTCAGGACATTCTGTTAACTTTAAGACACAACCTCTCTGAACACGGCGTTTGCACTAAGACATGTGTAGTAGACAGAACAAAGTGCAGACTATACTTATGGGTCATCAAGAACATTCACTAAAAAAAAGCCCTCTTAAATCAGGAGCTTAACTGGTATCAGAATTCCCTGATATATTAATATTAATTTGCCCTCCGCACCACATAGAGTTTTCTTGATCCAGAAAGTCTCCGAGCTGACCTTTCATTGGCTTGTTAATTTTTCCTCAACTATTGCTTTCCCCTCCCCCCAAGATTCCAAGGAAGATGAGAAGAAAAGGGGACACAGAAATAAGCTGGGCTGGCAGGGGAAAAACACCACCAGGAAAACAGGGCACAGGACAGAAGTAAAAACAGCTCCTTCAACAGGGACTCCCTTATGTGGAGACAGAGGCAGAGAAATCCAGGTGGCATGGGAAGGGAAGGCAAAAGGGTTAAGCTTCCCAGCAAAGCTGCATTTGAATTGATCATTAATTTGTCTACGGCCATACCACCCTGAACACACCTGATCTCGTCTGAGTTGTTCATTAGTTATACTTCAATTATAAAAGCAAACTGAGTCTGAGACTCACTGAAAATAATAGTTACTATTAATAGAGCATCAGCTATGGGCAGACACTGTGCTGGCTGCACCACCAACCCCAAGGTGTAGGCACTGTCACTATATTTTACAGATGAAGAAACCAAGGGTCAGAGAGGCTACCTTGCCCAAGGCGGCAAAGGTAATAAATTACAGAGCTAGAACTGCAGCCCAGGGTCTTCCTGACCCAGAGATCAAATTTGTTCCTACTGCACTGATCAGTGGGGCAGGGAATAGGTTTGTTGAATGGGTAGAGGCTTGAATGAGTGAGTTGAGGAAGTTGGTAGGGGGTTTGGAGGTGCCAGAGAGTGGTAAGGAGGAAGAAAGGGTGAGAAGCAGCAGCCCTACTATTAGAGAGGTCTAGAGACTGCCTTTGAGTTCTGCGAGCCTTGGTTTTTCTGACACGTGAGGCAGAGGAGAGCTGCAATGGGTGACTGGAACAATATCCAACTGTCCAAATGAGCTTTATGAGACGGCCATGCTCACCCACATCATTCCAAAAGGCAGCCAAGCAATCCTCAAAGAAAGCTATCTGTTTGGGAAATAGGAGACATTAATCTAACAGGGTGGCTTCCTGAATGGAACATGTAGGAGAGTGTACAATATTCCAAATCAAGTATGGAGTCTTGGCTGCACAATCACAATCCAGTCAAACTTTGAGTTCCTGGAGCCCCACTCACTGGCACCCTTAATTAACTCCTTTTTCCCCCATTCCAGCTGTGCTCAGCTTTTAGGAAAATGAGGTCAATAAGAAAACAAGTTCATAGCAAAGATTTAGTTAAAAAAAAAAAAAAAAAGACTTGGAAAGGAGGTCCCAGGTTCAGCCCAGACTGAGACAAGCTCTCATCCTCTCTACATCTCTGGTTCTGCTGAGTGAGATGTGATCACCCTGAGACCTTATGATCCTCCATTAGGAAAGAATGAATGGATTCCAGGGTCCACTGGCTCCCTAAGGGAAGAATATGGACTTAAATGTCTCTGTAGAAAGATTTTCTGGCCGGGTGCAGCGGCTCACGCTTGTAATCTCAGCACTTTGGGAGGCTGAGGTGGGCAGATCACCTGAGGTCAGGAGATCGAGACCAGCCTGGCCAACATGGTGAAACCCTGTTTCTATTAAAAATACAAAAAATTAGCCAGGCATGGTGGCGCACGCCTGTAATCCCAGCTACTCGGGAGGCTGAGGCAGAAGAATCGCTTGAACATGCGAGGCGGAGGTTGCAGTGAGCCGAGATCGTGGCACTGCACTCCAGCTTGGGCGACAAGAGTGAAACTCTGTCTAAAGAAAAAAAAGAAAAGAAAAGAAAAAAGATTTTCCAACAACAAGGGCAGGGGAGATAAGGGTGGGTAGGAAGGGTGGGCGTGGGGGAAGGAGGAGGAACCCAAAGAGTTTTCTGCTTAACCCTCAGCACACCAGAAAATTTCTCCACCCAGAATAGCTATGCCAAACCTTGCAGTGAGTGGAAGTTTGTGCTGTACCTATCCATGATCTGATCCAATATTGAGACTCTCAGGGTCCTTGTGTCCCGTGGAAGTGGGCCCCAAATAGGAAACAGTGGCCTAGGCATTCAATGGCCCAGCTACCCCAACATTCATAAATGTTGCCAAATTCTCTTTCTGACATCCCATAACTCACAATATAGGCTGGACCCAGAGCCAACACGGCAACAGCGCCTCACTGAGGAGCCAGGCCCTTTGCTGGCTCTCAGTTGTAGTCTTAAAGGGACATAGTAACAAAACAGACATGGCTGACCCTACCTTTCTCAGGGGCGACCTTCTAGACGGAGGGTGGCATAATGAGGACAGGGCCAATTCCCTTCATTTCAGGAGGCTTTGGAAACCAGCATATTCCCTTTGAGCTGAAAGAAGTGCTCAGCATTTCCCACTCATCTTTTCCCCTTCAAAAGCCAGACTGGACTCTCTAGGACAAGAGCCCTTCCTACGTCAGGTTCCCATGGGACAGTAGAACAGAGACTGGGCAAAGTCTGGGCGGCATAACCCTGGGCAGGATCTCAGAGCCCTGACGGCAGTTGGACAGCAGATTCAGGGTGGGTGCGGTAGGTTGGGGGTGGTGATGAGGGGGAACATCTCACTTCCCTTTTTGTCACACTTGAAGCACTGTGTACCACACAGCCAGAAGGAAACTATTTATAGGCAAGTCTTCCTTATTTTCTACAGGGAATGTTCCACCCAAAGATTCGGCAATGTTGCCAGCAAAACACAGGGTCCTGTGTCAGGAGAAGCGGAAAAAGACATGATGCGAGAGGTGCGGGAGAAGCCACAAAGCAAACACTGGGTTAGGAGCTGGAAAAGGAAATACAAAAAGGATATTGAGCGCTAGAGCGTTAACACAGTGTTAATGGGATGGTTGAAAAACATGCCTCCCCACTTACTCCTCCACTGTGGGCCCCTTCCATCTGAAGCACTGTCTAGTTCTAATTACTTACTTGTCCCTTTTTCTGAAGAGGCTGGGGGAATAAGGAGGCTGAAATGCCATGGTTTAATTTGTCCTTGCTTCTCACTTACCTTCTCTCTTCCCTTCTGGTTCCGCTCCAGTGTGGGAGACTATAGACAGGAAGGACACTGCCACTTACACAGTTACTTTGGTTTCATGGAAAATCCCCAGAGTCCAGAAGGAGGGAAGCAAGAAGGAAAGACAGAGAAAGAGAAAGTGCCTTGTTCTCTGTGGATCATGTGAACTGCCCTGCATGGCCAGGGCCCAGAGCTCCGAATTTCAGGGGCAGGAAAATGGGGAGGAGGATGCAGATGCAGATGCAGAAGGCGATGATGAGTGGGAGGGAGCCCAAGGAGAATCTTGGTGGAGAGATGGACACTGTCTTGGAAAAGCAGCTCTAGCAATTGATTTGGGGCAAACTCTGGCACCGAATGATGGCAGGAGCAATGAATTGCCCCTTTCAGCTTCCTCCCGTCCAAGGTCCCATGTGAGCATCACAAACAATCTCTGAGTGACACTAGGGATGACGGGTGCAACCAAACCTTGTTTTAACAAGGCATTCTACCCCTCCTGCCCTCACTCAGAGAAGTAAAAAACTGCTCTCGTCAAATCACCTTCATCACCCTAACTTTGGTGGCTCACCATGCTGGGGGTGGTTTGTTCTGCCATGTCAGCAGGACTGGAAGTATTGGCGACTTATCCAGGAATGCAGTTTAGCTCAGTGGATCTTAAATTTCATGAACCTTGTGTCAATATTTATGCTTGTCTCCCTTCCCCTTATGCCTTGCAGCTGGGAAAATTTACCTCCATAATTTTTCCAAGCCCTCCTCTTATTTTCCACCCTCCCCATTGTCCATCTACAAGTAGGAAATAGATATCCCTGAAAAAGGCGGTTGGTAAAACTAACCTTAGTAAATGGAGTCACTGTCCTCCTTTCCCCTGCCCATGCTAGTTGCCATTATCATTTAATTCAATTCAAATCAGTTCAATTCAAAGTTGAATGCTTATTCAAAGCACAAGGCACATTTCAAGGAAATTTAAAAAAGTAAATTGGCAGTACAAATCCAAAATTGTGCTTCCTTCCAGAATATTCTAGGTCTGTGACCAATTCAGAAGTCTCCCTACTGGTTAGACCTTAGTGAAATGTTTGCTTCAGGAAAAAGCCTCGGGCTAGGGGGTGCTTGGGTTGGGGGGTGGCCTGGGGTTGGGAAGGACCATGCCACTACCATCTGGGGCATCATTTCATGGGGCAGAATGAGGCGTGCTTTTCTTCTCCCCACCCTGCCCCTCAACTGGTGCCCACCTAGACAGGATAATGCAGCAGCACGAAACTTGGGGTTTCTGTGGGATCTACCATTCCTTTAACATTGTGGCTGACAGTGCCAGGAAAGGTCTCTCACCCTGATTCCCTTCCTTAACTGCAGGGCTTTGTAAAGCAAGGGAACAAGGCACAGGTATTTGCTTTCTGAGTTGCCAGTCCCTTTCTTCCAAGAAGGGGGTCTTTGTTTAGCGTGGGCTCACCTCTCCCTGCCAACTTCTTGATCTTCGTCCTTTAGCCAGCTCCTCTCAGCCTTACACTTGTCCCACCTCTTTCAGAGGCAGGTGCTAAGGTTCCTTGCCCTCTCCTACAGACCGGCAAGCATCCTCAGGTAGACAAACAGGCTCCCTCGTCACAGCTCACCCTCTGGAAATCCCAGTGTCCTGCAGCCTTCCTAGGGGCTGAGAAAGAAAGCAGCAAGACTATGGCCACTCTCCACATTTATGTGTCTGCACCAGCCCTCCACCAGCCTATCCAGGCCAGCGGGACACTGGCAAGGCCTCTCTCCATCCACTCTGCTCTGTGGAACAGTTCCAAGAGCCGAAATTCCAAGCCATTTTCTCTGGCAGTTGCCAGGGTTACTTTGAGTAGCATGTGAAGGACTTGGGGGCTATTGGCAATGCTTGGAAGACAGCAACCAGGAGGATCTTGTTGGGGATGGGGGTGCAGCAGACGAGGGGCTTGTGAAGAGGGCAGGAGCACCTGCCTCCATTGTGGGCCTCACTATAGAATGGGTGATCTTTGAAGTGGCACAGGTTCTCTAGGGAACAAAAGGATGGTTAATAATGCTGGGCTCTTTAGTTCCTTGGCTGTGATGGGTAAGCACTGTGAGCCTCCTAGGGCCCTCGCTTGCCTCATAGCAGAGCTATTCACCATGAGCTCATTTGAGGTAGCTCCTTGATTCTCAGTTGTGGGACTCTATCACATGTGAAGAGGGGCTCTGCAGATTGCAAAGGGCTTCTGGCTCTCCAGCCATCACCACCCGCTGCCTCCCACCTTCTAGGATGAATAGAAGGCAACCTAGCTGGGGTGGGGGCAGTGGCAGGAGGAGGCAGGGGGCACACTATTGCCAGAACAGAAAGAAAAGGAGAAACAGGGCCAGCTTCTGCCTGGGGAGGGCCCCCTAACCATGGGAACAGCACCAGGGATCTCAAAGGAGTGTTGGAAGGGCTTAAGGAAGGTCTCCTGGCCTGGTTTGAGAATCACTGACAAGGAGCAACTTCTCAGGAAGAAAGAGCAGCGTGGAAGCACATGCATTTGTGCAAACACCCTCTCCAGCCTTTCACACAGTCTAATAATTCACAGATAGCCAGGCAGAGAGGGGCATCCGCCCCCCTTCCCCGATGTTGTCACCTTCCCCATGACCCCAAAGGGGCAGTAAGGCCACAAGACATAGCAAGATAGCAAGGCAGGACACTCTAGCCCATGCCAGAATGTCAAAAGTCATGGCCTCTGCGCTCTCTGACATCCAGAGCTAGCTGTGTGCTGTGCAAGGGTGACAGGTGACAGGGTCTTAGGGGAAGCTTGAGGTGGTATTCAGGTGGACACGGGGGAACCACTTTGAAGCCTCATACTGCATACTGGGAACAGGAAGTCCTGGCACTGCCAGAAGCACAGTTTTCAAAGATACCAATCATGCATTATAATGGGCTCTTTTAAATGAAGGAGAAATAAAAACAAGTACTATTTGTGCACAATCAATCATATGGATGCCTAAGAAATGATTCCCACAGGCTCCTCTTCAGGACAGTTCTAACTAGAGCCAGTCCTGGCATAGAGGCCCTCTGTGACCTGAGAAGTGTGATCTGAAGGGCGGTGAGAAAAAAAAAATCCCTCTCAGTCAGAGCTGTTTTCCAGACTGCTACTGTGGTCCTTACAAATGCCACCATGAGAATCATGCCTTTGGGTTCCAATGATCTCTCCTGGAGTTCTTCATTTATACTTTGAGGAATGAGAACAGCTTCTTTTCCAATGCAAAAAGCCCTGGGAAGGTGCCACATTCGACACTATCAGTTCAAATACTTCAGTATGAACTAAATTATAGCATTACTTTCAACAGAGTAGTCAGTAGCCAATCAGCGTCAGCAGACAATTGGACACACAGCAGGTAAACCTTGATGGTGGGCTGCAGTGGGCCTAAGGGAGATTGTGGAAAATGCAGGCGTCCTGGGCTGCAGCCCTAGCATGTCTAGTGCAATAGGCGTGGGGCGGGAGAAGGGTATTTCTCAGGTGTTTTGGACGCAGCTCTTTTGACACCAGTCCATAGAACTGCTTTTAGGAACTGCTGGCCTAAAGGTAAGAACCAAGAAAGGGTCTATCTGAAGAGTCCCTATGGTGCCAGGGGCACTGAGACCCATTTCGTGTGACACATTCGGACGAGGCTTGGCATATTATAGGCCTGCTGTCTGTCCTGCCCTTTCTTTCTCTCTCACTCCTGAAAGTTTGACCAAAATGTGAGTGAGATCTACTATTAGAGAGATGATCCTGAACATGCTCTGATTTATATTCAAATCTTTGGCAATTTTTGCCTCTCTGTTAAGAGGAACAGATGCCTTTTAAGATACTTCACAGCGGTCAGTGGAAACTCTCAGCCTGGCAGGTCAGGGACATGCGGCGGGGGAGGGGTGGGCATCGTTGTGGGAAAGAGAGAACCCAGCATAGAGAAGGGGAAGGGGCTGGTTTTTCTCTAACAGCGCAGTTTTGTCAATGAACCGGCCCAACCTCCCTTCTACAGGAACCAGCTCTTCTCCAGCCCTGTGGCTGTCACTGCCCGGTCAAACCTGGGTCAATTCCCAGGTGAGCTGAAGGGGTGTGACTCATTCCCCCCTCAAGAACCTGCTGGGGCTGACTATAAAGACTTGCCAGGATCTCTGCAAACATGCCTGTCCCCACCCTGATCCAAGCCTGGAACTCACCCCTGCCTACCATCCTCACCCCATCCCATTGCTTGTGAGCCCCTCCCTGGCAACAAGGCCATCTCCCCTGCTCACTGACTCCCCTCTCCAAGGGGGAGCAGGAGGGGAATTTACTGTTGTCTGTGGTATGCATCCGGCCTGTCTTTTGGCCTTATTTTATTTTATTTTATTTTTATGTTTAATTTACATTGTTTGCTAGGTTTGGGGCTTAAATAAACAAAAGCTATGCTTCTCCCCAAGGCCTAGACTTCCTGGTTGCCTGCCAGCAACAGAGTGACCCTTTTAACCTCTTCTCTTGCTCCTTGAGACATTCAGTGTTGGGGGTGGGGTTGAAAGGAAAATATATTTAGGGTCAAAAACCTGGAAATTCTTAGTGCCAGCCTAAAATACCATCCCCGGCCCTTGCTGGCAATATGAATGTTAAGCACTGAAGCCACCTTACCAAGGACAGGCTTCTTTTAAAGCCCACAGCAAGATTTTAAAAATAAAGCACAAAAATGGAAAATTCTAAGTATTGGCATTGATTTCTTTTCTTTCTTTCGTCTTCTTTTATTAATCTACTCTACAGATGTCTTTGTACCACCAAGCAAAGACAGAAGTGCCCGGGTCTCTGTGGGTGGGGCCTCTGTGGCACGAGCAACCTTAAAGACCTATAGACACCAGAGCATGGTGGGCCTGACCAAGAAGGCTTCTCGCCAAAGCTCATACACCTTAAAAAATAAAAGGAACACTAGCCCCTATGTCCTAGGGATAGAGCTCTAACAGCAAACTAACGAATCCTGGTCAACAGTTCTGACATCCTGTTATTTGCTAAAACTAATAATACCATGGAGTTTGTTGACAGAGTTGCAGAAGAGCTAAAGTAAATATGGAAACCGAGGAACAGCCAAGTATAGACAGTTACTAGCTCAGCAGTTGAGAGGACGAGAGTTTCACAGATACTCCTTGGACATCTTGGGGCACCGGGGACTCAGCACGATTGGGAGATAACCCAGAAGGCATCTGTCATGTCACTGGGTGATTTATCTCCAACAATAGGCTGCTGCAATGATGGGTTTGGCCTACAGAGCTGGTACTGAGCTCTCAGACAGACAGTAATGAGATGAAAAATTGAGAGGGACTCCCTTGATGCATTTGTGAAGGGAGTTATGCCCCAAGAAACATCACTTTAGCTCCCATTTTAAACGAACGTGTCCAAGTGGGAAGAAAATATGTCAGAAGGCCAGAGTTCTTTTTCCACCTTGGCCACTAGCCAGCTGGGGACTTCACGGAAGACCTCTAAACTCTCTATGCTGCTAGATCCGCATCCCTGAAATGGGAGTAATGCCACACAAGGTATGTATGTTTTATGGATACCCTAATGTCTGGAAACATAAATATATCATTTTATTTTATTTTTTACAGATCAAAGATGTCTTTGATGACTTTATAAATATTTACCTATGGACTTTATGGACACCCTGTAGGTAGCATAGCTGAGCTCTTTGGAGAACGAAAAAAAGGGCTGTGTGAATGTGATAAACTCTATGATAAATAAAAACTCTGGTTCCCAAACACTGCTGGCAAAATGGCTCCCCAAGTGAACAGCCCTTTTCACACTGTTTCAAATTCGTCTTTCTAACCTTCTGTCCAATTTCAATGTTTGTTCTCATGGTTTCACATATACTGCTATGGGGAGGGGGTAGTTCGAGAAGTTGTTGTTAAAATGGAGTCTATATTTAAATTATTCTCCTGAAGGTCCTAGCAATGTTTCCCTGCATGTAGAACTTCTAACTTGCACAACGTTTTGACCCGAAGAACCACTTTGATAGTACAAACAATCAGTAATCAGTAAGACCTCTATTCTTTCTAGCACGACTGAAGGCACGGTCAGAAAGGACTACGACTGAAAACGGGCCGTGCAAGGTCTCAAGTGAACACCGATTGGCTTTCTAGACTAGAATATAAACCTTGTGAGGGCACGGGTTTATCTTATTTACTACTGTACACCTAAGGCTTGGACCGGTGCCTGGCACGCAGTACAAATGCAGTAAATACATGCTTAGTAAGAAAAAAAATAAAAAGATTGTCTATGTGTTAGGACTTTGCTAATGGCCTCGTGGAGAACTATAGGCACATTCATGAATTAGTCTTCTGTTAACACTTTAATTTGGGGACAATCATTGTCTGAGAGAAACTGTGCAGTTACAAACACAAAAGACCTGTGAAAATCAAACATACTTGGGAAACCCAAACATAGTTTAATTGAGTAAGTGGCCGCTAATGACCTGGAAGCACGGCTCAACCACTTAAATAAAAGGGATAATTCACCCATGTGTGTGCTCCTGGTTCTCCACTAATGCTACGACTTTGGTCAGTTTCCATCTTTAGCTAAAGGGGCTGGGTCAGTTGGGAATAGGTCACCCACAGTGAGCAGTAGAGGGTGATAAAGCCCAGGAGCAGGGTGGCCAAGTCTCAGCTGGCACCAATATCAAAGAGGGATTTAGGGCTAGCAGGCCTGACGCTCTGAGTGAGTGGCAGCCATATAGCTGGAATGATGGGAGTCGGGGGAGGACAAAAACCATCTGGACTAAAAATACTCACTAAGATAAAGGAAATTCTCACCATTAATGTCACCCTTGGGTTTGAAGTCTTGAGGTGCCCTGTTAAAATGGAAAATCTTTCTCAGAAGGGGAATTGTTTAGTTTTTCTCAGGGAAGGGATGTGATGACCTGCCTCAGCTTGGTCAGAATAGTGGGAGGGGCTTCTGGGAGAAGTAACCCAGGCTGGCTAAGTATAGACTGGTGGGGTGCTGCCTAGGGTGGGGCATCACAATGGGTCCTGGTTATCTGGTGGCCTTGGGATTTCAGGGGACAGGCAAATGTGTCCAAATATTGAAGACTCGCTGGCAAGACACCAAACTGCCTCTGAGTGGGCAGCTTTAAGAGGAGTAGAGTTTAGGGCAAAGGAGATTGTTTTCTCCTTCTGTTCTTGGTAAATGAAAGCAAGCTGTTATGAAGATGTCGTGAGGAGCAGCAAGGCTGCCTTGGGCATATTGGGGATGTTAATCTTCAGCACTCCCTGCCTGGGAGACCCCGTTTGCTTGCTCATCAAAACATCCTCCCTGGGTGCATCCTCCTCCAGCTCTACTGCCTCATTTATACGGTGGCATAGCTGAGAAATTAACCCCCAGAAGAGTCTGTGGCTGCTGGGGGTTGATGGATTCTCCTTCCCTGGGGTAATTTCTTTTTACCAAGAGCCTGTTGCGAACCCAAAGGAATGAGTCTAGTGGGAGAAATTCCAGGCAGAAGGGCAGGATGCTGGAGGAGCCTTCTTTGACCATTTTCTGCTACTTTCTGCTGGCAGTGGCCTTCTCTGCCTGTGAACCAGGCAGCCCTGGCAGCAGACACAATACTGACACTAGAGCTGGCCAGGGAAGCCCTTGCCCCTCATCACCACTCCTTCTTGCCCTTGTAAAATTCTGGAAAAACCTCAGCCCTGGAGCTCCCTCTAGTTTGACCAGGTGATAGCCAACTGCCTGACACCAGGCAGAGCTGGGCCGATAGAGGGAGGCAGGGGAGTGGGGCTGGGCATCCCCCACTCCACCCCCGGGGCCCTGTTGTGAGGTGTTGACAGCTGGAAGAGGACCTGAAACCAGTTAGCCTGGGGCTCCCAGCCAGCAGTGTATTTTCATCTTGTTTTGACTGGGACCGTCCTCCCCTGTGTAAACACATCCATGTCAGGGGGAAGAAAATGTAGAACAGCTTAAAATAAGTGGGCGGAATGCCTCCCACTCATGAATCACCAGTGCAGGGAATGGCCCGCAGGTGGGCTTTGCTTTAAGCAAACCTGACATTATGAAAATTGTAACTTAAACAAGAGGGCAGGGATGGACAGCTGTTAGGACTTGACCTACCTCTGGGAGATCTCAAAGCCTCATTGGGTCCAAATAATATCAGCAGCTCCCATGTACTGATTGCTTAGTGGGCACTGCACTAAAGACATTAGATACATTAACGTTTTGAATCTTGTCAACGCTGTTAGGAGTTGGGTATTATCTTATCATTAGACCCATTTTGTGGATGAGGAAACTGCGGCTCAGAGAGGTTAAATAACTTGCCTGGGGTTACACAGCAAGCAAATGGCAGAGATCAGATGAAACTCCCTGGTGTGTGATTTTAAAGCACTGGGCTGTCTCTAGCTGGAGTTGTGCTTTGTTTTGAGGAGGGTTCCAGGCCCAGCTGCACTCCAGGCAGCAACTGGAACCTGCACTAGTGTTCCTTCCCACTGAACTCCCTTCATACAGCTGCAGAGGAATTTGAAAAGGGTCCTTATCAGGGTCAGGGTGGGGAAGGCCTTAGGTGGGGGCTGTTTCTTTCAATTGACTAAAGGATTCCCAAGGCAATTAATTCCCTGGAAGAGTAAGCCCCCCTGGAATGCCAGGATAGGATGGGTCATCTCCATTTCAGTTCAGGGACTGGCAGATTATTTATGGGCAGCTGCTTGACCATTCTCAGGACAGGCCACTCAGTAACTGCAAATAAGTACAAACTACCAGACACCAGGCTGGGGAGGGGACAAAAGACCAGTATAATCCAGTATAAGCAAAAACCAAATGTAAACACGTATTTTGAAACAAAATGTCACCAATCACGGTCTGTGCAGGGCTGGCCCCCAGGGTAAACTGTGAAGTAGGAGTCTGTCTTCAGAACCTTCCTGCTTCCTTTTCGGGTACCTTCCTCCTGCTTGTTCCTTTATGCCACCCGTGCCCTCCTGCTGCCTGGAGTTTCATGGGGCCCATAGCTTCAGGGGTACAGCAGGGGACCTGCCTTCCTTAGCAATGCCCTCTTTAAGAGAGACTCCCAGTCTCCTTCACAAAAATCAAACGTAAATGGCCTTCGGGCCAGCCCTAAAGGACAAATCGAAGAAATTTGTTTGTGTAAATTGTAGGTAATGGCTTAACAGGTTTTTCTCAGTCAGATCACAAGGGCTTTAATCCAAAGATTTCAGTCAATGCTATAATTTTAGTCATACGTTGCAGGTGGTGGGGAAAGAACAAGCTGGAGAGATGCAGCATTGAGGGAAAGATTGCTTATCAGTGATGTTCAAATCTTGCCAAGTTGGCCACAATTGACAGTGACTCTAGGTAAGGTTGGCTGCATGAATGTACAGGGATAAATACTACGCTCTTATGCTTGTGCCGTATTCTTTCCAGAGCACGGTGGAAAGAGCACTGGATAGTAGTCAGGAAACCTGGGTTCTGGCCTGAGTTTGCCCCTGACTACCAGAAGAAAACAACCTTGAAAAGTTCCAGAACCATTCTGGGCCCATTTCCCCTCACTGTAAAATGAGAGGGTTGAGGCTGCAAAATTTATTTAGGTGCTTTTTTGATGAATGAGACCTCTATTTAGACTGGGAGCTATATCCAAAGTTTCCTACAACAGTGTCTGGCATATAGTATTTGCTCAATAAATGGATTATGTTGAGTGAAATGAATGAATGAATGGCAAGAGTGACTTCTAAGGTGGCTGCTCAGCTCTGATAGTCTCAGTCTCTATCTCCTCAGATGCAGCTATTTGCAACCATGCTTCTTGAGTCAAGAGGCATTGGCCAAGAGCTGGGTGAGGTCTTCAGGCCCTTGCCCTCAGGACCAGATCATGTCTGCCCCCATGGTGTACAGGGGCAGCCTGCGCTGGGGATAAGCAGATCTGAGACAAAGGCAGCAAGCAAGAGCTTCCAAGAGGTGCAGAAGGCTTGCAGGATGCTAGATGGGGGTGCGGGGAGGGAGAGGGCTGTAGGAAGGGCAGGGTAGGTCAGGAGGAGGAGCCATGGGAGTAACTTTTACAACATTTTCTGTAAAACGGGAAACCTAGATAACAGAGACCTGACGGGTGTCTGGGCTGAGGTAGGGAAAAGTGCCGAGTCGCATGGTGACTCAAGGTCAGGAGCTGGAATGGGGCCCAGAGCTCTCAAGCCTCTGCTCACCCCCTTGGGACTGGCCCTTGGCTCCAGGCCAGCTCCCTGAATAGTTCCCCCAACCCCCACCCTGCCCCTCCAGGATTTCAGCTTCTTAAGCCAATCTTGCTTCCTTGTTCAGCCACTGCCTCCACTGCCCTCCCCTTCCCTCCCCTCCCTCTGCCAAGGCTACATGGAAGCCCTCCCCCAAGCTCCCTCCAAGGACTCAGCAATGGGGCCCAGTGCAGTCACCCATTAGAGTTCTCCAAGGCCAGGCCAGCTTCTGGGCAGACTGGCCTCCCTTCCCAGTGTTGCCCACATTCACACTCTGACATAACTCCTCCCCTCCTTATGCAAAAGGAAGGAGGCTTTGCCAGCGCTACCTTCCTCCCCTCCAAACACACTCCCTCCCTACTCCAGCCTCCTCCATCACCCAGGCCTCTAGGGACACTCCCAGACATTATTCTCAGGTGCCAAGATGTTCTCCCTTTCCCTCCTTACTCTTTCCTTCAGCAGCACCCTTTCACATTATAATAGGGGCTGCAGTTCCAATCCAAACCAGTGAATCTTCAGGGGTGAAATTTTAAGTATTAGTGAGTTGGGAGAGAGAGAGATTTATGGGGCAGAATTCCTTCCCAGTATTCTTGACATAGCACTATGGAGATAGTTACCTACTCTAGATACTCATTAGGCCAATTCTGGACTTTGCTGCCCTGGGAGTTAGAAGGCTAAAGTTCTGGTCCCATCTCTGCCATTAAAATAGTCCGTGTAGACTGAGTGCAGTGGCTCACACCTGTAATCTCACAACTTTGGGAAGTCAAGGCGGGAGGATCGCTTGAGGCCAGGAGTTTGAGACCAGCCTGGGCAGCATGACGAAACCCCATCTGTACAAAAGAATTTTTAAAAATTAGCCAGGCGTGGTGATGCACACCTGTAGTCCCAGCTACTCCCGGCCGAGGTGGGAGGATTCCTCGAGCCCAGGAAGTCGAGGCTGCAGTGAGCTGTGATTGCACCACTGCACTCTAGCCTGGGTGATAGAGTGAGACCCTGTCTCCAAAAAAAAAAAAAAAATTCTTTGTGTAACCTTGAGCAAATCACTGCATCTCTCTGCGTCTGAATTTCATCTGTGAAGTGGGGGTAATTACCCCTGCCCTACCCACCTTGGCAGGGCTGTTACGAAAATTAGAGACAATGTGTGCATGCATGCCTGTGCACAAGTGCACAGGCATGCATAACACAGAGAGAGAGCATGCGCACTTTCTACATGGCAAGACCCTGGACAAATATTAGGGATTATTATCCCCACTCCCACCTCCACTGCAATGTGCTTGAAGTACTCATTCAGGTTACTTGGTAGAGCTCTCTTCATAAAAAAAAAAAATGCCAGTGTACCTTAGGCCTGCCCCTTTCTTCTCTCCCAATTTCTGTCCCTCCCCCAAGGCTTGGCCCTTAGCTACTTTTGGCCTCCTGCACACCTCCACCCTGCTTTAAGAACATCTCCCGCCCCACCCTCATCCCCCTCACCACCCATCCTGTCCCCTCAAGGCTTCCTCCACCAGCTGAGGGCTTCTTGCCATGCTCTCTCCTTCTCTTGCTGCTGTGCCAAATGACCCCGTTTTCCCAGCCCTGACCTCGGGCCCTCTCCATCAAAGCTTTAAAGAGGAAGGGACTCTGGGGGGTAATGACTGAACCTGACAATTTTCTACAGAGGCTGAGCACAATGCGGAACACCCAGCATGTGCTCCAAAAACACACCATTGTTTGGTTACTTGCGCTGGGGAAGATGTTTGGGGTGGAGTCTGCTTTGGGGCCCCTGAAATCTTGCCAGATAGACAATTGCCTGCCCCACCTCTAGGTTCGGCAGGCACTGCCCGTCTGCTCTTCCCACTGATTTTTCCCTTCACCTTTCAACCCGGAGTATGGGCTGGGCTGTTTCATCTCTAGGACCTGCACATCAGAATGTGATTTCAGTTCTCCCTGGCCTAGTGCCACTGAGTTTCTCTGTTCTCACCACCTTTCCCCCAGGGATGAGAAGCTAAGGAGCAGTCTGGGGCACCCTCTAAATTTCCCAGCACAAACAATCAGCTCCCTCTGCAGGGCCACACCCAAGAGTCCTCTCACCTGAGGAAACCTGGGCTTCCCTTCCCGGAATTGAGGGTTTTTGGGCTTTGACCTAGGGGCTGGAAAATCAGGCCCACCATAGTATAGTGTGTATCTAATAGCTCTGCCCCTATACACAGTGATGACATTCTCCTTGGCTGGAACGTCTCTTGCTCTGAAAAATACTGGCGAGAGTGTGTCTCCCAAATTGTGGGGGCAAAGCCCTTGCTTTCATCCAAATATTCCCTCCAGGCTGCATTTCAACCCTCCTCTTTGCAAAGAAGGAAATCACAAGCAAAAGGTGACCTTGCTAGATCTTGCCAGGGAACTAGTGACAGGGTGGCAACGCATGGCCTCATTTTTTTGGCCCCTGCCACCTGTCTGTCTCCATCCCTCTGTCTGCTGCTGGGGTCCCATGTTGGCAGGCAAGTTGGGAGGAGGTGGGACTCTCTGGAGAGGCCATCTGGGGAAGCTGGTCCTGTAATGGAGGTGAAAATGGTGATCTTGGGGGACCAAGTCTCAGGCAGGTGAACGTGAAGACTCTGAAGCAAGTGAGGGAAGAGGGAAGTAAGAGGTTGGCAAGAAAGATCATAAATTGTCACATTTTTTTTTTACCAGTAATGGTAAGAGCAATAACAATAATAATAGCTACTACTTATTGAGAGTTTATTATATACCAGGCACTGTGCCAAGCACTTTTCACGCATTATTTTATCTATTGTTCACAACTCTACGTTAAAAAAAAAAAAATTGCAGATGACAGACGAGGAAGCAGAACCTCATAGAGGTTGTAACCAGCCCAAGGTCACACAGCTAGAGCTGGGATTTGAGGATCTTCCCCCTTACCGGACCCTCACTGTCCTTGCCACAAGCGTGGGTCCTGTTGCTGAAGGGCTCACCAGGCACCATCCACCACAGTTTGGCCTCTCAAGGCCCTTGGAGCCTCGGTTACTTGAAATTGTTGTTTTGTTTTTTTTTTCACTCCATTTTTTCTCCCCAAGAGGCCAACATTCCAATGAGGGATTTGCTTAATAGCATCCAACGGATGGGGCAGGAGCCACACAAGAGTACTGGGCTCTGAATCAGGAGAAACACCAACTTTGCCCCTGGTCCTGCCATAAAATTGTCATGTGACCCAAGGCAGGTTGAATCCCCTCTCAGGGCCTTGGTTTCCACACCTGTTCAGATGCTATTCTTGGTCCTGGGCAGGGATCAGTGATGTATAAAATTCAAGAGTATCAAAGACTTAGTGATGGGCCCTTGACCTCACTCTCCCCAGTGGAAGAAGGCCTGGCAATTTGAAAGCATTTCAGCTCCCCACCTTCCACTTGGACATCATGAGTCTGCTGTAGCATTCACCACCACCCTTAGCATTTGATTCCAGGACCAAGTAAGACCTCCATGTCAGGCGACGGCTCCTCACTGGCATGCCCTCCAAACAAGCCCTCTCTCACTGAACATGCGTTAATGTCCTTTCCAATCACCCCTCTGAGATGACCTTGCCTTTCTTTTTCCTTCCCCTTCTCCTTCTTCCCCTCAGCACCCGCCACTCCAGCTGACTATTGCTCTCAGAATACCATTCTTCTTCACTCCTGACATAAGTAGCTGACCCATACCAACCAGCTGGCTTCTTCCCTGAATGCACAATTCTCCCCTTTAGCTTACTTGGCATCCTCTGGCTTCTTTTTGTTGTGTTTTGTTTTTTTACATATTCAAAGAGATGAAAGGAACTCTGAAGATGAACTAGTTCAATTCCCTCCTTTTCTGGGGTGAGGAAACTGAAATTTGGGTAGAGCCAATGACTTGCCCAAGGTCACACAGACAGGTAGGGACAGAGCCAATACTCCAACCAGGCCTGTGTAATTCCAGAGCCTCTGCACTTTTACTCTGCTCCCTTGCCCTTTAGGCCTTGGCTCGCCAGCCACCATCACCATCCCCTTCTCCAAGTGTACCTCTTTTCCATGACACACCTCTGAGCGCTGATTCTATTCTCTAATTGCTTGCTATGTGTATATCTAGTTTTCCCAACAACAAAGAAGCCTGAGTGGTAAGGGGCTAACTCATTCCTCTCACTTGAATGAGGTACAGAGGAGGGAAGTGACCTGCCTAAGGTCACACAGCTCATTAGTGATAGAATTGGTAACAGGATCTTGGTCTCCAAGCCTCCACTTGGGGCCACTCCCACTACACCACAATGCAGCACACCTCTCTTTCTCTCCCCATTTTCAGCTTCTGTGCTGTCGCGGAGTTTTACAATCTTGTCCCTTTCTCTCTTCTTTATATTCTTCTCCTCATTCCTAACGTCTGCATTTTTCATAACAAGCCTGCTGGATTTTAGAACTGGAAGGGACTTCTACCTATCACTTAACAGACAAGAAAACTGAGACCGGGAGAGGGAAAACAGAGTGCCTGAAATCACACAGCTAATTAGTGGCACACCTGGGATGCAAGGCCAAGTCACCAGCTCCTAGTTCAGAGCTCTTCCAACCATCCTCTTTTGGTCTGTGCTCGACTTTTATGGCCGTTCTTGCTTGAAAAGCCCCCTTCCAGGCATGACCAGATCCAGCAAGATCTGAGAGTGCTTGGGCCCAGGGGGTCACACAATGTCCCTGGGGAAAAGTAGAAGGAGCTGAGAGGCCCGGAACCACCCACATCCTCTCACATCCCACCCCGGGAAGCCCAATTTGGCCTTGCTGAAGGCAGTGACTATCAAGTATATGTTGAGATAAACTCATAGCCTCTCCAATTCTCAGTTCATGGCCTAGACAGTGGCGTCAAAGCCCAAATGGGCTGCAAAACGAGGTCAGTTAACTGTCCTCTCAATGGAAAAATCTTGTAAAATCAATAGCACTTATAACGTCAACAGACCCAGAGACCTTTCCTTTGTTTGTTTTTTCCTCCTGGGCTGGTCTCTCTCACCCACCCTGCTGTGAAGGCACAGACAACACAGGAATCCAGCAAGGGAAGTTGCAAAGGCCAGACCACGGCTCCCAGGGCCCCTGGACCAATGGGGGACAAGGGGCATGCTGAGGTATAAATGACTTGTGAAGATCCTGGCCAAGTCCCTCCTTATTCCCCCAGGCAGTGTTATTCAAATTCAAGGCCCTCCCTGGCAACTGGCACCTGGCACCTGGTTGGAAATAACCAGGAGCTACTCAAAACTCCAGTAGAGATTCTGGAAGCTCAACCCTGTCCCAGCTTTGCAACACAGGGGTTTCGCTAAGTAAGAGAACAACCAGAAAGCCAATTAGACACCACCATGGGGCCTTCCTGCACTGGGAAGTGTCTGAGGCTCTCAGACTGGAGTGGATGTTGGCCCTTTTCCCAGACATCCTCCCCACTACACACCATGGGTGTATTCTACCTTCCCTCCACGCACAAAGAGGGTGGCTGCCTCCATGCTGTTCTTTTTCTTTTTTCAAACAGGCTTCTTCCTGCTCCCAAACTGGTCCTACTGCACAGCCTGTACTTTCTCCCATTAAATGAAGTCCTTCGTATGAAAGTATTGTGAGTTGATTCCAACCTGGATTCATTTGACAAAAATGTATTGAGCCCCTACTTTGTGTCAGACACTGGTAGCTTCTCTCAACAGCGTTTTGTGCTATCAAAGACCATTGCACCCCATGAGTTCCCATTGAGAAAACGGGGCCAGATCAATGGCAGATTTGTTGCTACCAGGCAGAGAAAGCTCAGCAAAGAGACGTGAATTTAGGTCCTGGGAGTAAGTGTGTGCCATGGTATGGGTCCCTGGACACTGGGATATTGATGCATGAGTGCCTGGGGTGGTGAGCCGGGAGATGCCCTTTCCATATGAACTCCTAAGACCAGGGACAAACACTACATCCCAGATAAGTTGTCCCGGCTGGCTGCAAGGGGCAGAAGTGAGGACAATTCCAGGGCTTTCCATAGCTAAGAAACAACTGTGTCCTCTGTTCTTGGTCCTAGCAGTGGGGATCACTGCCTGTTGGCCTCCCAAGCAAGTCAAGGGACAGGCATTTTGGGAGAAGCAGCCCCCTCTTTTCTGATGTGTCCCCTGGGCACCTGAGTTTGGTTCCGTTGCTGGTCAACACGCATCTAAAGCATTTAAAGGCAATTAGGTAGCTCTTCAGCGGAAAGTTTTCCTGGTTAAACACCCCATCCCTACCTCTTGAATGCATGAACAAAATTTTGCAGCTCATCTTCTCCTAGGCAAGGTCTTGGCCCTGTGCCTGCTCCCCCAACACTGCCCTCTGGATGATCTTGCTCAAGGACGCCAAGGGAGTTGGTGGCAGAGGCTGGGAGCACAGCCCAGGTTTCCTGGATCCTGGCCTGGCACTCTCGCCACCAGATCCCGCTGCCGCTCCCTCTCCTCTCTTGCCCGTTGTGCCCAGTCTGCACCCCCTGGAAGCGTATGCCCCACACCCCACTAGTTTTCATGGGCGAGATGTTTCTATTCAACACCAGTTGGCAGTTCAGCCATATGGGGCATAGGGAGTCTGGCCTTCTGCTGCCCATGGGGCCAGACCTGGGTGAAGGGAGGGGGAGAACAGGCTACTCTGCTGGTCTGGGACCAGCAGAGCTGGGTCCTTAAGGCAGTAATTTTTACCAGGGGCTCTAAGTGTGGCCCATGAGATTGACTTCCCAGAGCTAGGGCCAGGTCACTGTGGGGTCCCCCCACCCCCAGCCTTGTTGCCATGACACATGGTTCTACAAGTGCTGAGTGGCATTGTCAGAGCCGGATGCAAATGGCACGCAGCAGGGGCTAGCTGTGAGCCAGTTGGCCAGCTGACATTTCAGGGTCCAAAGAGCTTGTGTGTACTGGACAAGCTGTTTATTGTGGTCTTGGCACTGCCCGGCCCTTCAGACAGCAACAAATGCTCCCAAACTGGGAAAGGAGAGGAAATAAGGAATCAGTCGTAGCCAAAGAAGACCTGGACTCTCTTCCCTTACACCATTTGCTCCCTGCAGCTGACATGCTGCTGGTGCCAACCATCGGAAGTGCCCTAGCGAGGGAACTGGAGGGGGCAAGCCCCACAAACCTCCATTCGTGAAGACCTACATCACAAATCGCGGAAATGCCCACGTCAGCATCCTTCTAACTGCCCAGCGCTCAGAAGCTGCTGCTGAGGGAAGGTGGAGCAATGGGTATATGGACTAGGAATGAGGAATCTTGATGTCAAGAGGTTAACTGGCACCTCAATGCTGCAGGCTTCACACACACACACATGCACACACACATGCACACACAGGCATGTGCACACACACACATGCACCCTTTCAGGGAGATGGTCATAAACGGGCTGTGATAAAAATGGTCCTTTCCAGTCCTGGCCTGGTCCTTCCAGATATACTCAAGGTTGACCACACACAGGCTGGGGAAAATGTGGCAAGGGCATGCGTGTTGGAGCATAGGTGAGGTGCACAGGTGAGAAAAAGAAGACCCCACATGAGGGAAGCCAGGAAGCCAGAGTCTGGAGAAGTTGTGGAGTAGGTGGAGCTTCCCAAAAGACATTCATTTAGGCCCATGCCCAAGGGCCAGTCTAGTCTGTCCCATGGCCTGAGGGGAAGCCCTACCTGGGAGGGACAAAATCAGGGATAATGGGTTCAGCTCTGCCTCAGGCTCTTGACTTCTGCACCTGTTCCACCCAGGTTTGTAACTGCCAGGGCTGGACACACATAATTACTGAAGTGTCTTCTTAGTGTCCTGCTCGGGGTCTTTGATCTCTCTATGGTTGATCACATAGTCAGTCCTATCAGCCCAGTGGTGTGTGATTGACACTCTTGATCATCACACATACACTGGGCAATGGGCATGAACACCAGCAGCTAACAGTCATTGAGCACCTGCTTTGTGCCAAACGTGGCTCAAAGCACTTCATATACAGTATATATGTTATCTCAATCAACTTTCTCCAGACTCAGGAGGTCAGTATTGTTTATATCACTTCCAGTTTGCAGAGGGGAAATCCGAGGCTCAGAGACGCAAAGTAACTTACCCAAAGTCATACCGGGTGGAGAAAGTGGCTGACTAGGGATTCAAATTGAGGTCTGGCTGGCTCCAAAGCCTGAGCTCATTACACTTCAGGGCCACTTGTGACTAAGCATATGAGCGTTCCCATTTGTAGAAAAAGCCTCAGGGAAGGAAAGAACAGTAAGAGCGATCAGGCTGGGCGTGGTGGCTCATGCCTATAATCCCAGTACTTTGGGAGGCCAAGGCGGGCAGATCATGAGGTCAAGAGATCGAGACCATCATGGCCAACATGGTGAAACCCTGTCTCTACTAACAATACAAAAATTAGCTGGGCCTGGTGGCACAAGCCTGTAGTCCCAGCTGCTCAGGAGGCTGAGGCAGGAGAATCGCTTGAACCTGGAAGGCAGAGGTTGCAGTGAGCCGAGATCGTGCCACTGCACTCCAGCCTGGCGACAGAGCAAGACTCAGTCTAAAAAAAAAAGAGAGAGAGAGAGAGAAGATCCAAGAGCTTGGCTGAGGTTGAAGAACCATGATGGTGAAAGAGTGGGTGTACAACAGAGGGAGGATGGGCAGCAGAGTGCCCAGCAGATGCCAGAAGCTAAGATTATCTAAGTTTGTGGCCTTGTCCCTCTTGGTAACCCCCATAGCAACCAAAACTGGTGTCTGCCATTTCACTGGTACTCATTCAGTCAAACTCTGCTAAAGAATGAATAAGCTCAATATGGCAACATTGGGAAATACACACAGACCAAGTTACTGCCTCCCACTTGGTAAGACCCAAGTTTTAAAGTGAGTTTCCCCGGAGTCCGGGTCACCAGACATTACTTAAGCCCTAAGCACATGACAGGCATTGGGAGTAGGGAGATGAACATCACAAGGATCCTGCCCTTGAGGTGTGGCCAGGCTGGCAGGGGAGATGTTAGGTTTGCCTAAGCCATCTCCAGGGGTCTACTGAGGTGTGGGCTATGGTTAGGGAAGAGAATGAAGCCCCTAGACCTCCTCAGGGATGGGGCTGTTGCCTTCAGCTCCCAGAACTCAGCACTGCCACTCACAGAACTAGGCAGCCCCACTGGCATCTTTCTCCATGGGATTGCTTCTACAAACACAGCTCAGAGCTGCTTTTTGGGGCTATGCTGGCCACTTTAGCTGGCAAATTGGGAGCTTGAAATGAGTGAGGACTGGGAGAAGGGGTGAAGCCACCATAAATCCCCCTTTCCCTTTCTTTCTTAGTGTCTGGCAGTGAAGACCCCTCAACCACACCCCAGCAAGGGGAGAACAACTTTCCTCAGAGCTCTTCCCCACTCCCACATTGTCTCCTCCCACTCTGGGAAGCCCAAGGCTTAGAGAAATGAATCCAAGTAATTAACTAATTAATGAATATGGAAGGCAAAGTTGCTGAGGTTGCTGGAAAACACCCTGTTGCTGCCAACACACACAGCCCAGCCAGGCAACCGCCTCCCACCATGGGCGAAAGGAGGCTAAGCAGAAACTATTGGACTGTATCTCCCTAAGGCTCTAGCTGCAGCAGAAGTGCCCACAACGCAGCAGCCCCTTGCTCAGTGCCTGGAGACCAGCTCATGGGTAACACATCCTTTTGCAAGAACGGCCTCCTCCAATCCAGCTGGGGCAGCAATCTGTTCAGTTGCTCAGCATTGAGGGTACTCTCTGTGGTCCAAGGAAGTCTGTCTGCAGGGCTAGCCCAGTGCAAAGTGCAAGGCTCCAGGAGATGGATGGATGGAGATAGGAAAAGGGGAGAGAAAAGGAGAAGGAGAGACTGAGAGGCACACACAGCTGGCAAGAGCCCATCTCCAGCTGTTGGGCGGGCTGTTTCCTTTGATAAAGCACTTGGCAGTACTCCCAGTTCTGTAGTTTCTGGCCTGCGAAAGCACACCCGGAGCACGAGCCTGCCTGTGGGAGGACTTCAGCCTTGCTTTGTTTTCTTTCTTTCCTTTTTTTAAGCTTTAGAAAAGGCCCCTCCCCTCCCAAGGAACCTTGTCCCTCCCCCAACACCTCGGCAAAGTGAAGTTGCACCAGCAGGTGATGTGGGCTGGGCTTCCGGGTGCCTTCACAGAAAGTCAGTGCCACAGAGCCATGTTAAAGGGCCTGGGACGGGTGTGCAGTTAAGTCTCAGCATATACTTTCAGGCACATGTATTTAAGAATGCGCGTGTGTGTGTGTGTGTGTGTGTGTGTGTGCGCGCGCGCGCGCGCGCATGCGCGTGTGTGGTGTTTAGGAAGGGGGGAGGAAGCGGGGGAGGGAGGGAAAGAGAGAGAGAGAGAGAAAGAGAGGGAGAGAGACTGAGTTGTGTGTGTCTGAGAGGCTCTGCTTGTTTGTTGTGGCTGATGCTGCCTTCTGTGTGGCACATCACCACTGTTCTCCCCGCTGAGGCTCCTTTCAGCTCACTAATGCTTCCCTGGAAGGCCTGGGAAATAGAGGGAGTCCCCGTGTCACATGATCATGCAGAACAAGAAGCCTCTCTGCCCCCTGGTCTTCTGGCTTTGTGGAAGTCCGTCTCTTCCCCTTCCCCCTCCTTCATAAAAGGAGCAAGGGGACTTGAAGGCATCCAAGGTCCCTTGCAGGGACCAGAGCCTGCAATGTGGCAAGTCCGCCTGCCCCCTCCCTGCATTTACAGTCCAATGACCCAACGCCCCCAGACCCCAGACAGTTTAACCAGCCCCCGCAGGGCCTCCCTGCGAGTTTCCCAGATTCCTGAGGGGAACCTGATCCCGCCCTGGGATCAGCACAGGCTCTTCACATCATCCCCGAGAGATCCCTGCTCCTCGGGAGCCCCGAGAGCAGCGCCCGTTCCCACAGGCAGCCAGCCCCACAGCACCTGTGGTTGGGAGGCGACCTCCCAGAGTCAGTGGTGAGGCCGCCCAGGGAGAGGGCCCTGTGGCCGGGTGGGAAACACGAGCAGAAGCGACAGAACTTCCCCCTGCCAGTCCAGGCTGCCAGGATAGCCCTGGACACTGCTCCGTCTGACCCGCTGCCCCACCACGCCCATCCAAGGCTGAAGCCAGAGCGGCCCTTGGCCCTGAGCGACGGGAGAAGCCAGTTCAGAAGAAGCAAATGCGGCACAACGACAAACACAGCCTGGGAACTTTGCACCAGCTTCCACACTGGAAGGCCTCAAACGTCCCTTGTTCCAAACAACCCCCCGTACCCCCAACAAAAGTATTTACCTCATGAAGAAAGGGAGGGCGCTAGACTCACAGAACAGACAGCAGAGCCAGAAGGGCGATCATCTAGTCTGACCCTTTCATCTTACATATGGGGAAACTGAGGCCCACAGTGAGGAAGAGACTTTTGCTGACTAGCAGAAGAACTGGCAGTAGAAGTAAAGGTACTTCCCCAAACACTTCCAGGTCCTAGCCATGGTTGAAAGAAGATATACCAACCTGAGGCCCAAGCACGTATTTCGGGCCCCAGAAGCAGTAGTCCTGGCTCCAGAGTTGGATTTGTGAGCTGAGGATGGCCAGGATGCTTGTGTGGTGCAGGGAGCACTCTAGACCCCTTTACTTGTCAATAGACATGCCTGTTGAAACTGCTGGGCCAGGTGGGCATCACATGTATTGATGTCAAGCCTGAGCTGGATTGAAGACCTTTGCTCTTCCCTGCCCTCATTCTTTCTAGAGTGCTCTTCCTACCCAGGGCTCAAGCTCTGGAAGGGAGGAGAAGTATGGCCCTAGTTTTTCCACTGGTTGTGGGTCAGGGGGGGAATCAACAGGGGAACAAACCCAGGTCTGTAGCCTTTGCCACTCCTTTGGGATTCAGATCCCACCTTGCTCCTTCCCAGTCCAGATGTAGTAATACTCCAGTTGAGGCCCAAGTGTGTAGTCTGAAATGAGCGCAAGAGAAGTGGGTGGGTGGGAGTGCCCACCAGCTTTGAGAAGGTGATAAGCCACGGGAAATTTTCTTAACATTTAAGCCTGCTCCGTGGCCAGACTGTAGGTAGATGGCAAGGTTCACTAAGCTGACCCAGGTATGCCCAGGCCAAAATTAAATCAATCAGGTCGATCGATTTAATACATGCTCAAGCCATGGGCCAGGGCTGAAGCTGAAGCCACTGGTACTGCTGCCCTGCCCTCTCTGACATGGCCAACCTTCCAATACTGCCAGCTGCTAACCCTTCACTATAGCCAGTGTGGAAATAGCACACTATGTTCTGAGATAGGGTGACCTGGATATCTGGGATAAAATCCATTAAAATAAAGAGCTCAGGCTGGGTGCGGTGGCTCACACCTGTAATCCCAGCATTTTGGGATGTTGAGGCTGGTGGATCGCTTGAGCCCAGGAGGCAGAGGTTGCAGTGAGCTGAGACCATGCCACTACACTCCAGCCTGGGTGATACAGTGAGACTCCATTTCAAAAAAAATTTAAAAAAATAAAATTAAAATTAAAAAAAAGCTCAGCATCAAAGAAAACCGTGCCTTCTACTTTCCATACTTACCCACGTGCTGTGAAACCTATTCTAACCACTTTTATTCTTGTTCTTGTTGATGACTGTGATACACATGAAACACTTAGAACAAGGTCTTCTTTGGCCTTCCACACATTAAATTCTGCACCAACATTCCAGACAGTTGCAACTGCCACCTAATTCCTCCTAAAGCCAGAGCCCATCATTTTATACGATATTTTGGTTTGTGCTATTTTGCTCCTGTGGATGTATTCCTTTATAATTGTTCTTGAGTGACTTTTTCCATGTATATCCCATCTCTTTAACTAGACCCAAAGCTTCTGAAGGGTGGGAAGCAGGCTTTTGGTGTTCTTTTTTTGCTCCCTTCCTCCCTTCTCCTGTGGCACCCAGTACAGTTGTGTGGGCAAGAAGATGGTCTCAATGGTGCTTTTTCAACTCAGTAATAACAATTGGGGAGGCCAGTATAATTTCTGAATTCATCTGCAAAGTGCATCCAGTGATGACGGAAATCTGCAGCTGGATGTATCCGCTGCAGCAAAGAAAGAGCTATTCTTGAAGGGAGGGCCACCCAAAGCCAGCATGTGAGTTGACTTAACCACCCCCTCCCTGTCCCATCTTGATGAAATAACAAATAAGTAGTTGGGACAAGGGTGGGGTGCCTCACATCAAGCAGCCATTAGGCCTAGGAGCTGGACATTCCATTCTATCCCAGCATCCTCTCCTCTGTTTCATCCATCTCTTTGGCAACAGGATTTTAGGCTGATTTCTAGGTTCCTTTCCGGAAGTGGCAGTCTCCCTGAATCTGGCCACTTGACTGCAGCAGATCCAAAGAGAGTTACTGATAGGAAATCATTTGAAACGAGATATCATGTTTGTTCATTAATGTGTATTAGCATATACCTTGTTTATGGGTTTACCTATGAGAAGATACAAGGGACTGGTTTTGGTGGTGGACACACATTTATGGATGGGAGCCGTGAATAATTAAGAATATTTTACCTAAAATACCCTTCAAATCAGAACTGTCTCTAGTTTGTACTTCTCTCCTGCTTTGCAAGTAGCTTTACAGACTGAGTAGCTTGAAATTTTAAATTTCTAACATGAAGAATACAAAAGTAGCCTGCGACCTATATTATAGCTAAAGACTGAGAATTTAGCTAATATCTTGGAAGAGAGAACCACTTACCATTAACCAAGTCATTAATTAGGGTCATGTTTGCACTTCAATTGTCAGCTCCAAACATCTGTTTGTTTAAACCAAGGTCACTTTAGTTTATTACAGTTATAGCCACTGGTGAGATAATCTGCTTAGATTTCACAAGTATGTGTGAATTGCCTACCTCAGCCCTTATTTTCACAGAATAAGAGTTCTCTTGAAGGCACAGGGTCAGACTAAAGATAATAAATGATTTTCCTTCTCAATAGAACTAAAAACAAGGCTTTAATTAATTCACCAAAATTCTAGGATTGAATATCTATATTACATTTCTTGATGATGTTAATCTGTCCAAGGGTGACCCACAGGATTCCCATTGATCCAAGAACAATCTTTAGGCAGACATTTCATTGGCTTAGAGATTGTTTCCCAATCATCGAGCCCTGCAATTCTCACTGGCGGAGTCACCCCCGCTTTGTTGGAAGAGACTGCAGGTGGCCTGGGAGAGGGGGCACCTCTCTCTGTATCTTAACACAGAAAGGAGGGACACATGGTACAAAATATCTCCCTAAGAAGGAAGAAGCAGAGGCAAAGAACTAAGGAGGTCTGGGAGTGCAGAAAAGGGAAGAGGGCCCAAGACAGTTCTCTCAGGCAGGCCCAAGACTGAGGACAGTCCAGACCTATACACTCTCACTAGACAGACGGACAAGACAGACAGACACACACACACAGACATACACACACACTCATGCATGCACAGACAGGCAGGCGCACATACCTCCTTCACATATGCCTTGGTCATCCTGACTCTCCAGGAGTACTACTTCCATATACAGGATTTGACTCAGATGGAGTCACACACAGAAGAACACCAACCCTCCCAGATGCTATACTTCCAGCTGTCCCTTCACAAACACAGGTAGGCCCCCATAAGTATATTTACCATATATTTTTCCATACCTTTTTTGCATACAGCATAACAGATGTTTTTTTACGTACACCCTCATCACTCCTCAAGTCCCTTCCACCCACTCAAGTCCTGACATATGTATGGAGTTACACATACACATATTCATGTGTGTCCTCCTTCCCAACAAAGGCAAAAGGAGTCTGCGCTCAATACATTCTTTGTTCTTTCTTACTCGGTGGATTACATTTGGAGGAGTGACTGGACAGCTAGGTGAACTGGATAAATACTTTTTCCAATGGTTCTTAGCATGATGGAAAAGTCCATCAAGGACATTTGAAATCCCTCACAGAGTTCACTCCCTTGGCCTATAGACAAGACACCAGTGGTAACCTTTAGTGACTGCCAAAAGCTTCTGAGATTCTCTTAGTCCTGCTATGCTAGCTGACCTTTGCAAGGAATCTTGGGTATTCCAAACTAAGAACATTTCGTATAAGAAACAAAACAAAAACAAAATCTTTCCCTGATGGTTAAGAACAATATGAAAGTATCTGTCCAAATTAGCAGGCCTGGCCTGCGGCAAGATGGTGAAGAAAGAAAAGTTGATGTGAAAGCCCACTCAGCTGTGTGTCCTCTTGCAGCTTGCTCAGTCCCCCTTATCACACACGCCCTGGGACCGCATCTTGTCCCCTGCCAGACTTACTCTGTTCTGGCCAAAGATGCCTAGAACTGGGAAAAGGACTTTTGGATTTGACTAGAAGGAAGTCATGGGGAAGCTTGGAAAGAGAAGTGGGTCTGTCAGATCTAAGCAGAATGTAGTGTGACATCTAAGTGGTGGGCACTGTGATCTACGCAGTGCAGTGTGCACAGAAAACCTAGCGACCAATGAGTTTTTACCCAGTCCCGCCAGCCTGCCCATTAAAAAGTTCAAATGTGGCTCGGCTGAAAAGCAATCAGATCTGTTATTGACACTGTTTCATTCTGAATAGCACAGAGGACTAAAGGCTTTCTTTACTTAGTTCATTAGTTAGCTAACAAGCATTTTTCAAGCACCTACTGTGCATGGAGCACTGTCCCAGACACTCGGCTGTTGCCATTGCTGCTCTGCTATTGAATTTCTAAATACAGGCTGTTGCCAGACATCCAATTTTCTGAGTGCTTGCTCTGACAGGGAACAATGACTAATGAACCAAACATCAGGGAGGGCCCTCTGATCTCCAGCACAGAACATGCCCATAAAGGCAGATTCTAATTTGTTCAGCAAGCAGCTGCCAATTCTTCTGGGATCTTAATTACCTGGAGCAGTTTATGTGGGTGAATCCCCTTGGGAGAGAAACCCTGAACCCTGTCTTTCTCATACCCTATCATACCCCAGGCCCTATAAGTGGCTTTAACTCCCAGCCACTGCATATGGGTCCAAGGTCCAGGCCACAGCAGTTCACCAGACAGGCATTCCAGGCACTGCCCACGGCCTTCTTCACACCCCTGCACACACCCCTTCACACATATGCACACACATGGAGGGAGCAGTATGTAAATAGTGGAAAACTCAATGGACTGCAAGTCAGGAGACAGGGGTTTCAATCCAACTCTGCTTCTCCTTCTCTGTGTGACCTTGGGCAAGACTTTTTCTATCTCTGGGCTTCTATTTCCACTTCTGGAAAATGAGGGGCTGGACTAGATAATCTCTATGAGCCTTTCCAATTCTAGCACTCGAAATTCTGCTCCTCAGAATGAAATGAGACTCAAGTGAGCTGTGTGACAAGATCAGATTTGTGGAGTGGGGATAAGATAAGGTAGGGCCAGTGGTCATCTCAGAAGCCCCAGAAGTCACCATCATGGAGAAGGAAAATCGCTGCCTCCTTGGGTCAGCCTTTCCCAAAGTTCCATACTGCTTCTGAAATGGTTCACAAATAAGGCCGGTGGATTTGGGGCACGGTGGGATCTTCCTCCCTTCTGCCTCATCTCCCTTCCCTTTCATTCCTTTTATAACCCTTGTTCCAACTCTTGTTCCCTTTAACCAGCCCATCAGCTCACACCGACTAGTTCTCTTAGCAAACTCTTCAGAAAGGCCAGCGATTAAATGGTCTCAAGAGTCTCCCTAGTCTGTAAAATGTAAATAGCAGCCCCTGCCCTGGCGGCCTTCACAGGCGTTCCAGAGGATCAAATAAGATAGAGTCTGTGAAAGTGCTTTAGAAATTGTCAAGTGCTATGCAAATGCGAGGGATTATTATTAATGATGGGTGGGGAGGCAGCCACATGATGTGAGAAGCAGAGTGCCAACCTGCCTGCTTTGCTTACCATCTTAACTGGGTAAAGGCATTAGCATTGCCAGCCTATAGCCAGCTTGTAGTAGGGACAGTTATTTGCTTAGCATCCTCCCCCACTGGACCCCGTCTGCTAGCAGAGGGCAGAGCCAGAGGGAACAGGAGAAAAGGACAAGACAGCTCAGGTGCGGTGGCTCACGCCTGTGATCCCAGCACTTTGGGAGGCCGAAGCAGGTGTATCACCTGAGGTCAGGAGTTCAAGACCAGCCTGGCCAACATGGTGAAACCCCGTCTCTACTAAAAATACACACACAGACACACACACACACACACACACACACACACACAAATTAGCCGGGCACAGTGGTAGGCACCTGTAATCCCAGCCACTCGGGAGCTGAGGCAGGAGATTGCTTGAACCTGGGAGGCAGATGTTGCAGTGAGCTGAGATCACACCATTGCACTCCAGCCTGGGTGACAGAGCGAGACTCCGTCTCAAAAAAAGAAAAGGACAGGAGGACAGGAGGTGGTTAATTTTGATATGGAGAGAGAAAGGCCCAGAGTAGTGATTTTTTTTTTTTTTTTTTTCGAAACAGGGTCTTGCTAAGTTGCTCAAACTGATCTTGAACTTCTGGCTTCAAGTGACCCTCCCACTTTGGCCTCCCAAAGCACTGGGATTACAGGCATGAGCCACCATGCTTGGCAGATTTAAAATAGAATCTCACATAGAAAACCCAATTTATAAAACAGACAAAAGCAGAGCTACTCAGGGTGAACTTGGGGTGATGGGCATGGGGTCCCACTGGCTGAATCCTCCACTTGTCCTTGAGATCACTCCAGTGGCACACACTGTAATTGGGAGTGTTGAGCAGGAGCCCTTGCTTAACACCTGGTGCTCCCAAGCATCTCCAGGGGGCAGCCACAGCCTGGACACTGGAGGAGTTGGGGTGCAGGGCACAGAGAAGGAGGGAGAGAATGCTATAGAAAGGCAGACAGAGTTACCTACTCAGCAGCTTCATCGAGTCTCCCCACACCAGGCCTACATCCTCCGGTTACCCTAGAATGGGGTTGCAGCTTTAGCAATCGGTACTGGAAGGCCTATTAAAAATGTGGATCCAAGAGGGGCATGGTGGCATGCGCCTGTAGTCCCAGCTATTTGGCAGGCTAAGGCAGGAGGATTGCTTGAGCCCAGGAGTTCGATGCTATTGTATGCTATGACTGCACCTGTGAATAGCCACTGTACTCCAGCCTGGGCAAGATAGCAACATAATAATAAAAATGTGGATTCAGAAACGGGTTAAACAAAGCTGTGGGCCAAGTGGATGTGAGCAATACTTCTGCTTTCTTGCTTAGTTTTTTTTTTTTGGTGGTGTGGCGGAGTGGGGAGCAGTTGCTCCCTAGGGTGAGTCTGCTGAAGCAGCACCTTCCACCTGTGGTCCCACCATGAATAAGCATCCCTGGCATGGTGAGAAGGCAGAGACTAAAAGGAATTGGCCAGACATCTTCAGGTGGGCTCAGTGGCCAGGCAGGTAGAAACCTGACACCAGCTCAGAAGCTGAGCAGAGGAGGAATGCTGGAAGTGGCGGGCAAGACGGCGAAGTGAGGACGGCGAGCAAAACTGCAGACCCAGCATCACAGGTAAGGGGCATTGGGCCTGACCAGGATTAGAGCCCAGAAACAGGAGACAGAACAAGGAGAGAGAGCTGGGGAGTTGGGAGAGGGAGCGGCTGAGAACAGCTCCCTCATGAAGCGCTTGCCCCATTTTCCCATCCTCCCCACCCAAGCAGGCTCAGCAACAGGGCACATCTGACTAGGCAGAAACTGATCAGATACTGCAAGTAGGTACTCATTGGAGGATCCAAGCTGGATAGGGGTATGTATGCCCAAGACTTTCACATAGCCAGGAGATGGGTAGTAGCTGACTCCCTGAGGCAGACGGCACAGTGTCAGGGATTTTGTTAAAGTCATGGAAACTGGGAGGATAGCATCCTAATTCTAAGGTCACCTTAGAGCAAATTATGTTGGCATTCTAGAAACATCTGCTGCTGGTATTTCTATATTATTAAAGCCGTTTACAAAAGCCCAGCATCTTTCTCTAGGAGATTCTTATTCCACATGTATCTTCCCCTGATTCCTTTTCCACATGTGATGGCCTAGAGCTACTTCTCAAATTACCCTGAGGTAGCTGCTCCAGAGACATGTTTGCTGTGCCAAGGCTGAGCAGGAAATGGGTAACCCAGAGCAGAGGATCAGCAGCAAAAGCCATTTGTGCTCGAAGGAAACGAGAGCATTTGGAATTCCGGTGTGCTTGGGTGGAGGGGAAGAGGTCGTTATGTTGACCCAGACAGTCTTTGTCCCCGTTCTTTTGCAAAGGAGCAATGGGACTATCTCGGAAAATGTGTTGGATGAGAGAATCACTTGGCGAGGGGTTACTTCCCCTGCGTAAGCTGTGTGAGTACAGACACCGGGAAGGAGGTGGGGAGAGAGGCTCCTGAGGGGCCTAGAGGGGAACAGAACTCAAGGAGGAAAGAAGAGCAAATGAGCCAAAAATAGCTTTTCAACAGACCATTCGGAAGGACTGTAACCCTTACTCTGTAAGTGGTTGGAGTTCCTCCCTTTAACCGAGAATGGTTTTGCTATTACAAGTAATTGCCTCATGCTTGTGTTCTCAGATATTTAAAAAGTCAACTGAGTCAGGTACGCACGAGGGAGGATTTCCAGTTTCTTCCCTACATCTTCCATAAGTGCCTGCCTGGCTGGTCAGGGGAGGGACCAGAGGCCTAGGTAGAATTCAGCTACTGCTCTGCAGGCTAAACTGGGGACTTCACCTAGACGAGATTTTCTCAGTTCCCTCTACTTAAGTCAACCACATTTTCAGGGATGGCCTTACACATAGATGGACAGGGTGGCTGCCTGCGTGGTATGATTTGAGGGGATAAAGGTCAAAGGCACCATGCCCCAAAAGCTCAACTCTACTTGCCCTGGGCTGAGCCTGAAATCCTCACTTTGCTTACTCCTTTTGAAGGCCCAGGTTTAAATAAAATTGCAACTTGGGAAGGGGAGCACATTCAGCTACTACAAGCTGTTTACACCTCAGCTGGATTCATCATATCACATTCACATTAGCAGAAAGTAAGGCCTCAAGGCCATGGTTAACAGGCAGGAGATCAGGAAAGTTTTGGAACATGAGCTATCATCCTATAGTTGAGAGTCGTAAGCAGCAGCGGGGGGTAGCATGAAGAGCTTGTGCTAGAAGGGAGAAGGAGTGAGAAAAGGGAGTATCAAAAACAAAGCCTCACTGTTCACCATCTGTTTTCTGAGGGATGAGCTTGATTCCTCTATCCAAGCTGAAAGTGGTTCTGATTTGGCAGCTGGGTTTACAACAAGGGAGACACAATCTCCTTTCCAGACTGAGGCATTTACCCAGAATTCATACTAACCTCTTCCCACGTAATACAGGGACCTTGTGCTGGTGAGGAGGAACTAGGTCTGGAGCCTGGGTGGGATTCACTTTCCCTACTCAACTTCAAGGCCTGGCATGACCCACCCCTTGCTTCCAGAGGAGGGGAATGGTGAAAACAGTCATTAGTTCTTTGTTATGGGTGGTGAGTTGGGGGGTGATCTGCCTCCTTGGCCAAGCTTCCTGCCCTGGAGACAAAGAACAAGGAAGGGAAGCGCAAAGAGCTATGCCTGGAGGTGTGGACTTTCTCATAGCCTGTCTCAAACAATGAGTGGGTGCTCCCAAAGAAGGCTGGCTTTGATTTTTCAGCTGGAGTCCCTTTGCATTGGAGAGGTTAGGAGCCACTTGGATGGATGAGAGCCCTAAAGATGGAGCACTGCTGCCCAGTTTAGATTCCCCACGGACACCACTGGAGCCTAATGAGGTTGCCAAGGGAGCTGGTCCGGCAGCCTTGCAGAGGAGAAGGGGCATGAAGAAAAGACTCCGTCCCAGGCTCAGTAAGAGATCCCATAGCCAAGATACGCACAGCAGGCCAGAATGTAAAAATCAATTCACAAAGACAGCAAGAATTAAGTCTAGACAGAACCCAACTGAGTGAACTTGTTGGTCTCTGTGGGCTGCAGGAACCAGAGAAGCCCCATCCACTTAGGTTGCCACTAGCTTCAGCCATGGTGACATGGCATCAGCTGCAAGCCTACTGTGGCTGGCTCAAGGGCCTGGGACTTGTCCCCCGGGCCTCTAACTGCCAGGCCAGGAGCAGTACAAGCCTCTCTTATCCTTCCCTTTACCTACTGCTTGGCCACTGGCAGGGTGCACCTGGCTAGCTCAGCTCTGTTTTCTTAAGTGCTTGCTGAGCCAGAGAGAAGAGAGGAGGGAGGATGGATTCAGGGAAGGGAGGAAGGGCCAGGATGCTGGCCTCCTGAGGTAGCATAGATTCCCCATGAATACACTGCTGACTATGATAGGTAGCAGTGCTGCCTCTTCCAATTCTAGCACTTCTGGGAGTCATTTCTCAGCTCACACTTCCCTCCTGTGACAGATACATAAATCCTTGGCTGAAGAGGCTGCCGTGCCCCTTCCTGTCTCAGATGTGATTTTCCTCAGATGAATTGCGCCACCTCTTTCAGACTCACATGGGTCAGAAGATCAGACCAGGCATTGTGATACAGCCATCAGGTTATAGTTAGGAAGAAGAAGAGAACTATCGATTTCCTGGTAATTCCTTGGATCTATCTCCCCAGGTCAAACTAGGTACCATTACGTAGGCCCCTTAGGTCTTCATGGACAAATCCACAGCATCCACAACCATATGACATATTCCAAAGACACACAGAAATGACTTCGGTATGCTTGAAAATCAACTCCCAAGTATTTCTAGGTGGCTTTTCCAGTTTGTGAAATAGCAGTGGCAATGCTTGGTCTCAGCTTAGCTTCTCCCTACATCCAGTTTCTTCTAGTTTCTGTATACTCCAGGGGTACAAGCTTATTTTCATATCAGCCCAAATAATTAAGAAGGCAGAGCTACTGAAAAAAGTTAGACCGATGGTGCAATTTCTTTCTTCTTTTTTTTTTTTTTTTTTTTTTTTTTTGAGACGGAGTCTCACTCTTGCCCAAGCTGGAGTGCAGTAGTGCGATCTTGGCTCACTGCAACCTCCGCCTCCCAGGTTCAAGTGATTCTCCTGTCTCAGCCTCCCGAGTAGCTGGGATTACAGAAGCATGCCACCACGCCTAGCTAATTTTTTTTTTGTATTTTTAGTAGAGACGGGGGTTTCACTATGTTGGCCGTGCTGGTCTCAAACTCTTGACCTCATGATCCACCCGCCTCAGCCTCTCAAATGCTGGGATTACAAGCATGAGCCACCATGCCTGGCCCACAATGGTGCAATTTCAAAGCTAGTTAGACATGATGTTTCTCCTACATTACCTCTTATTTTGGATTATCCATGCCACATGTCCTATGTTACCCTAGCCATGTGAAACTCAGCCATACTTGGATTTGGAATCCATTTGTGAGTGGGTAATTTATTTTTGAAAAAACTTTCTTTATGCCCTACTTGGGCTGGTATCAAAGTGATCCTGCACCCCAGAGTTCCCAGAAACTAGCTAGAAGGTCGGTGGGGGGCAGCCTGGAATTTTGTGATTGCTATAGATAATCCACAAAATGGATAATAAATATACGAATAATCAAAACTCCACCCAGATACAAGAATGGGGCTATGTGGGTAGGCAGCTAAGAGCAGAGGCTGCAATAAGTCGCTAGCACACAATTTAGTATCATTAAGGAACAAGCATGATCCTGGATGCTCTAAATAGGAAAGAAGCTTGTAGGAACTATGAGGTCATCTTCCTTCTCTATTCCATGGTCACTGGCCACTAATGAAATCTTACACAGCTACAGTTTCCTATAAAACAGCTAGCTCAGGGGGTTAGGGCAGGTGATTGCGTCCTCTGCAGTTCAGTTAACTCATTTATGACAGAGATTGCAAAATTTTTTTGTGTGAAAAATCAGACCTTGGCGATAACCTTGAGCAGTAGGATATAAATAACTCCCACAAGCTTAGCGTTCCAATAACGGAACACCAGGCATAAATGGGTTAATTTTGCTCCTTTCCTAACCTGCTATCTTGCAAATGTGTGTCACTGATCAGAGGATGGATTTGGGTGACTGGCTAAGGGCAAAGGTTTTCATGCCACAATCTCAACTGTTACAGAGGACAGAATGAAATCTCTGGTGGATAACTTGGACATTATCTAAAAGATGGAGAAATGAAAGTTAGTTCAAAGTTTTTCTTTAAAAAAATGGATTTAGCTGATTTGGAAAGTAAGACCAACAAGGGATGGGATAACTACAGTTTAAGCATATTAAATTTATTAAGCATAGGAAAGCTGGAGGACAGAATTAAGAGGAATAATGTCAGAGAGCAGAAGTTGTTAAACACTGGAATGTATGACCAAAGGACTTTGTGGTATTTCCTTTCTTGGAGGTGTTTGAAGATCAACTGTCTCTGCTTGAGGCTTTTGCTAAAAACTGTTCAAGGGACTGGCCAACATAGGAAAGACACACGAGGCCCCTGAGGTGTAACCCAGACAGAAGGCAGGAGACCAGACCCAGAACCTTCATCGTCTTTCTGCTTCTCTCCAGGGCTCACCTTCGTGAAATCCACAAGGTGAGCCCTGGGAGGAAGCAGGACTAATAATCATGTTTTGTATCACAGGGAATGGAAAGAAGTGGACCAAACATATTTACACACAGCCTATCATAAACTCCTGGTAGAAGTGGGAACTCTCTTGTATAGTCTGATTTTGAACACATTTCCCACCGAATCTTATCCGAATCTGTCAGGAAATCAGAGCAAGTCCATGTGAAATTGCCACAGTGACATATTTCCTGTGCTTCTACTGTGACTTTGTGCATTCAGAGAAATATTGTAACTTCTTGACTTGCTTCCTGGAAATACCTCCCTTAATTTGGGTTGAATAAAGCCTGTGAACAATGCCAAGAAGAAATCAATGGAGGCTGGTGAGGACAGACCCACCGATTCTCCGGTGCCTATTTCCCCAAGTCTTCCAGGAACGTGGTAGAGACAGTGCCTTCAACCAAGGGAAAGGCCTGCTGCTAATCTGGAGTGTTGAGTGTCATGGGGCAGAGCAGGACACTGGGGATATAAAAATAGCAGGTTGCTCTTACACTTGGAAGAAGGCTGTCAGAGGGGGACTTCAAGCTAGGTATACATGGAAAAGACCATCTCAAACCATACTGTATGGCTCCTGCTACATATCCTCTGGCCCCTCTTGTCACATGTCACACATCTGCTAACACACAGTGTAGTAGCATGTTCTTGACTCCGGTTACTTGTCTACCACTATCAAGATTTTTGCCATATCTGAGTATTGTTATTTACTTAATATTTACTGTAAATTAACTTTAAGCAGATTCCCTTTTTAAGAAATTGCTTCATCCTTAGAAATAATATTTTTTGAGATCATGGAGTGTATGTGTTAGCTGTATATTCCCCCAACACATGTTAAATAAATAAATGGCTATAAAAATAGAAAAACAAAGTTAGTCCACGTACCACCTAAAATCATCTTGCACACCACCAGCGTATGTTTACCACATTTGGGGAAACAGTGGTCTCTGTATAGTGCACACAGATGGTCCCCACCGCCAACAAGCACGGCTTTATTTCCTTCCCCAATGTAAAGCCGCCCGGGCTTTAGACTGCTGCAAATGGCCAGGATACGGTCCTGAGCCTCCCTCCCTCCCTCCTTCCTCTCAGGGCCAGGGCACCGGCCGTTATTATTTTTCTCCTTTCAGGTGACAGCCCCAGCCAAGGCTGGGGTTTGCAACAGAACACAGGGCCCTTATTCCTGGTCAAGTGTTCCTTCCCTCGAGCTATTTCCCTTGCTGAGAATTCCACACTAGACTTCACTCAAGTCAGCCAGTGCCCTCTGTGGAGTGGACTTCCTCTGCTTTAGCCCCAGGGGCTGCATCAGCTGGAGTGCCCCATGCCCACATCAGTAACCTGCCTGTCTACGCGGAGCTCACATAGGCCCCTTGGAGCACGTGGTGCCCCCAGCTGGGAACTCTTCCTGTCTTCCTGGGGAAGCCAGGGGCCACTCCCCTTCTCCTAGCGTCTGCTCCCCGATGTTCAGGAGACAAAAGAGGCCTTCAGTGGGAACAGGAGAGGAGGGACCAGAGCATTCTGTGGGCAAGATGTGTGCTGATTTTGACTAAACAGATGGACAGTCTAACAATCAGGGCCAACCAACAAGGGAAGTGGCTTATATGTAGATTGCCTTTGAGCTGAGGCAGAGTGTCCACCCTCCGGGAGTGCTTTAGAAGACATTCCTGTAGCAGCTGGGAAGTTAACATCCTTCTGTGGCTTACAACTTATTTTGTTGTTGTTTAACAGATAATCATCCCTAATCCCTACCCCACTCCCCCATCTAATGTGGGAAGTCACAGGGTCTCTGGATACAGAGTCCTTAAAGGAGTGGAACTGCTCTGAGGGAGGCAGGGCTGAGGCCAGGAGCTCCATCCACCCAGCCCACAGGTCTCCCCTGAACATCCATCACCCACTTGGAGATGCCTTCTAGTTAGGAGGAGCTTAGCTTGAAAATTCTCTGGTGAGGAATTACAAGCCAGGTGATAAACAAAATCCTACAAACTTTAAAAGAAACATACAGATTCTTATTTGCAACCTTGTTTCCAGATGTAGCCCATATTTGGTGAGGGCTGTGGCACAATCTACCTCTCCTCTTTCTTTTTGTCCTCCATACACTCTCCCCCTCCCCTTCCCTCCCTCATATTCACCCTTGCCACTGCTCTCCTACCCCAAACTCTCTTCCCTTTCCCCCTTTCCCCTCCCCTTCCCACAGCCCCTAAGGTGCCAAGGAGACCCTAAGGGTTCTTTGAAAACCATTGTCCTGAGGGAATTCTAAGAGCCCCTCCCTTAGGAATCTATAATTGATTAAGATTAACTTCCAGCCTGGGCAACATGGTGAAACTCTTTCTCTACAAAAAATACACACAAAAATATTAGCCAGATGTTGTGATGCACAGTCCCAGCTACTGGGGAGGCTGCTTGAGCCCGGGAGGTGGAGGCTGCAGTGATCTAAGATTGCACCACTGCGCTCCAGCCTGGGCGACAAAGCAAGACCCTGTCTCAAACAAACAAAACAACAACAAAAGATTAACTGAGTGGCCAGAAGTCACCCAAGAAATTATTGTTGAAAGAATGAACAGAGCCAAGAAGAAGGAGGGCTAGCAGGGAGGGAGGAGACTGTGCAGGAGTGAGCACACTAGGGCTGTGGGCAGGTGTCTGGACAGGTGGAGGGAGGTTCTTCGTCTACTCACTCTCACCATCACACTTTGCCCAGCAGTGTAGATACTGGTGGTTATGTGGTTGGTGGAGCACATTGTAGATGATCTGTGATATAGGGAGCCCTGAGATATCATGCCTGGCTTGGAAAGGCACTCTCTGGTTAGTGGAACGTCACCTGCTATGGCTTAAAAGACTCTCACCGTGTAATCCAGAGAGGGATGACTGATTTTGATGGAATTTTAATGCAGTGAAATGTACCAGATATCAACACCCACCAAGCAGATTGGCTTTTGGTAGCTCATCTGTGCATTATTTGGGGGAGAGTAGCTGTATATAGCAGCAGTCAGATTCTCAAAGGGACCTGCACTGAGTCATGCAACAGTGGGCCTGGTGAGAGTGGGGATTTACCAAGAAAGGAGGTTTTCAGAAAGAGGGCCAGACCAGTCTCTCTTTGTAGATTCGCTTTTTAGATCTGGACATCACTATCTGAAAATCCCTCACAATTAGAGAATTTCTGCAAAGACGCACGTAAAGAACTCAGGAAATGCATTGTGCGTTCAGCGCTTGCATTTTGGGGCACATGGGATCACTGGGAGACATGTGGTTAGGGAGCTTATTAACAACTGCACATTAATGACACCTCCAAACACCCAGATTCTCATTACTAATCCGTTCCAAGCCCATCATCCTCGATTTTTTTTTCTTTTTTTGAGATGGAGTCTCGCTCTGTCACACAGGCTGGAGTGCAGTGGCAGAATCTCGGTTCACTGCAACCTCTGCCTCCGGGGTTCAAGTGATTCTCCTGCCTCAGCCTCCTGAGTAGCTGGGATTACAGGTACAGGCCACCACGCCTGGCTAGTTGTTGCATTTTCTTTTTTAGTAGAGACAGGTTTCATCAAACTCCTTACCTCAGGTGGTCCACCTGCCTTTGCCTCCTAAAGTGCTGGGATTACAGGCGTGAGCAACTGTGCCCGGCCCATCCTTGAGTTTTGAAAATCGACCTTAATATTCTATTCAGCCGGGACCCCCTCTTGGGGTCATGACTCTTACCCAGGGACTACCTTCTCATTTTCTTTTTTTTGTCTTATGTGAACTCCCTCTCCCTGCACAATACCATTCTGACATTCTGGGGTTCAGTGACTTATTCATTCAAGTTTCCATGCATCCCATTCTCACATATCAAGACTTTAGAAACATAGTCTTCCAGAATATCTGCGTTGAAAGAGACCCTAGAGACCATCCGGTCTCTCCCCTCCCCCATTTTGTAAGTAGGCAAAGCAGCCCACAGAAGGGCAGGAGTTACTTACTCAAGCTCAAGCATCAGATTGGTGGCAAAGTCTGGACTCGAACCCAAATCTTCTGGATCCAAATCTGACCCACTTTCTACCACCTCGAGCTGTAGCTCCTCCAGGAACTGTGCCTCCTCCCCAAGCTCTGGGTCCTCCCCGAGTTGGGGTTCCTCCACGAGCTGGGGCTCCTCCAGCCTTTCCACCTTCATCTCACAGCTGCCCAAGCCTTGATTACCTGGCTAGGGTTACTTCTCTCCTCTCTTTTAGTAGAGTGCGCTTTCACGCTCTGGCTCTCTCCTCTCTTGCTTGCGTTCTCTCCCTTTCTCTGTAGCTGCCGGGCTAGGGCGGGACAACTGGAAACTCTAGGCTTAGAAGAAAAAGTGCTCAAGGAGCCTCAGGGCCAGCCTGGGCTGGCTCGGCTGTGGGGGCGGGAGGAAATTCACGGTCCTCAGTGTCTTCAGGAGCTCCCAGGCCCTGAGGGAAGGCTGGAGCTCCTGGGGCAAGCGCTGCCCTCGGGATCTTCTGCCGAGACCGGGCCAGCTTCCTAAACTAACTCCCAGACTGAAGGGGAGGGCCGGATCCTCCGGGAGAGCCCAGACGGCGGCTCTGCCAGCCAGCCCCTGTGGTTGGAACTTTCAAAAAGACCAATGTTTCAGCAACTGATTTCTTTTCCAACCCGAACAGCAGGCCTTTCTGTCCCCCTTGCATGACTGTGGCTGTGGCATGCAGCCCCAGCCTGAGCAGAAGCAAGATTCCAGGGCTGGGGCTTCATAACACCCAAACCATTGGTCAATTCTATTAAACAAAATCAAATTTTAAAAAATCACCATTTTTGGCATCAGGTGTACCCAAAGCTGGTCTCCTGGCATGGAGATGTTGTGTACCTACTGGGATGGGATGCTGCACAGCCATCTAGAGACGAGAAGTTGGAAGATCATTGGATCAGAAAATCAGGAGACATGGTTCCCCTTTGCAGCTGGTCACTAATTGGCTGTTTGGTTTGGGGCAAGTACCCACCCCACATTGGGCCTCAGTTTCCTCATCTGTAATGGGAAAGGGTCAGGCAGATGGCTGAGAAAACTCCTCCCAGTTCTGAGCCTCTGCGTCTCCATCTAAGGTGCCTGTGGGGGTACAAGGTGTGGTCACCAACCCTGAAAAGGGAGAGGCTCAGGAGCTTGAAGAGAACGTCCCCAGGCCCATTGTCCTCTGAGATCTTCCCCAGTTGCTGGCAATGCCAGTAGGGCAACTTCGTGCTTTCTGTAGGTTTTGATCTCTGGTAAAAATTTCAAAGTTCTCCACAGCTCCCTGCTCTCCCCTCCCTGAAGAAGGGAAACCAGAAGTGTTCTCCGTCATTTATACCTGCGTGTGAATGAAGAAAGTCGAGAGAGCGAGACTTGACAGGGAGAAAGCTTGCCAGGCTGGGTTTTAGGTGTCATCTGGCTCTGAGCAGAAGAGGGTATGTGAGTGACAGATCAAGAAGAGGACTGGTGACAGAAGGATTTCGTGAGAGAGGGAGGCAAGGCCAGCCAGATAAGGTTTTGTTCTGGTACCACATTTGACTTGGCTAATGCTAATAAAGAGACACTCAGTGCTTTCTAGGAGCATCCTCTCACTTCACTTTCCCAACCACATCACCACCAATTTCTAGTGGTGGAAACTGAGGTCTAGAGAGATTGTCACTTGCCAAGGTCACAGTCTGTCAGTGGTTATCTATTAGATGCAAAGCACCTGTGCTTCATGATCACATACTGGCTAATGTCCTCTGCTCCTTGGTGGCCTCTCCAGGGCCTTGTGAGGGCAGAGAAGCCCATCCTAGCTCCCCACAAGGGCTAGAACTTCCTGCCCCTCTGAAAGAGGGACAGGGAAAAACAGAGTGGGACCCCATCTCTCTAGGATCCTGGCTCCCCAGGACTGGGCTCCTGCTCAAAGGCCCTGGGGCACACCTTGCACCTAATACTAGAATATACCAGGAAAGCCTCCCACATTTAAAGAGGAGACAGAGGACATAGAATTTTGGAGACATGGCCACTGCTGGGGGTCAATTTCAAGTGCAATTTTCACGCATTAGTTCTTTCTTCTCTTCACTGACCTCCATCCTATACACCTGGCAAGTGATGAGCTCTTCACAGTCTTCCTGATCCTGATTTTCAGCTGATGAGCCATTATGACCTTTAGAGAGTCACTCGCCTAAATCAAGGCTGCCTGATCTTGGCAGTGAGAAAATTTCCCTGCTCCTAACCTGACAGGACTTCAGTGAGCCAGAGGAGCTTCAAAATCCACATCTTAGGGCATTAGCAGTGACTGGGTTCATTTTGCCTTTCTGCTATTGATTTTTGGGCAAGAACCACTCACAGCGGGGCACTTGCAGTGCCCCATGTCTTTACATAATGAATTTTCTTTTGTGGATTTTCTAATTCAGGGTGAAGTCCCCTTAGCCTGTATTCTCCTGACTTCCTGCATTTTTCCTTCATTACCATCAATTGTAATGATGTTATTTGTGTAATTACTATTCGATGTCTGTCTCCACCACCAAATTGTAAGTTTCCTGTGGCAGGGAACCTGCATGGTTTGTTGTTTGCCACTGTACCCCTTGTATTCAATTTGTATACCCTATGTCTAATCTTGTTTGTGTGCATGAAGAGGAAAACATTCTCCTCTGCAACAAGTACTTGCGGTGGGTGGCCTTACTCCAATGCCCCCAGCAGAGGAGTGTGCTCTAAAATTGTTAAAATGTAGAAGATGGGGGGCCCCCTTGAGACTAATTTATCCAGGAGACAAGAAAGCTGAAGGATGATAGAAGGGGCCCTACCAGCTCCTCAGTCCATTCTCCCATACTATTCCAGTTACAGGAGAATGTATGCTAGTTTTACTGACTTATCTCCAGTGGAAATTTCATTGACATTTTTATTATAAAAGTATTTTCATGAAAACACCTTCACCTTTCACACATACACTTTCTTTTTTCTTATAAGCACCTGGTCCTGACCCCTTTGCTTTCCCCACCTGTCTGTCCACTTCTGACCATGGTCCTTATAAAACCAGGACTCTCACACTTTTATCCAATTCTTTATCGCTACTGTCATCAGCTTCCCCATATGTATAAATTACATACAACATCCCTTGGTAATTTTGCCAAGCTCCTCTGAATGCTTGTCGTCAGGAAGTTCTTTCTGCTATCTAATCTCAATTCTTTATGCTACAATGTAGGCCTGTTTCCTCTTGTTCTCTTCCCAGTGTGGTTGGGAAACAGCTAGTCACCATCTCTGAGTTGTGACTTTTCTTATATTAGCTTTTAAAAAAAAAAAAAAAAACAAAACAAAAAAAACCTGCACATGTACTTTTTTTTTTTTTTTTTTTTTTTTTTTCTGAGACGGAGTCTTGCTCTTGTTGCCCAGGCTGGAGTGCAATGGCGTGATCTCGGATCACTGCAACCTCTGCCTCCCCAGTTCAAGCGATTCTCCTGCCTCAGCCTCCTGAGCATCTGGGATTACAAGTGCCCACCACCACACCCAGCTAATTTTTGTATTTTTAGTAGAGACGGGGTTTCTCCATGTTGGCCAGGCTGGTCTCGAACTCCTGACCTCATGATCCATCCGCCTTGGCCTCCCAAAGTGCTGTGATTACAGGCGTGAGCCACTGCACCCGACCCGTACTTTTCTTATATTTGAAGACTGATCTCTCTTCTTGCTCTCTACCACCTTCCACCTCACCCTTAAACTTCTTGTAGATCAATAATCTTAGTTCCTTTTGCTTTGCACCACAGGTCCCTAGAGTCTCATGTTTGCCTCCTGTTGGCTAAACAAGTCCTGTTGGCCTTTTCCTGACACTTCACAATCAGATTCCTTTGGATCACGCTGGGCTGTTAGCTATCACCTGCCTTGCCACTGTGGAGGGCAGGTGATACCCACCATTTGAGAGACGGGCTACCTCTCTCAAATGAACACTCTTTGGGGCCCCTTGATCAATTTATTTGTCCTTCCCAGAAGAAAGTCTAGCCTACCTCCCCTTCTGCATTCAGGCTGTTTTTCAGCCTGGACAAATATCTGATATTTGCAGCCCAGAAAATTTACACCTTGGGCCCCAGAAAGGAGTGCAGCCTGAAGCTCTGTGCCTCACTGCCTCTGTACAATGAGAAGCATTCATAACTCAGAAGGAAGCCCGCAAAGGGAGAAGAAAACCCAGACAACCCCCCATTTCTTTTTCCTTTATAGTAAATAATTTACAAAAACAAATTTTCCTTCCCACAGGCTATACCCACTTTATCACTGGTCCCCAGGGCCAGCCTTTACACATTTCCATACTGTCATAGACTATTTTTAGCAAAGGATGACATTAAATACTAGTTACCCCATGAGCTTCAAACTCATCTCTTCCTCTTGTCAGAAAATTGTCAGTCCTCCCCTTTGGGACCTGCTGGCTACTCATGGCCTAGAGATATTTCCAGGGGTGTGAAAACTACCTACATGGTATGGCTTCAGTGGTTCCTCAGAAAGTCTTCTATCTGAAAATATCACCTTTGGCCTGGGTCTGATTATTAGAATTTCAGTGCTAAAGACTCATTTCTTTAGCTCAAATATAACTTCTCCAGGAAGGCTTTTCTGACCTTTTGTTATACTGTTTGACAGAAGGCTATTCCTTTTCTCTCTTGGCATCTAGTTTGTAACTATACTTCATTAGCGTGACTGTCTGGCTAATGCCTGTCTCCCCCACTCTGTTGACTGTTCTATGACAGCTTTCATGTGTTTCCCATTATATCCCCAGTACCTGCCACCGAGTCTAGTACATGAAAGTGTGCAATGAATATTTGTTATTGATTGATGCTATTCATGAACTTAAACATGAGTTTAAGTAAAGATAAGAAGCCTCAAGCTGACAGGAAGAGAGACAGAACCAGGGTGGCAAAAGAAAGCAGTCTCAGGTAAACTGGGGAAGAAAGTGTTGTTCATGGTCAACGTTCCATCCTCACTCTCTGGGACCCTCTCCCCAGTTTACTGCTTTATCTTTACCCTGAGGCTTTCATTTATAGGGTGTCTGGGAAACGGGTTTGACCAAGGTGCAAACAAGGTTAAAATGCCACCCTGCAGGGCCATCAGCAACTTTTTTTTCCAGAGATACTTGGGTGGATTATCTATATATTCTCGTGGTAGCACCTTGACACACCCCTGCTTCTGTTACCCACCTCAGAAGGGACCTCGTGGAGACCAAAGCCAGAGATGCACAGATAGGAAGCCACAGCCCCCAGGCTCCTCTGGTGCCCACCCTCGACTGCACCCCTTGGTTCTACCCTGCTCAACTCTTCTTGTTCTGCTGGGCTTTCTCCAGGATAAGGGGGAGGTGCCTCCCTACTCCCAGGCCCTGAAGGCCTCTGTCTCCCCAGGGCTAGCCTAGGTTCCCAAGGAGAGGGTGCTAGGGTCCAGCTTGCCCTGTGTCAGAGACGGGCAATGAGGGGAGGGCCAGAGTGGGCCTTTCTCTCTTGTTCCTGAATCAATGGTGACTCTGGGTTCTAGCCCGGAAGGAATCAAAAGTGTCCCCACCCCAGGCCATCCCCTTCCTACTCAAGAGCCCTGCTGGACTAGCGAGGTTCTCCTCCCCTCTCCCAATCTGAAAGCCCTGCTGCTTTCCATCGTGCCAAAGCCAACCCATTCTTTCAGGCCCTGCTGGAAGCTGCCGCCATAAAGAGACTCTCCCTTCCTAGTTTGCTTTGGCACCATCCAAGCTCCAGACCTGCAGACCCCAGGAGCAGTAAGCTTAAGGCCTTTCCCTTAAGGAGCAGGAGGCTGGACCAGATTTGCAAAGGCCTGCGGTCACGCCAGTGCTTTGTTCCCCACTGGCCTTGGGTGCAGCTGCTCCACTCCTTCCTGCTATACCCTCAGCTCCTCAGGGCCCTGGTCCTGGCCTCTGACGTCTCCTGTGTCCTCTACAGTGATTAGCAGGATATGCATTCAATAAACCCTCAGTCGGTACTCAATACATAGCAGGCCCTTGGTCAATAAATGATGGATTGATTAATTGAAGTGCTTGGTCGCTTTGGTACAAGGCCGAATGAGGTGCTGCCATCATTCATTTCTCTGTGCACCTGGGCAGGCAGATTATGTTGCCTTAAAACTGAGCAGTTCTTTTTCTTATTATTTATTATTTTTTGTTTTGTTTTCTTTGTTTCTTTTTCTTTTTTACTGCTACAGCCTATGAACCAAAAAGGCAGAGGGGATAGGGAGAAGAAAGGGGCTGGAAGCCTGGGAGGAGTCCCACAAAGGAAAATTCTGCATCTCCAACTCAGGTCCTCTAATTTTCACTGGATTCTGTGATCTGGGGGACTAGGGGTGCCAAGCTCTTCTGAGCCCTGAGGTGGTAGTCTTGAGCTTGTCCAAGAACTTATGAGTCAGCTTTGGGTACAAATCATGCCTGCTGGTAATTCCCACACCACCTTTTTGACTTTGTTTCCCTGTTTCTCCTCTCTTTCTTGGAGTGGAGAGCAGTGTCCCCACCTACTCACGGCCTGTGAGCCACTTACCTGATGGCAACACATGTGAGACAGGCTGGGGAAAAGACAAAGGAGGAGAAGAAGAGGAGCTATTGGTTTAGTCACAAACCTTGAGCTGGTGGAATATTAGATTGATGGGGGTATTCTGTGCTGTAGATAGTCACATTTGTTATTAGAGAAATCTGTCATAGAATCTGGCAATACTGACTTCACTGGGGGCTCAGTTCCACTAAGCCGGTAATGTAATTTTCTGAATAGGCCAGGCAGAGAGCTAAGAATCATTGTGAATTCAGGTCAACCTGGGGACTTTGAGACTTCATGGAGCGTGGACTGGGAATTGGCTCTTGAAAGGCCTTCCTTTAAACAGCTCCTCCACCTTCCAGTAAACCCCCTCCAGCTTCCGGTAAACCCTTTCACCTGGTGTCAGTCAGCCTGGAGTTTCTGCGCCCCCCCAACAACTCCCCCCACCCCAACCCACCCAATAGTTTCTGAACCAACAAGGAGATACAAAAGGAAGACGGACTTCTGCAACTTGTTCTGGGGCCTCTCCATGCACCACGCAGTTTCTTTAGCAGTGCATTATCAGGTGATGGTAGGTTCCTCCCTGCCACCTCCAAAATGCCTCAAGCCAGACTAAGTCCACTCCAGCTTGCCTGTCTGCTTACATTTACTGCTGAGTGTCGGACCGGGTCAGGCTTTGCGGCCTGGCATTTGCCTCTGAGCAGACTGCTTGCCTGACACTGGGGAGAGTAGGCTTTTCCTTGGGAAGTATGATGAGCTTGACTTGGACCCCCCAGGAGGCTTCCAAATGCCTGCCCCCAGGGAAGCCTACCACTGAGCAAGCAGAAGTGTGATGCCTCAGTAACCTGGCTCTGTTACATAAGACATGCTAGTTATGAGTCAGGGCCCTCAGGCTGGCCTAGGCCCAGCCTAGTCTGGGAGTGAGGCTAAACGGCAGCGCTGAAGGAGGGGTGTCTTGGGAGTGGGGTAAGCCAGGAAGGAGCTGCTGGAGTCGCTTCCTTTCCTCTCACTTCTCACCCCCTTCTTCCTTAGGGATAGCTCTAGCCAATCACCAGCCTAAATAGCACGGAGCGGGAATCCTGGCCAGACCCCTAAGCTGTGAACAGCTGCTCTCCATCTCCCCTGAAGAGAAGATTAGAGGAAGTGGGTTGAATACTCAAGCCTATTCTGTGAGTAAAGTCTTCCTTCAAGGAAGGATGGGGAAGGTCCCTGTGGTGCTCTGTCCATAGGCAGGGGCCTGATTTCTGACTGGACCTATTTGAGGAAAGTGGCTCCCAGGAGAGGAAGGCCAATGGTGAGCCTGGATCATCAGTGATCCAGCCTGCTTCCAGCTCTTGTTTTCCCCTGGGCTAGTGTCTGCACAATGGGAAGCTTCCCATTCAGTCTTCTGTGCTGGCTGGGATCTTAATGCCTCTTTACACAGTTTCCAGAAGGGCCACAGCTACTTTGGGGCAGGAATTTTCAGCTAGAAGGTACAAGTGAACTTGCCTTGCCTACTGATAAAATTCCCTCCTGCCTGTAATAGAATTGAGAAAAGCTTGCTTTCTGCTCTCACAGATCGCATCTTAGCCCACTCCAACTCTAGTTAAGCTGGATTTCAGCATGGTAGACAGTGGCCTCCAAAAGACATTTTCCCTGACCTGACTCTTCATCAAACCTAGGTTGCCCTGAAACTGGGATCTAGCCTTCTGGCCTTCATGGGGCTCCTCCTAGCCCATGGGGTTCTATGGAGGGCCTTCTCTGCCAAAGCTGTGGTGCTACAGCAATGCCCTAACCCTTGTCCCATTATTGCAGACTTTGGGACAGCACAGTATGTTCTGGGCCATTATTGCTCTCTTCATTTAAAAGGAAATTTCATCTTTCTGACCCCTGTGGTCATGGACTGCTCTCTCTTGAGTTCACTGAGCACACAAAATACCCCATCAAATGAACCCATGTTTTAGTCTCAACTTAGCACATTGGTTTCTCCAGGGCTCAAGAAGCTATTGCACGACACCAACCAATTTGTTATATAAACCCAGCCAGCCATGGCAGATTATGGCTTTACAGTTATCTTTAGGGATGGCTTACATAAGAAGAAGAGAAAGTTCAGGTAGGAGCAGAATCACGATGAGCAAACAGCGCAACAGTCACCACCAGGTGCAGACATGGCCAAAGTCATTCCTCCCAACCAACCCACCCACCAGGTGGGGGCAAGAACTCTGCAGGGTTCCATCACCCAGGATGCCTAGAGATCTTGGCAGTCTTGGCCAGATACATCCATCTCCATTTTACCCAGACTCCCTGGCCTTCAGGACCTGATCTGGAAAGGAGCCAACCCTCTACCTGGAATGGAGAGCTTGTTGGATTATCTGCAAGTGCAAATATAAACAGGAGTGTTAACCTTCTCTTCAGTCAGGGAAGAAAACTAAGGTCACCCTGGAAAGCATTACTTACTGAGGTGTGGACTCAGTAAATAATAGTCCACTCCTGGCAAAAACTGAGGAGTAGATGAAATTCAAGCTCTGTGCTTCCCACCTTTCTTTAAGAGCATGAACTTTCCAAACAGATCTTTTGAACTCTCATGCTGTCCAGGCCCCGTGCTGTAACAGCCCAAGCTAAGCCTTCCATGGACTCCAGCCCCATCTCTCTACCTCTCTCCTCCAAAGTTGGCTTTGCCACATTCCAGTCCCATAGGACCCTATTCCCAGTGGGCTGTCACCATGACCGGAGGTCTGATAAACAAATCCATACAAAGTAGTTAATGGCAAGTAATGGTGTCACATGTTAGTCTTTAAAAAGGTACGCTAGACCTTGGCCATTCATGAGAGATACACACTAAAACTTTTGCCAGTCTCCAACTCATGGATGCAATCTCTAAAGCATGTCATTTCCCCCATAAAAGGTCTATTTCCAGGCAGCACCATCACTTTGCCAAACTTTGTAGCTTTCTCTTCATTGTAATCACTAGCACCAGCAGCTGGCTTAGAGAGGGAGCATTCTCCTCAAGGAATGCCCTGAGACATTTGCTCATTTTATGACAGGTTCCTACATATGTGTGGACTACGAGCAGTAGACCACAAAATTATGTTGAAAAGTAGGCGCTGGGCAATGCCACTCCTAGGTATATACCCCAAAGAATTAAAAGCAGGGACTTGAACAGATACTTGTACACCAGTGTTCATAGCAGCATTCTTCATAATAGCCAAAAGAGGGCAACAACCTAAGTGTCCACTGACAGATGAATGGACACTTAGGTTGTTTGCTTAGGAAGCAGAAGAGTTATATCCATACAATGGAATTTTATTCAGCCATAAAAAGAATGAAGTACTGATAGGTGCTACAACATGGATGAACTTTAAAACATGTTGAGTGAAAGAAGCCAGACACAAAATATTGTACGATTCCATTTATATGAAATATCTAAATAGGCAAATCCATAGAGACAGAAAGTAGAATAGAGGTTACCAGGGGGTAGTGGGAGGGGAAAATGGGGAAATGGGGAGTTATTGTTTAATGGGTACAGAGTTTTTGTTTGGGATGATGACAAAATTTTGGGAATGATAATGGTTGCACAACATTGTTCATGTACCTAATGCCACTGAATCGTACACTTAGAAATGGTTAAAATGGCAAATTTTATGTTATATCTATTTTACCACTATATACATATGTACAATGTACAATATATACATATAATACATCTCTCTCTTTCACACACACACACACACACACACACACACACACTGGTAGATGTGGGGTAGGGCACCAGGCTCACTCATTGGTGAAAGGACTGGTCCCCACATACTAGCCTCCTTACACATGTGATTCACATCTGTGCCTCAGCAAAAAGACAGTTTCTTACCAGTCTGAGCTCTCATGAAGTATCCAAACCATGAATGTTAAGTTTGCAAATGTATTTGTGCTTTTAATGGAGAATGTCCCTTAATCCAAGAATGCCTATTCTTTGTCAGACCACTAGGCACTCAGGAAATAGTTATTTTAAATTACTTTGGGCTATGAAAGGACTTTTGAAGCTTGATACCAAAAGCAAAAATCACAAAGGCAAAGAATGACAGGCTTAACCACACAGAAACCCAAAACCGCTCTACAGCAAGTAACTCCATCCTCAAAATCAAATGGTAAATTAGTTGACAATGGGTTGCAATCTCTAATACAGGGTTTCTCACAGTGTGGTCTACATACCAGCGGTGCTCTGGGAGAGGAATTTTAGATGGTACATGGACAGAGAACTGAATCTTAAATAGTATGAACTTAGGCACTGCAGCAGGCAGCCACTCAAATCACGCCGTGTGAGTGGCCACCACCTCAGAAGCCAGGTCCAGGAACATACATTATGAAATTACTTTTTCTGAGACTCACTTAGAGAAGCACAAATAATTTTTTGCACAAATTTTTCTTGAAAACCTGATCTCTGAATCTATATCCTTCCCCTTTGTTACTACATTAATAGGGGATATTAAATGAATTAGCACACATAAAGCAATTAGAGATGTTTGCTATTTTTATCATTTTCTGAGCATTTACATATGGGAACCAGTTGGGGCCAGGTCAGAAGCTTAAAGGTAGAATCCTAGGGTTTTTAGAGCCGGAAGGGAAATCAGATTCAGAGTATTTCAGACCACACTAGCCAGGTATGCTCTGGGGTCAAAGGTAGAATAGAGCTGATTAAGAGGTTTTGGGTAAAATCTTAGAAAAAAATCTGAGGTTACAGCAACAACAATCACAACAAATACTGCCAAAGCTCCCGTTACACGTTGTTATCCCTTACAGGTCAGAAAAATTAAGGAAGGCTCTTCAAATGTCAACTTGGGAAGCTTTTTCATATGCTACGTTTAAACTGGAAACTTCTGCTGTTTGCCCAGAATATTCTATCTCCCTCCTAAGTTTTCCAGTATTAGAAGCATATTCAAATGACAAGGGGGAAGTCCCCTAACAACAGGGTGACCAACCATTCCAGTTTCCCTAGGACTGTTCCAGTTTGAGCACAGGCAGTCCTATGTCCCAGGACTGGGATGGTTGGTCTCCCTACCTCATAAGGACATTTTGACCATTTGGAAAGGTTCTGAGCTCACATTTACCTCTGCTTCATAGACAATTCTTAAGTGTTCCAAGAATTTCTTTAGCATTAGTTTAGTTACTGAGTGTTCTTAACAATTCTTTCTTCATAGACAATTCAGGCTCTGCTATTCATTGTGAGGCATTGGGCGAGATACTTAGTTTTTTCCAAGCCTCAATTTCCTTCTTTATAAAATGAAAATGGGTGATAATAGTACCCATTTGGTCAGGCACAGTGGCTCACGCCTGTAATCCCAGCACTTTGGGAGGCCGAGGCTGGTGGATCATTCGAGATCACGAGTTTGAGACCAGCCTGACTAATACGGTGAAACCCCGTCTCTACGAAAAATACAAAAATTAGCCGAGTGTGGTGGCGTGTGCCTGTAGTCCCAGCTACTGAGGAGGCTGAGACAGGAGAATTGCTTGAACCCAGGAGGTGGAGACTGCAGTGAGCTGAGATCGTGCCACTGCACTCCAGCCTGGGTGACAAAGCAAGACTCCGTCTCTAAATAAATAAATAAATAAATAAATGTACCCATTCCGAAGAGTTGATGTAAATATTAAATGAGATTATGCAGATACATTGTGAATGTTCAAGAAGTGTTAGTTATTAATCTATTATGGTTATTAGTTACATAATACAAGATTGAAGGGATGGTGTTTAAAATACACTTCTTCCCCAACCCAATTGTTTACAGATACCATTTACATACCAACAGGCTGCATGCCCATTCTCACTGATTCGTATGTATATACACAGCACTATCAGGACTTCCATCAGGCTATGAGAGTTACTGCATGTGGTTAAAACGGAAGGAAAACAACTTTTAAACATTAATAAGGATTTTCTAGCACAGTATAAAGTTGTAAAATCTTTACAAGGGACCACGTCAATATTTAAGTAGTCATCCAACTAAAGAAACCTTTATTGAATATTGGCTGTATAACTAAAAGCCAAGGGAAAACCAAGCAAGTAAAACACAGCCCTGCCCTCAAATTGCTTATACTCTTGTGTTCCAAGGAAACCAAGAACGAAGCTGGGAGCCAGGGACAGGTCAAAGCAGTCAAACCAGATATAAATCAAGAATGTGCCCTGCCCTTCTTCCTAAAAACATAGGAGCCCTCTTGGCAGAGGAATGGACTGCAGGAGGAGGGGTGGGAGACCAGCTTCTCCAGCAGGAGAGGCCTTGAAAGTTGACAAAGGAAAAAAGCACCCAACAGGAACCTGAAATGTCAAATCATTAAATTGAATAGAAGTAAAAACGATGGCTGAAGTATGATGATAGAAACCCAGAGAATTTAATGAAGTAACAAGGGAAATGTTCACTTAGGAGAAGGCTGTCTACCCCAGATATTGGAGAAGCCCCATGACCAGCAATAATGGTCTTCTAGTTTGCTCATGAGCATGTAATAGTGGGCATAACCTAAACTGAATTCAGAATCCCCAGTCTCTAAGGTTCCAGTTGTCAAGGAAAACAAGAGGGGATCAGTGGCTCACGCCTGTGATCCTGGCACTTTGGGAGACTGAGGTGGGCGGATCGCTTGAGCCCAGGAGTTCGAGACAAGCCTGCGCAACATGGCAAGATCCTGTCTCTATAAAAAAAAAAAAAAAGCAAAAATTAGCTGGGCATGGTGGTATGTGCCTGTAGTCCCAGCTACTTGGGAAGCTGAAGTGGGAGGATCAATGGAGCCCAGGAGTTTGAGGCTGCAGTGAGCTGTGATCATGCGACTGCACTCCAGGCTGGGTGACAGTGAGACAATGTCTCAGGAAAAAAATAAAAATAAAAATAAAAAAAAGCAAGAGAATGCTTTGTCCTCTTAGAACTATAAGACTGTTACCACAGGACCCTGCTACTCCCCAGCCTTAGCAAAGCCTGAGAGCTTGCTGGTTAGCTCCTCACTGGTTTTGAACGCTGAGTGAGTTGCTCTGATCCAAGGAGGCAGGGTGCTCACATAAACTTTTCCTACAATTTGCGTTTCTCCCTCAACCAATACCTATAACGCCACCCCCCTACATCTCCACCCTGTAGCATTTCCAGGCTTTGCCGAAAACCAAGAGTCAATAAACTCATATTAGTGGAGTAGATGACAAAGGAGGTATTCCCTTTCCACAAACCCAAACAACCAAGATGCTCCCGAGGTGTGGCAGAAGTAAACACTTTGATCTCAGGCTTTTAGCCTCACATTTCCCTCACCCAGGTTTGACCCTCCTAGGCCCAGAACCAGGGGAAGCGCCCCCTCTCACACTTTCCTAAAGCCTGGAGTGGCAGTTTCTCTTCCAGTCAAACAAATGCAAGTGCTACAAGCACTCTTTCCAGGTTTTTCTACTACCCCTCCCCCACTGCCACTCTCCAACAGAGACAGGCGGGATCCTTAGGAGCCTGTTAGGGCTTTCGCTCGGCAGGATTTCAGCGTCTGTGGGCTGAATACACTTGTAGTAATCTTTCGATAGAAATGAAGATTCCTTCGAAACCTTTCTGCCCGCAGCCTGGTTTATTTTATTTTATTATTTTTAAAAATTCAGCCTGGTTTATTTTAGACAATGAGATAATTTGATGCCTAAAGTGAAATAATAGATGAGAAAGGGCTTCAATGGTGTCGAAAATGCCCGAGGAATACGACTTGTTATAATAACACTAACGAGGTTAGCAGCACTGCTTGTCTTGCCCAGAATCACTGGGGCTGGGCTGAGGGGGAGGCGATGGTGGATTTGTCTTGGGGCAAGGGAGGCAAACCTGCTCTTAGCATTAAGTGAGAATAGCGCCTGCCTTTCTCGATTGCTTTTAAAATTTCCTATTTGAGCCTGCTTGCATTCCAAATATTTTGCAGGTGCTCAGAATTTCTTATCACTTTGTCTGGGCACATCATCTGCCTACAACCTAGAATCTCAGAGCTAAAAGGAACCTTAGAGAGACTAGAGAGGTCAGGCGACTTGCTCAGGCTCATACAAACAGGTGAAGCCATAACTTGTACTACAATCCAGGTCTCCCACAGTGGCGATGTCTTTCTCTTACATAATCTGTGTTGTTGAGCAAGAATAAATCCTCGCTTATACACTCACACACACATGCTGGTGCCCTATCCTGATGGCGCTAAGGACACTAAATCCATGGCTGGGTTTCCTGATGTTGTCTGCCCTGCCTCTAAATTGCCTCAGTTGTTCCCAGAGACTGGTTCTTGCCAGAGTGTCTCAAACTGAAGGACAGCAGCCGCCTTGGGTCTTCCCATTGTGTTTTTTCCCTCCCTTGTCCTCTCCTTGCCTCCCCAGCAGGATTTCTAGAAAGCTTGACTGGTAGTCCAATACACGCCTTCAACGACATGGATTCATCCGCCCTCCTGCCACACATAGTTCTTGAGGCACTCAAGATGTCCTAGGGTGCTCTCTGGGGTTGCGCTTAGCTTACATTTGAAATTTAAGGCTGTGATCCATGGAGGAGGAATCCCTCCCATCCAGAGGCTCAAGAAATTCTCACAAGTCTCTGATTTTAAAAAATTTCCCCCTCCCCATCTCCCTTTCCCACCACCAGCAGTTTAATTTGTCTTGACATTTTGCTTGCCCTCACTGTCGGTCAGGGGCACTCAGTAATTTTAAAGCCCTTGTAGTTTCAATCTGATTTTGCACATTTGAGACGGGCTTTTGAGAAGGGTAGAACTTGAAACTCAAGAAGACCCCATGGCAGAATCTCCAAAGGGGCTATGGAAATGTATGCATTTGAGGAGAGGGTACTTTCAGCTACCTCCAAACCATCTGGGGTCTGCCCACCTTCTAGGCCCCAGCGTCCCCATCAGAAAGCCTTTGCAGGCACCTTTCAGAATAGGGCTTGCACCTGCCAGGCCTCCCCTCAGCTCCGCGGTACTCCAGGCAACCTCAAGGTCCAGTCACTGCAGCCTGAGTCAGACCTCCCCAGTACCCCTCCTGAACTTCCTAGTTGCCCCTTTTTTCAGAGGTGAGGGTGCAGCAGAGGTTGGTGGGAGCAAGGACCGAGTTGCCGCCGTGCGCCGAGCCACCCACCTGTGGAAGAAGAGCAGGATGGAGAGCATGGTCTGGTCGATGTTGCGGTTGCAGATGCCCTCGTTGATCAGGTAGCAGGGGTCCCGCAGCACCGGCTCTAGCGAATCCTGCCGCATTATGCTGTTGAGCTTGTCGGTATTGAGGTTCTCAAAGACCAGCTTTTCCTGCAGCTGCCGAAAGTTGCTCACTGTAGGGCTGCCCGGGTTGTTGTTCTCCCCGCCGCTGCCTCGCTGGAGCCCGCTCCGATGGGCCAGGTCCAGGCAGCAGTTGCAGCAGTCGAGGCCGACAGGTGAGCGGCAGTCGAGCTTGGACTGGGCCATCTTCTCAGGCTTGGAGGTCGCCTGGCCTGCGAGGTCAGGGGCGGCTGGCAGGTGCGCGCCCACCGGGCTGGCCTGAGGGGACTCCAGGGTGCCTGGAAAAGACAAGCTGTGAGGAAAAGAGTTGGAAATTAGCGCCTAAAGCCAGCCACCCTCGGCTCGGCCCCCTTCTGGCTGTACTGCTCCGGGTGCGAATAGAAACAGCTGGACAAACAGCTCCGAGCGGATCCTTCGGGCTCACTTCCTCCTCTTCCTCCTTCTCCTCCCCCTCCTCTTGAGGCCGGGGCCGCCCCCCTGAGGTGCCACACGCGGCCCCAGCTCAGTCCCAAGTTTCCCAAGTGTGAGCGGGGATTGGGGCGGACCTGTGGAGGCAGGAAGGGCGGGCAGCAGGGCAGAGGGAGAGCCGGGGCGCGCCCTTGCTCCCTCCCTCCTTTGCTCCCTCCCTCCCCGGTTTGCAGGCTCTCAGGCTCTCGGGCTCCCCTGGGCTGTGACGGCTGAGCGGTGGCAGGAGCTGAGAGCGAGTGAGCTAGTGAGCGATCTGCACGCCCGGGAGTCAGCACTGGGATATGACAGCATGTAAATTACCCTAGAGGGGACGGCGGAGGACGCTCCTCCGCCGCTTCTCCGGCTGGCGGGGGGGGGCGCCCGAGCGGGCTGGATCCTGCCTCTCCACCCCTCGCCCCGCCCCGCCCGCACCCTTGTGCCCTGGCGTCCACGCTGCCGCTCGCACACTCGCCCGCGCTCCTGGGAGCCGGCCCAGCTCTCACTCTCTCGGCGAGCCGGGACGCTTCGGTTCAGGCTCTTCCAAGCGCTCATGGCGCATCCTCCGCCAGAAATCGCACGCGGCCCACCCGGGCTGCCGTGCCCCCTTAGTGGCCGGGTCTCGCGGGGCTCGAGCTCGGCGTGAGGGCAAATGTCTCTAGTCTCACCTCGAATGGGTCCCCCTACAGAAGAGACGACGCCCTCGAGAGCCCCAAGTGTTGTAGCCTTAAAGTGCCGCCCTCCAAAATCCCCCCTTTTTTTGGGAGGGGGCGTGCAAGGAGAGCGGTTGCCTCTGCAGAGAGTCAGAGAGTGCCAGGCACACATTAGGAGTGCGCAATAAATGCCGTAAGCAAAACTCACAGAAGCACGCTCAAACTCTCCTGAGTTTCTGTCTCTTTCTGCTTAACGATATCGTCACCTCCTTTCCCCAGCTCGCTGTGTCCTCTCTTGCCTGAACCCCTCAGAGGCAGTCTCTGTCCCGGCTTCCCTCTGCCCCTTCGCCGTCTGTCCTCAATCCTCCCCTTCCTTCTCTCTGCTCTTCTGCTTCCACTCATTCCACTATTTCCCTTATTTTTTCTCTTTTCTTTTTTTCTTTACCCATTTCCTCTACTTTCTCCCCCATTTCCATTCTTTTACCTTTCTTTCCTTATTTCTTTTCTCCTTTTCTCTATTTCCTCATTTCCCCTTTCTCCCCTTTCCTCTTTTTCTCTCATTTTTCTTCCCCCTCCCGCCATTTCCCTTGTTTTCCCCTCATTTCTTACTTCAGCACCCCCTCTTTTTCCTCACTTCACTTACCTTCTCCTATTTCTCCAGATTTGTTCTCCTTCTCCTTTTCTGAACCTCACCTGCCACCTTAGTTGATCTCCGTCTGTCGTTACCTTTTTAACAGACGTAGCGATTGCATGTTCACAGGCCTGAGGGGCGTACCCCAGCTCTGTAAGATGGAGGGATGTTCTGGGTGGGCAAGTGGTGGGTTTCCAGGGTGTTTCACGACTCAGAGACTTGGAATACTTTAAATGTATAGGATTAAATAATTATTAGTGTCTGAAAAAACAACTTTTCGTGACGTTCAGTTTTCACGTAAAACTGACTTATATTTCAGTCAGTATTCCCCACCCCCCATCGGCTCCTTCATTCAAAGGTCCGGCCTTTGAAATAGAGCGGCATATACTGCCATCTTGTGTCCAAAACATTGAACGTTCTCTGCCTGCGTCACAGAAGCTCGGAGAGGCACCAGAGGTGCCTCCTGGTGGAATCCACAGTGCGTTGATTCTAAGAGTAGCAGGAAAGAAGTGTAGGAGGCGGAGCTGCTACACTGAGAGCTCTGTGGCCGAGCTAGTAGGCAGGAACACGCTCCTACACTAAGAGAGCTCCAGCTAATAGGCAGGAACACCAATCAGGGCCAGAGCCGCCCTTTTTTTAGTGGAGCTTCACTTGGCCTGAGTCGCTGCAGATTGGACTTCCATAGATTTGAAACTTCCTCCAGGTACCACAAGCATCAGCCCTGTGATTAAGAGCAAAGAGCGGCCAACTATTGTAACTCTTATTCCCAAGGCCCCGTGGGTCCTATATGTGCCCTGCAATTTGGGGAAAATGGAGGTGGGGTTGTGGTCTCTATGCTGTAGCAGCCGGAAAGCCAAAAACAAGCCGTACCTCTCGCTCTTGACAGGATCCCAAGGTCAGAGGTGAAAGAGCTGCTGGGGGGTCGCTGATCATACCTGCAAAACTGAGAGTATGGTGTTTTGTTCTAACAGACTGCTGAGGAGTCTCTATTTCTCCTCTCAAAAGCAAACCCTTTAGATGTATTAATTTCCCTTTTTCTTCTTCTTCGCTGTCTTTTTTTTTTTTTAATGTTCTTGGGTAAAAGCCAGAGGAGGTAGTAGAATATGAAATTTTATCTGCATTGTGTAGACTTATAGTCTACTAAATTGTTTTTTAATTACAGTGTTTATGTTTTTTCCTCTTGTTTATAATTATTTCATGTTAAACGTTATAGCAAAATATATTAGACCCATAAATGTTTATTTAAGTTGTGTTTTGTGAACTGCTGGGACTTTTGTTTCTCTATTTGCCTGAGTCCTCTTATCTTTGTGCATAACCTTGGGATGAGGCCCTGGTAGAAGTATTTCCTTCTTGGCATTTGGCACCATTAAACTCAAGATTCTGTCCCCTTGACATTTCCCTTGTTGTAGTCCTTGCTCTCAAGCAGTATTGTTAATAATTCAGTACAGCTTTCCATACTATATCCAGGCTGATCAAGAGTAAATATAATTGAGATACAAAAAAACTACATAGTTCAGAGATAGAGTTCAGGAGCTGGTATGTATTTGCATACAAGTCCAGCTTATATTGACATATTGCACACCTCCTCGGGAGAAGGCTGACTGGACAGGGCCACCTTGGCTCCCTTCTGTGAAGCCTTGCTTTGCTGACATATATTGCGTTGGATGGAGAGACTCCAAGCAGCAAAATGTTTTGCATAAACTCAGAAAGCAGAGGGGGGGCCCCCACTTTCAGACAGAGCTGGTAGCTTTCTGGGTGGAGCAGAAAGAGGGTATAAGGGGCATCTCTTTCTCAGATGAACTCATTCAACAGTCACTGTGTGCTTGTCCTGTGTCAGGTATAGTGTAAGTGGGGATTCAGAGGTAAACAAAACAGGCCAAGCTCCCAAAGACTTCATGGTCTAGCTGCAGAAACAGAGTTGCAGACAGACAAAAACGGTACAAATACTAAGTGGTAATGGAGGCCTGATGTGTGTGGGGGGAATGGGGGGTGGCATGTCTTGGGAGGGTGTGGAGGAGGGGTTAGCTCTGGCAGAAGAGAAGGACAATCCAGGTAGAGAGACTAGAGAGACTAGTGAACAGAGGCTTGGGGCTGAGAACAGTGTGTATGCTGATGCCCAGGTGTGGATTACAAAGCAGTTCAGTGTTACTGGAGAATAAAATGTGAGACATGGAAGCTGGTATAGTTATAGATGTGCTTGCTATTAATGTAATAAATAACAATATATAAAAGCAACTCTCCTAACCATGGCAACTTGAAAGTAATGATAATTGTAAACATATTTAAAGATACCTGTAGTAACAGTAATGTGACATAAAATTGTGATTTCTATTGGGGACAAAGTCACAGGTACTGCTAACACTATCGTGATCTGTTCTCTGCATTTGTAATTGAAGGAAATCTAAATTTTAGTTAGAGGTTGGTGAAAACAAAGATGTAATATTTTCCCATCTAAGTTAATTTATCCCCTGAATATTTATTTATTTGTTTTTTTAGAACGAGTCTTGCTTTTGTTGCCCAGGCCAGGCAATGGTGCAATTTTAACTCACTGCAACCTCCGCCTCCCAGGTTCAAGTGATTCTCCTGCCTCAGCCTCCCAAGTAGCTTGGATTACGGGCATGTGCCACCACACAGGGATAATTTTGTATTTTTAGTAGAGACAGGGTTTCACCACATTGGCCAGGCTGGTTTGGAACCCCTGACCTCAGGTGATCCACCCGCCTCTGTCTCCTAAAGTGCTGGGATTACAGGCATGAGCCACCATGCCCAGCCTATCCCCTGAATTTTTTTTTTTTTTTTTTTTTTGAGACGGAGTCTTGCTCTGTCGCCCAGGCTGGAGTGCAGTGGTGCGATCTTGGCTCACTGCAAGCTCCACCTCCCGGGTTCACGCCATTCTCCTGCCTCAGCCTCCCGAGTAGCTGGGACTACAGCTGCCCACCACCACGCCCAGCTAATTTTTTTGTATTTTTAGTAGAGACGGGGTTTCACCATGTTAGCCAGGATGGTCTTGATCTCCTGACCTTGTGATCTGCCCATCTCGGTCTCCCAAAGTGCTGGGATTACAGGTGTGAGCCACCGTGTCCAGCATCCCTTGAATTTTTAGGGGTCCCTGTTCTAAGGCCAGGTGCTGTGGCCCATGCCTATAATCCCAGCACTTTGAGAGGCTGGGGTGGGCGGATCCCTTGAGGCCAGGATTTCAGGACCAGCCTGGGCCACACGCAAAACACTATCTCTACAAAAATTACAAAAATTCCCTGGGCATGCTAGTCTGCATCTGTAGTCCCAGCTACGCAGGGAGGATCACCTGAGCCCGGGTAGGTTGAGGCTGCGGTGAGCCATTATTGCTCCACTGCACTCCAGCCTGGGAGAAGAGTTCTAGACCAACCTCCTTATAATATTAATAACAGTATTAGATGAATGAGTCTTTATCATACGCCAAGCACTGTGCTAAAAGCTTTATAGCCATTTTCTACTGATTCATCATCACAAGGCTCTGAGGCAGCCTTGTTTTCATAGCTCTCAGAGACATGGAATTGTTTTCTAAGGTTACACAGCTGGCAAGGGGCAGAGATGGGACTTGACCCTGAGTCAGTGTCACTTAAGCCCCACTCAAACTTCAGGCCTTGGATCTGCACCAGTATGGCTACATTAGAATCACCTGGGAAGTTCACTTTTTTTTTTTTTTTGACAGAGTCTCGCTTGGTCACCAAGGCTGGAGTGCAGTGGCATAATCTCGGCTCACTGCAACCTCTGCCTCCCGGGTTCAAGCGATTCTTGTGCTTCAGCCTCCCGAGTAGCTGGGATTACAGACACACGCCACCACACAGGGCTCATTTTTGTATTTTTAGTAGAGACGGGGTTGCTCCATGTTGCCCAGGCTGGTCTTGAACTCCTGAGCTTAAGATCCACCCATCTTGGCCTCCCGATGTTCTGGGATTACAGGAGCCACCAAGCCCAGCCTTATTATTATTATAATTATTGAGACAGGGTCTTGCTCTGTTACCCAGAGCTGGAGTGCAGTGGTACAATCTCAGCTCACTGCAGTCTCGACCTCCTGGGCTCCAGGGGTCCTCCCGCCTCAGCCCTCTGAGTAGCTGGGACTACAAGGGTGTGCTACCACACCCAGCTAATTTTTGTAGAGACGAGGTCTCGCCATTTTGCCCAGGCTGATCTCAAACTCCTGGCTCAAGCAATCTGCCTGCCTTGGGCTTCCCATAGTGCTGGGATTACACGCATGAGCCATGAAGGCCTGCTTTTTTTTTTTTTTTGGACAGGGTTTGGCTCTGCCTCCCAGGCTGGGGTGCAGTGGCACGATCTCGGCTCACTGCAGCCTCGGCCTCCCTGCCTTCTGAGTAGCTAGGACTACAGGCGTGCAATCTCTCCTCACTGCTACCTCTGCCTCCCGGGTTCAAGAGATCCTCTCATCTTAGTGTCCCGAGTAGCTGGGACTGCAGGTGAGTACCACCACGCCCGGCTAATTTATTTTTTTTATTTTTATTTTTGTAGAGATGGGACTTTAACCATGTTGCTCACGCAGGTTTTGAACTCCTGAGCTCAAGCAATCCGCCTGCCTCGGCCTCCCAAGGTGGTGGGATTACTGGCGTGAGCCACCACGCCCAGCCTGGGATCCATCTATCATTCTATCTATCTATCTATCTATCTATCTATCTATCTATCTATCTATCATCTATCATCATCTATCTATATCTATCTATCATCTATCATCTCTCTATATACATAGATATATATATATATATCTATCTATATATATATATATTTTTTTTTTCTTTGAGATGGAGTCTCGGTCTGTCTAATTTGGTATTTTTAGTAGAGACGGGGTTTCACCATGTTGGCCAGGCTGGTCTCAAACTCCTGACCTGAGGTGATCTGCCCACCTCAGCTTCCCAAAGTGCTGGGATTACAGGTGTGAGTCACTGCACTGGGCAGAGGTCTATATTTTTAAAAGGTCCCCAGATGATTCTTAAAGGTAGCCAGATTTGGGAGCTTTAATGTTCTCAGCCACAAACTTTTTGTTTTTATTTTACATTTTAATCTAAATTGTATATATTTAAGGTGTACATCATGGCTATATATATATATATATATATATACGCACACATATATACACACATAGGCTACAGTCAAGCTAACATATCCATCTCTTCACATAGTTATCTTTGTGTGTGTGTGCGTCTGTGTGCAGTGAGATCTACGCTATTAGCAAATTTCAAGTGAACAATACAGTACTGTTAACTATAGTCCCCATGCTGTACATTATATCTCTAGAACTTATTCATCCTATATAACTGAAGCTTTGAACCCTTTGACCAACATCTCCCCACGTGTTCCCCACCTTACCCCTGGTAACCACTATCTACTCTCTGCTTTGATGAATTCAGTTTTTTTAGATTCCACATATAAGTGAGATCATGTAGTGTTTTTCTTTCTGTGTTTGGCTTATTTCACTTAGCAAAATATCCTCCAGGATCATTCATATTATCACAAATGGCAGGATTTCCTTCTAAGGCTAAATAATATTTTATTATATATATACACATACATATACATATATACACACATACATATACATATATACACATAATATACACACATATATACACATAATATACATATATACACATATACATATACACTCATATACACATACATATACACATATGCACACACATACATGTATATATATATATACACACACCACAATTTCTATATTTAGAAATTGAATTTTTTAGAAAAAATTAGAAATTAATTTAGAAATTGAAATGAATGGATAAAAAGTCATTTTAATCCATCAATGGACACTTAGGTTGTTTCCACAAGCTTTCTTAGCACAGTGCTTGGGCATGGTAGATACCTAATAAATATCTGATTAACCAAGGGGAAATAAAATATGGAGATGGGGAACTGAGGGAAATTGAAAAGCTGTCCTTGAGGGCCAAGCACAGTGGCTCACGCCTGTAATTCTAGCACTTTGGGAGGCCGAGGCGGTGGGATCACTTGATGTCAGGAATTTGAGACAAGCCTGGCCAACAGGATGAAACCCTGTCTCTACTACAAATATAAAAAATTAGCCTGGCATGGTGGCACTTGCCTTTTTTTTTTTTTTTTTTTTTTTTAGAGGGAGTCTCACTCTGTCGCCCAGGCTGGAATGCAGTGGCGCGATCTTGGCTCACTGCAACTTCTGCCTCCCGGGTTCAGGCGATTCTCCTGCCTCAGCCTCCTGAGTAGCTGAAATTACAGGCACCCGCCACCATGCCCAGCTAGTTTTTGTATTTTTAGTAGAGACAGGGTTTCACCATGTTGGCCAGGCTGGTCTTGAACTCCTGACTTCAAGTGATCCATCTACCTCGGCCTCCCAAAGTGCTGGGATTACAGACATGAGCCACTGCACCCAGCCAAGAATTGTATATATTTAAGGTGTACACCATGATGTTTTGATATACATTGTGAAATGACTACCACAATCAAGCTAATTAATGTATACATCAACATGTCTTTGTAGAACTGTTTCATGGAGGCCATATATTATTACATCCTAATATCTACAGTGTTTTCTTCTGGAGCTCACAGTCTGGTGTGCGTATGTATGTGTGTGTGTGTGTGTGTCCAGGGTGGGAGCACAGGCAAGTAAAGAGACAATCACAGTATATACGATAAGGATTGTCATGGAATTAAGCACAGAATGGTGATGGAAGGAACAAAGAGTGGGCATACCAAACACAGATTGGAAGGGTAAAGGAAGGCTTCCTAGAGGAGATGATGGCTTGAAGGATGAATTGAGAAGGATAAAGTACTTATACAAGCCCATTTTTAGTGCCTAATAGGCATTCATCTAATGAGATGGTGGATGTATAACACTTAGTACCTACCACATAGTCACAGCTCAATATGTGGTAGATGTCGTTATTGTTACCTGACCTTTTCAAACAAACTTGAATGGCAAGTTATGTTTACTATGAGGAATACGTAAGATAATGCATGGCATGTTAAGTACTTAATATAGTGTCTGGCATATAATAATTGCCCAGCAAATGGTGGCAGTTGATAGTGTTATCGTTGCTGCTATCATTATTTTTAGGTTTGGCTGGACTGAGATAGATGGAATCTTCCATCTCTGATCTTTTGGGTCATTCAACTCTGCAATTTGTTACATGTTACATTATTTCATATTACATGAAATTACATATTACATATTTATATATGTAATATGTAATTACATGTTACACATTACATTTTTTCAGATATAATGTCTGCAAGCATGCTTATGTTCAGAACTTTTCCTGATAACAATCTCTGGCCCCAGCCATAACAATCTCTGGCGCCAACCACCACTACCATCATCACCAGCCACATGGTGTTCTCAAGTTGTGGTCTCCACAAAGCATATAGAAAATAGAGGAGCTGGGCAGATGCGGTGGCTCACACCTGTAATTCCAACACTTTGGGAAGCTGAGGCGGGTGGATCACTTAAGCTCAGGAGTTCAAGACCAGCCTGGGCAACATGGCAAAACCCCATCTCCACCAAAAAAAAAAAAAATTAGCCAGGTGTGGTGGCATCCACCTGTGGTTTCAGCTACTCAGGAGGCTGAGGTGGGAAGATTGCTTGAGCCTGGGAGGTTGAGTCTGTAGTGAGCTGTGATTGTGCCACTGCACTCCAGCCTGGGCCACAGAGCGAGACCTTGTCTCAAAAACAAACAAAAGAAAGAAGGAAAGAAAGAAGAAGGAAGGAAGGAAGGAAGGAAGGGAGGAGGAGGAAAGAGAAAAGAAATAAAATAAAATAGAGGAACTGATGGTAGAAGAAGTGGAACAGAGGTGTTATTGCCTCTGAAAATATTTTCTTTATAGTAAAGGGATGACATTGGTTTTCTGATCAGCCTCTGTATTTCCAATCTGAGGACGGTTGGTAGAAGTGAATCAAAAGCTTTCCCCAGCTTTGTTGGGCACTTTTGTTGTTCTGGATAGGAGGGTAGAGGGTAGGTAGGTTATAAATATGTTCCTCAGTCCAACCCCATCTCCCCACAACAGCTAGCAGAAATTCCTTCTCCATTAGCAATTAACAGTCCCTTTTCCCCTATTTTCCGTAGCTAGTGCAAGTTTTAGTCTTTTGTTGCAGAGCTTCATGGATATTTTAATGGGCATTCCTAGATGGTGGGTATCAGACTGTGTTATCTTGCTGCCATGTTAACCCAGAGTTCCCCCAGATACAATTGGTTTTCTTGCTAATGACTTCAGGGAGAAGGCACAAAAGTCCTTTGCTTTTTCATGGTCCTTTGTTACTGTCTTTCCAGCCCTCTCCATCCTGGGGGCCCTGTTTTCACCAGTCATCTCATTTTACCCAATACAGGAGTCCTCATCCTTTTTGTAAGGAAAAACTGTGTTGTATATTCCTGATGCCTTGATCTCCCCGGGAAGAGGGAAATTAAAGGTAAAGGGAAGTTGACTGAATCTGGGGGCTGGCTACCAGGGTGTGGAAGTGAAGAGGATTGGGGAGATGCTGCTTACTGTCTTCCTGTCTGAGCTGAGAATCCACGCAAACTGCAGAGAGCAGGGCAGGAGAAGGGCGATCATGTTGGAGAGTTAGCTTGCAAGGCCTTGATATTGTCTGTAGATCCCAAGCTACCGATTAGGGGCCCCTGACCTAATATAGTAAAAAAAAAAAATGGTTTGTGTTGTCACTGTGGCTATTTTTTAATATCCTTCCAGAGGTATATCTCCCTTCCTGTATTAGCTTTCTAAATCTTGATACTGTGCACTCAGATTGATCCATTTGCCCTACTTTCCAATCCTTGTAGCATTCTCAGTTGTCTTTCAGCCACCTCTGGAATTCTGGACTTGGTTTACCTAGCCTTTGTGACCACTCCATATATTGACATACAGGGAGCCTCCAAGTTGCAGACAGGCTGAGCTCTCAAAGTTCACTCTCAAGTCAATTGTTTGGAAGGTGGCATGCATTTTTCCATAGGAGAAAAAATTTGTTATAAATTGAACTACATTTCCAGACCAGCCCACAAAAGATGTTTTTAGCTTTAATGTACTAAAAATGTGGGCCATTTGCAATGAAAAAGTAGGAAATCTTGGTAATTCAGCAAAAACAAGAAGACAATCCAAGGGAATAAGAAATACTTTTGCTTGACTGCTTGTACTGGTGTCAAGAAAGCTGAACTGGGTGAGGTACAAAGGGCTTTCCGGAGGCTCTCCAGAAAGACTCACGGGGACTTTGAAAGTCTGTGTAATCATAACATAGTTCTAAGTTTACTTCAAAACTGATGGCTTTCAATAATAATGACTACCATATACTGAGCACTTACTGTGTGTCAGGCGCTGTGCTAGGCAGTTTACATACCTTCCCCTCATTTCATTTCATTCTCACAACAACCCTATGAGGTAAATACTATAATGACCCTTATTTTACAGACTGAGGCTCAGAAAGGTCAATGAACTTGACAAAGCTTATACAGACAGCACAATTAGAGGCCAAGTCAATGGTTTCCTACTGGCCAAACCTGTGCTTTACAATATATATGTGACCACTCTTTTCTTTTCTTTTCTTTTCTTTATCTGGGTATATCGGGAACACTACTTTGGGGGCTATCAGCCATTATTAGAGTTATTTGCCAGATCACAAAGAAACTAAGATTGGGAAACTAGGCAAGGTGGTACAAGGGAGAGAAGGAAGGGGGAAGCGACAGAGAATTTTGTTAGGCAAAAGTTCAACTAAGAAACTACATACCTCAGTGCTTCTCAAACGGCACTGTGCACTCAAATCACCCAAAACTCGTTAAAATGAAGATTATTATTCAGCAGATCTAGGGAGGGGCCTGAGATCCTGCATTTCTAAAAAGCTCCCAGGTGTGCTGCTCCTGCTGGCCCATGGACAACACTTTCAACAGTAAGGCCATATAGTGCAAATGATAAACAAAAACATTCAAGCAACCATTAACACCTGCTTCCTAATTTAATCCAGATCAGCTTCTACACTAGACAGTCACTTATTATCCTCTTTTCTCCTATAGGCTGTCTCAGGCCATTGTCTCCGCTTTAGTTCTGCCAGTCTGTTTCAGCTTATGTTTATTTATTTATTTATTTGTACAAACTTAAGGGGTTCTAGTGCGGTTTTGGTACATAGATATATTGCAGAGTGGTGAAGTCTAGGCTTTTAATGTAACCGTCACCCAAACAGTATAGATTGTACCCATTAAGTAATTTCTTATGTCTCACCTCCATGACATGTTTATGTTTAACTACTCACTTAAATACAGGCGTTAAATACATATGAACGTCTTCTGTCACTCTGAGCACTAGGCAGTCTCAATCAGACATGAGTTTCTCTTGGCACAAAGTAGATATTTGGCCACAGGGTTCCAGTCCTCAACAATGGCTCTCAGCTCTCTCACCCGTTAGGAACAGTCTTATAAAGGTAAGGCATGTAGTAACGCTACTGTCCCAGCGCTTTCTAATTTCCTTTCTTAGAGCTACTGCCTTCATCTGGAGCAGGAAGTAGCCTGGCTTTTTAAAGAGTCCAGATTCTTGTTCCTTTCACATAGTTGAAACAATCCCAGCATTAATTTAAGGCAACCATTGAAAAGATTCTTTGCAGAGTCCTGCCAACTCCAAAAGCCCAGTGAAATTTGTTTCCTGGAAGATAATTTACTTTATTTTGCCACCTCCTCTCTTCCATCCCCTTAGGATTTTGACTGATCATTTTGAGCCATTCTTCACGTTTTTCTTCTATTTTTAGTCTCTCTGACTAATTTTCCCCAATAGCAAGAGTCAAGGAAAGCTTTCCACTCCAACCAAGCTCTACTTTTTAGGTAGAAAATATTCTCTCACAGTGTTTACAGATCAACTTGATGATCTGTGGTCCCTGGCAACTGGATTGCTTTTCTATCTTCTCTTTAACCTTTGGGGATGTTAACCTTGGGGGTGACCCTTCTAACACCTTTAGCAGGTAGGAGTTCATTGCAGCCTCCACATGAATAGATTAGGTAAGTTCACATTCTATCACTGGATGAATTAAAAACTCTGCTAAAAAAGAATTGTAATCTTCTGTTTTTAACTTCTATCCATTAATTTTACTTTTATCATATGAAGCAGAAATAGCACTTTCAATGTTTCATGACATTTGTCATATCCTCCTTTAACCATCTCTTTGCTAGACTAAACATCCTCAATTTCTAATCAGTCCTCAGTTACTTCTTGACCCTTCATTCATTCAATAAACATTAGATGCACTATGATTTGTAAATGTTCACTTTAAAATACGGTACCTCAAAATAGAACGTACTGCTCGCTGTGTAGTTTGACCAGCATGGAGCACATTGGGACTGCCACTCCTTGTGATGGTCTGATGCAATTTTATGATCATGCTAGCTTAAAAAAGAGTAACTCACTTCTTCACATCTAGTGAGTACCTACTTTGGGTCAGGTACCTAACATCTACTAGAAACCTCTGTTTTCAGTGGTAGAGGTTCTCTGTTCTTTCTTACCCCATGGGTCCTGGAGATGGTACAGCCACCCTCTTCCAATCCTTCCTACTGTTATCTGCTGTACTTTAGTTCTCTCACTTAGTGAGGACTTCACCTCCTCACTGATAGTCTTCCTTTCCACCCCAACTCTAGCCACCATCCTGAGTGATCTTAATGCCCTCATAGATGACCCATTTATAAGCTTCATCCTTTCAATCATTTTACCTCCACTCTGCTTCACCAACTATTTTCCATGATCCACTTTATTCTCAGCAGATGATCTCACCTCTTATTCCATTATGAAAATCTAGGTCATTGGATGCTAACACTCATTTTCCTGTCCTCACCCCACCCTGCCACATAGTTGTGTCCCTACATGTCCTAACCTCTTTTTTTTTTTTTTTTTTTTGGTCTTGCAGAAATAGACATAGCTTCTCCAGTTCAAGGCTAATTTCTCTACGTGTGCTTTGGAGCCCATTCTTTCTCACCTCCTTGAGGACTTACTTCATCAGTTATCTCTCCTCTCATCTGTGTCTTCAACAACTTCTCTACTTACTGGCTGCTTCCCATCAACCTTCAGACATGATCAACTTTCACTCTAAAAAAAGAAACAAACAAATTTTCTTTCGCCTCTATCCCCAACTGGCATTTGCCCTATTTCTCTTCTTTTATTGTTATGGAATCTCTTCTAAAGTGTAGACACTCTCCATTTCCTCACCTCCTGTTAAAAACTCAGCTCCCACTATGGCTTTTCTGTTCCCAGAACACCACTGTTATCTCTCTTTTTAAGTAAACCAATGACATCCTAATTGCAAAATCTAATGAACAATGTTAAGTCTTTATTTTACTGGACCTCTCTCTGATGTATTTAACATAATTGATTGCTCTCACCCTACTTCTGTCCTCATGACTCTCTTGAAAGTGCCTACTCCTTGGCTTTGGTGATGTTGCACATCTTCTGACTGTCCTCATTCCTCTCTGATTACTCCTTCTTATGCTGTTTTGTGGACTTTTCATCTGCCACCCCATAAATGCCAGTCTTTCCCAGGTTTTTTCATTCCTCACCTTTCCCCTAGATCATCTCATCCATACCCATGGTTTTATCTACCATCCTATTGAGCCCCAAATCTGTGTCTGTAGTCCCAGACACAGACCTCTCTTGAGAGCTTCAAACCCATATACTAGTTGACACTTGACAGGTATAATATGGCACATCCTACAGGTACCTCAAGACCAAACTCAGTATGTTCCAAATTCATCTTTTTTACTCTAATCTGCCCTTCCTCCTCTATCTGCCCAACTGACACCATTTTGGTGACTCAGACCTCTATCTACACAGTTGACCTCTATCTACACAGTGCTGAAACTTGGTAGTCATCCTGAATTTCTCATTCAACCAGTCACCAAGACCTGTTCAGTCTGTCTTCTAAGTATCTATCTGATATATCTTTCGTTTATGTTACTACAGCATATTATTAGTCCAGGCTTTCCATCATCTTTTCGTTTTTTAACTATTCAAAGAGCTCCTTAACTGGTCTTCCTGCCTCTTGGCCTGCTCCCCCTTAGTCTATCCTTCACACTGTGATAGAATGCATTTTCTCTAATGCAAATCAGATCACATCACTCCTCTGTTTAAAGCCCTATCATGGTTCCCACTGCTTACTGGTACAGTCCAAGATGCTCCACAAGGCTTACAAGGCCCCTCACAATCTGGCCTTGCCTACCCTTCCAATCTTATCTCCTATCATCTTTTCCTTATTTTCTTTGCCCAAATAACGTCAGACTGAATACCCCCCACCATGCCTTCATGCCTTCATACACACTGTTCTCTCTGCCTAGAATGACCCCTTGGTCTTCCAGTCAAATCATTCAGCTTTCAAAATTGGACTCAGAGTATGTCTGGGTAGATACACAAGAAACTAGTGACAATGATTGGGTGGTTGGGGCACAGGAGTGGGAAGAAGACTTCTTTTTTCCACCTATTTGTACATTCTGCACTTTGTAACACAAATCTGAATTCACTATTCAAAAAAGTAAATACTTGTAAATTTTTTGTTAAAAAAGCTCAGGAATCAGGTCCTTTAGAAAGTTGTTTTCCCCTCCTCATCCTCCTCTGTAGTTTTGTACTCCCTTCTTTGTGCTACCTCTGGGCCTACTGTGTGCTCCTGTGATTAGAATAATTACATTGCATTTCAATTTATATGTTAAGTTGTCCGTCTCCCCAGATTGTGAGTTACCTGAGGGAAAGGGCTGCATCTTACTTTTTATTGTTTCCCCAGAATTTAACATAGTGCTCTATAAATGTTGATTGAATGAATGGAGAAACAAGTGAAGAGAGGAATAAAGTAGAGGATGCCCCAAATTATAAAACAAAGCTCCCAAGCCAGTTATGTTTCCCAATATCCATCAATCTGTCCTTTTGCCATGTGTTGAGCTTGAAAGTAATACTTTACATTTATACTTTTTTTTTTCTGAGACAGGGTCTCACTCTGTCACCCAGGCTAGAGTTTATGGCTCACTTCAGCCTCAATCTCCTGGGCTCTAGATCCTCCCACCTCAGCTTTCCAAGTAGCTGGGACTATAGGCATCTGCCACCATGCCCTGCTAATATTTGTATTTTTTTTTTTTGTAAAGATGAGGTTTCACCATGTTGCCCAGGCTGGTCTTGAACTCCTGGGATCAAGCAATCCACCTGCCTCGGCCTCCCAAAGTGCTGGGATTGCAGGCGTGGGCCACTGCACCTGGCCTTACATTTATTCTTAAGTACTATCCATCAATCACCTTGTCAATTTGGGCTCAGCATCGTGTAAGACTGCCAAGATCATTTCAAAATCTCTCTTATTTTTGTGTTATGGGTAGATTTGATATGTATTTGTATATCCCGTTCTGAATCACTTGATCAGAATATTGATACAATACCTATTGCTTATTGAACACCTACAGTGTGTCAAACACTGTGCTGGGTGTTTTTACATATGACATTCTCACAGTATTTGTTGCAAGGTAGGTATTTTGCTCTCCAGCTTACAGGTGAGAAGATTGAAATCAGTATTGCTAAGTGCCCTGCCCAGGGTCATATTGCTAGTAAATGGTGAAGTTGAGACTTGAACCAAGGTCTTTTGACTTCAAAATTCATGCTTGAGTCATAACACTACATTGATTCAAAGGGGCATCTCCACTGCTTGACGACTGGGTGCCTAGCTCAAGGCAGCCCATTGTCTTCGGACTGCTCTGACCATTTTAAAAGCTCTTGTTTGTAGTGAGCCAAGTTATAAATGAGCCAAACAAGACATGGCCAATAACAGGGCCTTTTGGCTCTCTACTAGAACCTTCCTTCCAGTCTGACACCAAACCATTTGTTCGCTTCTTTGGCTATAGTTGGTCAACTAGTTATAGGCTCATCTCAACAAATGCCTGAAGCATCCAGCTTATATTTTGCCATCTCGTCTACAAGGAAATTATGGCAAACTTTGTCCAATGCCTGGATGAAATGAAATCCACTACAGCTATCACATTCTCTGATAGCTTATCTAGTAACCAGATGAAAAAAAAAAAAAAAAGGAAATGAAGTCTAGGAGGGATATTTGTTTTTTAATGGGGCAATTTGTCAATGACTTAAAGTAATGAGTTTCCAGTGGTATACTTTCAGACATCCTTGACAGGCTGTCAGGAAGATGATTTTTGGCCAGTGGGCTTCCTACTTCTCTTCAAATGACATCTAAATAGGGACTCCCATTTTCATTGCTTTGAATTGCACAGCACTGTTGTTTACATCTGGTTTTATTTAATCTTCCATTTCAGTTTTTTGGGCTTTTATTTTTTCTTTGTGTTCTGCCCTTGCAGCTGTTCCCTCTGCCTGGTTCATTCCCTAAACTCCTACACCCCCCAGCCCCGCAACAGACACATACACATACCTTCCTTGTCCTTTGAGAATCAGTGCATGCAGTCCCTTCTCCAGAAGCCTTCTCTGTTGTCCCCAGGCTGAGGTAACTGCTTCTCTTGGGTGTTGTAGTGGCAAGTGAGCACAGTGCCTGTCACAAAGTAGATCCCCAACAAATGTTAACTCCCTTCTCCCCTTCCTCCATGAATATCTCTAAAATAGTATTGATTACACCATTTGTATTTTCTTGTTTACTTGTCTGCCTTCATCACTCAGTTATGAGCTCTTCATTCATGCAGTCATTAACAAATATTTATTGTGTGTCTAAGGTGTACAAGGCATTGTTCATGTAGGTACTTGGGGACACAGTGATTTCTGAAAATTGTATTTTCACTGTGTCTTTTCATTGTTGTACTTATAGCACCTGTCACAGTGTCTGGCAAGTAGAGTGCTTATTAAATGTTTGTTAAGGGAATGCACTTCCTTAGCAGAGTTTCTCAAAGTGTGATCCTTGGACCATTTGCATCTGGATCACTGAGGGGTGTAGGTTAAAATGTTAATTCTTGGGTCTCTCTCCAAACCTACTGAGTCAGAATATCTTAAGAGTGGGCTGCAAGAATCTGTATTTTAATCTCGTTTTGTGGTATTTCTTTCATGCTAAAATTTGAGAACCACTGCGAAACAGAATAGAAATAGGGAGACCTAATGCCTATTATTGAAAAGTGTAGCTAAAACCAAGTCGTGTTTAATGCCTCTGAATGCTGTAGTAAATTTTAGTAAAAGAGAAAAAGGAATTAATTAGAATTGTCTAGAAAGGTTAATTACTATTTACCTTTTGAACAAGTGGAATTATTGCTAATAAAATCTAATCTTAATTTAGGTCGAATTTATGATACCAGAGAGTTTTCATTTTTAAAGTGCTACTTGTATATTTCATGGTATATAGGGACCCATTGTGTAACCCAACAATACAATATCTTGATTCCATGTTATAGACTTGAATTGCAAATTAAGAAAGAGTATGTCCAAACTGTACCTGTGCTTTAACATTGATTATATATGTGATTTATCTGATGCTTAGTCCTTAATCAGAATTGTTAGTGCTCATTCTCTGTGCAAATTTGATCCATTTAACTGTTTTATGCCATATTTTCCAAGAACATGCTGTTATTAAAAGTGCTCTTTGGTAATAGATTAGGTATATAAGATCTAAGTCTCAACCAAAGACAGCACAACTTCCCTTTCAGGAAGACTTGACAAGTTGGATTTTATGACCGTGTTTTGGGGACTGGAGCTGTCTATTTTTAGTGTGCCTTGACATGATCCTTATGGTCAGGAGCTGAAGTGTTCTTGTATCTGAACACAAATACGTTCAATATTCACAGGTTTATACTTCTGTTTCCCTCCTTTTGACTTCCCTCTTTTTTTCAGCTCAACTTAGGTTTTCAGTGGTGGTGTCACTGCTGCCAAGCTGGACCAAAAATGGCCATCTGCACGCTGCCCAACCAGCACCATGTCCAAAGACCTGAAAATTCTGTGTAAAGACCCTGCTTTGGAGCTGAGCTGCTACCGGGATCATCAGTTCAGTGGCAGTAAATTTCAGCAAGAAAAATTACTGAAGGAAAGCTCCACACTGAATATGGGGAATCTTTCCTTTTATACAACCGAAGAGAAAATACATGAGCTCTTTAGTAGATCTGATATCAGGAATATCTTTATGGGCCTGGATAAAATAAAGAAAACAGCATGTGGTTTTTGCTTTGTGGAATGCCATAACAGAGCTGATGCTGAAAATGCCATGCAGTTTCTAACTGGGACCTGCCTAGATGAATGGATTATCCACACTGATTGGGATGTAGGTTTTAGAGAGGGTCAACAGTATGTCGTGGTAAATCTGGGCGTCAGGTAAGTGATGAGTTTCATGAAGATTTTTATTCTGGTAGAGGAGGCTTTGGAAGACAGACTCAGATCTGGAACAATCCATAGAGAAAAAGTTTTAACTCTAACCCCTTGAAAAGTGTGTTATAGACCAACCTCAAGTCTGCAAATAGCCAATTTCAAGTTTAAATTACCTTACTTGTTGATGTATTTTTTCTCTGAAAATTTATTAAATAGCAGAAACAAAAAAAATCCATTTGTTTTTTGTCTGAATTTTGAAGATGCTTTTCAGATTACCAGTTTGACTGTTAGGTGGTCCAAAGTGAAGTGTTCTTCGGGAACAAATTAGGTATGTAAGACCAGAGTCAACCAAAGCACAACTTCCCTTTTAAGAAGATTTCTGTTGGATTCTATGGCCATGTTCCTGCAGCCCGAAGTTATAATTTTTTTCAGAGCTTGCATAAAATACAGTCAAATAAGTGGAAATTTTTAAAAATTATCAAGAGAAGCACAAGCACTATTATTTGAAACCATAGAAAAGTCTGGAAGAATTTGTAATAAAAACAAAAATCCTCCTGCCCCACCTCTTCCTATCCTACGCCTATTCTCTGGACGATAATGCTTAATTATTTTTATTAGTTTTTGGTTTGTTTGTTTCTTGGTAGTTTCCTCCATATCTCCAAGTAACATGACTACTTACTTTCTTTTTAAACCCTACCTACTGACTTCCTACTTTCAGAGATGAGGATTTAGCTCACTTACACCCCCATTTGCGCTTCTCTACTCTCCATCCTCTCAATATAGTTCACGACACTTTACAGAGGGTTCCTGAGTTACAATGGCTTGGCTTACAATGTTTGGACTTTACAATGTTATAAAAGTGATATGCATTCAGTAGAAACCATACTTCAGGTACCCCTACAACTATTTCCTTTTTGACTTTCAGTATAGTATTCAACAAATTGCATGAGATACTTAACACTTTGTTATAAAATAGGCTTTGGGTTAGATGATTTTGCCTAAGTGTAGGCTAATGTAAAATGTTCTGAGCACATTTAAGATAGGTTATGCTATGCTATATTTGAGAGGTTAGATGTATTAAATGCATTTTCAACTTAACAATATATTCAGTTTACAATGAGCTTATCGGGATGTAACCCCATCATAAGTCAATGAGCATCTGTACTTACTTTCTTTATTGTTACATAGCATAACTTAGGTTATACTGCAGTAATAAACAATCAAAAAATTTTAGTGCTTAAAATTACTAAGTTCTGTTCCTCCCACTACATTCCCATTGCTGATTACATGGTGCGGGGGTCTGCTCCATGCCATGATTGTCCTCCTTCTGGGGCCCAGGCTAATAGTATACCCACTATCTGGAATGATGGTGACAGAGCGAAAAACAGAGTGACAAATCATGTCCTGGCTCCTCAAGCTTCCACCCAGAAATGATATCCGCCACTTTTGCTCACATTTCCATTCTCAAAACATGTTATCAAAACTTATTCTGAGGGAGTGGAGAAGGATCTGTAGGAAGAGATCCTGAATATTAGTGATGAGTTATACAGTTTACTACAGGTTCTCCTATAACTTTAATATATACAAATATAACCCCATTTTTGTTTTGCTCCACCATATAGTACTCCCCACTTTGTAAGATGAAGATGTTAATGTCCTTTTGCCTTTTCTACATCTTTCTTCCTCCCCCTTCTACTTTCTAGCTTTTTTCATCTATATTTCTGTTTTTACATTGCCAAACTTGATAAAGTTGTCCGTGCTCTGTCTTTCAGTTAATTCCAAAAGTTTACAATTAGTAAAGAGTATTTTATTACTGTGACTATATAAATATTGTTCCCTGGCCAGGCGCAGTGGCTCATGTTTGTAATCCCAGAATTTTGGGAGACTGAGGTAGGCAGATCACTTGAGGTCAGGAGTTCAAGACCAGCCAGGGCAACTTGGTGAAACCCTGTCTTTACCAAAAATACAAAAATTGCTGGGCATAGTGGCATGTGCCCATGGTCCTAGCTACTCAGGAGGCTGAGGTGGTAGGATAGTGATCCCTCCTAAGCCCAGGAGGCAGAGGTCGCAGTGAACTGAGATTGTTCCACTGCACTCCAGCCTGGGTGGCAGAGTAAGACCCTATCTCAAAAATAAGTAAGTAAGTAAGTAAGTAAATAAATACATAAATAAATAAGTAAAGTTCCCTGCAAAGCCAGGGAGAGTCCAACAACTATATCTTTTCTTCTGGAATTTTTATTTACCATTCTCTCTTTCTTATATTTGCCTTTATTGCACTCCTTAATTTCCTTCAAACTCTGTAAAAATTAAGCTTTCCATGGATATTCTCCTACTTTTTTCTTTTTTGAAGTCTCACTCTGTCACCCAGGCTGGAGTTCGGTGGCACAATCTCGGCTCACTGCAACCTCCGCCTCCTGGGTTCAAGCGATTCTCCTGCCTCAGCCTCCCGAGTAGCTGAGACTACAGGTGTGTGCCACCACATGCAGCTCGTTTTTGTATTTTTTTTAGTAGAGACGGGGTTTCACCATATTGGCCAGGCTGGTCTCAAACTCCTGACCTCCTGATCCACCCACCTTGGCCTCCCAAAGTGCTGGGATTACAGGCGTGAGCCACTGCGCCCGACAATTCTTCTACTTTCCTCTCCATGGTCTGTCTGTCCTCCTATTCCAGTCTGGATTTGTTACTCTGTAGACCAGGATTTCTCAGTCTCAGCCCTACTGATGTTTTGGACCAGAGAATTATTTGTTGTGGAAGGCTGTATTGTGCATTGTAGAATTCAGTATCCTTGGCCTCATATACCCATTAAATACAGTAGCATGCATTTGTGCGCGCACACACACTCCAATTTGTGACAACCAAAAATGTCTCCAGACATTACCAGTTGTTTCTGGCAGGCCAGTGGGGAGGCAAAATCACAACTGGCTGCAAACCACTGCCCTAGACAATAGTTTCCGTCCAGAGATTTTTCTTCACTATAGTCCTGAATTGGACTATTTCATGGATCCTGTGTTTATCCCTTTTGTGATTTACTCCTATATTACTCCATTTTCACACTGCTGTAAAGAACTACCTGAGACTGGGTAATTTATGAAGCAAAAAGGTTTAATTGACTCACAGTTCTATAGGTTTAACAGGAGGCATGACTGAGAGTCCTCAGGAAACTTACAATCATGGCAGAAGGTGAAGGGGAAGTAAGCACGTCTTACCATGGTGGGGCAGGAGAGAGAGTGAGAGAGCAAAGGGGGAAGTGCCACACACTTTTAAACCATCAGATCTCATGATAGCTCACTATCACAAGAACAGCAAGGGAGAAATCCACCCCCATGATTCAGTCACCTCCAACCAGTCCTCTCCTCCAATTAGACATGAGATTTGGACAGGACACAAATCCAAACCATGTCATTCCACCCCTGGCTCCTCCCAAATCTCATGTCCTTCTCACATTGCAAAATACAATCATCCTTTCTGAATAGTCCCCCAGTCTTAACTCACTTCAGTATTAACTCGAAAGTCCACAGTCCAAAATCTCATCTGAGACAAGATAAGTCCCTTCTACCTATGAGCCTGTAAAATAAAAAAAAAAAAAAGTTAATTACCTCCAAGATACAATGTGGGTACAGGCATCGGATAAATGCTCCCATTCAAAATGGAAGAAATTGGCCAAAACAAAGGGCCTATCAGACCCATGCAAGCCTGAAGCCCAGTAAGACAGTCATTAAATCTTAAAGCCTTGTATCACTTATTTGTAGTTTCTTCCCTTCCATTTCCTCTGCTGTTTCTGTAGCCCCTATTAGCTGGATACTGGGCATTTTGTATTTATTCCCTAATTTTCATGGCCCTGGTTAGTGTAAATCAGTTATGATAATCCTCTCCTTCTTGCTAGTGATTGGTTTAGGAACCTAGGCTTAAGCCAATCAGAAGTGGACAATCCTAAAGTTATATTAATAAGCTGAGGGATGGACAGCGACCAATAGAGACCCCAGTGAGATCGAATGAAAGATTTTTAGTTTTAGCTTAAAGGAGAGGCTGTATCTCTCCTTCCTATTGGATATGAATAAGCACACATATGGTGATTACTGCAGATAGCTTTCTTAAAACTACAAAATAAACTAGCCCTAGGATGAATAGGACATTTTAGATGGCAGAGAGAGGGACCAAAGAACCTGTGTTGTTCATGAGATTATCTAGTTGCTGAGTCAACTAACCTTGCAGCATGCACTATGTCTGGATGTTCTGTATGTGACATAATACATTATATTTTATTGTTTAAGCCAGCTTGTGCAGGATTTTCTGTTAACATACAGTCAAAAGCACTCTGAGGAATCAACCCAATGCCCATCAATGATAGACCGGATAAAGAAAATGTGGTACATATACATCATAGAATACTACGTAGCTATAAAAAAAGAACGAGATTATGTCCTTTGCAGGGACATGGATGGAGCTGGAAGCGATTATCCTCAGCAAACTAATGCAGGAAGAGAAAAACCAAAAACTGTATGTTCTCACTTATAAGTGGGAGCTGAGCAATAAGAAAACATGGACTCAAGGAGGGGAACAACATACACTGGGACCTGTTGGTGGGGGTGAGGAGAGGGCATAGGATAAATAGCTAATGCATGTGGGGCTTAATCTGTGCAGCAAACCACCATGGCACACATTTATTTATGTAACAAACCTGCATGTCCTGCACATGTATCCTGGAACTTAAAATTAAATTAAATTAAATTTTAAAAAAGCACTCTGATACCAAGACTTACACAGTTTCCCGTTAGTTTAATCCTTGTATAAAGAAATTAATTAAATTGATACCTCATGAAACCAAGCATGTATCTCTGGGGTTCATGACCTTTTGTCTGGAAAGTTTGAAAAAATAAATGTCTCGCTCCTGAATCCTTTACCCTATGACTTGAATTAATTCTCTCTGGTCAGTAATGTTTTTTTGTTTTTGTTTTTGTTTTTGTATTTTCTGAATCAAGGAGGAACTGGAATGTCCATTTTTATGGAGTGACTATTATGTGCTAGGCATTTTGCCAGAGGCTTTAAAACACAATATCTTATTCTTAACCACTCTGTGCCTATTATACAGGTGAGGAAACTGAGGATTGAAGAGGTAAAGTAATTTGCTCAAAGTCACTAACTAGGAAGTGGCAGAGTTGGGATTCAAACCAAAGGAGTCTGTGTCAAAGCTGGTGCCCTTAATCGGGGTACTATATTGTCTCTTTCCCTTTCCTTCACTCACGCCATAGGTGCAAACCTCTCTTTGAGCTTCCTTTTTCTCAGGGAATTATCCCACTGACTATATCACATCTGAGCTTTGTCTCCTTCAAGCAAACTTCTTAACTGTGCTCTCCTTTCTGCCTTGACATCCAGAATCACTCAGACTCCACAATCTAATGGGGAAGGAAGAACATCCAACATGTATTTCTGGCCAATATAGCTTATTCTGCATATAGCAATGGAGTTTACTAATGTTTGAGTATCTCTCCTCTGCAACTTTCCCAAAATAAAAAAAAGGGATTTGCAAAGTCATACAACTAACATCTGTTGTTATCACAGGGTGTTTCTTGAGGGGTATTTTGGAGTATCTTTCAACCACTCCTAGTGGCTGTCCACTTGGATTGCTCCCGAATAGCAATTGTTTTCCTAGGCCCAGAAAATGCTTTTAACAATGTCTTGTGAAACATATTTTTGGTCAAGTAAAGGGACTTTCCTGCTGTGTGGCTAGAAGACTCCTCCAGTAGTCCTTACAATATGTTCTTCAAAATCGTGCTGAGTGCATCAATAGAATAAAGGATAAAAACCACACAGTCATCTCAAAAGACCCAGAAAAATTATTTGAAAAAATTCAATACCCTTTTCATGATAAAAACACTCAACAAACTAGGAATAGAACAGAAATTCCTCACCCTGATAAAGGGCATCTGAAAACCCCACAGCTAACATCATCAATTGTGAAAGACTGATAGCTTTCCTAGGATCAGGAACAAGACATTTCTATTCAACATTGTACTGAAGGTTCTAGTTAGGACAATTAGGCAAGAAAATGAAATAAAAGGCATCTAGATTGGAAAAAGTAAGCAAAATTATCTTTATTTACAGGTGGCATGATCTTGTACATAGAAAATCTTAAGGCATCCACAAAAAGGTCTATTAGAGCTAATAGTTCAGCAATGTAGCATACAAGATTAATATACAAAAATCAACTGTATTTCTATACACTAGCAATAAATCCAAAATCAAATTAAGAAATCAATTTCATTTACAATAGCATCAAAAGAACAAAATACTTAAAAACAGGTTTAACAAAAGAAGCGCCAAACATATACTCTGAAAACTACAAAACATTGTCAAAAGTAATTAAAGAAGATCTAAATAAATGGAAAGATATTCCATATTCATGGATGGAAGACTTAATATTGTTAAGAGGACAGTAACCCACAAATTAATCCACAGATTCAATGCAATTCCTATCAAAAATTTCAGCTGGCTTTTTTTGTAGAAATTGATAAGCTCTTAAGTGTTTTTTCAAACTACTAGGAAAAAAACAAAAAAGTTTGACAAGTGGATCCTGAAAATCGTATGAAATGCAATAGTCAGCATAGCCAAAACAATCTTGAAAGAGAAGAACAAAGTTGGAGGACTCACACTTCCTGATTTCAAAACTTACTACAAAGCTACAATACATAAGACAGCATGGTACTGGCATAAGAATAGACATGTAGATCGATGGGATAGAATTGACAGTCCAGAGGTAACTCTCACATTTACAGTCAATTGATTTTTGATAACAGTGTTAAAGACCATTAAATGGGAGAAAGAAGAGCCTTTTAAGCAAATGGTGCACAACTGGGTATACACATCATGGACAATGGACACACATGTGCAAAAGAATAAATTTGGGTCTATACCTCACACCATATACTAAAATTAAACCAAAATGGATCAATGAGCTAAATGTAAGAGCTAATACAATAAAATTCTTGGAAGAAAACATAGATATAAATTTTCAAGACCTTGGGCCGGGTGCAGCGACTCATGCCTATAATCCCAGCACTTTGGGAGGCCAAGGTGGTGGACTGCTTGAACTCACGAATTCAAGACCAGCCTGGGCAACATGGCAAAACCTGTCTCTACAAAAAATACGAAAATTAGCCGGCCGTGGTGGCACATGCCTGTAGTCCCAGCTACTCAGGAGCTGAGGTGGGAGGATGGCTTGAACTTGGGAGGCAGAGGTTGTAGTGAGCCGAGATCATGGCACTGCACTCCAGCCTGGGAGACAGAGGTTGTAGTGAACCGAGATCATGGCACTGCACTCCAGCCTGGGTGACAGAACAAGACTCAATCTCAGAAAAAAAAAAAAAGTAGAAAGACAACCCACATAATGGGAGAAACTGTTTGCAAATCATATGTGTGATAAGGGACTTGTATCTAGAATATGAAAAGAACTCTTACGACTCAACAATAAAAAGACAAATGGGCAAAGGGTCTGAACAGACATTTCTTCAAAAAAGAGATACACATAGCCAATAAGCACGTAGAAAGATCTTCAACATCATTAACCATCAGGGTAATGCAAATCAAAATCACAATGAGATACTAGTTCACACCCACATGATAAATGTAACTAAAAAGTCAGATAATAATAAGTGTCGATGAGAATGTAGAGAAATTAGAACTCTCATATACTGCTGATGGAAATGTAAAGTGGTGCAGCCATTTTGAAAACAGCCTGGCAGTTTCTTGAAATGTTAAACATGGAGGACCACATTACCCAGCAATTCTACTTCTAGTTATATACTCAAGAGAAATGAAAAAAAAAAGTCCACACAAAAACTTTTTATTTCATTTTTATTTTTTATTTTTATTTTTATAACATCAACTTTTATTTTAGATTTGGGGGTTACATGTACAGGTTTGTTACTTGGGTATATTACATGATGCTGGGGTTTGGGGTATAACTGGTCCTGTCACCCAGGTACTGAGCATAGTTTCTAAGAGTTTTTCAACCCTTCCCCCCATTGAGAAGCCACCAGTGTCTATTTTTGCCATCTTCATGTCCTTGAGCACCAAACGTTTAGCTCCCACTTATAAGTGAGAACATGTGATGTTTGTTTTACTGTTTTTGCATTAGTTATATTAGGGTAATGTTCTCTAGCTGCATCCATGTTGGTGCAAAGGACATAACTTCACTTTTTTAAAGGCTGTGTAGTATTCCATGACCACACAAAAACTTGTACATGAATGTTCATAGTACCATTATCCATAATAGCCAAAAAGTGGAAACAGCCCAGATGCCCATCTACTGATTAATGGATAAATAAATGTGGTATATCAATACAATAGAATATTATTCAGTCATAAAAAGGAATTAAATACTGATACATACCATAAAATGGATAAACTTTTAAAATATTACCTTAAATGAAAGAAAGTAGTCAAAAAGGACCACAGATTGTATGATTCCACTTACGTGAAATTTCCAGAGTAGGTAAATCTGTAGACAGAAAGCAGGTTAATAGTTGCCAGGAGCCAGGGGTGGGGATGGGGGAGAGAGTGACCACTAATGAGTATAAGGCTTCCTTTTTTTTTTTTTTGAGATGGAGTCTCACTCTGTCACCCAGGCTGGAGTCTGCAGTGATGCGATCTCGGCTCAATGCAATCTCTGCCTCCTGGGTTCAAGTAATTCACCTGCCTTAGCCTCCCTGGTAGCTGGGACTACAGGTGCCCGCCACCACACCAACCTAATTTTTATTTTAGTAGAGAGGGAGTTTCACCATGTTGACCAGGGTGGCCTCAAACTCTTGACCTCAAGTGATCCACCCGCCTTGGCCTCCCAAAGTGGTGGGATTACAGGTGTGAGCCACCGTGCCGAGGCTTCCTTTTAGAGTGGCAAAAATGGCATTTAAATCCATGAGAATGGGCTGGGCATGATGGCTCAGGTTTGTAATCCTAGCACTATGGGAGGCTGAGGCGGGCAAATAGCTTGAGCCCAGGAGTTCGAGACCAGCCTGGACAACACGGTGAGACCCCATCTCTACAAAAAAATACAAAATCTAGCTGGATGTGGTGGCATGTGCCTGTAGACTTAGCTACTCGGGAGGCTGGGGTGGGAGAATCTCTTGAGCCCAGGGGGCAGAGGTTGCAGGGAGGTGGGATGGTGCCACTGCACTCCAGCCTGAAAGATAGAGTAAGATCCTGTCACAAAAATAAATAAATAAATAAATAAATAAATAAATAAATAAATGCATTACATTTGTGAGAATGGAAGTGATCACCCAATGAAAGAATGTATAGTGAAAAGAGGAGGGTATAGGGCAAATCACTGAAGAATACTAATATTTAAACATAAAGTAAAGGAAGAACAGGTAGCAAAGGAGAGTGAGGAGTGGCTAAGAAGTTAGGAGGAAAACCAAAACATTATGGTGTCAGGAAAGGCAAAAGGAAAGTGTATTTCAAAATGAAAGGAGTGGTCAACAGTGCTGAATGCTGCTAAGAGTGTGAGTAAAATGAGGACAGATAAGTGCCCATTCGATTTGGCAACATGTAGGTCATTGGTGACAATAACTGTTTTGCTGAAATGGTAGGGGGTGAAGGTCTGACTGAAATGGATTGAGGACTTAATGGGACAGCAGGAAGTGGAGACAACATATGTTGACAACTTTATATATGAGAAGTTGGTAATATAGAGGAACAAATAAATGGGATAGAAGTTGGAGGTAGATTTATCTTGGTCAAGGGAGACTGTTTATTTTTTAAGATTAGCAGTACTGGAGCTTGCTTGAACTCTGATGGAAATGATCCAAAGGAGAGGGAGAGATTGCTATTGCAGAAGAGAAGAAGATAACTGAAGGAACAGATTCCTTGAGGAGAAAAAGAGGGATGGGATTCAGAGCACAATGGAGGAACTCTTGAGCTTTGTGTTTAATGGACTGTAAGGGACACTCTAAGATCCATTCTCATGGATCTAACTTAAAGTGAAACCAATCAGCTCATTTGTGTGATATTCTCCTGCACTATTCAGCAGTTTGGGTGCAGGCTCCAAAAAGACAAATTACAAAGTTCATGTAGGGTTGGAGCTTTGCCAGTAGAGTAAAATGGAGAAGTGGGCAAGGGAGTTGAGTGTGTATTTGCAAAGATGAAACATGGATTCAGAATGGTTAAGTAAACAGACAATCTACTGAATGGGAGAAAATATTTGCAAACTAGGCATCCAACAAAGGTCTAATAACCAGAATCTATTATATAAACCAGTTAAACAATTCAACATGCCCAGAGCAGTGGCTCCCGCCTGTAATCCCAGCACTTTGGGAGGCTGAGGCAGGCATTCGAGAGCCCAGAAGTTTGAGACCAGTCTGAACAACATGGTGAAAACCCGTCTCTACAAGAAATGCAAAAAATTAGCTGGGCGTGGTGGCGCACACCTGTATTCCCAGTTACTCAGAAGGCTGAGGTGAGAGGATCACTTGAGCCTGGGAGGCTGAAGCTGCAGTGAGCCATGATTATGCCGCTGCACTCCAGCCTGGGCAACAGAGTGAGACCCTGTCTCAAAAAACAAAAAAATTCAACAAGCAAAAACCAAGTCACTCCATTTAAAAATGATCAAAGGGCATGAACAGACACTCACTCTCATCACCAACAGTGAGAAACCTGACTCCCGTTATCCACAACACATCATATACACTTCTATGGGGTATTGTTATGTTGCCCCAGCAGGTCTTGAACTCCTGGGCTCAAGCTATCCTCACACCTCTGCCTCCCTAAATGCTGGGATTACAGGCCTGAGCCACTGCACCTGGCTGCAGTCTCTTCTTAGGTGAATTTATCTGCTCTTGTAATTCCAGTGCTCATGCTCATGACATCCACATCTATGTCTTTAGTTCTTATCTCTCTTCTGAGCAACTCATTCAAATATCCATTTGTCTTCTCAACAATTCTACTTAGTTGTTCCATAGACTACTCAAATGCGACATGTCCAAAACTGATCTCATTATCCATCCCCACCCCCATTTCTTTTTAAAATTCTATTTATTTTATTTTTATTTTTTCTTATCCCCATTTCTTCTGAAAGTCTGCTCCTCTGTCTGCATTCCCTATCCCAGTTAGTGGCACCACCTCCAGTACCCAGTCAGAAAACTGACTCTTCACTTCTCACTTATTTTATTTATTTATTTATTTATTTATTTATTTATTATTTATTTATTTTCAGAGCCTCACTCTATTGCCCAGGCTGGAGGGCAGCAGCATGATTTCCGCTCACTGCAACTTCCGCCTCCTGGGTTCAGGCAATTCTTGTGCCTCAGCCTCCCAAGTAGCTGGGATTACAAGCATGTGCCACCATGCCTGGCTAATTCTCATATTTTTAGTAGAGACAGGGTTTTTGCCATGTTGGCCAGGCCTGTCTCGAACTCCTGGCCTCAAGTGATCCACCCACCTCAGCCTCCCAAAGTGCTGGCATTACAGGCGTGAGCCACCGTGCCCGGCTTCCCTCACTTATTATGTCACAAAATTCTATTCAACTTTTAACATTTCTGTTATTTACTTATTTATTTACTTATTTACTTATTTATTTATTTATTTATTTATTTGAGACAGAGTCTCGCTCTGTCGCCCAGGCTGGAGTGCAGTGGTGCGATCTTGGCTCACTGCAAGCTCTGCCTCCCGGGTTCACGCCATTCTCCTGCCTCAGTCTCCTGAGTAGCTGGATCTAGAAGCAGAAATACCATTTGACCCAGAAATCCCATTACTGGGTGTATAGTCAGAGGAATATAAATCATTCTATTTTAAAGATACATGCACATGTATGTTCATTGCAGTGAAAAACAATAGCAAAGGCATGGAATCAACCCAAATTTCCATCAACATCACACTGGATAAAGAAAATGTGGTACATAGACACCTTGGAATACTATGCAGCCATTAAAATGAACAAGATCATATACTTTGCAGGGACGTGGATGGAGTTGGAAGCCATTATCCTCAGCAAACTAATGCAGGAACAGAAAACCAAACACCACATGTTCTCACTTATAAGTGGGAGCGGAACAATGAGAACACATGGTGGTGGGGGGAACAACACACACTGCAGTCTGTCGGGTAGAGGGCTGGGGGAGGGAGAGCATCAGGAAGAATAGCTAATGGATGCTGGGCTTAATTCCTAGGTGATGGGTTGATCTGTGCAGCAAATCACCATGGCACGTTTAACTATGTAACAAACCTGCACATCCTGCACATGTACCCTAGAACTTAAAATAAAAGTTGAAAAAAAAGATTTCAGGAAAGATCTTGTCTAATGCTTTGCTAAAATCCAAAGAAATGAGATTCTATTCCCATTTCCTTGTTTCCTCTATTAGCCTCATCAAAGAAAGAAATTAGGTTAGTCTGACTCATTCTTAGTAAATACTGCCTCCCTTTAGTAATCTGAGTGCCTTAGAATTTTTATTAAATTGGCAAATATCTATTGACCACTTATTATACGTCAAACATTCTTCTAGGCTCTGTTCTAGGGTCATCAGTAAACAAGACAAAATCACTTCTCTTGTGGAGCTTATAATTGAGTTGTAGTATAGCACAATGCTTATGAGCCTGGATTTAAATCCTGAAATCACCACTGGCTAACATATGTGGTTGGGAATAAAATAGTTAATCTCTCAGCCTTTGTTTCTTCACCTATAAAGTGGGGAGATTAAGGATTATTGTCAGGAGATTATTATTAAGATGAAAAGAGTTAATATATATAAAGTGCTTAGAACAATGCCAGGTACATAATAAGAGCTTAATAAATGTTACTTATTATTCTGGTTTGTGTATGGGGAGGAAACAAGTCAATAAACAAGAAAATATCAGTTCGTGATATGTGCAGTGGAGATAATTAAAATTGGAATATTTGAAAGCAACTAAATGTGTAATTACTTTAGATTGGATAATGTAATCTGAGAGAATGATGTTTGAGCTGAATTCTGAACATAAAAGATTATTCATGTGAGGGTCCTGGCAAAGTACACTCCAGATGGAACAGCTATGGCCCTTGAGCCAAATCTGGTTCACAGCCTGTTTTTGAAAATAAAGTTTCATTGTTTATGTATTGTCTATGGCTGCTTTTGCACTCAACAGCAGAGCTAAGTAGTTGGGCCAGAGATCGTATGGCCCACAAAACCTAAAATATTTACCATTGGCTTATTACAGAAAAAGTGTGCTGATCCCTGCTCTATGTAAAGAGAACAGCAAATGCAAAATCCTTAGGCAAGGATGAGCACAGAGGGATCAAGGAAGAGAAAGAAGCCCTGGAATGGGTAAGAGGAAGAGTGGCATGAATCTTGTCTCAAATCAACATTAAGCCCACTGCACTGGTCTTTAGTTTGTAGAATCCACCTTTCCCCTTTTGAAAGCTGGTCATTTGTAGTCTTTGGGGATCTGATACTGATACTTCTCCCAGTTGTATATTTCCCCAGAAATCACTGACAGGGATTCATCAGTCTTATTTACAGGTTCTTAGTGGCCTAGGGGTAATTCATTCAGGCCAGAATATTTGAATTAATTTAGAGCAATACTCATAACTAACTGTAAGCCAATATCCTACTAAAAGGTTATTAATTGAATGCACTATCTCCAACTGTTGCCTTACTATAAACTTGAATTCCCTCCATCTCATCTCATGGACATCTTTGAGTTGGACTTTATTGCCACGAATCTTAAGTTCACTTTGATTAATATCCATAATATAGACACACACACATGCACACATGCACACACACACACACATACATACATACACACACATCTCCATCTTTATATTATATATCTAGGCAGTGTTTCCAAAACTATAGTTTAAGAGACACTACTGACCTGGGAGATATTAATAAGTGAGTAGAACATAAATGTTCCATGGTCAAATATGTTTGGGAAATGCTAAACAAACCTAAAATGCATTTTATTTCTGACAGGACTCCTTGGAGCCTTAATATGCTAATGTGTATTGTGAGTCTCCGAGAGAAAGATTCAGTCTGCAGCATTCCCTAAACATGTTAGATCAAGTCATTTTTTTTTCCCTCAGAACACCAGTTAATATCTTGAGGGACTCTAGTGTTTCTTGAGTAAGTTTGAGAATTGCTGGCATATAGGCAGTTGAGGCCCTGAGTAATGTCCCTGGCCTCCCAGCAAGAACCTACTGTAAATGCACTAGTTCTGCCAAAAGGACATCTCCGAGTGTGATATTTTTATTGCAGATTGCAGATTGGTGTAAGTCTATGTCAGGGTTGTGAAAGTCATCTCTGAACCATACTTTTCCCTCTGTTTACTGCTGTTCATCCAGCAAATATCAGCACCTACTATGAGCCAGGTACTGTTTTAGGTGTTGGAGATATACCAGTGATAGAGACAGACAAGGTTCTTGCTCTCATGATATGTATATTTAGTGTGTGTGTGTGCATGTGCACACGTGCATGGGCACACATACAATAATTTTAGCTAGTGATAAGTGATCTGTAGGAAAGGAATGGTGTGCTATATTAGAGAATAATGCAGAAGGGTTACTTTATATAGGGTGGTTAGGGAAGGCTTCTCTGAGAAGGTGATGTATATAACCTGAGAGAATGCACTAGATAGCCATGAGAAGATTAGAAGGAAGAGCACTCTAGCAGAAGGAAAAGAACATGTGAAGTTCTTGGGGTAGCCAGGATCATGACATGATTCAAGGGATGTTAGAAGGCTGGAGTGTTTGGATTGTAGTGAGCAAGGGTGAGAGTGGAATAGGATGAGTTCAGAGAGGGAGGCAATGACCAGCTAATGCCTGGTTTTATAGACCACATTAAATAATTTGAATTTTACTCTAACTGCAGTGAGAAGAGACTGAAGGGTTTCAAACAGGGCATGAGGATAAAATGATCAGATTTCCATTTGAAAAGATTACTTTGGCTGCATTACTGAATGGAAGTGGAAGTGGAGAGACCAAAATAAGACTTGATGATGGATTGGATGTTGGACACTGGGGAGAGCAAGGTGTCAAGGACAACTTCCCAATATCTGGCTTACACAGTTGGATGGTGCCACTTACTGAAATGGGGAGGAATAGAAACCAAGAGCTCTGTTTTGGTTGCATTAAGTTAGTACTGTCTGTGTGATAGTCAGGTGGAGATGTAAAATAGGTAGATATGCAAGTCTGGACCCAGATGGAGAAATCTGAGCTAAAAAGGTAAAATTGGGATGCATAAGCTTATGGATTATACTTAAAACCATGGGACTAGAGAAGGTCACCTAGGAAGTGAGTGTAGATGGAGAAGAGAGTCAAGGACTAAGCCCTGAGGCACATTAACCTTCACGGGTACAATAGAAGAGCAGGAGGAGGAATCAACAGAACCAGAGGAATAGGCAGTGAGATGAGAGGAAAATCAGCAAGATGTAGAATCATGAAAGCCAGATTGTAAGTGACCGGGTGCTGCTGGTTAGGAAGGCATGGCCAGCAGTAAGGTTTAGGTTGAAGACACATTAAAACTCCAGAAAAATGATGTTTACCAATGTAATATAGTTATCCAACATACATGTTTATTGTAACAAACATAATTCAGGTACATTCAAAATAGATAAAGGCAATAGCAAAATATAGATCAAAGAAGACTAAAAAATAGCAGGGTGATATGGTTTGAATCTGTGGCCCCACCAAATCTCATGTTGAAATGTAATCTGCAGTGTTGGAGGTGGAGCCTGTTGGGAGGTGATTGGATAATGAGGGTGGATCGTTCATGAATAGTTTAGCACCATCTCCTCCATTGTACTGTCCTCACAATAGTGAGCTCTCATGAAATCTGGTCCTTTAAAAGTGTATGGCACTTCCCTGTTTGCTCTCTCTTCCTTCTGCTCCCACCATATGACATGTCTTGTTTCTCCAGTCTTAGGTATTTCTTTATAGCAATGCAACAATGGCCTAATACAGAAAGTTGGTAACAAAGAGTGGGGCATTTCAACAAAGATACCTGAAAATATGGAAGAGACTTTGGAACTGGGTAACAGGAAGAGGTTGGAAGACTGTGGAGGGCTCAGTAGAAGACAGGAAGATGAGGGAAAATTTGGAACTTCCTAGAGACTTGTTGAACGGTTGTGACCCGAATGCTGATAGTGATATGGACAGAAGTGGCCAGGCTGGTGAGGTCTCAGATGGAGATGAGGAACTTATTGGGAACTAGAGCAAAGATCACTTTTGTTATGCCTCAGTAAAGCAATTGGCTGTATTGTGCTCCTGCCTTAGGGATCTGTGGAACTTTGAACTTGAAAGAGATGATTTAGGGTAACTGGCAGAAGAAATTTCTAAGGAGCAAAGTGTTCAAGATGTGGCCCTGCCGCTTCTAACAACCAGCAAATAAATGACCTGGAACTGGAACTTATATTTAAAAGGGAAGCAGAGCATAAAAGTTTGGAAAATTTGCAGCCTGGCCATGTGGTAGAAAAGAAAAACCCATTTCCAAGAGAAGAATTCAAGCAAGCTGCAGAAATTTGCATAAGTAAAAGGAAGGCAACTGCCCATAGCCAAGATAACGGGAAGAAGGCCTTGAAATTATTTCAGAGAACTTAACAGCAGTCACTCCCATCACAGGCCCAGAGGCCTAGGAGGACTAAATGGTTTCCTGGGCCAGCGCCCCCGCTGCCCTGCACAGCCTTGGGACCCTGCTCCCTGCATCTTAGCTGCTCCATCTCCACCTGTGGCTCAGAAGGGCCCAAGTACAGCTCAGGTCACTCCTTCAGAGGGTGCAAGCTGTAAGCCCTGGTGGCTTCCACATGATGTTAAGCTTGTGGTGCACAGAATGCAAGAGTTGAGGCTTGGGCACCTCTACCTAGATTTCAGAGGCTGTATGAAAAAGCCTAGATGTCCAGGCAGAAGCATGATACAGAGGCAGAGCCCTCATGGAAAACTTCTCCTAGGGCAGTGTAGAGTGGAAATGTGGGGTTGAATCTCCAACACAGATTCCCCACTGGGGTACTCCCTAAGGGAGCTGTGAGAACAGGGCCACCATCCCCCAGCCCCCAGAATCATAGATTCACTGACAGCTTGCACCCTGTTCCTGGAAAAGCCACAGGCACTCAATGCGAAACCTTGAGAGAAGTCACGGGGACTGAACCCTGCAAAGCCAAAGGGGTGGGGCTGCCCAAGACCTTGGAAGCCCACCCCTTGCATCGGTGTGCACTGGATGTAAGATGTAGAGTCCAGGGTGATTATTTTGGAGCTTCAAGATTTAATGAGAACACTGCTGGGTTTCAGACTTGCATGGAGCCTGTAACCCCTTTCTTTTGACGAATTTTTCCCTTTTGGAATGGGAGCATTTACCAAATGCTTGTAACCCCATTGAATCTTGGAAGTAACTAACTAGTTTTTGATTTTACAAGCTCATAGGTGAAAGGGATTAGTCTTATCCCAGATGAGACTTTGGACTTTGGACTTTTGAGTAAATGCTGGAATGAGTTAAGACTTTGGGGGGCTGTTGGGAAGGCATAATTGATTGCATTTTGTAATGTGAGAAGGACATGAGATTTAGGTGGGGCCAGGGGCAGAATGATACAGTTCGAATCTGTGCCCCACTCAAATCTTGTGTCAAATTGTAATCCCCAATGTTGGCAGTGGGGCCTGGTAAAAGGTGATTGGATTATGGGAGTGGATCCTTCATGAATACTTTATCACCATCCCTTGCATTGTACTGCCCTCACGATAATAAGTTCTCATGAGACCTGGTGCTTTAAAAGTGTGCAGCACCTCCCTCTTCACTCTGTCTTCCTCCTGCTTCCAACCACGTGAGATGCCTCTCTTCCCTTTTGCCTTTTGCCATGATTGTAAGTTTTCTGAGGCCAAGCAGATGCCAGCATCATGCTTCCTGTACAGCCTGTGGAACTGTAGCCAATTAAACCTCATTTCTTTATAAATTACCCAGTCTTGGGTATTTCTTTGTAGCAATGCCAAAATAGCCTAATACACAGGGGCATGCCATTTCTTCATAATGGGGACATATTTATTTTAAACCACTCTCTCTTAAGCAGCCTGTAGGGCTTGTTCACAACTAGTTTTAGAACAATGTCCTATTGATGAATCCATGGCAAAAGTGCTTTTCTTCTCACCATCCTGTTAAAAGCCCCTGGTTAGAAAAGCCTTTGGTCAACCTTTGGATTTCAGACAACTAGCTTCTTCTTTTGCGAGCAGTATGAAGGTCCCCTTTTGCAGAATCTGTTACACAAGAAAACCATCCTTCTGTGGTTTTCCTTCTGGAACAGACTGGGTTCTGTGCTGCTCTCTGTAGAAAGTATCTGGAGCCATTCCTCCAACACCCTCCTAACATTCTTAGCAGGAAAAAGCAGCCCATGAACTGTTCCTTTCATACTATAGGTCTGTGGTCCAGTTAGCCTGCTTCAGATTAATTCAGTTAAAACACCTCAAGCTGAATCTGTCAAATGTCTTTTTTTTTTCCATGGGCCAGATTTATTTTGTTAATAGGATCAACATATGTTATATACAAAGGTAACCATTAAATAATTATAAACAAATAATTTCATGACATATTCCCAGCCAATTTTGCATCTCCTGCCAGATACAAAACATTTACTTTTCATAAATTTACAGTGAGCAATTTGCATAAAACCAGTGAAAGTGGGGATATTTTCAAAGCAGCTGCTTATGTGATGTGATTAGCAAAATCTCCCCTCCCCACCCCATCATCTCCACCCACATATGCTATTAGTCATTCCCTTGAATTAATACATTGAAGGCCTGTGTTAAAATTAAAATATTATCTACTAATAGGGAGACAAATGAAGCTATTAAGAGTTAGCTAAAATTGGTTGATTGAATTCCTTAATCATTTAGTGAGGTCTTTTGTGAAAAGAAGCCAGAAGCAGTTAAGTTTTGACAAGGGAAAGGAAATGCCCAGAACATGGGCTGATGCTTGGAGAGGGAAGATGGGGTTCAGGAGCTCAGTACAGAGCTCTGGTAAGCCAGAGACTAGTTTGAAAGCATTGGCAGCTCAGGTGAAAGGGAGGCTGCTAACAAGTGAAAGCTAAGATGATTTCTAATGGACGGTAAAGGTCATTAAAAGCAAATCTCCTTTACTGCCTGTTTTGCTAAGAGCTAGCTTGCTTTGTTCAGGTATGTCCATAATGAAAGAGATCACTTCTTCATATTTTTAGAAAACTCTCCAGCTCTCTGTGGGGATCACACAAAGTGAGATTGAAGAATTTTTAGAGATCAGTTGACTTCTGACTCAACTTTGGGTTCAACTTCTTTTTGGAGACATACCTTAAAATTTTTTTTCAAACTACAAAAGAAAATGTATTGCAGAATATTCAAACAGTTATAAAATAAGTAGAATCAAAATGGAAACATCCTTTCAAACACCCACCCCAATTCTAGGCCCACACTGTTTACAGGATGCTCCTTACAGGTTCTTTCCTTTTCCTTTTTTGAGGCAGAATCTCACTCTCTTGCCCAGGCTGGAGTGCAATGGTGCAATGGTGTGATCTCAGCTCACTGCAACCTCCGTCTCCCAGGTTCAAATGTTTCTCGTGCCTCAGCCTCCCAAATAGCTGGGATTACAGGCGCCCACCACCATGCCCTCCTAGTTTTTGTATTTTTAGTAGAGACAAAGTTTTGCCGTGTTGGCCAGGCTGGTCTGGAACTTCTGGTTAGAAAAGCCTTTGGTCAACCTCTGGATTTCAGACAACTAGCTTCTTCTTTTGAGAGCAGTATGAAGGTCCCCTTCTGCAGAATCTCTTACACAACAAAACTATCCTTCTGTGGTTTTCCTTCTGGAACAGACTGGGCTCTGGGCTGCTCTCAGCCTCCCAATGTGCTAGGATTACAGGAGTCAGCCACCGTGCCCGGCCCTTACGGGTGCTTTCCTATGCATTTGCCAGCATATAGATATGTCTGTTTTCTTTTTTTTAATGTTTTTGTTTTTTGTAAAAATAAAAAGCCCCACATTCTCACTATGTTGCCCAGGCTGGTCTTGAACTTCTGTGCTCAAGTGATCCTCTCATCTTGGCTTCTCAACATGCTAGGATTACAGGCATGGGCCGCTGTGTCAGGACTATATGTGTTTTCTTACACAATAGAATAATCTGTACTTGTTCTGTAGACCACCTACTTTTATTTTTTTATTTGTTTTACGGTGATAAATATACATAAAATAAGGTTTACCTTTTTTTTTTTTTTTTTTGTGAGACAGAGTCTCACTCTGTCACCAGGCTGGAATGCAGCGGCGCGATCTTGGCTCACTGCAACATCCACCTCCCTGGTTCAAGCAATTCTCCTGCCTCAGCTTCCCTAGTAGCTGGGATTTCAGGCACACACCACCACGCCCAGCTAATTTTTGTATTTTTAGTAGAGACGGGGTTTTACCATGTTGGCCAGAATGGTCTCGATCTCCTGACCTCGTGATCCGCCTGCCTCGGACTCCCAAAGTGCTGGGATTACAGACGTGAGCCATTGCACCCACCAAGATTTACCATTTTAACCATTTTTGAGTGTAAAATTCAGTGGCATTAAGTACATTCACAGTGTTGCATAACACTATTTTCAGAATTTTTTCATCATCCCAAACAGAAATTCTGTATTCTTTAAATAATAATTCCTCATTTCCTCTCCCTTCAGTTCCTGGTAACCTCCACTTTACTTTCTGTCTCTAGGCTCCTTGCTCGTAATTGTTTTTGAGAAGGTAATACATGAACATTATAAAAAACTTAAACAATACAAAAGAGCATATGCAATGTTAAATACTTCCTCCTATGCTTGACCCCCAGGCAACCAGTGTAACCAGTTTCTTAGGTATCTTTCAGAAGAGTCTATGCTCATACAAGCATTCATAGACATATACCTGCCTGCTTCTGTATGCAAATAGTAGGAAGTCATACACAGTTCTGCACTTTGCTTTTTTCATTTCATAATATCTGAGATTGTTTTATATATATATATGTATTATCATACAAATGCATATATATAATTATTTTAATGACTACATATCTTATTTATCCCCTCTTCTATCAGGCTGGGTTCAGCAGACTTCTGACTCATTAACTTTTAAAAAAATAATTTTTTGTGCCAAAAACCACATAACATAAACTTCATCCTTCCAACAATTTTCAAGTGTACAGTACAATATTGTCAACCACATGCACATTGTTGTGCAACAGATCCCCAGAACATCCCCCTCATCCTGCATGACTGAAATTCCACACCCACTGAACAACTCTTTCCTTTTCCCTCCTCGCAGTCCCTGACAACCAGCATTCTACTTTCTGTTTCTGTGAGTTGACTATTTTAGACAGTCATATAAGTAGAATCATGGAATATTTGTCTTTTTGTGACTGGCTTATTTCACTTAGCATAATGTCCTCAAGGTTCATCAACTTTGTAACATGTGACAGGATTTCCTTCTTTTTTTGAAACTGAATAATATGCCCTTGTGTATATATACCATATTTTCTTTATCTATTCATCTCTTGACGGACATTAAATTTGCTTATGCCTCTTGGATGCTGCTGTAAGCATGGGTTTGCCAGTATCTTTTTGAGATCCTGTTTTCTATTTGCTTGGATATATATCTAGAAGTGAGATTGTTTAATCATATAGTAGTTCTATTTTTAATTTTTTGAGGAACCTCCATACTATTTTCCATAGCAGCTACACCAGTTTACATTCCCTTGCATAGTGACTGTACCATTTTACAATGGTGTGCAAGGGTTCCAATTTCTCCACAACCTTGTTAACACTTATTATTTTCTGTTCTAATTTTATTTTTTGTAGAGACATGTTCTCTTCATGTTAGCCAGGCTGATCTCTAACTCCTGGTCTCAAGTGACTCTCTTGCCTCAGCATCCCCTCCTGAGTAGCTGGGATTACAAGTGTAAACCACACTTTGCCGTATTTTTCTGTTTTTTTTTTTTTTTTTTGTGTGTGTGTGTGTGTGACCATCCTAATGGATGTGAAGTGATATTTCATTGGGGTTTGATTTGCATTTCCCTAACAATTAGTGATGTGGATCATCTTTGCATATGCCTGTTGGCCACTTGTATATCTTCATTGGAGAAATGTCTATTCCAGTCTTTTGTCCAGTTTTAGGAGTTTTTTTTTTTTAATTGAGCTATAGAAGTTCTTTATACATTCTGGATATTAGCACATTATCCGATATATGGTTTGAAAATATTTTCTATCATTTTGTAGGTTGCTTTTCAACTCTGTTGATTGTGTCCTTTCCTGTGCAGATGTTTGAAAGTTTTATGGTCCCATTTACCTATTTTTGCTTTTGTTGCCTGTGCTTTAAGTGTGACTTACTTTTACTTCTCTTAGGGGCCAGACTTTCATCAGGAGAGCCTGGTTGTGATTTTTGCCTTGGTTTCCACCTCAGTGCTCTCTAGCACATTGTTTAACAGGAGTGTTGACTGATTACTGTTGGTTCTCTGAAGGGATATACCAAGAGATACCTCAATTTTTCTGGACTTGTTCCTACGCACAATGGTGGGAGGCGTGTGTGTGTGTGTGCTGGGGTGAGTCCTCCCATTTTCTCATTTCTTTCCCCTTCTCCCTTTTTGCCCCAGGTTAGAAACAGAGTCTCTTATGGGGCTTCCTGCTCTTTCCCTCTCCCATCCACCTTTTCAGTGGGGTGGTGGTCTCTGAGCCAATGACAGGTCAGCAAACAGACTGACTCCAGACCAATGGGAGGATCCTGGATTCCAAATGGACCAATTAGCTTATTAGGGACCTGGAATACCTGGATAGCTTGCATCTGCCTCATTGTCCATGTGGTAACGACCCTCTTGTTTTACTGGTCAACAATTTGAAGGTACAAGAAAAATCCTACTTTTTTTTTCTTTTGATGGCTTTAATCCACCTCCACAACTTCTGCCCGAGGCCAATAAAACACAGCCATTCTCTCTTTGTAAAAAGAAAGAGAGGTTGGGTTTCCTTCAATTGTCTGCCCTTTTCTATCTCCTCCACTATTTTTGTTTTACTCTGTAGTTAACTTTGCATAGAGCAGCTACATAGGGAGGATCTGTGCGGTGGACCCGGCGCTCTCTTCTTATTACCGGTTGCAAAGGCCTCTTCGTTGTTCTAACCTGGGAGTTTGTGGGGCTGGGGGACAGGGGGAGTGGGGAGTGGGAGAAGAGTTTAGCCATAGTCTTCCTTCTGCATTTCACACACATTTTGCTCTCTGTCGCTCTGTCACACACACACACACACGCACATACACACCATACACACACACACGCACACCCGCCCGGGTCCCTCTCGGTGTGTCTTCCTTCAAGATGACAGGGCGCTGGAGAAAAGGCTGCTGGAATCAGCTGGTAGGTACAGTAGTAACCCGAGCCCCACCCACCGGCTGCCTTTGCTTGCTCAGGTTTCTCCGGTCACTCCTGCCAGGGGAGAAGACATGTAAACGTGCCTCCAGAGGAAGGGCTGGGGGAGCTGGGAGTGGCGGGGGCGGCGGAAGGTGAGCCTGGGAAGGTGGCCAAGCGCCCCTTCTTCTTGGGCCCTTCCCAGTGCTCCCTTGGGGTGTCAGCCCCAGCCCCGTTTGCCCCCACTCCGCCTCCCTTTTGGAAGGGATTGCCTTTTTTTTTTCCTCTGCGGCGGCGGAAATGACAGTGTGGTGCTGCCGTGGTGTCATGGTGCTGCCCCTGGACTGAGGGGCGAAAACTCTTAAGTTTAGCTCGGGAGGCCCAGCTGCGGTAGCATCGCGGCCGCCGTGCTATCCCCTGCGGGGCGCGCAGGCTGGCGGATCCCGGCTGCTGCGCGGCGTCGGCGACGGTAGCGGCAGCGGCGGCGAAGGCGGGCGGCGGCCTAGAGTGGTGGCGGCGGCGGCGGCGGCGACCGGGGCCCGGGAGCTCGCGCCGGAGCCCGAGCCAACCCGCTGCGGAGGCAGACGAGAGCCCAGCGCCCTCGAGCGAGCGGAGGAGATGGCTGGCACCTGGGAACGCTATGGGTAAAACGCGCCCCCTCGCCGCGGCCCTGGAGGTAGAGCGTCGTAGCCCTCGCAGGGCTAGTCCCCGGCTCCGGCCGCTTTTCAGGTGCCGCCGGGGCCCGGCGTTGGCCGAGGGCTCTCCGGCTCGGCGAGGCAGGGTGATGGGGCCCGCGAGGCTCGAGACGGCGACCGGGGCCCCAGCTCAGCTCCGGCTCTCAGTCATGCTGTTGGGGCCCGGGTTCCTGCCACTGCCCTCCTGGGACGGAGTTTGCACTCCGGGGTGCGGGGCGGGGGCGGCAGAGGCCTCTGCGCAGCCGGGCCGGGCCGGGCCGGGCCGGGCGCGGGCAGTCAAGCGAATCCCCCGGCGCCTGGGCGCGAGTCTGGGAAAGGGCACGGCCGCCTTCCCACGGTCCCGCAGCCGGCAGCCTCCTCGGCCCAGGCGTCGCCCCTTGGCCGGCCGTCTACCGGGCGGTGCTGTCGCAGCAGCCGGCGTGGCTGCGGACGCCCTGCCGGCGGGGAGGCCCGGTGAAACTTAATCCCTTTTCTGCCAGGGGAGCGATCCTCGAGTCTCCGTCTGGATGGTTCCTTATTTCTGGCCTAGCTGTGAAATCAGCTCTGTGGGGGAGAGGGAAAACTTACATATGTCCACAGGACAGACTGCGACGCAACCAGGGAGAGTGGGGATTTTCCATTCCTGCCTTGTAAGAATTAAGTAAATAACGGCGGATTAGATTTACAGAAACATTACTGGTGATGATAAGGTTTAGGTTACTTAGCACTTCGTGTGTTGCACATTATTTTTCAGAGGTGTTTCTTCTCAGAGCAGGAAATTGAAATCCTGGAGTCGTTGTACTCTTTACTTGCTCTCTTCCACGGTCTCCTACCCGTTTTCATGATCACTCACCTTCCTATGTCACAACACTTACTTGCCTACCCAAATCCCCCAGCAGAGCCCCTTGGACCCCAGCCTTTCCCCATCAACGTGCGCACTCCCAGCCTCCCAGCCATGCAGCATCTTACTTCTCAACCACTTTGCCTTTTTGAGGATTTCTGAGTGTGGGGTGGATAGATGGTGATGGTTGTGTGTCTCTGAGGATGAGCCCTTATAAAGGAATATATTGGAAACTAAATAGAGAAGTACCGTGTGTGGGTTGATCCCTCTGATTCTCAAGTTGGGCCAGAAGGGCTGCCTTTAACCCCATTCTGCTCCATCCCAGTACTCTAATCAGTTCTCTGTCAATATTCCAATAGAAGGGAGTTGCTGAATAGGGAGTTCTCCTCCCCTACTTTTCTTCTGTTTGGGGAGTGGTTTCATTCTACCCCAGATGGTTAGCTTCCCTCTGCCCACCTCCGACCCTCACACCCCCGTCTGTCTCCTCTCATGACTGTACTGAGGGAGAAACTGTCTTTGCCATTTTTATATATTCCTGCCCAATCAATGAACTTAACATGGATATGTAATGTGAATTAGATTTCTCCTGATTGCTCCTCACAACTTGATTTATGTGTTTGATATAGTTTGGATATTTATCCCTGCCCAAATCTTGTGTACAAATGTAGTCCCCAGTGTTGGAGGTGGGGCCTGATGGGAGGTGACTGCATCATGGGGGCAGATATCTCATGAATGGTTTAGCACCATCACCTTGGTTGACTGTGAGTCCTTGTGATAGTGAGTAATCTCTCCTGAGGTCTGGTCGTTTAAAAGTGTGTGGCACTTCCTCCCAACTCTCTTTCTCCCTTGCTTCTGCTGACACCATGTGAGAATCTCCTGCTGCCCATTCGCCTCCCTCCATGATTGTAAGCTTCCTGAGTCCTCCCTAGAAGCAGATGCTGGCATCACACTTCCTGTACAGCCTGCAAAACCATGACCCAATTAAACCTCTTTTCTTTTCTTTTTTTCTTTTTTTTTTTTTTTTTTTTTTTTGAGACAGGGTCTCGCTTTGTTACCCAGGCTGGAGTGCAGTGTCACGTTCACAGCTCACTGCAGCCTCCACCTCTCGGGCTTAAGCGATCCTTCTACCTCAGCATCTCAAGTAGTTGGGAACACAGGTGCATGCCACCACACCCAGCTAATTTTTGTATTTTTTGTAGAGATGGGGTTTTGCCATGTTGCCCAGGTTGGTCTCGGACTCCTGAGGTCAAGCTATCTGAGGGCCTCGCCAAGTGCTGGGATTACAGGCGAGAGCCACAATGCCCAGCCTACCTCTTTTATTTATAAATTACCCAATTTCAGGTATTTCTTTAAGGCAATGCAAGAATAGCTAAGGTAGTGGTTAAAACACAGGTCCAGGAGTCAAGAAGATCAGAGTTCATCCCAAATCTGATGATACATTGGCTTATGGCTTTAGGACATTCCTATGACTTTTCTTTCATGGTTGGTGCACTTGTGTAAAAGCTATAATATTGTGTACTGGGTATTGTTAGTCTTGACTTGGTCCTTTGAAGATGAAAGGGTTCTGTAAACCCTCAGCATTATGCTTTTTTTTTCCTTTGCGACGAAGTCTCGCTCTGTCACCCAGGCTGGAGTGCAGTGGTGTGATCATGGCTTGCTGCAGTCTTGACCTCTCTGGCTCAAGTAGTCCTCCCATCTCAGCTTCCTTAGTAGCTGGGACTATAGGCACACACCATCACACTTGGCTAATTTTTGAATTTTTTGTAGAGACAGGATTCACCATGTTTCCCAGTCTGGTCTCAAACTCCTGAGCTTAAGGGATCCACCTGCCAAGTCCGAGTGTTGGGATTACAGGTGTGAGCCACCACACCCAGCCAACATTATACTTTTCAAAGAAAGCACTTCCTTTACCTTTTACTGAGTTAGTGGATTGACTGGGTGTAGTAGGAATCTTAGCTTACTGAAAACCTTTAGCCTCCCACCCCCAGAGCCAAATCTTATCATTGTACTTAGATCCTAAATCTGTTTTTTCTCCAGTGCATGTTCAACTGAACGAAAACATACATACAACTAGGCATACAGAGTAATAATGATCATTTAAGTTGAGGCTTGAATCATTTCTAATGCACTCTAACCTAACAATCTGAGTCAAACTAATCTGAAGACATAACCTCACCCATTTTTTAGCCTATATGGGGGCAGTTTGTTAGTTTCTAATGAAAAGTGGCATAAATAATTTGGGGCATGGCTATATAAGCCTGATTAGCACCTAGTAGCAGAGTCAACAATATTAAGCACCTATAATGTGCAGAGGACCTCTGCTGATTGGACTGAGGCCCCAGATTTAGCCCAGTATTTTGGCCTCCTGCTTGTTCCAGGCCAAACTCCATACTTGCAACTCCAGGATTAGGTCAGAGAGGGGTTGTGCAGGACGTGGGTAGAGGCTAGGGACATGAAAGGGTGGTTGTGTCCCTCTTATTTGTTTTCATGACTACTAGAATTCTCATCTGGCATGTTGTACCTTGCAAGGCCACCTCTGGGAAGTACTCCTGTAAATCAGAGTGACTTGATTGCTTTATGAACATATCATCTGAATGGTGCAAATTGATTTAGATAAAATTGATTTAGTTAATCCCTTCCCTAAGAGCAGAGCAACTTGATTCAACTCGCAGATCCTAAAGTAGTGCCAGTGGAGTCTCACAATTGCATCCAAATATTGCTCTGAGTAGTGAGCCTGTCCATTCCTTCATCCCTCCTCCCATAAAATCTGCTGACACCACAATAATTGACAAGGGAACTACACAAGGAGTATGTCTGTCTTCATCATTCAGCAAACCTCATTGGCTTGGTAAAGAGGAGAGAATGTTGTCTTCTCATTCTATCCCATAGAACTCAAGCTCTGTCTATTCAAACAGGGACATAGAGCCCTTAAAAGGGTGAAGATAGGGCTGTGGGCACAGAATATGTCTCAAATGGCTGCTCTTGGAAGTACCTGCTTGGTCTTGTGTGTGTCTGCCATTCAATCTTTATGTATCTTGGTAATATCCTTGCTGTTGGGCCATGGGGCTCGGCTGCTAGTAGAGGCCAGCGGGTGCTCCATTTCCATTTAGCATTAAGTTTTTGTCCTTTCTTTGGCAGAAAAGCAAGAATGAAGCTCTGTGTTCATGAAGCGCTCCTTACTCATTAAGCTGGGTGTCTTGACTTAGAACATTGCATCATCAAAATATGAGATGTAACATGTTGATACTGGATATACAACAGTTTTGGATAATTCAAAATTGTTTACATTTTGATGAATGAAATTTTGATACCAAGAAGGTGTTGCACTAACATCTGTACTTCAGGTCTCTCAAAAAATATTGTGTTCATCACTAAGCAGTGTACAGAACAGACTAGAAAAGTGTTTCTCAACCAGTGTGTTGGGTCATGCTAGCAAGTGAGAAGACCAGATGAGTGGTGTTGAGACAAGAAATTCCAGCTGTAATTATCTTCTTGTGCAGATAGCTAATCTCCTTTTTATTTACCTTCTCATCCACGGATCAATATATTAAATATGTTCCTTTCTCCACTTTCATGTATTAAAACTCTGCTAAGAGTTTTCTGTGGGCTTAAGTAGTCTGTGGCTGTTTTTATTTGTTTCTCTCTTTCTGTCTTCCCCTTCTTTATGACCATAGGCAGATATAATCGTTTTGATGATGAATCTCCCAGATGCTGAGTTTTCTTTTAGAAATTCTATAAATTACTAAGACTACTAGATGGTATAAGATGCTTAAAGTGTGGGTGGTGGAGGGATTTTGAGTAATGTGCCAGCATCCCATTATTTCCTTTTCTTTGTGGGATTCACCTGAATACACTCTAGGATGCTGGTTCAGCCTAAGTGGGTTGGCAAAGTATCGTTTGTAAGCGTTATCCTACTTGGGTTCTGGCCTCCCTGCAGAGCTCTGGCTGCCTGACCTTGGGCTTTGTCTCAGCTTCCTTCCCATAGGTCAGACTCTGCTGGTTGATGAACAGCATCCCCAGTCTCCGGATCATCGTCTTACAGAGACCAAACAATCTGATAATAAACCCATCATACAATCTGAAATCGTCCTGAAACATGAAATCCCAGTATTTGCAACTTGCCTGGATAGGAGCATAATGTATGGGCATGGCAGACAATGCTAATTCATGACAGTGAAGTGTCTTAATATATACAGCACAGAGATAGAAAAATGGTTTACGGTCCAGATCCTTGATCACTTTGTCTATAGCCCTTTGTTCAGTGTTGCTAGGATCCATGTGGTTCCCAGGGAAGTAGAAGCTTGATTTCAAATAGGCCTCTGTTCTCTGTCCCTTGTTTCTGACCTGAACTTGGGGTCCTCTCAGCCTAACATTCAATAACGTGCCCTACATACATATATTGCCAATTTTATTGTGTAGATGACTGCCTGTCCAGGTGAACCACTGAACATTTAAAAACTTACAAATATTTTGTTGGGTAACAGAGGTTAGGAAAAGCAATCCTAGAGGAGATGGAAAGCTGTACCAGTAGTCATAGGTAAATTAAGCTTGTTCTCCATTTGTTCCTCAACCCTGCAACTGCCAGTGTAATCTGCATTAAGATACAGGTGTTATGAATTGTATTTAGGATTCCTGTCAATTATCATGTGTTACCTTGGCAAATCCGTTTGTTGGTTACTTGGATTAACCTTTTGGGTTTGTAGCAGATTTAGGACTTCTAGTTCTGCTATTTTGATACTCATTTTAATGTTTATATGATGACTATATTGTATAAAATAATCAATGTTTGGATTTAAAAACTAATTATTGAAAAGAACATACATTAATTCCGTGTACTGTAAAGTATTAAGTAGGCTTTAATAACCTATTAGACAGGAGCTGGCTCTGGTGCTCTCTGCCAGTCGGTAATCAGCCTCCAGTTCTGAGTCCTCCCTGTGCAGGATGAAAGTTTAAGAGAAAAGAAGAGAGACAGCCCTTCACTTGGAGAGGGGTGGGGATCCCAGTCTAAAAGGGAAGACATGAGCATAACAAATACCATGATCAGTCCCATGATCTTCCAGAAGTCTTGTGGAGGAGTGTGATTGTCTGCCATTATGTCAACCATGTGTTTGGGATGAATTTCCAAACATTTTTGGCTTTTCTTAATAACTTGCTTTGTTTCTATAATCTATGAATGTATGATGAGAATACCTGTATTTGTAAAGTAAACTAATACTTTTATTTTATTCTCATCTGATCCTCACAAATGGGAGGAGGGCAGGTATTTTTCATTTGATAGATGAAAAAGCTGTGGCCCAAAGAGTTTAAATGTACCTAGGATTGGTCAGCTAATTTGGTTTAGATCCAGGACTACAACCAGGCTGTATTATGAGGGTCAAATGAGATAACGGCTTTGAAATAATTTGAAAAGTATAAAATGATATACAAATGTAAGGTGGCTTTTATTGATTATTATTACTGACCACCTAGCCTCTTCTGTCTAGGTTTCTATTTTCAGTTCTTATCCTACAGCGTGTGAATTCAATGCATTGGCTGCCTTTTGTGTTCCAAAATGATCTGCTTTGAGCTTCAAGGGGTTCTTTTCTAATCATGGTGTTCTGGAATTTGGATTTTGGTTTCTTTTACAGTCCCCAAATATATTCTCATTAGTTTATATTCCCGTGGAACTCTCCTCCCCTTTAGTTGTCCTCTGGAACATCCATTATATCTTTTTTGAGATACAACAGACAAAAACCACTGTACTTTGAGCACCTTAGTAATGCATTTTGTTTATGTCCTGCTCTGGTGGCTATGATGTCTATCACTTGTTAGCCTTCCTAGTCACACTAATAAATAAAAGTTGTGTTTTTAGGAGCTAGTTTACAATAATCCAAGGTGTCTTTTTATGTGGTAACAGATAGAAAGAGCTCTATAATAATAGGATGTCAGAGCTGGAAAGCATCTTAAAGAGATCATCTGGTGATTCTAGTTTAGCTTGAACATTTTACAGTTGAGGAAACATCAGACTAGGCCAGGACTCATTTGCTCCTTACCCCAAGGCAGGGAGACAGTTTCTAATACTTTAAGGAAGAACTCATGGGACATTAATTTTAATATCCTGAAGAATGTTTATTTTATATTATTATTTTTTTAAACTTACAGCTCAGCTCATTTCTCAATCTACAGCCCAGAGATCAGGCTTGGTTTCACACTGATGGATTTTCTGTGAAGGGAATACTATAACTCCTCAGGAAGGTAGTGAGAGCTCAGATCCATGCTTTGCAGACCCGGAAGAAAAAAAACTAGATGGAATAATAATTGTTAATTAAGTGGGCATTTAATTATGCTCAAGTAACCTTTGAAATAATAGAATTATGCAAAGTACAGATCACAACTTCTCTCTTGATCAGAGTTAGCTAAAGGCTAGATTTGGAGGAAATGCTGAAATCAGTCTTTTATTTCATAAGTGTAGGATGTATTATTTTTTATCTTTTTAAAAAATTTTAATTTTTTAAATTTATTTTTTATTTTTATTTATTCTGAGACAAAGTCTCATGCTGTCACCCAGGATGGAATACAGTGGCACAATTACGGCTTACTGCAGCTTCGACCTACTGGGCTCAAGCGATTTTCCCACCTCAGCCTCTCAAGTAGCTGGGACCACAGGTGCATGCCACCACGCCCTGCTAATTTTTGTATATTTTGTAGATATGGGGTCTTGCCATGTTGCCCAGGATGGTCTCGAATTCCTAGGCTCAAGCAATCTGCTTGCCTCTGCCTCCCAAAGTGCTGGGACTACAGGTGTGAGTCACCACGCCAGACCCATTATTTTTTATCTTAGTCACCTTCATCAAAACTCCTTTTGTATTTCTACCCAGTTACACAGCCTGATGGTACCTTCTTCTAGTTTATGCTCATCGACTTCTTTTTTCAGAGGTCTCACCCTGTAGTAAGGTGCAAGGTAAAGAAAAGCCATACAGAAACAAACATACATATCTGACTATATATGGCAGGAACTAAATGGTTTGGAAGGGAACTAATCAGAGTGTGTGGATGTGGACATTTGTTTCTTAATATGGCAATTGGTTCTGCCCTCTCAGGTATTTCATCAATGCGTTTTTATGACAAATTGTAAAAACTTTCAAGATTACCTGTCATTGAGTTGCACCCTATCAGGTTCACATCCTGTCTTCATCCTTAGCATACTCTCTAACTCTGTATAGATTAGTGATTCACAAACTTTCTGAAATTGCAACAGTTTGCCATTGTTTAATTTTTGTCATGCCACTTCCTCCTGCTAAAAGTATTTCATGATAATAGGAGTCAAATATTTTTCAGGAGTCACTTATATACTTTTTAAAGTGAATAAGAATTGGGAGCTGAGAATTTTGTGACACTCATTGATCACTAGAGATATCCCAGGGTATTGCAAAACCTAGACAGGGAATCATTGACCTAGAAAAACAATTGAAAGGAACAAGCAATCCAATAGAGTTTATAAATGCTACATAATCACACAGTTGTTAGTATAGTATAGTGATTTACTGTTTACACCCTGGAGTCAGACAGGCCTGGGATTGAATCTCTTCTTTAAAAATTGAGATGTAATTCACATGCCATAATATTCACTATTTTAAAGTATACAGTTCAGTGGTTTTTGGTATCTTCACAAAGTTGTGCAACCATCATCACTATCTAATTTTATAACCTTTTCATCATCCCAAAAAGTAACTCCATATTTGTTAGCAATCACTCCTCATCCCCCATTCTCCCCTGCCCTGCCCCTGGCAACCATTAATCTACTTTCTGTTCCTATGGGTTTGCCTATTCTGGATATTTCATAAAAAAGGAATCATATGCAAAAGGAGCCTTTTATGACTGGCTTCTTTTACTTACTGTTTTCAAAGATCATCCATGTTGAAGTATGTATCAGAACTCCATTCCTTTTTATAGCCAAGTAATATTCGACTGTGTCTATCCTTTCATCAGTTGATGGACATTTGGGCTTTTCCCTTTTGGCTACTATGAAGACTGCTGCTATGAACGTTTGTGTACAAATTTTTGAGTGAACACATTTTCCATTCTTTTGGGTATATACCTAGGAGAGGAATTGTATGGTAACTCTACATTTAGCCTTTTGAGGAACTGTCGAACTATTTCCCAAAAGCAGCTGCACCATTTTTTATTTCTACCTGCCATGTATGAGGGTTCTAACTTCTCCAAATCCTGGCTGATGTGCTGTTTTCCAGTTTTTGTTTGTTTTGTTTTATTATATTATAGCCTTCTTAGTGTGAAGTAGTATCTCAATGTGGTTTTGATTTGCATTTTCCTACTGGCTAATTATGTTGAGCACCTTTTCATGTGATTATTGGCCATTTGTATATCTTCTTTGGAAAAAATCTATTGAAATCCTTTGCCCACTATTAAATTGAGTTACTTATCTTTTTTATTGTTGAGTTGTAAGAGTACATTTCTAGAGACTAGACCTATATCAGATATATTAATATGATTTGCAAATATTTTCGCCTAGTCTGTGGGTTGTCTTTTTACTTCATTGATGGTGCTTTTTGCAGCACTCAAATTTTAAATTTTGATAAAGTGCCATTTATGTATATTTTCTTTGGTTGCTTATGCTTTTGGTGTCATCTGAGAAACTGTTGCCTGCCTAACCTATGTTCACAAAGATTTATGCCTATCTTTCCTTCCAAGAGTTTTATAGTTTCAGCTCTTACATTTAGATCATTGATCTGTTGTGAGTTAATTTTAATAAATGATATGAGGTAGAACTCCGACTTCATCCTCTTGCATGTGGATATCCAGTTGTCCAAGCACCATTTGTTGAAGAGTATTCTTTCTCCATTGAATGGTCTTGGAACCCTTGTTGAAAATCAGTTGACCATAGATATATATAGGTTCATTTCTAAAGTTTTATCCTAAGTTTGACTCTTAGTTTTGCCACTTAGAAGCAAATGTGACCTTGGACAAGTTACTTTTTTTTTTTTTTTTTGAGACGGAGCCTTGCTCTGTCGCCAGGCTGGAGTGCAATGACACGATCTCGGCTCAAGCAACCTCTGCCTCCTGGGTTCAAGCGATTCCCCTGCCTTAGCCTCCCGAGTAGCTGGGACTACAGGCATGCGCCACTACCCCTGCTAATTTTTTGTATTTTAGTAGAGACGGGGTTTCACCATGTTGGCCAGGATGGTCTCGATCTCCTGACCTTGTGATCTGCCTATCTCGGCCTCTCAAAGTTCTGGGATTATAGGCGTGAGCCACCACACCCAGCCTACTTTAAAAAAAAAAAAATAATAATGATAATACCTACGTTTTAGAGAGTTGTTGTGAGAAGTAAATGAGACAATGCACATAAAGGGTATTGTTCAGGTGCTTGGATAACCAGAAAGGTAAGGAAAATGGGGGATAATTGAAAGGATTCTAAAATATTAGGAGTACCCAGAACAAGAAAGCCTCATAAATGAGAGATGATTGAACATGTCTGAAGAAGTTGATAAAAGTATTCAGTTCCCAAAAATTGGCTAAAACAGTTAATATATGATAGTTAAAAATCAAACAGATTTGAAACAGTATAGAAAAGCTAAAATAAGCAAGAGGCAGTAACTATCTTATAATATTCTTTTTTTTTTTTTTTTTTTTGAGACGGAGTCTCGGTCTGTCGCCCAGGCTGGAGTGCAGTGGTGCAATCTCGGCTCACTGCAACCTCTGCCTCCTGGGTTCATGCCATTCTCCTGCCTCAGCCTCCCGAGTAGCTGGGACTACAGGTGCCCGGCACCACGCCCGGCTAATTTTTTGTATTTTTTAGTAGAGACGGGGTTTCACCGTGGTCTCGATCTCCTGACCTTGTGATCCGCCCGCCTCGGCCTCCCAAAGTGCTGGGATTACAAGCGTGAGCCACCACACCCGGCCTTAATATTCTTTACAGAGCTGAAATAAGGTAGGTTATTTTAGAGTACTAATGATTGGCTTTTTTTCTTTCAAAGACTCTTGAGAATCTTTTGAAAGCTATGAGCAACCCTTTCCCCAGGAAAAATGCATATATGACATACAAACCACATTGTGCAAACAGTTCTAGGAAGTTCAGAAGTCCCCGGTTAATAAATCCTATTTTGACCTTACCCAAAGCAATCCTGACCCATAGCATGCTTTCCCAAGCTTAATTTCATAATGAGGTTCAAGTATCACACTGACTTGGAAACAAATTTTAGATTTCCAAGCAAAATTTAAGAGCTTTTCCTCTGTATAGGACAATTTATATGGCACCCTCTTAAGCCTTAGGAAAGCTGTGGTACTCTAATTGTTTTTATATAGTTTTCAGCATACATAGACATGGCTTTCAGCAGTACATCTGACCAACCCAGGTAGCTTCCAACACAGACATTGAGGAATGCAGGCATACAGTTCTAGAAGAGATAGTAATAGAAGTGCAGTGTGAGGTGGAGATGGGCCTAGAAGACAGAGATATGATTCTGGAAGGGACTCAGAATGAAATAGGCAGATTCAGAGAAAGTAAGAGAGACAGAGAGAGATAAAAATAGAAGTAGAAACATGCTGTTTTTTTTTTTTTAAAAAAAAAAAACTCTATAAACTATGTTAAATATACCAAAGTAAAGATTTCCAGAATTCAAAAAAAAAAAAAAAAAAAAAAAAAAACCGTCTTGTAAGTGGTCCAGATAAACCTCAGTGAAGGAGGTGAGATGATTGAAATAAAGGTGTAGGGAAAAGAGCACAGGCATTGGCATTATACTGACCTGTGCTCTGAGTATGTATGTTTTTGGATGATTTATTTAATGACGCTAAGCCCCAGTTTCCTAACTGTAAGGTGGATACAGTAATAGTAACTTCCTCACAAGTTTCCTGAAAGAATTAGTGAAATAATGTGTAAAGTGCTTAACATAGTACTCAGAATACAGGAGATGCTCAATGAATGCTAGACCCCTTCTTACTCCTAGTTTAAGTGATGCTTCATTAACAATTATTGAATACAGTTTGTGTGAAGCACAAACTTGTGCTGTGAATGAAAATATAAAATAGTTGATACCCTCAAGGAGAAGGAAGAGTTAGCTGGAGATACAGCTATGTAAGTGAAATAAAACAGAATGTTCTGGAAGCCACCAGTGGTTGAGGTGATAAAAACATGTAGATGAGAGATCTCTTAGATTTCTAGGCTTGGATGGTGATATTCACCAGACAGGGAAAATCAGAAGAGGAGCAGGTGTTTTTTGTTTGTTTTGTTTTGTGGAGGTGAGGAGGAGAACAAGTTCATTTATAGACATGTTGAGTTTGAGAATCTGAGTAATATATCAAATGGAGCTCTCTAAGGCAATATTCCTGCTGTCAGTGGAAGTTGGAATCTTCATCTCTCAAAAGTCTCTTCCAATTCCAAGATTCAATGACGTATGTACATTTTAATTGTTTACTTTTTCATCTGTATAGGTGAACGTTGATAGATGTTATAAGCTACAAAATACTGGCCAACAACTTTCAAGCACCTGTAAATTCTAAAAGAAAAATACCATGTCTCACTTAAAAAAAGTGGCTGTACAAACATCTGAACCTACTAAACCGAGAGAGTGACTGATTTACAAAAAGATTCTTCACTTTTATAACCTCATTTCATATAGATTTTCATTAAATAGGTAGTTAGTTCAGTGCATTTAAAAGGTTTGATTTAGAAACAGCTTTTAGGTGTACATCTATTGTACTTAGACATAAAGTATAATTGTACTCAGTATTTATGTATCCTGTGACAATACCTGAACAAATATCAAGGCAGAGCAAAATTTTCAAGCTCTGATGAGAGTCTTCAATGATGACAAGATGATGAACAAAAGCTACTCAAAAGCAAACAATGTTTTTCTTGGGCTCGGCGATGTGGCCCACTCCTGTAATCCCAGCATTTTGGGAGGCTGTGGTGGGCAGATTGCTTGAGCCCAGGAGTTCAAAATCAGCCTGGGCAACATGGCAAAACCACGTCTCTACAAAAAATATAGATAAAAATTAGCTGGGCTTGGTGGCGTACACCTGGAGTTCCAGGAGGCAGAGCCCGGGAGGCTGAAGCGGGAGGATCACTTGAGCCCAGGAGGTGGAGGTTGCAGTACGTTGCAGTACGTTGCAGTTAGCCAAGATGGTACCACTGCACTCCACCCTGAATGACAGAGGGACACCTTGTCTAAAAAAAAAAAAAAAAAAAAAAAAAAAGCAGGAAAGATGCCCTTTTTCTTTCCTATACATAGGATTAACATTTTCAGTCAGTAAGATATGTTTTATATTTTTCCCTAGTTAAAGCCAACTTAGAATATTTATGTGTGTGTATTTTAATTAATGGAAGACTCAAGGCAATTAAGAATTAGGTACCTGTATGTTCAGCACAGAAATGCCTGTGGAAAAATAGATAGATTTACCAAGAGGTTGGTTTCTTGTCAGTTGGGTGTTTCTTTTTTGTTTTTTTTGTTTTTGTTTTTGTTTTTTTTTTTTTTTTTTTTTTTTTTTTTTTTTTTTTTTTTTTGCAGTCTCGCTCTGTCACCCAGGCTAGAGTGTAGTGGCATGATCTCGGCTTACTACAACCTCCGCCTCCCGGATTCAAGCGATTCTTCTGCTTCAGCCTCCCGAGTAGCTGGGACCACAGGCAAGCGCCATCACGCCCAGTTAATTTTTGTGTTTTTAGTAGAGATAGGGTTTTACCATATTGGCCAGGAAGGTCTGGACCTCCTGACCTCGTGATCCACCCACCTTAGCCTCCCAAAGTGTTGGGATTACAGGTGTGAGCCACTGTGCCCGGCCGGGTGACCTCTTTTACTCACTGATGCTCACTAAATTGAAGGTTACCAGATCTTAAAATTTCTGGCACTTTGCTAATTTCTGTCTAGATATTGATTTGCATCCTGTTATGTTTTAGAAAGCATGAAAAGACACATGGGAGGTGAGCTTCATAGCAGGCTTGTGCTAGTTCAGCAGGTGTTTAGTAATAAAACCAAACTGAAGCCACAGGGCAATATGACTTTATTATTGATCAGCAACTATTGCTGAGTAAGTTGAAAAGTTTGAAATCATTCCCCATTCAGCTTGATGAAATGAAGGGGTTTCTGAAGGTGAGGGAAGAAGATGAAAGTGAAAACTATCATCTTTTGTCTCAAGTAACTCAGTTTACTAGGAATAGAATGGAACGGAAATTTCCGTGTGTGATAATGAGTAATTCAAGTTCACACTCTGAGGAAAAACTTATTATCCTCCACCAAGAGCTACATTTTTCTAAAGCACTCTCTTTTTTATGCAGGCTTTCAGAATGGAATCATTTCAGGAAGTAGAGAGTTACTTTAAAATATGGCATTGTTTTCCTCACACTGCATGTCACATAGAAGCAGCCCTACAGTTTACTTTGAAGTGAAATAGAGAACAATATTGGAGAATAGAGATTGGGAATTTTGCAGGGTCTCAGCCTCATCTTAGTCTAGGAAAAGAGATGTCAGTGGAGAATATGTGAGAGAATGATCCATGCAAATATTGTGAGCTGGAATGGTAATGTTAATCAGTCAGTCAGGATTCAGAGGTGGCCGTTTGGTTTTATCTATTTGTGCATGAAAATAAACATAGGCATTTGTCTAAACCAAGGTTTGAAGGGGGAGAAAGTCTTCCTGATTAGTTCCCAAATTGCTTTTCTATTGCTTAAGCATCCCTGGGGAATCCAGCACGTAAACGCACCCATTGGTTAGTGTATAATTATGTTATATCCATTTTCCTTTGGAAATGCTTAGTGACTCTTGCTTTGTATTCCTTGCAGATGAAAGCCCAGCCTCCGTGGTTCTTAATGCCTCAGGAGGATTATTTTCACTAAAGATGGAAACACTGGAGTCTGAATTGACCTGTCCAATCTGCCTAGAGTTGTTTGAAGACCCCCTTCTGCTCCCTTGTGCTCACAGCCTCTGCTTCAGCTGTGCCCATCGCATTTTGGTCTCAAGCTGCAGCTCTGGTGAATCCATTGAACCCATTACTGCTTTCCAGTGTCCTACCTGCAGGTATGTTATCTCGCTGAACCACCGGGGCCTGGATGGCCTCAAGAGGAATGTGACTCTGCAGAACATTATTGATCGCTTCCAGAAGGCTTCAGTCAGTGGGCCCAATTCCCCTAGTGAGAGCCGCCGGGAAAGGACTTACAGGCCCAGCACTGCCATGTCTAGTGAGCGAATTGCTTGCCAATTCTGTGAGCAGGACCCGCCAAGGGATGCAGTAAAAACATGCATCACCTGTGAGGTCTCCTACTGTGACCGTTGCCTGCGGGCCACACACCCCAACAAGAAACCTTTCACCAGCCACCGCCTGGTGGAACCAGTGCCAGACACACATCTTCGAGGGATCACCTGCCTGGACCATGAGAATGAGAAAGTGAACATGTACTGTGTATCTGATGACCAATTGATCTGTGCCTTATGCAAACTGGTGGGTCGTCACCGAGACCATCAGGTCGCATCCCTGAATGATCGATTTGAGAAACTCAAGGTAAGGGATCTAGGGGACATCCCCTACATAACTTTGTTGCATAAATGCAGTTAGCAAGTTCTCTAATAAAATGAGTGACTTTTCCTATATGACAAGTGAGTTAACTTTAAGTTGTTCTCATGAGGAATAACCTGCTCTCCTGCAAGCTCTTCCAGGAGCCTATCTCATCTGTTGCATAAACATGCTTGCATTCACACACTTCTGGCTAACTTTTGGGGAGTCAGCTCATGACCTGCAACACCAGTAGTTCATCCAGGGAAACAGCACCCTCTCTCTTCTGTCAGTGACATATTGCTTATTATATATCTTTGCTATGATCTTTCCACCTCTTCTTTTAAGTATGTGAGCACTTGTGTACGTGTACTACAATTAACATATGTGTCAATTTGCATAAGTAGGTATATGGCAATGGGAAGGCAGGGTGTGTCTCTGTGTAGGTGTGGGTGGAGGTGGCTGAGTGTATCTAAGTAGGTGAGAGATTTTTGTGGAGGACATTAGTGTATGTTTGTGTTTGTGTACTCAATACACTAAAGAAACAAAAGTTTGGCATTGGCCATTACAAATTGCCATTAAGCCTTTAACACAAGGCTAATTCTAAGCCTGCCTTTAAAAACAAAACAAAACAAAACAAAGAGCTGAAGAAACTTCAGTATACCACGAAATTGGGAGGGATAATTAAATATCTGAACTAACAATTTAAACTGAAGGCAATAAATATTTAATCCACTATCAAATTTTGTGACAGTGACAGTGCTCACTATTATGGGCTACAAACTGAAGCACTTGTTTATAGTTCCTGCCTTACAAGTTCCTAGTCATTTATGTGTATTCAGTGGACAGAGTTTTCTAAAGTTGTTGTGTCATATAATATTTATGTACAAGTCTAAGTGCCCATTTTAAAAAGTCCTCCTACCTTACACTGATGATCCAGCGAATTGTTTTATTCCCATTGCTTGTCTGCTATGTTGTATAATTTCTCTTAAGAAGGGAGCTACTTAGCAGATATTCTAGAAAAATAAAATGTTTAAAGGGATAGTAAAATTACCACTCCAAATAGAACCTGAGTACATAAGCCAAGCTAGAAGAAAGACCCAGATAGGATAAAAGGAGGGCAAGAAGGGAATGGAGATTTTCCTCCTGCCATGCTGTGGATGATTCATTGTCACTTCTGTAAAAAGTATAATGTTGATGAGAGTAGCAGTACTCAGAATAGGATATATTTGTCCTGTAATTTGTTGGAAATAATATTGAGAGTAGTCACAATGACTATGGTTTGTGCCTCTTCTGGTTATTATTTATACCTGATATGTATAAATGTGTACAAAATTCAATTTTTTTATTTCACTCAAGTTGATACTCTCATTCATATCAAGGCTGCAGAGGGGAATAATCTTGTTGACTTCAGTTCTTAGACTCATAAGATGTTAGGCCTTTGACTTGGTCTAGTCGAAGCGCTGTACTTTAAAGTTGTATAAACAAACCTTGATAGATTAAGTGACTTGGTCAAAATCAAAGAAATGATTAGTAATGGGAAAGCTAGAACTGGAACTCAGCCTCTAGATTGAGTTAACTATCCTTTGTACTGTAGCAGGCTGCCACTTTGTTTTGGATCTAAGTTTTCCCCATGAAATGTGATTTGAAACTTAACTTTATGCTCCCGCAACTGTGCATTTCATGGTCATAGATAAATGATTAATGACATCAAGGGAGGGACAGATTGTATAAACTTACAGCTGTATAATGGCAAAAGATAGGAGCGGGGTTATAGGAAGAGTGGGGGATGTGAAGAGGACAGAACAATCTCTGCCAAATATTTGCAGGTGTTGGAACTATAATAAGTCATTGGCCTTGAGAAATAATCCAAACAGAAAAATCTGTGTCCATATGCACTGTCGAGATAACAAAAAGACTGGCTAGTGTAAGCTTGTATTACAGAAAACTAGCTATTTGAAAACATCCAAAGACATGATGATTGATTAGATATTTGGCATCATGAAGCTATAGCCCTCATCTCCAGGGATGGATGGAACATGGACATATTTTACCAAAATATATTTTAGTCTGTGACTAATCAGTAATTTTTGGAGAAAGCCAGATTTTGAATAGTTCCCCTTTAATATTTTAGGAAATGTGCAGAAAATTCTGATTATAAATTAAGTGGAAACTATTTTTGCTCATTTTTGGATGGAGAGTGGAAAAATATGAATCATTCCCAACGTGTGGTTCATTATGTTGTCTGAAACATCTTGGACTTTGGGGAGGGTGAGAGAGGTACTGCTTGTGTGTGTGTGTTGCGGGGGTGGAGGGGTCACTTTAGTTTGGTGCCAAGTATAAAAGAATATTAATTCTCCATGTTAAGCAGAGAGGAAGTCTGACTTTTAGTGTCACATATACTCACTTCTTTGGGTTAATTTTAAATTGCAAAATCATTTAGGATTACCCCCTTAGTCTGCTTGATTCTTCCCCAAGGAGAAAGGGAGAAAGTTGGCTGGCAAGAGCTATGGGAGAGTCTGCCTGCTTATATCCCCCTGACCCTGGCCCTGAGAGAAGCACAGGAGTCCTGTAGGAGATATATACTATATTATCATTCTTCCCCATACTATCATTCTTCCCCTGTTTCTAGGAGGTTGGCTTTCTAGCCAGTATCTGATACAGTGTTTATTTTTACTTTTTGGTTCTGGAACTTCACTGTTGACATTTGTAACTACTTTTTATATATGAACCTCCCTGATTAGGATTAGTGGCTTCTAATATTTATTTGTTCAATAAAGAATAAACAAACCATTATGTTATAGATGAAAAGTCAGAATAACCAGAAACTAGCCTGTCTTTTTAACATGTACTCAAAGTGGATTAGAGGACTTGGGGTACTTAGTTTAGTTTCATGATCTTATTTTGTTGTCCAGTCTACCAATAGGGTTGATATGCAGGACACATGTCTTTCAGCAGGCTACCAGTAGTTCAATTAATTATTCAATTTTAAAGAAGATTTTTATTCATGACAGTTATTAGAGCAGTAAGTTCTATCAGAGTAATTATTTTCTCCATCACCTCTCACTTTTCACTCACTAGTCCTAATATATATCTTAGTTCATGATCTATGGGGCATTTCTATAAAACGGCTTCAGATTTTAGAATTTTCATTATCACATGAGTTTCCATCCTTATAAAATATTGTTATCGTTTTAATAAATTTTGGCTTCATAGAAGAGGTCAAATTTCGGTGACTGTCTATTGCTAATAGACTTCAACTCAATATTGTAAGTCCCATACAACTTTTTTCTTGTGCTGCCCATGTATTTTCCCCTCTACTCCTCTAAAACATGCTACCTTCATCTACCCCGGCGAGCCTCCTAACTGTCTGCAAAATATACCATTCTCTTTTCTGATTCTTAACTGTCACTAGTGTTCTTCTCTTGGCCTGTTTACAAATCCTACGTATTCTTTAATGCATAATTCAAACCCCATAAGACCACTCCAAAACATCACAACTACGTCATAATCTCCTTCAGGTCAGAAATGTCTTTTATTTCTTTAGTATTCTCCTTAGTTTCTAGTACACATAGTATTTGCTCAAGAAATCCAAATGAATTCAGTTTTTGTAATGGATTTGCAGGAAATATACTGGTGCCTATAGCTTGCTTTGGATCTCATCTTAGAAGATATAAATCTGTCTTGCCATTATATATACCCTGAAAGTCTGAAAAAAGATCTCCTGTGAACTACTGACAATGTTCAAAACCAGAGTGCTAGCAAAAGTATGGCATGTCCTTAATTTTAAGTGCCTATTCATTTTGATCACTGGATTTTCCAGCTGCCTAACCCTATGGTGACATCTGTATAAATCAGATGTGATTATTATAATTCTCTTTGAGAGTGATGTCTTCACGTTTCCATGCCCACAGCCTGCCAAAAATATAGCTGATGAAAACCAGGGGGAATAGAGGAATTTCCTGAAAGGAATAAACAAGCACATTTTCTTTTTCTTATTACATTTCCACAAATTCATTACTACAAATAATTCTTAAATGCAGTTACATTTACATATCAGGGATCTTGTTATAAAATATTACCCAGCACTGGAGTAAGCCTTTTATCATGGGAAAGTAACACACACACACACACACACACTCTCTCTCTCTTTCTCTCTCTGTCTCTCTCTCTCTTGAAGCGAGACTGGGACAGAGAAAGCTAATGATTGCCAGACAAAGAGAAGGGAGATATGAGACTTGGAGGATGTTCAAAGGAACGCCACAATGAGAGTTAAAAGGTTGGAAAATATACTATTCTAGAATCTTATCACAGTTGATTACTTGTCCTTCTTCCTACTCAGTCACTCTGTCATCCACCCACCCATTCTCACTCAGTCACCACCTTCTCCCAGTCATTTATCTACTCACCCACTTGACACCCACTACTGTCTGCCAAGACAGATACCCTCTCAACTAATGTACTAATGGGCATATAGTCATATTCTCATAGGCATTTCTCAACCAGTATAAGTATAAATATAAGGGAAAGAAAGTGAAATATATTTGAGAGACTAGGTTGAGAGTATATTTGAGTACACATGTATGCATCACTGTATATGAGTGTGTATATTCCTGCATAAATATGTGGCTGAGAATGACTCTGTGTATGTGTATGAAAGTATATCTATAAAATGTGTATCATTGTATGTGAAGATGTGAGAGTGTAAATCTTCTGATAATTTGGGTAGAAGGGGGCCATGAGTGTAAGGTAAGCTTACTGTTGTCACCCTAGGGAGTGTTAGAGCCTCAGCAGAACCCATCCTGCGGCTAAGGATCAGTCTAATAAATGAGCCAGATCAAACATATGCATGATAAGAAAAATCTTCAGTGGAGGCCAGGGTGGGTTACCATAGGTGAGGGAAAAGAAAAATGTTGTTTCTCACTCTCAGTCAGGTACTAAATCACAGTAGCTAAATATAATAAGAACAAAACATTTGAGACCAGATTTGTGCTCTCTAAGGTCTGGTGGTGATGGTGGTGAACATGTGTGTGTGGGGTTGGGGACAGTATCTGACAGGTTTCTCAGCTAAACCAGCCTTCAACTCATGCTCATAAAATCATTCTTGCTTGTAGATCTGCCTTCTCTGTGGTCTCTTAACTGTTCCAGACTTGCTCCCCATCACATACAATATGTATAAATCTGTACATGTTTCATGTGTGTATGAGGATAAAATACATTTTATTTCATCTCTACCCAAACTGTGCACTAAGACTCATTTGAACCCCTATTCTTTTCTCTGCAAGACTTATATTGATTTCTCTGTCTCTGAACTCATTTATTATTATCAGGACCCTGTTTTGGAAGATGTTTTCCATTGTTTCTTTGGTTTGAGAGCAAGTTTAGCAAGTAGATACTCCTATTATCTCTACCCTTATCTTTCTGTTTTTCTGTTATTTCTTTTGGCTCAAGTTTTCTCTTCAGCAATATTTGAAAGGAGCTAACAATCATTTGTTTGAAAACAATTTACAAAATGATGACACAGAGATTGTTCTTGGGTGGATAGAAATCCCGTCTGTTATTGTTGGGCAAAGAAACATATTACAGAAATACAATATAGGTGAGGAAAGATTAAGGAAACAAGAATTACTGAACCCAAAGAAGTGAGGTTTAAAGGGAAAAATGTGATAATGGCCTTCATGTTCATGAAAGGTTGATATAATGAGGTAATGCCTTATTCTTTGTCTCACATGAAGCTAGAACTGACAATAACCTAAACCGTAGTATCAGGGATTTAGGCTAAGGATTCATTCATTCATTTAACAAACAGTTAATGAACATTCACTTTGTTTACTAAACACTTTGATCACTGTGTTAGGAGCTGGGACACAGGAAATAAGGCACAGTCCCAGTCCTAAAGGGACTTTGAGCTTAGAAGGGGAGATAGACAAGTGGGAAATTCCAATTCAGTATGGTAAGTGCCATGGCAGAGATTTGCACAGGATGCTGTGAAGCACAGTGGAGGGGTCATGGAAAGGATATCATTGAGCTCAAAAACAGAGAATCATGAGTGAATTTATTGGAGAAGAAGGGCCAAACTGGAGAGAGTCCATGCGGAAAGAATTGACGAAATTTGGTGAATGACTATGATGATTATACACCGTGAAGAGAATGAATTAAAAAGGACTTCTGAGGTGGAGATGTCTTGAAGGATCGTGGTATTGAGGAGGACAAAAATGAAATTAGGAAGAGGTGGCAGTTTTTTGGGGATGCTTTGACTTTAGATTTGAGTCTGATGTGATTGTGGGTCATTGAACAATCATTCGTTCAACAAACATTTCTTGAACATCTATTAGGTGGCAGGCACCAGGATAGGTATTAGGGTTACAGTGATTAAGAAAGCACAGCCTCAACCCTGATGGAGCTCTCAGGTTAGTGTAGGGAGGCAGATAATTAAGGACACAGTTACGAGATGGTGTGATAAGTGCAATGACAGCGGAAGAACAGGGACTGTTACGGAGCATAGGAGGGATAGCAAGATAGAATTTGGGTGGGTTTTTGAATGCCCTGTTAGGGGACAGGAGTTGACGCAGGGAAGGGGAGTGCTCTAGCCAGGAGAAAAGAGTTTGTTGAAACATCTGGAGGACAGAGAGCATGGGGGTCTCTCAGAACTGAAAGGGCAAGTGTCCTAGAAGGGGTTAAAATTTAGACTTTCCCAGTGGCTGAAAGATTGGGTCTGGAGAAATAGACTTGAGAGTCCTCAGCGTGGTGGTAGAGCCATGCAGTAGTGAGCTGAGCAAAGGCCAAGGATTGAGCCTTGCAGAACACTCGTGGTCTAGAAATTAGGCATGAAGGAATAGAAGTTGAAAGAGAAAGAAGGGGATGTGTATGAAAGGCAGGAAGTGAAGAGGAATAGCGCAAGTGGAATACAACCCTGAGTCCTCCAGGAAAGTAGAGTTGGCTTTGGTTCACTAGTCTGAGGGCTATCAAAATAAACACTAGATTTAAGTTTTTAGTACAGGTTTACTTTTAGAATGCCCAAATAATAATGTATCCATTTGAGCTAGAGATGTAATCATGCTATGCACCTGAAGATGGGGGAAAGAAAAGAATATGGGAAGGTTTGGGTAGCATTTCTGATAAGGAGAGTGGGGGAGGTATGGGTCTCAGCTGGATGATCGCAGAGCCTTTTGAAAAAATGGCAAGTCTTTCACCTGGCTTGAGGGTCAGGTTATTTTGTAACAAACCTCAAGTAGAGTAGACCTATGTGATATACATCCAGTATATCACCTTCATCTCATTCTGAGACGTAGCCTGTGTCTATACAACAGCAAATAAATGTTTGGGGAAATAATAAATTCTGGCATAAGGGTGTGGGCTTCAGTTTGTGAACCAGATGGCATGTTCTGTTGTTGAGAGGCCATATGTAATTGATACATAAAGTGACAGACTGAAGCAAAAGCAAAGTAAGTATTTTAAGACAAGCAGTTAAAAAAAGAAAGCAGACTGTGACCCTAAAAGCGTGTGAAGATTCTGGCTTCTGGCTCTTGGAAGAGCTGAAAATGTTGGTGCATAGACAGGATGTCAAAAAAGAGCATGTCAAAGAATAGTAATGGGGCCACTGGCTCAGATTATTTTTAAAGATGAAGTTGCCTTCTGTCAATCAGGAAGACTCAGGTTTGGGGTGAATTGGCCTTTCTTCCCTATTTCACTTCTCCCCTTCCTGTGCTCACCCCAAGGTTCAATTCCCACATAAAAGCAGTCAGGATCTTGTCTAGGTTTAGATAATATTCCCCTTGTACCTTTTAGACAGCAAGAGAGAATACAGACACTCTATGACAGTGCCATGTTTCAATGGAAATGATATGTTTCAATATAACTAATACAGATTACACCCCCTTTTAGGCTTCAGAACTTATTGTGTCAGGTTGATGTGTGTAGGAGTGCTCATATATGTGTGAATACATATGCCTTCATGGAGTATGACAAATGGAGATCATGGTCCAGTTTGTGCCATAATGGGGTAATCTACCTCGCTTTAATAAAGAGGTGGTGTCTTGATGTATGGCTAGTTTTCTTGAGGGAGCCAATGAGAAAGTTACCTGAAATAATCTGTGTCTAGAGAAGTGAAAAAAAAAACAGCAATTATTTGAGAGGGTTGAAGAAGCCATTTCTGTTAATGGGATGCTGTCTGGAAGAAGAATAGCCTGTGCCCAGCTTTCTCAGATGGCAAAACATTTTCCTCTTTGGGAAGGGAATAAGAGAGCACAGAGGCCTAATCTATACAACACAAATGAAGTAAAACTCGAGTAAAAATGGAATCAGTGTAGACTGCCAATTTAGCTAACTGAGGCCTTTTAAAATCTGTTATGCAAATCAGCCAACTCTTTCCCTTACTTTGTGCTGTTTAGACACATGTACAATTTCGTGTGAGCTAGCATGATGTAGTCATATGGAGGTGAAGAAGGTCTCACAGTTTCATAAACTAAAATGGCGTCTGTAACACCCATAAAAGGGAAGCACACAAAGACCCAGAGGTAACCTCTTGCAGCAGGAAATGGGAGTTTCATCCTGCCCCCTGGCTGCCAACCTCGTGTCCTGTTTCCTACCAGCAGATATCTCCATTCCAATCTCCCCTGCCACTTTGGCTCTCTTGCTGTCACGGTTCAACTGTCCTGAGAAAGTTGCACTAACTGGGCTTGAACATAAGGAACCTGGCCCAGTCATTAACTACATTGCACAGGAGCAGAGCAAAACACACCAATATTTCAAAACTGAACAACAACCAAGAGACATGTTTACTTTTATATAAAGAGATTTTAGACACACAGACACACACACACACACGCGCACACACACACACACACACACACCCTCTTTGTTTGCTCCGCCAGAGTACAGACAAGATAATTACTTGGCCAAATCAATCAAATTATTCAAACCCAGAGTGGCCCAGAATTTTTTGTTCTAAATGATTCGTCAGTGCTAGGCATGATAAGGAAAGAGTGACTTCCTTAGACTGCATAGTCGTTTCAATTCTCTGTTTCCCTTTGCATATGTTCATTATTGAGAATAAATTCCAATTTGAGAGGAGGCTTTAATTCCTTGTAAATGAATAGGAAATGAGTAAGTAAATGTTCGGTGTTTTCCTCAAATTATGTCTCATATTGTAAGAAAACAGTGGCAAAAAGCCATCAACAGATGGTGTTTTCATTAGCCAAAGATTTATTTTTCAAAGCATTTTCATATTAATGAAGTAAGGTTGAAATTAGAGTCATCTTGTCAGTTCTAGCTCTGTGTTGTTAACATGTGCTGGCATTCTGCAAATTGCTAGGGGGGCAAAGCAAACTAACCATTTGCCATAATTTTGTGATGGTAACTCAAGGCGCATAGTCTAACCAGACCTCAAATTGTGTGTTCAGCCCTAATTTTTGTTTTCAGTGGCTTTATAGAAGCCGCGAGTCTCGGTTCTGGACCACAAAAGAGGAACACATAGCAGAGATTTTGCTATGTCCTGCTCTGTACTGTGAATTATTTATGAGCTATCAGTTTTGTGACCAGTGTTGCAACAGGTTGAGGTACTTGTTAAAAACATTATCCTCACGGAATCCCATGTTTGAATGGAAATGCATTACAGTTGGAAACACAAATTTCTAATATTGTATTTGCTTGGCGTTCATCAATCTACATTATATTTGCCTAATATATCAATATATTCATTTGTGATACATGGAATTTCCATTGATAGGAATTTGGGCCACTGCTAGAGAAAATCATCAACTGGGTTCACTACCAATTCCCACTGCCTAACTCAAGCTAGACCCTTTCATCACACTACAGAGTTATTATATTCACCTTATGGCCAAACTTTTGAAGAGGAGTCTAGACTTGCAGCCTCTACTTTGTCACTACACCATACTCTAACCTCAGGATTTCACAAATTCTTCTAAAACCCTACTGAAACACCTTTTCAAAAGGTCATCTGTGACCTCTAATTACCAAATCCAGCTGCCTTTTATCAGTCCTCATATTTCTTGCATTCTCCGCATATTTGACAGTGACAAATCCTTTCTTGAAACACATTTCTTTCAATTATCCTCAGTTTGGCCCAGACTTGCATTACCCTACGGCCTTGAATATTGCAGCCTTCTTCTAACGAGTGTCCTTCCCCCACCCCCCTGCCCTGGGCTTTCCTATTTCAGTCTGCCCCACATATTGCTGCTAGGTTAATCTCCTAAATGCAGCCCTGATTATGCCATTACCTTGCTCAACAGCTTTTGGTAGGTCCTCAGTGCAAACAACAACAACAACAACAAAAACAAACAAACAAACTACAAACTCCTTATCTAGGCACTTAAGACCTTTATAACAGGACTTTGGTCTCCATTTCCAGCTGCGTCCCCCACTACTCTCTACCCTCTGTTCTAGCCAAATGAAACTACTATTCCCTGAATATGCCATATATTTTATTTCTTTATACTTTTTATTTATTTATTTATTTATTTATTTATTTATTTATTTTTGAGACAGAGTTTCTCTCTTTTTGCCCAGGCTGGAGTGCAATAGTGCAATCTCGGCTCACTGCAACTTCTGCCTCTGGGGTTCAAGTGATTCTCCTGCCTCAGCCTCCCGAGTAGCTGAGATTACATGTGTCTACCGCCATGCCCGGCTAATTTTGTATTTTTAGTAGAGACGAGGTTTCACCATGTTGGCCAGGCTGGTCTTGAACTCCTGACCTCAGGTGATCCACCCACCTCGGTCTCCCAAAGTGCTGGGATTACAGGTATGAGCCACCCACTGTTCATGGCCTTATTTCTTTGCACTTTTGCTCATTACATTCCTTGTGCCTGGAACATCCTGCCCCCATGCATCTCTGTCTATTAAAATTCTGTTTATCCTTCAAGGCCCATCTTAATTTTACTTCCTCTTTATCTGTGAAGTCACTGTACCTTGAACAGAGTAGGTGCTCAATATGTTTTTCTATTAAATTTCTGAACTGCCACTTCTTTTATTCCTCTGACATCAATTTAGCTTAGAGATCATGTCCAAATCAATGATTGCTTCCTGTATTCTTCTTCCTTCCCCTTTTCTTTGCCAAGAAGACCACAGATTGAGATGGTAGTGGGATTAAAGGAGGTCAGGGGAGACATTGTGCCCCAATACAGGAAAAATAGAATAAATGGTGAAAAATCACTTCCATGGGAATAAAGCCAAGGAAGCCAAGAGAGACCTGGCAGGAAGGGAAGCAAGGGTTCAGCTGGTCCTCATAATCCAGTTTGAGAAAATGTGAAATCACACTACCCAGCCTGCAAACACAGGTATCTATGCGAGTATATCCATCTATTCATGGGAACAGTGCCAAAGATATTAAGGAGCTACAGGTACTTAGCAGACAGGAAAGGGGCCAAGTACACAAATCCGTTCTTTTCCTTCATGTTCCCTCTCTCCCCCACATCCCCCCATCCACTTTTTCAAAAGCATGAACTTTGAACTACAAAACATAGGAACAATGGAGATAGCAGTGTAGCACTTAAAATGACTGAGGGAAGGAATGCTAGCAGAATAAGGGCCAGTAAGTTGGGGTATTACATTTGGAACAGACTTTATGGGGTACTGGGATAGTGGGTGAGAGAGAAGTAGATATTGGGGTGAGTCTTAGAGGAAAAACAGCTACCAGGGCTGAAAGACTTGGGAGTGGGGAGAAATAAAAAAGCCCATGATTAATCTAGAGTGAAATGATACTCTGTTTTTCACATAAGGAATGGGAAACAGCCGGGTGCGGTGGCTCAAGCCTGTAATCCCAGCACTTTGGGAGGCAGAGGCAGGCGGATCACGAGGTCAGGAGATCGAGACCATCCTGGCTAACACGGTGAAACCCCGTCTCTACTAAAAATACAAAAAATTAGCCGGGCGTGGTGGCGGGCGCCTGTAGTCCCAGCTACTCAGGAGGCTGAGGCAGGAGAATGGCGTGAACCCAGGAGGCGGAGCTTGCAGTGAGCCGAGATCGCGCCACTGCACTCCAGCCTGGACGACAGAGCGAGACTCCGTCTCAAAAAAAAAAGAAAAAAAAAAAAGGAATGGGAAACAGTAGCTTGCTCAACTGAAAACATGCTAGAATTCCGGCTACTGTTGTAACAACATTATATTCAACAGATCTGCAAAGTACTCCTAATATGTACCTGAAAGAATCTATGTACCAGTAAATGATGATAAGCAATGGATATCTTCTCTTTTTAAAATATTTATTTATTGAGATAGGGTCTCGCTCTGTCACCCAGGCTAGAGTGCAGTGGTGTGATCCTGGCCCACTGCAACCTCTGCCTCCTGGGGTCAAGTGATCCTCCCACTTCAGCCTCCTGAGTCACTGGAACTATAGATGCACGCCACCACGCCCAACTAAATTTTGCATTTTTTGTTGAGATGTGGTTTTGTTATGCTGCCCAAGCTGGCCTGGAACTCCTGGGCTCAAGCGATCTGCCCACCTCAGCCTCCCAAAGTGCTGGGATTACAAGCGTGAACCACCATGCCTGGCTGATGTCCTCTCTTGATACAGTCAGGCTTTGCATTTTGAAGCCCTGCCTCTCTTGTGGGTGAAGCCTTGGTGCCAAAGAAGGAAAGTTGTGAGATACAATGCTAGATTTTGATGAATTCCACACTGAAAATACTCTTTTTTTCCTGAAGGACCCTACTGATGAATATAAAATATTATAATCAAAAACAAAAAAAATCATGGAATACTGCAGCAAAACTGTGACTGAGGGCTGGATACATGGGTTCCAGTCCTAGTTTTGCACATGCTAGTAAGATGACTGTGCAAAATACTTTAACTCCACTTTGAAGCTTGGTACTCCCATTTGTGAAATACTAGCATCTTCTACTTTGTGGGATTGTTATGGTTTTTAAATAGTATATATGAAATTGCCTGGCATAGTGTCTGGCAATCATTCAATAATTACAGACGGTCCCTGACTTACCATAGTTCAACTTACGATTTTTCAATTTGACAGTGGTGTGAAAGTGATATGCATTCAGTATGCTTCTTGACTTATGTTGGGGTTACATCTGGATAAGTCCATCATAAGTTGAAAATTTCTTAAGTTGAAAATGCCCTCTCTGGGACGTAAATGCATCATAAGTTGAGGAACATGTGTAATAGTTTGCTTAGTCTACTTATCTGGAAAAGAGATAATAATATCTGTTCTTCATATGCTGTGGGATTACTATGAGGGCGAAATGAGATATTGCCTATGAAATACTTTGAAAAGTTAAAGATATTATCTAAAACATAAGGTTTCTTTAATGTCAATAAATTCCTACATCCACAAAGTCATGAATGTCATATTTTCCCCAAAAATGAGCAAATGTGCAGCATTATTAATTTGTACCTAGATTAGTGCTTGGCTCATGGCAGATGCTAAATGAATCTTTGAAACATTTGTCTACTGACTAACCGATTTTTACATGACATTGGTTCTCAAGCTCATGGTTCTTTTTTCCCCTCTTCTCTGTTTCCCTCTGGATTCATACTCTCTGCGATGACAGCAAACTCTGGAGATGAACCTCACCAACCTGGTTAAGCGCAACAGCGAACTAGAAAATCAAATGGCCAAACTAATACAGATCTGCCAGCAGGTTGAGGTATGTAACAGAAACATTTGTGATTTTTCAGAGGACCTGAAATGGGTGACCCTTTGGGAGGACTTCAGTTTTGTCAGAGTGTAGCCCAGTTATTTGGAATGAAGGACTGAATGGCAGTTCTAGAAAGTCTCATTCCTTTAGGATGCTTGTTCCAAAAAAAGTGTCAGAAACCTATGGTTTAAAAAGAATAGACAGACGGTGGTGATGGACGGTGGGGGGATAATAGTTCAAGGGGCAACCTATTCTCCTTTCCAAACAGCAGGCAGTATGAAAATCAGACATGAAGTGTGCTTCATCCATCATCAAACTGGACATTATCACTCCTTAAAGAGATTACTGGGGTGTCATAGGGAAGTTGGGAATCCTGGGTCCTTGGGGTAAGGTGAGGTTAATTCAGCACAATATTGTTTCTGTAACAATATTATCAGGACTGTTTCTCCTCTTTCTAGCCTCTCTCCCTCTTCATCCCCTGCCCATGGTCCTATCTATACCATGCACCCCACCTGGTCATCACTCATTACCTTTCCACTTATTCTTGTCATCAACAAATCATGTCTATCTTAAAGTTGTAAATTGTAAAGTGCTGTAAAGTGTGAGGTTTTAATCAGTTGTCATCTACATCAAATCTTAGAGCAGAACTTAGAAGAAGAGCTGACCTCTTCTTAAATGGACATAATAAAATAAAGATGTTATTTCTCTTTCTCAAGAGCATGAAACATACCATTTGGTTTTGTGTTGATTTTGTTGAAGAGTTGATGGTAGGGCTTCAAGTGTAAACAGGGTTGGGTAAAATATTATAGGATTCCTCATGGGCAGTGGTTGGATAAAAATGTTTCTAATTCTATTTAGAACCTGATAGACTGGTTCTAATCTTACTTGTATGACAGACAAATGTAACAGTTCAAGTTTATTTTATTTCAATTTTGTTAAGATCTCATCTCTTAATCCAATCTATAGATTCCTATTTAAGAGATTGTGGAGAATCTTCTTGTAAGGCAAAGAATCCTCTTATTATATGAGTAATCTTCTGACTCCCAATCATTTGGATTTCTTAAAGTATTGAATTTCTTCAAGTAGAGTGTACTTGTATGATGGGCATACCATAGAAATTTAATCCCTGCTGGGCACTCCATTTGTGGAAGAGAGTGGTGCTGTATGTAGGGTCCATAGAGTACTGGTTAAACTCAGATATGAGCCTGTAAAATGAAGTGGGGGATTAGGGAAGAAGCATAAGGAATGAAAAGAAAGAACACTAGAGTGTGATTTGGAAAATTGTGTTCAGACTTGGCTCTTCCATGAACTGGTGGTATGAATCTAAGTCATTTAGCTTCTCAGTTTCAGTGTTCCTACCTATAAAATGAGGAGTTGAACTGACAACATGACCTTCGACTTCTTTCTAGGTATCACAGGTCATGATGCTGTGAATGGTTACTTTCTTTATTCTATTCTTTTTCTCTCCTGGCTTATTCTTTCCAAGAGGGGAGAAACAAATATAAAGTATTTCAAAATGGCTTTCAGCTAATCAGAATCCCTCTAATGTTCCACTCTGTCAAAGTTTCTCATTATGCTGTTAGATTACAGTATAAGACATCCACACTGGCAAAGGGACAAGGGAGTATTGTAAGCAGGAGACAAGATAAGAGATCCCTTGATTTAGAATTTGCATGATTGAATATAGAGTAACAGCTAATAGTGAATAAAATATGGCTAGAAATTATAATCACCTTCCTTGTTCTCATCAAAAAGACTATTAAGTACAGAACAAGTTGTAGTGAAAATAGCAAAGTAAGCAGTTTATTTTTATAGCTCATTCACTTTAGGACCTCTCTAAGGACTCATCTTCCCACTCTGAAGAGCTTATGACCCTGGCCAGCCTCACCCAAACATAGCCTGTTCCAACCTTTCCCAGCCCATCCTGCCAGTCAAACCTTTATGTTCAGGGCCCTACTCTTTTTTTAAGTGACAAGTCTCATAAAACAATCCATCATTGTGTTAATAGGGAAGGACCCACTTTGGCTTTTTAGGTAACAAGCAGTGTTTTAACAGTTCCGTCCTGAAGTTAGTATTCTTGCCTGAGTCTTAATGAGGTGACGCTAGCGCTGCCACATGCAAATAGATTAAGGGGAAAGAGTAGCCCGTACAGTAGATATTCAAGAAGGGTTCTTTTATGGATGCTTGCTAAATCCGATCATGTTGGCCTCTGTCTGCTCTGGATACACAAAAGGTCTACTTTTACCAATCCTTTTTTATGCCTGGCATTGTACCAGGTATAAAGAAAACAGCATAGGCACAGTATCTACCCTCTGAGGGCTTACATGCTACAAAAATCCACCCTGATGTGGATACACATGTGCAAGAAATACAGACAATTGAATATAAACATTAATTGAGAACTGGGAAAGAATAGTGAGATATTGTTGAGAGTGAGAATGTATTTTTGGATTTAACTTCATAGTCTATTGGGTTTAGGATTCTGTCTTTGATGACAGGGACCCTACAGGATGGCTTATGGAAGGCCATTTCTGTCTTCTATGACATCATCCATTCTGAAAGGTTAGGGATGTGCCCTTAACTTCCTCTTTTTTTTTTTTTTTTTTTTTTGAGATGGAGTCTTGCTCTGTTGCCCAGGCTAGAATGCAGTGGCACAATCTTGGCTCACTGCAACCTCCGCTCCCAGGTTCAAGCGATTCTCCCGTCTCAGCCTTCCAAGTAGCTGGGATTACAGGCACACGCCACCATGCCCGGCTAATTTCTTGTATTTTAGTAGAGACGTGGTTTCACCGTGTTGCCCAGGCTGGTCTTGAACTCCTGCGCTCAGGTAATCCACCCGCCTTGGCCTCCCAAAGTGCTAGGATTACAGGCGTGAGCCACCGGGCCTGGCCAACTTCCTCTTAATAATACGGTGAATCCAGGTTACTTATTATCCTCATTAAACACAAAGCCTGTCTCTCCAAAAGCCTTCAGGACAAACCTCAGGATTAGAAATCTAGTTAATGAAGGGACTTGAGACTTCATAAATGCATATAAATACTGTAGAAAATGAAATGTATAGTAGAATACTGTCAGTCATGAAAGTCAGACACTGATGGGTGATTTGGAATTTTTTCATTGTATGTAATCCAGATTCATCTATAGGGAATGACTATATTCACAGTGTATACCAGGCATTTCACATTGGGCGGGGGCGGAGGATACCAGCTGAGGCGCTTCTGGGAAAACTGGAATAGGGTATTTTCCTGTCAAACCTGTTCCCCTTCTTTATTGTCTGCAAATGTTTTTGTCGCAAATTGACTTTTCATAAAAGGGCCATAAATACTGCCTCCCTATCGTGATTCTTTCTCCCTGTTTTCTATTCTCCTCAGAAAGTAAACAAAGCTGCAGTCTTCCTATTATAACAGAAACAGAGATTAAGATCACTACAGATTTGTTAGCCGACTTCTATGGTAATGTAGCTTGTTATAATTGCTGCTGGAGGTTTCAGAATTCAGTAGATGGGTGGTTGGAAAATGTTTTCTGTTGGGGCTGGAGAGCATGGGAAGGAGGTAGAGGCAGCTCCAAGACTCCCTTTAATCTAATTAAGGAAGGGCATGCTTTGACCTTGCTACGATAGCCACTTGATCTCTATATATAGTTCTTTGTCCTGGCTCATCAGGCATCCTTTGTTTACATTTCCAAAGGAAACCTCTGTATAATGCATAGCCAAGGGAAAATGTATACCAACAGATGAGTACTTCCTCTTCGCTTCCAATACTCCGTGGTTCTGTGAATAATAGGCATTCTAAAACATAGCGAGGCGCAAATATAGTTAAATACTTAGTAATCAGTTGGTCAACAGCATTTATTGAGCATACACTGTGTACTCAGTGTGGTGGGCAATTTGGGGGCTACAAAAGAAATATATGTGGTTGATGACCTCCAGGAACTTTCAGTCTAGTTAGGGAAAACACAGTATATAGTGAGAAAGAGTATTTATAGAGCAGCACACAGTGCAGAAAATACAAATGAATGTAGTATAGCCCTTTCAATTTTACTTATTTAGTCTTGTTCTTAGCTTTTAGGGCACTGAGTAAATTAAAGCACTTTCCTGTATATTTTGTGTGCCACCTTTTTCTTCTTTCCAGAACTGCTGTGATACAACGGCTTAATCCATCCCAGAAACTCCATGGGCGGGTTGATTTCCTTCTGGCTCTTCTCAATCCTTTTAAAGAGCTGGACGGCACTGCTCTTTAGCATTAGGAGAAAGAAGAAAGAAAGGAGATGAGGTGGAAGAGAGGGAGAGGTTTCCCTTAGTTTGGGGAATTTCAGCTTTCTGTGTTGCTACTAGGTCTTAGCTTCATTCACTTTTAGAAGTCTTTCTCTTTAGAGTTCAAACTTTAGATAGGCTGGTATTCTCTTCTTTATGCTCTTATTGCCCATTGGAAGGATATTTAGTTTGGGAAGAGCAAGAATCTTGGAGTCTATGTAATAGATATCTGGCTGCTTCTCCAAGCATAAAATATAAATATTTTATAATAAATTAATTTAAAAAACACTGCTGTGGATGATTTCAGCAGATGATCCTTAAATATTTTAGGGTGGTTGAGCTGGAAGAAAGAATAGAATTTAAACCATTAGAGCACAAATACATTTGTTGGTGGAGCCCTCTTTAAGGAGTAGTCAGTGAAATTAGTATAATTGGAAAATTTAATGGAGAAAATGCATTTTAGCCAAATGTTGAAGGAGAAAAATAATTACCCCCTCTGGAGAGACAGAAAGCAGAGGTATTAGTGGAGGTGTAAATGAGCACATTTTATGGGGAAAATGGTGCCTTAAGCACTGGGTACATACAGATAATAGGAAATGGCACCTGCCCTCAAGGAACACACAGACTGGCTGAGAACCTGACAGGTAAAATGGCAAATAGAATGTGAAGTGATAATTACTGTAATGAATGTAAATGCATGATGACAAGAAGGCATGGAGGAAGAAACACTCAGGCCTGCCTGAGAAACTTAGGAAAGGCTGCAGAATGGAAAAAAAAATGAGTTATCTTGAAATAAGAGTAGAATTTTGCCAATAAAAATGAGATAAGGGAGTGAAGGGGACCACATGCGAGAACACAGAAGGGTGATCAGCATGGAGACGTTCAGGGAACTATCAGAAGTTTGGCTTGGCCAGAATGTAAGACATGAGATTGCAAGAGGTGAGTATGGAGAAGTAAGTAGCTTGGGCCCAGGTAATGAAGAGCTTTGTAGGCCATGTATAGGTGTGTAGATTTTAACCTGAGAAGTCTGGGGAGCCATGGAAGGATTTTAAGCAGGTGAATAACTGAATAAAATCTGCATTTAAGAAGGATTGCTATGGCTGTTGTATGGAGTATGGAGCAAAGGTCAAGGGTCCAGGGTAAAAAGTGAGGACAAAGAGACCAGTTAGATTTTTACTGATCCAGGGAGAGATGAAGGCCCAGCTTGAGACAGTGGCAGTAGGATTAGGGAAGAAGGGATAAATTCAAAACATTTCTAGGAGGTAGATCAGTATTAATTGGTGATCAGTTAATGGGTGAAGGAGTGAGGGAGAAGAAATACTATGATGATCCACAGGGTTCTAGTTTAGGTGGTCAAATGGGTCTATGCCCTTTAACTAGGTTAAGAAATATGAAAGGAGTTCTTTTCAGACCTGCAAGCTTTATTGTTCTCTGGGTCAGAAAGGCAGGTAGGAAATGTCCAGTAGAAAGCTGGCTAGCTGGATTTAGAGGTCAAGAGAGAGGTCTGGGAAAGGGATATACTTGGAAGTCATTAGCATCTAAGTAGCACTTAAAGCCATGGAGAATGCATAGATTGAAAAGAGGACCTGTGACAAATCTCCAACCCAATTGTTTGTCACTCACAATACAATAACAAACTGACTTTCCAAAAATAAATAGAAAGACTGTGGTGCTTTTGCGGAGATTACTGAAGAATGATGTGCATTTTGGAAATTAAATATCAAAAGTAAATTATTCATTTGTGGAAAAAAATCAAAGGCTTAGACATTATTATCTTAAAGACTACAATAATAAGTAACACTGAGGATTTCCTCTGTTCCAGCTGAGTGCTTAATATGTGTTAACTCATTTAATTCTCACAACAGCTCTGTGAGATAGACACTGTTAATACCTCTACTTTACAGATAAACAGAGATAAAGAAATATTTAAGTGTTTTGCCAAGTTCATGCCACTGGTAGGTAAGAGAGTGGGGATTTGAATACAGGCACTTTAGCTCTGGAGCCTGTGCCCCTGACCACTCCATTACACGTTGTTTTGCAAGGCCAAGGTACACGCCAGTTGAATGTCTCTTGTTAATCGCTGGTGGTTCCTGGACCCATTATGAGGATGACTTGTAGTGAGCAAGGGGTATGGGATAGGGATGTGAATTCTGAAGGACAGCAAAGGAGAAACAAAGAACAGTCAAGAGATGAGGGAAACCAACAAAAACAGAGGATCAAAATCTCAGAGGAAGGAGAGGCCTTCAAAATGTGGAAGATTTGATGAGTCAATTGGAGCAGAGGCATAGAAGATTTCATTAGTCATCTTTGAGGGAGAAGGTTCTATGCAAATATGAAGATGGAACGTAAATTCAAAGAGGTCAGGAAGAAAGTAAGTTATAAGGAAATGCAGGGCTGGGCACAGTGACTCATGCCTGTAATCCCAGCACTTTGGGAGGCCGAGGCGGGTGGATCACCTGGGGTCTGGAGTTCAAGACCAGCCTGGCCAACATGGTGAAACCCCGTCTCTACAAAAAATACAAAAATTTGCCAGGTGTGGTGGTAGACACATGTAATCCCAGCTACTCAAGAGGCTGAGGCAGGAGAATTGCTTGAACCCAGGAGGTGGAGGTTGCAGTGAGCCGAGATCGTGCACTCCAGCCTGGGCGACAAGAGGGAAACTCTGTCTCAAAACAGACAAACAAACAAAAGGAAATGCAGGTTGCAAGAAGTTTGATCACGAAGGTGAAGCAAAACAGACAAACAAACAAAAGGAAATGCAGGTTGCAAGAAGTCTGATCACGAAGGTGAAGCAAGAAATAAGGTGGTAATTATTATCCTTTCGAAGAGCAGAAAAGTCAGACTCATAAATGCTCTGTTTGTGTATTATTCTGCTATTGGTGAGTTAACAATAGGAATCACTAGATCCGGCCGGGCTCGGTGGCTCACGCCTGTAATCCCAGCACTTTGGGAGGCCGAGGCGGTGGATCACGAGGTCAGGAGATCGAGACCATCCTGGCTAACACGGTGAAACCCCGTCTCTACTAAAAAAAAAAATACAAAAAATTAGCGGGGCGAGGTGGCGGACACCTGTGGTCCCAGCTACTCGGGAGGCTGAGGGAGGAGAATGGCGTGAACCCGGGAGGCGGAGCTTGCAGTGAGCTGAGATCGCGCCACTGCACTCCAGCCTGGGCGACAGAGCCAGACTCCATCTCAAAAAAAAAAGGAATCACTAGATCCACTGCGTTCATCCACATATGCTTCCCTTCCCTCCCTGACTTGGTGTCCAGCTTTGTCTCCAACCCAGGACACTGTAGCCTTAGTTTCTACAACTTGCCTCTCCTAAAAATGGTATATACATCCTGGGAGGCAGTGTGCTGTGACAGCTTTGGAGTTGGACAGACAGGAGTCATGTTAGCTGTGCAGCCTTGAACACATACTTTTCCTGAGCCTCAGTTTCACCATCCATAAAATTTGGACTAATAATACATTGAAGAGAAAGGCAATACATGTAAAGTACATGCTACTGTGCCTGGCATATATAGTCAAAGCTCAATAAACGGTGGTGGTGGTAGTACTAGTCATAGTAGCAGGAGGAGGAGGAGGAGGGAAAGAAGGAGAAAGAGGAAGAGGAGGTGTAATCGCAGGAACAGTTGCTAGTAGCAGTAGTACTAGTAGTAGTAATTTTGGGCACTACACATTTTGCCAGAGATTCCTAGCCCTGACCTCAGGACTTCCAAAGCTTTTTATCACTATCTCTGAGAGTGGGGAGAACAATCATTCCCAAATACTCATAACCAATTTCAAATTTTATATATATCAGCTAGAACTTTTCTTGGGAAGAGGAAGTGGTAATGAAATTGCAGCAGCAAAAATATTGGGTATCTCAGCCATGTGACTCTACATAGCCCACCAGTAACTCTGCAGATGTGATAGACTAAAAAGTGTTATTGTGCTCAATAAGCTGCTAGTTTGCAGTTACTAATTTAAACAAATTTTATTTAGTAAGGAAACATTTACTGCCCTTCTGCAAGAATATCCAAAAGATTCTTCGTGTTGATACTTAAGTAAATTTGCCCATTATCCTGCCCAAATTCTTCTTGATTACTGCCTTTAAGCAAAGCCAAAAGAAAAGTTTTAGGGAGGGTCACATGCTTTCATCTCTAGTAATTTTAAAAAGAGAGAGTTCTATAATTTTGTATTTGCGATTTAAAATGTTTATTAGCAAAAATGTTCTGTGATTATTTTTGTGAGAGATGGAAGAGCAAGGGGAGCAGACTTAAGGGCACCTGAGAAAGATTTGAGCTACTAGTGTCTTGTGAAAATGAAATACCTAGTTTGAAACCACTGTGGAATTATAGGTGGAGAAAATTGTTTCCATGAAAAATGGAAAATAAGTGCAGTGATCCAGTCAGTCTATTCATTTATGCTACTGTAATGACTAATTCAGAGTATTACATTCAATCTTATTAAGAATATAACAATTGACATTTAATATAGATGAAAAACCTAAGTTAACTGTGCAATCCAGTGTGTGGTCATAGCCTATTTTTATACTAGAAAAGAAAGTGCTTTATAATTTTTCAGAGACCTAATGCATTCAATCCTTTTTAAAAAATACTTTGTGACAATTCTTCATATATGTCAGTAAAGTAACATTTTTGAAGACATTAAATGTTGCAGTTGAAATACTTGGAGGGTGTTAACACATGACAGGGTTTAAGGATAAAATTAGTTAGGATTAATATTGTTCTCCTCCCCCTCCTCCCTCACATCTATAGGGCAGATAGGCTTTCAGGTGTGGTCATGTCTTCATAGCTGAAACAGTTCACATAGGAATGCACTTTCATCCCACTTTTGCACTTTTCCTTTGGCACAGTGAAGCTTATCTTACAGTCCCATTTCCCATCCCTCCTCTAGTTCCCATTTCTGTGTTCAAATTCCAGGTCACTCACTAAATGACCAGAACACTTGCTTAATTTTGGCTCCTCTTGTTTGCTCCCCTATTTTCACAATCCACCCAAATTCCCCATTTCCAGTGTGCTCTTGGAAAGTTAATGGAATCCTAATAATTCAGCTAAGGCTCTATCAAGCTTATCCTATACCTGGAAATGTTTCCAGTTCCACTTTTACCTCTAATCTCTCCTGCCATCAACCCAACCAAAACCAAACAAATTTTTTAAAAACCCAGACTTGAAACCAAAACAACCATCACCACAGCAGATAGGCACACAGCCATTGAGATGTCCTTACTGTCTCTGCCTGTCTAGAGGAGTCCAGCTCTGTGGTATGGTAAGCAAGGATTGGGAGGAAGAGAATCTTACTTGAATAATTTGTTCTGGGCACCGTGCTAGAGACATCATTTCTAATCTCACTTAGTGTTTATGACAACCCTGTGATACAGCTGGTTAATATTCCCATTTTGCAAGTGAGGAACTTGAAGGCCAGAGTAAGCTGGGATGCAGTTCTACATTTCTCTCACTCCAAAGTCCATGTTCTTTCCATTGCACTGTGCGGCCTAGTGGAGAAGTTGTTGGTTTACTTGCCACTGATTCATTTGTGCTCAGATAGGTAGGAGACAGCTCCAGAAAACCCTTTGTTTTTCTCCACTAAATAGCTCTAGCTCTAGAAAAGCATATGGTCTGTTTGGGGGCCTGGCGTTCCTGAATCCGTGGTAAGCCTCTTATGTACTCCTGCCATTGGCCTACATTTAATAGCCCAGAGCAGCTCTTCATATTCTGACAGCCCTTCATGGGGTACAGAGGAGAGGGAGTTGCCTAGAGTTGGTGGAAGGAAGCAATAATACCCTCAATTAGACATTTACTTGCTCAGATTATTTTTGTGCCATGGGGGGTGAAAATAGTGTGGGCAGCTCCAGGTATCAACACTGTCCTCAGCCATAGAGTTTACGCTGGGACCCATATTTTCTTGCTGAGACTGCCAGGATGGGTCCTCATTCTAGGGCTGTACATGACCATGTTTCAGGGTAAAAGTAGTCTCCATGAGACACAGGGTTTCTTAACAGTTACTAAGAGTTTGGCAGTAAAGATGTACTCTCAAAAGTATAATTAATGTTTGCACATTTAGAACAGGCTATAAATAACAAATATAATACCACAATGACTGCAAATATATAGATTTCCTCAAAAAAGAGTGAATGCATTGCTACCATTAATGGTGTCTTTTGATGGAATGATTACTTAGAAGTACACATACAGCCAGGAAATCAGCTATTTACTACCTCAAGACAGAAAGAGAATCCAATGCCTCTGTCTATTCCTACTACCTCTCCTCTCACCTAAATCAAATCTTGAATCCAAGTTTACCCTATCTCAGCCAGTCCTAAGAACTCTTAATTATTCCTAAGGGCTTTAAATACATTAGCTCATTTAATCCATACAATAACCCAATGAAGTACGTATGATTCTCATTCTCATCTTACAGATGGGGTAACTGAGGCACACAGGGGTAACTTATTTGTATAAAATCATAGGTGGCAAATTAAGAGTTTGCATCTAATTTTACTGAGGTCCTTGCTCTTAATGACTGTGCTGTATTAAAAAAGAGGGGCAAAACTAACAACCCATGGCTCCATGTGCAGTGTTTTGCAAGTCGCTGATTATTGTGCTTATGGTCTGGGTAAGGACAGAAAACCAGTATTATGTGAGCGTGTGCCCATGTGGGAATGATGTGGTGTGATACTAGAGCAATATTTGGGCAAGCCTTTCTTTGTGATGATAATCTCTCCAGAGCATGCATCATAATGCCTCTGCACGTGCTATGCATCTGTCTATTTCATAGATGGCTGTGCCTGGCTGTTCATCTCTTATGTGTGTCTGGGGAGGGGGTTGTATGTGTAAAGAGGATGTATGTGGAAAAAAGGATATATGCCCAGTGAGAGAATTAGTGTTTAAACTGGGTCATGAGGATTGCTTTGACCTCTGTTTCCCACTCCGCCCCCCGCCTGCCCCAAAGGGTTCTTTTCAGTCCTTTGATGTTTTCCCCATATAAGGGGAGAAACTGGGACACAACTGGAGGATGTTGCCTTTTGTTTTCTCTGATGAGAAACATTGACTCTTTCCTTGAGAGAAGGTTTTCCTCCTCTTCTCCATATCCCAAGCCTGTTCCAGCTTCTCCTGAGTAACATCAAAGGCACAAAACAATCATTGGCTTTGGAATAATTTCTAAACCAAAAAAACTCTAGCTAAAAGTGTATAGCACCAATGCTAGTTGCGTAGAATGACACAGTTCCATCCTGAGCTCCCTCATCCCAATCTATATATGGATAGTTTTGCACTGGCATAGAATGGCAGGTTTACGAATGTCCAAAGATGTCTTATTAGAAAAATCTCAGGTGCAGGGGAAAGCCCAGGACATGAGGAGGATTAGAGAAGAGGGTGAGCGACCTAGGCAGGGAAGGATAACAGTGGTATGTGAAAAGGAAGGAGAAACAATTACAAGATGCCAGTTTACTCTATAGTGCACATATAATGAAACTCCTGCCAAATTTGTGGTGTGTTCTAGCATCTGAAGAGCTTCGAATCTTCTAGAACCCTGGGGATATTCTGGGATTCCAATTGCCACCCACTCAACAGTCAAGAAATTCAAACCATTTCAGGAGGATTCCATTGGCTTTAGAATGAAATGGAATTTATATTATATTGGGAGCTCACAGAGAACACTTACATTTAAGAAGTAAAAATATGATATCACAGATGAATATGCAAATTGCATATTGTCTGCAGGCCAGAGAGTAAAATTAACACCTTCATGCTTTCGTACTCCATTTCTGTCAAAAACAGGATATCAGCAGCAAAGCAACTGAAAAAAAAAACAAAAAACAAAACACACAACACTGACCTACAGTGAGTACTGCCAAACCCCATGCTAACCCAGTGACACATCATTAGCTCAGAGGTTGAAAGCAAGTAGTGTTCCTAAGTGGACCTTTATAAAAAATATTAAGCTCCGCTGTGGGTTTAGCATAGTGTTATGTAATACAGAGGAATATAGTAGCAGGTGTATTAAGTCTCTATCCCTGTCTTCAAGGACTTTATAGTCCAGTTGAGAAAGCAGAGCTAACAGTATGATGCACTGCCAATCAATATAAAATAATTTAAACTGTGTGACAATAACTGTAAGTGCTGTAGTAGTTTGGGGGAGAGGGAGATCAAAGAGGGCTAACATCATTACCATCATTAATATCTATTGTTTATTAACACTTAATGTGCTCCAGGTGTCATGCCAAGTGCTTTACATGTATTATCTCATTTAATCCTCTCAGCTACCTCTGAGACAGGCACTATTATTATCCCCATTTTTCAGATGAGGAAACTCATATAGCTAAGTGATTTATCCAAGGGGAGTGTAGAAATGAGACTAGAGAGGCATGGAGGGACCTGATTACAGAGGACATTAAAAGCCATGCTAAGAAGTTTGGCATTTATTCTAAGGTCAAAGGGAAGCTAATTGAAATTTAGTATGAAGCCACTTTAAGCACGGGTGTAGTGTTTTTTGTTTTTTGTTTTTGTTTTGTTTTGTTTTGAGACGGAGTCTCCATTTGTCTCCAGGCTGGAGTTCAGTGGTGAGATCTCGGCTCACTGCAACCTCCACCTCCCAGGTTCAAGAGATTCTCCTGCCTCAGCCTCCCAAGTAGCTGGGATTACAGGCATGTGCCGCCATGCCCAGCTAATTTTTTTTTTTTTTGTATTTTTAATAGAGATGGGATTTCACCTTGTTGGCCAGGATGGTCTCGATCTCCTGACCTTGTGATCCGCCCACCTCGGCCTCCCAAAGTGCTGGGGTTACAGGCATGAGCCACCGCGCCCGGCCTGTAGTGTGTTTTTTTAAAAGTTTATACTGCCCCTCTGATGGGTTAAGTACACATTGGGAAAATAAATGATTGGAGACAGACGGGCCAATTAGGAGACTGTATAAGCATCGTGCTTGGCACATAATAGGCACTCAATGTATATTTGTTGGATGGATATATTAATTCAGGGAAGAGATTTTGGTGGACAGATTTAGTGAAATATAAGGGAAGATGATAGAAAAGGATAGATTTGAATTATATTTATGAGGTAAATATAGGGGATGTGATGATTAACTGGATAATAAGAAAGAGAAGTTAAGAATGAAGCCCTGGGTTTCTGAGGAGCTGGTGATACCGTTCATTCATTTAGGGAACATTAGAGAAGAATCAGATTTAATGGAACAGGATGTAGGAAAGAGACGACTTCAGTTTGGAAACACTGAGTTTGTAGTGCCTGTAGTTATGCAAATGAAATGTCCAGTAAGCAGTTAGTTATATAGGTCTAAATTTCAGGAGAGAGACTTAGGATAGAGATAAATATAATTAAGGCAAATGGGGATCTTTTTGAAGTGATGGAATTGTTCTAAAATTGGATTGTGGTAATGGTTACAAAATTCCGTAAATTTACCAAAATTATTGAGTTGCCCACTTAAAATGGGTGAATTTTGTGGCATGTAGATTATATATCAATAAAGCTCTTAAAATTAAAAAAGTTAAGCAAGGTACTGGCACATAGAGGGTAACTGAAGCCTTAGAAATGGATGAGGTCACCTAAGTCAGTGTGCTAGAACTCTCAGAATACTGACATTTAAGGGACAGACAAAGGAGTTGGAATGATCAGAAGGAAAACTAGGAAAATTTGTCTCATGGAAGCCGAAAGAAGAAAGTATTTTCAGAATAAGTGAATAGATGATCTTTTAAATAATGATTTGAAAGACTTAAATATCTTGAAATGTCAATGGGAAGGAGTGGAACCAGAAGAGAGGTTGGCTGAAGGAAAGGGAAGAAGATTAATCACATGAGGACCCCAAGAAGCTAGAAGAGGATGGAATGCAAAGCCTCTAGGAGAGGACTGATGAACTTTCTAGAGAGATATATCACTTCTTTGTAACAGGAGAAAGGAAAGATGATTGTTTCCTTATTGTTTTGTGAGAACTTAAAATAATTCCCTGGGATAAATTTTATTTTCTCTGTGACAAAGGAAGTAAAATCATTTACTACGATTTTACTGTGAGTGAGAAGGGAGGTGGTAGGGTTGAAGCTTTGTAGATGGTAGAGATCGCTACTGTGGAGATATAGAGAGAGCTGTTAAGAGAAACACAGAATTAATAAGAAACTTTGAGAGCCTGCTTGAAGTTGGACACCACAAATTTAAGGGAGATCAATCTATGCTTCCATGATTAGCATATAGGTCACACTTAAAACCATGAAAGTGAATGAATTTGGCCAGGAAAAGTTGATTAGGTGAGGAAAAGGACATAGATATAGATTAGATAGAGATAATATATATTATTAACCTTTTACCTGTCACGTGTTGTGATATTTTCCTCCCAGTTTGTCTTTTGTCTTTATTTTCTGTATGGCTTCTGGTTTTTCTGGCTTGTGAAAGGTCTCCCCCTCCTTAAACTTTCTTTTCATATTTTTGGTGGTTTTATTTTTTATATTTTAAGTCTTTAATGTACCTGGAATTTGTTTTAGAATATGAGATTTTGAAATGTATTTTAGGGCATGTAGTTGTGTTTCCTTTCAGATAGATAACTATTATGCTAAGCCCATTTATTAAAAGAATAGTCCTTTTCCTGTTGAGTGGATATGCTACCATTGCCATATATTGGATTTCCATATGTACTTGCTTCTATTCTAGAATCTATTCTGTTCCATTGATTTAATTTTCCATTCTTACACCAATACCTTACTATTTTGATTATACTGACTTTTTGGTAATATCTGATATTTCCTTACTATTCTTAAATATTTGTTTCTCCATATTTTTACATATTTGTGTCTCCATATGAACTTTAAAATAATTTTGTATAGTTACAAAATATACTCAGTTTGGATTGTGATTATCACTATATTACAGTTGTGTATTAGTTTTTGGAAGAAAGACATTCCTATGGTATGTCTTCGTATCCAAAATCATGGTATATCTTTGCATTTTTTCAGATTTTATTTTTGGGACCGTCTCTTTAATATTTAGTTGTTTTCTTCAAATAGGTACAGTACATTTTTGTTGTTGTTGTTGTTGTTGATTCCTAAGTACTTTGTACTCTTGTCTGTGCTGTGAATGGGTTACTTTTCTATTTCCATTTTTAAAAGCATACGGAGAAAAGCTTTTGATTTTATATATTTTCTTGTGTATAATAATCTTACCATATTGGCAACCTTATATTTTTAAAAAAACCTAGAGTCTCGGGTTTATCTGAGGCACTTATATCTCCTTTACCAATATTTATACCAATTATTTCATGTTCTGACTTGCTTTTGCCTCAGCTAAAACATTTAAAACACTATGGTGATATCAGACATCCTTGCCTTGTTCATAAGGTTACTGGAAAGGGCCTTAGCATTTCACCATTTAGTATCAAGTTTGCTATTTATTATATTTGAACGCTGTTTTATTTAGAATTTTCACTTGGACTGGCTACTGATTTTGTTTAAAAACCTTTTAGAATATATTAATATAACCCTATATGTTGATTTTTTTCTAATCTTGAATCATTCTTTCATATTTGGAATAAAAAGTGTTTGGTTATGGTATTTTATTCTTTTGTTGCCCTGCTGCTTTTGTTAAACATTTTTCTCTATATATTCAGAACTGAAATCAATCTATACCCTTACTATTTCTGATATCATTTTTAGGTTTCTGATATTGTGGAATTATACTAGATCTAGTAAATGCATTTGAGACCTTTTTGTCTTCCTCTGTGGTCTTAAATAGTTTAAGTTGCATGAGAATGATTTATTCTTTCAAAGTTTATGGAACTCAGCTCTAAAACCATCTAGGTCTGGAGCCTTAAAAAACATTACAGATTGTTAATCACCCTTCCAATCTGGTCTAAAGTTATTAGATTCTTGAGGTTTTGTTACTCCTTCTTGGGTAAAAGCATTTAACAGATTTTAAAATCATGTGCTAAATGTTGCATATGATATTCCCTTATAATTAATATCTCTCCAATGGTGTGCTGGTGCTGACTTTCCAATTGTGTGCATTCTTCCCATATTTTGGTTTGGTGTCTATACATTGGTAGCTTAAAATCCACTGAAGTGTAAGTTTTCATGCCATGGAAATCAGCAAGCACTACAAATTGTGGCTTTTTTTTTTTGAGAGCCAATTGTTAAATGGTTATCAGCATACTATTGTCTATATCTATAAGTGTATCTCCTTTTCCATTGTTAGTATTGTATTTTTGTTTTATTTTCTCCCTTTTTCCTTAATAAATAATTTCAAAGAAGCAGCTTTTGATATTAATTATCCCATGTAAGTTAGTTTCATTTTGATTTTATTAGTTTGAGCTTTTTAAAAGTGAATTTCCTCCTTCTATTTACTTTCATTTTATATTCCTTTTCCAGTTTCTTAAATTGAGTGAATTCCTGTATTTTCCATTTTTATATATTTTCCTGAGTAGAGCTTTAACTGTATCCCATATATTTTGGTATTTAGTGTGTGCTCTTTCATTATTTTCTATAAAATTAACAACTCTAGTTTCATTTTCCTCTTTGATTACAAGGTTATTTAGGAGTATTCAAGCAGAAAATTTCCCTGACCCCTTTGCTGGCAGGAACTGGAGTGCACGGGTGCCAGAACTAGTCAGCCACTTCAGTGCCAGGAGGGGCAGACTCCACTTGCTTGGCCCCACTGTGTTCCACCCCTTGCAGGAGGGAGAGCGCAGATGAGCAGGTGAAGGAGCTGGGGCAAGTGCTTTTGGGTGCTGGCAGGAGCAAAACTGTGCTTCCCCACAGCAGCATCTAGGGGGGTGCCCATATCCCCTGAAGCCCCAGAAAGAGTGTTACAGTCAATGCTCTTTTAGCTTTGCTGTCCGTGAATGGCTTAAGTGTTAACAGCTCAGTGGAGGGTCAGTGTGACAGCCTTTTGCACTTGCACTTGAGTTCTTGTTCGACATCCAAGAGGAATGAGGTCGCATGAACAAATTGGATATGGTAAATGTGGGGGATTTTATTGCCAATGAAAGTGGCTCTCAGCAGGAAGGGGAGCTGAAAAGGGGACAGAGCGGGACGATCATTTTCCCCCAGAGTCTAGCTGTCCCCGGCTGGACTCCTCTTCTAAGCAACACTGTAAAGCCGTCCCTCTGAAGTCAAGCTGCTTCTCTCAAACTTCCAACCATAGTCTCCAATGTCCAGCTGCTTCTCCTCTTCTCTCTGCTGGCGAACCCTGTGGTTTTTATGGGCACAGGATGGGGGGCAGGGTGGGGTATGGGTGGTTTTGGAAAAGGCAGCTTTCAAGCGATAAAATAGGAATGCATGTTCTCACTTTGGGCCACGGTTCCAGGCTTGAGGGCGAGACCTTCACCAGAGACCTACCCTCTTCTGCCCAGAATTTCCCTGCCTCCTGTCCCTGTCATTTCCCTCCTCTGAAGAGGCACATCTAACTCTGGTGTAATATGGACGATGACTGGTCTTAACTACTTCCTGCTTACAGGAGGTGTGAGTATGGGAAGAACAGTAGTCAGATTCCTCCCTGAGGTGTACCTGAGGGTCCCCAGCAAAAGGGAGCCATTGTCCGAGGTTCTGGTTGCCTGACTGTTTGGAGTTTGATGGCCTCTATGTGCAAAGAAACAAGTTTTACAGGGTTAAGTATGCATGGACCAAAATATGTCCAAAGAGGAGTTAAAAGGAGGGAATCTAATGCCGAAGATTACAGAAATAAGAAGTGAAATATGCTAATCATTCTGAAAACAACATTATTCCCCATGGTATAGCACAGAATGGAGGTAAAAACAACAAGCCTAGGCAAGACTATAAAGAGGATATCCATGGAAGGTTAGTTATTAACACTTATCTTTTGTGATTTTTAGCTTGAGTTCCCCAATCTTTTCACATTGGTACTTTGGGTTCTCTTCTGGGTTGATGCAGGTAACTCTGTCAGCTTCCCAGGCCTTTACTCGGGTATAGTGAATGCAGTGATCTATTCCAGTGACTTTCAGTGCCATAAGAGTAGAAAGAAGTATAATCCCTCCCAATCTGGGCTTATAGAGGGAGAAAGGGAAGCAAGTACCTTTACCAGTACTAGGTCCCCTGGGTTGAATAGAGGTGGCCCTAGTTCCTGGGATTGGACCTCCAACAGTTGTTTCAGTTCCTGTTGGAAATGGGCCAAAGAAGTTATATGTTTAATCAAATCAGAGGTTTTTTGGTCTAGCAAGAAATCATTGGTGAGAAAAGGCCATCCATACATAATTTCAAAGGAATTCAAACCCAGCTTTAGAGGGGTGTTTCTAACATGTAGTAGGGCTATGGGGAGAAGGGTAGTTCAGGGGTGACGAGTCTCCTAAGACAGCTTCCTGAGGTGCATTTTGATAATATCATTCATCTTTCTACCTTTCCTGAGGATTGTGGTCTCCAAGCACAATGAAGATGATATTGTATGCTTAGTGCCTTTGAGACCCCCTGGGTGACAGCTGCCTTGAACAGGGGCCATTATCACTCTGGAGGTACTTAGGGAGTCCAAAGCAAGGAATTATCTCATTAATTAGTACTTTTATCACCTCGGAGACTTTCTCCATCTGACATGGAATTGCTTCTACTTAGTTAGTGAAGGCATCTATCCACACTAGGAGACACTGGATGCCTCTTGCTTTTGGCATATAGGTGAAATCCACTTGCTAGTCTTCCCCCGGATAGCCTCCTGTCCTTTGGATTCCTGGGGGAAGAAGCTGTCGATTAAGGGGATTATTTTAAAGGCAGGTCTAGCAAGCATTAATGATCTGTTTAACTGTATCAGGTTTTTACCTGAGAGCAATTTCTGGGCCAACTGATAGGTTTCATCCTTACGTAGGTGGAAGGCTTGGTGAAGGATTTTAAGAACTTTCCATTGGTCAGCAGCCTGTAGATGAAGCTTGCTGTCCTCCAATTGTAGCCATCCTGGGGACTGAAAGATGTATCCCTGAGAGGTTGCCCATTCTATTTCCACAAGAGAATATTTAGATTATATTTCTCTTAAGGGGCCCTCTCAGATCAGTGAGGCTTCAAGCGGATCAGAAATCTGAGGCTTTGTTGCTGCTGATTTAGCTGCTTGGTCTGCCAATCTATTTTGCTTGGCTACTTCATCCATACCTTTTTGGTGGCCTTTACAATGTATTACTGCCACTTCACATGTGAGAAAAACCGAGGATAATAGTCTATTAATTTCCTAATGGTATTTAATGGGACTCCCATTACCTGTGAGGAAGTTTCTCACTTTCCAGATAGTGGCATGGGCACGGAGGACTGGGAAAGCATACTTAGAATCAGTGCAAATGTTAACTGTTTTTCCTTTGCTTAATTTGAGTGCCCTTGTGATGGCAATTAGTTTGGCTAATTAAGCACTTGTCCCTGAGTAGAGAGACATGCTCTCGACAATATCATTCAGAGTAACTATTGCATACCTTGCTTTATGTATCCCTTGTTCTACAAAAGAACTTCTGTCTGTAAAGAGAATCCAGTTTGGGTTCTCTAAGAGGGTTTCCTTGAGATCCTCTCTGGTCACATAGGTCCGTACTACTAGCTGTTCACAATCATGTTCAAGCTTCCCAGCTTCCTCTGGGAGGAAGGTGGCTGGATTTAGGGAGGGACAGGTTCTTAATTGGACTTCAGATCCCTCTAATAGCAGAACTTGATACACGAGGAGGCAGTTGTCTGTTAGCCAGAGATTCCCCTTAGAAGACAGCAGTCCTGACACATTATGTGGAGTGCAAACAGTTAAGTTATTCCCCATGGTTAACTTAGTAGCCTCTGGTACCAGCGAGGCTACTGCCGCATCTGCCTGGAGGCAGGCTGTCCATCTTTTGGCTACCAAATCAAGCTCCTTACTTAGGTAGCCTACAGGCTGCTGAGCTGGATGCGGGCTTGTGTTAGAACTCCCAGGGCCATTTGCTTTGCTTCTGACACATAAAGATTAAACATCTTCCCTATGGGGAGACTAAGGGCTGCTGCCTTAAGCAAGGTTTGTTTTAGTTGGTCAGAGGCTTTTCTAGTCCCTGGTTCCCAAATTAGAGAGTGAGTTTTAGCTGCCTGAGTATCCTTTATTAGGTGATATAAAGGACAAACTATTTCACCATACCCAGGTATCCATAGTCTGAAGAATCCTGTAATACCTAAGAATCCCCTCAGTTGCTTGAGGGTTTTGGGGAGGGGAAAGGAGGAGATGGACTTAATCCTTTTTTTGCCCAGTGCTTTGGTCCCCTCTGACAAGATCAGACCAAGGTACTTCACTGAAGTCTGACAGAGACGAGCTTTAGATTTTGAAACCTTATATCCTCTATTAGCCAGAAAATTGAGAAGAGCCTGACTACCCTCCTGAGAGGTTTCCTCAGTTGGAGCACAGAGGAGAATGTCATCTATATATTGTAAAACTTTAACCTGAGGATAAAGAAACTCAGAGAGGTCTCTTGACAATGCCTGCCCAAACAAGTGAGGGCTGTCTCAGAATCTGAGGTAACACTGTCGAGGTTAACTGGGTAGTTTGGTTAGAGAGATCCTCAAATGCAAACAAATACTGGGAGTCAGAGTGTAATGGTATGCAGAAGAAGGCATCCTTTAGGTCCAGAACTGTGAACCATTTAGTTCCTTCAGGTATTTGAGGTAGCAGGGTATACAGATTGGAAACCACTGGGTGTAATGGAACCACAGCTTCATTAATGAGATGGAGGTACCGAACTAGTCTCCATTCCCAGTTGGGTTTTTGTACTCCCAATATCGGAGTATTACAAGGGCTGTTGCAGGGTTTGAGGAGGCCCTGCAACCTTGTTATCAATGATGGCTTCTAGTCCTTTCCTAACTTCTGGTTTCAGGGGATATTATTTCTGATTAGGAAATGAGGTGGGATCCTTAAGGTGAACCTGGACTGGTATGACGTTTGTGGCTTGGCCAATTTTCCCTTGAATTGCCCAAACTTCTGTGTTAATATCAGTCTTCACTAGGGGGAGACAACTAGTTTGTTCGGATGCCATCAGAGTGGTGGTCCCCATACTGGCCAGAGTATACTGGTTCAACAGAGGAGTTGAGCTCTCAGGCATAATTAGAAAGGCATGGGTGAACAACAGGTCTCCCCAACTACAACTAAAGGGTTGGAAAAAATACAGGGTTAAGAGCCTTTCTGAGATACCCCTCTCATTTGTACTAAGAGAGGAGAAGGGGCCCGGATTGGAGAGGAGAACCAAGGGACCAACCCCAGTGTCCAAAAGGAGGTCCACTTTCCTCCCCTCGATTTTCAGAACTACCCGGGGCTCCTGGATGGTAATGGTGGTCTGGACCACTGGAGCTATGGAGAGGAGCCCTGGGACCCATCAGTCCTGCTGGACCATTTGGGAGATTGGCTCTGGACCTGGTGACCAGCCTCCCTGGGGACAGTCTGCCTTCCAGTGGTCCCCATTGCAGATTGGACAGGGTCGAGGTGGCTTCCTCATGCTGCCTTGGCAATCCTTTCTAAAATGTCCTGGCATACTATATCCGTAGCAGTTAACAGGTGCACCTCAGGAATTCTGGGGTTTATGGGCTTTCATGGTGGCCATTAAACCCTCTGCTTCTTTCCTGTGTTTTCTCTCTCTCTCCTGCACCCCCCATCTCTATTATAAAAGATCAGGGTGGCCACTTTCAGGAGATTCACCAAAGTACTATCTAGTCCCAGGGTCTGTTTCTGCAGTTTCCTCCTAACATCAGGGGCTACCTGAGTAATAAATTTATCCTTTAGGATTAGTTGTCCCTCGACTGAATTGGGAGATAGAGAGATATGCTTAACAAGGCCCCTCTTAGCCTCTCCAGGAAGGCAGTAGGATTCTCATCAAATCCCTGGTCTGTCATGGGTAGCTTCGTATAACCGAGAGGCTTAGTTCTGGTCCTACGTAAGCCCTCCATCATGGACACCTAAAGTGTCTCCTCTTCCACTCTCCCATCTCAATATTGGGATCCTATTTAGGGTCATCCAATCGTACTGCTTCCCTTCCAATTGGATAAAGTTTGACTCCTTCCCTGACAATATATGTGATACTAAGCTCATCCCTAAATCCCTCTGTCAGCTGCAGAATGGCGTGCTTCTCAGTGTTAGGGTTTGATTCAAAAGTAACATAATGTCTTTCCAGGAGAGTTCAGATACTTGGGTTATATTCTGGAAAGCCTCTATACAACGTCAGGGTCATCTGAAAACTTGCCATGATCCCCCTTAATCTGCCTTAAGTCCTGTAGAGAGAAGGGCACCTGGACCTTACTGGGGTCAAATTCACCAGGCATCTGTTGGAGAGGCAAGAGTGAGACTGGGACTTGTCCAGGGTGAAGATTTCTAGGAGGGGGCAAGTGAGAGAGAGAAGCTGGATGGGGAGGATGGGGTGGACCCAGAGGAGCAGGGCTGGAGGGAGCTGGCTCTCCTGCTGGAGGTGTCTCTGGGGTTCATTTCTTTAGTTCCTAGGGATTACCGCTTGCAGCCTCCCCTGAGATGGCAAACCGGAGGGCTGAACCAATCCTACACTATCAGCAAAGGTCTGGATTACTTGCAAGGAAAAGAAAGTCTGCATGTATGGCCTCAGGCCATCTGTCCTCATGTTTACAGAAAAGGTCCAACTACACGATGGTATTGAAATGAATGGTTCCTTCCTGAGGCCAAGACAGTCCTTCCTGCAGATCATAATTTGGCTAAACCTTTGTGCTGTGAGGCATTTTACCTCCAGAGTATGAGGGTCAAAGCAGTTCCAGTGATTCAGGATACCCTCCAGAGGAGTATAGACTGGGGTGGTGAAGATAGCTGGTTACCCATTCCGAAAGACAGGGAAATATGTGTCCCTCATTTCACTTCCTTCTTTCAGTGAAAACTTTAGGTATGAGGGAGAGAGAAAGTGAACCTCCTCCTTTTCTCTTCCATCATTTTATCCCCAAGACCTGGCAACCTTAGATGGATGCCACCCACAGGTGCCATTGCAGCCTGCACTCATAAAACAAGGAGGGCCTAGAGAATAGGAATTGTCTGCACTCACCTATGCCTTCATCCCCTTTACTGCTGGCAACTTTTGGGTTCCCAGGGCTTTATCTATGCCATGGAGCATGGCCTCCTTCCATGAAGCAGAGGCTTAATCAGCAGGAATTGGTCCTACCCATTTATACTGTGCCTGTTGCCTCACTTGGGATTCCTCAGATCTGGTTTTCCTTTCTAGGGCTCCAATCCAAAGTTTAAAATTGAGTTTAGGGCAAGAAGGTGCATCAGTGGGTGCATGGATTCATTTAGATTAAGTCCATGATGGGTCCTGCCAAACTTGCAGTTATCAGCCAGTGGGACCACTCCTCCATTGCTGCCCTATCGTAACCAGAGTGCCGAGGTAGGAAAAGAACCCTATCACATAGAAAAAGAAAGGAAAAAAAAAAAAACAGCTGAAGAGAGGGGGAAGAACCCCTTGCTCTATGCAAATGGGTTCCTTTAATCACTGTATTCTTCCCCTGCTTTGGACTGAGCTGAACTCCTCAGCCAGAGGAGTAAAGGCTCTATGGGCGTGTGATGGGAGGGGACAGTGAGTGGGAAATGCTGGACAGCTGCCCCTGTGGGGTCCCTGGGCCCCAAGACTGCCCTGGGGTCCTGGCTGCAGCTGTGATTTTCTCCTGCCCTCCATGGCTGTTGGAAGTGGCACATGCATGCTTTGGACATGCCCAAGTGCCGCAGCCAGGCGGGGAGGGGGTGGAGAGGAAACTCACTGTGTGCCACGCGTGTCTGCAGCTGTTGGGGTGGGGGTGGGGATGGCACCTCTAAGAACAAACGGAAATCACATTGTTCTGAATTGCGTATCTGATTGCTGGGCCAAATGTTCATTCTACTTAATAACATTTCTGCAGTTTGCAGCAAAACTCTTAACATTATAAAAGAAGCAATAGGAGCCATTTCAAACCATGGAAGAAGAAAGGAAAGATACCACAGAAAAATCTAAGCATCTTGGCGGACCACCCATTACATTGGGGATGGGGTCCAGTTCAGGGGCCTTCTGGCAACACCGAGGAGTGGCATTGGCCAGATGCCTTCAGCTGCCCCAGAACTTTACTCTGGTCCCATATGATGGCTAGACCCATGTGAAGGGAAACAGAGCCTTTTACCCAAAAGAGAGAAATGGCAGGGTTGCATCCTGCCCCCTGCAAGTGGCATAGATCAGAGGAAAGTCTGAGGACAAGAAAAGACAGATCCACATTTTTGCATTTACTCACCCTTCTGATGTATCCCAGACAAGGCCCTAAAAAGGAGCAGGAAATTTCCCTGACCCATTTGAAGGCAGGAACTCGAGTGCAGGGGTGCTAGAACTAGCTGGCTGCTTCAGTGCTGGCAGGGATGGACTCCACTTGCTTGGTCCCACTGTCTTCCACCCATCACAGGATGGGGAGTGCAGGTGAGCAGGTGCAGGAGCCAGGGCGAGTGATTTTGGGTGCTGGCAGGAGCAAAACTTCGTGTGGATCTGCAGCAGCATCTAGGGGGGTGCCCATGACCCCTGAAGCCCCAGAAAGAGTGTTACAATCAGTGCTCTTTTAGCTTTGCCATCCACAGATGGCTTAAGTGTTAAAAGCTCAGTGGAGGGTCAGGGTGACTGCCTTTTGCACCCACACCCGAGTTCTTGTCCGGTGTCCAGGAGGAATGAGGTCACATGAACAAATTGGAGGTGGTAAACTTGGGGGATTTTATTGCCAATGAAAGTGGCTCTCAGCGGGAAGGGGAGGTGAAAAGGGGACGGAGCAGGAAGATAGTCTTCCCCTGGAGTCCAGCCATCCCCGACCGGACTCCTCTCCGAAGCAATGCTGTCAAGCTGTCCTTTTGAAGTCAAGCTGATTCTCTCCAACATCCAACCGTAGTCTCTGACGTGCAGCTGCTTCTCCTCTTCTCTTCTCTCTGCTAGCGGAGCCTGGGTTTTTCATGGGCACCGGGTGGTGGGCAGGGTGGGCCATGGGTGGTTTTGGAAAAGGCAGCATTCAAGAGGGAAAACAGGAATGGATGTTCTCACTTTGGGCCACAGTTCCAGGCTTGAGGGTGGGACACTTGCCGGAGACCCATGCTCTTCTGCCCAGAATTTCCCTGCCTCCTCTCCCTATCAGTATGTTTCTTAATTTTCAGGTGGTTAAGGATTTGTGAGTTTATCTTTTTGTTATTTTATTCTTATTTTACAGGATAGTGATCAGAGATGGTAAACTGTAAACTTTTTCTTCATGATCCATTTTAAATGCTCCATGAATACAAGGGAAGAATGTATTATTCTGTAGGATGCAAAGTTTACATATAACTATTATATTGATGTATTGATAGTTTTTTTCTATAGTCTTATTTTTGTTTTAAACTTGTTTCGTTAGTTTCACACTAAAACTGTAACTGTCCAGTGGGTTCCTCTTGTCTGCTGCCCAGATAGAGCTGACTTATCAAGCAGAGGAATTGGCAATAGAGAGAATTTAATTGACATGAGGTGGGCCATGCCTCTCAGAATTTGGGGACTAGGGTTTTTCTTTCTTTTTCTTTTTTCTTTTCTTTTTTTGAGACAGGGTCTGGCTCTGTCACCCAGGCTGGAGTGCAGTGACATGATCTCAACTCACTGCAACCTTGACCTCTCTGGACTCAGGTCAGCCTCCCACCTCAGACTCCCAAGTAGCTGGGACTACAGACACATGCTGCCATGCCTGGCTAATTTTTAAATATTTTGTAGAGACAGGATTTCACCATGTTGCCAAGGCTGGCCTCGAATTCCTGGGCTCAAGCAGTCTGCCCACTTCAGCCTCCCAAAGTGCTGAGATTACTAGAATGAGTCACTGTGCCCAGCTTAGGGTTTTCCAAATGTAGTTTGGGGGAAGGGGTGGGAGTGGTTAGTCATTGCCATTGGGAAGTGGTTCTCTTGCATGCTGAGTCGCTTCTGGGTCGGGGCACATGAGTGATTGGCAGGTACAGGTGGAGCCATTCATGGTCAGATCTACAAAAAAACCTGAAAAGGTATCTCAAAAGGCCAATCTTAGGTTCTACAATAGTGATGTTATCTGCAGGAGTAACTGGGGAAATTGCATATTTTGTGAACTCTGGAATAATGGCAGGTAATCATTTATGTCTACACCTTAGCAGAATTCAGGCTTTTCTATCCTTTGAGCCTGGTGGTCTCTCATTAGTTTTACAAAGATGGTCGAGTTTTGGGGAAGGGTTCTTATTATTTAAACTATAAACTAAATGTCTCCTAAAATTAGCTTGGCCTAAGCCCAGGAATAGTTAAGGGCAGCTTGAAGGCCAAAGGCTAGATCCAATTTCTATCACTGACACCGTTTTCTCACTGTTAGAAGTTTTGCCAAGCCGATTTCAAAATTGTATCTTTTTTCTATCTTTTCCCTTTCTATTTTTAAGGATATTTGTTTCCTAGAAGTGGAATTGACAGTTTAAAGTAAAGCCACGTTTCAATGTATTGACACATATTGTCAACAATCTCTATTTGCCAAGGCAATTTATACTCCCACCAGAAATGTACAAGGGGGCAGATTTTCCTTTACTGTTAGAGTGCTACTAAATTCAGTCACCTACACTTAGCCTTTTTGGTCATCTCTCAGAGAAAGATTGTTGGATGCTGGGCAGTAGTCGAGAGCAGGAGCTCCCACTGGGTTAGGGTTAGGTCTGACAAAATTGATGGATGTCATCCAGTGGGCATAGTACCCCTGTTACAAATAAGACTGTTGAACTTTTGAGATTTGGGTTGCTTCAATACAGAAAGAGGTCACAGAAATCAGAAGCAGTTTTGATTAAGCAGTTAAATGTCCCCATGTTCGACTTAAGTAGTTTCCTCCACAATTTCTGCCATCCCTGCATCTTCTAGATTTCTCACTCTCTTTGTTCTGCCCAGTGATGACCTTTTCTTCTCTCTGGTTGTCCTTCAAAACTTGTTTTCTGAGATACTGAAATTCACAATGACATATGAATGAACAGAAACCACTGTACAGGGATCTGCCTTTTCATAAAGGACATACATTCCTGAAAGTAGAATTTTAAGCATGGATGGGGTGTATAGTACCAATGAGGTCTTCTATTTCTTCACTAGGAAACAGCACTCATTAATCATTCATTAGAAATATACATGGTATTTGAAAAACCACTATTAAATTCCTCTTCATAAAGTAGCTGATTCAAACAAATCAACTGTAAAAGTACACTTTTTATATAATCAGGACTATTTAAGTATAGAACAAGCATTAGATGAATGATATTAAGGAATTATTTTATTCATTGTGCTTATGCAATAAGATATTCCTTTGTTTTTGAGATAGAAACTGAAGCATTAGGGGTGAAATAACATAATGTTTTGGATTTGCTTTAAAATGCCTCAGCAGACAGTAACCAAAGCAGCATGGTACTGGTACCAAAGCAGATATATAGACCAATGGAACAGAACAGAGGCCTCAGAAAAAACACCACACTTCTAAAATCATCTGATCTTTGATGAACCTGACAAAAACAAGAAATGGGGAAAGGATTCCCTACTTAACAAATGGTGCTGGGAAAACTGGCTAGCCATATGGAGAAAGCTGAAACTGGATCCCTTCCTTACACCTTATACAAAAGTTAATTCAAGGTGGATTAAAGACCCATTACTTACATTAGGCATTTTTCCTCATGCTAACCCTCCCCTAGCCCCCCACCCCCTGACAGGCCCCAGTGTGTAATGTTCCCCTCCCTGTTTCCATATGTTCTCATTGTTCAATTCCCACTTATGAGTGAGAACATGCAGTGTTTGGTTTTCTGTTCTTGTGATAGCTTGCTGAGAATGATGGTTTCCAGCTTCATCCATGTCCCTGCAAAGGACGTGAACTCATCCTTTTTTATGGCTGCATAGTATTCCATGGTGTATATGTGCCACGTTTTCTTTATCCAGTCTATCATTGATGGACATTTGGGTTGTTTCTAAGTCTTTATTATTGTGAATAGTGCCACAATAAACATATGTGTGCATGTGTCTTTATAGTAGAATGATTTATAATACTTTGGGATTGCCGGGTAATGGGATTGCTAAGACAAATGGTATTTCTACTTCCAGATCCTTGAAGAATCGCCACACTGTATTCCACAATGGTTGAACTACTTTACAGTCCCACCAACATTGTAAAAGTGTTCCTATTTCTCCACAGCCTCTCCAGCACCTGTTGTTTCCTGACTTTTTAATGATGGCCATTCTAACTGGTGTGAGATGGTATCTCATTGTGGTTTTGATTTGCATTTCTCTGATGGCCAGTGATGATGAGCATTTTTGCATGTGTCTTTTGGCTGCATAAATGTCTTCTTTTGAGAAGTGTCTGTTCATATTCTTTGCCCACTTTTTGATGGGGTAGTTTGTTTTTTTTCTTGTAAATTTGTTTGAGATCACTGTAGATTCTGGATATTAGCCCTTTGTCAGATGAGTAGATTGCAAATATTTTCTCCCATTCTGTAGGTTGCCTGTTCACTCTGATGGTAGTTTCTCTTGCTGTGCAGAGCTCTTTAGTTTAATTAGATCCCATTTGTCAATTTTAACTTTTGTTGCCATTGCTTTTGGTGTTTTAGACATGAATTCCTTGCCCATGCCTATGTCCTGAATGGTAATGCCTAGGTTTTCTTCTAGGGTTTTTATGGTTTTAGGTCTAACATGTAAGTCTTTAATCCATCTTGAATTAATTTTTGTATAAGGTGTAAGGAAGGGATCCAGTTTCAGCTTTCTATATATGGCTAGCCAGTTTTCCCAGCACCATTTATTAACTAGGGAATCCTTTCCCCATTGCTTCTTTTTGTCAGCTTTGTCAAAGATCAGACAGTTGTAGATATGCAGTGTTATTTCTGAGGGCTCTGTTCTGTTCCATTGATCTAGATCTCTGTTTTGGTACCAGTACCATGCTGTTTTGGTTACTGTAGCCTTGTAGTATAGTTTGAAGTCAGGTAGCACGATGCCTCCAGCTTTGTTCTTTTGGGTTAGGACTGACTTGGCGATGCGGGCTCGTTTTTGGTCCCGTATGATCTTTAAAGTAGTTTTTTCCAGTTCTGTGAAGAAAGTCATTGGTAGCTTGATGGGGATGGCATTGAATCTATAAATTACCTTGAGCAGTATGGCCATTTTCATGATACTGATTCTTCCAACCCATGAGCATGGAATGTTCTTCCATTTGTTTGTATCCTCTTTTATTTCATTGAGCAGTGGTTTGTAGTTCTCCTTGAAGAGGTCCTTCACTTCCCTTGTAAGTTGGATTCCTAGGTATTTTATTCTCTTTGAAGCAATTGTGAATGGGAGTTCACTCATGATTTGGCTCTCTGTTTGTCTGTTATTGGTGTATAAGAATGCTTGTGATTTTTGCACATTGATTTTGTATCCTGAGACTTTGCTGAAGTTGCTTATCAGCTTAAGGAGATTTTGGGCTGAGACAATGGGGTTTTCTAGATATACAATCATGTCATCTGCAAACAGGGACAATTTGACTTCCTCTTTTCCTAATTGAATACCCTTTATTTCCTTCTCCTGCCTAATTGCCCTGGTCAGAACTTCCAACACTATGTTGAATAGGAGTGGTGAGAGAGGGCATCCCTGTCTTGCGCCAGTTTTCACAGGGAATGCTTCCAGTTTTTGCCCATTCAGTATGATATTGGCTGTGGGTTTGTCATAGATAGCTCTTATTATTTTGAGATGTGTCCCATCAATACCTAATTTATTGAGAGTTTTTAGCATGAAGCATTGTTGAATTTTGTCAAAGGCCTTTTCTGCATCTATTGGGATAATCATGTGGTTTTTGTCTTTGGTTCTGTTTGTATGCTGGATTACATTTATTGATTTGCATATGCTGAACCAGCCTTGCATCCCAGGGATGAAGCCCACTTGATCATGGTGTATAAGCTTTTTGATGTGCTGCTGGATTTGGTTTGCCAGTATTTTATTGAGGATTTTTGCATCAATGTTCATCAAAGATATTGGTCTAAAATTCTCTTTTTTTGTTGTGTCTCTGCCCGGCTTTGGTATCAGGATGATGCTGGCCTCATAAAATGAGTTAGGGAGGATTCCCTCTTTTTCTATTGATTGGAATAGCTTCAGAAGGAATGGTACCAGTTCCTCCTTGTACCTCTGGTAGAATTCGGCTGTGAATCCATCTGGTCCTGGACTCTTTTTGGTTGGTAAGCTATTGATTATTGCCACAATTTCAGAGCCTGTTATTGGTCTATTCAGAGATTCAACTTCTCCCTTGTTTAGTCTTGGGAGGGTGTATTTGTCAAGGAATTTATCCATTTCTTCTAGATTTTCTAGTTTATTTGCTTAGGTGTTTGTGGTATTCTCTGATGGTAGTTTGTATTTCTGTGGGATTGGTGGTGATATCCCCTTTATCATTTTTTATTGCATCTATTTGACTCTTCTGTCTTTTCTTCTTTATTAGTCTTGCTGGTGGTCTATCAATTTTGTTGATCTTTTCAAAACACCAGCTCCTGGATTCATTGATTTTTTGAAGGGTTTTTTGTGTCTCTATTTCCTTCAGTTCTGCTCTTATCTTAGTTATTTCTTGCCTTCTGCTAGCTTTTGAATGTGTTTGCTCTTGTTTCTCTAGTTCTTTTAATTGTGATATTAGGGTGTCAATTTTAGATCTTTCCTGCTTTCTCTTGTGGGCATTTAGTGCTATAAATTTCCCTGTACACACTGCTTTGAATGTGTCCCAGAGATTCTGGTATGTTGTGTCTTTGTTCTCGTTGGTTTCAAAGAACATCTTTATTTCTGCCTTCATTTCGTTATGTACCCAGTAGTCATTCGGGAGCAGGTTGTTCAGTTTCCATGTAGTTGAGTGGTTTTGAGTGAGTTTCTTAATCCTGAGTTCTAGTTTGATTGCACTGTGGTCTGAGAGACAGTTTGTTATAATTTCTGTTCTTTTACATTTGCTGAGGAGAGCTTTACTTCCAACTATGTGGTCAATTTTGGAATAGGTGTGGTGTGGTGCTGAAAAAAATGTATATTCTGTTGATTTGGGTTGGAGGGTTCTGTAGATGTCTGTTAGGTCCACTTGGTGCAGAGCTGAGTTCAATTCCTGGGTATCCTTGTTAACTTTCTGTCTCGTTGATCTGTCTAATGTTGACAGTGGGGTGTTAAAGTCTCCCACTATCATTGCGTGGGAGTCTAAGTCTCTTTGTAGGTCACTCAGGACTTGCTTTATGAATCTGGGTGCTCCTGTATTGGGTGCATATATATTTAGGATAGTTAGCTCTTCTTGTTGAATTGATCCCTTTATCATTATGTAATGGCCTTTGTCTCTTTTGATCTTTGTTGGTTTAAAGTCTGTTTTATCAGAGACTAGGATTGCAACCCCTGCCTTTTTTTGTTTTCCATTTGCTTGGGAGATCTTCCTCCATCCCTTTATTTTGAGCCTATGTGTGTCTGCGCACATGAGATGTGTTTCCTGAATACAGCACACTGATGGGTCTTGACTCTTTATCCAATTTGCCAGTCTGTGTCTTTTAATTGGAGCATTTAGCCCATTTACATTTAAGATTAATATTGTTATGTGTGAATTTCATCCTGTCATTATGATGTTAGCTGGTTATTTTGCTTGTTAGTTGATGCAGTTTCTTCCTAGCCTCGATGGACTTTACAATTTGGCATGTTTTTGCAGTGGCTGGTACCGGTTGTTCCTTTCCATGTTTAGTGCTTCCTTCAGGAGCTCTTTTAGGGCAGGCCTGGTGGTGACAAAATCTCTCAGCATTTGCTTGTCTGTAAAGGATTTTATTTCTCCTTCACTTATGAAGCTTAGTTTGGCTGGATATGAAATTCTGGGTTGAAAATTGTTTTCTTTAAGAATGTTGAATATTGACCCCCACTCTCTTCTGGCTTGTAGAGTTTCTGCCGAGAGATCCGCTGTTAGTCTGATGGGCTTCCCTTTGTGGGTAACCCGACCTTTCTCTCTGGCTGACCTTAACATTTTTTCCTTCATTTCAACTTTGGTGAATCTGACAATTATGTGTCTTGGAGTTGCTCTTCTCGAGGAGTATCTTTGTGGCATTCTCTGTATTTCATGGATTTGAATATTGGCCTGCCTTGCTAGATTGGGGAAGTTCTCCTGGATAATATCCTGCAGAGTGTTTTCCAACTTGGTTCCATTCTCCCCGTCACTTTCAGGTACACCAGTCAGACGTAGATTTGGTCTTTTCATATAGTCCCATATTTCTTGGAGACTTTGTTCGTTTCTTTTTATTCTTTTTTTCTCTAAACTTCTCTTCTCACTTCATTTCATTCATTTCATCTTCCATCACTGACACCCTTTCTTCCAGTTGATCCAATCAGCTACTGAGGCTTGTGCATTCATCACGTAGTTCTCGTGCTGTGGTTTTCAGCTCCATCAGGTCCTTTAAGGACTTCTCTGCATTGGTTATTCTAGTTAGCCATTCGTGTAGTTTTTTTTTCAAGGTTTTAAACTTCTTTGCCATGGGTTCGAACTTCCTTCTTTAGCTCGGAGTAGTTTGATCATCTGAAGCCTTCTTCTCTCAACTCATCAAATTCATTCTCTGTCCAGCTTTGTTCCATTGCTGGTGAGGAGCTGCATTCCTTTGGAGGAGGAGAAGTGCTTTGAATTTTAGAGTTTCCAGCTTTTCTGCTCTGTTTTTTCCCCATCTTTGTGGTTTTATCTACCTTTGGTCTTTGATGATGGTGACATACAGATGGGGTTTTGGTGTGGATGTCCTTTCTGTTTGTTAGTTTTTCTTCTAACAGTTAGGACCCTTAGCTGCAAGTCTGTTGGAGTTTGCTGGAGGTCCACTCCAGACCCTGTTTGCCTGGGTATCAGCAGTGGAGGCTGCAGAACAGCGGATACTGGTGAATCACAAATGTTGCTGTCTGATCGTTCCTCTGGAAATTTTGTCTCAGAGGAGTGCCCAGCCATGTGAGGTGTCAGTCTGCCCCTACTGGGGGGTGCCTCCCAGTTAGGCTACTCAGGGGTCAAGGATCCACTTGAAGAGGCAGTCTGTCTGTTCTCAGATCTCCAGCTGTGTGCTGGGAGAACCAGTCCTCTCTTCAAAGCTGTCATACAGGGACATTTATTTCTGCTGAGATTTCTGCTGCCTTTTGTTTGGCTATGCCCTGCCCCCAGAGATGGAGTCTACAGAGGCAGGCAGGCCTCCTTGAGCTGTGGTGGGCTCCACCCATTTCAAGCTTTCCAGCCGCTTTGTTTACCTACTCAAGCCTGGGCAATGGTGGTCGCCCCTCCCCCAGCCTGGCTGCCGCCTTGCAGTTTGTTCTTAGACTGCTGTGCTAACAATGAGCGAGGCTCCGTGGGTGTAGGACCCTCTGAGCCAGGCACAGGATATAATCTCCTGGTGTGCCATTTGCTAAGACCATTGGAAAAGCACAGTATTAGGGTGGGAGTGACCCAATTTTCCAGGTGCCATCTGTCACCCCTTTCTTTGACTAGGAAAGGGAATTCCCTCACCCCTTGAGCTTCCCGGGTGAGGCGATGCCTCGCCTTGCTTCAGCTCACACTCGGTGCACTGCACCCACTGTCCTGCACCCTCTTTCTGAGACTCCCCAGTGAGATGAACCTGGTACCTCAGTTGGAAATTTTGAAATCACCTATCTTCTGCATCACTCATGCTAGGAGCTATAGACTGGAGCTGTTCCTATTCGGCCATCTTGGCTCCACCCTCCTGTTTGTTTTATACCTTTTTTTTTTGAGAAAGAGTGTCACTTTGTCACCCAGGCTGGAATGCAGTGGCGCAATCTCAGCTCATTGCAACCTCCGCCTCTCAGGTTCAAGTAATTCTCCTGCCTCAGACTCCCGAGCAGCTGAGATTACAGGCATGCACCACCATGCCTGGGGATTTTTTGTATTTTTAATAAAGATAGGGTTTTACCATGTTGGTCAGGCTGAGCCTAAAACTGACCTCAAGTGATCTGCCTTAGCCTCCCAAAGTGCTGGGGTTACAGGCGTGAACCACTGCACCTGGCCCATCCTATTCAGGGCCTCTGACCCCCTTGGGGTTTTCCCCGTAGAAACCCCTTTGTTTATTTCTTGACTCACAAGGTAGTTGAGACCCCTGGAAATATGTTCTCAAGACCTCTTTGTTGCCCAGTCACAGAGTTCAGTGTTGGTTATTATTCTGAGGCTTCCCTTCCCTCTGATGCTTACAAACAGAATTCCTCTGGTCCTTGTCTTTCAGGCTCTTTCCTGGTACTTCTCTATCTTATTTCTCTACTCCCTCAGCTTAGAAGCAACATAGGCTCTTCTTCAGCTATTTTCACTCTTCCACTTGGGCCCTTGCTTCTTCTAGTGGGCTGGAATCAGACTGTTTTCTGTCTGCCTGGAATCAGATTTTTTCCCTTTTGTAATCCAGAGTTCCCTGTCTCAGAAAGAATGACCTCTTTCTCAGAACAATGCCCTTTTCGACCTTAGCTATGAGAGTTCAAATTTCCTGACCCTCCCAGTAGAGATTCCTTGCTCTGTATATATACAGGGAGTATCAGGATGGTGAATCCATCCCTCAGAAACAAATGTCTTGGGAGGAGTGCTTATGTCAGACTTGAGTACAGAGAGTGGCTAAATGCTTCCCACAATGTGATCTGAGACTTAAGAAGGTGGAAACATTCACTGGCTTGCCTTGTTCTCCTCCCCTTCCATAATTCCTTAATTGTGAAGGCAGTGAAAAGGATGGCCTTGGAAAAAGCCCTAGACTAGAAATCAGGAAACCTGGGTTCTGCTGCTGGCTCTGTCACCCACTAGTCATGTGAACTTGGGTGGAACAGCCTGTGCAAACCTCTATTAGACTGCCTGCTCTTCCATGAAGGAATTTCTTGGTTACAGGCTGTTTCCTTGGTTGGACTAGAAGCTTCCTGAAGGTAGCAGCCATGGCCATGCCACAATCATTTTGGAAACTGCAGTTTCTAACTGGTCTCTCTGACTCATCCGGTTCCCCTCCTATCCATTTTCCACATTGCTGTGGAAATGAACTTGTAAAATGCAAAACCTGTCATGTCACTCCCTACCACAAACCCTTTAATGGTTCCTCCACTGCCTTTAAAACCCATTATGATCTGGACCCTACCTACCTCTCTAGCATGGTCTTCTAGACCTTTTTGCTGTCTTCGTCTTCTCTGCTGTGAATCTCCCCTTCCTCTAACTCTTATTCATTCTTTAAAAATATCACATCCTTAGGAAGCCTTCCTTGACCGTCTAAGCTCCCCACTTGACAACTGTTGGTTAAATCCCCATCTTATAAGCACCCAAAGATTTTCCTTATTACGTGATAAACCTCTTTTGTAGCACTCCTCAAACAGGTAACTGCTCAGTATCTGCTTCCCTGCTCATTATAAGATTCACGAGATGATGGCAGAGGCCTTGTCTATCTTGCGTTTTGCTAAGTGCTTACTAAAATGCCTAGCACATAATAACAGTAAAATTTGTTCAATGGTAATATGAAATGACCTGTAATGTATCCACATAAATGAGTGTTGACTGCTTCAAGAATTGGACGTATCCTCCATGGTAAGAGTGATGTCTGTCTATAATCTTTCACGTTCTTATGGCTTTCTGAAAAGCAGTGCTATTATTGAAATATCTCCCATAAACATTATAAAGCAGTAAAGCAGTTAACGTCCTTTTGATCTTGTAATGTAGTATTACACAGATCTTCTCACTTCGTGTAAAAAACACGATCTTTGTCAGTGCTTCTTTTTACTGCTGGAATATGAAACTATGAATTTTGCATATTAGCTGAAATATTACTAGAATGTTTTTGTTTTGTTAATATCTCAGGTTAACAATCTGCTATTTGATTCTTTAACCTGTCTTCAAAAGGCATGTATATGTCTCATTATTACTTAAAGAAATTGGGTAGCTGATTTGAGAATATACCATTATTTTAACTTTTTAGTTGATTCTATTTTTAACATGAAAATAAACAAATCAATTTAAAAGTTTTAAAAAGGAACGATTAAGTAAATATATTTTATCTTGTTTTTGGAGGAATGTCAATATTGTGAAGCACTTTTACAAATCCTTTTAAACAGAATATGAGTTGACTTATTAATAGTAATATGCTCACTGGGAGACAGTAAGTGGAAAGAAAAGTGATAGACTTGAGTCTGTCTGGCTCTGTTTTATAAGCTGCATACACTGAACCTCATTTTATTCATCTAAAAAATAGGATGATAGTATGTAGTTTGAAGAGTTATTCTGAAAGTTGAAGATAATATAGAGTACTAGCACATCTAGTGATGCCCTTTTGCCATCTGTACTTTATATGCTGTTCATTCATTCCACAAATATTTAAGCGCATTTCTGCGTTGGGCCAGGCACTGGCAACATAATGGTGAACGTGGCACCTGTCTTCACAGAACCTACACTCCTTCGATTTTCCGTCTGTAGGAGTACTGCTCAGTTCAGCCTTCACCTCCTTCAAGAAGCCACCACCCATGCTCTAAGCCTCACTCCCTGCCTCCCTCATCTGGTTCAGGTGTTCCTCCTCTGTGTCTTCAGGGTAACCTGTGCATACTTTCGTCATAGCACTTCTATATACCGATTTGGCTCCCCACCGGACTAAGCGCTCAGGCCGAGTATGGTGTCCTATCCTTATTTTTTATACCCAGCACATGGCTTGATACACGAATAGGTACTGAGAAAGGATATTTGGATAAACAGTGCCATCTGGTGGCCAGATGTTGTAAGTACAATCTTTTATGCATCATAGGAGTAAGTAAAGCCCAGGTGAGTAAAGCACCTAGGAAAGGCAACTTTTTCTTTATTTTAACACAGGGAAAGGAAATATTTCAGAATATGTGGTCTCCTAGGATCTCTTAGGTCTCCTAGAGGTGTTTTTATTCCAACGTCTCTCCGAATCTTTCATAATTCAGAAAACAATATTTAAATGACACAACAGATAAAAGAAAACTATTTTGAATGTACAAAAATAAAATGAAAGAGAAATTTGTCTCCTGTAATAAAGAAATGTAACATAGTATACAATACCTTTTTTCATAATACCTTTATTTCAAGGCCTACACACATTCATTCACTCAACAAATATTTACTGAGCATTTACTGTGTGACAAGCACTATTCTAGGTGTTAGAACGGTGAACAAAACAAAATGCTTAAACTTAAGGAGCTTACATTCTAATGGGAGGAGACACACAATAAACAAACATATTTTTATTAGGGATTATAAGTATTAGGGATAAAAATAAACTAGGTTACAGAGTGGGGTGAGTGTGTGTGTGTGTGCGTGTGTGTATGTCTGTGAGAGAGAGAGAGAGAGAGAGAGAACGTCATTTGAGCAAAGGCCTGAAGATGTATTCGAACTTCAGAAAACTACAGAAATGTTGGTTGACCAGGCCTGCCTAAAACATTATGGGACTTTTAGAGAGTTCTTTCTTTTTTCTTTTTAAAAATAAGTTTAATCTTATGTAAAAGTTGCTAAAATAATACAGAGAGTTCCCGCATACATTTAACTAACCTTCTCCAATGTTAGCATCTTACATAACCACACAACTATCAGAACTAGGAAACTGTCATTGGTACAGTAATTCTACTGAGCAAACTATAGACCTCATTTGATTTTCACCAGGTTTGCATGCACTCAACTTTTTTTGAGGGGGGGCGGATAGTTCTATTAATCTTATCACATTTATAGATTCTTGTAATCACCACTGTAATTAGGACAGTATTGTTTTATCATCCCCCCAAAACTCATTTGTGCTACTTCTTTATGGGCACATCTGTCCCCCAGCAACCACTGATATGTTCATCATTACTATAATTTTCTCATTTCTAGAATGTTATGTAAATGGAATCATATAGTATGTAAAATACTGTGATTTGCTATGTCAATCATCATAATGCCCCTGAGAGCCATTCAATTTGTTGTGTACATCAATAGTTTTTGATTTTTTATTACTAAGTAGTATTCTACTATGTGAATATTCTACAATTTGTTTATATATGCCCACAGTGAAGAGCATTTCAGTTGTTTCCAGTTTTTTGCTAATAGAAACAAAGCTGTTATGACCATTCATGTAAGGTTTTTGTGTGGACATAAATGCTCATATTTCTAGGGTAAATACACAAGGATGAGAGCTAGACAGTTTTATTTCTTCAGAGGGATCCATAAGCAAGTACCATGCTTCACAAAACAAGCAGTAGATTGGAAAGAACACTGGATAGGACTCAGAAGATCTGGCTCAAGCCTTGCCCTGCCATTTAGTAGCAATGCGACGTTGGATGAGCCTCTCCCCTCTCTAGGCCCCATATTTCTATCTCTGAAGTGATGGAGTAGGAATCGATCATTTCTTCAGTCTTTTTAAGATCTAATTACATGGTTCTGATGAGATACAAAGGAGGTTTCTGCCTCATTTCACAAAAAATTTTATAGCTATGTACATAAAATACCAGATGAAAAACCTAGGTTATATCTCCCACCTTTTTCTTCCATGTTCCAAACAGTTACGTGGTGGCTTACACCTGTAATCCTAGCACTTTAGGAGGCCGAAGGTGGATGGATCGTTTGAGGTCAGGTGTTCGAGACCAGCCTGGCCAACATGATGAAACCCATCTCTACTAAAAATACAAAAATTAGCCGGGAATGGTGGCGCACGCCTATAGTCCCAGCTACTCGGCGGGGTTTGCGGGGGGGTTGGGGGCTGAGGCAGGAGAATCACTTGAACTTGGGAGGTGGAGGTTGAAGTGAGCCGAGATCACGCCACTGCACTCCAGCCTGGACAACAGAGCAAGACTCTATCTAAAAAAATAAAAAATAAACAGTTACTTTGCTTACGAAGAGACTATGGGGGAGACAGTAACTAAGCCTAAGGCTATAAAGGTTTGGTTGTCTGTTCCCTGAGGAGAAAGGACTCCAAAATCAACACAGAATTGCCACACGGCATAATGCCATTCCTAAGTCATGTATATGGAGCAGATTGTCCTCACCCTCTGTCTCAATTATTTTTATTAGTTAGACATAGGGTAAAGTACATACAAAATATATGTGTGTATATATGTGTGTGTGAACTGTCTATGCTTTTAAAATATGTTGTATTATGTATTTCTATACAGGTACTTTTTTTTCAAAAGTCAGGAAGGAAATACACAAAATATTTGCAATGGTTAACTCTAGAGATTGTGATTGTCGTGAGAGGCAACTCTAAAGGAAAAAGAAGTATATATTTTTGAGCACAGCCTCTCTCTCTCTGTCTCTCTCACACACACACACACACACGCACGCACACACACAGTGGTTAAAATCATAGACATGAGCCAGACTGCCTGAGTGCGAATCCTGGCTCTGATATTTACTAGTTATATGACCTTGGGCAAGTTACATAACCTCTGTGTTTTCTCGGCTTCTTCTGTAGAATGGGAATGGTAATAATAGTGCCTACCTTATGGGGTTAATGGGAAAAGTAAACAAGTGAAAATACATGAAGCAATTAGAATAGTGCCTAACATGTGGTTAGCACTATAAAAGTATTAACTCTTATGTACTCCTCCCACAAGCTGATAGAAAACTTTTCTGTCAGTCAATGTCTATCTGAAGGCCTCACATAGCATGAGTCCCTGAGCCCAATTCACTACGAAAGTTATACTTCTAGAAATGGCTTGGCTGCCACCTCCCCATCCACACTACTTTTCTAACTTTAACAGCCAATCTCCCAGCTACCTCTACCCTCCTAATCCCTCACCCCCTCCCTGGCCAAAAGAATTACACACCAAAGCTGTAGATTGCTTAACTATGTCTCAGTATTTTTTTTTTTGCTTGCTAAACTGTAGTTACTCCAGTACAGGTGACTAAAAATTCTATTAATAATTTCATATATTTCTTGCTCCTTTAAGTGACCACCCTCCCTCAAATCTAAAGAAATAGGTATAACCAATTTTTTAAAATCCCTGCTTCATTTAGTCATATTTACGTAAAGCTGGAAGGACCATCTTTGAAATGTTGCAGTGTTTACCTTTAGAAAACAAAAAAGAAGATTGTCTCTTCTTCCTCTTCCTTTTATACATTTGAAAATTCCTGATATAACAGGGCTATAGTGCTGGTGGTGATCATGATGTTAGTGCTAGTGGTAGTGATGTTTTGTGTGTATGTGTGTGCGTGTGAGAGAGTGTGAGAGTGGAAGGAGAGAGAGAGAAGGATCCTTAAAGTGTGATCTGGGTTAACACCTTAGCTTTGATGCTGCCACAGCAAATGCTATGTCTGCTTCATAAACATTGTTTTCTTAAATGCATCATTTTAAGAAAGTAATGAATTATTTGCAGCTCAGTAAGGTGACAAGGCTGTTCATAATAATTTCTTGATAATTCATCAGATGTCCGATTTACCTCTCACTTTTCCTTCTCATCTTCTTTGCACAGAAAGTGACTGCTTATTAAATAAAGCCCAACTCAGCCTCTTTTTTCTGTTATGGAGTCTGAGAAGGTGGGATAGTGATCATCTGAGTGGTCCTGGGCAATAATAGGAAGTGGAAAGTTTGTTGTGTCCCCCTCCCAGTTCTTCATGTATTGTGTCTGCCTTCTCTCTTCACCTTGCTCTCAACTAAGATGTCAATTAACAATTCTTAAGGTGTTACTATAATGCTAAGATCCTGACATTTTTATCCAAGTACTTTCAGAGACTCAAAATGACAGCACAGCTCTCCATAATACATCTCCAACCCTTGTTTCTAGCCTTATTTGCCTCCATTACATCTGTCAGGCTGATCTGCTTTAACCAAGCACATTTTCTATTTTTCTGCTTATGCTTTTGCTCATGCTATTCATGTAATTCATTCTGCCTAAACTTGTCTCCCTTTAAACTCCATTTCTACCTGCCCAAGTCTTGCTCATCCTTGAAGACCAGCTCAGCTACATGAAACTTTATCTAATCCTCTGATTGTCCTTTTCTAAATTTGCTCTTTCCTATGATCTCATACACCTTTAATTGTATTCTATTACATTACTTGTTTTGCTGGTCCTTAAATTATAATTAGTTGTATTCACACTCATAGTCTCTACTAGACTGTAAGTGCCTCGAAGGCAGAAGCTGAGTCTTTTTCATCATTATATCCCACTCAGGGAAACCCAGCACTATGCTGGATACATGTGGGATATACTGTGGTATGTGGGAGACACTCAATAAATGTTTGTTGAAATAAAAACTTCCCCAAATGATCTTTAATGCCAAAATTTCACAATATTCTGGTGGAAGGGAGATCTATTTGGGCAGAAGATTTCAGAGAATAAACTAGATTGGCATTTACTTTGTAGAGTGGAGAGCACTGAGATGGAGAAGCCAGTGAGGAATTCCTTGCCATATAATTATTATTATTATTGCATTTCACTTGAGTCTGGGTATATGGGATCATCTATTTCATATATCTTGTTCCATCTGAACAGGAAATCTCAGTGCCTTCTGAACTCCTGTGCAATGCTCTATAGGACTGATGGATGTGACAAAGCTGAGGTGAAAGTGGAAGTGGGGAAGTTATCGTGGGAGTGGATTGGAGGGAAGGCTGATGAACTTTAAACCCAGGAATAACATAACTGTAGAATGAGCAATGGAATATCTCCCCTGCCCCCTACCCCCCGCAAAAAAAGTCCTAACTATCAAATAAGCTCTCTGAAAGAAGCTAAGGGTAAAAAGGTCTAGCCCATTTACATTTCAATACAGAAGAGAAGCAATTGCCAAAATAACTTTTTGCAGTTTCTTAAATCTTTGCAACTTATGGCTTTGGTGAACTCCCACCTATTTATTTCCTTGTATCGAACAGTGGTAAAGTCTTTCCATCAGGGGCCTTATGTGTTTGTATTAAGAATAGGTGGAAATTGGGGAAGACTAGGTCTTACTCTACAGTCAATCTTTGGGCTGGGAGGTAATAAGGTAGGATGGGCAGTTGGAAAGAAATATGCAAGTCAAATTTTTGCTGCCTTAAGAAGAAAGTAAAAGAGCAAAGAGCAGAGAACAGGACCTGGAGACTTACCAGGGAGCCTGTGTTGCCTAGTGTTTAGGACTTGGAAGATTGAGGCTAAGACTCTTAGTCATAAACATCACAAACTGCCTCCCAAAAGTCTTTTTGGGGTGGGTGGATTTATACAAGTAGGTTGCCAAGATTGACCTAATGGTATTTTCAAGGAGGACAGATTTTTTTCCACAGACATAAAGCCATTTAGACAAAACCACTAACCTAATACAAAGAGCGAATGTCAAATAAAGAGCTAGGGTCTTCCACAAACCAACCAACCAGCCAAGTATGCTTATTAAGGTAACCCAGTTATTTTCAATTAAGCGTTAATAAGCAAGTGAAATACCTCAATGTATTATGTCTTCAAACAAAGAAAATACCAGGGGCTTTCAAATGTCTTACAAGCAATTTGAGTTGTTTTATTCACATCACAAAGACCGGTTTTCCCTGAAGTATTTCCTGTTCAGAAAACACTTAAGGACCCTGCTCTTCTGGGGTGCTTCTTGACATGAAAAGATTTTAATGTCATTGCTTTACCTTTAGTTTGGAACTGTGCCTCTTCAGCCAACTTTTCATTCTATTAGTTGTGCCTGGTTTTATCTCCCCTGATGTGACTGTCCAAAAAACATTCCCACCCTAGCTCCCTCATTTCACCTTATATTTTCTCTACAAAATACACTCACTGGAGTATATTTTATAATGCTTGGCATTCTTATTTTGATTTTTTTTTACTGTGCTAAATCAGTCAGTAAATGTTTGTTGTAAGGCTTTGTACCAGTTATAATGGGAGAGACAAAGCAGTGTAAAATCTTCCTTCAAGGAGCTTGCTGTCTAATTGAAGATATGTAAGCAAAAGAGTGCTTCTTATATTTGATATTTCCTTTCTATTTCTGATATTCTCCTCGGGTATGCCCTGTCCATATCACAATAGCCTCCTAAATAGTCCTCAGGTTTACTATTACCCTCCATCAAATCAGTCCCTGTTCATCTTCTTAAACAAGTTCACTGTGGTACTTCTCGCACCACCTTACCTTTCCTCCCCTCAAAAATACTACTTAAAGATACCATATTGCCTAAAAATAAAGTTCAGTCTCATTTGTTTGGCTTGAAATTTCTCTCCTTCACACCTTTTTAATCTAAGTCTTATTCCATCTTTAAGGTTTAATTCAAGTTCCATTTCATCCATGCATCTTTCCTCCACTTACCCACCAAAAGTAATCTTTCCTTTTAATTTCAGTAGATTATAGTCTACATCACCCATTCAGTATTTAATTTATGCTACCTTGATTGGTTTCTTTTATATGTATATGGCTCTTCCCCATCCAGATTGCAAATTTTTTGAGGGCAGGGCCTTAGCATAATGCTTTGCACAGAAAAAATGCTTGATAAGATGTCTGGTAATGAAGACATGATTTTTCCTGGCTTCAGAGTAGAGGAAGGATTATGAGGATGGGTAGCAAAGGAAATATTCTGGAGGTAGGGAGATTAATTAACGAGGTTTGTGCAACAACAGTCCTATCACAATAGGTGATAAGGGTTTCAACCTATTGGTTCTTTGGCTCAGATCCTGACTATATTAATGAATAACTTTGTTTAAGGGTAGTCAAGTGAAGCAGTGGGAGTGGAGAAGGAACAAAGAAACCTGTAACTATTTGCGATCAGTTAGTTGTAAACACTACTGCACTTGGACCAGCCACCGAGGAAATTTAGCATGATTAAAAAGGAAAGGAGGGAAGGACTTTGGGACTGCTGTGAATTTATATGGGGACAAAGGAGAAGTAGCAGTCAGAGTTTACTGAACCCGAGTAACTGCAATAATGATAGTAGCATTGACACGAAAATAGGAAAATCAGAGGTGGAAGCCAGATCTGGAGAGAAGGCGATGTTTGTTTTTAGACTTACTGAGTTTAGGGTAACTTGAGTAACAAAGTGGAAATGTCTAATGAGGAGTAAAAGATACCTTTTTTCACATTTAATTCAATCCAACAAATAATTACAGAGCATCTACTATGTGCCCATCATGATACTGGAGATAGATATAGTCACATAAGACACAGTTCTTGCCCTCCAGAACTCATGATGGAGTGAGGAAGACAGACTAATATGATAAAATATAGGAAATGGTATAATTGAACTATATATAGAGTATGTGAAAATATAAATAGGGGATCAATTGCTTGTGTCCAAGCAAGTGAGAAAAATTACAGAAGCGATGATCTTTGAGAAGGGCCTTAAAAGATAAGTAGAAATGTGTTCAGTAAACAGATGGGGAAATGACTTTCCAAGTAAAATGACAGTCTCGGGCAAAGGCACAGGACATGAAAGTGCGTGGCATTCTAGGGGAACAACAAGGAGTCTGAAGTGACTAATGAGAAACAGATGACAGAATAAAGATGGATGATTTGAAAGAGATGACGATTTTCAGAAATTGAAGAAAAGGGTGTTGTTACACTCAACTGGAGAGCAGCATATGTGTAAGGTTAAACGTGTAGTCTCTAGTGCCCTAGTGTTGGACTCTCTCAGCCCAAATCTCATCTCTGCTACGTACTAACTGTGTAACCTTAAGCAAGTCACTTAATCTCTCTGTGCTTAGTTTTCCTCATCTGTCAAATGTAGATAAAGGTACCTACCTCGGGACTGTTTTGAGGATTGAGAGAGCCAATATATGTAAACTAATTAGAGCAATGCCTGGCATATAGTGTTATGTAAAGGCTAGTCCAAGGATTACATTTTAAGAAACCAGGTACGACATCATTGTGTACTACACCAGTAGCCACCTAAAAAAGAAATTATAAATGGCAAGTGTCTAAGTTTCTAGATACTGTAAGCAAGGACCCAGAGAAAACTAAATGAATCTCTTAGTCTCAGATAAAGGAGTTCGTGAGCTGGTAAGATATCTGCCTTGGAAAGGTAGATCCAATTTAGGGAAAGGGTGAGGTGTCTGAGAAAAAAAAGTAGAATGGCTAGAGTGCCATTCAGAGTAAACAGAAGCCCCCATTGTGGCATTGCCCTAGAAAATGGAAAAAAGCAACATAAGATTGTCACTCAGCAACAGACATATTTTATTTCAGTTAGGTAGGAAACAGAAAATTAGCCATCAGGGAGCTTCAAGTATGAGAGAGGGGGTAGTAGGGTCCAGTGACAGGTATTTTGCTCGGGTTGGAGAATATGGAGGAACCCTCTGAAGAGGGATAGGAATTGGAAATGCAACCCTATCTTGCTAATGAAGCACATCTAGCCCCTTGAGTTTTGATGCTCTCAAGTAACCCATTGTCTGTTCCTCAGCCTTCTAGAGCTCTGCTCGAGTGATCCTTGAATAGACTCTTGGAATGCTTGTGCTTCCCTGTATGACTGCTCTGTGTGCTGCTGAAATGGAACTGAACCTCGCCCGCCCACCCAGCCAGCCCAGGGGTTTCACTTGACAGAACTCGGTTTGAATTCTGGTTTTACCGCTTATTAGTTGTGTGATTTTTGAGCAAGTCACTAAAATTCTCTACACCTCAGTTTCCCCATCTGTGAAATGGGAATAAACATGGTTCCTATATTGTAAAATTGTTATGATAATTACATGAAATAATTTACCTATGAAGTGCTTGGCAAGTTAAGTACTAAAAAGATGTTAGTTCCTTTCTCCTTCCTTTCCTGTTATACTTGGGCAGCCCCAAAATCCCCTGTTGTCATTTTAGCCCCTCCTGGGGGCTCTGTACCATCTAGTGTCAATAATAATAGAGATGAGGAGAAGGAGAAATCAATCCATGGAAAGAAAATGAAGAATGGTAGTTTCTTTTTTCCAACCCTGACTTTGCAGTAAAGATGTTTTGATGTAGCCAGTATCCCAAAATAGGAAAGGTATTCAGATACTGGACAGCCCAAGGTAAGAAATACCCACTAAAACACAACTATGTGAAAAACATATACACATGAATATATGTTTAATGATATATTTAATGTGAAAAATTAGAAGGGAACAAGGAAAACTGAAAACATTTTTGTTAGCACAATATATTGTTGTAATGTTATCTTAATATTGTGCCTGTGGAGGAGGATACTCTTTTCTTGACATACATAAATCTCCTTACCCTCTTTCCAAAAGAACAGCAGGAGGAAAGGGTACTGGAGTAAAGGGAATTGTTCAGTGGGAATAACATGCCCCCATCTCATCTGTCCTTCTGCCCAGCCTTCCATTAACCATCATGATCTACCAGAGGCCTGGAGAGCTTCCTAACTGTGGTGCTTCAATGCCCTTGCATCATTAATATCATCATCTCTACCCTTCTTCTAGGAGTGGATCTTATGAGGGAGGTATGGAAGAAGTTGTGCATGCTTAGCTGTCAGTCCGAACCTTTTAGAGCCAGCAGGGGACAAAGGCAACAATCACTGTGTAATACTCTGAAATTTCTTGGCAGGTGAATACTGCTATGCATGAGGCAAAACTTATGGAAGAATGTGACGAGTTGGTAGAGATTATCCAGCAGAGGAAGCAAATGATCGCTGTCAAAATCAAAGAGACAAAGGTAAAGCACAGCACTTCAGTGAATCCAAGGAAGAGTTGACTTCACAAATATCAAAGTTTGATCCAGATGATTCCGGTCTGATCATGAAATCAAGAAGAAATGAGATTATAGGGAGAGAGGCAAAGAAGTGATGTTTGGCCTACTGCTCTGAATCCAGTAAAAACGATGGCCATTCTGGGGTGTTAGAAATGTTCTATATCTTGACCTGGTTTACGTGGGTGTATGTGTAGGCAAAAGTTCATTGAGCTGTACACTTAGGATTTGGGTGCTTTACTGTTGTATGTTATAACTCAATGAAAAGGAAAAAAGTAATGGTAGAAATGTGAGTCAGGATCATGGACCACGAATTCCAGGATGAGGACTCTGGGCTTAAACTGAAAAGTGTTGGGCAGCCATTCTAGTTTCTTAGGAAGGGAGAAAGACGGATTGATATGGCAGAGGTATGCAGGGTAGATCAGAATGGGATGATACCAAAGTCAGGGTAGCAAGTTATGAGACTTATGGAATGATGCTTTGTAAGAGTTGATAAAGACCTAAACCAGAGTAGTGGCAGCACAAATGGGAGGGAAGAACACAACAGGCATTGCTAGAAAGAAAATGATAGGAAACATTGAACTTTTAAATATAAAAGATGAATGAGAGAGAGGGAAGACTCAGTGAAGACATTCAGGTTTCTAGCCTGGGAACTGAAGAATCATGATCATAAGGGTCAAGTGTGAGCCTCCATACAGCTATATGGTTTTAGGCTTGTTGGCTGGCTCGTCAGTGTTAGTGGTTATAAGTTCATGCTGTGTGTATAATGTGAGATGTTTTGAGAGGCTAGAGTGATCACTAATAATTTGTGCCATGCTGAGTGGTTATAGCTTATCCAGGAACTAAAGTTTCCAAGAATACAGATTTGTGAACACACAGGTATGCATAAAGACACTTAGAGAAATATATACATAGAACTGTAGCTACTCATAAAGAAAAAGATGGTACTTTTTAGTAAACATATATGTGAAAATATATTGACAACAAAATGTAAACAAACAAAAATGTAAACAATTATAATCTCTGGGTGGTAGTGTTTCTTTTATACTTTTTATTTTCTGAATTTTCTATAATGGGCATGCATTGATTTATAATCAGAAAAATTAATGTTACTAATACACAGAGGGGGTAGATAACCGAGAGTATATGACTTTGTTGCAGCCTAAGTATGTAAGCGGTAGACAAGAGAAGGAGGGGTTGGCACAAGAGACACAGTGGGTAGGGTGAGATGGTGAGTGGTTAGTACAGGGACCATGGAATATTAATAAACCTTATTTTTAGAATCACTGCAGCATACCTCCTTCATGTTGTTTTTTATTGTTTTTAATTAAGCACTGCATGTTTTATCTTATTTTTTTCTTTTACTAATTCCTTAAAGGTTATGAAACTGAGAAAGTTGGCACAGCAGGTTGCTAATTGCCGCCAGTGTCTTGAACGGTCAACAGTCCTCATCAACCAAGCTGAGCATATCCTGAAAGAAAATGACCAGGCACGGTTTCTACAGTCTGCAAAAAATATTGCTGAGAGGTCGGTTCCTTATATTCTTTGGAAATGCCTGCTCTTGTGAAAAAGGCCAGTTTAAAGTCACGTAAAGTTCAGGCATGTATCTAACAGCTGCCACCTGAAGATTTTACCAGTTAAGTAGTTATTGAGCCTCAGTGGTAAATTACCCTTTGGATTTCTGGACCCTTGTCTCTGTCTCTGCAGTCTATCAGCTCTTTTATGGCACAGTCAAGTACTAGCCCTAGCTACTGCCATAGCTCCCTGCTGCTCACTCAGCACATGAGCTTTCTATGATGGTGTTGGTTTAAGGGTAGAGAAACTTTTAGCTATATTGATAGGTGTGTGCTCTTCTCAGTCTGCATGCAGTTTCTATTGCTTTCATTTAGTTATTCTGCACATAAATCCTTTATGGCAGTAATTTTTTAGGCCTTTATTTAATCACTCACCCCTTTCTAAATTAGATGAGAGTCATGAACCTTCTTCCAGAGGAAAAACAATGCATTTAATAAATATACACAGATAATTTTCTATACTATTTCAGAGGACTCACAGATCCTTAGAAGCCCATCCATAGACCACTGGCAAAAAATCCAGGGTCTAAAGTGAAACATTGTTCAGTATAGTCACCAAAACTTCAAGGGGCTGCAGAGGCTCATGAGGCCAGATTTGACCTCCATATATCTCCTTCTCATTCATTGAAGACCTTGGCTCCAGGCTCACAGTATTCCTCCCATTGCCTCTGCCATCATTTTGGGTGACTTCAGCAACAACCACATGGCTGACTCATCTAATGCTTTACCCATCTAGCTTCTTTAACATCCCCTCCAACAGTGACTCTCACCTCAGGGCTCCACCTCATTCACCCATTTTCATGGACCACATGCTGAACTTCAACATCACTCAGAATTGCACTGAAATCATAACTTAAAACACCCCAGTTCTTAACTATAACCTCTACTTAACAACTCTTTTTTCGTATTTTTGTTTCATTTTGTTTGAGACAGAGTCTCACTCTGTTGCCCAGGCTGGAGTACAGTGGTGCGATCTTGGCTCACTGCATCCTCTGCCTCCCAGGTTCAAACGATTCTCCTGACTTAGGCTCCCAAGTAGCTGGGATTATAGGCATGCACCACCATGCCTGGCTAATTTTTGTATTTTTAGTAGAGATGGGGTTTCGCCATCTTGGCCAGGCTGGTCTCGAATTCCTGGCCTCAAGTAATACACCCGCCTCAGCCTCCCGAAGTGTTGAGATTACAGACGTGAGCCACTGCCCTCGGCCAACAATTCTTTTTTTCTTCAAATACATATGTACTTCAACTTTGTTGAGACTGCTAAGGCTGACTCCTATACTTTCTTCCGACCTACCAGCTATTTCCTGTCTTCGCTTCTTTCTTTAGCCTATTTAGTATCTGTGATTTCTCACTTCAGATACTCTCTTTTCAATATTCTCAATCCCCTTGCCCCATTGTCCTTTTAACATACCAACCTGATAAAATCCTAACCCTGAATCAGTCCCACTTATTCCATTCCTATATTTGAGTTGCAGCACCCTACTGGAGAAAATCACATAACCAAAGAGGTCGGTACTACTGCATCACAAATGTATAGCTTCTAAACCTCACCTGGGCCTTCAGTGCTAACCTGAAATTCTTCTGCATTGCTTTGGTCAGCTTTCTTTTTAACTTGTCATCATAATGACTATCTCAAACCTTTTGTACTTACCTTAAAATTCCAACTTTGCCACTTTTCTGCTTATGCTCAGTAAATGCCCTCTTATTTTACAAAGAACAGTAAGTGTGAAATAATGAATTCAACTTCTCATATCAAACTTCTGAACACACTCAGGTCCACATCCATTACTTCTGCCTTCCTTCTGATTAAAATGGAAGAGATGTCTCTTCATTTGTGCTTTGGCCAAATACACTCTTTTTTCCATAGCTTCAATTTATCCCTCTCTACAGTTGACTTCACATCCATTTTTAACCCACTCATGTCTTTCCTACCTAAAACCAACCAAACAAAAAAAACCCATGACTTTCCTCTACTTCATATCCCCTCCAATTATCACCTGTCCCTCTCCTTCCCTGCACAGCAAACTTCGCGAAAAATTTTACATTTCCTCACCCCTAATTTACTCTTCTGAAATATTTAAAATGTATTTATATCCAAGTAATACCTTGTGCATAGTTAGAAAGTAAAATATTATTATAAGTCATATTGCAAGAAATAGCAATCTCCTCATTCTCAATGTCTGCTCTCTGATAATACGATTCTCAATAGAGTTCTTACTTTGTACTGGGCATTATTTTAAGCCTTCATAAGTATTAACTCACTTAATCCTCAAAAAAACTTTATGAGGTAGATATTACTTTTATCCCCATTTTATAAATGAGAGAATGATGTTCAGACCAGTTAAATGACTTGCTTACAATTGTCCAACTAGTAAGGGGCACAGGCAAGATTCAAATTTAGGGAATCCAGTGCCACAGTCTACACTTTTACAACAAAGCCAAGCAATTTCAGCTCTATCAGGTGTTTTTATCGGCATGGCCTTACATTTCTAAATAACATCCTTACATTGGTAGTTTTAATTTTTTTCAACTTTAGACAGTATCAATTAACTTCTGCAAATTTGGACTTTTTTTCTGCCACTACTTCTACAAATATTTTTTATGCCACTTCCTTCCTCTCTATTGGGGATTCCAATTACATGTATATTTGGCTGCCTGAAATTGTCCTATAGCTTACCAATGCTCTATTTTTGTTTTGCAGTCTTTTTATTTTTTTGCCATTGTGAAAACACATGCAAGTGTGTTTCATTTTGGATAGCTTCTATTGATATATCTTCAAGTTCACTAGCCTTTTCTTCTGCGATACCTAATCTGCTGTTAACCCCTCCAGTGTATTTTTTATCTTAGATATTATAGCTTTCATCTCTAGTTTGATTTGGGTCTTTTAAAAAATGTCTTCCATATCTCAAGATATTCAGGCTGGGAGTGGTGGCTCACACCTTTAATCGCAGCACTCTGGGAGGCTGAGGTGGGAAGATCACTTGAGGACAGCCTGGGCAACATAGCGAGATTCCATCTCAAAAAAAAAAAAAAAAAAAAGCCTGCATCTGGTGACATGTGCCTGTAGTCCTAGCTACTTGGGAGGCTGAAGCAAGAGGATCTTCTGAGCCCAGGAGTTCAAGGGTACAGTGAGTCATGATGCTGCCACTGCACTCCAGCCTGGGCAACAGGACAATGTCTTGTCCTGAAAACAAAAAAAGACATTTAGCCTTTCTTCTAGCTTTCTGAACATATGGAATACAGTTAAAATAATTGCTTTTATGTCCTTGCTTGCTAATTCTAATACCTGTGTCATATCTGGGTCCGTTTCAGTTGGTTGCCTTTTCTTCTCATTATGGATTGTATTTTATTGATTTTTTGCTTACCAGGTAATTTTTTACTAGATGTCAGACTTGTTAATTTTCTCTTTTGGGATGCTGTATATTTTTGTATTCCTATAAATATTCTTAAACTTTGTTCTGCGACACAATTAAGTTACTTGAAAACAGCTTGATCCTTTCAAGTCTTGGTTTTCAGATTTGATAGGTGAGATCAGAGCAATGTTTAGTCTAGAGACAATTTTTCCCCACTACTGAGGCAAAACCCTTCTGAGTACTCTATCCAGTGTCCTGTGAGTCATGAGATTTTCCAGTTTAGCTGGTAGGAACAGACACTATTGCTAGACCTATGTGAGCACCAGGGATTGTTCCCTCTTATCTTTTTGGGTGGCTCTTTCCCCAGCATTATGCAGTTTCCTCGCTTGCATTTGTTGATCAGTATTCTGTTGACTACTAGAGGGAAACTCTGAAGGTGTCTAGAATTCTCTCTGCATCTTTTTCCTCTCTGGTACTATGTCCTGTGAACTCCAGCCAACTTCGTCCACTTGGATTCTCAGTTCTGTCTCCTTAATTTTAGAGAACTCATTGGACTCTGCCTGGATTTCCCCTTCCTGTACCACTTGATTCCCTTAAGCTTTTCAAACAAACTCTCCTATAGTTTATTAAGAAAGAGTACATGGGAAGTAAATTTTCAAGAACTTTTTGCCTAAAAATATTTCAAGTTAATTTTCACACTTGATAGGTTGGAAATAAATTTTGAAGGCATGACTTCATTGTCTTCTGGCTTCCATTATTCTGTTGAGAAGTTCACTGCCGATTTGAATCCAGATCTTTTGAATATAACCTATATTTAAAAATCTGGAAGCTTAAACAAAAGTTAATATTACTTTTAATTGACAAATCATAGTTGTACACATTAATGGGTTACAATGTGATGTTTTGATATATGCATACAATGTGGAATGACTAACTGAAGCCAATAAACATATCCATTACCTCACCATTTTTTGTGGTCAGCCATTGAGATTTACTCTTTTAGTTATTTTGAAACATACAATATATTATTATTGATTATATTCACAATGCTGCACAACAGATCTCAGAAACTTATTCCTCCTGTCTTTTTTTTTAATTTTATTTTTATTATACTTTAAGTTTTAGGGTACTTGTGCACAACGTGCAGGTTTGTTACATGTGCCATGTTGGTGTGCTGCACCCATTAACTCGTCATTTAGCATTAGGCATATCTCCTAATGCTATCCCTCCCCCATTCCCCCACCCCCCAACAGTCCCCGGTGTGTGATGTTCCCCTTCCTGTGTCCATGTGTTCTCATTGTTCAATTCCCACTTATGAGTGAGAACATGCAGTGTTTGGTTTTTTGTCCTTGCAATAGTTTGCTGAGAATGATGGTTTCCAGTTTCATCCATGTCCCTACAAAGGACATGAACTCATCATGTTTTATGGCTGCATAGTATTCCATGGTATATATGTACCACATTTTCTTCATCCAGTCTATCATTGTTGGACGTTTAGGTTGGTTCCAAGTCTTTGCTATTGTGAACAGTGCCACTATAAACATACGTGTGCATGTGTCTTTATAGCAGCATGATTTATAATCCTTTGGGTATATACCCAGTAATGGGATTGCTGGGTCAAATGGTATTTCTAGTTCTAGATCCCTGAGGAATTGCCATACTGACTTCCACAATGGTTGAACTAGTTTACAGTCCCACCAACAGTGTAAAAGTGTTCCTATTTCTCCACATCCTCTCCAGCACCTGTTGTTTCCTGACTTTTTAATGATGGCCATTCTAACTGGTGTGAGATGGTATCTCATTGTGGTTTTGATTTGCATTTCTCTGATGGCCAGTGATGATGAGCATTTTTTCATGTGTTTTTTGGCTGCATAAATATCTTTTTTTGAGAAGTGTCTGTTCATATCCTTTGCCCACTTTTTGATGGGGTTGTTTGTTTTTTTCTTGTAAATTTGTTTGAGTTCATTGTAGATTCTGGATATTAGCCCTTTGTCAGATGAGTAGGTTGCAAAAATTTTCTCCCATTCTGTAGGTTGCCTGTTCAGTCTGATGGTAGTTTCTTTTGCTGTGCAGAAGCTCTTTAGTTTAATTAGATCCCATTTGTCAATTTTGGCTTTTGTTGCCATTGCTTTTGGTGTTTTAGACATGAAGTCCTTGCCCATGCCTATGTCCTGAATGGTATTGCCTAGGTTTTCTTCTAGGGTTTTTATGATTTTAGGTCTAACATTTAAGTCTTTGAATCAATCCATCTTGAATTAATTTTTGTATAAGGTGTAAGGAAGGGATCCAGTTTCAGCTTTCTCCATATGGCTAGCCAGTTTTCCCAGCACCATTTATTAAATAGGGAATCCTTTCCCCATTGCTTGTTTTTGTCAGGTTTGTCAAAGATCAGATAGTTGTAGACATGCAGCATTATTTTTGAGGGCTCTGTTCTGTTCCATTGGTCTGTATCTCTGTTTTGATACCAATACCATGCTGTTTTGGTTACTGTAGCCTTGTAGTATAGTTTGAAGTCAGGTAACATGATGCCTCCAGCTTTGTTCTTTTGGCTTAGGATTGACTTGGCGATGTGGGCTCTCTTTTGGTTCCATATGAACTTTAAAGCAGTTTTTTCCAAGTCTGTGAAGAAAGTCATGGTAGCTTGATGGGGATGGCATTGAATCTATAAATTACCTTGGGCAGTATGGCCATTTTCACGATATTGATTCTTCCTACCCATGAGCATAGAATGTTCTTCCATTTGTTTGTATCCTCTTTTATTTTGTCCTGTCTAACTGAAACTTTATACCCTTTGTCCAACAACTCCCCATTCCCTCCTCCTCCTACCAGCCTCTGGTAACCACCGTTCTACTCTCTATTTCTATGAGTTTGATTTTTTCAGATTCCACCTATGTGTGAGATCATATGGTATTTGTCTTTCTGTGCCTGGCTTATTTTACTTAGCATACATCCTCCAGGTTCATTGATGCTGTCAAGGATAACAGGATTTCCTCTGACTTTAGTGGCTGAATAGTATTACATTATGTATCTATACCACATTTTCTTTATCCATTCATCCATTGATAGAAACTTAGGTAGATTCTGTATCTTGGCTATTCTGAGTAATGCTTCAGTGAACATGGGAATGCAGATATTTCTTTGACATATTGATTTCAACTTCTTTGGATATATACTGACTAGTGGGATTGCTGGATCCTACAGTAGTTCTATTTTTAGTGTTTTGAGGAACTCCATACTGTTTTTTATAATGGCTGTACTGATTTATATTCCCACCAACAGTGTATAAGGGTTCCCTTTTCTCTACATCCTCACCAGCAGTTATCCTTCCTCTTTTTAATAATAGCCATTACAATCTAGAAGTTTTAAAGATCTTATCTTTAACCCAGTTTTTCTGAAATTTCACCAAGATTTGCCTCTGTTATAGATTTTCCTTTCCTTTCCTTTCCTTTCCTTTCCGTTCCGTTCCGTTCCGTTCCGTTCCATTCCGTTCCGTTCCTTTCCTTTCCTTTCCTTTCCTTTCCTTTCCTTTCCTTTCCTTTCCATTCTCTCTCTCTCTCTCTCTCTCCTTCTTTCTTTCTTCTTGTTCTGTTGCCCAGGCTGGAGTGCAGTGGCACGATCTCAGCTCACTGCAATCTCCGCCTCCCAGATTCAAGTGATTCTCCTGCCTCAGCCTCCCTAGTAGCTGGGACTACAGGCTCACGCCACTACGCCCGGCTAATTTTGGTATTTTTAGTAGAGATGAGGTTTCACCATGTTGGCCAGGCTGGTCTCGAACTCCTGATGTCCAGTAATCTGCCCACCTTGGCCTCCCAATGTGCTGAGATTACAGGTGTGAGCCACCGTGCCTGGCCCATTGTGGACTTTTTATCATTCATTTTTCCTGGGCACTCAGTGAATCTTTCTAATCTAAAGACTGGTGACCTCTAGCTCTGGAAAATGTTCCTGTATTATTTGCTAATAATTTCCTTCCCTTTGTTCCTTCTCTTCTTTGTTTATGGGACTTTGATTAGTGAACTGTTGGACATCCTAGACTTTTTTCTCTAATTTTATCTTTTCCATTTTCCATTACTTTGTCTTCTTATTTTACTAAGATACTTCCTTAATTTTTCATTAAATCCTTCTATTGAAATTTTAATTTCAGCATTCCTAATTTTATTCACAAGAGCCCATCCTTCATCCTTGTTTCTTTTTTAGCATTCTGTTTTTGCTTTGTGGATACGAACTATTTGGTTTTCTTCTTGAAAATATTATCATTTTTAAAAGTTTGCTTCTAAACCCTGCATTGTCTGGGTTTCCTCCCAGTTCCTTTTCTCTGTTAGTTTAAATTGCTGTCTTTTCCTAAATATCTGGCAAACTACTGGCTGTGTGTTTGAGTTTAAGCACTAAAAGATGACTGGAAACTCTGAGTGGATGGGAATAATTTATGGGTTGGTGAACTTTGCTATAGGATTATAAGGCGGAATGCCAGCTTTTTATTGATGGACTCCCAAGTGTCAGTTCTGTAGGTCTTTTCTCTTGGGTCAATTTCCCTTGGATGGAATCCTCCAATCTCCTGCTTTTGATTGGAGGGGCAGCGGTGTGGAAGGTATAAGCCTGGCCGCCAGCATTCTGGGAGCCAAGGAGGGAAAAGGAGCTGAGAGTTTTAAGACTGCTTTTAGTATAATGTCAAAGCTCAGCAGAAAGTAAACCTCACATATCCTGCCAGAATGAGGGAATGGTAGTCTCTGGTTTAGTGTGCATGGATCTGTGGATCTAGTTGTTCCTCATGCAAACTTTCAACTTTCTGTGGCACTAAATCAACTTGATGTTGTTGGCTTCCTGATCTAGCTTTCTCTGGTCTGTTATTGGTTACCACACATTCATCCCTTTCTAGCTTCCAAACATTTGTTGACAATCTTTTACTTGTTGGCATCTCTTTTCTATTCTCTTTGTCTTTGTGGGTTTATGACATTTCATTCTTTGACTGTTATTTCAGTGAGATTTCATGAAAGCAAAAATAAAACATATATTCAAACCACTGTATTTAATAATCTCTACTCTCCAACCCTCTGACCCTCTGAAATGTTTTGTCCCACTACCACACCATTGAAAGTATTCTTTTCAAGGTCATCAAATGAATACCTTGTTGCTAAATATAATAGACACCCCTTTGTTTCATCTTACTTGATCTCTCAGTAGCATTTGTCCTCTTGATCATTTTTACTTGAAATTTCTTTGCCCTTACATTCCATGAACACTCCTGGTTTTCTTCCTACTTTGCTGTTTTTGTTTTGTTTTGCCTTTGTGAACAATGTTTCCTTGGCCTATTCCTTTAATGCTATTGTTCTTTGTGATTCTGTCTTAGGTTACTCTCTTCTCTCATTACACGTTCTCCTTGTTGCAAACTCATTGGTTCCTAGGGCTTCAATTACCATCTAGATGGTTATGATTCCCAACTCTTTATCTGAATCTTCTTTTCATAGGCTCAGGTATAACCTGAGGTGTAGGTGGAATAGATGACTATCTATGTAGTATGACTTGAGAATCATCTACCCACCTTCAATACCGGTCTCCCACAGGGTCTGAAATTTTCCCCCACCATTATGCATTGTATTGTGTTAAGGCACCATGACTTCAGTTAAAATGAAATTTTAGCTGGGAGAGATATGCCTTATCCCCTTACAAATGACACCTCATATTATTTGTAATAGAGACCAAGGCCTTGAGAGACTGCAACAAGATAGCTAATGTTGTGTTTTGCTTAAATAAAAGAACACAGACAGTCAGATACACACACACACACACACACACCCCACCATGTCACTTTTAACCCATTCTTAACCTTTCGTCCATCGTTAACATTTAGGAATATAGTATTCTAATATTTCTATTTAGATGTATTTCACAAACATGATATGCTATGTATACTGTATTATACTCTACATTTGAAACAATATATCACAAACTTTTCTCTATATCATTGGATATTATAAAACCTGATTTCCAATTGCTTCATGTTATTTTATCTTTTGATGTATAGTACATTACTTAACTCAGTCTCCACTGTTAGACAATTAGGCTACATATGGTGTGTTGAGTGCCCTTGTAGTTCTATCTTTGCATACATCTCAATTATTTCCATAATAAAAATTTTATGAAATAGAACTGTGGTGTCAAAGAAGATTTATATTTTAAGCTATTTTGAAATTTAATGCTAATTTGGACTTCAAAATATATATCAATTTCAATTCTAATACAAATATGTAGGCATTATTGACTATAGGCATGAAAGCTCCTGTGCTGTCATTTGTTTGTAATTTAAACTCTATCTCATTTTAATTTACATTTATTTGATTTCTCATAAAGTTGGACTTTTAAAATATATTTATTGGCCATTTGTTTGCTTTGACTTTGTTTTCTTTGATGTTTTGTGAATTAACCCTTTTTGATTTATTTGTTTACACTCATGCTTATTCCAAGATGCTTTAAAATATGATCTCTTTGCCTCCGATTTTGACCCTTTCCAATCCCTCCACTGAAGCCATAGTACTATTCCTGAAACATGAATTTCAGCATATTATTTCCCCACCTAAAATGCTTAGTGACTCCCATCATTGTTAAGATAAAATCCAACGTTTGTAACATGGCCTACAAAGTCCTGCATGATTTTGTCTCATTCTCCAGGCTTCAAACAAGAGAGAGCACACACACATCCACATAGTCTTTGCTTAGTTAACTCTTACTCACTACGTAGGTCATTGGTTAAAATCGACTTACTCATGGGAGATTTCCCTTAGCTCCCAAGTCTCTTCAGATAACTCCTGTGTATGCTCTACTCCCTTTGTAGCAGCACTTCTATTGCCCATGTAATGTCTTTCTCCTTCGTGATGTGTGAGCTCTTGAGGGCAAGAACCACAACAAAAATTGTTCACTTTGTGTATCTCCAGTGCCCAGTACAGTGCCTGGCACATTAGTTGTGCTTAATAAGTGTTGGATAGATGGATGGAGGAAATAAAGAAGATTGGAGAGGCCAGAAAGAAATTCCATGAGCTAATTTTCTAGATTAACTGTTATCCTAAAGAAGTTGTTGTCTCCTTACTCACCAAATCCTGGCTATTCATGTGAGACCTTATGATTGTACTGAGCTAGTCTTTCATTTGGCCTGTAGTTTATCCCTGAAACATCTTTATTTTCAGAAACAATAAGAGATGTTGTTGGTAGATCTATAGCAGGGTATATGTACATGAGGATATGTATTTTTCAGTTTCTCATTCCCTTACAGCTAGTTCACCATAAAAGTTTCCTCTCTGGTCTTCCTACATTCGATGCCTTTTCTCTCTCCTCTAACCTACATATTGTTGCCAAGTGAATTTTTCTTTCCTCACCATCATTTACATGTTCAAGGATCTTCATTGGCTCTGATTTAGAAGATCTTGCACAGGACTAAAACATGTATATTTTGGCAAAAGCTCCTCCAGATAATCCTGATGTGTAACGATGGCTAAGAATTGCTGAAATATGTAAAATATACCTCAATTTTTTGAAGAAAAGAACAGTCTAAATGGTTAAGGGTATAGAATTTAGAATCAGATGGACATGGGCTCAGTTATATTTCTGACTCTTACTGGTTGTGTGATCCTGGACAAGTTACTCAGCATTTCAATGTTGTCAACTTTCTCATTTGCAAAATGGAAATAACATCTACTACATAGGGTTATGGTAAAGAGTAAATTAGATAATGTATGTAAAGTGAATGCACAGAGCAGTGTGTATACTAAGCACTTGATAAATGTTAGCAGTTATTTTGTTGTTAGTCATTCAATTGTTCATTCAACAATTATTTTTTCACTATGTGTCAAATGCTGTGTTAGGGCCATGGAAGACATTAAGAGGTACAAAATATGAACCCTGCTCTTAAGACTTTTAGAATTAGTTGAGAAGAAAAAACTATCATAGCACTATACAATCTAAGGATAATAAAGTGAAATATAAATATTATAAAAGATCGCATAGGTCAGGCACGGTGGCTCGCTCCTGTAATTCCAGCACTTTGGGAGGCCAAAACGGGTGGATCACTTGAGGTCAGGAGTTTGAGACCAGCCTGGCCAACTTGGCAAAATCCCGTCTCTACTAAAAATACAAAAATTAGCTGGGCGTGGTGGTGGGTGCCAGCTAGGGAGGCTGAGACATGAGAATTGCTTGAACCTGGAAGGGGGTCGGAGAAGCAGAGATTGCAGTGAGCTGAGATGGCGCCACTGCACTGCAACCTGGGTGACACAGCAAGACTCTGTCTCAAAAAAAAAAAAAATCACACAAAGGATATATTTAGGGAAGGTGTTAACCTAGCATGCTGACTTGCTGACTAGCATAAACAAAAAAGAAAAATCTCTCTCAAACTGTTTTTACTAAGCCTTTAAAGGTCTAGTTTTGATGCTGTCTGCCAGATGGAAAATGATGCAGAGGGGAAAAAATCCTGTATTTACTTCTCAAAATTAAGACCGCATGGGGGAGTGTGTTTGAGGGGTGAACATGTGTGAATAAATATGGTATAACTCTTAATTGGTTCCTGATGATTAAAATTTAAATGGTTTCCATTGGAAAGGCACAGATATGATATTTTCACTAAATAAATCAAGACTTACAAGTCATTTATTTTCACCTTGTTAAACCAGAAATCAAACACTGGGTGAAGGTTGCAATCTATTTTGATGTATATTGATGTACTTTTCTCTCTTTCAGGGTCGCTATGGCAACTGCATCTTCTCAAGTTCTGATTCCAGACATCAATTTTAATGATGCCTTTGAAAACTTTGCTTTAGATTTTTCCAGAGAAAAGAAACTGCTAGAGGGGTTAGATTATTTAACAGGTGTGAAAATACTGTGCTTTCCTTCCCATTTAATTTTTTTTCTTCTGGTATGCTTTTACTTAAAAATAATTTGAAAAAGACAATATTTATGATTTACGTATTTTATAATCTTTAAAATGATGCATGTATCTTTTCAGACAGAATATATTTTAGTTCATGTAACAGAAAAAAAAGATGATTTATGATTTGTTAACTATTTCTAGGGTCAAAATGGGTATACCATCTGTACTTAAGAGTAAAACACAAGAAAGTGCTGACAGATTTGTCCTTATGAATCTAACAGTAATGTATTGTTGCTTGTTATGAGAGTAGAACTCAGGTGACAATTAGGGAATATTAGAGAATGCCTTATGTGGGTATAAGTACGACCAAAATGGTTTTAAGGAAAATTAGGAGTCAGTAGATCAGGAAAGAAAATGTAAGAAATATCTGGCTCTCAGACAATTTTAGAAAATGAGGGATGCAACCAGCCTGTTAAAAATGCTGGCTACTTTCAGGATTATTTAATGATCATTTCATGAAAAAAATATACACAAACTATTTTTGCAACTGTTTTCTTACTATATTAAATAGCTGCTCCTTATTGAACATCTACTTTATTCTAGACACTGTATATTAATTTTGTATCTCTAATCCTTACAACAAATCTATAAGTTAATTATCACCCCTATTTTATAGATGAGGGAACTCATTATTTTGCACTTGACTATACAGCTAAAAATATATAATGGGGCTGGGCACGGTGGCTCACGCCCATAATCCCAGCACTTCGGGAAGCCCAGGTGGGTGGATCACCTGAAGTCAGGAGTTTGAGACCAGCCTGACCAACATGGCGAAACCCTGTCTCTACTAAAAATACAAAAATTAGCCAGACTTGGTGGTGGGTGCCTGTAATCCCAGCTACTCAGGAGGCTGATGCAGGAGAATCACTTGAACCCAGAAGGCAGAGGTTGCAGTGAGCCGAGATTGCACCACTGCATTCCAGCCTGGGCAACAAGAGCAAAAATCTGTCTAAATATATATATATATATATATATATATATATATATATATATATATACTCATTTTGAAATTAAAAAAAATAAGTTGAAGACCATATGTTAAGAAAACCATATAATCACTTTACTCTAATGTCTACATAAGTGTTTATGCAGGCAGACTAGACAGCTGGGGCAATCATCATAAAAATTTAGGCTTATATCTTTGTCTAAAATATTTTTATTGTTGCAGCAAAAGTGGTTTTAGGGAGCTTGAGATCCCAGCATTTTGCTTCAGGTTGCATGGTTCATGCAATCTAAAGATTCCCTACTAAGAAAATCTCTTCAAGAGATGTTGGGTTACGCAGGAAGAGTAACAATTGTAAAATTCCAGAAGATAGAGTATGTTTTCCTTACTTTCTTTTCCACCTTTCCTTACAGCCCCAAACCCACCATCTATCCGAGAAGAACTCTGTACTGCCTCCCATGACACCATTACAGTCCACTGGATCTCGGATGATGAGTTCAGCATCAGCTCCTATGAGCTTCAGTACACCATATTCACTGGCCAGGCTAACTTCATCAGTAAGTCATGGTGTAGTTGGGGCCTGTGGCCAGAGATAAGGAAATGTAAGGAAGCAGTAAGCTGCTCAAGATTGGCCGGGGCGCCACGAGGCAAGTGTTTGTAAGACATGTTAGGTTGTTTAGTATAGTGTTTCATAGACAGTGTAAGCTCCCCAGGGCATTGCAAAGACCTTACTGATGGGTAACAAGCAAGTTGTATATTTCCTTGCTGGGCAGTTGCTGGGGCCATTCCCATTCATTTATGTAACCGTTAGCCTTTCCTCAATTAATCCATGTCACTCCACTTTCCCAAGGAGAGTACAGCTTGGTACTTGTTCCTTGCCACCATCATTGCTGGTTCTGTGTGTACGAACATCTCTCTCCTTGACTCTTCTTCTACTTCATTATCGTGGTAAAATACATTATGTTCAAAGACTTTTCCTTTATCAAACCTACCCCTATCAGTGAATATGGTGACAGGCCTCCTGACTCTGTCACTCTTCCCTTTACTTCTTCCTTTCCACCAAGAATTATGCTAAATATGAAAACATGTCAGTGGGCCACAAAATGAAAAAGGTTAACAAAGCTGTTGTTTAGCTCACATGTTATGGTTTCACTTTCTGGTGAATTGGAGCAAGACGAAGCAGAATAGGAACTTCACTCATGCCAGTCAAGAGGGGATGAGCTGAAAGTTCCCCTCAATGCCCTGGGTGCAGTGGGGGCGGGGGTGGGGGATGGTGGAAATGGAAACAAAAGCAAAATTAAAGCTGGATTCAAGACTGGAACAGATTCCCAACCTAAAATAACATCTCCATAGCTGCAAATTACTATTTTCTTTTACTTTTTTGTTCCTGCTTTTGTGTCTGACTTCACAGGCCAACATGAGAGTAGTTTTTCCAACTAACCCCTTCAAGTAGGCTTCCTTTTCCTGTTTTGTGACTAATCTGGGGCAGAATTCTGTTTTGTAACAAGGTGGGGTGGGGAGATGAGAGGACATTTGGTGATCAAACTTTAAAAAACATTTGCCTCGTGCAGCTCCAACCTAAACCACTTGGCCCATGTAGCTATGTTCCTGGGTGTTTCTTCAGATTGTGAAGTCACAAACTCTAATGCTTCACTGATTTATTTATCTCTCCTACTCTGGAAAGTCTTAGTGCCAACAACTCTGCTTCTTTTTCCTGATATGGGGAAAACAGTCATCTCCCAGGAATTAAGAAGAAGTCTGAGAAGTGACAAAGATCTAAAGGTTGTCACCTTTATTTTCAAGGTTATATAGTCCTTTGTAAAGAAAAGCTTAAAGGATAATTCTTAACAGTGATAGGATCATAGCATCTTAGAATTGGAATGGACCTTAGAAGTCATCTAGTCTACTCTTCTTCCCTCCTACCAGACACCCAGCAGATAATCATCCTGTCTCTGCTTGAACATTTCCAGTGATAGGTACCTCACTTCTAACAAAACAACCCATTTGATTATTCTGCAGCTATAAATAATGGCCAGCGCTTCCTTATAAGAGGCTTAACTCTTCCTTGTAGTAAATAATAACGACAGTAATAATTTACATGTGTATTATGCTTTGCCATTTACAAATGCTCCCACATACATTATCTCATTGAGTCTTTATGGGTGCTTACTTAGCCTTATGAAATGTTATTAACTCTACTTTATAGATGAAGAAACTGGGGCTCAAGTTGAGTGAGTTGCCCAAAGTCACAGAGCTACGAAATGATGGAGTCAAGGTTGCAGCTTGAGCCTGTCAGACTTCAAGTTTAATGCTCCTTGAAGTAAACCACAGCAACCAGTTAGTCCTAGTTCTGACCTTTTGTGCCTCACTAACAAACCTAATCCATCTTTCACATAACAGTTCTTCAGATAATTTTAGTTAGTTCCTATGTCCTTCTAAATTTTCTATTTTCCAGGCTAGGCATCTTCCTTTCTTTCAATTGCTCCTCATATGGCATAGTTTCAGCTCTTTTGCTATCCTAGTATCATTTTTAAGAACACGCTCCTGTTTATCACTGTGCTTTATAAAATGTTCTGTCAATGAAGTGAATGTAGTACTCCAAAAGTGGTCTGAGCACTGCAGAGGATAGCTGGATTATTTCTCTTGTACATTAGCTGATTCCCCCTTGCCCTGTACCTTTTTTTTCAGCAGCCACTTTGACTACCAACTGTTTACTGAGCATATGATCAACTGAATTTGCTATGTATTCCAAATCCTGTTCTTATACAATTGAATGTCTAAAACAAAAATACAAAGCCTTGCATTTATCCCTAGTACATTTTTTTTTATTGTACTTTAAGTTTTAGGGTACATGTGCACAATGTGCAGGTTTGTTACATATGTATCCATGTGCCATGTTGGTGTGCTGCACCCATTAACTCGTCATTTAGCATTAGGTGTATCTTCTAATGCTATCCCTCCCCCTTACCCCCACCACACAACAGTCCCCGGAGTGTGATGTTCCCCTTCCTGTGTCCATGTGTTCTCATTGTTCAATTCCCACCTATGAGTGAGAACATGCGGTGTTTGGTTTTTTGTCCTTGCATTAGTTTACTGAGAATGATGATTTCCAGTTTCATCCATGTCCCTACAAAGGACATGAACTCATCATTTTTTATGGCTGCATAGTATTCCATGGTGTGTATGTGCCACATTTTCTTAATCCAATCTATCGTTGTTGGACATTTGGGTTGGTTCCAAGTCTTTGCTATTGTGAATAGTGCCACAATAAACATACGTGTGCATGTGTCTTTATAGCAGCATGATTTATAATCCTTTGGGTACATACCCAGTAATGGGATGGCTGGGTCAAATGGTATTTCTAGTTCTAGATCCCTGAGGAATCGCCACACCGACTTCCACAATGGTTGAACTAGTTTACAGTCCCACCAACAGTGTAAAAGTGTTCCTATTTCTCCACATCCTCTCCAGCACCTGTTGTTTCCTGACTTTTTAATGATCGCCATTCTAACTGGTGTGAGATGGTATCTCACCATGGTTTTGATTTGCATTTCTCTGATGGCCAGTGATGATGAGCATTTTTGCATGTGTTTTTTGGCTGCATAAATGTCTTCTTTTGAGAAGTGTCTGTTCATATCCTTCGCTCACTTTTTGATGGGGTTGTTTGTTTTTTTCTTGTAAATTTGTTTGAGTTCATTGTAGATTCTGGATATTAGCCCTTTGTCAGATGAGTAGGTTGTGAAGATTTTCTCCCATTTTGTAGGTTGCCTGTTCAGTCTGATGGTAGTTTCTTTTGCTGTGCAGAAGCTCTTTAGTTTAATTAGATCCCATTTGTCAATTTTGGCTTTTGTTGCCATTGCTTTTGGTGTTTTAGACATGAAGTCCTTGCCCATGCCTATGTCCTGAATGGTAATGCCTAGGTTTTCTTCTAGGGTTTTTATGGTTTTAGGTCTAACATGTAAGTCTTTAATCCATCTTGAATTAATTTTTGTATAAGGTGTAAGGAAGGGATCCAGTTTCAGCTTTCTCCATATGGCTAGCCAGTTTTCCCAGCGCCATTTATTAAATAGGGAATCCTTTCCCCATTGCTTGTTTTTGTCAGGTTTGTCATGGAATGTTCTTCCATTTGTTTGTATCCTCTTTTATTTCATTGAGCAGTAGTTTGCAGTTCTCCTTGAAGAGGTCCTTCACGTCCCTTGTAAGTTGGATTCCTAGGTATTTTATTCTCTTTGAAGCAATTGTGAATGGGAGTTCACTCATGATTTGGCTCTCTGTTTGCCTGTTATTGGTGTATAAGAATGCTTGTGATTTTTGCACATTGATTTTGTATCCTGAGACTTTGCTGAAGTTGCTAATCAGCTTAAGGAGATTTTGGGCTGAGACAATGGGGTTTTCTAGACATACAATCATGTCATCTGCAAACAGGGACAATTTGACTTCCTCTTTTCCTAATTGAATACCCTTTATTTCCTTCTCCTGCCTAATTGCCCTGGCCAGAACTTCCAACACTATGTTGAATAGGAGTGGTGAGAGAGGGCATCCCTGTCTTATGCCAGTTTACAAAGGGAATGCTTCCAGTTTTTGCCCATTCAGTATGATATTGGCTGTGGGTTTGTCATAGATAGCTCTTATTATTTTGAGATACGTCCCATCAATACCTAATTTATTGAGAGTTTTTAGCATGAAGCATTGTTGAATTTTGTCAAAGGCCTTTTCTGCATCTATTGAGATAATCATGTGGTTTTTGTCTTTGGTTCTGTTTATCTGCTGGATTACATTTGTTGATTTGAGTATGTTGAACCAGCCTTGCATCCCAGGGATGAAGCCCACTTGATCATGGTGGATAAGCTTTTTGATGTGCTGCTGGATTTGGTTTGCCAGTATTTTATTGAGGATTTTTGCATCAATGTTCATCAAAGATATTGGTCTAAAATTCTCTTTTTTGGTTGTGTCTCTGCCCGGCTTTGGTATCAGGATGATGCTGGCCTCATAAAATGAGTTAGGGAGGATTCCCTCTTTTTCTATTGATTGGAATAGTTTCAGAAGGAATGGTACCAGTTCCTCCTTGTACCTCTGGTAGAATTCGGCTGTGAATCCATCTGGTCCTGGACTCTTTTTGGTTGGTAAGCTGTTGATTATTGCCACAATTTCAGAGCCTGTTATTGGTCTATTCAGAGATTCAACTTCTCCCTGGTTTAGTCTTGGGAGGGTGTATGTTGAGGAATTTATCAATTTCTTCTAGATTTTCTAGTTTATTTGCATAGAGGTGTTTGTAGTATTCTCTGATGGTAGTTTGTATTTCTGTGGGATCGGTGGTGATATCCCCTTTATCATTTTTTATTGCATCTATTTGATTCTTCTCTCTTTTCTTCTTTATTAGTCTTGCTAGCGGTCTATCAATTTTGTTGATCTTTTCAAAAAACCAGCTCCTGGATTCATTAATTTTTTGAAGGGTTTTTTGTCTCTATTTCCTTCAGTTCTGCTCTGATTTTAGTTATTTCTAGCCTTCTGCTAGCTTTTGAATGTGTTTGCTCTTGCTTTTCCAATTCTTTTAATTGTGATGTTAGGGTGTCAATTTTGGATCTTTCCTGTTTTCTCTTGAGGGCATTTAGTGCTATAAATTTCCCTCTACACACTGCTTTGAATGTGTCCCAGAGATTCTGGTATGTTGTATCCTTGTTCTCGTTGGTTTCAGAGAATATCTTTATTTCCACCTTCATTTCGTTATGTACCCAGTAGTCATTCAGGGGCAGGTTGTTCAGTTTCCATGTAGTTGAGCAGTTTTGAGTGAGTTTCTTAATCCTGAGTTCTAGTTTGATTGCACTGTTGTCTGAGAGACAGTTTGTTATAATTTCTGTTCTTTTACATTTGCTGAGGAGAGCTTTACTTCCAACTATGTGGTCAATTTTGGAATAGGTGTGGTGTGGTGCTGAAAAAACTGTATATTCTGTTGATTTGGGTTGGAGGGTTCTGTAGATGTCTATTAGGTCCGCTTGGTGCGGAGCTGAGTTCGATTCCTGGATATCCTTTTTAACTTTCTGTCTCGTTGATCTGTCTTATGTTGACAGTGGGGTGTTAAAGTCTCCCACTACTATTGTGTGGGAGTCTAAGTCCCTTTGTACGTCTCTAAGGACTTGCTTTATGAATCTGGGTGCTCCTGTATTGGGTGCATATATATTTAGGATAGTTAGCTCTTCTTGTTGAATTGATCCCTTTACCATTATGTAATGGCCTTCTTTGTCTCTTTTGATCTTTGTTGGTTTAAAGTCTGTTTTATCAGAGACTAGGATTGCAACCCCTGCCTTTTTTTGTTTTCCATTTGCTTGGAAGATCTTCCTCCATCCTTTTATTTTGAGCCTATGTGTGTCTGCGCATGTGAGATGGGTTTCCTGAATACAGCACACTGATGGGTCTTGACTCTTTATCCAATTTGCCATTCTGTGTCTTTTAATTGGAGCATTTAGTCCATTTACATTTAAAGTTAATATTGTTATGTGTGAATTTGCTCCTTTCATTATGATGTTAGCTGGTTATTTTGCTCGTTAGTTGATGCAGTTTCTTCCTAGCCTCGATGGTCTTTACAATTTGGCATGATTTTGCAGTGGCTGGTACGAGTTGTTCCTTTCCATGTTTAGTGCTTCCTTCAGGAGCTCTTTTAGGGCAGGCCTAGTGGTGAGAAAATCTCTCAGTGTTTGCTTGTCTGTAAAGGATTTTATTTCTCCTTCACTTATGAAGCTTAGTTTGGCTGGATATGAAATTCTGGGTTGAAAATTCTTTTCTTTAAGAATGTTGAATATTGGCCCCCACTCTCTTCTGGCTTGTAGAGTTTCTGCCGAGAGATCCGCTGTTAGTCTGATGGGCTTCCCTTTGTGGGTAACCCAACCTTTCTCTCTGCCTGCCCTTAACATTTTTTCCTTCATTTCAACTTTGGTGAATCTGACAATTATGTGTCTTGGAGTTGCTCTTCTCGAGGAGTATCTTTTTGGCGTTCTCTGTATTTCGTGAATTTGAATGTTGGCCTTTCTTGCTAGATTGGGGAAGTTCTCCTGGATAATATCCTGCAGAGTGTTTTCCAACTTGGTTCCATTCTCCCCGTCACTTTCAGGTACACCAATCAGACGTAGATTTGGTCTTTTCACATAGACCCATATTTCTTGGAGGCTTTGTTCATTTCTTTTTATTCTTTTTTCTCTAGGCTTCCCTTCTCACTTCATTTCATTTATTTCATCTTCCATCACTGATACCCTTTCTTCCATTTGATTGCATCGGCTCCTGAGGCTTCTGCATTCTTCATGTAGTTCTCAAGGCTTGGCTTTCAGCTCCTTCAGCTCCTTTAAGCACTTCTCTGTATTGGTTATTCTAGTTATACATTCGTCTAATTCTTTTTCAAAGTTTTTAACTTCTCTGCCTTTGGCTTGAATTTCCTCCTGTAGCTTGGAGTAGTTTGACCGTCTGAAGCCTTCTTCTCTCAACTCGTCAATGTCATTCTCTGTCCAGCTTTGTCCCATTGCTGGTGAGGAACTGCGTTCCTTTGGAGGAGGAGAGGCGCTCTGCTTTTTAGAGTTTCCAGTTTTTCTGCTCTGTTTTTTCCCCATCTTTGTGGTTTTATCTACTTTTGGTCTTTGATGATGGTGATGTACAGATGGGTTTTTGGTGTGGATGTCCTTTCTGTTCATTAGTTTTCCTTCTAACAGACAGGACCCTCAGCTGCAGGTCTGTTGGAGTTTGCCAGAGGTCCACTCCAGACCCTGTTTGCCTGGATGTCTGCAGCAGTGGCTGCAGAACAGCAGATTTTCGTGGACTGCGAATGCTGCTGCCTGATCGTTCCTCTGGAAGTTTTGTCTCAGAGGAGTACCTGGCCGTGTGAGGTGTCAGTCTGCCCCTACTGGGGGGTGCCTCCCAGTTAGGCTGCTTGGGGGTCAGGGACCCACTTGAGGAGGCAGTCTGCCTGTTCTCAGATCTCCAGCTGTGTGCTGGGAGAAACACTACTCTCTTCATAGCTGTCAGACAGGGACATTTAAGTCTGCAGAGGTTCCTGCTGTCTTTTTGTTTGTCTGTGCCCTGCCCCCATAGGTGGAGCCTACAGAGGCAGGCAGGCCTCCTTGAACTGTGGTGGGCTCCACCCAGTTCCAGCTTCCTGGCTGCTTTGTTTACCTAATCAATCCTGGGCGATGGCGGGTGCCCCTCCCCCAGCCTCGCTGCCGCCTTGCAGTTTAATCTCAGACTACTCTGCTAGCAATCAGGGAGACTCCTTGGGCGTAGGACCCTCTGAGCCAGATGTGGGATATAATCTCCTGCTGTGCCGTTTTTTAAGCCTGTCGGAAAAGCGCAGTATTAGGGTGGGAGTGACTCGATTTTCCACGTGCCATCTGTCACCCCTTTCTTTGACTAGGAAAGGGAACTCCCTGACCCCTTAGGCTTCCTGAGTGAGGCAATGCCTCACCCTGCTTCGGCTCACATGCGGTGTGCTGCACCCACTGTCCTGCGCCCACTGTCTGGCACTCCCTAGTGAGATGAAACCAGTACCTCAGATGGAAATGCAGAAATCACCCGTCTTCTTCATCACTCATGCTGGGAGCTGTAGACTGGAGCTGTTCCTATTTGGCTATCTTGGCTCCACCCCCCCCAGTACATTTTATCTGGTTAGTTCTGCCACTTCATTTCAGCATGCTAAAATCCTTTGGGATACAGATTCTACCTTCAAATATACTTGCTCACCCTCACAGCCTGCCTTCTATTTCTTCCTCTGGTTATTGATAGAAAATTTTGTTAGAACAAGTACAAGGGCAGAGGCCTGAAGCAAAATTTTGGATGGCAATGAGAAACTATTTTACTAGGAATAAGTATTTTTGAAGATTCAGGATCCCAATCCTACCTGCCAGTCTGGCCTGCCACAGTTGACTGAACCTCCGTTCTGAGAGCTACTTTCCTTTGATGTTTTTTCACATTTTCTTTATCCAGAAACTTCATTCTTCTTGGTGAGGATTATTCCCCCTTCACCTTTTCTTTCAACTTTATTTCCTGATTTTTAACTTTCTTCCCACCTCTTCTAAGATTTGAAATGATCACAACCAGTAATGTTTCAGATTATGCTATGAGGTGAATGAGAATTCCAACAGATATTTGAGTGTGTTTGTCTTCTGATTACTGTATTATCTTTCCTCTGTTTGAGTTTTGTGTTTTGCATTACAAAAGCATTAGCCATAAACTCTGCTTAGCCAGGCAGACCATAACATACTACCAGAAAGACATAACTTCTGTTTCCCTTCCTTTTCATTCTCATGCAAATACTGTCTGCCACATATTTACACTCAGGTTCAGGGATTTCCATATTGTAATTTTTCCCTTTTGAACAAGAGGTATACTTCCACTGACATAATTCAATCATAAGTCCCATCTTGCTAAATCTCAGTAATACCTAAAGGATCATATATTTACCTTTTTAAATTTAGAAATGATTTCAAAATCACAGAAAACTTGCAAGACTAGCACAACGAACACCCATATATTCTTTACCCAAATTCACCTACTGTTAATATTTGTCCCATTTCCTCTAGCATTTGCTAACATTCCCTGTTTTTTTGGAACCATTTTAGAGCAAATTGCATACATCATGGTCTTTCACCTCTGAATTCTTCAGCGTATATTTCCTAAGAATAAGGAAATTCTCTTACATAACCACAGTATAGTTACCAACTTGAAGAAATTTAACGTTGATGCAATACTTTTATCTAAACCACCATTTATATTCCAATTTTTGACATTTGACCAAATAATATTCTTTATGATATATAAAGAACCCAATACTGTCCTTTATAGTTTAGGGTCAGGTATTACATTTAATTGTCATATCTCTTTTGCCATATCTCTTTTAATCCGGAACATTTCTTCAGCCTTTCTTTGTCTTGAACAACATTGACATTTTTAAAAAAGTGTTCTTTTATGTCTTTATTATACTTCATTATACTGTCCCTTATTTTGATTTTTTCTGAAGTTTTCTCATGATTATATTTAGCAGTACAGTTCTTTCTTAGGGTATAATATCTGGAGACACATGATGTCCACTTGCCCTTCACTGATGATGCTAATTTTGATCACCTACTCAAGATGTTGTCTGATTTATTCACTGTAGTTACTACTTTTCCTTTTGCCACTAATAAGCAATCTGTGTGGTATATTTTAAAACCATAAAAATACGCTGCTTCTTCATCAAACCATCTCATCCTCACCCCCACCCTTGTTTTATTATCAGTTGATGATACTTGCCTGAATCAATCATTAATATGATGATTGCAAAATGATGATTTTCCAGTTGAGTATTCCCTCCCACATTTTCAAGTTGGCACTTGGCATTCTACTATAAGCCAGAGTCCCACTCCCCATTTCCTCCCATTTGTTTATATATCAGTATGGGCTGATGAATTATCTTTTTTCAATTGTTAATAATTATTTACTGCCCTTACTTGTGTTGGTGTTCAAAGTGTCAAGATTTAGCCATTGGGAGCCTTTCAAGGTGATTTCTGGGTCCTTATAATATTCCCCCATCATTTTCTTGAGCACTTCCTTACTTTCTGGCATAACAAAATGTTCTAGGCTCATTTTGACCTTATTCTGTGCCAGCCTTGAAATCAGTCATTATTTTCCAAGGAACCCTGGTTTCTTTTAGTGGAACAATATTAGAGACCAAGACCTGAGTGCTAGATATGCTAGATATAAACACAAACATCCATATATGTAAGCATATGCACACATATATAAATAACACATGCATACATACTTTATATATGTGCATATTTATGTGCACATACACAAACATATATATATTTTAGGAATCATGAGTTTACATCAATACCTTAAATTCCAGTCCATCCCGCAGGTTCTTTCCTGCCTTTCTGCATTCTGTATTTGTATGTTCCTTCTTCCACAGTATGAACCCTGGCTCCCAACATCAACACATGTACTCATTTGCTCAATCCCATAATACATCTAAAATAGTTTCTGAATTGCTTTGTCCATGCCACTACAAAAACAAACTGGCTAACAATACTTCAGGATTTGTTTGAGGTTTTCCTCCCACCCCCACCACATTGGTGTAATTATGCTGTTCATCTGAAATGCAGTCGGGTTTGTTTCAGTTTGCCTTCAGTTTTAGTCCCCACTTTTCCCATCTGTATTGATTTATTTTTTTGAATTTGTAAAACATTGTGTTTCCCAAAGAGGATGCTATACAAAAAGGTACATTCAGAGAAATGTAATTTCCTCCCACATCCTTTTAATCCTGTTCCTCCACCCCCTACCCCTTGTGGATAACCAACTTCATGAATTTTTTATTTATCTTTCCTGTTTTTATTGTTGTTGCTTTGTAAATCCAAGCAAATATATGCATGTTTTCTTATTTTTCTTTCTCTCAAAAAAGTGGTGTACTGCATATATTACTACAAATACATATATACTTTTGGAATTTGCTTTTTTCAATTGACAATATTTCCCTGAAATCACTCTATATCAGTTCATAGAGATCTTTTCCTCATTTTTTTTCACAGCTGCATAGTACTTCATTGTGAAGTTTGTCTTTGTATTGTTGGGTGTGTATCTGGAGATTATATGTTTTCCTCTTTGTATTAAAATCTTATGTGCAGCTTGTGATTCATACTGTGTATTGGTAACATAGGCAAGGCCTCAAACATTGCCCCTACCCTTTTAATCCATATTGTCTTTTCATTAGAATCACTGGGCACCTCCACCAATTCTTCCTCATCTTTCTCCAGCATATCTGTTTTCCCTCCATTGTTTCTTTTACTAGTTTTAATTTAGGCTCTTCAACTTCCTCTCAGATTAATCATAAACCCATTGATCAGATCTCTTGCAAAACACTCATGACTTATTATTTTCAATTTTCAACCTCACTAAATTTTGTACTAGAGTTGCATAGAAATGACTGAATTCACTGCTTATTTTCCTTCCCTTTCCCTTTCTACCCTCTAGTAGAACTGTGGCTAAAAAGTGGTGAACTAACTGAAAAGCAGATAACAGTAGAGAGAAGTCTAAATAATCTGCAGACTAGAATGTTGATTTTTCTTTTACCGAAAGCTTGCCAAATATATGTTTTAATTATTTACACTTCCCCTGTTTAAGTTAATATTTGCAGTCTAAAATATATCAAAAGCAGAAGCCTAGTTCTCTGATCCCTTTATCTACTTGGAAGGGAGGAAGATTCCAGATAACAATGTGCTCCTGGACCACTCAACCCAAAATGAACATGGGAATCACATAACAGAATGTGTTGTGTAAGAGTGGGGAGATGATATCTTGCTTTGGTTATCATGTCATCTCTTTGGCTTCCCTATGGTACTGTGGAGACCAGCTAGTTTGGGAAGTAAGGGTGAGGATGGAGTAGGAGAGTGGAATCGTACGCCCTGAGAGCCTCACTACCTTGCAGAGACAAAAGAGCATTGTTGTTCGCCCCCATAAACTGTGAGGTAGTAAAGAGAACACTGGGCTACTATTTTTAAAATACCAGGGTTCTACTCTCAGCACCATCACTGACTATCTGTGGCCTTGGGCAAGTCGCTTTTCTTCTCTCAATCCTAGTTTCCCATTTGTAAAATAAGGGAAATACAGTATCTATGCGTCCCTTTAGCTGAGTTTCTATGTTTCCCTGCTATGCACAGGATTGCTCCATCCATACAAGACCAGACTCAGCTCTCAGAGGAGTGGACGTTTGGAGTAAATATCCAGGGACTCCATAAAAGTGACGATTCTGTGACTCTGTATAGTAGCCATTCCTGTGTTATCTGGGAAAAAAATTGAAATAACCTAACTTTTGCTAGTGGTTCCATTCAATTGCCACAAGCAAGGAGACTGGCCTAAGTCTAGTTCTATGGGAGTAATGAAATAGTGGAATCATAAGCCCTGGTTCATCTCATTACATCTTCTAAGACTCAAAAGAAAACATAATGAATTCACTTTTGAGGGGTGGCTTATGATGAATTTTCAGTGTGTTTTTCATTCTGTCTCTCTTACCTGCTGGTTAATGTCCTTGTCTTTCCCCATTTTACAGGCCTGTATAATTCAGTAGACAGCTGGATGATTGTGCCCAACATTAAACAGAACCATTACACAGTGCACGGACTCCAGAGCGGGACTCGCTACATCTTCATCGTTAAAGCCATAAACCAAGCCGGCAGCCGGAATAGTGAACCTACCCGACTAAAAACAAACAGTACGTTGTGGTGATTTCAAAAGGAAAGATCAATTTTCTTCTCCATGCCAGGGGAGTACACAGCCTGAGCAGGCACCCACAGCAGTGCACGGGGGAGCAGTAGCACTGGGTAGAGGAGCTATACTGTTGTAGTTTGTACTTTGCGCAAGGAGTTTGTTGGTGCCCATGGAATATTTGTGGACCCAGAGATATGCACAAAAAGACTGTTAGCTTGGGAGGATGTTAGTGAAGAGTTTTCTCTGCACTCCACCCCTTATATTTGGGGGACAATTGCATAAAAGAGCATTATTTGTGATAATCTAGTAAAATCCTACTACAGAGAAGTCATATCTGTTAGGAATGCTTTTGACAGCAAATAACAAAAAGTGCAACTAACTTAGCTTAACAAATAGCGTTTGTTAATTGTTTAAATGAATAGTATATATTTTATCTCTCACACATACACATAGGAAGAAGGTAGGCAGTTCAGGGCTAATGCAACTGCTCTGCGATGTCATAAAAGATGCAGGCTCCCTCTCCCTGTGTGCATTGGCTTCTTGCCACATGGCTGCAAGATGGCCACTGCAACTTTCAGATGTCATATTTCCTCTCAAGATAGGAAAGAGGAAAGAGTTGGTACACATAATCGTTATCCCTTTTATCTGGAAAACCAAAACTTTCCTAGAAGTTTCCCCTGCTCTGTCTGACTTCTGCTTCCATCTGCTTCCATGTTCTTAGCCGCCCCTAGCAGTAAGGGAGGCTGGGAGATTGAGTATTTAGCTTTTCCGGCCTCTATAGTGAAAGTGAGTAAGAGCGAAAAAGTTGAGAAAGGATAATGTGTTAGCCAACAGTGTCTGTCACAGAAGCATTCTGTATAATAAATCTCTTGCCATACCCAGCAACTGGTCCCTCAGTAACAATGCTTTTGTCATATGGTTATGAAGAATTATCTGTTGTGAATGATCCTACACAATAAATGTTTTCTCTGATCATTGATGATGCAACAGTCACTCTAACAAAATTGCCTAATTATATGTTATTTACATCCTAATTGTAAGAGGGCAAAAATAATTGTTCAGTTGCTGAGTTCTCAGGGTTTTCTGGTTCTGCCATCAAGCAGCAATTACCTCATCAATTCCCCTCACCTCAGACATCATAACACTCTTTCCCTTAAAATCTACCCAAATCCCAAACAACTCACTGAAATTAAGCAAAGCACAAAACATATTTGAGAACATGAAACTTTGAGCACTCCCTTTTACTTTGATAATATATGATGCGGGGGACAGCTTATTAGCTCCTCTTTGCTTGGAATATGACTTCCCACAAGTTGCTTTTAGGAGAGATCCACATTTTTTCCCACAGTGGGAAAATAAATGCCTTTATGAAGGTCGTTTTATGGGAGATTGACCTTTATTCTTATTTTATTGAAAACTCTGTCTTCTTCTTAATAAAATTTAAACAGCAGCCAACTTGCACTGGACCAAGAGTGATCATGATATCGAGCATACCCTGCCAGTGATGATGCTGGTGGAAAAGGTAGAATTTTAAGATACTTCATAGTGCTTTTTCTTTTTTTTCTACTTATTTTTCAGGCCAACCCTTTAAATTGGATCCCAAAATGACTCACAAGAAGTTGAAGATCTCCAATGATGGATTGCAGATGGAGAAGGACGAAAGCTCTCTAAAGAAGAGCCATACCCCGGAGAGGTTTAGTGGCACAGGGTGCTATGGGGCAGCAGGAAATATATTCATTGACAGTGGCTGCCACTATTGGGAGGTGGTCATGGGTTCCTCAACATGGTGAGTGGATCCCATTTTCCTTTTCTCTTCTGTCCTCTGTCATTAGGTTCCTAGGAGATTCAATTCTATAGCACAACCATAATACCAATAAATCAAGGTTAAAAGGTATGTGATGAAAACCACTCCTAGAAAAATTTGCCAGCTTTTTAATAAAATAATGGAAAATATACTGGGCTAGGAGATGGAAACTGCCACATCGCTCTAATTGCTAACTTTTTAAAGCTCTAGTGATATCAGCATTATGCCTCTAAGTGTAAACTAAGGAATAAACATGTATCCTATTTGTTATATATCATATATGGTGTCTTACACAACTCAGATCATTCATAAATGTTTATTTCTCTCTCCTCTCCACTGTCTCACAGGTATGCAATTGGCATTGCCTACAAATCAGCTCCAAAGAATGAATGGATTGGCAAGAATGCCTCCTCATGGGTCTTCTCTCGCTGCAATAGTAACTTCGTGGTGAGACATAACAACAAGGAAATGCTGGTGGATGTGCCCCCACACCTGAAGCGTCTGGGTGTCCTCCTGGATTATGACAACAATATGCTGTCTTTCTATGACCCAGCTAACTCTCTCCATCTTCATACTTTTGATGTGACCTTCATTCTTCCAGTTTGTCCAACATTTACAATCTGGAACAAATCCCTAATGATCCTGTCTGGCTTGCCTGCCCCAGATTTTATTGATTACCCTGAGCGGCAGGAATGCAACTGCAGGCCTCAAGAATCCCCTTATGTTTCTGGGATGAAAACCTGTCATTAAGTTTCAGGAGAGCATATAATTCACCAGCTCTCTAGTTCAGCAGTTCTTCCCCTCCTACACCTAAGTTAGCGTTCAATATATGAGATACAAAATAAAGTTTGTTTGAAGCATCCAAAATAACTAGATATTGCAGATTTAATTTTTGTGCATTAAAGCTTGTATTTGAATTAATATATTGAGTTTTTCAGAACAAATTATCTGAGTAGTCTGTGTTCCAGCCATTGGAGAAAAATTTAGAAAATGCCTCTGTTGTCATTGGAGAATTAAAAATTCCCAATGATTTAAGAATATAAATTATATTGGAAGCAATTAGGGTAATTCTAGTTAAATAATGTGGAAAGATGCCCTGAATAAGGAGCTAGCCAGCCAGAAGGGGGAGTGGTCAGCCTTTCTAGTACTGGCCAGTTTGGCCACATAGAATTTTGAACAGTGTCAAATTATCACATATTATATTTCACTTTTGATGAAAACCTATCATCAAGGGTTTGTTAGGAAACCATGAATGTGTATATGTAATACATAAAGTGAACATATACGTACTTTATATATATTCACTTGTGACGTATGCATATGTATATTCACTTTATATATTACATATACACAAAAAACTTTTTTTTCCAAACACCAACTCAAACTAGAACAAAAAACTTTTTAATTTGCTAATTTGAGTGAGAAATATACTGGAGGGGAAAATAAGTTACACCATCCATTTTTGTCCCCTAAAGGAAACATCAAAATCAGTCAACATTTCTTTCCTCCCTCTATCCATCATTGCCCTCCTCCCTCCTGTCATGCACACATACACATGCAACCATGACATAGATAATGGGAAGAGCTTTATTGGATTAGCAGAGATTTACAGACAAGATTGCGCAAGAGATGCTGTTGCTGGATAGAAAATTGATCAGGTAGAAGTGATGCTACCTACTTGAGGATGGCCATCTGAATTGTTAAAAATTCTGTCATAGACTATTAAAAAAAATTTTACTATTCCCAAGTACATACAGTTATGAGAATTAGGCTTTTAAAAAGTTGCACAGTGAAGGCTCTTTAGGAACCTACTTAATCAGTAAAAATCGAGTATTATTGATGCACCAACTATTCCCATATAAATGTACTTGCATTTTCAGATAAAACACTTCTGAAGTGCTCAAGAATGTCTGAAAACAGTTTGTTTTCTTAAATAGGATAAATAATCATTCCTTTTGCAATCTTGTTTACAGTATTCATTCGCTTAGCCAATCCCCCCATGCAAATGGAGACATAAACTTCATCCCAGTCCTAACCAGTATAGTTGAAGGGAATGGAGCCTTGTCATCTATGATTTTTTTTTTAATTTCCATTGAAGGGATTGGGGATGTCAGAGAACCAGAGCTTTCCCCTTTCCAGGAGCTAAGTTGGCTTCGGAATTCTTCTGGGATTTGTGAAAACATTACTGTTGTAAAATTACGAAGTGGTAGCTGTAACAACGCCCTCAGATTGGAGACTTGAAATGTCAAAACTCACCTCTTCCTTTCCCCTAGTTTGGTGGATGCCCATTTATTAATTCATTCGATAAACTATTAGATGCCAGGTACCAAACTACTGCCATGGGAGTGCACATATTAACAAAATGCTCTACCTGCTGCCAAATGGCTTACTATTCTGTGGAAGAAACAAAGTATATAATCCTCCCCAATAACAGTTATGTATTGTTTGTTCACTTAATGTGGAAAGCAAGACTGATGCAGACACACAAGGAAGGCTCAAAAATATAAATCCAGCAGCAACGTCATCTTTTTTGATTTTAAAGACCATATGTACTTACCGCTAATAAGGAAATGAACAACCTCAGTAAAATTCATCAGTGTTGGTAAATAATTTGCTGTAGTGGAAATCTCATAACCTTTGGATTCAAATGATCCCAGTTTCTGTACCATTTATTAGCATTGTGACCTAGGACAAGTACCTCACTTCTCTGAGCCTGTTTCCTCCTCTGTAAAATAATGTCTACTTCACAAGGCTGTTTCAAAGGTTAAAAAAGATAGCATATGTAAACTGTCTAGCTCAGCGCTTGACATTTCCTAAGTGTGCCATAAATATTAATCTCTTTCCCTACCCCCAGCTCCAATACAGCGTAGCAGTGCTTTAAAATGTATGTCTTTCATTTCTCAGTCACCTTTGTCTCTTCCCTAGGGCGTATCCCCAAATTCTTAAACAAAAAAAAAATGATTTTTTCCCCCTTCATCAAACTTTTCACTGGCTCCCTTAGCACCCAGCAGAAGGTCCCAGCTCCTTACAGAGTCTGGCTTTTCATGTCCCTGTTTGCTTACACAGCTTCATGTTTTGCCACTTTCCCCCTCACACTGATTAAGCCAGCCAAGTTTAACTATTTACACAACTATTTACACAAGTTATTCTCTGGGCCTGCAGCAGAAACATGATTAACAATTTTAATGCCCAGAGTAAACAACATAAATTTTTCTTAAATTAAAGGAATAGTGTGAAAATGCTGTAAGTACAGAAAATGCAACCTCCATCCCAGTAGAACAATTTCCTTTGCCTTGTCCTTGGCTCTCCAAAACTCTTCATTTATTGTGGTGTCTTTTAGATTTTAGTGCCCTGGGACAAAGATCTAAGTTCCCCACCCTACTTTTGACTCTATCCTTGACTACCTTTCCTCACCTCTATCTCTCTCAACCAGACTAACTCTTTATTCCTTAGACTTGATGATGCATCCCTCTTTGGAGATCCAAAGACACCCCAAGCATCCCCCTCTCAGCAATAATCACATTGTATAGCAGTGTTTTTCAAAGCGTGGTCCTCACACCGCCTATGTTAGAATCACCTTTAGTGTTTGTTAAAACAATTGATTTTGGGTTCCCACTCCTGACCTAACCAGAATATCTGAGAACATAGGCAGGAATTTACATTTTTGACAAGCTCCTCATGATTCTGATGCACAGAAAATTTTCATGTATAATCATCTTCCCTACTAGACTGAACACCTTGAGAGGAAGGACTGTGTCTTTTATTGTTGTTATATTTTTAATACCTGGCACAGTGCCTGGAACATTAGCTTGGCTAATGTTTATTGAATGAATGTACGAATGAAAAAATGATTTATGAAAGTTTCCCTCTTGTACTCTTATGTTCATAGTGATGTTTGTTACTTCCTGGGCAGAAAAGCTTGGTTACTACTCCATTTGAGCTGTATTAATTCTATATTGCAGAGGTATCAAGGCTCCTACATAATAAATGATCGTTGTCCTCCTCAAAAACTCTTTGGCAGTTATCTTGGGGAAATGTCTTTGGAGCATATGGCACCATTCTTTTCAGCAACATTTCAGTCTTGTCAAACTTTGTTGTTTGAAGGTGGATTTACATTTTGGTTATAGCCAAAAATCACTCAGAGCTCAGCCTACTTAGTAAAGTGGAGAATTGAACTGGGTTTGGAGTAAGCAATGAAGTTTGACTCTGAAGTCCCAAATTCTGAGCCAAACAGTGAAAAATGACTTCTAACATACAACATGGTGACAAAGTACTCAGTGGGGGTGCTATGGGCCCCAGATATTTACTTCAGTTAACTTGGCTTTTATAGAATCCTGGCAATGCCATGGACCTTAAGAGAAGTAATTGGCTACCTCCAGCTAAACCCAGCTGGACAAAGAGAATAGGACCCGTATTTAACATTTTCAAAGAAGGTGACTCCATAAGCTTTTGTTGTTGTTGCTCTACTCAACCTGTTCTCCACAACTGCTTCTACCAGAAGATTATTTTATGTCTGCAATTTATGCTTGTTTCCACTTTTTATATTGTCTTATTGAAGAAAGCACAAAAATAATCCAAAATAAAGTAAAACCTGTTTTGAGAGGATGAAAGAAATTTTAATGCCACATTGAGGTTCTGGCTACTTGTAAGTAAGAGTAACTGCATCTGGATGTGTTTTTATTATACAATTCTATGTGTATCTTTGGATGCAGTGAAATTCAGATTGCAGCAAAATCACTTATCTGTTCTTTTTGGCTAAAACACTCTAGGTGAATTTTCTAAACTTCCATGGTTTACATATTTATATATGACTACCAAGATGGAGCAATCCACGGATGGACTTTTGAATAAACTCAAATATTTGATACTGCTTCCTCCAAGGAATGGAGAATGTCAGGCAGGTAGGTAAGAACCACTCCTACACTTATTTCTAGCTCCTGAAGCCAACTGCAGCCTTGGAGCCAATGGCTGTATTTGGCTGTGTGTTACAGGTTGGCCAAACTGATTGCCATCAGGTCAGATAAAACTGCCTTTTATGGTGTAGTCTGCCAGCTTCAGACATATGCTGTATTGTTGTTATTGGCTAGACTATTTATTAGACTATTGTTGGACTATTTTTTATCAAATGCTTTACCCCACGCCTGTTTGTATTGGGAGCTCTGGACCAATAGTGTCTCTCCTAGTGACAGAAATATGAGCATCTGTGGATTACACAGCCTCATCCCTCTCTACAATGTTCCAGCCCATCCAAAATGCTATATTATGAATTAAATAAATATATATGTATTCATGAATTCTTGGTTGTCTCTCGCTGGAGTTGAATTGGGGGAGGACTAAAAGGAAGATGGCCGTGGATTCTCCTGGAATTGGGTAAGTGACTAGGGGAAACCAAGGATCATATAATAGTGATCTGGACAGAAAGGACCCAGGGGGTCTGGAGCTCAAAATCCAATCAAGAAGACTTTGATTTCAGGAGCATGATATGGTCAAGAAGACCAAAGAAATGAAGATATAGGGTTCAAGGAAACATGACACATTCAGTTTTGGAGATTGGAGCAGAAGGTGAGAATTAAAGAACAAATAAAATCCCAGTGCTGGAACCCATTGATTAAGATTAGGGTAGCACCAGAAGCAAGTGAGCTGACTTACTGTCAAAACACCTGGCCTGCAGGAGGAGACTGGGAGGAAGCAAGGAGGTCTCTCAGGGCTAGAATTGGGCATATCTTAATCAGATTTGTAGTGGCACTAAGACTAAAAGGGATCATGTGATATGAAGTGAATGAAGCAGGGCAGTCAAGGGTGGCAGCTAGAGAAGTGACTTGAAACAGGTCATCAGACCAGGGGCCTATAAGAACTACAGCCCAAAGGTAAGAGGAATAAAATACAAAGGAGAAAAGAATTTGGAACATTGTGTGTTTAGTGGTTTAATTGAAGAGCAACCTAGGCAAATACCAAATATGAGGTTATTACCCATAGCTAAAATTTTAATATTTTTTTTGTGTGTGATGATGTTTGGAAAGGCCATCTCCATTTAATGTGCCAGGACAGGGCAGATATGGGATTATTTATGTTTCCCTATCTGAGAATAGAATTGGTCCCAGAGTTTCAGTGAATCTGAGCCTGTGTTTGGGAGGGAGTTGGTCTCAGTTATGATGGTTAGGAGTAACAGACCAAATAGGTTGTTACAAGCTTATTAGAAATGTATATAGGATGACAGCTAATGAGAATGATTCTCCTCTACCATAAATCTCCAGGAATGGAGGATCAAGGTGGTTTTCCTATACTGTTGGGCACAATGCACAAATTACAATTGCGACTGATCTCGTCGGGTCATTCAAGAGCAGTTATTAACCACTAGTTATGTTCCTAGTACTCTTCTCATTTCTGTGGTGGGATATTAAGATGAAAAATATTCCTAACATTTATAACGGAGTACCCAATTCAATACTGCTTGTCAGATAGTTTTACATCTATGAACTCAATGAGTTAATAGTGGTAATTGACAAAGGGAGCATTTACTAGAGACACTGGAGTGCAAGTGGAAGCTCTTACCAAGATCTAGCATGGAGACTTGTACATAGTAGGTGCTTAGTAAATGCTGGTTAAATAGAATTAGAATCTGATAAGCAGAATGACAAGTAGGCCATCTCATACACTGTGAAGTTGGGTGAACTCACCAGCACCACCTGTATAATCCCTCTCAGGCACATATTCCTGGTCCAGGATTCCTATGACTGCTTCTTTCCATTGTTCATTAAGGCCAGGCTCCTTCAAAGGGAACAATTAGAAGAATTAATAAATTAGCCACCAATAATGTGCTAATGGAGGAATGTGGGCAAAATTTACACAGAAAACAAGACATTGTTTCTCAGAAAACAAATGTTAACAAGAACCTTCTAGGGAAAATGTTTTTGTGTCTGATTTGGGACTGACAAGTTGGGGAAGGCAAGCATCAGACTTTCCAGTTTAGAAGGGTCAGCCAACAATGCCCTGGCAGGCTAAGCCCCTGCCAGGGGAAATATTTTGGACCAAGAGGACTCTTTCAAAGGGGATATAGATGAGAACTGAGTCTCACTTAGCACAATGCCTGTGATCCTTCTAGAGCACAAGGGCTGGCCTTGCACACAGAATACAAAGAGGATCTGCTGCTCTTCCAGGCAGATTAAAGTCCCAGAAAACGGAATTTGGGCTGATTTTCCCTTTGATGTATAGTGATAAGAAAAGCTACTATGGTCAACACCTCTTTGTTCGACTTAACTCCCTCAGTGGTAAGAGAGGGTCATGAGATAGCCAAAAATGTGAAATTCACAGTAAGCAGCTGTCAAGTACATATGGCAAGTCCAAGTCCAAGTCCAAGTCCAAGGCCTGACTGATTTAGTAGGTAAAGATACAAGGAATCACTTTTAGATTCAAACAGTTTATTATTTACACAGTGAAAGAAAAAGCAGTCAAAGATTCCAGCCCCAAATGGTCCTTTTCCCAAACAACAAAAAGGATGACACCGAAACACAAAGGACCAGAAGACTTCCAAGTGAGTTGTGGGATACCTCACTGCTAAGAAGCCAATCATCGACTGCACTTAAGTGGCTTTATAGTCTGTAGCTCTATTCTGAGGGAAGTGGTTCAGGAAGTCTTGTACCTCATCAGAACCTGGGAGGTGGGAGGCTATGAAAATCTGTCTCATGAAACTTGCCAAGGGAGATAAGGAGGCAAGTGGGAGATGATCTTGAAGCAGCTCCTCTCAGGCCTCCCATCCCTTGTGCTCTGGAAGGATCACAGGCATTCTGCCAAGACTCAGATTAGCTGTGGTTCAAGCCTTTGCTCGAAGGATCATTGTAGATATTGCCAGGTGACTAGGGTGCCAGGGTAGAGCCATTCTCATACAGAGACTAGCTGAAGGTCCAGGTAACTTCCTCAGGGCAAAGCAAAAGGAAGTAAAGTCAGGGTCTTTTGAAGTACCTCTTCTCTTCTTCCCTTCTGCTGACCTTCCATTCATGTCCTTTCATTCTTCTCAGTATTTTGGGAGTTGGGGGTGGGGATGGGGCAGATATTAAATGCATAATTAGCATATAAAATAAATTCAGTCTCTGAAAGATTCAGTACCAAGGCCAGAGAATTCCAAGGCCTGGGTCCTTCGCTATCTGTGGCACTTAGTTTTTCAGCTAGGAATTAAAGAGTATGGGTAATTTCTAAGGTCCCTTCTAGCCCTAACAGTATGAATTACCTTAAATGCAAATTTAGTGAATGTAGTGATAGGAGCTTGATGTGCATACCTACCCCAAGAATGTTGGGACATCAGGGCAGATCATCGGAAATCCTACGACTGGGACAGAGAAGTGGATGACATTACTGTTACTTTAGGACCATCATCAGAATCCCTTTTGGGGTGACTATCCCTCCCCATACACACTTCACTTCACTTGGACCTCCCTTGCCAATCCTCTGCTACCATTACTTTTGAGCTTTCTGCTTCAGCCCTCTCCCCCATCCTGCTTGATAACTGTACAAAATGCAAATACTGTTTTAGCTAGTGGTGTCTCTGTTTCAAATTTCAGGTCAGTCATCTGAGAGTCTTCAATGTGTACATGCAGGGAATTGCCAAAGATATTCTACTTTCCAAGGGCAGAGCAGGTCACTCGATACAGCAACTAACAGGGGTCCTGTGTGCCACCTTCTCCAATTATGGTCTTCCCAATCCAAACTCCCACAAATACATCCCTTAAAAGGCAGAAGAGAGAGTCCTGGTACAGCCACCACTCCAAGTTATTATTCCGCCATTCCATTTATTCACTCATTCAACAAATATTTTACTGACAGTCTGTTTGTGGCAGGTGCTGGAGTTCGGTGATGAATAAGACACATAATCCCTGCCCTCATGAGACTCATAATCTAGAGAGAAGACAGGGTATCAACAAATGAAGACTTTTTGAATCATAGGCGCTATCATTTATTGGTTGCTTATAGTGTGCCTGGCACTATGCCAAGCACTCGAGATGCAGTGATTCATTCAATCCTCCCAGGAATCCTATGAGGTAAAGACTATTATTGGCTCCCTCGAACATGAAGAGTTAATCAATCCCTGCGCCCATGCCCAGACCTGCAGATTCCTATATGCCTGGTGAGCTGCTAGCAAGGGTCTTAGCCATGGCTGCTTTGGGTACGAGGTAAAGTTTAAGGCCCAGCACTGAGGAAATAAATGACCCAGTGCAGCAGCTCCTGAAGTCAGGGTTAACCGGGAAGGCCTTCCAGGTCTTTGCTAGACACCCCCAAAACTGCCCCCGACGCGATTTTCCCATCCTCTTTTTTCTCCCCTTTCCCTCCGGCACCCCACTACCCTCCCTTTCCAGCCCAGCCCCTCCCTCTGGGCTGCCTCCTCTCTGAGTCATTTCCCCTTCTCCGCCCTAAAGACCTTGTCTTTCTCTTGGAATCCCTTCCCCTCTGGCAGGAAGTAGAGGAAGAGCAAACTGGCTTTGGGAACCAGGTGAGCGCTTTCCCCAGCGAGGAAGAGAAACGCCTCCCCGCAGTCCCCTGACCCCCCCGAATTCGGAAGGACGGGAAATCCTGGGAGTTCCCTCTAGCCGTGCGTGGGAGGTGCCACGAGCCGCCTGGTGTCTCCTGGGATGTGAGGAGGGAAGCGGTGGTTCAGTCGGACCGGCCTGTGTGGCTGCGACCGGCTCCGGCGCGGTGAGCTCAGCGCGCTGGGGAGGGACCTAGCTGCCGCGAAGCTGGGGGCGCGTGGAAGGGTCGGCTCCGGAAGGCAGCCATTGAGAGGAGAGAGGGGGAAAAGCTCCGAGCGGTGCGTGTGGAGGGTGCAAGTGCGTGCAAGTGGGCTGGTACGCGTATTGAGAAGGCATGCGTGTGTATGAAGGGGTGTAGAGAGGTGCGTACGTGGGGAGGCGCGCGTGTGCGGGAATGCTCGTGTGCGTGTGATGTGGGGGGGAGATGCGAAGATGTGATTTACACAGGTGCGGACGTGGGAGTGTGCGGGTGGTGACATGGAGATGCGTTCGAGCGTGAAGACTCACCAAGAAGCCCGTGGGGGATGTGTGTGCGTGTGCACGTGGAGGTGTGTGTGAGGGGATATAGATTTATTAATATATATGCGTGCGCGTGGAGTGCGTGCGTGGGGGTCCGTACGTGGGGGTGCGTTCATGGGGGGGGTGCCTGTGTTGGGAGTGCATGCGTGGTGGTTGCATGCGTGGTGGGGAGGGGAGAGCGGGAAGGAAGGCGGGAGCCAGGTGCATGCGCAACTGAGAGTAAAGATGGCCGAGAAGCTCTTGCTGGCAGAGCTTAAAGTTAGGATTCTTAGCCTCTTTTTGTTTTTCTTGAGGTGGGCGGTAGGATGCACATGGCACCGTTTGAAAATAAGGAAAACTATTGACAAATTGACCACCTCCTTTAAAAAAATGCCCATGGTTTGCATGTAAGCACAGAGGGTTCGTGAACCCACTGATGGTCATTTCTAGACCCTAGATTATGGTTTAAAACGGGGAGAAGATCCAAATAAATTACGTTGATATCCGCCATTGTGTCTTTTGATTCTATGAGAGAAAAAATGGAACAGCAGCTGTGCTTGGGTTGGTGTGGCTTTGAGGCTAGGTTTGCTGCTCCTGTTGGACATGGTGCCAGCAGAGTGGGGAGTGTAAAATGGGATCACTGCCCAGAGTAAGACTGCGGAAGGGTGCCTCGTGGCCTTCAGGATAAAGCTCGGCCCCTCCCTGGCGGATCATAGCCACAGGTTTTGCGGGTTAGTTCCTTGATAAAGCTGGAAAGTGGAGATTTGTAGTTGCTTTCTTGCGTGATTCCCGTCCCCGCCCTCCGCCCCCGGCCCCGGCCCTGACAGCCTGTGGGTGGTGTCAGGGAGTATGAGTCTAACTAAGGTTGGGACTTCGTTGGGTAAGTGACTAGAAGGAGAGCAGCAGACTTGGGTTCTGATCCCATCTTTACGATTAACTGTGACATTAAGCAATTTTCTTGATCTTCTTGTGCATCACTTTATTTGTTTATTTATTTATTTATTTACTGAGACTGAGACTCACTCTGTCGCCCAGACTGGAGTGCAGTGGCACAATCTCGGCTCACTGCAGCCTACACCTCCCCGGTTCAAGCGATTCTCCTGTTTCAGCCTCCCAGGTAGATGGGATTACAGGCGCGCACCACCAACGCCTGGCTAATTTTTGTGTTTGTTATAGAGATGGGATCGTGCCATGTTGTCTAGGCTGGTTTGGAGCTCCTGACCTTAAGGGATCCCCCTGCCTCAGCCTCCCAAAGTGCTGGGATTACAGGCGTGAGGCACTGCACCCAGCCTCACTTTCCTCATTTATAAAATGGTAGTTCACAGAGTAGTTGGAAGTTTAAATAAGACTAAATAAATTCCCAGAACATGGGAAGCCTTTAATAAATGGCTGCATACCTAGGAATAAATAATTTGTGTATATATATATATATGTTTTATACACGTATGTATTATATATATATATATATATACATTTGCAGAAAAGTTAAAGCTAAAAGTTTTATTTTGAAAGAATGTCTTAAACTACTGATTTCTTTTGGTTTCTTGTAGGCATACCTAATTGTGCTGTCAGCCAAAGCCCACCAAGTTCATCATGTAAAGTCACACGCCTGAAGTAAGTGGGACTTTATTTGGAATTATTCGCAGTGTTCAAGTAGACAGTTATTAGTCCCCCATCAACTCTCACTTGGATTGCTGCCATGGTCTTCAAGCCTTCACATTTACCTGGTTCCCTCTTTCATTCTCCATGTTGCAGTCACAGTTATCTTTCCCTCTGAGAGGCAAAATAGCTTACTGGTTTGGGGCACAGACCTTGGAGTCAGACCTATCTCCTTCAGATCCCAACTGCACCCTGCTCCACCACTTTCTAGCTGTGTGATCTTGCACAAATTACTTCATTTCTTTTTTGGGGGATTTCAACATTTTAATTTCTTTTTAATATAAGTCACTTTTTTCAAGCTAGGAAACAGATTCAACCTAAGACAGTCTAGTCCTCTAGAGACCCAGGCTGAGTCTTTCAATTTTTAGCAGAATGACATCATAATATAAGGTGCTAGCAACAGAGTTATAAACTCTAAATAATAACCACTTATCTACATTTTTCATTAGGAAACAACCAAAAGTCCATTACTTAAAGACATGATATACAGAACATATTGATCTACAAAAGACTCAGCGACCCAAATTATATGCTGCCCAACCTAATGGTGAACTGGATTGGAACTGGCCAAGGATTGGTAAATAGAGAAAGGGTTTACATTTTAAAAACTTCCTCTGTGGTTAAAAAAAATTCCTCGTTGTTATCAATAAGAAAACAAGTAAAAAATGTTACAGATGGACCCACACTGATATTTGACTTTACCAAGGTCTTCCACCAGAACATGAAGGTAGGCATAAGTGTAGGAGATTAGATATTGAGATATTTTAAAAATAAATTACTTAGTAATAAGAAGTTAGACATACAGCATTATTCCATTTGCTACAAGAACAAATGGACAATGAAGATTATTTAAAAGAAATGTTCAACTCTAAAGAGGGTGGTGGCAACAACACTTTCCACTAGAGAATAACCTCCCATTTTCTCAGACCGTTAGCATTGCTATTCTTCCGTAATACATACTCATATGGAAAACCTTGTCAAGGGCTTTTGCCAGGGCCAGGAGATGAAAAATAGAGCACGTTTTAATTAGCAAATTGTAAACTCAGTTAACATTTTTTGGCTGGACCCATACAATCTGGCCATTGTTTTGTTAAACTTCTGTAAACTGCAGAATTCCCTAACCCTTAATTAGCTTTGGTTTTTGCTCAATATCCTGAAGTTGGGCATAGTCTCAGTGTAACTCTTCTCCTAGGGGCTGAAGTGGGTGCTAGTCATCAAAGTCTGGAATGTCATTTTAGAAGCAACCTGTAGAAGTAATCCTGGTAAGCCCTAGAAGTAATCCTTTAGATGCATAGTAGGCTCTGTGCAGGTGGTAAAATCTGGGCAGGAATACCAGAATGTCAATGATCAGGACTGGAACTGCCCAGTCTGCCCCCGCTTTGCTGATGTAGCCAGAAGGTGAGCCTATGATAATGAGAAAGGCACCAATCGAAAAAGAGCACAGTGGCAAGTGCAGGGGCCTTATAAGGGATCTTAGGAGGGCTTTTCTTAAAGTGGAGGTCAGTGTAGCCATCATCTGTGCTGGAGAACCTTGAGTATATCACTTTACTATTGGAGATTCCAGCCAGGTTGATGTGGGAGGGCATCATAACACACTGACACAGCTACAGCTGGAGTGCCATGCCAGGCTGCCAGTGGCGAGACTTTGCTCACAGTTGGCAGCAGAGGCACCCAAGGCTGTGCCACCTAACTGCCACCCAGCCCACCCCAGCAAGGACCAGTGCCCTGGAAGTCTACTTGACCTCTTTTAGAATCTGTGTCCTTATCTGTGAAAGGGGACAATGCTGATACCACCTCAAGGGTGTTGTGAGAGATTGCAGAGATAATGTATGTAATGTGGCTCACAGTAATTGCTCAATAAATGGTAGATTAAAAATGGCAAGGGCAGTGAAGTAGCCAGCAAAAAAGGGGTTGAAGGGATGCACCATGGCACCTACACTGGGTAGGGATTGAAGCCATGAGATGATAATGAGCTGCAGAATGGGAGAAATCAAAGGATGGGAGATCTTGATGAGAATGAAAAATGTTTGGCTGTGAAATGAGTCCTTGATCAAAAATTTTTTTAAAAAAGAGAATGAGGAGTGGGTATTCTGAGAACCAAGAAATAACTGGAGTAGGAGGTTGTAGCCAGAGATTAGGCTAGTAGAGTTCAGGAATTCTAAAGTGGAGCAGCTCCATGCCTATTGGGTGGTCTAGGAAACTAACGGCTAGTAATGACATAGAAAGTGGCATGTGGTCAGAGGTTTTTGAAGTAGAGATCAAAGGGCAGTGAGGCTAGCATGTTGGATGAGTCATCCACAGACATCGATGTTGCTTACATGATGGCAGGGGTTGAAATGGAGAGGAAAAGGGAGCCAGTGCCAAAGCCAAGGTCTATCCTAATTAACTGAAGGCAGTCATTTATTTCACAAATATTTACTGAGCTTTTACTAGATGTCAGGACGTAACAAGACAGACAAGAATCATGCTGTCATGGAGTTTACAGTCTAACAGGAATAACAACAGACATTAATAATCCTACCTATAAATAGAAAGCTGTAAACTGTGATAAGAGCTATGAATGGGCCAGGTGTGGTGGCTCACACATGTAATCCCCAAACTTTGGGAGCCTGAGGTGGATGTATCACAAGGTCAGGAGTTTGAGACCAGCCTGGCCAAGATGGTGAAACTCTGTCTCTACTAAAAATACAAACATTACCTGGGCATGGTGGCATGCGCCTGTAATCCTAGCTACTCGGGAGGCTGAGGCAGGAGAATCGCTTGAACCCAAAAGGCGGAGGTTGCAGTGAGCCGAGATCACTCCATTGCACTCCAGCCTGGGCAACAAGAGTGAAACTCCCTCAAAAAAAAAAAAAAAAAAGAGCTATGAATGAAAAATAAGGGTTCTGTAAGTGTTATAACAGAGGAACCTAACCCTTTCTGGAAAGTTAGGGGAGGCTTCCCTGAAGAAGTGAGGACTGAAAGATAAATTAAGGTAGATGAAGGTGGATGGTGGGTAGGTGGAAGACGTGTTCCAGGTACGTGTTCCAGGTAGAGGAAACAGCATGTGCAAAGACCTGAAGCTAGAACATGTATAGTAATTTGAAGAACTGAAAGATATCTCCTGTGACTAGAGCATATTAAGTAACACTCTAGCCATAGGAGAGTAATATGAGCTGAGGCTGGGTGGCAGGCTCCCTTAAGGATTTGGGGCTTTATATTATGAGCATTGGTAATATTTGGATAACATGATCATATTTTAAAAATAATCAGGCCAGTCATGATGGCTTGCACCAGTAATCCTAGCACTTTGGAAGGCCAAAGTTGGTGGATCACTTAAGCCCAGGAGTTTGAAACCAGCCTGGGCAACCTGGACAAACCCCATCTTTACAAAAAATATAAAAAATTAGCCAGGCATGGTGGCGCATACCTGTGGTTCCAGCTACTCGGGAAGCTGAGGTGGGAGGATCACCTGAGCCTGGGGAAGTCGAGGCTGCGGTGAGCTGTGATCATGCCACTGCACTCCAGCCTGGGTGACAGAGTGAGACCCTGTCTCAAAGAAAAAAATCAAACACATAAGTATACAGGGCAAATAGTGAAAGGCCAGTTTATGTGTATGCTAGTATAGGGGAGTGTGTGTGTATGTGTATACATAAAATACACATGTATAATATGTAAACGCATATAATAGAAGCATACGTATATAATATATAAAATGATACGTACCATTTCACCACTTTAAAGTATGTTAAATATACAATGGTTATATTTCAGTGTCCATACATAGACATCCAACTCATTCTTTTTTAAAAAAAAGTTTATTACTAATACAAATAGAGATGTGGTGTCACCATTTTGCCCAAGCTAATCTGAAACTCCTGGGCTCAACCAATCCTTCCTCCTCAGGCTCCCAAAGTGCTGGGATTATAGGTGTGAGCCACCAAGCCTGGCCCAACTCATTCTTAAGAGTTGCAAAGTATTCCATGTTATCAATGTATGATGACTTATTTAACTATTGCCCTATTGATGGACATTTAAGTTGTCTCTAATTATATATTATTTTGCAGTGTGCACTGTTCACAATAGCAAAGACATGGAATCAGCCTAAATGCCCATCAATGATAGACTGGATAAAGAAAATATGATACATATACATGATGGGATGCTATGCAGCCAAAAAAAAAAGGAATGAGATCATGTCCTTTGTAGGAACATGACGCAGCTGCATTATCCTTAGCAAATTAATGCAGGAACAGAAAAACAAATACCGCATGTTCACACTTAAAAGTGGGAACTAAATAATGAGAACCAATGGGCAGAAAGAGGGGAGCAAGAGACAGTGGGGACTACCTGAAGGAGAAGGGTAGGAAGAGGGAGAGGATCAGGAAAAATAACTATCAGGTACTACGCTTAGTACCTGGATAACAAAATAATCTAAACCAAACGCCTGTGACATGAGCTTACCTATATAACAAACTTGCACTGCACATGTACCCCAAACCTAAAATAAAAGTTTAACAAAATTGCAATATGCCATTCTGTAAATTTTTTCTCTAATATTATGCTTCAAATTTTGTTTTTAAAATTGCACTAGTAATACACAAGGAATTACCTGAGGAATATATGAATATATTCTTATAAAAATTGTAAAAATATAGAAATGTGTAACAATGAGAGTAAATGCTTATACAGGCCTTACTGTGCCCAATATCACTCTAAATGCTTTAAAGAGATTAGTACGTTTACTCTTTACAACAATCCATGAAATAGGTACTGTTATTTTTTTCCATTTTACAGATAGGGACACTGAGGGCACAAAGAGGTCATGTAACTTGCATGTGGTCATATAGCTAATTATTGCTGGAGCTGGGCTCTTAATCACCTCATTATTTTCCTTCACCTCTACCCAGTTTAATGCCTTACCTCAAATGTGACAACTGTGCTTTGTTTCATTTGCAATTTTATCTACCTATATAAAACACATGCAAAATATTTATGTTTTTGGTGCGTTGGTTTTCTTTTTATGTAATAGGTTAATACTGTGTTATCTTGCAACTAGCTTTTTTCACTTAACCATGTGTCTTTGACTTTTTCCATGTCTTTATTTGTAAATTAATAATATATAAGCATATTTTTGTGGTAAAAGATCAAAATAATACACAGGTATAGAGAGAGTAAATCTTCAAACTTCCCTTTCCTGCCTGCTCTCTGGCATCTCACCAAACAAAAACCCCAAAAAACCCCCAATAAACAACCAACTGTCCACAGTTTGTTGAGTGTCCTTACAATCTTCTTTCCATACATTTTGTGTGAATAAATATTTATATATATATTTACGTAACAGGATTCATTCATATTGTTATATAGCCTTTTAATTTCTTATGTATTGATTTAATTATACACATGATACTTGAATACATTTTTCGTTTGAAAGATTAGAGCACTACAGGGAAGTTGAACACTTCCTTTGATCATCATTGATTTCCTCTCTACCTCCTCTGTCCCTACTCACTGTTTGACTTTTCTCCTGCATCTTTTTTATTTTAATTATACTTTAAGTTCTAGGGTACATGTGCACAACGTGCAGGTTTGTTACATAGGTATACATGTGCCATGTTGGTTTGCTGCACCCATTAACTCGTCATTTACATTAGGTATTTCTCCTAATGCTATCCCTCCCCCTGCCCCCTACCCCATGACAGGCCCCTGTGTGTGATGTTTCCCACCCTGTGTCCAAGTGTTCTCACTGTTCAGTTCCCACCTATGAGTGAGAACATGTGGTGTTTGGTTTTCTGTCCTTGTGATAGTTTGCTGAGAATGATGGTTTCCAGCTTCATCCATGTCTCTACAAAGGACATGAACTCATCCTTTTTTATGGCTGCATAGTATTCTATGGTATATATGTGCCACATTTTCTTAACCCAGTCTATCATTGATGGACATTTGGGTTGGTTCCAAGTCTTTGCTATGGTGAATAGTGCCGCAGTAAACATATGTATGCATGTGTCTTTATAGTAGCATGATTTATAATCCTTTGGGTATATACCCAGTAATGTGGTTGCTGGGTCAAATGGTATTTCTAGTTCTAGATCCTTGAGGAATTGTCACACTGTCTTCCACAGTGGTTGAACTAGTTTACACTCCCACCAACAGTGTAAAAACATTCTTATTTCTCCACATCCTCTCCAGCATCTGTTTTTTCCTGACTTTTTAATGATCACCACTCTAACTGGTGTGAGATGGTATATCATTGTGGCTTTGATTTGCATTTCTCTGATGACCAGTGATGATGAGCATCTTTTCATGTGTCTGTTGGCTGCATAAATGTCTTCTTTTGAGAAATGTCTGTTCATATCCTTTGCCCACTTTTTGATGGGGTTGTTTTTTTCTTGTAAATTTGCTTAAGTTCTTTGTAGATTCTGGATATTAGCCCTTTGTCAGATGGGTAGATTGCAAAAGTTTACTCCCATTCTGTAGGTTGCCTGCTCACCCTGATGGTAGTTTATTTAGCTGTGTAGAAGCTCTTTAGTTTAATTAGATCCCACTTGTCAATTTTGGCTTTTGTTGCCATTGCTTTTGGTGTTTAGTCATGAAGTCCTTGCCCATGCCTATGTCCTGAATGGTATTGCCTAGGTTTTCTTCTAGGGTGTTTTATGGTTTTAGGTTTAACATTTAGGTCTTTAATCCATCTTGAATTAATTTTTGTATAAGGTGTAAGGAAGAGATCCCATTTCAGCTTTCTACATATGGCTAGCCAGTTTTCCCAACACCATTTATTAAATAGGGAATCCTTTCCCTGTTTCTTGTTTTTGTCAGGTTTGTCAAAGATCAGATGGTTGTAGATGTGTGGTATTATTTCTGAGGGCTCTGATCTGTTCCATTGATCTATCTCTCTGTTTTGGTACCAGTACCATGCTGTTTTGGTTACTGTAGCCTTGTAGTATAGTTTGAAGTTGTGTAGCATGATGCCTCCAGCTTTGTCCTTTTTGCTTAGGATTGTCTTGGCAATGCAGGCTCTTTTTTTGGTTCCATATGAACTTTAAAGTAGTTTTTTCCAATTCTGTGAAGAAAGTCATTGGTACCTTGATGGAGATGGCATTGAATCTATAAATTACCTTGGGCAGTATGGCCATTTTCATGATATTGATCCTTACTATCCATAAGCATGGAATGTTCTTCCATTTGTTTGTGTCCTTTTTATTTCATTGAGCAGTGCTTTCTAGTTCTCCTTGAAGAGGTCCTTCACTTCCCTTGTAAATTGGATTCGTAGGTATTTTTTTCTCTTTGTAGCAAGTGTGAATGGGAGTTCACTCATGATTTGGCTGTTTGTCTGTTATTGGTGTATAGGAATGCTTGTGATTTTTGCACATTGATTTTGTATCCTGAGACTTTGCTGAAGTTGCTTATCAGCTTAAGGAGATTTGGGGCTGAGACAATGGGGTTTTCTAAATATACAATCATGTCATCTGCAAACAGGGACACAAAGGGGCTACTTTCAGCTTTTGCCCATTCGGTATGATATTGGCTGTGGGTTTGTCATAAATAGCTCTCAATATTTTGAGATATGTTCCATCAATACTTAGTTTATTGAGAGTTTTTAGCATGAAGGGCTGTTGAATTTTATCGAAGGCCTTTTCTGCATCTATTGACCTAATCATGTGGTTTTTGTCATTGGTTCTGTGTATGTGATGGATTATGTGTATTGATTTGCGTATGTTGAACCAGCCTTGTATCCTAGGGATGAAGCCCACTTGATCATGGTGGATAAGCTTCTTAATGTGCTGCTGGATTCGGTTTGCCAGTATTTTATTGAGGATTTTTGCATTGATGTTCATCAGGGATATTGGTCTAAAATTCTCTTTTTTTGTTGTGTCTCTGCCAGGCTTTGGTATCAGGTTGATGCTGGCCTCATAAAATGAGTTAGGGAGGATTCCCTCTTTTTCTATTGATTGGAATCGTTTCTGAAGGAATGGTACCAACTCCTCTTTGTACCTCTGGTAGAATTTGGCTGTGAATCCAGCTGGTCCTGGACTTTTTTTGGTTAGTAGGCTATTAGTTATTGCCTCAATTTCAGAGCCTGTTATTAGTCTATTCAGAGATTCAACTTCTTCCTGATTTCGTCTTGGGAGGGTGTATGTGTCAAGGAATTTATCCATTTCTTCCAGATTTTCTAGTTTATTTGCGTAGAGGTGTTTATAGTATTCTCTGATGGTAGTCTGTATTTCTGTAGGATTGGTGGTGATATCCCCTTTATCATTTTTTATTGCATCCATTTGATTCTTCTCTCTTTTCTTCTTTATTAGTCTTGCTAGCGGTCTATCAATTTTGTTGATCTTTTCAAAAAACCAGCTCCTGGATTCATTGATTTTTTGAACGGTTTTTTTGTGTCTGTATCTCATTCAGTTCTGCTCTGATCTTAGTTATTTCTTGCCTTCTGCTGACTTTTGAATTTGTTTGCTCTTGCTTCTCTAGTTCTTTTAATTGTGATGTTAGGGTGTCAATTTTAGATCTTTCCTGCTTTCTCTTGTGGGCATTTAGTGCTATAAATTTCCCTCTATACACTGCTTTAAATGTGTCCCAGAGATTCTGGTACGTTGTGTCTTTGTTCACATTGGTTTCAAAGAACTTCTTTATTTCTGCCTTTATGTCGTAATTTACCCAGTAGTCATTTAGGAGTAGGTTGTTCAGTTTCCACGTAGTTGTGCAGTTTTGAGTGAGTTTCTTAATCCTGAGCTCTAATTTGATTGCACTGTGGTCTGAGAGACAGTTTGTTGTGATTTCTATTCTTTTACATTTGCTGAGGAGTGCTTTACTTCCAACTATGTGGTCAATTTTAGAATAAGTGCGAAGTGTTGCTGAGAAGAATGTATATTCTGTTGGTTTGGGGTGGAGAGTTCTGTATATGTCTATTAGGTCTACTTGGTGCAGAGCTAAGTTCAAGTCTTGTATATCCTTGTTAAACATCTGTTTCCTGGATCTGTCTAATATTGACAGTGGGGTGTTAAAGTCTCCCACTACTATTGTGTGGGAGTCTAAGTCCCTTTGTACGTCTCTAAGGACTTGCTTTATGAATCTGGGTGCTCCTGTATTGGGTGCATATATATTTAGGATAGTTAGCTCTTCTTGTTGAATTGATCCCTTTACCATTATGTAATGGCCTTCTTTGTCTCTTTTGATCTTTGTTGGTTTAAAGTCTGTTTTATCAGAGACTAGGATTGCAACTCCTGCCCTTTTTTTTTTTTTTTTGCTTTCCATTTGCTTGGTAGATCTTACTCCATCCCTTTATTTTGAGCCTATGTGTGTCTCTGCACATGAGATGGGTCTCCTGAATACAGCACACGGATGGGTTTTGACTCTTTATCCAGTTTGCCACTTTGTGTCTTTTAATTGGGGCATTCAGCCCATTTATATTTAAGGTTAATATTATGTGTGTATTTGATCCTGTCATTATGATGTTAACTGGTTATTTTGTCCATTAGTTGATGCGGTTTCTTCCTAGCCTCGATGGTCTTTACAATTTGGCATGTTTTTCAGTGGCTGGTACCGGTTGTTCCTTCCCATGTTTAGTGCTATCTTCAGGAGCTCTCGTAAGGCAGGCCTGGTGGTGACAAAATCTCTCAGCATTTGCTTGTCTGTAAAGGATTTTATTTCTCCTTCACTTATGAAGCTTAGTTTGGCTGGATATGAAATTCTGGTTTGAAAATTCTTTTCTTTAAGAATGTTGAATATTGGCCCCCACTCTCTTCTGGCTTGTAGAGTTTCTGCAGAGAGATCAGCTTTTAGTCTGATGGGCTTCCCTTTGTAGGTAACCTGACCTTTCTCTCTGGCTGCCCTTAACATTTTTTCCTTTATTTCAACCTTGGGGAATCTGATGATTATGTGTCTGTGGTTGCTTTTCTCGAAGAGTATCTTAATGGTGTTCTCTGTATTTCCTGAATTTGAATGTTGGCCTGTCTTGCTAGGTGGAGGAAGTTCTCCAGGATCATATCGTGAAGTTTGTTGTCCAACTTGGTTCCATTTTCCCCACCAGTTTCAGGGACCCCAATCAATCGTAGGTTTGGTCTTTTCACATAGTCCCATATTTCTTGGAGGTTTTGTTTGTTCTTTTTCATTCCTTTTTCTTTAATCTTGTCTTCACTCCTTATTTCAGTAAGTTGATCCTCAATCTCTGATATCCTCTCTTTTGCTTGATTGATTCAGCTATTGATACTTGTGTATGCTTCACGAAGTTCTCATGCTGTGTTTTTCAGCTCCATCAGATCATTTATGATCTTCTCGAAACTGGTTATTCTTGTTAGCAATTCCTATAACCTTTTATCAAGATTTTTAGCTTCCTAGCATTGGGTTAGATCATGCTCCTTTAGCTCAGAGGAGTTTGTTATTACCCACCTTCCGAAGCCTACTTCTGTCAGTTTGTCAATCTCATTCTCCATCCAGTTTTGTGCCCTTGCTAGAGAACAGTTGTGATCATTTGGAGGAGAAGAGGCATTCTGGTTTCTGGAATTTTCAGCATTTTTCACCAGTTTTTCCTCATCTTTGTGGATTTTTCTACCTTTGATCTTTGAGGTTGATAACCTTTGGATGGAGTTTTTGTGTGGGGGTCCTTTTTGTTGATGTTGATGCTTTTGCTTTCTGTTTGTTAGTTTTTCTTCTCACAGTCAGGCCTCTCTTCTGCAGGTCTGCTGCAGTTTGTGGGAGGTCTACTTCAGACCCTGTTCAACTGGGTATCACCAGTGGAGGCTGCAGAACAGCAGTATCACCAGTGGAGGCCACAGAACAGCAAAGATTGCTGCCTACTCCTTCCTCTGGAAGCTTCATCCCAGAGGGACACAGGCCTGATGCCAGCCAGAGCTCTCCTGTATGAGGTGTCTGTTGATCCCTGTTGGGAGGTCTCTCCCAGTCAGGAGGCATGGGCATCAGGGACCCACTTCAGGAGGCAGTTCTGTCCCTTAGCAGAGCTTGAGTGCTGTGCTGGGAGAATCCTCGTCAGGATCAGCAGCTCTCTTCAGAGCCGGTAGGCAGGAAAGTTTAAGTCCGCTGAAACTGTGCCCACATCCGCCCCTTCCCTCAGGTGCTCTGTCCTAGGGAGATGGGAGTTTTATCTATAAGCCCCTTACTGGGGCTGTTGCCTTTACTTTAGAGATGCTCTGCGCCATGAGGAGGAATCTAAAGAAGCAGTCTGGCCACAGCCACTTTACCACGTTGTGGTGAATTCTGCCCAGCCCAAACCCCCCAGCCTCCTTAGCAGTGTCAGCGGAAAACTGAATACTAAAGCCTCAGTAATGGAGGACACCCCTCCCCGCACCAAGCTAGATCGTCCCAGGTTGACTTCAGACTGCTGTGCCAGCACTGAGAATTTCAAGCCAGTGGTTCTTAGCTTGCTGGGCTCCATGGCAGTGGGACCCGCTGAGAGAGACCACTTGGCTCCCTGGCTTCAGCCCCCTTTCCAGGGGAGTGAATGGTTCTGTCTCACTGAGGTTCCAGGTGCCACTGGGATATGAAAAAACTCCTTCTGCTAGCTTGGTGTCTGCCCAAACAGCTGCCCAGTTTTGTGCTTGAAACCCGGGGCCCTGGTGGTGTAGGCACATGAGGGAATCTCCTGATCTGCAGATTGCAAAAACCATGGGGAGAAAACGTAGTATCCAGGCCTGGTAGCACAGTTCCTCATGGCTTCCCTTGGCTGGGGGAGGGAGGTCCCCTGGATTCTTGCATTTCCTGGGTGAGGCGATGCCCCACCCTGTTTTTGCTTGCACTCTGTGGGCCGCATCCACTGCCCAACCAGTCCCATTGAGATGAACAGAGTACCTCAGTTGGAAATGCAGAAATCACCTGCCTTCTGCGTTGGTCTCGCTGGTAGCTGCAGACTGGAGCTGTTCCTATTTGGCCATCTTGTCTGTACTCCAAAATTCCTTCTTGCTTGGGGGAGATTATTCTTTGTTCCATTAAAGCCTTCAATTGATAGTATCAGGCCCACCCACATTATACCCTTTCATTTTTTAATGTTAATTTGTGCCTTCTTTATTTTTGAAATCATGCTTGCCAAAAACTTTTGTATTTTATTAGTCTTTTCAAATAAATATTATTTCCTCTTATCTATCTACTCCATGGTTCTATTATTGTTTGTTTTCTATTTCAGTAATTATTAATTTCATCTTAATTATTTTTATTTTTTATTATTTTTCTTAATGTTTAATTTTTGCAAGTAATAGTAAGTGTATATTTTTATCAGGCACATGAGATATTTTGATACCAGCATGCAATGCTTAATAATCACATCAGATTAAATAGGGTATTCATTACCTCAAGCATTTATCCTTTGTGTTACAAACAATCCAATTATACTCTTTTAGTTATTTTAAAAAATATAATTAAATTGCTATTGACTATAGTCAGCCTGTTGTGCTATCAAATACTAGATTTTATTCATTCTATCAATTTTTTTGTACCCATTAATCACCTTCACTTCCCAGACTCTGGTAACCATTCTTCTGCTCTCTATCTCCATGAATTCAATTGTTTTAATTTTTAGATCCCACAATAAATGAGAACATGCGATGTTTGCCTTTCTGTGTCTGGCTTATTTCATTTAACATAATGACCTCCCATTCCATCCATGTTGTTGCAAATGACAGCATCTCTTTTCTTTTTCGTGGCTGAATAGTAGTGCTACATTGTGATATGCACCACATTTTCTTTATCCATTCGTCTGTTGATGGACACTTAATGTTGCTTCCAAATCTTGGCTGTTGTGAACAGTGCTGCAATAAACATGAGAGTACAGATATCACTTTGATATACTGATTTCCTTTCTTTTGGGTATATACCAAGCAGTTGGATTGCTAGATCATATGGTAGCTCTATTTTTGGACTTTTGAGGAACCTCCAAACTGTTTTTGTTAGTGGTACTAATTTACATTCCCATTGACAGTGTATGAGGATTCCCTTTTCTCCACATCCTCTCCAGCACTTGTTATTGCCTGTCTTTTGGACAGAAGTCATTTTAATGGAGGCAAGATGATATCTCATTGTAGTTTTGATGTGCATTTCTCTGATGATCAGTGATGTTGAGCACCTTTTCATATGTCTATTTGCCATTTGTATGTTTTCTTTTGAAAAATGTCTATTCAGATCTTTTAGCCATTTTAAAATCAGATTATTTGATTTTTTTTCCTATTGAGTTGTTTCAGCTCCTTGTACATTTTGCATATTAATCCCTTGTCAGATGAATAGTTTGCAGATATTCTCTTTCATTCTGTGGGTTGTATCTTCACTTTGTTGTTTCCTTTGCTGTGCAGAAGCTTTTTAACTTGATGTGATCCCACTTGCCTATTTTTGCTTTGGTTGCCTGTGCTTGTGGGGTATTACTCAAGAAACTTTTTGCCCAGACCAATGTCCTGAACAGTTTCCCCAGTGTTTTATTTTAGTGTTTTCATAGTTTGAGGTCTTAGATTTAATTCTTTAATTGATTTTGATTTTATTTTTGTATAAAGCAAGAGATAGGAATCAAGTTTCATTTTTTTGCATATGAATATCCGGTTTTCTCAGCACTATTTATTGAAGAGACTGTCTTCCCCAATGTATATTCTTGGCATCTTTGTTGAAAATGAGTTCATTGTAGGTGAATGGATATTTTTCTAGGTTCTCTATTCTGTTCCATTGGTCTATGTGTCGGTTTTTTTTTTTTTTTTTCCCAGTACCATGCCCTTTTGGTTACTATAGCTCTGTAGTGTTATTTGAAGTTAGGTAATATGATTCCTCCAGTGTTATTCTTTTTGTTCAGGATAGCTTTGGCTATTCTGGGTCTTTTATGACTCCATATAAATTTTAGGTTTGTTTTTTCTGTTTCTGTGCAGAATGTAATTGGTATTTTGATAGGGATTGTGTTGTATCTGTAGATTGCTTTGGGTAATATGGGCATTTTAACAATATTGATTCTTCCAATCCATGAACATGGAATATTTTCTCCTTTTTTGGTGTCCTCTTCAATTTCTTTCATCAGCGTTTATAGTTTTCATTGTAAAGATATTTCACTTCTTTGGCTAATTCCAGGTATTTAATTTTATTTTTGGCTATTATAAATGGGATTTTTTTCCATTTCTTTTTCAATTGCCTATTATTGTTATTGTGGTAAAATATACATAACATAAAATTTGCCATTTTTACCATTTTTAAGTGTAGACTTCACTGGGATTAAGTAAATTTACATTGTTGTTCAATCATCACCACCATCCATTTCCAGAACCTTTTCATTCTCAAACTGAAAGTTCACAACTATTAAACAATTACTCCGTATTACCCTTTTCCTCAAGCCCCTCGTAACTTTCTATCTCTGAATTTGACTACTTTAGGTAACTTGTATCAGTGTAAACACACAATATTTGCCATTTTATGTCTGGATTATTTCACTTAACATGGTGCATTCTAGGTTTATCTATGTTGTAGCATGTGTCAGAATTTCCTTCTTTTTAAGGCTGAATAATAGCCTATTATATGTACAAACCACATTTTGTTTATCCATTCCTCTACTGATGGACATTTGGGTTGTTTCCACTTTCCCATTTTCTTTTACAATTGCATTTTTATGGATTTTATTTATTTGATATCGTTTGATTCTATTCACATACCATAAAATTTACCTCTTTTTTGAAGTGTACCTTTTTGTGATATTAGTATATTCACAATGCTGTGGAACTATTACAACTATCTGGTTCCAAAATATTTTCAACACCCCAAACAGAAACTCTATACCTGCTAGCAATCACTAGCAATTCTTCCTTCCCCCACCACAGCCTCTGGCAACCATGAATCTACTTTCTGATTATATGGATTTGCCTATTCTGGGTATTTCATATAAATGGAATTTCACAATATGTGGCCTTTTGTTTCTGACTTCCATCACTTAGCATAAAGTTTTCAAGGGTCGCCTGTGTGTAACATGTATCAGTACTTCATTCCTTCTTTGTTTTTGTTTTTTTAAACACAGGGTCTCACTCTGTCACCTAGGCTGACTTAACACTACATAGAAGCTGCCAAGGCTTATGGCTTGTACCTTCCGAAGCAGTGGCTGGAGCTGTACTTGGGGCCCTTTGAGCTGGTGCTAGAGGGGCTTGGATGGGTGGTGAAGTGTCCTGAGGCTGCACAAGCCAGTGGTGCCCCAGGCCTGGCCCCCTAAACCATTATTTCTTAGTAGGCCTCTGGGACTGTGATGGGTGGGGCTGTCCCAAAGACTTCTAAAATGCCTTTGAGGCCTTTTCGCCATTGTGTTGGATATTACCACTTGGCTCTCTTTTGAGTCATGCTAATCTCTCTAGCAAGTGGTTGCTGTGCAGCCTGCTTGGATTCTTCCCCTGAAAATACTTTTCTTTCTCTGCCACAGGGCCAGGCACATTTTCTAAACATTTGGACTCTGCTTTTAAATGTGAGTCCCAACCTTAAGTCATTCCATTGCTCCCATATTGGATCATAGGTTGTTACAAACAGCCACACCACTTCTTGAATGCTTTGCTGCTTAGAAGTTTCTTCCACCAGTACCCTAAGTCCTCACTCTTAAGTTCAACCTTCCATGGTTCCTTAGGACCTGGACACAGTGCAGCCAAGCTCTTTGATAAGGCATAACAAGGGTGACCTTTCCTCCAGTTCCCAATAACTTCCTCATTTCCATCTAAAACCTCATCAGCCTGGCTTTCACTGTCCATATTTCTATCAGCATTTTGGTTACAACCACTTAACCAGTCTCTAAGAAGTTCCAAACTTTCCCTCATTTTCCTGTCTTCTGAGACCTCCAAACTCTTGTAGCCTCTGCTCATTACCCAGTTCCAAAGCTGCGTCCCCATTTTCAGGTAACTTCATATTAATACCCCACCCTCAGTACCAGTTTTCTATATCAGTTCGTTCTTGCATTGCTGTAAAGAAATAGCTGAGGCTGGGTAGTTTATAAAGAAAAGTGGTTTAATTGGCTCTGGGTTCTGCAGGCTGTATAGGAAGCATGATGCCAGCATCTGCTTCTGATGAGGGCCTCAGGAAGCTTCTAATCATGGCAGAAGGAGAAGGGGAGCAAGCTCATCAAATGGTGAAAACCAGAGGAAGACAGGGGGAGGTGCCACCCTCTTTTGAATAACCAGATCTCATGTGAACTCAGAGCAAGAACTAATTTATCATCAAGGGGATGGACCTAAGCCATTCATGAGGGATCCACCTCCATGATCCAAACACCTCCCACCTGGCCCCACCTCCAACACTGCTGATTACCTTTCAACATGAGATTTGGAGGGGACAAACATCCAAACCATATCAAATGGTAATCATGTGAGGTGATGGATGTGCTAATTAGCTTGATTGTGGTAATCATTTCTCGATGTGTATGTATATATATCAAATCATCACATTGTACATCTTAAATATATGCAATTTTTATTTTTCAGCTATATCTTAATAAAGGTTGGAAAAATTTGTAGCATTTCTTTTCCCTATTTTTGGCTGCATGCATACCATGTAGAGTCACCATATAAAGTTTTTCAGTTTGTTGACTTAAAAGACACAGGACCAAGAGTGTGAATGAGGACTGCAATTAACCCATACTCTGCTCTCTAATTTGTATATCCTAGTTTGGTCCTGCCCCATCCAACAGAAGAGAGCACCATTTCACAATTTTGTAGTTCAGCTACTTAGAGGACACATCTCAGTATGATTTGTCTTCTTGAAGAGGGTACCTTTTAGTACTTTGTATAAATATCTGATATGTATCAGTGGAAATCCTAGAACAATGGATATTATTTTCCTATCCTGGAATTTGGGCCACCTCACAGCCTTTAGTCTAGCCGAGACTAATAACTGGTTATAAAATGCCCCTCATAATTCCCTCCAAAGGTCTGGTGATTGTAACTGGCTCTGTGGTATAATTTTTAAGTCAGAATTCTTTAGTTGCTGACCACAGCAATTGATTTTGCATAACTTAAACAAAAAGGAATATTTAGAAGGATATTGGAATTACTGAAATCTAAATTGACATGCTGAAAAACAAGGCCTCAGGGAGGTCAGGAACCATCAAGCTTGAGACATTTAGGTAGCAGAACCTCAGTCTCTATAGTCCCCAGTCAGGTTTAAAAATTCAAGGATGGGGAATCTGATTATTTCACTAAGAGGAATGGGGTCTTTCATCAGAACAAAGGTCAGTGAAAGAATGCTGGACAAACCAAGCAATAGTTACCAAAGGAGACAAAAAAGCAAGGTGTCAACATCCAAGTGAAGATGTTGAGTAAACCTTTAAATATTTAAGTCTGAATCTCAGAGGAGAGGGCTAGACTGGGATAAACGACTGGGAATCATAAAGATAACTGAAATAATGGGCATGGTGTAGATTGCCCAGAAAGAGAGTGAGAGGCCATACAGCCCTCCAGCTCTGTTGCCCAAGGGCAGGAGCACTTACTACACAGTAATTATAGCTGGAGGATTGTTCCTATTTTGGGGAATGCAAAAGAAATATTCCTAGAGATTGGGAAGAGTGTAGGGTGTGGGACTATTAACACTGTGCTGAGAACATTCCATTTCATAAGAATGAACTTGTTATGTGGAGATTTTAATGGAATGTAACATCTTTCTGTCAAAGTTACAATAAATGCCATCTTATTTTTTCTGTAACATTTATCATTTATATTGCACCTGGGCCTGTGTTGAGTGTTTTATGAGTATCATCTTATTTAATCCTCACAACAAATTAATGAGGTAGGTAATATCATCAACCACATTTTACAGTTTGGTTACCGAAATCTCAGAGAGTTTAAGTAATTTACTCAAGATCATGTTGCTTAAAAGGGTAGAAATGGGACTTAAGTAAGGTCTACCAGAATTTTAAAAAATTTCTACTCTATATAAAATGATACAGCAACACAAGCGTTAGCTATGGTTTAGGATTCTTGAGCCCCTACTGTGTAGCATGCAATGTGCTGAATACTTTACATTATTTCATTTAGTCTTAATAAAACCTTATACAGAAAGTACCGTCATTATCCCTACCTAACTGATAAAACTAAGACCTGGAAATATTAATTTCCTGGTTGTCACACAGTCAGTAAGTGGTAGAGTCAGTACTTGAAGACATTTGCTTGATTCTAAGGCTTATGTGTTTCACCAACACACACTTTTCTCTAACAAAAATAACCAAATCTTATAACAGTGGCTCTCTTCTCTGGCTTTGTACTAGAATCACCTGGGAAGCTTTAAAAAAATGATGCTGAGCCTCATTATCAAAGATTCTGATATAATTTAACAGTAATGTGGACAAGTCATTGGGTTTTTTAGAAAGCTATTCACTCATTCAATTTATTTGATAAATATTTAATGAATGTCTACTCTGTGCCAAACACTTTCTAGGCATTTACATTCTAGCAAGATGTATCAGTTAGCTATTGCCACAGTGATGTGTAACAACAACCACAAAATTTCCATGGCATGAAAAATTAATCACTTATTAAGCATTTATCTTCACAGATCTGGAGGTCAGCTGGGACTCAGATGACTAAAGAGGGCTCTGCTGGGTAACTTTATTCAGGCTGGGGTCACTGTACTTTCCTTGCCGCAGTACTGTGGGTAAGCTATGGTGGCTCTGCTTCATGTATTTCTCATCCTCCTTAGACCAGTGAACTAGCTGGGTCTCGTTTCTCTGTGGCTTCTTTCATGAATCGTAAGAGATGACATGTCCAACTCTGGGTTCACTCCATTAACCAAAGTCTCATGACTGAGCTCAAAGACAGGAGGTAGGAAAATAAGCTCCAGTTTTTTGTGTGTGGATTTACAAAGTTCATGACAAAGGTTGAGAAAGGGGCCAGTAATTCAATTTAGGTGGGAAAGACTAACAAAGAACAATAAGCATAATACATAAGTAAATTATCAAATATATTAGAAGGTGATAAGTAATATTTCAAGATTCTAATGTGTAGCTAAGACTGAGAACTACTGATCTTACAGTGTTAAACCTGGAAAGAAACCTGGTCTAACATTCCTTGAACCATTTTGAAAATAGTAAAGCAGACTCTTCTCCCAGAAAGGAGAAGAATCTTATTCGAGGTCCATGGATGGATAGAAATGGAGCTAGGGCCCAGGTCTTCTGATTCTTTAGATTATTTCTGTTATACCACAGTATTCCAATCTGTAGTCTTAGAATTCTCCCTTTATTGATGGCACCAAAAATATGTTGTGGAAGAACATTGTCATTCTTACTTTTCTTGATCTCAGACATTAGAAGTATGCTACCTAATTCCTATACTTCTCTTAGTGACTCAATTCAGAGCCCAATTTGACATTCTCCATATTTGTACTCTTCAAAACTTTATACACATTCTATCCTCTTTCAGCTTTTTTTTTTCTCTTAAAGTTGAAGACTGTTAGTTTTGGTCTGTCTTCACGTGATTCCCCAGGGTGCTACCTCAGCTGTCTGCTTGGTTATTGGGACTTCTCTTTTCTCCAGCTCTCTAATGCCTTGAGTGAAGAGTCTTTCTTGAGTTACTTTTTTACTCTGAGCATCCACTAGGCCTTATAGTCATCATTGCTGTTCTGGATTACAGTCTTCTTGATTTGCCAAGATGAGCAATCAGAAGAAAAGAAAATATATGGAACTTGCTTGTACCTGGAGTTTATTGTCTGGAGAGAATGGTGAGTAATTGAATGAAGTAAGAAAGGGTATATACTAGGTAAGCCTATTCATTCTCTTTCTCCTGTTTCTTTTCCTCATACCCTTTGAGATTCTTCTGAAACTTTAAAATTTTGTTAGATGTGAATTACTTGGATATAGTATTTACCCATTAATCTCTTGAAACTGTCTCCACAGTTTTTGTGTTGCCTAAAATAAGGATAAAGAAAGACAGAGAAGAAGCAACTGTGGTTTCTGTTGTTTTCCATAATCCCCCAAACACTTACAATTATAAAAGACTCCAAGTCTCTTCCTTTAATGTAACTATAGCTTTTCACAGGAGACAGCACAGAAGAACAAAGAGTGAAGATTGCTGGAGTCCTTCCTCTTGTGGCTGATTCCTGAAATCCAAGGAATGTTTAGTTGTGGGGAATAGAAACCAGTTATTCTCAACAGACCACTCACTTGCCTGCTCATTTCTGTGACAGTCTAATGTCTGCCCATCCATACCCTGCTTCTTCATATTCACCTGTTAGCACCCATCTAGTCACAACTTCTTCCCAACTCTAAGTCTTACTCTTGCTTTTAAAAGTGTGCAAGAAGTAAACAATTATAGGAATGTGGAGCTGGGTGTGTGTTTGTGTATTCTTATTTATATATCTATATGTAAAGTATCTGGATTGAGTGTGTGTAAAATATGTATTTGAATGTAAGTCATCATATATATCTTACATATCTATCAAATTAATATTTGGCAAAGCCCTGTTCTTTCCCATTAGCAAGTTAGGCTCAACGGAAGCCACAACAGAAGCAAGAGGGTAATATTCAGTGGAAAGAAAATAGCAGAAAACAATCGCTTCAAATAATGTATGTATCTTTAAGCTCATGCCTAAAATTTTCCTTATTGATGATATAAATTAAAACATCCACAGCTAAATATATGCATAAGGGAAATTCTTTTTTTTAAGAGACAGGATCTCACTCTGTCAGTAAGGCTAGAGTGCAGTGATGCAATCACAGTTCACTACAGCCTTGACCTCCCAGACTCAAGTGATCCTCCTGGCTCAGCCTCCCAAGTATCTGGGAACACAAGTGCACACCACTATACTTGGCTAATTTTTTATCTTTTGTAGAGACAAGGTCTCCCTATGTTGCCCAGGCTGGTCTCAAACTCCTGGGCTCAAGTGATCCTCCCACCTTAGACTCCCAAAGCGCTGGGATTACAGGTGTGAGCCACTGTGCCCAGCTGGGAAATTCTTATGTTTTATTTTATGTTGCATATTAGCTATAAAATACCTTTGTGGGTAAGTTAGAAAAGATGTGAGATGATTTACTTTCTTTGTTATATTTCTGTTTGGGGAGCAGCATGAATGGCTGTTGCAGTGTGGCAAAATTTCTGTGCATTTCAGGTTTTGGTATAAAGGTGTATTTGTGCTACTCCTAACTTTAACTCTTTCTTCCACAGTTGCTTCAAATTCTCTGGCTTCATTTTCATGTAAAGAGCTTACAGGTAGATGTCTTTTCTATTTTACTCTCTTTTTCTATTTTGAGAATAGTCTCTTCCAAGAACCCAACTACCCATCCCTACCCTGCCCCGCTCCTCTCTAATTTTTCCCTCTTATTCACTGGGGCAACAATCATTGCATTGCTTTTTTGGCAACTATAAAGCCCCAAACTGTCACGACAAATAGGGCTTCTATATCATATAGAATATATTCGAATACTGGGAGGACTACTGGTGGTGGTGGTCAAGAGCTAGATGTAGAGACTTTTATTCTGAGAAAAGACCAGTCCTCTTCTGGAATTATCTAGATCAGGGCCAGCAAACTATAGCTAGTGAGTCAAACCCAACCAGTTGCCTATTTTTGTAAATAAAGCTTTATTGGAATACAGCTATTTGTTTATATATTATCTATGGCTACTTTCACAGTAAGATGGCAGAGTTGAGCGATTGCAACAGAGACCGAAAAGCCTAAACTATTTAAGAAATTTTACAGAAAATGTTTGCCAACCCTTATCTCTATTAGCATTCCCCAAACTGAGTTCTAGGAACAGTTATGCAATAATTAATAACTTCGCTGTTAGAAAAGGGTTCTGTAGTCATTTAAGACCAGAAAACTTTGGGTTAAACACAGTTAAACAGCCTTTTTCAACTGTAGGAGAGTTAAAGAATGTTTCATATGCTAGTACAAGAGCCTTTCATATGCTAATAAGCATTGAGAAACTCTAAGAAACTAGAGGGTGCACTCCCCTCAACTTATTAATGTCTTGCAGACGGTTTTCCAGGGAACCCTGATTTGGGAAATGCTGGCATAGACATTCACTTAACACAAGTTTGTACTTGATGTCACTTACTAGCATTGGGCAAATTGCCTAAAGCTATGTAAAGCAGCACTGGCTACATAATTTGTGGGATACAGTACAAAATGAAAATGCAAAACCTCTTGGTCAAATATTAAGAATTTCAAGACAGCAATAGCAGAGCATTAAACCAAGTATACATCCTTCTGAGCATGGAGACCTGTGTGACTGCACAGACTGCACACTCATGAAGGTGGCCCTGATTATAAGTTTCAATTTCCTCAACTATCAAATGTAGGTAATACTTACTTCATGGGATTATTGTGAGAATTAAATCAGAAATGTACATAAAGGTCCTAACAGTATCTGTCACAGAATAGGCAATAATAAATAACTTGTTTGTAATCCAAAAGCATTTATAGCTATATTCAATAAATATTTATTGTGTCTGTTATGTGCTGGGCTCAGTGCGAGGTACTCAGTTTACTTACTGCAAAGGAGATAGACAGATAAGGCCCCTGTCTTCATGTATATTATTGTATAGTAGAAAAGACAGTGAAAAAGTAAATGAATAAGACAGTTATAAATTGCGATAAGAGCTATAAAGGTAAAAATATGGTGCTGGCGCTGAAACCATGTCTCTAATAAAAATAGAAAAAATTAGTCAGGCGTGGTAGCAGGCGCCTGTAGTCCTAGCTACTTGGGAGGCTGAGTCAGGAGAATGGCGTGAACCTGGGAGTCAGAGCTTGCAGTGAGCCAAGATCGCGCCACTGCACTCCAGCCTGGGCGACAGAGCAAGACTCCGTCTCAAAAAAAAAAAAAAAAAAAAAATATGGTGGTGGGAAGGGAAATAGTAGAGAGGATCTCCTTTAAATTGGGTGGTCAAACAAATCCTCTTCTAGGAATCAATATTTGAGATTAGAAGGATGAAAAAGAGCTTTTCATGGGCAGAGCAAGAGGAAGAATGTTCCAGGTAGAAAGATTAGCTAGCGCAAAGTCCCTGAAGTAGGAGAGAACATGGCATTTTTGAGAACTGAAAGTAGGCCAGTGTGGCTCTAATGTAGAGAGCGAAAAGGAGAATGATAAAAAATGAGGCTAGGGAGGGGAGGTAGAGAGGGCCCAGATCATGTGAACACCTTATAGGATGAGGATTTTGGATTTTATACCAAGAACAATGAAAAGCTCTTGAAGGATTTTGGGTAGGGAAGTGACATGATCTAATTGGTATCTGTAGAAGACTGTTTTGGCTGCTGCATAGGAAGGAACCAGTAGATGGGCAAGAATAGGTTAGTAGGATGCTATTTGGCCAGTCTAGGAAAGAGGTGACAGTGCCCTGGACTTGGGTGGCATTTGAGGATATAATGGTAAATAAATGGATTTGAGGCTTATTTTGAAAGTATAAATGTTAGGCCTTGCTAATTGATTGGATGTAGAGGATTGAAGGAAAAATACTCATAACATTTTTCTGAGCAACTGGATAGTACCACTTAACTGAGATGAGATGCCTGGGGAGGGTTTTTTTGGGGGGACAGAGGAGTATAAAAATCAAGAACTCGGGTTTAGACATGTAAAGTTGAGCATCCTTTGAGACATCTAAGTGGAGATGGTGGTGATGGAGGTACTAGTTAGAGCTGTTGTCTAGGATTCTGTAATTACTAACTCTTGCTGTCACCATGTTAGATTACTGGGAAGTATTCAGAAAACATCTAAAAGAAAAATACTTAAAGATAGGAGTTGATAAATGTTATCAGCATGGCAAGCATATAGAGTCACGACTGCTTCTTGTAAAAGACCATGGTATATCAGAAGAGACACCATGTGGAATTCCTCAATGAGATCATTTTATTGACATGGAACATGTATTTGATCCTAATGAAAAGGGCTCCAGCTCACCCCGAACGGTGGTGCTTCAGGGATGTGCTGGGACTGGGAAAACAGCTGTGGTGCACAAGTTCATGTTTGACTGGGCAGCAGGAACGGTTACTCCAGCCAGGTTTGACTATCTCATCTATGTCAGCTGCAGAGAAATCAGCCATATTGCTAACCTTAGTGCTGCTGACCTTATCACTAACACTTTTCAAGATATAAATGGACCAATCTTGGACACTATTCTCGTATATCCAGAGAAGATTCTGTTCATTCTCGACAGATTTCCTGAGCTGCAGGACCCTGTTGATGACCAAGAAGAGGATCTTAGTGTTCACCCCCAGGAGAGGAGGCCAGTAGAGAGTCTCTTGTGCAGTTTTGTGAGGAATAAATTATTCCCCGATAACTGCCCGGCCTACAGCCATGAAGAAGCTCCACTCTCTGTTAAAACAACCTATCCAGGCAGAGATATTATGGTTTACAGATACTGAAAAGAGAGCATATTTATTGAGCCAGTTTTCAGGTGCTAATACAGCAATGAAAGTCTTTTATGATCTTTGAGAGAATGAAGATCTTGACATTATGTCTTCATTTCCCATCGTCTCCTGGATGATATGCAACGTCCTGCAGTCACAGGGAGATGGTGACAGGACTCTCTTGAGATCACTTCAGACCATGACTGATGTGTATTTATTCTACTTTTCCAAGTGCCTCAAAACTCTTACAGGTATCTCAGTATGGGAAGGACAAAGTTGCCTGTGGGGTCTTTGCCGCTTGGCTGCAGAGGGCCTGCAAAACCATCAGGTTTTGTTTGCAGTCAGTGACCTCAGAAGACATGGGATAGGAGTGTGTGATACCAACTGCACTTTTCTCAGTCGCTTTTTGAAAAAGGCTGAAGGAGCTGTCAGAGTCTACACTTTCCTTCACTTCAGTTTCCAAGAGTTCTTGACTGCTGTCTTCCATGCCCTGAAGAATGACAATAGCTGGATGTTTTTTATCAAGCAGAGAAAATGTGGCAAGAAATGTTCCAACAATATGGAAAAGGTTTATCATCACTAATGATACAATTCTTATTTGGCCTCTTACATAAAGGAAAAGGAAAGGCTGTGGAAACTACTTTTGGAAGAAAAGTTTCCCCAGGACTTCGAAGGGGGTTACGAAAAGGACTGAGAGAGAAATAAAGGATAAGTCTTCTAGGTTATAGATTGAGCTGGTGGACCTGTTTCACTGTTTGTATGAGATTCAGGAAGAAGAATATGCAAAAAGGATAATTGATGATTTACAGTCAATTATACTGCTTCAACCTACCTATACAAAAATGGACATTCTGGCTATGTCCTTCTGTGTAAAAAGTAGTCACAGTCACCTGTCAGTGTCTCTCTTCCTCTGAAGAGGAAGAGTGAGCCTCAACATTCGTGCCACCAGCCTTAACACTTAATCAGTGCATATATCCATGTCTTTCTTCCAGTTTTTGTCCTTCCCAGACAATGGGCACTGTACACACTGTGTGTGTGTGTGTGTGTGTGTGTGTGTGTATTAGTATTCATTGTCACTGTGTGGATGTGGTTTGTAATTCTAAAGTGTTATGAGCATGTAAGGTAATCAAGTTGAAGACTCTGCTATTTTGGTCTAATGACCATTCTGGAAAAAGGTGTAAATGTAACATTCGATTGGTTGTCATTCTCCTCTAAATATACTTCATCACTGAGGCCTCAAGGAACTTCAGGTTAGTAAGGGGCAGAGGTACACTCCTGTATTATCTTGCTATAAATCCTGGTTATTTCCACCAGAGCTTGCAACTTCACAGAAGGTCACGAGCTGAAGTTGAAAGAGGCGTAGGTAAGTTACTTTTATAATATGGGCTCTACATACCATAAAATACAGTCCTACTGGCTTATTGACTAAAGAAGCAAAGAAGACTTATACCTGTGTTATCTAGAAAATGCTGTAAGTCTGTTCTCAATATTTGGGTTAAGATTGATAATGCCTCTCCCTTAGTTTTCAGGCCAGTTGAGGAGCAGGGGACTGACAGGAGAGGGGTCAGCAGAAAGCTCCACTTGAGGAATGAAATAACTCAAGTTGTGTCTCTTATAGTTGTATTTCTTGTGTGGGCAATAGCATAAAGGTGGAAATGAGCATGGGGTATATGTGTTTGAGGGAAATGAGAGGGAGGGAGGCATTAACAAGAATTTGTGTTTGGAATTAGAGGGGGAAGGGATAAGAGAGGTTTAATGGACTCAGAATTATCAAAGACCTTGCCTACAAGGTCTTGACCAATTCTGTATATGTATATAATATACAGCTTTATTCCAGTTGTATATTATAAGGTAAAATAATGGACCAATACATTTAAAGTTGAAACACTGATGGAAACAAAGGGTCTTCTGGTTCATTCTGGGTTTCCAGAAAGTCAACCTTAGGTGGAGTCCTCCCCCGTAACCCTTATGCCTTTATCAGAGGGCTTAAACTCTTATGAAAAATTTAACCCAACATTCTTCTTTCCCAAGTGTATTGGCTATGTAAGAGTTTACTATTGAGCTTTCCTGGTTTTAAATTATTGTTATGAATTCTTCTATTAGTACCGACAACCAAGAACCAGTTATACTGTAAAGTTAGCTTGGGCAAGTCACTTCATGACTCAGAGCATGTGCAAAATGGTGATTATAATACTTGTTATTGGATTAAGGGCCAGATAAGATAATTTGTGAAAATAAAGTGCTTACCTCAGTGCCTGGCACATAGTAACATGGTTTTGGAGTCAGACCTGAGTAATGACCTCAGTTCTGTACCTATGTGACCTTGAGCAGATTACTTTTTGTGCCCTAATTTCCTTATCTGCAAAATGGGATAATAGCTCTCAAGGTTTTGGGAAGGGGTAAAATAGTGCTACTAGCAAGGTAACAAAAGCCAAATAAGCCTTTTACTTAAGTTTTATTTTAAATTACTTTTTATTTCCTCATCTCTTTTAGGTCCTTTCAGCTGCACAGTTTGCCAGTGTCTCAGCTACACCTGCTCTGCCAAGCACTGCGTAATCCATACTGTAAAATCAAAGACCTGAAGTAAGTCGAACTTTGCTTTAAACTCTTAGGTATTTGCAGGTAAAGATTAGGTTGCTAGAAATTGCACTCCCAGCTGACTGACCTGAAAATAAAATATAGCTAGTTTTCAGCTTCTCCACAGTGGAGCAACAAATGAAGAGATATGCTACAGGCCTAGAAGGGGCAGGAAGGAGTGAGGCCCAGATGTCTGCCCGCCCGTCCTGCCTTTTCCCCTTTTGTATGTACTGTTTTGCTGTAATGAGTAAGTGGACGGTTGTAACACCTGAGAGATAGATTTGGGTGTGCTGCCCCACTTGGATCTGCCACCCCAACTTTCTTTTCCTCCCAGACTGCCACTGCTCTCCCCCTTAGTTTTCTTTCAGTTGGGTCCTATCCTACTCCACGCAGCTTGACGATCCTTTTCTCTCCCTCCATTCCCCACTTTCACCCTGTAGTTATTCCCCAAAGTACCCAAAGACGATCCCACCCCTGCCCTGCCCTTCCATCTTCACTTACTTCCAAGCACTTTGCCCACAACACAAACACACAAGCAGGTGCCCCGTTGTTTTCACACCCCTTTGCCTTATAGATCAATGTCTGCTCTTCTTCTTTCCTCCTGTCCCAGAGGAAAAGGCAGCCCTTGCAAGCCACCCAAGCCAGTAAATTCACATCACTATTTTTGTATTTTTGTGAATATTTATTTTACTTTCGTAACACAGAGGTATATAAAGAAAGAAAAGCCCTCCACCCAACTGCCCCATACCCCATCCCACCCTATATCCCCATACCCTGCTGCCTCCTATCATCCCCTGACCCTGAGCCCACCCCCACCCCAGGTAACTTGTTTGCTAAATATATGTCCAGACCATTTTCTATGCTTACTCAAACATAAAACTGTAACGTAAGACAAACATAAATACATAAATTTGTAACATTCATATACACACTCACAGAACTTTGGGGGGTTTTGTCTTACAAAAACAAAAGCAACCTTGTCATATGATTTTTTTTCATTTAACAATACAGGGGCCATGCCTCCAATACAGTATACAAAATCTACCACATTCTTTCACAAGTGTTTTGCATTTTCAAGCTTTCTTCAGCTATCTCCTTCTCCATGGGTCAAATTTCTCCCATATTCAAAAGAACTGGCTGGGCACAGTGGCTCACGCCTGTAATCTCAGCACTTGGGAGGCTGAGGCAGGTGGATTGCTTGAGATCAGGAGTTTGAGACCAGCCTGGCTAACATGGTCTCTGCTAAAATTACAAAAATTAGCCGGGCGTGGTGGCGCATGCCTATAGTCCCAGCTACTCAGGAGGCTGAGGCAGGAGAATCACTTGAACCCGGGAGGCAGAGGCTGGAGTGAGCCAAAATTGTACCACTGCACTCCAGCCTGGGCAGCAGAGCGAGACTCCATCTCAGGAAAAAAAAAGAAAATTAAAGAAAAAAAAATCCTCTCTCAACTGAGTATATCACTTCAATCCTTCCCTTCACAGCCAAGAATCCTTGAGGAAGAGCCTCCCTCACTGACTCCACATCATCCTCACTCACTCCTCACTTCTGCAGTTTGGCTTCTGCCCCTGCCACTCCCCTAGATCTGCTAGAAGATCCGAAGTAAATGCCAGACCCAGTGGATACTTTTCAGCTCCTATCTGAGAGGGCCCCTCAGCTTCATTGACATTTTCTCCTAATTCTTCCCGTTCTGACTGGACAATTTTGCCCTCTAGTGGACATGTGGGAGTATCTGGAGGCATTTTTGGTTGTCACAACTGGGACTCTGAGGGGGTGGATGCTCTGGCAACTAGTGGGTAGAGGCTAGGAATTCTGCTAAACATCCTACAATGTACTGGACAGCACCCTGCAACAAAGAATTAGCCAGCTCCAAATGTCAAGAGTACTGAGATTAAGAAACCCTGCCCTAGAGATATATAAAGAAACCCAAAGACATTTCTGAAACTGCAGGCCAGGAACCTGGCCCTCAATCCTGATTATTGTTCATCCCCAACAGGAGAAAACCTAAAAATCAAGTTTAGCTGCAGCAGAGATGTCCCAGAGCCATGACAGCTTCTTAGTCTCTAGGTCCACAGATCCTGGGCAATGTCCAGGGCTCCTTCAGTTGTGTCTCAGTCTGGTCCAGGTGTAGCCCCTTCTCATCCTTCCACCTGTGGGCTAAAACATACATGTAGCCCCCATCAACAAAACTTACAATCATCAGAGGGAGAGAAGCAGACTAACCTGTCACCTACCCCCTTACCCTACCCACTCCTATCCTCCTCCACCTCACCCCTTCCCTCTGGAAGTTGATTTCCCATTGGGATATGTTTCTGTTCTATTCTACATTTCTGAATTCACTGAGAGCTTTGTAGCCAGATTTCCGTCCCACATTTATCATGGTGGTGGGTTGGGGGAGAGAATCTCTCAAGATGGCACCATGCTTTGGCTCAGTCTAGACCAGCAAACCCTCTGAGCACTATCAGTTGCTGACTCACCTCCTTGGCAGTGGTAGTTCTCTTTTCAGATATGACTGTCCCTGGTTCTACTCACTGGGGACTGGAAAGGATTCTCCTGTCATGGGGCCATATAGTCATAGCAGTCTGCACCTGCATGGTGCTGGTGTCTTCTGTAGGTAGGCCTAAGGGATTCTCTTAGGGGTGGCAAATCTCTGCTGTGTTGATTTGAGTCAGGATGAACCTGGGGTTCATCCCGGGCTTGTTTTTATTGTTTCTTGTGATATAACTCACTCAGAGCATGAATGAACTTCCTATCCAGTTCATTCACGGAAACTCTTGGGATTCAGGAATCTCCACTGCTCACCACACCCTGATGCAACTCCCCAGCCAGTCCCACCATTTTCTTTAATGGTCTTTTGTTCAAAATTGCTCTTCTGGTACAAACTTCTGACTGGGAAATAATCTGCTTGCTCAGAACGGAAACTCACTCAAATTAGTTTAAAGTAAAGGGGATCTGTGTAAAGTAGATTTTCCTGTAGCACAACTACAGGAAGTGAAAAGTGATTGGGCCATCACTACCCTCTCCATCTCTCTGGAGTCACGGGATGAACTCCTCTATGCCTGTCTGCTCCCTGAAACCTCATACCAGCATCCTCTAAAAGACACTTGACTCTGTAAAGCATCCAGTTCTGTTCCTCCACAGCCAGGGCCAGGCCTCAGCTATGGCCTTGGTGTCCATGGCTCTGACCCTGGCCCCAACTCCAAGTGACCCACTGCTTCATTGCCCAACACTATTCTGACTGTGGAATCTGCCTGTCTGTTCAGATTTTCTAACGTAAAAATTCATTTGGCTCAGGATTGGTCAAATATCCACTCCTGCTCCAATTATCTAAGGCCTACATGAAGGGAGAGAGTGTAGGTGTTACATACTGCCCAGGTCCAACAGATACTTAAGATAGGGAGCTAGAGACACACACACACAAATAAAAACTGCAGCAGTTCTGGAGTGTTGACTACTAATACTCTGAAATACAAAGGGAGTCATTAAAACATGTCTCTCCCTGCCTGTCATCTACATCCTCCCACCCACAACCCCGCCTCCCCACCCCCGCTACTGTCCAATCTTCCCACTCATCCCCTTGTCCCCACTCCACCCAATCCCCCTCCCACCTCTCCCCTCTCCCCCTGAAGATTGATTTCCCATTGAGATATATTTCTGTTCTATTTTACATTTCTGAATTTACTGAGGCTTTTGCAGCCAGATTCGCCTCCCACAGAGGAAGCAATTTTCCCTCCGTGAAAAATTCACAGCTTTACACCACGGGCAGTCCCAGTCCCCTGGCCTGCGATATACTGGAGGTCTTCTCTGCTGATGGGGTTCTGAGTCTCTCCTGTCTCTTGGGGGCTCTTGAGGGTCTATTCCCTGGGCCTCCACATCAGACCACAGGCTAGCATCAGAGGCCCCCCAGTTGGAAGGCATCTGAGTTGGAACCGGTGCTGTGACCTTTGCTGGTGAAGGGGGTATATTGGGTATGGCTGAGAAGGCGGACACAAGGCATGGGTATGAGTATGTGAATGAGGTAGGGAGCTGGACAGGAAGAGGCTCCAGTGAGACTGTGGACCCAAGCCCAGAGAAGACAGACATGGCTGTTTGTACTGACCTGAGATCTTCCTCCCTCTGCCCGCAAAGGTGTAATTTGCCTGCTACACAGCTCCGAGAGGCTGCCTGAAGCCTCCTCCCAGCCCCTACAAGGCCTCTGCGGGGGCAGGCCCTGCCTCTGCATACCTCTCCTCTCCTTCTTCTCCAGCAGCACCAGCAGCAGCCACCGCCTCCTTTTCCTGCTCACCTGCTCCTTCTGTCCAATCCCCTCTGGCAGTGGCCAGGCCTGGAAACACTGTAGCCTGGCCCTGTCCCTGGGGAGATGCCAGCTCCTGGAGAGAAGTAGGCAGAGCTGAAACACATTCTGGGGACAGGGCAGGGGGTCCGGGCAGGTTGGGGCATGGCAGGGGCATTGGACAGGGACCATTCAGGGGATCTTACGGCATGGAGGAGCTTCCATCTCAGCATGTCCCGCTCTCTCTGCACCTCCGCAAGGCTGGTCTCGGTTAGCCGCAACTGGAAGGTCGCCTCATTGCATTCCATCTCCTGCTGTTCCTTGAGTTCCGTCAGGTTTGAGGCCAAGACCAGCGCAGCTGATCTGTGCAGTTTGGCAAAGCCTTGCAGCCACTGCACCCTGCGGTTTTGTAACTGCCCCTGCCTGTGGGCAAAGCGCATGCCCAAGGCCAGGCTGCCCCAGGTGCAGGCCTCTTTGACCTCGCTGGACACCTCGCTGTCCTCCAGGATGGCCCTGAGCTTGTCTTCCACCTCCTCCCAGGATAAGGATATATTCTCGAGGTAGAACTCGGGGCCTTTCGTGTGCCTGGCCATTTTCTCGTTGATGAAGGCCACCACGTTTCCGTGCCGGAACCCACTAATGGGGTCCTCAGGTCTCAAGGCCATGATCGCCTAGGGGCTTAACGATTTCACTAGCCCTGTGTGGATGGAGCAGCCAATAGGTTCCTTTCCTCCCCCTTAGCCCCTCCCCTCATCAGTCTTCTTCCACCTTCTTGCCCCCGCCCTCCCCCCCGACAAGACCCTCCTAATGACCCTCTGACCGGCTTGTCCTACCCTAGGACACCTCCCACCAGGCCTCACCTCTTCAGCCAGGGGCCAGGGGAAGTACAGGCCAACCCCGCTGCTTAACACGCCTGAAGAGAGGGGGGCCTCTCCCTCCTAGGGCTCCGCGGAAAAGGAATCCGCAGGGCCAACCCTCGAGGCTTTTACTCTGGGACTGTTCCAATTTCCAGAGACCGTAGGGGTGAAAGGGAGTGAGTGAGGAAGGCCTCTGCCACTCCACTGGGACATAAGGGAACCTGCCACATGGTTGGGAGACCTTGAAGGCTGAAAGAAACAGGAGTGGTCCGGAAGGACTTAGAACCAAAAAAAGTATTTGTGAACAAGTTGAAGACTCATCCCTCCCCACCATAATGGCTTGTCCCATGCCAGGGGAGTTTCGCCCCCCAACTGGAATATTCTAGAGCAGGAAACAGCCCCAGCCCTTCAGTTGCCCTTGGAGGAAGAGGGTGGAGCCAGGGGCGGAACTTATCCCCTATTTGCTCAGGACTAAACATCCCAAACACCCTAACAAATCCTGGCCTGTCCTTCCTCCCTTAGCTCCTCTTTCCTCACACTCCTCCCATCACTCCTCCCCGACTGAAACGCCTTGAATCCTGAAGCAACTGTGGGAGAAAGAGAGTTAGGAGTAGCACAAATACACCTTTTTACCAAAACCTGAAATATGAGAGATCTTCCATCAGAGGGATATGAATATGTCTCTTAAAACCTTAGGCCGGGTGCGGTGGCTCATGCCTATAATCCCAGCACTTTGGGAGATCGAGATGGGCGGATCACGAGGTCAGAAAATCGAGACCATCGTGGCTAACACGGTAAAACCCCTTCTCTACTAAAATTACAAAAAATTAGCTGGATGTGGTGGCACGCGCATGTAGTCCCAGCTACTTGGGAGGCTGAGGCAGGAGAATCGCTTGAACCCACGAGGCGGAGGTTGCAGTGAGCCGAGATTGCAACACTGCACTGTAGCCTGGGCGACAGAGTGAGACTCCGTCTCAAACAAACACAAAAACAAAAAAACCTTGAATGACTTTCTGAGACCCACAAGATAAACCAGACAAATCTCAGGTTGAGTCCAACGTTGCTACCTATTACATGACATTGTACTGTAACTGAAGCTGTTTCTACCTATGGATCTATGATGATGGCCAATGACAAAAGGGCATGTAAAGTTGTAAGAGTAATGTTTTCTATGATCCCGTATTTGTAAAATGTAGAAATTATGTGTGTATGTGTGTGTTTGCATATGTTTGTATGTTTCTATAATCTTGGAGAACAGAATGAGGGAGGATATATAGCAGACTCAACATTAATTATCTCTGGGAAGTGGGGTTGGACTGGAGGTTAGAAAAAAGTTTTTAACTTTAAAATACATTTTTCTCTAATTTCGCTTGTTATAAAGAGCATACAACTAACTATATGTATGCATACATCACAAATCTGGAAAGTTATATACTAGCACTGTAACAGTGGTTATCTTTGGGTAATAGGAATATAGTACTTTAAAAAATATTCTTGACATTTTTCTCTATTGTAAAATTGTTTATAATAAACGTGTTATGTTTTTCAAAATTGAAAAAAAAATGTTTCTCCCAGTAACAGCTGATCATTGCAAGTAATTTTTAAGTGCTTGGGAAGTACTTCTATGATCCTACTCTTCCTTCGACCTGGGTGATAATCCCTCTTAATAGTTATATAGTCTTTTAGATAGGCCATAGCAAGTAATTTTTAGTTTTTCAAACGAAGCATCTTCTCTCTTCCTCTGTGGCCCTTGCACAGGCTCCTCTGTGCATGCACGGATTTCTCCTCATCCCCTCCTCCTCTCTCCATTCCCATTCTCTTCATTCACCTAACTCCTGTACAGTTTCTATTCCCTTTTCATGACAGTGCTCAAACATTTCTTCCTCTTGTATTTCCTGATTCTCCAGACCCCACCTCAAGCTAGGCTGAATTGTGCAACCTTTTTGTGTCCCCATAACAACTTGTGCATATGTCTGGCAGTACTTTTCACACTGTATTGTAATCTGTGATTTTCTCGTCATTTTTCTCCATCAACTGGGGATTCCTTGAGGGTTTAGTCTGTGTCTTAATTATCTTTGTGTTTTCAGCATCTAGCACAGTGGTAAGCACCCAATATATTAATTATTGAATGAATTGAAATAATTTATTACATCAGCAAGGTGCTAACAAGTACCTCTAAAGATACCTCTATTCTTTTTGTTTGTTTCTGAAATGTATTTTTTCTTCACACAGACTGATTTTCTGTCGCCTCACAGCTTCTTGTGGTAGGGACCTCTCCTCAGTATTTGAAACTAACCAGCATCTGACAGATTTAGAATTTGTAAAAAATATCCTCGAAGATTCAGGAATGAAGCTTCTGTGTGAAAGATTAAAACAGCCCAACTGTGTATTACAGACATTGAGGTAATTGTAGCAGGATAATTTGTTATTTGATATTCTTATTTTGGGGGTCAATTTCTATTTCTGTTGGGGAAGAGCATGAATGTGGTAATGAGGTCATTGTTCTGTTCTCTAAAGGTTGTATCGGTGCCTTATCTCTTCTGCTTCTTGTAGGGCTGTGGCAGCTGTTCTTAGCACCAATCAGTGGCTCACTGAACTGTAATTTAGTGAGACAAAACTGGAAGCTTCAGCTTTGAAATTGCTCTATGAAAGCTTGAAAGATCCCAATTGCAAATTACAGAAGCTCAAGTAAGTTGTAACTGTTGGTTTTCATTCTGCAGGAATATTTGAAAAATATGCAACTCAAGACGGATGTCTTAGGATCAAAACACATTTCAAGGAGTCATGAAGAGGAGGAATAAATGTGGCAGTCCCTAAAGTAGCTTCTGTGTAACAAGTTTAGGAAGACAATTTTCATTTTAAGTGGAAACATTATCAATAACAATAATAATAACTCATGCTTAGCAATTATTGAGTACTAAGCATTGTGCTGAGTATGCACAAATTATTTTAATCTGCACAACAGCTGTGAGAGATCCAGATTATATTCGTATCTTTGCAGATGAGGAAATGGAAGAGGTCCAATGTAGTTAGGGTAAAAAAATATGGCAAAGGCCCAATTCAAAACTCAGATGTGTCTGACTTCAAGTCCACCATAATCACATTAATTAAAAAAAAAAGTGTTATACATGTTAGTCAAGGTTCTCCAGAGAAACAGAACTAATTGTGTGTGTGTGTGTGTGTGTGTTTGTGTGTGTGTGTGTAGAGAGAGAGAGAGAGCCAGAGCCAGAAACAGATTTATTTTTAAAAATTGGCTTATGCAGTTATGGAGGCTGGCAAGTCCAAAACCTGAATGGTAGCCTGGCAGGCTAGAGAATTGGGAAAGAGTCAATGTTGTGTTTTGAGCCTGAAGGTTGTCTGGTGGTAGAACTCCCTTTTCTGAGGAAGTCAGTCTTTTTCTATTAAGGCTTTCAACTGACTGGATGAAGCCAAACCATACTATGGAGGATAATCAACTTTACTCAAAAATGTACTGATTAAAATGTTAGTCTCACCTAAAAAGTACTTTCACAGAAACATCTAGAATAATACTTTACAAAATATCTGGGTGCCATGGCCTAGCCAAGTTGACATATAAAATTAATCATCACAATATGTATGTGGGAATTTTTTTAAAGCAAAAGCTCTTTAGCATTCAAGCGTTATGAAATCCACATTGAAAACTCATTTTATGCAAAGTACCTCTATTTAAAATTTCTAAATTGGGGAGATATAAATGCATCTCCATATGAGCTCTCTCTTTTTTTAATGCACAAGGATTTATCCTCTCTTTTTTTATTATACTTTAAGTTTTAGGGTACATGTGCACAATGTGCAGGTTTGTTACATATGTATACATGTGCCGTGTTGGTGTGCTGCACCCAGTAACTCATCATTTAGCATTAGGTGTATCTCCTAATGCTGTCTCTCCCCCCTCCCCCCACCCCACAACAGTCCCCGGAGTGTGATGTTCCCCTTCCTGTGTCCATGAGTTCTCATTGTTCAATTCCCACCTATGAGTGAGAACATGCGGTGTTTCGTTTTTTGTCCTTGCCATAGTTTGCTGAGAATGATGGTTTCCAGCTTCATCCATGTCCCTACAAAGGACATGAACTCATCATGTTTTATGGCTGCATAGTATTCCGTGGTGCATATGTGCCACATGTTCTTAATCCAGTCTGTCATTGTTGGACATTTGGCTTGGTTCCAAGTCTTTGCTATTGTGAATAGTGCCACAATAAACATACGTGTGCATGTGTCTTTATAGCAGCATGATTTATAATCCTTTGGGTATATACCCAGTAATGGGATGGCCGGGTCAAATAATAATTCTAGTTCTAGATCCCTGAGGAATCACCACACCAACTTCCACAATGGTTGAACTAGTTTACAGTCCCATCAACAGTGTAAAAGTGTTCCTATTTCTCCACAGCCTCTCCAGCACCTGCTGTTTCCTGACTTTTTAATGATCACCATTCTAACCGGTGTGAGATGGTATCTCATTGTGGTTTTGATTTGCATTTCTCTGATGGCCAGTGATGGTGAGCATTTTTTCATGTGTCTTTTGGCTGCATAAATGTCTTATTTTGAGAAATGTCTGTTCATATCCTATGCCCACTTGTTGATGAGGTTGTTTGCTTTTTTCTTGTAAATTTGTTTGAGTTCATTGTAGATTCTGGATATTAGCCCTTTGTCAGATGAGTAGATTGCAAAAATTTTCTCCCATTCTGTAGGTTGCCTGTTCACTCTGATGGTAGTTTCTTTTGCTGTGCAGAAGCTCTTTAGTTTAATTAGATCCCATTTGTCAATTTTGGCTTTTGTTGCCATTGCTTTTGGTGTTTTAGACATGAAGTCCTTGCCCATGCCCATGACCTGAATGGTATTGCCTAGTTTTCTTCTAGGGTTTTTATGGTTTTAGGTCTAACATGTAAGTCTTTAATCCATCTTGAATTAATTTTTGTATAAGGTGTGGAGAAAGGGATCCAGTTTCAGCTTTCTATATATGGCTAGCCAGTTTTCCCAGCACCATTTATTAAATAGGGAATCCTTTCCCCATTGCTTCTTTTTGTCAGCTTTGTCAAAGATCAGACAGTTGTAGATAGGCGGTGTTATTTCTGAGGGCTCTGTTCTGTTCCATTGGTCTATATCTCTGTTTTGGTACCAGTACCACGCTGTTTTGGTTACGTAGCCTTGTAGTATAGTTTGAAGTCAGGTAGCGTGATGCCTCCAGCTTTGTTCTTTTGGCTTAGGATTGACTTGGCGATGCGGGCTCTTTTTTGGTTCCATATGAACTTTAAAGTAGTTTTTTCCAATTCTGTGAAGAAAATCATTGGTACCTTGATGGAGATGGCATTGAATCTATAAATTACCTTGGGCAGTATGGCCATTTTGACGATATTGATTCTTCCAACCCATGAGCATAGAATGTTCTTCCATTTGTTTGTATCCTCTTTTATTTCATTGAGCAGTGGTTTGTAGTTCTCCTTGAAGAGGTCCTTCACATCCCTTGTAAGTTGGATTCTTAGGTATTTTATTCTCTTTGAAGCAATTGTGAATGGGAGTTCACTCATGATTTGACTCTCTGTTTGTCTGTTATTGGTGTATACGAATGCTTGTGATTTTTGCACATTGCTTTTGTATGCTGAGACTTTGCTGAAGTTGCCTATCAGCTTAAGGAGATTTTGGGCTGAGACAATGGGGTTTTCGAAATATACAATCATGTCATCTGCAAAGAGGGACAATTTGACTTCCTCTTTTCCTAATTGAATACCCTTTATTTCCTTCTCCTCCCTGATTGCCCTGGCCAGAATTTCCAACACTATGTTGAATAGGAGTGGTGACAGGGCATCCCTGTCCTGTGCCAGCTTTCAAAGGGAATGCTTCCAGTTTTTGCCCATTCAGTATGATATTGGCTGTGGGTTTGTCATAGATAGCTCTTATTATTTTGAGATACGTCCCATCAATACCTAATTTATTGAGAGATTTTAGCATGAAGGGTTGTTGAATTTTGTCAAAGGCCTTTTCTGCATCTATTGAGATAATCATGTGGTTTTTGTCTTTGGTTCTGTTTATATGCTGGATTACGTTTGTTGATTTGCATATGTTGAACCAGTCTTGCATCCCAAGGATGAAGCCCACTTGATCATGGTGGATAAGGTTTTTGATGTGCTGCGTATTCGGTTTGCCAGTATTTTATTGAGGAATTTTGCATCAATTTTCATCAAGGATATTGGTCTAAAATTCTCTTTTTTTGTTGTGTCTCTGCCCGGCTTTGGTATCAGGATGATGCTGGCCTCATAAAATGCGTCAGGGAGGACTACCTCTTTTTCTATTGATTGGAATAGTTTCAGAAGGAATGGTACCAGCTCCTCCTTGTACCTCTGGTAGAATTCAGCTGTGAATCCATCTGGTCTTGGACTTTTTTTGGTTGGTAAGCTATTAATTATTGCCTCAATTTCAGAGCCTGTTATTGGTCTATTCAGAGATTCAACTTCTTCCTGGTTTAGTCTTAAGAGGGTGTATGTGTCAAGGAATTTATCCATTTCTTCTAGATTTTCTAGTTTATTTGCATAGAGGCGTTTACAGTATTCTCTGATGGTAGTTTGTATTTCTGTGGGATCGGTGGTGATATCCCCTTTATCATTTTTTATTGCCTCTATTTGATTCTTCTCTCTTTTCTTCTTTAATTAGTCTTGCTAGTGTCTATCAATTTTGTTGACCTTTTCAAAAAACCAGCTCCTCAATTCATTGATTTTTTGAAGGGTTTTTTTTTTGTGTGTCTCTATCTCCTTCTGTTCTGCTCTGATCTTAGTTATTTCTTGCCTTCTGCTAGCTTTTGAATGTGTTTGCTCTTGCTTCTCTAGTTCTTTTAATTGTGATGTTAGGGTGTTGGTTTTAGATCTTTCCTGCTTTCTCTTGTGGGCATTTAGTGCTACAAATTTCCCTCTACACACTGCTTCGAATGTGTCCCAGAGATTCTGGTATGTTGTGTCTTTGTTCTCTTTGGTTTCAAAGAACATCTTTATTTCTGCCTTCATTTTGTTATGTACCCAGTAGTCATTCAGGAGCAGGTTGTTCAGTTTCCGTGTAGTTGAGCAGTTTTGAGTGAGTTTCTTAATTCTGGGTTCTCGTTTGATTGCACTGTGGTCTGAGAGACAGTTTGTTATAATTTCTGTTCTTTTACATTTGCTGAGGAGTGCTTTACTTCCAACTATGTGGTCAATTTTGGAATAAGTGAAATGTGGTGCTGAGAAGAATGTATATTTGGGGTGGAGAGTTCTGTAGATGTCTATGAGGTCTGCTTGGTGCAGAGCTGAGTTCAATTCCTGGATACCCTTGTTAACTTTCTGTCTCATTGTTCTGTCTAATGTTGACAGTGGGGTGTTAAAGTCTCCCATTATTATTGTGTGGGAGTCTAAGTCTCTTTGTAGGTCTCTAAGGACTTGCTTTAGGAATCTGGGTGCTCCTGTATTGGGTGCATATATATTTAGGATAGTTAGCTCTTCTTGTTGAATTGATCCCTTTACCATTATGTAATGGCCTTCTTTGTCTCTTTTGATCTTTGTTGGTTTAAAGTCTGTTTTATCAGAGACTAGGATTGCAACCCCTGCTTTTTTTGTTTTCCATTTGCTTGGTAGATCTTCCTCCATTCCTTTATTTTGAGCCTATGTGTGTCTCTGCACATGAGATAGGTCTCCTGAATACAGCACATGGATGGGGTCTCCTGAATACAGCACATGGATGGGTCTTGACTCTTTATCAAATTTGCCAGTCTGTGTCTTTTAATTGGAGAATTTAGCCTATTTATATTTAAGGTTAATATTGTTACGTGTGAATTTGATCCTGTCATTATGATGTTAGCTTGTTATTTTGCCCATTAGTTGATGCAGTTTCTTCCTAGCATCAATGGTCTTTACAATTTGGCATGTTTTTGCAGTGGTTGGTACCGGTTGTTCCTTTCCATGTTTAGTGCTTCCTTCAGGGGCTCTTGTAGGGCAGGCCTGGTGGTGACAAAGTCTCTCAGCATTTCTTTGTCTGTAAAGGATTTTATTTCTCCTTCACTTATGAAGCTTAATTTGGCTGGATATGAAATTCTGGGTTGAAAATTCTTTTCCTTAAAGGTGTTGAATATTGGCCCCCACTGTCTTCTGGCTTGTAGGATTTCTGTAGAGAGATCAGCTGTTAGTCTGATGGGCTTCCCTTTGTAGGTCACTTGACCTTTCTCTCTGGCTGCACTTAACATTTTTTCCTTCATTTCAACTTTGGTGAATCTGACAATTATGTGTCTTGGAGTAGCTCTTCTCGACGAGTATCTTTGTGGCATTCTCTGTATTTCCCGAATTTGAATGTTGGCCTGCCTTGCTAGATTGGGGAAGTTCTCTTGGATAATATCCTGCAGAGCATTTTCCAACTTGGTTCTATTCTCCCTGTCACTTTCAGGTACTCCAATCAGATGTTGATTTGGTCTTTTCACATAGTCACATATTTCTTGGAGCCTTTGTTCATTTCTTTTTACTCTTTTTTCTCTAAACTTCTCTTCTCTCTTCATTTCATTCGTTTGATCTTCAATCACTGATACCCTGTCTTCCAGTTGATCGAATCAGCTACTGAAGCTTGTGCATTCATCACGTAGTTCTCGTGCCATGGTTTTCAGCTCCATCAGATTATTTAAGGACTTCTGTATACTGGATATTCTAGTTAGCCATTCATCTAATCTTTTTTCAAGGTTTTTAGCTTCTTTGCAATGGGTTTGAACTTCCTCCTTTAGCTCAAAGAAGTTTGATCGTCTGAAGCCTTCTCTCAACTCGTCAAAGTCATTCTTTCTCCAGCTTTGTTCCACTGCTGGTGAGGAGCTGCGTTCCTTTGGAGGGGGAGAGGTGCTCTGATTTTTAGAATTTTCAACTTTTCTGCTGTTTTTTTCCCCATCTTTGTGGTTTTATCTACCTTTGGTCTTTGATGATGGTGACATACAGATGGGGTTTTGGTGTGGATGCCCTTTCTGTTTGTTAGTTTTCCTTCTAACAGTCAGGACCCTCAGCTGCAGGTCTGTTGGAGTTTGCTGGAGGTCCACTCCAGACCCTGTTTGCCTGGGTATCAGCAGCAGAGGCTGCAGAATAGTGAATATTGCTGAACAGCAATTGTTGCTGCCTGGTCGTTCCTCTGGAAGCTTCGTCTCAGAGAAGTACCCGGCTGTGGGGGGTGTCAGTCTGCCCCTACTGGGTGGTGCCTCCCAGTTATGGTACTCAGGGGTCAGGGACCCACTTGAGGAGGCAGTCTGTCCGTTCTCAGATCTCAAACTCCATGCTGGGAGAACCACTACTCTCTTCAAAGGTCAGGTGGAAATGCAGAAATCACCCATCTTCTGCATCACTCATGCTGGGAGCTGTAGACTGGAGCTGTTCAGCCATCTTGGAACCCAGTCCTTGTACACTTTTCAAAAAAAGGAACCAGGTGGGTAAATCAGTTGAAAGTTGGATATTTCATGGAAAAAATTGCCTAAACATGTCTCTATCTGTGGGATAACTAGTGGCACATTTGTGAATAAAACTCCATACATTCACTATACAGTCTCTATACTAGCCGGGAAGGTAAGACAGGGCCTTACACACGTTAGGTGCTCAATAAACGTTCATTGGTGATAGATGGCTGGTGAAAGGCAAGCCTACAATTGGAATTGAGTCTCAAAGATGACAGAAAGCAAAAGGCGGGTCTACCAGTTGGTGGCAACTGCAGGTGGCAGTGACTCTGGATCTGAGGCAAGCAGGGGTTAGGAAATCCTTAAGAGAGAAAAGATCAGAAAAGATACTGTCAACAAGAATAATGTGTAAACATTAACGGGGGTGGCAGCAACTTCGAGGTGTTTATTGTGGTTGTTACCACTTTGAGGACATCAAAGGAGTTTACTGGGAAGGGACTGCTCATTTCACTTCACATTCTTTTTCTTTTTTTCAAGGCTCACTCTACCCAAGGGCTTAGTAAGCAGTTGCTTATGCAGCATAGGAAAGTTTTCCTTGCTCAAAGACCTGATCCTTTCCACATTCCCAGGCCTTCAGTTTTCACCACAAGTCTCTCTCATGAGATAAGGTGCTTGAAAGCACTGTTTGGTGAAGAAACAAGAAACTATTTGCAGCCTGTTAACACCTGACCTCTAATTAGGTTAGCATGTTAGCTCCTGACTGTTTCCCAGGAGTCTAGAACTTACAGAACAAGTGACTTTTAGTAGTTAGAAGAGGAGAGGGGAAGAGGAGGTTCTGGAGCATTGGTAGACAACATGGCAGGCTTGGTCTGGGCATATCTGTAAGTGCCTAAACTGGAGAAGGAGGTAATCGCCTGGGGAAAGAAGGTGTATACCACTAGCAAGTGTCACCCACTTGCCAGTTTTATTTATAGTTGATCCAGTTTCTCTTATTCTCTTATGTCTTTCTTGCTTTTCTAACTCTAGAAAATATTCCCTGAATGAGTTGGAGGTACAGTAACATGTTCCATTCCCTAGTGGGAATGTATCATGCCCCATCTCACCAAACCACTCCTTAATCTCCATTAGAATGAGCTGGGGGTATGCCCCCTTTTCCAAAAGAAACAGATATTAATAATTGTATTAGTCCATTCTTGCATTGCCATAAAAAATACCTGAGATTGGATAATTTACAAAGAAAAGAGATTTTATGAACCATGAACCTAAACCAGACTCATGGTTCTGCACACTGTATAGGAAGCATGATGCTGGCATCTGCTTGGCTTCTGGGGAGGCCTCAGGAAACTTACAATCATGGTGGAAGGCAAAGGGGGAGCCGGCACGCCACCTGGCTGGAGCAGGAGGAAGAGAGAGTGAAGGGAGAGGTGCCACACACTTTTAAATGACCACATCTCATGAGAACAAACTCACTATTTTGAGGACAGTACCAAGAGGGATGGTGATAAGTCATTCAGGAGAAACTGTCCCCATGATCCAATCACCTTACAATTTGACATGAAATTTGGGCAGGGACACAGATCCAAACAATATCAATAATAATAATAGCAATAGTAATTATTACTGTTAATATTAATAACAATAAGAAGCTACTAATATTTGTACAGGCATGGTACATTACTAAATTTTCTTTTCTAATTCTATGAAGTAGATATTTATTTTCTTGATGTTACTTATGAGACTCAGAGCCATCAAGTAATATGCCAAAGGCCATACAGGTAGTAAGTGGCAGAACCAAAATTCAACCTTATATCTGACTCTAAAACCTGTGCTCTTAACAACCAAACCTCTTCATATAGACTTCAGCTAGGGGTGGAGGAAGAAGGAAGAGGTAGACATAAAAGAATTATTCCATTCAACAAATGTGTCTGTACTTCCTACTATGTGTTGAAACTATGGAGTATGAAAAGATCAGTGTGTACCGTCCTTCCCCTTAATAAGATTAGTTCAACAGAGGGGATATGACCATTGGTCTAATAGCTCTAATAAAAGGCAGAGTTGGATCAGTCCCATAACATAATAATGATAATAGCTACCATTTATTAAGAGCATAGTATGTGTCAGGCACTATGCTAACACATTCTACATACATTTAATCTTCATGACAGTTCTGGAACTATTAATATTAGTCAATTTTATACATGAGAAAACAAGACTAATAGAGGGTTAATTAACTTCTGTGGCTCAGAATAATGTGTTACTTTGCTCTTCAGAAGCAAAAGGAGAGAACTGGACTCAATATTCACTTATACAACATTTTTGAGTGAACAAAGTATTTGCACCCAGCTCAGTGCCTATAAACCAGAATCGCCACCTGCTTCTGTATCACTTGTACCTCAGCCAGCACTGAATCTGAAGTATCTTGACATTATACTTTCATTTCATTTGGAACCTTGATAACAGTGAAGCCCACTAGAGTCCTATCACTGGCTACCACTACAAATGCCCCCCACCTCCTTTTTATGTTCAAAACCATTTATTGATTATGAATATACTAAGTGCCACTGAATGATACACTTTAAAATGGTTAAATTGGTAAATTTCACGTTATGCGTATTTTACAATAAAAAACATTTGTTAAACAAAATGTTAATTTTTATGAAAAGTGTAGTATACATTGCTTGCTTCCAAAAAGTTAATCTTCCTGCCAAAAAGTTTCCAAAGCTATATAATTAGGGCAACAGAACCTTTTTCCAAGGAGAAAAATAGACCAGCTCTACTGCCACCTGGGCAGACTTTTGGAGAGCAGTTTTGCTTCCATTGTCTCTCATATTCTATAGGTTGTGCTTCTTATCCCAGCCCTTCTTTCCATGTCTTCCTTTCCTCATAAATATTTCTACTATCTTCCCCAGATTCTTTGTTGTGTGGTAAACAAGCTCTCTTACATGCTCACCCTTGTCACCAAATGCTACTTGTGCCTCCTTGCCCTACCTGACTCGACTTTTCTCTAAGGACGCTGTTGGAGTAGTGGAGAGTGGAGGATGGCCATTCTAATACAGGGACTGGAGAAGGGGCTGGCATCCTCTAGATTTTCTGAGGCTGTTTCCAGGCCATTGTTTGTCTTCCTTGCTGGAACCACCACTTTAACCCATGCCAGATGAATCAATCACTTACCACAGCTCATCTCTGTTGCCTGGCCACTGGTCATGCCCCCAAAGTAATCCAGGCCTTTTGGCCTCTAACACATATCTTTCCTTGCCAACATTCATCTCATTGTCCTGGGGGGTTTCAAAGTCCAAATGGTTTATTACTCCAAACCACTGGCCTAGCAGTTCCTGACTTTTTGAAACATAATGGCCTTGACTTGCCTCCATTTTAGTCATCCTCTTTCATGTCCACTCTCTAGACTCGTGCAGCTTAATATAGTAGCCATTAGCCACAGGTGATTGTTGAAACTTAAATTAACTGAAATTAAATAAAAATTTTAAATCAGCTCTCACTTGCACCAGCCACATTTTAAGTGCTCAATAGCTACGTGTGGCTAGTGGCTAACATATAAGATAATGCAGACAGAGAAAATTTCCATCACCACAGAGAGTTCTATTAGATAGCATAGCTTCCAACATTGTCCTCACCCAGAATATATAATTCTGCTCCACTGCAGAAATATAAAAAAATGTAACCAAATGTGACAGCATGTGCCTATAGTCACAGCTACTCAGGAGGCTGAAGCAGGAAGACCATCTGAGTCCAAGGGGTTTGAGGCTGTAGTGCACTATGATCATTCCTGTGAATAGCCACTATGCTCCACCCTGTCTATCTCTTAAACAAACAAACAAAACCAAAACAAAGCAAAACAAAAAACTTCTCCCCAGCCTGGGCAACAGAGTGAGACCCAGTCTAAAAACACAAAAACAAAAAAGAGTAAAGAAATAAGTGTCCCCAGATTTAAAGGCACAAAAATATTGCATCAGGAAAAATGGCAGGTAGGAGGAAGGACTAACTTGCAGCTCCCACTTGGATGGACAGGGTAGTGTGCAGAGGAGACTCAAATCGTGAACTTTTGCTCCAAGAACTACCGCAGGAACATACCAGGAAAGCTGAGAGAATCCACAGACCCTTTGAAAGAAGTGGCTTGCTGCTGCAGGCTCTGTGAGACAGATGAGAAACTGTGAGTTCCCAAAGTGTGAGAGGGGGAACATTTGCCCCCAAACACACATCCTCACTGGGGATCCTGAAGATCCAGATCACGGGAGAAGGATTTGACTTTATCTGGAGCTGAGATGAATTTAGAGAGCTGAGCAAAATACAGGGATATAGGAAGCAATGGGAAGAGCCCTGTGGGCACTCTCAGTCCCCAGGGAAGCCATTCCTGACTTTGTCTCACAGGAATCCACGGGGTGGGCTGTCAGTGGAATTGGGGAAAGCCCACAGGGAGAAGGAAACTTCTAGCTGAACTTGGTAACAATTTCGACTGAATGCAAAGTTTCCTGGACAGAATCCACGGGAGGGAGCAAACGGGGAGTGTGAATACAAGCAAGGTAACTGTGGCAGGCGGGGAAGCATGAACCCTGAAAGCCCTACTTGCTTTCTCAGGTGGGAGGCTTGTAGCCTGGGGCAAGTTCTCAGCCCTGCTCACCAGCTGCCTGGGAATAAACTCAGTGCAGTTGGCAGGGGCATGGTGGAAGTAAGACTGGCCTTTTGGGCTGTGTGGGAGCCCGGTGAGACCTGTCACTGCTGCTTTCCCCCACTTCCCTGGTGACCTGTATGACACAGCAGAGACAGCCATAGTCCCCCTGGGAACGTAATTCCATTGGCCTGAGAACCACACTCCCATCCGCCACAGCAGCCACAGCAAGCTCTGCCTAAGGAGAGTCTGAGCTCAGACACAACCAACCCTGCCCCCACCTTATGGTCTTTCTCAACCCACCCTGGTAGCTGAAGACAAAGGACATAATCTCTTGAAAGCTCTATGGCCCCACCCTCTGCCTGAGACATCCCAAATACTTATTCACCTGACCCTGGGGCAAGCTTATATTCCTCCCTATACTTCCGCAACTGACACTGTCTTGAAAGCACCACCTTCTGGCTGGAGGCCAACCAACACAAAACCAGTGCACTAAAAAGCACTACAACCAAGGACCTTCACAGAGTCCACTTTACTCCCCTGCTACCACCAGTGGAGATACACAGGTACACAAATGGCTAACAAACATATGAAAAAAATGTTCAATATCACTAATAACCACGAGATGCAAATCAAAACCATGATGTGATACCACCTTACTCCTGCAAGAATGGCCATAATAAAAAAATTAAAAAAAAAGATGTTGGCGTGGATGTGGTGAAAAGGGAACGCTTTTACACTGCTGGTGAGAATGTAAACTAGTCCCAGCCACTATGGAAAACAGCCTGGAAATTCCTTAAAGAACCAAAAGTAGATCTACCTTTTGATCCAGCAATCCCATTACTGGGTATCTACCCAGAGGAAAATAAGTAATTGTACTAAAAAGATACTTGCACACATATGTTTATAGCAGCACAATTTGCAATTGTAAAAATGTGGAATCAGCTGAAATTCCCATCAGTCAACTAGTGGATAAAGAAAATGTGGTATACATACACCATGGAATACTACTACTCAGCCATAAAAAGGAATGAAATAATGGCATTTGCAGTAACATAGATGGAATTGGAGACCATTATTCTAAGTGAAGTAAGTCAGGAATGGAAAACCAAACATCATATGTTTTCACTCTTAAGTGGGAGATAAGTTATGAGGACACAAAGGCATAAGAATGACACAATGGACTTTGGGGACTCGGAGAAAAGTGTGGGAAGGGGATGAGGGATAAAACACTACACATCGGGTATAGTGTACACTGCTTGGGTGATGGGTGCACCAAAATTCCAGAAATCACCACTAAAGAGCTTATCCACGTAAACAAACACCACCTATTGCCCAAAAATCTATTGAAACAAAAAATAAAAAGTAAAAAAAAAAAATTGAATCAAGAAAAAAATGTTTTGTATCAATTTGCTAGGCACCTTGCAAGGAGTTGAGGAGTTGTTGTTAACAAAACAGACATTATCTATTAAGATTACTATATAGCTATAGTAATCAAGACAGTATGGTGTTGGGGGTGGGATAGACACATAGATCATTGAAACAAAATAGAGAACTTAGAAATGGGCCTGCATAAATATGTCCACTTTTTTTGCACAAGTAATTCAATGGAGGAAGGATAGACTTTTCTCCAAATGGTATTGGAGCAATTGGACATTCATAGGCCAAAACAAAACAAAAAACCCCAGCCTAAGCCTCATACAAAAACTAACTCAAAATGAGTCATGAACTTAAATGTAGAATGTAAAACTGTAGGCCGGGTGCAGTGGCTCACGCCTGTAATCTCAGCACTTTGGGAGGCTGAGGGGGGCGGATCATGAGGTCAGGAGATCAAGACCATCTTGGCCAACATGGTGAAACCCCATCTCTACTAAAAATACAAAAATTAGCCGGGTGTGGTAGTGCACACCTGTAGTCCCAGCTACTCGGGCGGCTGTGGCAGGAGAATTGCCTGTACCCGGGAGGCGAAGGTTGCAGTAAGCCGAGATCGCACCACTGCACTCCAGCCTGGCAACAGGGTGAGACCCTGTCTCAAAAAAAAAAAAAAAAAGTAAAATTGTAAAACTTTAGGACAAACAGAGGAGAAGAACATAGGAGAAGAGCTTTAGGATCTAGACCTAGTCATAGGTTTTTTGGTTTGACACCGAAAGAACAGTGTATAAAAGGAAAAAAATAGAGGAAACTCTTCTATACCTTGAGTGTATTAATGTCAATATTCTGAGTAAGATATTATAGTTTTCTAAGATGTTACCATTGGGAAAAACTAGGTGGGGGGTACCTGAGATTGTTCCGTATTATTTCTTATAACTGAATATCAATCTACAGTTATTTCAAAATAATTCAATTTTAAAAAGCTAAGGGAGGTGAACATTTCAAGGAGGAAATTATTAACTGGTTCAAAGGCTGCCAAGAAGTCAAGTAAGTTGAAAAATGAAAAAAAGTTTGACAATATGGAGGTTACTGTGACACGAACAAGAGCTTTTCTTGCTGTAGTAAAGGAGCTGGAAAGCAGGTAGAAGTAGACTGAGCTTGCTCCTTCTCTCGCCATGTGACATACCTGCTCCTCCTGTGCCTTCCACCATGAATAAAAGCTTCCTGAGGTCCTGACCAGAAGTAGGTGCTGGTGCCATGCTGCCTGTACAGTCTGCAGAACCATTTTTTAAAATTTTATATATATATATATATATATAGAGAGAGAGAGAGAGAGAGACAGAATGTCACTCTGTCGCCCAGGCTGGAGTGCTGTGGCAAGATCTCGGCTCACTGCAACCTCCGCCTCCTGGGTTTAAGCGATTCTCCTGCCTCAGCCTCCAGAGTAGCTGGGATTACAGGCACCTGCCACCATGCCCAGTTAATTTTGTATTTTTAGTAGAGACAGGGTTTCACCATGTTGGCCAGGCTAGTCTTGAGCTCCTGACCTCAAGTGATCTGCCTGCCTCGGCCTCCCAAAGTGCTGGGATACAGGCGTGAGCCACCACGCCTGGCCAGAACCATTATTTTAATGGTAATGCAATTTCCATTAATAAAGCCGATTCCAACATTCATGGTGTTTAAATGTGAAATTTTGAGTTAAGATGGTGGATGAGAGGCTTTTAGTGTGCCTTGGCCACTTGGAAATAGCAAAACAGTGTATAAAGATAAACTCTGTGAGCTTTAATTCAAGAAGGAAAATGGGAATTCCCTGTAATCATGATGGACACCCCAGATCTCAGGGAGGAGGACATGGGCAAACAGCCCCCATGACATTGTTCAGCTGATAAGAGCCTGGGACAAGAGAAGATCTGCTACAGCTGCAATTTCTCTTGGGTGATGAGACTTGCTGCCAGGCCTGGCTTGGCAGCCTGGAACTGGTGTGCATGTGTCATTGCTGGGTTCCCTAGCCTGCTCCCCTGAGATTGTGGGGCAGTGGAGCCCTCTCTGCTCCACCTCCATGCAGAACTCCAGGCATTTGGAGCACATGCTCACATGGACTGGCAGCCTGAGTTGCCCCATCCCTCTTGGGAATAGGTTGTGGTGCAATGGATCCCTCTCTGCTCCATGTCCAGGCAGAGCTCTATACACTCAAAGCTTCTGCTTGCCCAGATTGACAGCCTGAGTCACTTCACCCTTTCTGTTCAGAGATCTAGGTGCAGAGGGCCCTCTCTGCTTCATGCCCAGGCAGATCTCCAGGCATGCAGAGCACCTGCTTGTCTGGTTGAGCAGCCTGACACCCCACTCCTATGCAGAGATCATGGTGCAGGGGGGCCCTCTCTGCTTCACACCCAGGCCGATCACCAGGTATTAGGAGTACCCATTTGCCGGGGTCAGCAGTCTGAGTTGCCTGCCCCTCCTGTGCAGAGGTTGTGGTGCAGTTGGGCCCTCTGCACTCCACACCCAGGCAGATCTCCAGGAATCTGGAGCACCCACTCTCTTGGATTAGGAGTTTAGGCCATCTCCTCCTCCTTGCAAAGAACTTGTGACATAGGAGGTTTCCCAGCTCCATGTCTAGGCACACCTCTGGGCACCTGGTAACTGCTGAGTGGATTCTCTGTTGGTGCTGGTGCTTGTGCCTGTCATCAGGGGAACCTGTAGGTGGGCTGTGGCCTGGCCATCTTGCCCCCGCCAACCTGGGGCTGAACAGGAAGCTCAGATGACTGTAAACTCCGTGGATCAGCCCATCGCCTGAATCAATATACAGTTTCTCCCAGTAAACAAAGATGAAATATATACCCAGCCACATTGACGGCAGCTGGCTCTTACCTATAAGCGCCATCTACTGGCTAACAAGTCAAACCGCATAGCCCAATATAAAACCTGCTTACAGAAGTGCACAGGGCTGTAGGAGCAAAGCCAAAAGACGCTACCCACCAGTCACACACCCTAGAAAATGGGAGAAAGGGAAAAGGAAAGAAAAAATATAATAATATTATAGGAAAATAGACCAAAAACCCTACCTGTAAAAAATAATTTAAAAATTAGAAAGTGCTAGTGTCTCTAGAAGAGAAGAAACCATTGCAAGAATTCTGACACCATGAAAAACCTGAATGTAGTGAAACTACCAAAGAATCACACTAGCTCTCCAGCAATGGTGGCTAATTAAAATGGAAACTCAGAAACAACAAAGAATTCAAAGCATGGATTGCAAGAAAGCTCAGTGGGATCCAAGACAAGACTGAAAATCAACACAAAGAAATTTCTAAAGCACCCAGGAAATGGAAGATATAAACATCTTAAAAAGAAATCAATCAAAGCTTCTGGAATAGAAAAACTCACTTAAGGAATTTCAAAATACAATTGAAAGCTTTATCAATAAACTAGACCAAGCAGAAGAAATAATTTCAGAGCTTGAAGACCAGTTTTTTGAACTAACCCAGTCAGACAAAAATAAAGAAAAAATAGTTTAAAAAATAAAGTCTATGAGAAATGTGGGACTGTGTAAAGTGGCCAAAACTATGAATTGTTGGCTTTTCTGAGAGAGATGGAGAAAAAAGTAAACAACCTGGAAAATATATTTGAGAGAATAATTCAAGAAAAATTCTTAAATCTTGCTAGAGAAGTAGACATCCAGATAAAAGAAATTCAGAGAACACCTGTGAGATACTATACAAAATGATCATCACCAAGGCATATAGTCACCAGATTTTTCAAGGTCAACACTAAAGAAAAAAATCTTAAAAGCAGCTAGAGTAAAAGGTCAGCTCATATACAAAGGGAACTCCATCAGGCTAATGGCAGACTTCTCAACAGAAACCTTACAAGCCAGGAGAGATTGGGGGCCTATTTTAGCCTTCTTAAAGAAAAGAAGTTCCAACCAAGAATTTCATATCCTGCCATGCTAAGCTTCATAAGCAAAGGAGAAATAAAATATTTTCCAGACAAGTAAGTGCTAAGGCAATTTGCTACCACTAGACCAGCCATACAAGGGATCCTTAAGTGAGTTCTAAACATGTAAATGGAACATGATACCTGCTACCAAAAAACACACTTAAGTACATAGCTCACAGACCCTATAAAGCAACCATACAATAGAAACTACAAAGAAACCAGCTAACAACTTCACACTTTTCTCAAAACCTGACGTATTAATGTTGACCTTGAATATAAATGGTCTAAATGCCCCCACTTAAAAGGAACAGAGTGGCAAGTTGGATTAAAAAAAGATCCATCCATCTTCTGTCTTCAAGAGACTCATCTCACACTTAATGATGTTCACAGGCTCAAGGTAAAGGGTTGGAGAAAGATCTATCACATAAAAGGGAAACAAGCAAGAGCAGGAGTCACTATTCTTACACCAGATAAAAGAGACTTCAAACCGACAACAGTGAAAAAGGACAAAGAAGGGCATTACATAATGTCAAAGGGTTCAATTCAACAAGAAGACTTAATTATCCTAAATATATGCACATACCAACATTGCAACACCCAGATTCATCAAACAAGTACTTCTAGATCTATGAAATAACTTAAATAGTCACACAATAATAGCGAGGGACTTCAATACCCCACTGACAGCATTAGACAGATCATCAAGGCAGAAAACTAACAAAGAAATCCTGGTCTTGAGAATTGAAACCAAAATGACACTTGACCAGTTGGATCTAATAGACATCTACAGAATACCCCATCCATTAACTGCACAGAATATACATTCTTCTCATCTGCATACTAAACATACTCTAAGAAAGACCACATGCTTGGCCGTAAAGCAAGTTTCGATAAATTTAAAAAAATTAAACTCATATCAGCCATACACTTGGAACATAGTGGAATAAAAATAGAAATCAATACCAAGAAGATCTCTCAAAACCACACAATCATATGGAAATTAAACGATTTGCTCCTGAATGGCTTTTGGGTAAACAATTAAATTAAGGCAGAAATTTTAAAAAATTTGAAATAAATAAAAACAGAAACACAACATGCCAGAATTTCTGGGAAACAGCAAAAGCATTGTTAAGGGGAAAGTTCATAGCACTAAATGCCTACCTCAAAAAGTTAGAAAAATCTCAAATTAATGATGTGACATCACACTTAGAGGAGCTAGAAAAACAAGAACAAACTAACTGAAAATCTCGCAGAAGAAAATAAATCAGGGAAAAAGTGAGAAAAATTGAGACCAAAATTTCATAAAAAGCATTAAATAACAAACCAAAAGTTTATTTGAAAGGATAAACAGGATTGAAAGAATGCTAGCTACATTGACAAAGAAAAAAGAGGGAAGATCCAAATAAGCATAATCAGAAATGACAAAGGTGACATTATAACTGATCCAAGAAATACAAAATATCCTCAGAGGTTATTATGAACACCTCTATGCACACAAACTAGAAAATCTAGATGAAATGGGTAAATTCCTGAAAACACACAACCTTCCAAGACTAAATCAGGAAGAAACAGAAACTCTGAACAGACAAATATAGAGTTCTGAAATTGAATCAGGAATAAAAAGCCTACCAATCAAAAATGCCCCAGACCAAATGGATCCACAGCCAAATTCCACCAGATGTACAAAGAATAGCTAGTACCAATTCTAGTGAAACTATTCCAGAAAATTGAGGAGGAGGAACTGCTCCCTACTCATCCTATGAAGCCAACACCACCCTGATACCAAAACCTGGCAAAGGCACAACAAGAAAAGAAAACTACAAGCCAACATCCCTGAGGAACATAGATGCAAAAATCCTCAAGAAAATACTAGCAAACTGAATCCAGCAGCACAACAAAAAGTTAATTTAACACAATCAAGTAGGCTTCATTTCTGGGATGCAATGTTGGTTCAGCAAAGCAATAAAAGTGATTCATCACATAAATAGAATTAAAAACAAAAACCATATGATCATATTGATAGATGTGGGAAAAGCTTTTGATAAAGTCCAATACCCTTCATTATAAAAACCCTCAATATATTAGGCATTGAAGGAACATACTTCCAAATAATAAGAAACATCAATGACAAACCCACAGCCAACATCATACTGAGCAGGCAAATGCTGGAAGCATTCCCCTTGAGAGTAGGAACAAGAAAAGGATGCCTACTCTCACCACCCCAATTCAACATAATACTGAAAGTACCAGCTGGTGCAATCAGGCAAGAGAAAGAAAGAAAATGCATCTGATATAGTTTAAATATTTGTCTTCTCCAAATCTCATGTTAAAATGCAATCCCCAGTGTTGGAGGTTGGGCCCACTTGGAGGTGTTTGGATCATGGGGGCAGATCTCTCATGAATGGCTTGGTGCCATCTTCGTGGTAAGGAGCGAAGGTACACCAATCAGACGTAGATTTGGTCTTTTCACATAGTCCCAAATTTCTTGGAGGTTTGGTTTGTTTCTTTTTATTTTTTCTTCTCTAAACTTCCCTTCTCGCTTCATTTCATTTATTTCGTCTTCCATCACTGATACCCTTTCTTCCAGTTGATCGCATCGGCTCCTGAGGCTTCTGCATTCTTCACATAGTTCTCGAGCCTTGGCTTTCAGCTCCATCAGCTCCTTTAAGGACTACTCTGCGTTGGTTGTTCTAGTTATCCATTAGTCTAACTTTTTTTCACAGTTTTTAACTTCTTTGGCATTGGTTTGAATTTCCTCCTGTAGCTCGGAGTAGTTTGATCATCTGAAGCCTTCTTCTCTCAACTCGTCAAAGTCATTCTCCGTCCAGCTTTGTTCCATTGCTGGTGAGGAGCTGCATTCCTTTGGAGGAGGTGAGGCGCTCTGCTTTTTAGAGTTTCCAGTTTTTCTGCTCTGTTTTTTCCCCATCTTTGTGGTTTTATCTACTTTTGGTCTTTGATGATGGTGATGTACAGAAGGGTTTTTGGTGTGGATGTCCTTTCTGTTTGTTAGTTTTCCTTCTAACAGACAGGACCCTCAGCTGCAGGTCTGTTGGAGTTTGCTAGAGGTCCCTGCAGACCCTGTTTGCCTGGGTATCAGCAGCGGTGGCTGCAGAACAGCGGTGGCTGCAGAACAGCGGTGGCTGCAGAACAGCGGATCTTGGTGAACTGCAAATGCTGCTGCCTGATCATTCCTCTGAAAGTTTTGTCTCAGAGGAGTACCTGGCTGAGTGAGGAGTCAGTCTGCCCCTACTGGGGTGTGCCTCCCAGTTAGGCTGCTGGGGGATCAGCGACCCATTTGAGGAGGCAGTCTGCCCGTTCTCAGGTCTCTAGCTGCGTGCTTGGAGAACCACTACTTTCTTCAAAGCTGTCAGACAGGGACATTTAAGTCTGCAGAGATTGGTGCTGTCTTTTTGTTTGTCTGTGCCCTGCCCCCAGAGGTGGAGCCTACAGAGGCAGGCAGGCCTCCTTGAGCTGTGGTGGGCTCCACCCAGTTGGAGCTTCCCAGCTGCTTTGTTTACCTAATCAAGCCTGGGCAATGACAGGCACCCTTTCCCCAGCCTCGCTGCTGCCTTGCAGTTTGATCTCAGACTGGTATGCTAGCAATCAGCGAGACTCCGTGGGCATAGGACCCTCCAAGCCAGGTGCAGGATATAATCTCCTGGTGTGCCGTTTTTTAAGCCCGTTGGAAAAGCGCAGTATTAGGGTGGGAGTGACCCGATTTTCCAGGTGCCGTCTGTCACCCCTTTCTTTGACTAGGAAAGGGAACTTCCTGACCCCTTGCGCTTCCCGAGTGAGGCAATGCCTCACCCTGCTTCGGCTTGTGCATGGTGCACTGCACCCACTGTCCTGCACCCACTGTCTGGCACTCCCTGTGAGATGAACCTGGTACCTCAGATGGAAATGCAGAAATCACCCGTCTTCTGAGTCACTCATGCTGGGAGTTGTAGACCAGAGCTGTTCCTATTCAGCCATCTTGGCTCCACCCTCCTTAATTATTTGTTAAACCATCTGCAGTGTAACCATCTGGTCCTAGGCTTTTCTTTGTTGGCATTTTTTTTTTATTATTATTACTGACTGTCTCAATTGTACCCACAGGATTTTAATTTATAGAGCTGACCAAATGACAACAGACAGAGATGCTAATCCCATTGAAAAAGTTTTGTTAATTACATTTCCCAAGAGAAGGGAATGCATCATGCCACACAGGGTCACATGGGGAAGCACCAGTGTTGGTTAGGAGGCAGAAATAAATGAGGGATGCTTATGCCAGAGCCTTTATTGGAGTTTCCATAGGAAAAGCAAGGCAAGGAAGGAGAAACAGCTTAGGGTTGGCTACTTTGAATAATTCTGGTGGGTTTTGGGACATAGGAATGCTCCCTAGTTGTCTGGTACCTGACCCTGGGTTGATTTAGGGCAGGGGAAATGTGGCTTGATATGTGAGAGTTAGATAAGGTGGTAGTTCCGAGTATAGGCTCTGGATTGCAAGGGAGATGTTGATAACTTGGCCATTAGTTTGGCCCCGTAATTAATGGATGCCAGACAGACAGAATCTGCAAAAACATAGTTAGAACACTGACTCAATTCCTTTACGTTCAGATTTTCTAACTAATTTTAGTCATTTTTTATAATTTGTGTGTTTCTAGGAATTTTTCCATTTCATCTAGATTATCTAATTTGTTGACGTACATTTGTTCATAGTATTTTCTGATAATTCATTTTTAAAATTTTCTGTAAGGTCAGTAATAATGTCCTGAGTCTGACTCCTGATTTTAGTAATTTGAGTCTTTTATTTTTGATCAGTCTAGTTAAAAGTTTGAGACTTTTCATTTCACGTTTTTTTCTATTGTTTTCTGTTCACTATTTATGTATTTGTGCTTTAATCTTTATTATTCCTTTCCTTCTACTTGCTTTGAGATCAGTTTCCTCTTGTTTTCCTAGTTTCTTAAGGTGCAACATTAGGTTATCAATTACAGATCTTTCTTCTTTTTATAATGTAGATATTTACAGCTACAAATTTCCCTCTGAGTACTGTTTCTGCTGCATCCCACAAGTTTTGGTTGTTATGTTTTCATCTTCATTACCATCATTTCAAAGTATTTTCTAGGTTACTTTGTGATTTCTTCTTTGACTCAAGTAGCTATTTAGTAGCGTTTAGTTTTCACTTAGTTGTGAATTTTCCAAATTTCCTCTTGTTACTAATTTCTAATTTAATTCCATTGTGGCCAAAGAACATACTTAATGTGATTTTAATCTTTTAAAATTCACTGAAACTTGTTTTGTGGCTTACTATGTGACTTATCTTGGAGAATGTTTTATGTGCACTTGAGAAGAATGTTTATTCTTCTATTGTTGGGTGGATTGCTTTCTAGACATCTATTAGGTCAAAATGGCTCATGCTGTTGTTCACGTCTTCTGTTTCCTTGGTGATCTCTCTATTTGTTCTAGTCATTGTTGAATGTGGGATACTGATGCTTCCCACTATGAATGTAGAACTATGTATTTATCACTTCAATTCTGTCAGTTTTTGCTTCATGTATTTTCAGGCTCCACATTAGAGGAATTTATGTTTATAATTGTTATATAAAATGAAAAATGTTGAATAATTCAATGGAAGCATATCTTTTGGGTAATATTTTAATAGTATAGATCTAAGAATGAATTCCCTTAGAAGCATTATACTTATTATTCACTATTGTTTTTGTCTCATTTTAAGTCGAGCATTAAGAGAATAAAGTATTTTAATTGTAAGTCTGCCAAAATTTTATCCAGATAATTTTTGTCATTTTTGTCTTTTATGAAATTTTTGTCCCCATGGAAGGCAGGATTACATTTCTTTGCCAGTTGAGCTGGTGTTGTATATTCTTGGTTTTCAAAATATTCATGACTTTGGGACATTGAATTGATAAAAATTCATGATGTTCTTTGAACTAGTAAAGATTCATACTGTATGATCTCAACCACATACAAATATATGCTCAATTGAGTGTGTACACACATAAGGATTTAGATAGATATTTCAAGCTGTAAGCCGGGTGTGACTGTGGGTGATTTTGCGTTTTTAAAGTTTTCAATAATGTACATATTCACTTATAAAAGTTAAACAAAAATAAACATTATTTAAAATACCATTAGCACTTTACATTCTTCCTGAATGGCTGAGATGGGTAATTTCTGGCCATCAGGCAATACCTTACAAATCCTCTTATAGTCCTGGTAAAATGAGTATCTCTGTCACAAGGAAGGCTAAAAGGAACAACTTCTGGCTATCCAGAGAGAAGGACTACAGTAATGAATACATATTCAAATCCTTGCAATAAAAGAAGTTATACAAAGTTCACTTGTAAATGTTCGAAGGGTCCTCAAGGCTGTGGTTCCTGTCTATGTCTCACTTTAACAGTTTTTCCAGGGTTATGAGTCTTGCAGATGGAACATGCACTAGAGGCTTCAGCTCCTATCTGTTTAAAATTTTCCCAACAATGTTGTCTGAGAATAGTTTTCAAGTTTATTTACCGTTATGAATCATAACCTGCAAAATTTTCATCAAGCTCTGTTTCAGAGAGACTGGAGAGACCAGGTGCAGTCTTGGTGTCTCCATAGGAACCCATCTGATTGGAGGGAACACCCAGATTTCTCCCAGTATCTTTTTTTCAGAGTCTGGTGCTTTAACTGCAATTTGCTCAAAGTTTCATGGAAGTAATCTGCAGTAACCAGGTTGTCTTTAATATGCTGAACAAACTGAATGTGGTGAGAGCAGCCTGTTTAGCATACTGGTCAGACAAGGCATTTCCTTTTGCTTTATGGGTTTGTTCCCTAGTATGAGATTTGACGTTAATTATAGTCACTTCTTTGAGAGAGTAGCAAAGCATCTAGTAAAGCTTGTATGTGCTCATGCTGCTTATTGAAGTACCAGAAGCTGTTAGGAAGCTGTGCTGTTTCCATGGCATGCTAAAATCATAAACCATACCAAAGGCATATCTGCTGTCTGTGTATATGTTAACCCTTTTATTCTTTGCTAGCTTGGTAGGCTAGAGTTAAGCCTATAAATTCAGCTAGTTATGTTAACTTGACTTCAGGAAGGTGGTCATATTCAAAAAGCTCTTGGGAAGTAGTGACGGCATACTTAACTTGAAAATACACTTGTTCAGTGTCAACATATGACCACTAACTTGACTTCAGGAAAGTGGTCATATTCAAAAAGCTCTTGGGAAGTAGTGACAGCATACTTAACTTGAAAATACACTTGTTCAGTGTCAATATATGACCAGTCTACAAAGAATTCTAAGTCTGAGTTTTGTAGAGGAGTTTCAACAAGATCAGAGATAGGCAGATAAAGTTCTCAAGTTAAACAATCATGAGATTTTTCACCTTCTCTGAAAGAGGAAATAAACTAGCTGCGTTAAGATTATGACACTATTAAAGAAGATATATAAATGGCCAATAAACACTTGAAGAGGTGCTCAACATCATTAGTCATTAGGGCAATGCAAATCAAAACCATATTGGGATACTACTTCACACCCAGTAGGATGGCTATAATTTAAAAAGCCGGGCAGTAACAACTGTGAGGATATGAAAAATGGAAACCTCATATATTATTGGTGGGAATGTAAAACGGTGCAGTCATTGTGGAACAGTTTGGCAGTTCCTCAAGCAGTTAAACATAGAGTTACCATATGACCCAGCATTTTTACTCCTAAATATATACCTAAAGGAATTGAAAACCCATCTTCAAAGAAAATCCTATGCACAAATGTTCAAGCAGCATTATTCATCACAGTCAAAATATGGATACAACCCAATTTTCCATCAACTGATGCATGGATAAACATATAATGGAATATTATTTGGCCATAAAAAGAATGAAGTACTGTATTGATACATTCTACAACATGGATAATCCTTGAAAATATTATGCTAAGTTAAAGAAGCCAGATACAAAAGGCCACATAGTGTATAATTTCATTTATATAAAATGTTCAGAATAAGAATATCCATAAAGTTGGAAGAAGATTAGTGGTTGCCAGGTGGAGAATAACGAGTGACTGCTTAATGATTTTTCTGGGAGACAATGAAAATGTTCAGAAATTAGATGGTGATGTTGGTTGCAGAACATTGTAAAACATGAAAAACCACGGAATTGTACACTTTAAAAGGATAAGTTGTGGTATGTGAATCATATCTCACTTTTTAAAAAAGAGTACAGTATTCCTATAGACTCCTAATAGATGATGATATGAATGGAGGACAGAAATAGTAATTCATAAGAAATGAGTCTAGAAGCAGAGAAATGTTGGGTGCTTTGGTGATGAGAAAGGTCTGAGCTTCATTAGGTACCATTAGGTGAAAAGGTGATCCCAAGATTAAATGCAGCGACAGCTACTGCCCCCAGGCAAGAGGGATATGTTTAGCTACTGGATGGAGCAATATTGTAATACCCAATGAGTCTCTGATTTCCATCATGTTTCTAAGATAAAACTCCAAGAGCTTGACCATCCCTTTTATATATAAACCAAAAAAAAGATAGTATAATTTTGGGGTGACCCAAAATGAAATGCCTTCGGTTGGTCAATGGCTAAATCTGTAGTGACCATCCAAGGCAGAAGCTCAGGAATACCATTTTAATTCATGTCACTGAGGGTGCCAGCTAATTCAGAAGGGTTGGAAATCTACCACCTGCAATATCCTATAAGTCCCAGAAATCCTCTAAATTGTCTTTTGGGAATAGGGCAAGGGCAATTTTGAATGACCGTACTCCTATCCGCCGGGAGGAATTTGCCTCCCTAGGATATACCATGGCTTAGATAGTGAACTTGGGCCTAAGGAAACAGTAATTTATTCTTACAAATTTATCCTTTTATACAGTAATTTAAACAGTAAATTATTCTTAGAAATTTGTCCTTACAATATTTCCTTTTATAAACAAATTTTCTGAGATAGAGTCTTCTTGAGAAGAGGTTAAATCAGGTGAACATAAGAGCAAGTTACCTACTATTTGATCAAGGCAGAGGACTAGGGAAATTGTAAGTCTTTGAGATTATGATTGAGAAGCTGAGAGAAGTATGAGGGGGCTTGCAATGTGAATGCAATGAATGAAGTGAATAGAGGACTTAAGAGTGAGTGCATAGGAGTTGAGGGAAGCCACCATAGGATGGTGTACTGGGTCATGAGAGACTGAGAGATCAAGAAAAAGGCCTTTGGATATACATCTAATAGTAGTTCCCCATTGAGCCAAATGAGCCAAAAGGTCCATCTGTATAGGTTAGGGAGGGTGGAAGACAGAAGAGAAAGATATATTGAGAGGTTAAGCATCCCAAAGAGATAAGCAAAGGGTTAGAGAGAGGAAGTGAATGTGTTCAACAGGTAAGTCCCACTATTGAGCTTTTTAAAATTATTCTGAGGAAGGATGGTAGGAAACTAGAAGGAATTAACGATGGAGAGTGTGTCTCCAGGGTCTACTAAAAAATGAGCTTGGATAGCCATTCACAAATAGAGTTATTTCTCCTTGCTGATCCAAAGACAACTGAGGATACTGAAGGGTACATTCCTTGGAGAAGGGGAATTGCTTTATTTCAGATTGAGTAACCTGTATAGTGTTGCCAGATAAAATATGGGAAGTGCAGTTAAATTTGAATATCAGATAAGAAATGAATCATTTTATAGTACAAGTGTGTACCCAACATTTCATGGGACATACTTATGCTAAAATGTTACTCATTTATTTGACATTCATATATTTTTTCATTTTTATTTGCTAAATCTAGCAACTCTAGTTGAGTGTCTCATTTCTTTGCTACAGCGGGATGATTGCAGGTCCAGTATCTTTTTCTCTGCAATATCTGCAAGTGTCTGTGTCTCTCTGTGTTTAAATTGTGGAGGGCCTTTTTATTTCCCCCAGGCTATTCCAGTTGTAATGACATAAGTTTGCGGTGTGATTCTCTCTTTATTTACTATGCTTTCCACAAAATGCTGGTTTAAAATCTGCTGAACTCAAAGTGTTGCAAATCATGAGTGGATGTGGTCTGCCAGCCTGTTTTATGGTTCTGAATAGCATCTGATATATCAGGGTTAAGGCCATTAGTAAAGAATATGCAGATTGTTGTTGGAGTGTTAGTGTTAATGCCCAATCCTGAGCATTCATAAAAGTGCTTTCTATCATCGGTCCCTAAAATTGGAAACAGATTTATCACACCCTTGCTGACAGGTTTGGATTATTCCTCAGTCGATGGAAGAATGAAAACCTTCACCAATTGCCTTTAAAAGACTTTCTCCTCTCTATTTGGTTTTTGCATATCCAGAAAGGGTGAAGGTATGGGTCAAAAGGTGAGAGAAGGTGAGAAAGGGGAAAAGGAGGAGAAAGAGAGCAGAGCAGAGGACAGAAAGCAGAAGAGGAGGGAGGCCAGGAGAAAGTCAGATTGTAAGGGGAAGAAATAGAGTTTGATAGAAAGGAGGAGGTCTTTGGAGAGAGAGACAGCTGAGGTTGTTTTAAAAGAAGACTCAACAGATTGGAATCTTTCTGAATTGTTTCTTTCCTCAGCTTCTTCTTACGGCTTAAGGAAAGCTGTCCATTGTAAATATGTTATCTGGTTTCCTTTTGCTCTAGGGAATCATGCAAACGCTTGCGTTGTGACATGTCCCAAGAGTCCCAAATGAACCACTGCAGCTAAAAATTGTTTTCCTTGAGGTCATACCACTTAGCTCATAACAAAAAAGGTTCAATGCAGAAGAAAGGAGAAGGGCCTGGTCCTGCATTATGATCATCATCTAATTCTCTGCTCTTGGAGACCTGAAAGGCCAGAGAACTCCGAAAGACAAAAGGAAAATAGAGGCAATGACTTCAGTCAGAAAATAGGTTAACCTTTCCAAAGAATCAAAACATGGAACTTCCTTGACACAACAAAAAATTGGAGTACTTGAGTGGGAACAGGACTTATCTGACCCAATAGGGCCCTCCAAGAAGGGAGGAAGAAGGTCCCTCAGTTTATTCTGTCTTTATCTGAAACCTCAGTAGGCTCAAGGGCCGATTCAGACCCAATCTGAGTCACAGTGACAAAACTGTTAAGGACCAAAATAGTTAAAGTGACTCAAATAGAGGTTACAGGCTTTATTCAATTGATGTGCATCAGGGAACACGCAACTCAATGTTAAGTAACTCCTTGAGCCAAAGTAGGATCGGGTTTTTATAGGACAAGCAGAGGAGACTCCTCATCTCTTCTGTGACTGTGGTCTTGTCCCAGCTTGCAGTTTTCTTTATCTGTAACCGCTGCAAAACGTCCAGTTGGAATGGTTGGAAATCGTTCTGGTTTCTCAGGATCATTGGTGCAATCTCATTTTTAGCTACTGTCAGGACAGTTCTTTCAAATGTGATCTTTGTAAGCTGGTGAGTTGTCTAATGCCAGTTAAGGTACAGGAAGTGGAGACATAGGAAGGAAAAAAAGGCAAACAAGAGGATAAAATAAAAGGAGACAAAGTTTCAAGCAAGGAAAAACTGTAGTCTGTTTTAATTCTTTTACAGTTGTCTCTCAGCTTCCACCATTTATGCACTCCCCACTCAGATGCACAAATTCCAAAGTTCAAACCTTAGATATTTTCTTCTACCTACAGCCCAGCTCTAATGATCCCAGTGATCTGCCCTCCAAATACTCCTCCACATCCCAGTTTTGTTGCCTTCAGGTCCTCCATCCCTTAATCACATCTGTTGGGGTGGGGAGCATGAAATTAGGGAAGGCCTCATGAAGGAGGCTGTATCTGAGCTGGGCCTTGAGAGATAGGGCAGGATTTGTCAGGATAGAAACAGAGGCAAAGACCTTTCAGTAGGAGACAATGGAATGAGTGTGTTCCTTCTTCAAATACAGTATTATGGAGTGTCTTTTTTTGTGTGTGCCAATCATTAATCATGTACTGGGTAAGAGTATGGGCTTTATGGAGAAAGGCTCAAATCCCAAGCCTTGCCACTTCCTGGCCATACCAGAGCTTGAGGATCAGCCATAACATAATCACTGAAAAAGGCTAATTTGGGGCTTTGACAAACTGGAGAGCCAGAGCTCTGTTTAGTGGAGATAACTCCTGCTCAGATGTTGGCAATCATAGCCATGTGGGCCTGGTGGGATGTGATATTCTGGTATTTCATGAAAAGCAAGAATTTTGGATTTTTATGTGAAATATTTTACTGTTTAAAATATTGGCCACCAAACTTAAAGAAATAATTTTATAGGTCAAACTATACACATCTATATACTAAATGTTTATAGTGTTTTTGTTGTTTAAATTGACAGATATCATTGTGCATATTTATCATGTACAACATGATCTTTTAAAGTATGTCATCACTAAGTATAGTCACCACACTGTACAATTGGATCTCTGCATTTGGCCAGTTTGCCATACTGACTTAAAGGCTTAACTGGATACTTATAACAGCAGGCAAGGCTCTCAAACTAGGGCCTCTGCTTTGTTTCCAGCCTTGCTTCTACCAACATCTTTCCTTCCCTGCCATTCTCTGGCCCCATATGGTAAAGCTGTTGCCCAGAGGAGCCTTTTTCTTCCACATGTTGTTCCCTCTGCTTGAAGTGTCCTTCTCCACATCCCCACTTCAATTTTCTTTTCCTGACTAACATCTTCTGTTATTCGAGGGCCATCTGCTTTGACAAGCCTTCACCAATTTCTTCTTGTGCTTCCACAAACCCTGGATAGTACTTACTCTGCTGTATTGTCATTTCATGTCAACTCATCTTTGTTTTCCACTAGACTGGGTGGGAAGCCTGAGAAATAAGAGAATGCAAGAAGTATTTCTTTGGAAAATGAATAAATGGAATGAATATATGTTTACAAAGCCACTTTCATTTATGTAAACATGCACCGCTTCTCTATCCACCCATCCATTTATTCAGTAAATATTTATTGAGCACCTATTATGTGCCAGGCCCTGTTCTAGGTGATTAGGATGCAGGAATGAACATACCAGACAAAGTCCCTGTCCTCACAGAGCTCGTATTTTAGTGCAGAAAGACACTAAACACAATATGTACTGTAATGTAACATGATGATAAATGCTCTTTGGAGAAAATAAAAGTAGGGCAAGGGGTTTGAGGGTGACAGGTGCATAGGGCAACTGGGAAAGGGATCTCTAAGAAGGTGATACTTGAACAAATATTTGAGGGAAGAGAGGGAGCAAAACCCTGCAGACAACTGGAGAAGAGCATACCAAATGGAAGGAACAGCAAATGCAAAGGCCCTGAAGTGGGAGCATTTTTAGCATGTTTGAGGAATAGAAAGGAGGCCAGAGTGGCTGCAGAAGGCTAAGCAAAGTGTGGTGGGAGATAAGGTCATAGAGGCAATGGAGGTCTAGACCATATGCCATCAACTTATCCAACCACCCATTGAACACATACCCTCACTGAATAATGTGGTAAGAAATTTCAATATTGCTGGGGTGAGTGGTGGCAGTTCCAGGGAGCTATATGTAGGACAAAACAGCTTTCCCTACAGATAGATGCTTTCCTTAGTTCTCTCCTTACCCAGAGCCCTTCCCAAAAGGTTCTCAGATGCAGGTCCTACAGGAGACCAGGCACTGTTTGCCTTGGGAGGGTCATGAACTGGTGGAAATTGGCCAAAGTTGTTTCCTGCTAGTTGGGGCTGGGACCAGGCTGTGCACCTCCACCCAGTTGGAAAGGGCTCTAGGGCTGTTATTCATCAGATACGCTGCTGTGTGTAACCATTCTCAAGTTTCCCTCCTTTGCACCTCTCCCTCTCCCAGGAAGTCACACCAAAAGAGTCAGGAGACCCATGTTCTACTCTCTGCTCTGTCGCTACAACGAGGGGTGAGATCCAGGGCAGGTTTGGGGCTCTGTGAAATGAAGGATTTGAACTTGTTCTAGCGCTGTTAGGTCACCTCTGTGTCTTAATGCTTTCTGCACGGTGGACCACCTGAGTTCTATTCCTGGCAGTGGGTCTTTTGTGACCCTCCTCATGCTGCTGCACCCAGGTGTAAGCACAGCTGGGCTGCTTATTCAAAAGCAGTGCAGGTAGTGGGGTTTGACTGAAGCCCCAATGTCTCTTCTCCTGAACGTCTCCCTCCACACTTTTCTCCTGGGTGTCCTGACATTTCTGCCATTAGTCATTCCCCACAAAGGTGGGAGACTGTCTCCAGGGGTAAAGGAGCCAGCAGGCCTGAATGTGTGCCCTGCCCAGACGGGGCTCAGTCATCCTCTTGGAGAGCAGAAAGGAAAGGCATCTCTCTAGAGTGGGAGTGATACGAGCTGAGACTGTTAGAAAACCACTGGGGGAGGCTGATGCCCACATCTGAGTGTTCCCGAGCAGCTCCAGACCACGAAGAGCCAGGGGAAATTAGAAAGCTCACTGCCTGAAAAAAAGCCTTAACAGATGAGCGCTCTGAAGAAATACTTAGTTAATCTCACAATTTGGCTTAGGGCTAGTTGCTGTGTAAATAACTCCTCAGCTGTGGATTTTTTAGATCTTGAGGCACAGTTGAATCCACTAAACAAGCAGAAAAAGGAAGACACAATTTATTTGTCTGGCAACTCAGAGGAAGGCTGCATATTCTTGCTTTGCTAATCTCAGCTCTGGCCTTCCCCCAGAGTTGCTGCTGCAAAGGATTGTGGGAGTCCTAAGTCCTCCTTCCTATCAGAAGGGCTGAACTGGGCAGGAAGACTTGAGGCAGTGGAGGAGGTTTTGGGGTTGGGGGTGCTTGTACAGCCCGGTGACCCAGCATCTCAGGTCAGGGGGACCCTGGCTGGGAGAGGAGAATGGATATTTTCTCTTGAATTCTAAGGATTAGAGCATCCTGCGAACTCAGCCAGGTCTGGGTTCCAGACCCAAATTGCTTCCTTTATGAGCTCTCTTTGAAAATATAAAGGCATATTAGGAACCAAGATGTTCCTTTCACTTTAAACTAGGAGTCACAAGATCACACGAAGTGGGCCAGGTATAAGCAGCAGGGAGTGAAGGGGATTGTGGGAGCTGGCAGCAGCCACTACTCTGATATCGTCAATTGTTGCCATGGTGCCATCTGCCTGGACGGCCACATCTACCAGGTGTTTTTGTTTGTTTGTTTGTTTGTTGTAGAAAGATCTTTACACAATGATTTTAGAAATTTCCCACATTTCAGTGTTGGGAATGAATTGCTTTTACTTACTGTCTGCAGGCACTGTTTTAAGCACTTCACAAATAGTAACTTATATAGTTTTTATAACAATCGTATAGGTAAGTTTTATTATACCTTATTTTGTGGATGAGGAAAACGAAGCACAAAGAAATTAAATAATTTGCCTAAGGTCCCCCAGCCAGTAAGTGGCAGAGCCTGAGTTTAAAGCCAAGCTGCCTGATTCTAGAGTCCATACTCTTTGTCACCAGGCTATGCTGCCTCTCGTTAAAACCAAAGACAGCGGAAACAAAGCATATGCAAAACACTGTGCAGGACTAAAACCAAACAGACGAATGACCAACAATAAAAAACACACACACACCCAGACCTTTTGTTTGCTTCTTATGATTTAAACCCAATAAAACAGAATTTGCCACCTTTGTCATTTTCTCCTGCTTTTGTGTCTACTTTGTACACTCCTTCATGCCTAACTCCTGTCTTAACAATTATTATTATTATTTTAGATGGAGTCTTGCTCTGTTGCTCAGGCTGGAGTACAGTGGCGCGATCTCGGCTCACTGAAACCTCCGCTTCCTGGGTTCAAGCGATTGTCCTGCCTCAGCCTCCCGAGTAACTAGGATTACAGGCTTGTGCCGCCAAACCCAGCTAACTTTTTTGTATTTTTAGTAGAGCCGGGGTTTCATTATGTTGGACAGGCTGGTCTCAACTTCTGATCTCAAGTGATGTGCCTGCCTCAGCCCCGCAAAGTTCTGGGATTACAGTAACAATTCTTTTTTTTTTTCTTTTTTTTTTTAAAGATATTTCCAATACTGATATTTTCCAGCCCTTATGTACAACCAATCTTGCCACCTGCCTTTCTGCCATTCTTGGTCTCTGAAATGCTACTTGTCTCTTTCTTTTTCTTTTTCTTTCTTTTATTGTACATTCTAGATTCTCACTTTCAAAATTCATGATCAAATCCTCCCAGAATTCCTCTCCCCTGCCAGGTGGACCCCATTGAGCAATGAGTATTTGAGGGCTCACAGACATCCCATGCAATGACCCACAGTCTCTTTCCTGTACTTGTATTTATTTGTTTTCTGTGTTGCATAATGCAGCTATTCATAATCATAATACTTCTTAGTATTAATCTCTATTTCGTGTGTATTTGTCTTATCTTCCCAGCAAGAGTGTGACCCTGGTGAGCAGGAACTGGGTTGACTATGTATTCTATTGTCCCTTGCCCAGTGCCGGGAGGCCATATCACATAATGGGTAAGGGTATGGGCTTTGGAGCCGTCCCACCTGGGCTCAAGTCTTGATCTTCTACTTACAAGCTGTGTGACCAATGGCAAGTCATTTACCTCTCTGAACTTCATTTTCCTCATCTGTAAAATGAGGAGTATAACTAATACTTCCTTTATATGATTATTGTGAAACATATAGACAGCCAGGGCCTTACTGTCATCTAGTATGTCATCAGCATTTCGTAGCTCTTATCACTATGTCACAGGTACCATTAATCAGTTTTGGTATCTGTGAAATGCTTCAATTTCTTGGCTCCAAAAGGATGTCTGTTTTTTAGGGTTAATTTCACTCAGGTATGGCATTTTTAGGAAGTGTTGGATAGGACCAGTTAAAAAATACAAGGCACTGCAATTATAGAAATAGAATATGACTTTTTTGTGGCTCTGGTCAAGCTTAACCTCTCCAGAATTGAAAGAATTGGAGGGTCTAGGACCTCTTTGTGTTGAATAGGGGTTGGGGGAGGTGCAACTGCACATGCCTGTGATTTTTTCCAGGCAATCTATGACATGTGTTTGTACAGTGCGTCAACACAAATTGCCTAGGAGTAGGCTTCCCCAAACAGTTCAATGTACATAATAGGTTGAGTCACACTATCAGTTAACATAGAGTTCCTGGTACTAACCCACTCCAGCCTCCCTACTATCACTAGGTAAGCAATCCCAGGCTACTCAGCACAAGCTGACTCATACTTATTGTTAAAACATGACTTGCCAAAGGAGAACTTTCTGCATGGTTCTTCCCTCTAAAACAGGAAACAAAGATATTCCAAATTCAAAATGACGGGAACCTCCATGGCCCTCCTTCAATACACCCTTGAAATTCCCCTGCTTCACAGCCTTACTGAGATCCACTTCTGGCGCTTTTCTGAAGGCCTCTGGAGGACTCCCAGTCAGATGTCCAGAGGGCACATTTAGGGACGTGTGGTCACACTAGGTTCATCACTGAGAAAAATTCCTGTCCTTATGCATGGGGATGGCAGGGAGAAGAGGGACTTTCACTGCATAACAACATCACAGAGCTCACTTGGGTTTCTCTTACTGTGAGAGACCCTAGCCTGGGACTCCCAACTCTTGGTTTAGAGAATCGTAGAATTATGTGCTGCTTCCTCTTATTGTTTCTAAAGCAATTCAGTCTTAATATGGAATAAGAAAGTTTGCTGTCATTGATGGTGATGATGATACAATTTGGGGTTTGTTTTTCAACAAATATACCAGATTATGAACATCCAAATGAGGGTCACCCTTCAAAATAGTCACTTTGAGAGATCATGAACTTGAAAAAGTGAATTCACCAAACATCTGTTGAATACTTTTTATGTGCCAATACCATGCCAGGTCCTTAAAGCCACAGTAAGTTAACCATAAGTTAAGAGCACAGCCTCTGGAGCCTACTGACTTGGGCTGAGGTCCTGGCCCTGGTGTTTGTGTGATCTTCTGAAAATTTCTTTCTAAGCCTCGGTTTTAGCAATAAGGTGGCTACTGGGAACTGAAGTCTTGATCAACAACAGCCATACTTGTGAGGAGGATGACCAGCAGCCATTTCACAACTGGGAACTGGTAAAACAAGATAAAAATAGCTGCTCACTATAGACATATGCAATAAAGAACAGGGAGGGGGAGCCAATAGGTATCATCCACTGAAGAGAACACTACCTAACTGCATGTGTGAAATAGGACATGGGCTACATAGTGGGAATATCTGAGGTGAGTTGAGAGGGATGAGAATATGAGTCCTGGATCTACCTGTTGTTATCTATGAGATTTCTGCAAATTGTTTAATTTCTCTGTGCTTCAACTGTCTCACCTAAAAAATGGAGTTGAAACTACCTACTTCATAAGGTTGTTGAGATGATTAAACGAGATAATGCATATAAAACACTTAGCACAATACCTGGCCCAAAATAAGCACATGCGCATATGTGCAGGTAAAAATCACTAAAACCCAGTCCCTATCCTCATTAGAAGCTTTCAGTCTTAGAGCCACGAAGAGGGCCAGTACATGAACAGCCTGGACATACACTTCACCTGATTTTTTAGAGATGGGGATTTCACTGTGTTGCACATGGTAACCTCAAACCTGGGCTTAAGTGATCCTTCTGCCCCAGTCTCCCAAGTAGCTGGGACTACAGGCACATGCCACTGTGCCCAGCTTACTCTAAGTGCTATGTGAGAGGTATTAAATTATGCTGTAAATGTGAGTTCACATCCTGTAGGAGTCAGTAGACAATCCATAGAAGAGTGAACAATTGTGGTGAGGCTCATGGGATTAGTAGAATTTTTGACAATTAGACTTGGGGTGAGTAACCTAGGAGAAAGGAATGGAATCGCCTATATGAAGGCACAAGGGTGGAAAAGTGAGGATACATTCAGGTAACAGAGTGTATTCAGTTTTGTCTGGAGACGACTTGTAAGACTTCTGCCAGCTGTGACTTTTTTTGTTACAAATAGCAGAAGATAGACAGGAAAGGCAGGTTGGGTACCAGTTAAATGTTAGATTAAAATGTTTATGTCTAAGGAAAAGGATGATGGGGAGTCATGGAAGATTTTTTAGTATAAGGATGATATGATTGGACTTCAGGAAAACTTATAATCTGGTAGGATTATAAAGGATGAATGAAAGGGAGGAAGTTTGGAGGCCAGGAGATGGGCCAGGAGGCTACTGCAACTGTCTAAATGAGAGATAACAGGGGCTGAAATATACAGTGTGGCAGATGACATGGAAAGGAGACGATGGACTGAAGAGAAGTTTCAGATCTATCGTCAGTAGGAATGGATACTGGTAGAATGGTGGGTGAATAAAACTAGGAGTCAAAGAATACTGCAGTGAAGAGTTATTATAATGAGGGCACCAGCAACAGTGGTTGGAAAGTTGCACAGGTTTGCAGGTTTGGAGAGACAGAGAGATGTATGAGGTGGAATTTGAAGTGCCAGGGGGATCTTTAAGAGGAGATGCGTGGCAGGCAGTTGGAAAAAGTAATGAAGCCTCAGTGGTGCTGTTATTGCCCAAGGGGTTTTTGAAACACCTTCTTTAGAACCATTCCAATATAAATGAATTAAAATCTTTAGACTCTAAGCACTGACTAGATTTCACCTTTCCATATGTAATTCAGATTTTTAAAAAATTATACAAAACCACAAAATATGTAAAAGAAAGTTCAATCAATAAATTCTGATTTTCCTTTGATGCTTACTTTGATGATCAAAAAATATATATGAAAAAGCTTTAGCCTCAGATTTTCCCCATCTACCCTGTTTCTGTTTCTCTCTCATGCTGGTGCCATAAGAATTACATTGGACTGCCTTTTGGAAACCCCAGACTGCCTTCTAAGTCAGCTCCCAAGCCCCGCAAAGACAGTAGCCTCTTTACTTTATGATTACACCTCATTTCTTGACTACGAAGCAGCATTACTGCACTTGATTACCACCTTATTAATTAGAATTTGCCTCAAGTGACCTAGCTGTTTCCAAAGAGCAAATCTTTACCAAAGGGTAATGATTTGCCACTATTTCAGACTTTAGGACATCTAAAAAACATTTCACCTAATCCCACACAATACACAAAAAATATTCCAGATGGATTAAATCCAAATTCATAAATTCACCAATTTAACAAATAGTTATTCAGTGCCTACTGTGTGTAAAGCACAGTTCTAGGCCCTTGGGGTAAATAGTGAACAAAACAGACTGAAATTCCTACTCTCTTGAAACTTACATTCTAGCTGGGTGGTGAAGCAAATAATAAGTAAATTGTGTATTATGTGAGAAAGTAATGAGTGCCATGAAAAAAGGAAAAAGCAGGTGGATTGGGAGGGCTGGAGTGGGGACAGTTAAAATTTAAAATTGTGTAACCTTGCTGAAAACTGATAAGTGGGCAAAGATCTGGAGAAGATGAGGGAGTCATTTCTGCTGATACCCGGGGGGAAAGTGTCACACAGGCAGAGTCAACTGCTAGTATAAATGCCTCTTTTCATCTTTCTTTTTTAAATTTTACTTTAAGTTCCATGATACATATGCAGAACGTGCAGGTTTGTTACATATGTTTACATGTGCCATGGTGGTTTGCGGCACCTGTCAACCAGGCATCTAGGTTTTAAGCCCCGCGTGCATTAGCTGTTTTTCCTAATGCTCTCCTTCCCCTTGACCCCCAACCCAGCGACAGGCCCTGGTGTGTGTTGTTCCCCTCCCTGTGTCCATGTGTTCTCGTTGTTCAACTCCCACTTATGAATGAGAACATGCGGTGTTTGGTTTTCTGTTCCTGTGTTAGTTTGCTGAGAATGATAGCTTCCAGCTTCATCCATGTCCCTGCAAAGGACATGATCTCGTTGTGGAAGACAGTGTGGCAATTCCTCAAGGATCTGGAACCAGAAATACCATTTGACTCAGCAATCCCAATACTGGGTATTTACCCAAAGGATTATAAATCATTCTACTATAAAGACACATGTACACATATGTTTATTGCAGCACTATTTACAATAACAAAGACTTGGAACCAACCCAAATGTCCATCAGTGATAGGCTGGATAAAGAAAATGTGGCACATATACATCATGGAATACTATGCAGCTTAAATGCATTTTTAAAAGTGGGCATGTGCCAGGCTAGTTGAGGATTCAACAAGGAGAGCAGTATGGCTAGAGCAGAGTGAGGGGGGGAAGTATGCTAAGAGATGAGGTCAGAGAGGTGATGGTGTGGGTAAGACAGATCATTTTAGAGTCTTCTAAGCTATTCTATTTTTTTAAATTTTAATAATATGTTTTACTTAACCGAATATATCCCAAATATTATTATTTCTATAATCAGCATAAGAATTAATGATATTTTTCCATGTTAAGTCTTTGAAATCTAATGTGCTTGCTACACTTATAGCACATTTCAAGCGTTCAAAAGCCACTTGAGGCTTGTGGCTGCCACATTGGACAGCACAACTGTAAGAGAAATACAAAGGGCACTGGAATTGACTTTAGCAAATTTAGGGGCTTATGACTGCCCCCCATCAACCACCTAGAATGTGTTAACTAAGGTACTTCACACAGGGGCTATACATTTCTAGGTAATTTTTTGTTTGTTCGTTTGTTTTTCTTTTTGAGATGGAGTCTCGCTCCCCAGTCGCCCAGGCTGGAGTGCAGTGGCCTGATCTGGGCTCACTGCAACCTCCAATTCCCGGGTTCAAGTGATTCTCCTGTCTCAGCCTCCTGAGTAGCTGAGATTACAGGTGTGCGCCACCACACGCCCAGCTAATTTTTTTTTGTTTTTGTATTTTTTGTAGAGAAGGGGTTTCATCACGTTGGCCAGGCTGTTCTTGAACTCCTGACCTCAAATTATCCACTCGTCTCAGCCTCTCAAAGTGCTGGGATTACAGACGTGAGCTACCACACCCAGCCTCTAGCTATTTTAAATGCTTTGGTTTCTACCAAATTGGAAACGGGTGGAGAATCTGAGCAAAGGTGAGACATGATCTGACTTACATATTAAAAGGATCCTTTTGCCTGCTGTGATAAGAATAGACTGTGAGAAGGACAAAGGTGGAAGCAGGAAGACCAGTTAGGAGGCTATAGCCATGATCCAGGTAATGGGCACTGGTGGCTCAGATGAAGAGGCAGGCAGCGAAGATGGGGGAAGTGCTTAGAGTCTAGATAGGCTTGAAACACAGAGCCCAAAGAATTTGCTGACGAATTAGATGTGTTATATGAGAAAAGGGGAAGACTCAAGGATGATACCAAGGTTTTGTCCTGAGCAACTAGAAGAGCAGAATTGCTATAACTGAGATTGCAAGAGATAAAATTATAGAAGCATTAACAGAATATATAATATCATAATTATATAATAATAATATAGAATAATATTTCTATAGTCTTGGATTGGGGAAGGCTTACCTAAGGAAGGCATGAAACTCAGAAGCTGCAAAGAAAAAAATTGATAGATTAAAACATAATGAAAATTTCTTTATGGTGAAAAACATAAAATTAAAAAGGAAAGTGATAGACCAGAAGAAAATATTTATAACATAGATACCAAACCCAGGGTAAGATTCATAATGTATAAAGAGTACTTCTATAATGTCAGAAGACAGATAACCCAATGGAAAAATGGGCCAAGGCTGTAAACAAGCAATTCACAGGGAAAGGAATACCAGTTAGGCCAGTAAACCTCTACAAAGAGGCCCAACCACATTACAGAAATACAAATTAAAGCAACAACACAATACCAATTTTCACCCATGATACTAGTAAAAATAAAAGGCTGAGGACCACAGAGGAGGTTTACAGAATAAATAAATAAATAAAAGACTGATAATTTTCATTGCCGACAAGGCTGTGGAGAAGCAGGCACTCTCATACACTCTTAATGGAGATGTGGTTTGTAAAGAATTTCTGGTGGACAATTTTGCAGTCTACCAAAAATGTAAACTACATACCCTTTGATCAAGCAATTCCATTTCTAGGGACCTAATCTACAATAATAATCACACAAGTGGGCAGATCCAGACAAAAGGATGTTCATTGCACCATTGTCAATAATATTGAAAAACTGGAAACCATCTAAGAATTTACCAATAAGAGAATGATTAAATAAATTGAGGTACATTCATATCATGAAATACCATGCAGCCTTAACATGGACAAGGTTGATCTATAGATGAAGTTGGACATAGTGACAGAAAGAGAGAATAAAAAGACTTTTTTTAAGGGAGAAAAGCAAATTATAGAACAAAATGTATAGTATTATCATCTTTATGTTTTAAAAAACCTCGTGTGTGTGTGTGTGTGTGTGTGTGTGCATGTGTACATGCATAGAAAAAGGTCTGAGAAAAATGCTAAATTCCTGTTCCTTGTGAGCCTGGGAAAGGGATTACATGTGTGAGTGAATGAATGGGACTTTTTTCCTCTGTATCCTTGTTTGTCCTTTGAAAACCATTTACTATCAAAATGTATTACTTTTGTAATTTTTAAGTTAAAAATGAGGGATAAATCAGATATCACATATTTCTGAAAGTTCCCAAGGAAGAATACTGGGGGCAGTAGCATATTTGTTACATTACAATCACACTGTGCCATTGTGTGGTGTGATAGGAACAGCTTCTAATGCGTGCTTTGGTGACCTTGGGAAAAGCACGGCACTTTTGAGTCTCAGTTTTCTTATATAGAAAATGTAGGTATACCTAACTTATTTGTTGTATTGGAAAGCTACAAAGATAAAATGGAAAATTAGTTTAAAAATTATAAAGCTCTGTAAAACTGCAAAGGATAATTAATATTTCGTGTCCTACTTAATGACCCACTTTTTAAAGCAACAGTTAATAACATAAAAATTCAGGTCCGAGCAGAGAGTTTAAATTGTCTTTTAGAGTTTGTTATAACAGAATTCTTCCTGTCCTGGTTAGGTCTTACATAGCAGCAGTATAGGTATTTTACTTAAATATTCCAGAGTGTTTTGTGTTTGCACGAGAGATTTTGGTGCAGATGGGTTTGGGCAATATCCTTAAATCATACCCTCTGCTGCACTCATCTTAGGGCCAACCAACTTGGACATACTGAATTAATTAGCAAGCTCTTACCTAGCACCTACTTTGTGCCTAGTAATCCTCTGTGGGTAGGTGACCACACACCCAGGTTTGTCTGGCACTGTTACTGTTTATGCTGTCTTTCCCAGGTAATTGCTAATAGTGCCCCTTTCACTTTCAAAAGTGTCCTAGTTTTAATGATCAATGGTCACACTACTATAATCACTTATGGGGCATGGAAGGAAACACAGGAAGCCTCTGGCTTACAAACGCCAGACTTACAAATTTCGCTCCCCATCCCACGTCCTCACCACTGGAACTACTGGTATTACTTCCAGGGTGGGGGACATTGTGGAAACTGTGGGTCTTTTAGAGACTTGGTGGACTTAGAAGTCAAGGCAGAACCAAGCCTGAGAAAAGGTGGTATGGATCTCCAGAGGCCCACCCTACAAGTTGTCCTCCTTTGCAAAAATCTTCTCCCTCAAACTATTTCTCTTTATTGCATTGCCTAATTCTCCTGGTCAGAGACTTATCTGAGGAAAATAAGCATTGTATTTTTAATAGCACAAACAGGTTGGGGAATGTTCAATGAAACGGTTTTTTTTTTTTCCCTTCCTAACATGGAGCTGCTGTCTGCTTATACAGGGGAAAGGGAGGGTTTCTGGGAGGCATAAGGGATGTATTATAACATTGCTTCTGCAGGAGTTCTTGCGTCCAGTCAATGAGTTTACCATTACATCTTGGGACACACTCATTTTAAAGTTGGGAACTGCCTGTATAAGACATGGTCCCTACCCTGGAGGGATTCACAGTGATGAGATTTAAGGTAAACCAGTTAATAAATATGAAACTACTGGAGAATAATCAATGGTCAGCTGTAGGATATTGGCTGTAAGTAAAATGCAGATTTATGCTAGGGTGGTATGTCGGTTCATTGAAATTCTCACATAGGACAGTATGACTGATCTATGCTAAGAATATACTTGGCTAGTAAGAGGAGGAGGAAGAAAATTCTAAATAGTGATGGAAATCACCTGGAGCCAACGTTTGGCATCAGACATGAGCATGGACAGGATAGGCTGCAAGGAGGAATCAGGCATGATGGAAGCAAAATGGCTTTCTAAGAAGCAGTGGGAGATTGCAATGGCTAAAGTAAGATAGGGTCAAACATTTCCTGTAAATTAAAGTTCATAAAACATATCACTTGAAATTTGCACACATTTCATGTGACTGAACACTTTGAGGCAATAAATCTTGACATACTTTTTCAGGGGCATGGGTTAATGTGGCTAAAGTTCAGATGAGGTGAGGATCAGATATTGGAAGAATGGGAATCCATATTAAGGACTTTGGATTTGATGAAAGAGTCCATTTATTGTGTTATTGGAAATATTTCATTAGGGCTGGAACATTGGCCTGGGGCTGGCACACAGGATGAAGGTGGAAGAAGTCAGGGATACCACTTAGGAAGCTGCTATGATAGGCCAAAGTGAGGAGCTGAGTACCTGGACCAAGACGGAAGCTGCAGATTGGAGAAAGAACACATCTGAAAGTCGCTGTGGAGATGAAAATGATAGGACTTGGAGATCACATGGGAAGAGCCAGAGAAAGTCCTTAGGTTTCTCTGGGTAACTTAAGCATAATAGGAACACTATTAGAAATTCATGTTCTCATGAAAGTTCCTTACCTGTGGAGCCTCCCATGCCCTCCTGGTGAACCTCCATTTCTAAGGAAACCCTATAGCATCTACTGAGTAACTTAATTCTCCAAAAAATCAGACTTCTCCAAAGAAAGTCTTTAAGCATGTATTCACTAACTTGATTTTGCAAAATTATGTTAGCAAATACGTGCTATAGGGTTTCTAACCCAACAGACAAAAGCATGTAAATCATTTTACCGCTAGTTTTGGTGGAGGGTAGTGACAATTGCCCGTGTTTCAAAAAAGAGTAACATGTTCAGAGTTTGTTTGCACAGAAATGAATGCTTTTTAGCTTCATAATCCCTGTGCCCTTCCCGTGAACCCCATCTCCCCAGGAAACAATATAGTACCAATTTACTAACTGAATTTTTAAAAGGCTGTTAGTGAATCAATTCTGTAAGACTCATGGAAATATTTGAAATTAATTAGCCTTGTCAGCTTTTATTTGCATAGGCTCTCTTTCAACCATATCCCCCAGCCCAAGTACAACGTTTTAGTAAGATTGATTTTAAACAATGAGACTTAGAGAATCTGTGTACAAGGAGCTTGAATAATTTAAATGCGTGGGTTTATTATTAACACAGTAGCAAATATATCAAGGAAACACGCCCCATGAAAAGTGTTTCAAAGAAACACAAATCTGTTCTGAGAAAGGTCTATACGCAACAAGTAAGCCCAAAGAGGCATGTTTGCTTGGCGATGCCCAGCAGATAAGCCTGGCAAACCTCGGTGTGATCGAAGAAGCCAGTTTGAAACTCAGCCTAGTCCAGGCAAGCTACTGGCACCTGCTGCTCTCAACTAACCTCCACACAATGGTGTTCGCATTTTGGAAGGTCTTTCTGATCCTAAGCTGCCTTGCAGGTAAGGAAAGGATCTCCGAACCACCAAATATAATTGGAAACAGTTTCCTTTTAAACAAAAATTCCACATTTTTACATAGAATTTTCATCTCCTGTACTTCAAATGAATTGTGATTAGTATGATGAGTTAAATAATTTTCAGAACTCTTGCTTAGCAAACATATGCCATGCTGATATATTAGGGGTGTAAGCCCATAATATTATTGTTTTATGGAGCTTCTGAATGAAAATTTTCTCAGAAAAAAATATAGTTTATTACTTTACCTACTTTGAAAGGTGAAAAAAATGAATTTACTCAGAAACCAAACTTTGTGCTAGGGATAATTTTGTCTCTGTTTTACTTACTTTAGTGTTTCCTTAAAGCTCAGTGATTGACTTGCTCTAGCAGGCAGAGCCTGGGTTGGAGGGCCTGCCCTGGCTTACACATGGGAAGAACAGAAATTTACTGAGTGCTTTACTGTCTAATATTTCTTAAGGAGTTGTGGTTTTCCAATCCTAAGACTGTATTTTGCAAAATATGTGAGTGATTTATGGTGCACAATATGGGTGATTTTAGGGATCTGAACAGAAGAAAATCAATTTTGGAATCAAAATACTGATGTTAGTTAGATCCAGGAGAGATCATTAATTCCAAAAATCCCTTGGCTAGTTTTCAAATATCAGATACATTTTGCATCTGTTCTTATAAGTTAGATCCATAGTAAATACAATAATATTGTTTATCCAAAAACAGGATTTTCAAGCCATTAGTAATATTAGGCAGTCATTAGAATGAGGTTTACTAGGCACATTAATGACATAAGAAAATACCCAGGATAAAATATTAAGTGAAAAAGCAGGATACACACATATGCCTAGAATAAATTACTAGAAGGTTATATGCCGAAGTGCTCATGGTGGTTGCCTCTGGGTGTTGGGATTATAGATGATTTTAATTTTATTTCCCAGCTTTTCATACTTCCTGGGTTTTCTATGAAGAACATTATGCTATTTTTATAATTAGAAAAAAGTGTTACTTTTCAAAATGATCTTATGTTTAGAAATAGTTCTTTAAATGTTCATTACTAAATGTTTAAGCGTAGATGTTTTATGGAGTTAAACATCACCAGAAGGCAATACTCCATTTGTCCAGTGACCTAACTAGGCCCTAGAGCTGGAAACACATGTTCCTATTTTCCCTTCTCCCCAGGCATATTCATTTAAATGTAACTTTAGATATGAAAGTTTTGTCTCTTCTTAAAGGGTTTCCAGTCATTAGCCAGTTGGGTCGACCCCTGGGCCTTCTGCATCAGCCCTCTAAGATCATACCTGTTTCCCTATGTGAGGCCTCGCCCTGGCCCATACTAGACGCAGGGTTTGGAACGGTTGTAAGAAGAGTTTTTTTTTTTTTAACTGTACCTAACATGCATGTAATTTTCACTGATTATAAATGTAATGCATGGTCATTGTAGAAAGGTTGGGAAATATGGAAATTTAAAATAGAATAAAAATCATCTGCAATTTTACCACTCAGATTTGGGTGAATTATCATTCTTTTATTTGCAGGTGTATATATTACATTTTAAAAATTGGGTTTATTCCTTGTATACTTTTTTATTGTTTAAAAATTGTTTAGCATGATGTCAGGATTTTATTTGATTGTGACTTTTAGAACAAGACCAATAAATACTTCAGAGTGTGTTTCCTAAGTTACTATATAACTGATTTTGTTGGTATATAGTGTACACTATATATCTATACACATATTATCTAGTTGGCCCAAAGCAGTAGTGTCAGTACAGCAAATTGTGGTATGCTCTATTGTCGTTTGCTGTGCTTACATATGTATTGAAGTCAGAGAAAGGATCACTTTAGTAATCTACACCTGTCATTAGCAGTGTTCATCAGTTGATGTGGACAACTGATAGTGTTTCCATCAATGTGCAATTTGATGTTCTTCCTGGACTTGTTTTGGAGAGAATGTCACTTTTTGGTGTTATAAGCATGGTGCCTAACACATAGTGGATGCATAGTAAATGTTTGTTGAAAGAATGAATTACTTTCCCAAATTGCAGACATCCAGACATCATTTTCACATACATATTTAAAATCGATTTTGGTATAACTAAACAGGTCAGATTTTGCTTAAATCAAAATATTTTCAATGACTTCTTAGAAATTCTTAGGTTAAAGTCTAATTCAGGGAAACGAGTTTTAATCAAACTTCTGCAAAAAATTTATGCATATCATTTTAGGTACTTGAAATATGTATTAGTCACCTCTTAGAAAGACATGTTAATGTGGGTTTCATTTTCTGGAGGTATATGCTATGCATTTTAAAGGAGTAATATATTCGAACTTTGAGTTTGCAGTCAAATCCAAAAAAGTGAGTGATCATTTGATTATATTATTTCCTAAGTCAAAATGAAGCAGTTGTATATGAAGTTGCTGGAAATTAAATCACTTCAAATGCATCAGATTAAATATGGCTATTTGGGGGATATTTTGCTGTGGTACATTAGGAGGATAATAATCCTTCTATAAGCAAAATGTTTGCCACCTTGTAGGCATTAAATGAACAATCACTACCAAAATACAAGACATTCTCTCTCTCTCTCTCTCTCCATATATATATAATATAGTATATATTATAGTATATATATAGTGTATATACTATAGTGTATATATAGTATAGTATATATAATATAGTGTGTATATATATATATATAATATAGTATATATATATTATTTTGAGACGAAGCTAAGCTCTTGTCGCCCAGGCTGGAGTGCAATGGCACGATCTCGGCCCACCGCAACTTCTGCCTTCCGGGTTCAAGTGATTCTCCTGCCTCAGCCTCCTGAGTAGCTGGGATTACAGGCATGCACCACCACGCCTGGCTAATTTTGTATTTTTGGTAGGGGCAGGGTTTCTCCATGTTGGTCAGGCTGGTCTTGAACTCCCGACCTCAGGTGATCCGCCCACCTCAGCCTCCCAAAGTGTTGGGATTACAGGCGTGGGCCACCGCGCCCGGCCTAAAAGTATTTTTAAATGTTGATTAAGTGTGTACATCTTGGATTATTTTTCTTTAATAATAAGCACTGGTTTTTTTATTATTATTATACTTTAAGTTTTAGGGTACATGTGCACAATGTGCAGGTAAGCACTGGTTTTTAAAAGAGATTACACATATTTCAACCACATATGCATTTTTGTTTTGTTTTTAAATTTGGTCAAGTAGAGAGGGACATTGTGTTCTTGGGTTTTGTTTAAATCAGATACTAATCTTTACTTTGCTATTTATTCACAGTCCTATTGATGTAGAGATTTTTCTTACTTATTCAATTTTTAAATAATTTCTCAACTTAGAATGACTTAATCCAAAGGAAGGGAACTATTTTCCCTGACACTCAGAGAATCACCTCCACTTTAGGACTAAATTTGCACTGCCCATTGTCTACATGTGGCTATTGAAATTTAAATCACTTCAGATTAATGAAAATTATAAAGTCAGTTCCTCAGTTTCACTAGCCACATTTCAGATGTTTGATAATTCTATTTGGGCTACTGAACTGGATGGCACAGAGATAGAACATTTCCATCATCACAGGAAGTTCTGTTGGACAGTGCTGTAAGAGTGAGCTCAGAGGTTTTAAGTAATGTGCACTAATTGAATGATGTGACATTTTAAAAAGGCTCACCTGGAAATATATAACTTTTAGCTCTGAAGCATATCATCACTATATCATGGTTGGACAACGTCCGAAAAACATCTTTTCTTCAGAATTTAATTGGTTATGGTGCTAAGAATTGGGAATCTGGGCCATAAAATAGCCTGGAGATTTTGTTTTGCCAATTGTTACTTATTTACATGACAATGTGTAGTACCTCAAAAAATATTGTCTCACTTTAAAATTTGAAATTACCATTCTAATTCCAAGGTGATATTATTAAACTTTTGCAGATTTCTAATTAGTTACACATTTATATATCTTCTGTATTTAAAATGTTGGAAATGTTTGAATCAGATTTATATTTTCCAAATCCTTGATTTTCATTCACCTCTATTCTCATCTGTGCTATAAGTGGCTTCCTGCTGCACTGAGGGATGGCAGAGATTGTGTCTGTCGTGTTCATTATTGTTTCCCCAGTGTTTAGCACTGTTTGTGGCACAAAATGGGTGCTCAACTGATATTTGTTGCTAGGCTCCACAGCCTCTTCCATGGCTTGACTTGTGTGAGTACTGTGTGTACTCTGCCATCAAACACTTTTTCCAAGAGTGGTCTTCGAAGGGGGTTTATGGGGTTTTGTTTATTGTTTTGCCTTATCTGTTCATAAATTCTCACCCTTAACCAATCTTGTAACAGATACTGGGTCCCAAACTAGAGAACAAAAATTATGGCCAAATAATATCTCTAAAATTTCTGTTTTTAGGGAATAAGTCTGGGAACTTTAAGGGCTACCAAAACCCCAGTTTTATCCTTTTTATTTTGGACACTTTAAAGACATTTGGAAGTCATCATTTAAACACGGCCAGAGATGTGGCTAACTTCCAGGAGAAATGAAATGGGCTCTTTGAGGGTGGGAGGGAACCATCTTTCTCCAGTGAAATTTTTGTTGGAAAGATTAGCTGCTTTCTGAAAGCCAATTTCCTTTTTGGAGGAGACATTATGGAAACCAGGATAGCATGGGGAGGAGAATATTGGGAAGAGGGAAACTGTATGGAGTTAAAAATTGCTGCATTTATGTTTGCATTCAGGCAGTTTTCTTAATTTATCAGTGCATTGGTTGCCATGTAAATAGCCAGCTTCTGGCAGGAAAGCAGCTGGACCAAGTGGCCTGGCTGTGACAGAGAACAGATATTGAATCCATGAAACCAAGAGTAATCAGTACAACGATTTTTTTTCTTTTACTTTTTAAAAGTGTTTGTCAATCCTTTAAGTTCTTTTTGTCTGGCTGCTGTCATTAAGTAAGAAAAATATAAAATAAATAAGTCTTTGGGTATGCAAAATTGGGAAGATGGACAGGAATTAGTCCCTCTATGCAATTTCCTCTGAATCTCTCATAATTTCTGTGTCCTCATCCCTTCACCCTCAACCGTCCAACACCTTCTGTGACCCTGCAGGCACCTAGGACAGCGTAGAGAGCATCTCTTGAACTTGACTTTCTCTTCCAGTGCTTGCCTGCCAATCCTGTGTCCCATCCCGGAGAACTTTTATAGTCTTTGACATTGCAATGGATAGTAACCAGTTAATAAGATGAGCCAGTGACTGTATAGTGCTCCCCAAAGTGCCATCACCTAAAATAGCCCTTTGGAAAGTGTTCATATAGAACTGAGAATTTTAGTGTAGTGGCAGGCTGGATTTGGGTAGGGAGCCCTTCGGTGGTCCTCCAAATCCTATGGGGAGCTTAATTACTTCACCTTTCTGTAAGGCCAACAGTTCTCAAAATTTGTGGTCTCAGGACAATTTTACACTCTTAAAAATTGAGGGAGATTTCTGGTCTGGACATGTAGTACAGACCTGTTTTTCATTGTTCCTCCCTGCTAAGCACAAGTATAAACCCTGGAAATAATGCAAGAGACAACCAGGGAAGAACTCTGGAAGGTTGTAAGAAGAAGGCAAACTGGTTTGAGACCCAGGGAAAAACAAAGAGCAAGGGTATCCTATGTTTCCCACCCAGCAGAAGAAAGAAACCTAGTCCTGGCCATTCCTGATACCCAGCTGAACAACAGAGGGCAGCCCAGGTAAGCTTATTCCTCCCTCAGAGTCCCTCTGACAACATCAGGTAGGCCCAACGCCACAGTTAAGGGGGGATCTTCAGAAACCCCACCAACAATAGTGGACAAAAGAAGCATTTGCCTTCTCCCTGGGCCTGAGATGCCCCACTTTCAGCTAGAGATATCGAGGTGGGAGGGTAGAACAGACACGAGGCATAAAGTGATGGCAAGCGGCCCAGTCTGGGAAGGCTCTGTCTCAGTGGGTGTATGACTGTCCTCCCCTACCCATAGAGACACCAACAGTGCAGGGCGCCAGTAGAAGTGTCCCACCATACCTACCCCCACTGAGAGACACCTGGAAGCCTGACCTAGGGAAACCTTTCTGCTCCTTCAGGCGATATGATCTGGGACAAATGTCAGCCTCAGTGATACCCGATAAACCAAACAGAGCAAAATAATACTGAAAATTAAACTGCTGTTAGAACAACAGACCACAAAAGTAAGCCAACACCTGCATGCATGTGAAGCATAAATAATGTGACTGACTGCAAAAATAAAAAATGTAAATAGGAGTTTCCTAACATAGTGGACAAAATGTTCAATCAAAAATCATCTGTCATACCAAGAATCAAGTAAATCACAACTCGACTGAGAAAAGGCAACTACTGCCAACATTAAGATGAATCAGATGTTGGAATTATCTGACAAGGATTTCAAAGTAGCCATCATAAAAATGCTTCAACAATCAATTAACATTATCTTAAAACAAGTAAAAAAAAAAAAGGAAACTTGCAGAAAAGAAAAAGAAGTTATAAAAAATATAAGAAAGAAGGAAATTCTGTCATTTGCTACAGCATGAATGAACCTGGGGGACATTTTGCTAAGTGAAGCAAGCCAGACACAGAAAGACAAACACCACATAATCTCACTTATATGTGAGACCTAAAAGAGTTGAACTCAGAATTAGAGTGGAATGGTTACCAGGGACTGTGGCTTGGAGGGAGTGGGAAATGGGGAGAAGTTGACCAAAGGGTACAAAGTTCCAGTTAGAGAAGAGGAGTAAGTTTTTAAGACCTATTTTGCAGCATGCTCACCATAGTTGATAATAATGTATTGTGCATTTCAAAACTGCTAAAAGCATAAGATTTTAGTCTACACATGGGATACAGTATACACTGTTTGGGTAATGGGGGCACCAAAATCTCAGAAATCACTGCTAATGAACTTATCCACGTAACCAAACACCACCTGTTCCCCAAAAACCTATTCAAAAAAATAATAGATTTTAAATGTTCTTGCTACAAAAAAACCAAAACGAAACAAAAGATAAGTAGACCAGATGTGGTGGCTCATGCCTGTAATCCCGCCACTTTGGGAGGCCGAGGCAGGTGGATCACTTGAGCTCAGGAGTTCGAGAACAGCCTGGGCCACGTGGTGAAACCCCATTTCTACCAAAAACACACACACACACACACACACACACAAAATTAGCCGGGCATGGTGGCATGTGCCTGTGGTCCTAGCTACTCGGGATGCTGAGATGGGAGAATTGCTTAAGCCTGGGAGGCAGAGGTTGCAGTGAGCCGAGATCACACTACTGCACTCCAACCTGGGAGACAGAGTGAGACCCTGTCTGAAAACAAAACAAAACAAAACAAAACAAAAAACAAAAAAAGGATAAATATGTGAGGTGATGGATATGTTAATTAGCTTGATGTAATTATTCCACAGTGTATGCATATATTAAAATATCACATTGTACCCCATAAATATATGCAATAATTATTTGTTAATTAAAATAAAAATTAAGTTAAAAACAAGAATTTTAAAAATACATACTTCGCAATTGTCTACTATTTTTCTAAAGACCCTTATAATCTATAGGTTCTTTCTCAGTTTTCTTTTTTCCCCCCTTGGAATTAGTTTTTGAATAAAACTGGCTTGTTTGTCCCCTCCTCCCCAAAGAATATAAATTATAGAACTGTAAAATGAAATACCAAAAATGAAAAACTTGCTGATGGACTCAATAGAAGGGCAGAGATGACAGAAAATAGAATCCATATCTGGTGAAACTATCCTTCAGGAATTAAGGGGAAATAATTAAATTCTCAGTTGAAGGAAAACAAAAAGATTTGTTGCTAGCAGACATACTGTTAAAAAATAGCTAAAGGGATTTCTTCATACAGAAAATAAATGATAAAGAGCAATCAGGAAGGATGAAAGGACAACAGAAAGAGCAGAAATGTAAGTACATAAAGTAGACTATCTTTTAACTCATGAGTTCTATAAATCATATTTGATAATTGAAACAAAATTATAACACCATTTTATACTCTAGACAATGATATTTAGCAGTGGGGAAGGTAAAGGAACATAAATGGAAGTGAGGTTTATACACTACAATCAAAGTGGTAAAATATTGATATGAGTAGACTGTTATGACTCACAGATGAATGTTGAATACCCAGAGAAACCACTGGGAAAACTCTACAAAGATATATATTTTAAAACACTATGAATAAGTCAAGATGGAATCATAAAAAATGCTCAAGTAACTGTCAGAAAAGCAAGAAAAGGAAAACAGAAGAATAAGAACTAAAGGGAACAAACAAAAAACAAATAATAAAATAGCAAACAAGAATAATATATCAATAATTACATTAAATAATTATATTAAATGTGAATACAACTACAGTAGTCCCCTTTTATCTGTGGTTTTAATTTCTGAGGTTTCAGTTACCCATACTGTACCCAGTACAGTACAATAAGATATTTTGTGAGAAAGAGTGTGAATGTGTGAACACAATCACATAATTTTTACTACAGTACATTGGTATAATTGTTCTATTTGTTAGTGGTTATCATTGTTAATTTCTTACTGTGCCTAATTTGTAAATTAAACTTTATCATAGGTTTGTGTGTATAGGGAAAACAAACATAGTATACATAGGGTTCAGTACTATCCATGGTTTCAGGCATCCACTGGGGGTCTTGGAATGTATCTCCCTGGAATAAGGGGGAACTACTCTATATGCTACTCACAAGAAACTCACATTAAATTTGATGACATAGGAAGATTGCAAGTAAAAATATACAAAAAGACATACCACATAAGTATTAATTTTTCAAAAATCTGGAGAAGATTCATTAATATCTGATAAAGTAGTCTTCAGAGCAAAGAAAGTTAGAAGAGAGACATTACCTAATGATAAATAGATCAACCCAGCAGGAGGATACAATGATCCTTAATGGGTACACACCAAACAACTAAGTCTCAAAATTCATGAACAAAAACTGATCAAGCTAAAAGAAGAAAGAGACAAATCCACAATTATAGTTGGGAACTTCAATACCCCCTCTCAGAAACTGATAAATCTACTAGACAGAACATCAGTAAATATAGAGAAGATCTGAAAAAGACAATCAATTAACAGGATCTAATTGAATATTTTTACGATTTTATAATGGTTTATCCATAGTGGTTTTAAATTATATCTCTTTGTATAGAACACTCCACCCAACAACAGCAGAACACACTTTTTTTTTGGCACCTACAGAGCATTCACCAAGATAGATAATGTGCTTGGCCGTAAAACAAACCTAAACAAATTTAAAATAATTGAAATCATACAGAGTGTATTCTCTGACCACAATGCAATGAAACTAGAAATCTGTAGCAGAAAAGTATCTAAACACGTGGAAATTAAACAATACTCTTCTAAATAATCCGTGGATCAGAGAGGAAATCTCAAAAAGAATTTTTTAAAAATACATAGAACTGAATGCAAATGAAACACAACATATTGAAATATGTACCATGTAGCTAAAGCAATTCTGAGAGAGAAATTTCTAACACTAAGTGTTTACATTGGAAATAAAGAAAGGTCTTAAGTCAATAACCTAAATTTCTACATCAAGGATCTAGAAAAGAAGACCAAAGTAAACCCAAAGCAAGCAGAAGGAAGGGAATAATAAAGAGCTGAAATCAATGAATTTGAAATAGAAAAACTATAGGGAAAAATTAATAACACAAAAATTTGCTTTTTTGAAAAAAAATCAATAAAACTGACAAACTTCTAGCAAGACTAATAAAAAGAGTTAAGACCCAAATCACTAATATCAGAAATGAAATATGGAATATCACTATAGATCCTGCAGTCATTAAAAATATAATGAGAGAATATTATTATGGACAACTATACATTCATGTATTTGACAACTTAGAAAAAAATTGGCCAATTTATCCAAAGCAGCAAACTACTATAACTCACCCAATATGAAATAGATAATCTGAATAGCTCTATAACCATTAAAGAAATTGAATTCATAATTGTAAAAGCTCCTACAAAAGAAATCTCCAGGCCTAGATAGCTTCAGCAAATAATTCTAGCAAACATTTAAAGAATTATTAAGATCAGTTTTACACATTCTCTTCCAAAAAATAGAAGAGGAGGAAACACTTCCAGCTCATTTTATGAGGCCTGTATTATCCTGATACCAAAACCAGACAAAAACAGTACAAAAATAGAAAACTACAGGCCAATATCTCTTTAATGAACTTTGACACAAAAATCCTTAGCAAAACACTAGCAAATTGAATCCAACAATGTATGAAAAGAATTATACACCATGACCAAATGGGATTTATTTCAGGTTTGTAAGGCTGGTTCAACATTCAAAAAGCATTCAGTGTAATCCACCATATCAACAGGCTAAAGAAAAAAAATATGATCATATCAACTGATGCAGATAAAGCATTTGACGAAATCCGATATCCATTCATCATTAAAACTCAGCAAGTTAGGAATAGAGGGTGTATTTGTTTCCCAGAACAGCTGTAACAAATTGCCACAAATGTGGTGGCTTAAAGCAAGAGAAATTAATTCTCTCACAGTTCTGGAGGCCAAATGTTTTAAATCAAACTATTGGTTTCTTCTGAGGTCTCTGAAGGAGAATCTGTGCCATAAGACTCTCTTAGATGGCTGCTGGCAATTCTCGGTATTCTTTGGCTTGTAGATGCATCATTCCAATCTCTGCTTCTGTCTTCACAGAGCCTTTCCCTTTGTGAGTCTCTGTGTTAAGCCTCCCTCTCCATTTTCTTATAAGGACAACAGTCATTGAATTTAGGGTCCGCTCTAAATCAGTGATTATCTCATCTCAGGATCCTTAACTACATCTGCAAAAACCCTATTTCTAAATAAGGTCACATTCACAGATCCTAGAGGTTAGAAATTAAACTTATCTTTTTGGGGGACACAATTTAACTCCCTACAGAGGAGAATTGCCTCAGCTTGATAAAAACACCTACAAGTAACCTGCAGCCAACATTATACTTCATGGTGAAAGACTGAACTCTTTTGCCCTATGATTGGAAACAACGCAAGGGTGTCCACTCTCATCTCTCTTATTCAACATAGTACTGGAAGTTGTAGCCACTGCAATTAGGCAATAAAAATAAATAAAAGGCCTACAAATTGGAAATGAAGAAATAAAACTCTCTATCCCCAAAAGACTTGCATCTAGATTATATAGAGAACCCTCAAAACTCAATCATTAAAAAACTAAACAATCCAATTAGAAAATGAGCAAAGGGTATAAACAGATATTTTGCTGAAGATGTACAAATGGCAAATAATCCCATTAAAAGATATTTAACATCATTATCTATTTGAGAAATGCAAATTAAAACCACGATGATTATATTACTTCATACCTGCCAGAATGGCTAAAGTAGAAAACAGTGACAACATCAAATGCTGGTAAGGATGCAGGACAACTGAATCCTTTTTTTTGGTGGGGGGGGGTTGGCGGGAGAATGTATAAAGGTATAGTCATTCTGGAAAACAGCCTGGCTGGTTTTGAAAAATAAAATAAAATATGCAACTGGCATATGATCCAGCAATTGCACTGTTGGGCATTTGTGCCAGAGAAATAAAAATTTATGTTCATGCAAAATCTGTACCTGAATGTTCACTGGAGTTTTATCCAATACCCAAAAACTAGAAACAGCCCAGATGTCCTTAAATGGATGAATGGTTAAACAAACTGTATTACATATATATCATCGGGTACTACAAATCAATAAAAAACAACAAACTACTGATACACACAACAACTTGGGTGAAATTTTAGATAATTATGCTGAGTAAAAAGAGTCATCAATTCCAAAAGGTTACCATGATTCCTTGTATATAACATTTATGAAATGACAGAATTTTAGAAATGAAAGACAGATTAGTGGTTGTCCATGGTTAGGACAGGGATAGGTGCAGGATGGAGGTGATTGTGATTATAAAAATGTCAACATGAGAGGTTTTCGTGGTGATGGAACTGTTCAATATCTTGACTGTGGTGGTGAATACACAAATCTACACATGATAAAATATAGAATTAAATGTGCATGTGCACACACACAGCAGTATATGTAAAACTGGAGAAATATGAATAAGGTCGATAGGTTTTATCAATGTCAGTATCCTGGTTGTGATATTATACCATCATCTTGCAAAATGCTGCCATTGCTGGGAACCGGGTAAAGTGTACATGAGATCTGTCCTATTTCCTGGAACTGCATGTGAATCTACAAATATATAAATAAAAATTTCAATTAAAAATTATTGAGGACCCCAAAAAGAAACTGATATGTTTTGCCTGAGATTTACCTGATTTTAAAACTATATGTCCCACATTCAAGGAATTCCCATGGTACTGGGAAAACTGGGTCAGTTGTTCTCTATACTCCCAGACAGTTTTGAGTCCCTGGACAAGACTTTAAAAACCTGTGTAAGGCCACCCTTAACACAGAAGAAATTCTCAGTTCAGTGTTATTACCACACCATCATCTAGAATTTGAGTATCTTCATATGATAATTTGTTAGAAACTCCCCTCCCACTACCCCAGTGAGCCCCAAGAAAACTCAGCTTTCTTGTATGGTTTATTCTACCTTCTTCCCCTCACCTTGGTTTCCCCAAATAAGATGTCTATGTAAGTGTTCTGTGATGAAACAGTGTTATCACAATGTGAGTATGTACTATTGATTTTTTTATGATTATCTTTTCAGGTCAGGTTAGTGTGGTGCAAGTGACCATCCCAGACGGTTTCGTGAACGTGACTGTTGGATCTAATGTCACTCTCATCTGCATCTACACCACCACTGTGGCCTCCCGAGAACAGCTTTCCATCCAGTGGTCTTTCTTCCATAAGAAGGAGATGGAGCCAATTTCTGTAAGGACACTTTTAAATTCTTCCCCCTTTGTAGTTCTGACTGAAAACTGTTGGGGTAGAAAAAATGTGAAATGTGAAAGAATGGCATGCCAGTGACAGTAGTGGCAGGAGTCTCAGATACAAAAAGTTTGAAGACAGCTGTATAGAGAAGATCATCATCTAAGTGACTTGACTCTTGTCCTCTCTTCATATTTAGTTATAACCCATTATCTCAGGTCTGTGTAGGTCCACATCAAGTGGATCATGTATTTTAGAGAAGACAGAAATGGTTCTTCTCATAGGTGAAACTAACAGTAATTCTGAAAGGGCTCCCCCTCCACCTTTATCTTCCTATTATTTCCAGAAGAAACTAGTTCAAATGCAAGTCCTGATTGATCTGCAGATCTCTGCCAAATTTAACATCTAGGATCTGGCTGTCAAGTGAACCAGCTCACTGTGCTAGACTGAGGCCTGACAGAATGAGACTCTTCAGATGGGTGAAGAAGGGCCATAGTAGTGATGAACCCTGCTTAGTTCATCAAGAACAGCATGAGGATAGAGGACAGGGGATGGAGTGGGTAGGCATAGGGTCAGGGGGAAGAGGTTGCCAGAAAAGGATGGGTTGAAAGTCAAGGGAGGAGAATGATTTCACATGCAAGCTGCCTATTCCCAGGTTTCCTTCATCAGGCCTTGAGGGAAATTCCTTCTTTAGCCCAAAGATTCAAATTGTATACTCAAAGGCGTGCGTGTGTGTGTTTGTGTGTTCATGCACATGTTTATGTCAGCACATATGCCATGCATGCCTACACATATCCCTTGATGGAAAAGGTCTGTAGCTTTCATCAGGTTCTCAAAAGGTTGCATGATCCAAAGCAGAGTTTAGAGAAGAGACAAGTCAGTGTGGTTTGGAATAGTTGGATGCAGCTGAATTGGGCCTTGAAGGAAAGGAAAGGTTTTGATTAGTAGAAGGATAGAGGGAGAGCAAGTTGAGGAGGCTGCGGGAGGCCTAGGGACAGGGGTGGAGAAGAAGGAAGGCATTAGTTTAGAGGAGCCACATGTTGGCCAGTGTCACTTCAGCCATCACTAGTCCTTCGGAAGTGCTGAGTCCTCTGTTTACAAATCCTGAGCATTTGTTTAGCAGGAAATGCCATACAGGGGGAGATTCCATCAATGCCACTCTCTAGTCCAAGTTAAACAATTTTGCTCGATACTGGTTACCTTGGAGAAGTGTCTGAATCACTCTGTACCTCTCTTTAAAATGTGATAGATCAGCAATACCTATGGGGAATCAACTGACATAATGCATGTGAAAAATATAAAGCCCTATAAGTTTTATCCCTTGTAAACACTATTGTGATTATCATCTTCCACAGCAGCACCACCACCAACAGTGCTTCTACCAGTTTCCATCACCCAGAATGTCCAGACCCAAGGCCTTGTATGTAGGAGTCAACTAAGAAATTATTGCCTTCTTTTGCAGGATGCTCTGTTAGATTGTAGATGGCAATAATCACATGACCTTTCTTCCTTTTTGAAATTCAATTTCCAGACTAGTCTTTTCAACACATTCTTTATCTGTAGGCTTGAAATCCTTCTCATTTTGCCAGTTGGGGCTGGATTTAGAGAGACCTTGCCAATGTACTTCGAAATATTTTCTGCTTGATACTCAAATCAAGATGTTCTCAACTGCCTGAAGGATGGGCAAGGCCACAAATTTTTATTTATGCCTCCTCTGACACTGGGATTTACAAGGCCACCTCTTGGTTGAACTGTGTGTCTAGTGAGGAACTGGGAGGGAGCTGCAGAGCCGAAGGATCCTGTGACCAGCAATGAGCTTTTTCGCTTTTTCTATACAGGAAATGCAAGGGAAGAAGATATGGTGATTGAATTGAGTGTGGCCTGAGCCCAGAACATCTCTTAGAAGCACTTTAAAAAAAAAAAAATCTGTTAACAAATATTTATTGAGTAGCTTATTTACTCGCCATTTGCTTCATTCTGCAAAATGTCAGGTACAGGTGGGGCAAGTAATTTAAGATATATACTCTTTTGGAATGTCCACATCAAAGGGGGGCCTCTGCACTGAGGGGCTGGATCAGGCAAAATGTGCTCTCTGA